>NC_141767.1:41819787-43069787 GCF_051362555.1 Lingula anatina
TGTTTACAATTTGTGTATTCCATTAAATTCGGCTTTTTGCAAGTTCAAAGCGGTTATTTCAGATGCGTTCAAAAAAGCGCGCCACTAGGTAAACGTAAAAAGCTGAAGAAGTAAAGGAAATCTTTCTTATATTATTGCACTTGTTTAACACTATAAAATTACAAAGTTGTACGCAGAACAGCGTCCGAGGAGCTAAAAATGGACCTTTTTTTACCTTAGGCTATCCAGCTTTGACATAATGTAATTAGGATCAGTTCGGCTTTCATTTATTTCCACAATCCGTTTAAAATAAAAGAATGAATAAGGATCTGGTCTGAACTGTGTAGAATATTCTGGTTTGATATTATGTCACCCTTGTGAAATTAAAATTTTGTTGGATGAAAACATTGCATCTGTTATAAAAAGCTTGAACCGTTGCTGTGCTTACATTTTTTAGGACCTGCTGTCTACCGAACAGATTTTCCACGCAGAGAGATCGAAAAGGTGTAGACTGCTTCATTTAATTACCAAACAAGAATAAAATAGAAAAAGGGTAACAAAATTGTTTAAACTTGAGCAATGTTTCATATGTGGTGCTGTATATGGATTGACGATCACAATGAAATACTCGAACGATAAAAATCAACATCACTGAAAACACAAAACAAAACAAAAAATGATTTCAGAAAATATAAAAAACAAAAACGCGTGCTAGGCTTGCAAAGGACAGTTTTGACAGTGACTTGGTCTTTTAGTAACTGATATATAAGCTAAAAATAGAAGACGTTATAATATTTAGAAGAAAATCAATATACCACCTTGTTATGAAACCAAAGTAAACACACACGCGACAAAGATATAACTCGAGTATATTTTTTTCGCCTTTTTATAGCAATTTTGATTAGGAATAAGTTGTCAATTCACTTGGGGCAGTACTTTGTAACATGCGACCGAGTCATTACTTGGAACTAATATGAAGGACATTTCTGACATTTTGCCAGTCATTAAGATCACCGTGTCATCCTGTACATTTCAGATAGAAATATCGACCTCGGGTACGTTTATTTGAGGGATTTTACCGTAAGAAGGTCTACATTGGGGAGGACAAACTTGGAAGGTATGTGGATATAGAAAATACGACTTTGGGGTATTTTCAAAACGCGGATAGTATACGTTGAAGGACAGCGTTGTTTTCAGTGCAACCGCGTTGTCATGTGCTCTATTAAATTCATACAATATACGTATTTTTTTGTTTTAGACAAACGTCCCTGTTACATTTACCTCGGCTATTGCATGTCAAATCAATGCGTTTGTTATTCAAAAAGGGGCAAAAGTAAAACCTTAAGAGTTGAAACAATGACTCATATTTGAAGAGTAGCAGTTTGGAGGTAACTGACATTACCAGACAAGAAATGTGATCTGCTGATCAGTTTTTACTGCTTATTAATCAAGAACTCCCATTTAATGTAATACTTATCAGTCATTCTCGTCGGTGTTAGGCTTCATAAGACCTAGAGACTGAAATATTCCATCTGTCAAATAAATCTTTTGCATAACATATAGTCACACAAACGTTTCACAGATAGTTTTTTAGAACTGTGGGCTATATATAGCTAATAACCAGCAAGGTGAGGGGTTTCTCTTTTAAAGGCCAAGTTATCAGTTTCGTTATCGCCTCAAAAATTAAACTAGACAATGCACAATGAAAGCATTTGGCGACACGCAAAACAAATGATTTGTGCAATTTTCCCATCACACGCATTGTGTCATAGATAATATTTTGTGTCTTTGTATTTTCTAGATAACCTCCAAACTGCAAGATAAATTGCATCTGGAAAGGAAGTTTAGACATCCCATTAAGAATAGCTTAGGTAAATCATAATGATGACAGGAAATCGTCGAAAAGTGTTTGGACTGCGCACAGTGAGGGCATGATCTATATCACTGAGGCTGCTAATACCTTCAAAACCCCCTGTTTCTCTGACTGAAGCACTGACATCGGAACGCTTTCGCATTACGTGCACTCACGGAGATTTACGGACATCAACGAAGACAGGCTATAAAAACAACCGAACCATGTGTTTATTGCTTTTCGTCCAAACTGTTCCGCGGAATAGAGCAAGTATGTAATGCTTCAAAAGATCCGAGCATTCCGAACTGAAAGGCAATTTAGCACGAGAGAACAGAGAACTGAGTTATTAGAATGGTATAGGCAAGGTGTCGCTAGACTAGTGCTTTGACGTGGAAAGCATTTCCAATATATACCACTAAGGAGCACAGGATCACATAGGTGAGTTTATTACAGTTTCCACTGATTTATTAATTTTTGACCTCTGCAAACATAGAAAGCCTTAAGTCTCACCTGGGAGCAACACCCACTGGGGTAAAAAAAGTGGCTCGAAGGTGGCTAATCTTCCAGCGCATTAGTTAATGGCGATTAGGTGTGTAATATCACCACTAACGCGCGTTTCTTGAAATATCACTTTCACCACATGTCTGCCCACTGTCTGAGAACCTGTGATGCTATCACTAATATTTTGACAGACTCAGGTTATTTCAAATGTTATATTGTATGTTGTTTTCCCGATCAGCTGGGTTGATTCTCACATTCTAGATCTTGCTGTTATTTTCACTGTAGGGGGCCTTGGAGACTGCACGTTAACTATATAACCTTCGGAAATCGCTATTATACGTTACTGGGAAAGGTTTTCTATTTGTGCACCAAGGACAAGGGATAAATAGCAAGATTTTAGACGAAAGAAAGTATGTAATCCTCAGCGAGCAAGGATACAGTTTCTTTTGCCAACTCCGGACGGGTGTGCACCGTATGGTGATATGCTATGTTCATTAAAAGTAATCAGAACCGTTTAACTTTAAGGATTCTGAGGTGGACACGTGTTAAAAAGACAGGATCTCTGCAAAAACGCAATACTCTGAATAATCGATGATTAGATCAGTTGTCAAGGTGATTACTTGAATAACAGCAGAAAAAAAGGGGACTGGTTTTATCTCTGGATTAGCACCTGTTGTAATTTACTGCATTACCGACGGGAGCTGAGCGAAGGTAAAGTGGAAGCGGGATCATGATGGACGCCGAACAGGAGAATATTACATCATTGAGTGAAGACACGTTCGATGGATTTTTGGATAATGCCAATTTCTCTCTGTCTCAAAACCAGAGTGATACAGGAGCATCTTGGCTCATCTTTGCCTCTGTCGGGTTAGCAATTACCGTGACAGGCTTCCTCGAAAATGTGGTGAGCATTCTTGCTTTGAGTCACATGCGACGGCCGTTAGAGCCATTCCATTATTTACTGGTCAATTTAGCCATAGCTGACCTTATTGTTGTGGGTTTTGCGTCCATTGGTAACGCGTTGTTTTTATACGCTCAGACGGTGGACCGCTCCTCGGATACGTTTTGCTGGGCTCATTTTTTCATGGAGATTTCTTATATATCCTTACCGTCCACCTTGCTTGCGACGTCGGCACTGGTGTTTAACCAGTATCTAGCTGTGTCCAAAATACTAAACTATAGATCAATGGTGACAAAAAGAAAAGTGGTTCTTTGTATTACTCTTTTCTGGATATGTACTATTGCTATCGGCGCTGCCCTTCAAGCTGTTACCGCATACAGGAACAGAAGTACATTGCCAGAAAATGCAGATGGACATTTTTGGGACACGCTATGCGCAATATATGACACCCAGGATTATTACACGTTTTCTGCGTACACATACTTTATTCTTTTCATAGTCATAACCACACTTGTTGCCATAGTGTATGCGAAAACATACTTTGACATCAAACATCAACTTTCGGGGGTGAGGAACTTAAGACGCTCCATTCGTAGAACCAGGAGCAGTGCGGAATTCGAAGCCACGCAGCAAACCAAAGTGAACGCTACCATTGCACTTCTGTTCGGAACTATTGTGATTTTTTGGTTACCTGGGATCGCTGATGCTCTGATAACCGTTTATCTTCTATCCATAGCGCAAGACTGCCAGCCTTGCAAAATCATTCATCAAATAACCAACTTAATGTTCATTGCAAATGCTCTTTTGGACCCGGTTATTTATGGCGTTCGTATTAATCAGGTGAGAGGTGGTTATCACCGATTGTTAAAAAGATGCACCAAGGTTTTGTGCCGCCAATCACGGGCCGCGAACGTGAATGGCTTGGGACGCCAAGGAGCATTAACATCGCTTGGGTATGAGCGAACGTCACTGTATGAGAGGGCAAACAATGGTATGGTTTTCTCCACTAATTCAACGTCTCTTTAAAACACTTTTAAATGTCGGATATTACTTCTTATAAATGAACAATGGTTAACATGGTTAAGGAGTCATGCATTTTATTAAATGTCATTTGAAGTTTTTTTTTAAATAGAGTTGATGCTCCTCAACTTTACGCCTCCTTCGCTCACAAATGCAATTTCTTTGCAGATTCAACGATTTTCGTATAAAAGATAGTTTCAAACAAATAGAAAGGTTGTAGGGCAATGACTTTTATAGCTTATCAGGTTTTGGCGTATACCTAGTTGGCTATTGTAAGAAGTTATATTAATATTATATGTAGTTTTGCTACATACGGATACTTGAACAAAAAACCCGATTAACTTTAAATAGTTGAATGGAAATTTGTAAATCTATATATCCATTGGTATTATTCGTAATATAAATGTACATCGTCAACTCTGCGAAATTGTCTTAATTGATTATTTTACGCATGATTCACATATAAGGTGTATTCTAATTATGCCGTACCAGGTACAAAAGACGGCGTTGAATTGGAACTGGTAACAGGATAGTATAAGTCTAAAATCCTTACAATGGAAATCATCCGAGAAAGTTAAAACAACGCTGTCAGTATGTTTTGGAGTCATGCTAGACAAGAAAACGTGCGGGAATCCGCGTGAGGATCGGGCTCACCTTTAAGCAGTGCTGA
Organism: Lingula anatina; assembly: GCF_051362555.1. NCBI lineage: Eukaryota > Metazoa > Brachiopoda > Lingulata > Lingulida > Lingulidae > Lingula > Lingula anatina. The sequence continues at coordinate 41,824,711 of NC_141767.1, forward strand.
TGAAACTCGATCTATACAGCGGGAATATCGTCTTAGAAAGCAATACAAAAGTTACACGCAAAACACTGTGAATGTGCAGTGCTGTGAAAAAGACTACGATTTAACAGAACCTCGACTATGATTTAACAGAATATCGGAAAAAACCTCCCATACATGAATTATGTCAGCTTTTATTTGTTGCCGCGCCGCACTCGACAGTCTGCCATTACGTCTGATCCCACTCTCCATTAAACCCCGCGAAACCTCGCTTGATTTTACTCTAAGTCGTAAGACCTTGGCTTGGATCATTCCCATTACTGACGCTTTTGTTTGCTCTCAAATAGAGTATTTCCCTTTTGTTTTGATAACAAAAAGGATCGGCGACGCACGAAACAGTTACTATTTTTTATATTTAAATTTTGTGTTAAGGTTCAGTGTTAAAAAGGGTTTTCGTGTCAAGCGTTAAATAGTAAAAACGCTGTAAAATTGACTGTTGATAAAATTCATCACTATCTGTATTTTGAAAGAATAAAGAAAGACCACGATAATCTTTTCCGTTACTGGTTTAAAACACTTTGTCTCACAGATCAAATTGAAAAGAAGTAATTGCGAGGTTAATTGCAATATTTACCTCAAAGGAGCCGTAGCTGCGAGGGGTTTAGGCAATGTTGCGAATGGAAATTTAACCCATTATTCAAATGTCTGAAGAAACATTGATTTTGTTTCAGTGATTAACTGCAGCCAGTGGTACTTGATTCCAACTTTTGTCTGTAAACCCTTGAGCCTAGAGCTAAGCATATATGATAAATAGCATGTTGCCAGTGAAAATGTAATAGCAGTTGACCAGCTGCTTTGGATTATATATATGAAGACCATTTAAGTATGCGATGTAAATGTACGTCCCTCCTAGAGTTACTAATAAAAAAATAGCAGCGCTTCATATGAGATTCGAAAATCCACAATAAATACATTGTAAACAATATATATATATATATATATATATATATATATATATATATATATATATATATATATATATATATATATATATTCCATTTTACCACCAAAATGGCGGTTATCGCAATTATTCTGAAAACTGAAATCTCTTATAAGATTATTACAAATGACTCACTTAAAAAACTACTGACGTACTTTGAATGTCGGAACAGATTCATTTCATTGGTAAGTATTGGAACATCGTCGTTACCCCAGGAAAATCCCTCTAATGGCAATGCTCCCTCCAAAATGAAGAGTTGTTATCCCTTTAAGTTACCCATTTCCTGCACACCGGTTATTAAGCAGCCTTTCTGCATGGGATATGAGTTATGGCAGTAAATAACATTAAATGTTGTGCGTTATGCTACATACTCAAACACTTCATGGTGTCGTCATCAATTTCTGAATCTTTGCCGTAAGTTGACATCTCTATATCCATTTCTTTAAAAACTTTACATTGATTTAACTTTTTGGAATGTATTGTAAAAATCACAACTGTGAACGAGAGCAGCTGGCTTGTGGAAAGGGCATAAACCTAAATGTTCACATCGAAACGGAGAGATGATTTATGAAGGTTGTCTAGAACTGACGTTCCACGAAGAGTTTGTTTTGCATTGACATTTCGTGATTACAAGACGAGGATACCTTTTAATAGACACTGCGGACAATTCACGTGGCTTTTAATGTTTCATATTAGTGGATTAACTGCGTCATTATGATTTTGATATTTTTCTTGCAGCCCTTTCCAAGAAATCCAAGGACAATCGTTTTGTTCTTGCTCCATTAATCCATTAAGATTGCCAGTTTCGCCTGATTATAGGCAATATTCAAGGACTCGGAGATGTGTCTCTAAGTATGCGTCCCTTGTGTGAATAGATCATATATTAGGAGTTGAAAAAAATTTAACATTGATGGCAACATGATTTCCATGACCAGGATAACGTAGGCCGACGTCATGCAATGCAGTACCAAGAACAGTTGCAAAAAAAAACCTTTCAAACTTATAAGTGATGCCCTTTTTTCAGTTTGGCTCAACAACATGCTGCATAGCTTATATTATAGCAGCAAATATGTGAAAATAAAGGGCCGGGCGTATTCACTTACAAGGGGTCGTGCTTATCACAAAGGCGCTCAGGAAGTAGTGTTCATTTAGAAACTGCCCCGTTAGCTTCAGGCATGTGTAGAAAAGCAGTGAACCCGTCCTGACGTTGCCTACTACATCCAACAGAGTCATTAGATTCGAGAAATGATAGATCGTTCAGTATTATCACAAATCTTTTGAAACGTCCTCCGGTCGTTGCTCTAGTACTTAGATGTTTAAATTTAACAACAGAGTCACGGGCTCTGAAGACTAAGTGCTGAACCAAAGAGGTATTATAGTGGATTAGAGTACAGGCAATGTTCAATGGCAGAAACAGCGTCTGGAAGATGACGTCAACTTAAATAACAATGGTTCTCTTAGAAATGTATTTGAAAGGGTAATGAACTCTTACATAGTGTTCAGAGGCTTTTTTGCCAAGATACAACAAGTTTAAATGGTTTGTTCAACCGCAAAATGTTATCTAATAACAATTACAAGATTTGACAAAACTATGCTATCTTAAGGTTTGAGGTACGATTATTATCATAAGATTACTCGCATTTTATAACACATGATTCCCATAAACCATGTTAAAATATTTAAATCAGAAAAATTGCTTTACAACTTCGAAATGAAAGACGAAGAGGATGTGCTGATATCAACAACATATGACAAAGAATTCATTCAAGACCAACTAGACATCAATATATTTAATTGGAAAACGTGTTCATAAATTATGTTGCGAACTGAATAGTTTCGAGAATGCGAGCTGTCTCATTATAAAGGATTCTTTTGCGCAAGCACAACCGCTAATATTTCAATTGTTTGGTGTCATTGAACTATGGCGTTGCAGATGTTATTGGAAAATGACATGAAAGCGTAGGATGATCACTCCTTATACTTTTTTGGTCTTAAATATCAATAAAAGCAATCATTTATGGATACCCAAAAGGTTGAGTGTATTCTCGAGAGGCAGTTTACAAAATATCTTCACCCTCGATTACGAGAGTGAAACAGCTACTTGTAGTTGCGATTAATGAAATTGTCTTCGGCAAATGTCATCGGGAGATCAACATGTTTGGCAGTAATAGAATTTTACCAGCAGAACAGGGGTATCTTATGTACGCTTTGTGGTCCATCATATAGGTGAATAGAATTTGATTGATTGCATAACAGTGACTGCTGTGCCACCAAAGAGAATATTGAATACACCATTCTGTTTATTGGATGAAGAAAAAGATTAGTTGGTTTGAGACCGGATTATACACAGACCACCACGAGATATAGATATCATTTTAATTCCAATTTGAATCAAACATTTACTTCTGTTTAAAGATAAAAAGGAAAAGCTACCCTATTCCGAAAGATCGATTTTCTTTCAGACATTTAGCAAATGCACAGGCGATTTGTGGTAGTAATGTTCACATATTGGGAGTGGCACCTTCGTTTGACTGATGCTCTGTGCAGTATATACCAAAGAGTCGACATTTTTTTTATTCTTCTTTGCCTGCCATCAGTCAAAGAAACATGGCATTTCAGAGAGAAAGAACACATTAGATGGGGCTTGCTAAGAGTGCACTATATTGGAGTTACGATGTATTACCCCTTTATTATGAACTTTTCATAGGAGAGAAATGCAAAAAAATTATGAATTCCCTCTTCTGCCGTCTTCATAAAATAAATGTAATATATCAAGAAGCACTAGATGGAAAAATCATGCAAATGAATGTGAAGCAACTGGCGCAGTTTTTAACAGCAATGTATAATAGACAGTAACATTTGTAAATGATACCAAGTGTCTAATAAAGATTTTGTGGGGTTTATAATAAAATAAATGAAGGAAAGAATGTGGACAATACATTAGTCCATTGCACAGTCGCCATATTGCCACAATACATAAACTTTACCATTTTAACACGGCTTCAGCCAAATAATACCGAATTTCTTTCGTCATGTAATATATCACCCTGCCTATGTGTATGGACATTTTGGTTAATTGTGTCGTGACTAACAGCACGATGTCGAGGCTATTTAGAATGACAACGGAGAGGAAATTACTAAGGGACATACATTGATAGGGAGTAAATGGACATTTTGAAGATTGAACGGAAAAAACGTGATCAGTAACTGTGCTAACATTTTGCTGACAGCAAGATGTGAAATATTTCGTGAAAATTGTTTCATTTTATTAAATCACTAATTATCATAAAACAATATCAGTATGCAAACTCAAAATCATTTAATTGAAATGGAATCAATGGAGAGTCCAAAGGTACCACATTGGCAACTTTAATGGTAGTTTACTTTACAAGTCCATGATTCAGAACCGATATCCCAATGATGTTAATGGAATATACATGTAAAAACCACATCTATGTACAAGGGAAAGCCAATATTTGATAATTTAAAAATTTAAACATAAAAATATTAAGAGTATACAATGTATATATACTCCCCATCACGCGCTCAAGTACAAGCCATATTCCTTGTACTTGCGATCAGGTGCTTCGTTTAAACATTCATTGACAAATTGCCTAGAATTTGCAAACAGACATACAAAGTGCAATGTTCTAGGTATATTCTGGTCAATTTGCACTCATTCCGTGTATGAACGTCTTCTGTCTCTTAGTCCTAGTAAATTTAACCAAAGGGGGAATTATTAATAGAAAAATAAAGCATAGGGCTTGTTGGTCTGAATGAATATTTGCAACTGAGAATGTTAAGTTCACTCCAGCATTCAAAAGTGGTGATTCATTCTTTTTCTCGTTTAATCCATAAAACATTAGGTCCACAATAAGTCGTACATTATTACCTCCGTCAAGAAGGTAATGTTTTGCTGGTCGTTCGTTTGTTTACAATATTTTCTAGTTATAAATCCCCGGTATAATAAGGTCACTGGCAAATGGAAAACCGAAAGACGCAACCAAACATAGTTTATTACTTTGCTTTTCCAATAATCACGTTTTTTGCTTCCGAGGTACAAAGAGACGTGCGAATGAAAAAGTAAGCTTTGAGTCTGAAATGGTGCCACCTACACTGACTCATTTTATTGAATTTTATGCTTAATATTTGTCTTTTTCAGTAATTGTGTGCGGATGTTTCCTTGTTTTCCAAGCATTACCAAGAGATGTTGCTATCCTAGCAATTCAACCCCGAGAAACGGGTGTATTTAAGGGTGTATTTCTCAAAGGCTGGTATCCTGCATTGCGCCATACTACCACAAGGTCGTTAATAAATGTTTTTTCAATGTCAATTGCATTTTTCCTTTTCCTTTGAGGGATTGAAATGAACTCGAGCAACTGAACCAAATACAGTGTTATGCCTCGGCTGATGCGTGAGTCATATATTCTCTTGTACGAAAAACATACAAAAACTACCAGCACGAGGCATTAATTCACACTTTTAAGTGTTAAAACCCGTGTGTCTTACGTGTTCTTACAGCAACTGGTGGTTTGTGTTTGCGTAGCCTGGTCAATTCATCATGTAAGTCTTTATTCGATTACCTGGTCATTGTTTTCAAAGATGTCTATTTGGATAAAATATCTGCAAGTGTTTGGGTAATAGCCAGAGGGCACCTCTTGCTTCCAGCGCTAGTTCCGCAGCCTCCCAGTAGCCTGTTTTGAAACGTTTTTATTTAGTCAGTGGGTGGTAAAATTCAAAACAAACCAGCAGCGGCGTGTATTGTTTTGAAATGTGTTTTGCAATCCACTGCGCCACCTTATTGCATATTTTGTCAGGTTCGCAATTTCAGACACAGTCCTATGTTGCCAAATGTGTTTCAGACGTTCTAACTTGTTTCCTCTGCAGGACGCTCAAATCGGGGGTGTTTACTTTGAACTTGAACACAGTGATATCCATATCAGTGTAGACACTCTCAGTATTTCATTAATGATTGATATTGCCAAGAAGTTGGCCATCATATAGGAATAAAACGATGATTCAGAGAAGCAATTATTTTGAACACATCGATTGCCAGACTGCGCTCCGGTGAACAAGTTATTGAATCTTTTTGATCGCGCGTTATCTAAAACTGGCGAAAAACGAAGTAAAATGTTGTGTGCGTTTATAAACATCTCGCATTAATGTAGAAACAGTTAAACTAAAATCAGTTTAAATGGCTCGGAAGTACATTTTGCTTCCTGATGCGAATTATACTTCAATTTAAACATTTGGAGTGAAACTGACTTTCTTAATCTGTATTCAGTTTATTTTGTCTGAAAATCAGTGTAATGCATTGTCATCAGCCGTGCAGTTCCACAAAGGCATTTTGTTAATAGCCTTTGTTGATAATTCACTTCTTGTAGAATTATGCACGGTTTGAACGGCAAACGTTATGGTTGCAGCCATTTAGTAATGATAGATTTTTAACCTGTCTACATAGGTTCCTGCTAAAATGATGGGATTTTCTAACAGAATATTAGATCTTTAATTAAATCTTTATTAGATCTAATAATGCGGTCAAAATATGACAAATGCATCATTCAACCAACTCAGTGTTTTATCATAATTCAATGATCTACCTTCAACTATATTTGCTAAACTTTCTCCCAGTTGGGTTACTTCTGATGATCAATTGTACATTTAGAAATTATCCTCAACGCAAAGCAAATATTCTGTCCGAGGAAGCATGAATTGATGCAAAATTCCAGAATCTCGCAAAGTTCATGTTATTCCTTAAAGAATTCCAGCATAGCTGCCACAAACCCGATGACGTCCTCTATCCTTTGAGGTAATGACTCATTTAGTTTGTTGGTGTATATCAGGCTAGGATCAACCACTTCACGACAAGAACCTGTCTCAGGTCATCACGTATAGTCGAATGGTCCTCCGTCATCCCAACTGTACTTTATGGGATTCGAATGAGGAAAATAAACAGTCCAATTCAGTGGCTCAATTCCCTGTCCATTGACAAATTGTGTGGGGCAAACCTGATGAGGTGGTGCATTGACATGTTGAAACAGAAGTTTGCAGCCAAATGGGCGCGAGCAAAAGGCATTATTTCTATGCCTAGAACTTGACAACAGGCGATGGCATTTTCCTTCACCATCTGCATCGCCCGATTCGTTCGACCAAACTTGGAGAGAGCCACCACTATGAGCAACAGTTTCAAACACAGTCTTCATCAAACCTCTCACAAATTTGACATCCAACAGTATCTGGCAATAGCATGACAAATGGGATTCATCGGGAAATCAGACATAATTCCGATGACACGGTCGACAGTGATGAAGTTGACTCAGGTTCCCTCAGGCTATCCTGTTTCTTAGTTGTGAAACTAGTAACTAAGAGCTTCAAATCTTCAACCTCGTTTCTTTCAAATTTACCGCGGCAAATACAACCGTTGTATTGGATTCAAAACCCCCATCTAATACTTGGAATGTGTTGTTAGTTTGCACAGAGCAGGCTTAAATAAGACAGTGAGCAGAAATCAGTGAGCAAATCAACGCTGCAGCTGTCATAATTTGAGTCGTCATCTATCGTTTTCTACAGTATTTTCTGTCATGATTGAGTGGAAATCAAACATTTATTACGCCTTAATTTTAAAATGTCGTATGTTTATATTTATCGATTTTTATACGGTCATCGTAACTGTCGTGTGGGGACATGAAGGGTCTTCCCCCAAGCGACCCTCGTGTAAAACGCGTGTATATGTGTCCACATAAAGTTTAGGGTAAAAGTAAAAACGATCATGATCAATCAGTCTGTCTGACGCCATACACGTAACAGAAGATATTTTCCGTTTCTAATATTGTGTGCATCCCGAGTTTCAGTGAGCAGCTATAGCCTTAGCCTGCCTTCCGTATAATATTTTTTGGTATATGAGCTTTGTAAGACGAAAAAAACAAGGTTATCGCCCTTGAGATATTTTGAGAAACGCGTCTTAGTCGGCTAAATCTTATTGGTCTAAAATTTTAGTCTTAATATTGGCTTTAGCATTCAACTGTGGCCTGAGACCTGTTTCGCAAAATGTCTTGACTCGTTTTTTTTTTTTTTTTACTAAAATCATTTTCAAAGAATATAAAAGGTCACATACAATTTTCGGTCTTTGGCACATATTAGCGCTTTGAGAAATTTGGAATCGTCTTCACGAAGTTCTTTATTCTTAACCCAATTAGGTATGTCAGATATATTTTGTTGACCAATCATTTTAATGAGCTCTGAGACCATCGTTGTAATGTGGACTTTGCGTGGTCGACTGTCCGATTCTAGCAGTCAAAACATAGCCTAAGAACACTGTTTAATGCCCCCCCCCCCCAAGGCAAACTGTTTCTCCTGTTGGTAAGGATGCAGACGGTTAATACACAGCCACCTCTGTCAGTCCATTGGGTCCAGTAAATGCCAACGTTCGCATCAGCGAACATTTCAAAGGGCGTCTCGCAGCGGAATCTGAAACGTAGGAAGTTATAAGTATTACAGTAAGGTAATAGTTTTAAGAACCACTCATTTTTATACTAAAAATTCATTTATAGCTGCTAAACACCTCAAATGCAGGTGGTCGGGTAGGTATTGGTATTTTATTTCAGATACTTAGAAAGGCAATTGATTAGACCGCACTGCTTTATCGATACTGCATGTATATTGAATGAACAAACAAATAAAAAATAACAAAATAAAAACACCTTGTACGATGAGTTCTTGCTGTGAAACGCGCCCATATCCAGAATCTCTGTCGCGTTTATCAATAAGCTCACTCCTGTTTGATCAAACATTCGCTCAGAAAATCATCCGGCAGCAAAATCTTTTGCAAAGTTATATTTTCGCGTAATTTTCTGCAGTACTTTCATTCACAAAATTGCCTCACCTCAGCAAACCTTGAAGCCGGGTCTTTCTGACCTGGATGAAAACCGACTGGAGCCAATTCTAACAAAAAATAAATGTAAGAGAACATTAATCAAACCTACATTGTGAGAAGCAATATGGTGCCGTAAATAATGATATTACTGTTTCATAAGACCAAGACGCACTCAGTTTACCCTTTGAGGAGTAAATAAGCGGTTGCGTGTGTGAACGGGCTACTTTTTTCCTGATTACACAATACAATGACTTGATACAGGGTAAAGTAGCGGAGACCCTGGCCATATACCTGTATATGCATAAACAACGAACAGTGCATTCCCCTGCCAATACACGTGCAATCACGTAAGTCCTGACATACAGGTCTGATAAAACATGTGACAGAAAAAAAAAAGAAATCCAAACCCTTTGTTTCAGCACATACTGATCACCGCTCATTGTAAAGGTCACACGGTCACACCTAACATAACCTCCTTTTTAGTTTCAGGCACGCCATATTTCGTGAACAGGTAGGCGTCAAAATGATATTCGTACTTGTTTTATGTCCCTTCGAGATTTAAAGTGATATAAGAATTACGTTTATTACGAATGCTAAAAGTAATTAAATGTCCAGGGAAATGGAGGGCCCATTGGAATATCAAAATTGAAGTGTAGGCCCATGGGGTCTTGGCCTTGTTTCGGGGTGTTACATGTAATAGCGCTACCTGGCTGGGGTTTGCATTTGGATTATAATTTAGTGCTTTTGACTGGAACTTCAATTGGCATACAGTGTATGTAATGTACGATTATGTATGTTGATTATGATAACGAGCAGGCTGTTGCATTTTTATATGCCTTAACTGATAAAAAAAGACATACAGTTATAAACATGCATGGTGCATAACATCACGCAAATGTTCAGTAAACTCAAATATACGGCACGCGGCAGTTGAGCAAACCCAATGCACGGAAGGCTGGTGCCAGAAGCTTAAGATTTACAGATTTTCATCTGTCTACAGATATCGCCTGTGACCAGCCAAACACTCTGTTATCAATTTATGTTATTATTCCAGATTTCGGGAAACTTTTGCACATTTGAAAAGAAAACGTAATCCTAGGACATGCAATTTACCATTTAAAAGAGACGAATACACGGAACCTAACCAAGGGAAGCCAACATCACGTCCAGGCTAGTCTGTTGAATCACCATAGCATGCCTTAATTGATGGTAATACTTCAGAGCGTATACGCATTTAGTTTTAATTGGACTCGTAAGAGGTAATTACTCAACGCAGAAGTACCATCAAGAGGCCGCATGTTTTAGGTGTTCTGTTTGTTTATATTCACAATAGGTTCAACGAGGAGTTGCGTACTTTTCTATTGTACTTAATTAATAGCGAGTCAGCAGAAACTGCTTACCCCAGCGGGCCTTGTTGTTAATCTGATTCAACCCAGTTTTTAAAACTATAAGTTCATGGACGGGTCATTTCGCACTTGAGTGAATATTTTAGGATCTATAACGTTTTTGTTCTGATTTAGAATCGACTGCGTCATTCTTTTTTAAAGTTTAATTTGGATCGCTTGTGGGCGTGAATGTGTACCGACCGCTGAGATTACCTGGTGAAAATTTAGGCCAGTTTTGTCTATGCCCCGTAACAAGACATTTAACTTTATTTTATTAAAAACGAAATCAAGTTATAGTAACAGGTAACCTGTACCTTTATACAGGTGAGGGCTATGTATCTGGAGGCAAAGAACTAGTATTTACCACATTATCCTATAATGAAAATCGGCCATTAATCTGTTTTATTTTCTAATAAATCTATCGAAGTTCATTAAAAAATCAACCGTAGTCTGCGTTTTTGTTGTTTAAAAGTACACTATAACATAAGTTAAAAGGGGAGGCAAACTCCATTTATGTAACAGAACAGAGATTTGTCAATTCCAGCAGGTTCCATTTCTAATTGTGTAAAGTCCTAAGGGGCGAGGCATCAGCCTTGTTACTTTATCAAAGTATTAGAGGGAACCATGGGGACGTACTGGCGACTTAGATACAAATATCTGAGAAAGAGGAATTTTTATGCTTGAGCTCATCCCCATGGATCATGTCCAATTTTACATTTTAATCTGATTTTAATCCTTGTATCATTAAATCGGGCTTTGATTGCATGGAAACTGGCTTAAATGGAATGCATTACAGATAAAACGAAGCTACCGTCACGTCGTGACGTCCTACGGGACGAGAAAGTCTGGAACAATACGCGTGAGAGGAGGTACATGTAACTTTTCAGTCACAAGGGTCTATGCGCTTCGAATGCAGTCTTGGCAAGAAATACATAATATGGTGAATTGGTACTGGATAAATACTGTCCGTTTATTATTCCTTGCTTCACCGCACTCGCTAGTCTAACGAAATGTCTAGTCCCACTTTCTTTCAAATTCCTAGCAACCTTTCTTGATTATACGCTTAGTCGCGAGACTTACGTGTGTTACGTCCGTCTCTCTCATTATTTCCGTGTTGATGCTCTTTGCTATTCGTATACAATAACAAAGGTATAGATAGTATAGATTGAAAATATTTTATAACTGTATACCTTATTCAAATGTCGCATTGGGAATTAATAAACACAGGAACGAGAGGCATGTTTTTACCACTCTCTAGCTTCAGTGACATACGGTATTTTCATGTGACTGCTTGTCTACAATGTACACAAAAATATTGAAATAAAAATGAACAAATGAATAAAAAGAGAAGATATCAAGATTAAAACATTTTGAATAAATCAAGAATACATAGTCATATCTATGGCCACCCTCCTCATTATCTTCATAGATATGGATAGGGCAAATTTAGACAGAGGAACTTGAAATGACCTTGGCATTTGAAAAAAAATCAACTAGTTTCCGAACAGTCACTTTTTAATCTCGTTTGCGACTGTCGGTCTACCTTTCTCTGGTTAACATGTGATATGAATGACAGAAACATAACAAATCTAAGGCCGTTGAACTCATGATATAGTATTAACGAAGCATTTCCTGGGAAACAAGGAGGGTATTCTCTCTCGGGTGACGTCTGAACATGCGTTGAGTACCACCAGCTTGAAACACCCGATTGAATCCCGGAAAGTCTTATCTGACGGACTGTTTTTCTTGGCATTTTTTGTGCATCTCGGGGCGTTCTGAGGGCACATAGCGACGCCTTGGATATGCTACCCATCTCTCGGGGCTTATACAGGTTATTCAACACACTGAGAACATAACAGAAGAGAAAAAACTTCTGTGGCTCCACCAAAGGTACGAAAAAAGGATTTTATCAGTGATAAAAGGTTGTTAATTAAAACCACTTAAACACCAAACTTTATCCTGCTCTGTTAGATCCTTAAGTTCCAACCTTCGTTTAAGTCGAAATGTCTTTTGGAAGAACACACCCATTTGAAAATAAACTTCGGGTGATACTTTAATTTAAAAGGGGCAACGAAGGCCTCTTTGGGCAAGGTAAACTGGGAAGATATTCACACCTTTTCACCTGTGATAATGTGACAAGTTGTACATTATTTTGCAATTTTAAAGTGTATCCCTATCAGCATTGCATCAACCCAGGGCACCATGTTCGCATCACTAAAAACATTTGTGTAAAATACATTTCATATTTATTGTCTTCAGTATATACTGCCATTCAACACGAATCTTACTGTTCACAAATAGAAGTGAAATTGGGGGTGGGGGCATAAAATAAGGAATACTTTTGCCTCACTTTCTTCTTCAAAAATAACAACACGAAAATACATGTACTCTTACTGTCCAATGTGAGGCACAAGGAATGAAAACATTGTATTGTCCAATCTCTTTTTGTTTGGTATGTTTTTTTAGATCGAGAATGGGAAGAAAGGGGTACCTCCGAAGCAAATAGCAGAGGGGGCACCACCGCCCCCCTCCCCCCTCCCCCACCGGATCCGGCATAACTACCAGACTGGAAGGAGGATCGTAGATTTAAACTTATCGTCAGATCACAAAATGTTCTTCGGCAGAACCCATAAACCCATTTTCGATATGAGAAAACGATTGAAGCAAGGAAATTAAAACTAAAATTAATGGTAGGCCCATGTGTTTGAGATGAATTTGTTTTCTCACAGGGCCGGTTGTAATATGATTAATGTTCTTTAATCAACCGAAATACCTATGGTGTTGATCGCTCTAATATGATTTGGATTTATAACTGCCTTTTTGTCGGTCAGGGGAATCTTTTTATAGACCCCAGTCTTGGTGCGCTTCGACTCTATGCCTTCATTTACCATAAAACCCCATTCATTTATTCATTGTGGACGTATTATCTATCATTTTGCTGTCAAAGCTTGATATGCGATGAAAAGGACACAGCAGTTAATATGTTTTTCGCCACTGAACCGACTCGTAGTGGTGTAGTCAGGGATATTGGGAATAGCTCATAATGGCTTTATTTATTACAGTATTACTTGCTCACTTTGCCAAGGTAAGACTTCAATCTGGTTGTGCTTCTGTGATCAGGTTATCATCCATCTTGTACCTTCTTTTAATATTGAATGATAGGCCCAACGTTTTTTCACGAGTTTTCGTGGTTTACGAAGGTTGCAATTAGCATAGGAAGTAAAAAAAAAGCTGGTTATTCTAAACAATTTTGCTTTATGCTTCCAATATTTCTATTTACTGATTCAAAAATACAGTGCCATTAAACTAATAAGCTATCCTGATAAGACAAGCACACTTTATTCTCTTTAAATGTTTTGTGGTATGTAATAACAGTCTTACAGTGCTATGTAAACAAATCTTTAGTAGAAGTACTTCAGTAGACCAGAGCAGAAAAGACAGGAATAGAACAGACGAATACACTCACATTAAATGTCCATATTCATTTCCCACAGAGCAATAAACGAGAGCATTTATGAAACACCTGTATCTGCCATCCGCAATCGATTGGTTTATGCTTTTAAGATTATATCAGCATCTCCAACCGTCTGCTTTGTACCTGGGGCGGGATGTGCGACGTAAGGTCTTGTCCTCAGTTCGAGGTCACGGCGCGGCGACGTGCTACTTGGGCTGCCCTTTTGATGAAAAGATTTACAGCATTTGGTATGTGAATACTTGGAATACCTCCTAAGCGTTCTATCAGCGATTCCGCGCATTCTTGGCGTTCTTCTCTTCCACAAAAGACCTTTTGTTGGACTTCACCTGTTTGCAAAATTATTAATATACATATATGTTATCTGTATATATCTATTTGAAGTGGGTGGGACATTCATATCTCATTCGAAAATCGGCCTTGTCGTTTCACTTGGTATTTGTTTATGCCACAAATCATAAGCTGAATGTAGTACGTCTGATAACACGTTTTTTCTGTTTGTTAAGAAACGAGAACGATACTTGACTTTAGTGGAAATGTGCAAATCAGCATCTTTCATAACTTTTAGGCAATAAGGTTTTGGTAGAAGTAGCTACTACAGCATAATGCACGTGCAGGTTTCTTGAGCAGTATTCGAATATAAAAAATCTCTATTTCTGACACTGCCAAGTTATTTTATCTCAATAAGTTATATTTATTATAATTTTTATTTTATCTCAATAAGTTATATTTATTATAGGTCTTTTGATTAAAATCAACAATTCCTTAAATTTAGGTGTCAGCTTTGCTGTGGGGATAAATAAATAAATAAATAAATAAATAAATAAATAAATAAATAAATAAATAAAAATAGAAAAGAAAAAAATTAGTATCAGCTTTCTTCATTAGTTAATTGAACTCCTCAGGAACTATGTTGGTCCCTCAGTTAACTAAAATGCGGGTTCAGTTAAATCAAAATTACTTTCAAAATATTTATTAGAATTTAGCGTGAAAGAGTGACAGTGACTTGAATAAATTCCTAAGCCATCTCCACCAAGACAAGTTCGAACACGATCAAATTTTATTGTCCTAAACGTTTCTGAGCTCAGCTACTTAGTTTGGTTAACCCTTAAGAGATGGGCGTTTTCCAATGTCTCTTGTTGTTTATGGGCCATTAGAGCTTCCCTTTAAAGTACCCTATTAGGTCTTTTTTATTAGAAAGAATACCCGGCAGCGATTCGCGTGAGCCGCGTCAATTAGAGATTTTATATTCAGCCTGAATCCAGCGAAATGATACCCTTGGTGCCTTCTTCAATTGACTATGATCAGTGTTTCTTTCTCCCTGAACATTTCAAGAGTGACGCATCCACTCACCCAATCGTCAATTAACTTTTTATGCTTCTTTTGGTGAAGTGAATTAATACTCGATGTTTTCATGAAATGAATGGGTAATCGTTCGTTTTTGATATTCATGGAAAGTTAATATACATGTAAAGAAACCTGCAGGCATTAAATAAGCATTTAATTGTTATGCAAGAGATATTGATCATTAATTTGATGGATAACTGGGAAAGCGATTGATATATCACATCTTGAGCATTGTAGTAATCTTAGCACTGATAAAAAGCCGATCCGATGATTTAAATGTATATATTATTAACATTGGTAAACTTTTATCATTGTGCAGATAGTTCTAACACGCCTGTACTATTGCGAGAGATGAGCTAACGCAATCATGTCACCTCTGATGAAATCAGAAACGCAACAATAGTCTTACAAACGAGCGCAACAGGTCTCTAGTGTACTGGTATATAGCCGATAGCAACTGTTTTTCATTTATTTATTTAACATTTTTGTCGGCTTGATATTTGATTTTTACAACAACAAGTGCAAGTTGCCTATTTGTAAAATTGCCGTTTTTCGGTACGAAAATGCAATACATGAATAACGATATGTCAAATTTAAACGTGTACCTGTATGCATGCAAAAACAAAGCTGTCAAAGTACCAAAATTATTAGCGTTTCGAGCCATCATTTTTATTGTCCAGAGACATAAAACTACATTATCTACCAACTATTATTCATCCGTATATGGTTACCCAAAGCGACATTTTCCAACTCTACATTAATATAAAGGTTTCAAAAGATGATAAAACTCCAAACTGTTCAAATTCCACTTTCTCTAGCGCTCTCCACTTACATACTAAAAAGCTGAATGCTAAATATAACTGATTAAAAAAAATTAAAATAGAGTTTGAAAATTTCACCAATTTGTCATTTATCAGAATATACGTTGAGAGAAATAAAATAAAAAACCCAGGAATTATACTCCATAAAAAATTAAAATGTTTATACGATATTATGTATAATCATTTCAAAAATTTATATCCAATAGCAAGTAAAACAAAAAATATGATATATTACAAAAAAATGCTACTTTTACTGCTACCAGCGTATAGTGAATAATAAAAAAGTACAGAATATTAAGAAAAGATAAAAACATGTACGATATTTTTATTGATGAAACATAAGAAAATTAGAGCCACAAAAATAACATTAATGAAAAATCTAAACCTTGTGGCTAAGTGTAAGGTATCTATGTAGATCACAGAAAAAAATCGATTAAATCGATTAATAAAAACTACCAAAAACATCCAATATATAGTAGATGCAGGATTCAATATATTGCTACGGTCACCTTACCCAAACAACATGATGTCCAGTAGCGGCCAGTTCCATGAATGAGCTTTAGCCCTCAAATTGGCCGTAGCTTTTAGATTAAAATATGGTGTACTTTACTTCAAGATACATGTAAATGGATAGTAGTCCCCCTTAATAAGGTAAAAATCGGTCTGCTATGTTTTTCTTGTTATGGAATAGTCTCAATTTTTATTGAAATGAACTACAACTGCTTTATCTTGCCTCAAATTAGACTAAACATCTATACCAATTTTGGGCTTAAGTTCTCTTGTGAAACAAAACATAAAACTCGACTGAAATGGAAGTCGCCGACTGCTGACTGTGTCTCAAAAATTGATTCAATGACTATACGGATACATGTAGTCAAAGGGATATTGACCTTTCAGTCATTACTGCAAAGATTCAAAAGATTTGAGCCGGCTGGCGAACAGATGTAAACGCCTTCCTTAATTATGCAGCATCTTTCAAGTCACCCTTTAAAATATTGTCAAAGTTTTTGTTGCACATAGGACATCTTTTTCTCTCGCGCAGGCTGCTGCGGAGACACTTCCCGTGAAACATGTGACTACACGGTGTGATCCGGGCGTTTCTCATACTCCCCAAGCAAACAGCGCAAATGTCCTTGTAGGCCATTGTCTCCCGGAATGTGGCTCGTCGAAAAACCGAAAGCTTTTCTGTTTCTCGGCAAATATTATGCCAAGCAGTGGCGTATGCTTTGTGTATAGCCAAATACATGTTGCTGTATATCACCAGAGCGATGACTAACATTGTCCAAGGGGAGGAAGGGCGGCCCAGGGTGAGGTACCATATTATCAACGCCAAACTTACGCTAGTCTCCAATGCTGCACAGACAATGCCCGAAGCATCCTTCTCCATTCCCTCAAGGATATCAAAGGACAGTGCGTCTAGCGTGTGAAACACGGTGACTTTTAGCATCTCTGATGTAATGACCATGTGCATCGCCCGCAAGAATGTGTCTGTCACGGTTCCGCACAACAGATAATCTATGACCATAACCAAACACACTAAAATCCCCTCCGTTATCTGAAACTGCGTCTTCTTGTTTGACAATGGCGAGCTCTGTAGGAATGCCTCTGTAGTTTCATGAATCATTTTTGCGGCATCTACCACCAAGTTGTATCCCACGAATGACGTCAGCCAAGCCATGCGCAGAGAAGACTGTGGCGGATATGAAACGCGGCGGATATCTGCTACCAACAAAAAGAACATCACTTGTTTCAGACGCTGGTTTACCGGAGAATCGTGAGTCGATGCAATGTCTTCTTCCTCAAGGGGCGACGAAGAATGGAAGTATCCCAGCGTTCGGCCAGATTCAGCAGGATTCGCTGAAAAGCCCAGGACGAAGGATATTGGTAGCCACAAAAGCATGAAGATTATTTTAGACAATTCTTGCCCAGCATCGAGGGAGAAATAGGACACAACGAGCAAAAGGATGATAAGAAGGTTGAGCACAATGGCTGGTATCACCATATAATACCACACCCAGCGGTAGTCGTCCATGCACAAGAAAAATGCCACGCTCACCACACCAGCGACACCTACAAATAGAATTGATTTTATAATTATTTTAGAATTGATATTATACCAGAATTGATTTTATAATTATTTTAGAATTGATATTATACCTGATATTATGATGTGAAATACTGTCACGACGTTTGATTGGTAATAAAATCAGTTTTATATCTTTAGGCATTATCTTTCTGAAAAAGGAATGATATGCAAATCATTTACTGTCTATGCAAACTTTATAAAATGGACATTTCAAATAAAGGTAGATGCTTAAACATCATTGAAAGGTGCGCGTAATAGTTGCTAGTTACTTGTACAATGAAAATATTCGTTTTATCGTTAGGTACAACAAGTTAGTTACATGCACATATTGGTGAACAATGATAATAATAATAATGCTTAAATGAGATTTTTTTCTAATTGATTTGTAGATGACTTTCGCTTTGAGGCTTTACTAAATATGCAATTGTGACTTTTATATAGGCAAAACACACAATGCAAATGACGTTTACTAATTGGGTTAATATATAACAAAAATGATTTTGTATACAAATAACATAACTGATAAATGAGTAATTAGATAAGGACTATATTCAACTCACAGTAAGATAGTGCCGTCTTCATGTCTATTCTAAGCCGGACTCTCTCGTCTTTAATAAGCGAATCTGCACCGTCCCCAGGCTCCCTAGCCGGCGAGCATCCACTCCTCATTTCTTGATCGACCATTAGTAATTTCCCTCTGTTATCCCTGTAAAACATGAATTTTCAGTTAGTCAATTAAACCAGACAAAATTAAATTACCTTTACCATACTTAATTCTTACTTTGCGTGTTACATTATCGTTCAAGTAGAGGATTTCATCACTTACCTCACTTACCGTTTTCATCGCAACATTGCCACTGACGTCATAGAGTATTATATAAAACAGGAAAAAAATTCACAACTTAAGCAAACTTTGACAAAAGTTAAATCTCCTCTTGCATCAGCATTTACACTGCGGCTCTTAATGATTTAAAGCTGTCCTCGTCCAAATATGGCTGCACAGAAGAGAGGAGACATGCACATAAGATTTGCAGGAATGAGCGCACCTCAAAATATGTTACATCACGTGCTCAAAAATAGCATGACGTAAGCGCCGTCTCAATGTAACCCTCACCGAATTGTTCGTGACCATTGAACGCATTCAGACGATATATCTGGACAGGATCGACCCAGACAGGTGCACATGTGATTCACATATAGACCTATATCATTGACGTGACTTTAACCAACAAACCCATAAGCTTTTACCCGTCTCTACTTAAAAAAATACTTTAGAAAATGTGACGTCAAAGGTATTTAGGGAATTATTTCAAATTCTTGGGAAAAAAATTAAATTCTGTAAATGAGAGTCTGCTTTAAGTTTTTTGACACTTTTTTTTCTGATTCTTTTCTATTTAAACAATGCTCCAGCAAACGTTAAGCCTTCATTGGATGGAGACAATAAAGTCCAAACCTAGCTCGATCGTCAACAGAAATCGATCGTCTGGAGTTAGTCTGGAGGTCATGCGTCTCTTTGACCGAGAAGTCGGACACTCACGTGGCTAAACGAGAGACGACACTCACAGTAAAGAAGCTGCGTGAGAGTGTCCACCGAGTATGATTTCAATAAAAAAACAAGCTGATTGGATTCCATATGCAAATGTAACACATGCAAATTTAATAGTACCGTCTTTAACAAAAACTTGAAAATATTCAACTTTTATTATTTGGCAGAATGTGAATGTGTAAGTTCGTTTGAAAGTAGCAGTGTCCTTTTTGTCCGTTTGTCTGCACAATGACTGTCCCCTAGCCCACTACTTATATGCATGACAAAGATAGTCCTTGACCTACATAACACAAAACTGGTCAAAACTGGATGATTCTTAACGACAACCAGACATGGGCCTGATTCACACTTAAATAACTCAGATCGGTTCTAAGCTCAAAGGGTGTTCAAAACTGGTTGAATCAGATGTATTTAAATCGTACTTGTCGTCACTGCTACGAGAACGTCATGAAAGCATAGTGTGACGAGACATTCTAACACACGAATGGAGATAAATCAGCCTTTGTGGTCGAGGATAAGTAATAAATAGGATTTCTCGATAGAGCAATAATTTGAGAACTACCGTATAATACAACAATATTGCATCTATGGGACAAACATTGTAACGGTTTTACAGTTTTAATTTGTGGTTGAAATTGCTAGCCTTTTGTTTTAGTGATGACTGAAATCTGATATATTTCTGGAAACGACTGTCAGCTATTTAAAAGATACTTTCAAACAAAAATTGCTAAAACTGTGGCCTCTATTGTGCTACAAAAAAAAAAAAAAAAAAAAAAATGACTACAAGTCAAGTGCATGGTCGCAGTTTGAGCCACTCTCAAACTGGACTTACAGAGAAAATTGAACGGCTACTGAAACTGCGTGCTACTTTCAACCGCTTTGGAATTGGCACCATTTTGAACAAAAAAGTCAAGGTACGGCTCTATGGTGTGTGTGTGTGTGTGTGTGTGTGTGTGTGTGTATGTGTGTGTGTGTGTGTGTGTGTGTGTAGGGTGGGTATGGTGATTTTGCAACATTTGTTTTTAATGGTTAAACCGATTTTGATTTTTTTTTTTTTTTTTGCTTTATGGTGGACTAGTTTTGGCAGTCTACGGTCGTTTTATGTGGTTTTTAGGTTTATGCGCCCGGTTTATTAATTATGTGGCGATTTTACGACACTCGTTTACTAACCATGAAGGTGACAGCAGAACGTGCATCCATCGCCCAATAAATGCTCCGTGAATTTGCTTAAAGCTTGTTAACACACCCTCACTGAACATTACTACACATTACTAAACATCACAAATTTTGAGCGATGCTCAGTGAAATGTCGAAATGCTTTAAGTGGGCTTACGCTTACTGGTTATACCTTAACTGAACTATTTTAACCCTCTCACGCTTATATCTATAACACAACGAAACAAGTCATTTAATCAAAATATACACTTTTGAGAGTGACTGCCATTGCCATCTAGTAGCGACCATCGTGGCTTGCCCTCCGCCTTTTATCGAACTGCTTTTTGTTTGACGTAATGGCAATACAGAAAGTGCAATGCGTTAGTTGTGGTTTCTTCATGACACACCCGACTTAATCCTTTCAACAGTCACTGGTAATATCACAGGTGTTTCGGGTCTGTGTTTGCCACATCACTTTTTGTGAGAAAAATCGACTTAAAAAACTTGAAATTTCGTTTTTCTTGTCCGTGACATTTGGTCGTGTAGATACACTATCGCCAAAAATGATTGGTACACGTCTAAAATGATTGGTACACTTTTTGGGATATTTTACTCTTATTTCTAAAACGTGACGCTTGGCACGAAAAAGGAACCATTAAACCAAATGGCACGACATAAAGTAACATGTATGTGTACTATGAACACTTTCAGTCAGTCACTCTCCATTGGTTGTGACTGGAATGTCTGGGGTGTGTGAAACATGTCACAGAGTTTTGGTACAGTGCTTGTGGGAGGGGTGCGTTTGTCATGTTCTGTCAGTTTTCGCGGAGATTTGCACATTAGTAACTGTGTCTACCGATTACTGAGACCATGTCGCGACCTACAGATATGGTAATACGACACCAGACGGTTGCATATGCAGATATGGGCGAGGAACAAATCGAGATAGCCGGACGTTTGGGTATGGACAGGAAAACTGTGAATAGAATCTTGAGGAGAAGTGCTGTGACAGGAAATGTGACACCTGTTAAATCTACGGGTAGACCGCGAAGTGGAAACGCCAGAAGTGATCGTGTCATCATCAACCTGGCAAGAAGAGAGCGGACCAAAACTGCCAATGTTGAAGGTAGTGTTGGCTATATAGTGTTGGTCAAGGACGAATAAGATGTAGTGCATAAAAGCCACCAATGTGACAGGTTCAAAAACAGGTTCATTCCGTTAGGAATTCAATTGGAAAAAAGCAGCATGATTAGATGCACTGATTTTTAAAAGCATGGCCCAACAGTTTTAGAGTGAATTTGACCACACACACTGATTTTGATTTGCCATTTTTAAAAATACAATTCTCAGTCATATCTTAGAAATGGTGCAAATGTTTGCTTAGTCCTCAATCATTAAGGCGAAAAGAATGAAGTTTTGTTTGACAAATTTGATATTTTGTTATTCTACAACACTGTAATGGCATCATGATGACATAAGACATATTCTTGAATTAAAGATAATTGTTTTTAGAGATGAATATGTGTTAGAGTCAATGGAATTTTCTCACCAAGTGGAATACCTAGAAATAAGGCTTTTTTTTCAAAAAAGGAAGAAAACCATCATTCCAACTAAAAGATTAATAAAATAACAAATAAATGATTAAATTTCTCAGAAGCCACGTTATGACGCACCCTCACTTGTATTCAAATTTGACTGGAACATGTCAGGATTGGACATTGAATATACTGATATTCTCAAAAGTTTGGTACAAGAAAAATGTCCATACTAACTTTTTTTTACAAACTTTATTTTCACTTCATCGGTATATGAGTTTAATATAAATGTACCGCATACCGGAATCTAGAAAAATATCAGTTTTCATTTCATAATATTTTCAACAATCTTTTTCAAACGCGATTGCCATATGCAATCATGCCAACGTCTTGACAAATCATATGATGCCAGGATGATATAATGTACTTACATTTTGCCGGCGTTTGTTCGGTCCGCCTGTGTCAGAAATGACTGCAGCGAGCGAAAGTAAAGTAAACTGAACGTAGAGAGAACTTTTCTTGCCCTTTGAGATGTACATATATATATACATATTGTCAAGTTATCTAATTAAATTGTGTAATCCGATGACATTTCCAGTATCAAATGGCTAGAACTGACCTATGTCGTCAGGTAGAACTATTGTGTGCCGTCCTCATTGAACGGGTCGTGACTTGTCATTCTTCAATAGTGTGACCGGGCATCCCTTTTAAGTTATTATTTCACTTAAACTTACGTTATTTTCAAGGTTAAATGCATTATTTTAAAGGTTTTTGAACCTGCCACATTGGTGACTTTTATGCACTACTACTTATTCGTCCTTCACCGACACTATAGCCAACACTACCTTCAACATAAAACGTGTTAAAAGTTAACACAGGTCGTTTACCTATACGTGACAATTTAAGGACGTCGTTTCTGCAAATGACAATTATTATTATTAAAGTTGCTGTTAAAAATAAGTGAATTTAGAATTTCAATATATTTAAATAAAGTCAAGCTTTTCTTATAACTCTGCAATCGTATCATTGGATGTATATACACGTACATGTACATTAAACTTTTTTATACAGGAGTTATATTCTGTAAATGTGTTTATTTTTATGGTGATATTTTTCTAAATAAGTAATGCAGATATTTCGAGGAAAAAAAGAAAAAAGTGGAAATGTTGGGGACAACGGGATATCAATGATAATTGTTTTGAATATGTAAGCAGGACTGCAGACATGATATTTTAAAAGTGCACACAGCCGAGCTAACAAAGTTGGCTTGACTGCGGGGTAGCAATATTGGAATGGAAAAAATAGTTAGGCCGTATCAAATGGAAGTTCAATATTTTGACTGATTTAACTGCGCAAGGCTTGATTTTACTACCATAAAGCAAACCACAAATATGAGATGTTTTTGCAGTAAGACGAATATTTTCGTGTCACATAATTCTAAAACGAGGAACGGTTATAGAAATCTCAAAACAGTCTAAAAGTAAGGACTTAAATGTGCACATTTCTTCTTTGCTTCTGAACGCACCCCGCCGATCATGGTGAAGCGCAATCAGCATTCCTTGTGTTGCACAACTATCACAATCACCTAAATTACCTATGATTTCGTTAGCGCTATTGCAATTATCCATCATTCTATTGATATTGTGAACATCTTGCAAAATGTATATGTACTGTTGAAACGACGAAATACAATTTTCGTTGCAAAATATTTTCAATTACGGAAGCCGAATGGCGTCATGTTAAAAAAATTATCTCGAAATTTCGAGGTAGTATCGAGATAACTATTTCGACATAGCTATCTTGAACTTTCGAGGTAGTATCTCGAAATTTCGTCATAGCCGAATGGTGTCATGTTAAAAAAATTTCGAGATAATTTTTTAACGTGACACCATTCGGCTTCCGTATTCAATAGACTCAAAAAGTTATTTCAAAATAAAGGTCTTTGTTCTGGATGAATTAAAACAATTGAACTGTTCTATAATTGCAAAATACTAACAGCTTTTTAATATTGGTTTTTCAGAAAAGAAAAAAAACGACAGGATGATCTGTAAATTGGTCAAAACTTCAGGGATTTTTGTTAACGTCATATCAAAATTTTAAACCTCTTTAATCCATCTGCACGTGTATTCCCATTCCCATTTCGCAACCATAAACTTCTTTATGTCGTCTATAGTTATATAATACAATTTGAAAAACATTTTCTATCTAGACTATTTATATGTCATCGTGACATCCAAGGATAAACAAATACCGACCCTGAGTCAAACATCGGTCACTTCATTCATGTAACTAGACACCTTTTCTAAAGATTCTTGAAGTAGACTTTCTTCTTTTTAAACACTGGGTAGAAAATGATAAAGAAACGTATGGGATAGTGCTTCACGTACCTGTTTCACTTATCATTATTCGTTTTGTAATG
Organism: Lingula anatina; assembly: GCF_051362555.1. Lineage (NCBI taxonomy): Eukaryota > Metazoa > Brachiopoda > Lingulata > Lingulida > Lingulidae > Lingula > Lingula anatina. Next base: position 41,849,326 of record NC_141767.1, read on the forward strand.
AAAAAAAACTCAAATTACAGTAAAGTTTAGTAGGGCAGAGTGGCGCGGGTGCAGTTCACCTTAATCTCATACTGGGGAATAAGAGTGAAGGGGGGTGGGGGGTGGACCAGACCTCAACTAATAGTAGATATAAAATGAAGTCAACACAAATGGATATTTTTTCTCTCTTAGTTTCTTATCCCTAGCAGTTTTCTATAACCTGGGGTGCATTACCGCTCACCAAAAGAAATTTACACAAAAAGTGTACTTTTCTAAAGTTGAGATAATAAATGAAGTAAACTCAAATGGCAATATTTCTTATTTCTTATTTCTTAGTTTGTTATCCCTGGCCGTTGCAATCTCCATAACCTGAGAAGCATTATCGCTTAGCAATGCATACAAAAAGTGCACTATTTCTTAAGTTGGAAGCCGCAGAAACAGGTCAAAATCAGGCATGTTCGATTCTTTCCTGTCAGCAGAGTTTCCACGCCCTTAGTTGTTTATCGATATTCTCTTTTAAAAATCTAAATATACACTTATTGTGAAAGTTCGAATTTTAAGTCTCTACATGTACTATCTTGTTTATTTTTACCACTCTTCCCAAATGTCATTTTCAAACATTTTTCAGTTCAAATAAAATGGGTCACCTTCCAGGTTGACAGTGCATCTTTATAGGTGCAGTAAACAAATTAAGGTAAAGCACCAGTTATGTTTCGGCCACATTTGTATCCATCCACACATAAAAAAACCAGATAAAAACAAGTGTGACATGAATGCCGTGCCATGATATTATACAAACAACACGTAAACAGCGACCAAAATTGCACAAAACTTGCTCAATCTACTCACCTCTGATGTCTTCCCACGTCATCCGCAGTAATATGAGAAAATGTGGTATCTGGTCGAAGGCGTAGATGATAATAAACTATAAGGGAATGTTATTAACCCGAGGAGGGAAGGTTAGAGTTGAGGACATCAGTTTAAAAATACGTGTGGGGACTTAGTTGCACTTGTCCTTAAATGCCTTGTTTATGTCCTTAAAAAACTAATTTATACTCACAGTTTTACGTTATACATTGCTGCGCACTTTTGTCACCTTGATTGTTATTGGATGGGCAATTTGCAAGCGGGTATTTTGATATCATAAGGCAACGAAGACATGGAGGCATTACGTTTATCCTTAGTTCAACTTCTTGTTATATGAAACCAATCTTTTTTACTTTCATTTTGTATATTTAACGAGTTTAATTCTTAAGGCTATGCAGTCACAAAATAGTTCTCGTGTGGCGAATATTTGAACATTCTTTGTTGCTATAATCCACAGCGAACATTAATGCTAAAACAGAGAATGATCTGTGTTAAATGCCGACCATAAAAGTTGACTAAAATATCAAAATACGAGACCTTAGACGGTTGAGATGCTCGATGGATTTCGACCTAATCGGAATTTAATACCAATCTAAAAGCGTCTGAATATTATTTGAGAAAATAAAAATGGGCCGTTGAATTTGTAGGTAAAATAATTACCTAAATTGTTTAAAACTATAATTTTGATTAATTCTTTCTATTTCATTATTCTCCAGTATCAGGACGGTTCCAAAATCATCGTCAGCTGGTGATGTGCCCACGTAATCTTAACTTTACCAAGAAATAGCAACGTTATCACAAGTCCTTAGCTGTGGTAGGCTTCGAGAAACGATCCCCACTGATGCCTACAAATGATTTATATGTATTTCGTTTGCACTGAAAAAAGTTTTTAAAACTAACAAGCTTTTTATTTATAATTGTTTCAAAATTAAATTAATAAAAAACATTTTAAAGGAAAATCAAAACTACTTCCGTCTAATTAAAGATACGGTGCTAGAAACCAGATTGTCTATTAATTCGAAGGCACGGGGCAGTTATACCGTTATACCGTTATAACAGTTATACTGTTCCTCGGTCACCTTCCACCGAGAAGCTTTCAATGCTACAATAGTCACACTTCAGAAATCGCGATTTTCGATTTCCGTGGTCAGTGTGACTAAATCTTATCATAACTTAATCCTTATTCAGTAACTTGTACGCCATCCCCTTTGTCACCCATTTTTACTCGGTTTGTCATTCTAAACAGGCTAACGTTTACAAACAGTTTATCAGGTCTTTAGCTCTGTTGCCCTGTATTTTCATGCAAAACCCTTTTCACTCTCGAGTTGTTCTTGATCAGTGTTCTGAAATTTTGCGTAACAACATTTTAATTTATTTTTCTAAAGGTCCCTTATCTCTACGAGTTGATGTCCATTTTCTAGTCCAATATAGAGTAAAAATCGAGACGTTTGTGAATTAATTGAATTTATTAAAAGATAAGTTAAAACTGCTCTGTATAACCGAGGTCTGCAAAACAGTTTGTTTCCCAACAATTCGAAAAGATACCTCTGATGAATTGAACACTTTCCAGTACGACTGTATTGCTAAAACATCTTGTTCATCTCCAAAGACCTCGTGTGATTGTGCATTTCATTTTTGTGCATTTCAAAGACACGTGTTTGGGGAAAGAAAATGGAATTAATGTGGTGATCAAAGTCAAATGGCTACATTTGACTTCAAATGTTAACATTAAAGACGAAAAAAATAAAGATGAATAGTCACCACTATCCTGTGCGCGCACCATATTAAAAGACATTATCTTATCCCCCCCCCCCCCCCCATCCGACGCCTCCCTTTTTACACCAAACGATCTCAATGACCTCTTATGTCCGAAACGGAGACAGTTTTGTAAAAAGCCATGACTTAATACAGCACAGAAGCACCATTAGTGTCTTAAGTCACCGGCCAAATGACAGGCTATAATTTCATAGTGTTTAATGGGATCAGTAGTTCACGACCCTCTGACCCGGTCAAGCCAATTGATGTGGACATGGGCGTGCCAGCCGACCACCGGTGACCACTGATACCCTCTAAATCAGTGCTTTATGGTAAATGAGCTGGAAAAGGGTAGGACAGGAAAGGGCTTGGGTCATTTGATACAATGTAACGCTTACAGGGGCGGATTTAGGCTGTCTTCTGGGTCTTCTGGAAGACGGTCAGATTTTCAAGTTTACATTGTCAGCCATCTAATGTTTTCTGTCGGAAGACGGTCAAAAATGGAAGATGGATCAACAAAGATAAGTTGGAAGACTGTCAGAAAATATCTCAGGATCCGCCCCTGGCTTACATAAAAAAAGGCCAGAAATGGTCGAGATTCGTGCCTTTGCCAAGGGGCAACTTTTTACTTCTTCAAATGTCCTTATTCTAGATTTTGATAATTTTGATTGATTTGTTTTTTTTAACTTTTAGAATGGCGACAATTCTCGTGTCGTGAAAATAAAACACGATTGTCTGTTTTTTTTAAAATTGAATAACCCTTTAAAAATCGAATCTCTCCAGAAACGTATGCCAAATACATGTACCTTGCTGTGGTTTGTGAAAATGTGACCACATTTCTATTCATATCCGTCTTGCTGTTTTTAATACTTTTTAAATAAAGCTCATTAATTTACCTATTCCAGCACGTATTACTTACAGGTGTCCGACCACGTAGTTTAATGTTATTTACAACAGCAAAAAAGTCCACGTTGTGCACTTTTACCAGTTATCTTTGATAAATAATTATGCATAAAAAGAGGCATTATTTTCATTTGAGCATAAAGATTTGATATGGAAAAGAAAATATTTAAAATCATATTAAATGCTTATAAAATAATAAACAAAAATATAAAATATATTGAAAGCCTTAACAGTACATATAAGCGCGTTAAAATATTACCATAACATCATTTACTATAGATATAGAATGAATTAGAAAAAATGTTTTTAAGAATAATTTTATTACAAACAAACTGTGAAAAACAAGTTCAAGAGATTCCAGGTACAATAACACCTTGTTATTCTGCTGACACACGTGTAAACTGAAAAAGCACCTGATATGCTTGTTTTGATGTTCCGAGTCAGCAGAAGTTAGGATTTCAGGGAAACATAACACCAGCAAGGGCAGTGGATAAAACCATTCATTTGACAACGAATTTTTCTAATTGTAAATTACGTGGTTTCCTACAAAGAGTGAACTTTAAATGCCCTATACTCGTGTATTGAGCCAAAATGAAAATAGTAACTTACAGTTCACAGAGTAGGCATAATCGAAGTGACCTTCCCGTGTGTTAAATGAATTGGTCAAATCAGATAGTCGTAGAGATTTGGCGGTGTGTTGCTTTCATCTGGACTTCTTCCCCACACCTACTTGCACATACATGTTTCACAGCAGAAGCAATATTGTTCATCTTAAAAGACTTTCTAAAACTTTCTTGGTGAGATAAGCATGTGAGATTTACATTATTACAATATTTTTACCTGCAACAATTTAAAATAACGTCTTTGAAAATTTAAATCCAATTTAACAATTACTATTTATGAATTCGCTGAAGAGTTTCTTTTTTTGCACCGAAATAAACTCCGCATTTTAAAGCCAAGATTTGCGTGACAACTTAAATCTACAGTCAGTAAAGACATTTGGTTAAATTCAAAAACAGGGAGCGTCGACGTTGTTTTTAAACTTGCCCTCACCTTAATGACTTTAAGGTCGAAGCAAATATACAGTTTGAAAATAAACAGATTTGCTGCTGATAAAACGAGACGATGTTAATAAGGTGTGTTGTTTATGATGTAGAGTCAAGTGCATGAAGAGAAAAACGCCATGGCAGTTTGAAAGTGGTGCGTCACATGTCATCATAGCGCGCATCCTTAAAAGTCTTCAGTGAAACATCTTGAATTTGATCCCTAATTCACGGTCCAGACACGATTAAAAAAAAGGGATAGGTTCCCGTAGCCTTCGCCTCTGATGACAGCAAAGTAACCTACATCTTTGAAAAGTCTCTCTGGTACGCCCACCGCAGGCTCAGTACCGGCGGCGTTTAATGTTACAAAGTTGTCCGGTCATCATAGGTTGGAAAGATCAAACTAATAAACACTATTGAACTTCAGTGTCATTTACTTACTGGGGATTCTTCACAAATTAGTCGTTTTTTTTTCAGGGGAAGGGGGAAGGGGAAGACAAGAGAAGCAATTCGGGGATGGGGGGTAGAGGAGTAGTACGCGAGTTCTCAGGCATGAATTTCAACGTAATAAAATTATAAATATGCATTTTTATTAATTGCTACTTCTTCGTGAATCTTTTTTGTTACTTTAATTATAAATGTATTTCTGGGAAAATGTCTCATAAGTTCACGAATGCTTAACCGATTCTCTCCTCACGGGGATTCCGCGCTGTCTCTCATTGTGCATTATTCGCAAGTTGCTGGGCCTTGCAACTTGTGTAGTTTTTCAGATTCTTCGTAGTTTTTCCAAATTCTTCTAGAGATGGTACTTAACGTATAAAGCCAAATAATGGAACGCACTTTCTATCACCTTTGTACCTGCGTAAAATTAAAAAACCAGAGGTTTGTTTTAATGGTACTGGTGATGGTGACGGTATCTGCTGATGATATTTAAAACATTTTTCCTTTAGTCCTCCCCATAAAATAATCGACCACTCATTCATTACGTTGTGGACTATTGCATCAATAAGGTTATGACCTGTGAAGATTCCTTCTGACCTTGCCAAGGCCTGTCAACCGGAACATCTGTATTGTCATGGTTTCCTCAATGGGCCGCGGAGAATGGTACAAATACCGCTCTCCCAGCGTACGGCGACAGTACAACTCCAAACACTGACAGCGAAGACAACGCAAGAAGAATCATCAAGAGAACGAATCAAGTCGTACCAAGAGAAGTGGCCATCAAAAGCTAAAGTAAACTAAGAAGAAGTAAAGCAAAGGAAGATAAAAAGAAGATTTTCAAGTTAGTTTTGAAACAACTTCAGCAACAAGAAAATGTTTGAGTGGATCGTTCCTGTAATTCCAGCACTCGGGTAAGTCTTACAACAGGAAACAAAATTTCTTATAAATATTTGAATTCACAAAATTCATAGACAGCAAAAACAGAGAAAAAAAGTATATATATTTTTTACACACACACAAATATATTTATACACGTCTTGTTTTCATTTCAGGGCTGTGACCAGTATTTCAACGTCCGGGGTTGGTCTGTCCCTCATATCATTCGTACTCCTGCTGTATTTGGCCTGCAAACTATGGCAAATGTACGTTTTGAGCACCACGGACCAGACCTCTAAATTGCCTCTGCCTCCTGGAAGCATGGGCTGGCCTATCATAGGCGAGAGCCTTAATTTCATCTCCAAGGTGAGAAAAAATATCCAGCAATCAAATGAAAATTGGAATCAACGAAAAAGGCTTGTAAAGTAAAATTTAGTCCTCTCTGCGATTTGAGTCCTCTCTCGTTTGTAAGAACGAACTGCAGATAATTTCTGCCTTGTAAAACACTTTTTGATTTACCTTATTCAGCCCATATTCCTTTCATAGAAATACTGCTAGGTTTTAAAAAATTGACACTAAACGCATTTATCATTTTTTTTAGCCAACTGCATTTTACAACGACAGACGAACGAAATACGGCCGCGTGTACAAAACCCACCTTCTTGGCCAACCCACCATTCGCGTCATCGGCGCAGAAAACGTCCAGAAAATTCTGACTCACGAGGATGAGCTGGTTACTCATCGTTGGCCAAGTAGCACGAGAACCATCATGGGCGAGAACGGTGTCATCCACTCCGGTGGGGCCGAACACAACTCTCGCAGAATAGCCATTGCCAAAGCATTCCAGCACTCAGCTCTCAGTACTTACGTCCCAGAAATGCAGGAGACGGTGCACAATTTCATCCGAACGTGGTGCGACAAGGGGCGCATCCTCGGCTACCCGGAGTGCAGGACCTTGGCCTTCAGCATCACCTCGAAAGTTCTCCTGGGCTGCGACTTCACACAGAGCAAAGACGTCGAAGAGGCCCTTGCCAACTTTGAAGATAATCTGTTTTCTTTCCCGGTGAACATACCTGGCAGCGGATTGCACAAGGTAAGAAACCTATCTCATAAACTATGAATAAATATAAAGTGAAATGTTATGTGTTTTAAAAAGAAAGGATACATTTAAAAAGAAATTTATCGTTTGTCACCTTTTAACATATAATCTCATCTTCAATATCGACCACAAAGATTAACATTTCTTACAACCGATTTATATCCATTTCTAGGGTATCAAGGCGCGAAATTTCCTTTTGACTAAAATCGATGAATGCATAAGTCGGCATAAGTCTGGAAGTCAGTCCTATCCCAGTGCACTGGGGCTCTTGCTCTCCCAGTCCCCGCAAGGCAGTCTCAGCCAGACAGAGCTTCGAAACATTGCCCTAGAACTGCTTTTCGCTGGCCACCAAACTACCGCCAGCGCCGCCTGCTGCCTGATGATGCATCTTGGCAAGAAAACCGAAGTTGTAGACAGAATCGCCGAAGAACTCTACGACCGTCATCTCTTCCAAGAGGCCAATTTCAATACCCAGCTGAATCTGGACGCCATAAGTGAACTCCGTTACTTGAGCCAGGTGGTCCGGGAAGTGCTGCGTATCAACCCACCGGTCGGCGGCGGCTTCCGAAAGGTTCTCAAGACATTCGATGTGGACGTAAGTTTTTTACCGTTATTTTTACCGTTAAAATTTGAAAATGTCACATTTTGCTGTGTTTAGGCTATATGAAAGTAACGTCTAACCCCACTGTATATAAATCAGGTGCATTCATGGTTCATTCAAAGAAAAAATGTTGACGAATGCAATGATTGGAATTTTAGTATTAAAACCCCTTTTTATAGCGGCAGTTATAATTTGTAAATAGAATCTGTTTAGGTTTCCAAAGCAAATACAATAAAAACGTTTTCATTATCTTATCACAGGGCATGCAAGTTCCTAAAGGTTGGACAGTGACTTACAGTATTCGAGACACGCACGAGACCACCAACTTCTTCCAACAACGAGACAAATTTGACCCCGACAGGTGGAACGCCATCCAAGGAGACTCCCAGGAGGTGAAATACAACTACCTCCCATTCGGTGCAGGTGCCCGGGGCTGCTTAGGCAAAGAATTCGCCAAACTGATCCTGAAGATTCTGGCAATAGAGTTGGTGAGGAACTGTAGCTGGCGTCTACTGAACGCGTCTCCAGAGATGAAATATCTGCCGGTTGCTTACCCTACTGACAATTTGCCCATAGAGTTTTCTTCTGCACCGCGCCCGCTCAGACCCAGAGCCCTTACACTTTAATTTTCCATAAACTCAAAATGAAATTCACGGTGAATTTTATATATATATATATATATATATATATATATATATATATATATATATATATAAAGTGTGCTTTTTGCGATTCAATGTATTCAACATTCATGTAGCATTAATCGCCATCCGGTTACTTTTGTGATCACTGAAATGCTGTACCATTGCTTCATCAACAACTTTCGACAAGCAGGCCTATCGTATAGCAATGTATCTTAATAGTATAAGTAATTGGACAGTTGATCGTAAAAGAACATTTGTACTTTTTATGATATATAACGGCAACCTTTGTTTATAGCTTCAAGTATTTGTACAACGTTCAGTTGGACATGCAGGTACATGACCAAGCAAGTCTGCGTGATTGATAAATATTATAGTGTTTTGGACATTAAAACGTATTGCGTGAAAAGCTATGTCAAGTAATGTGACTGTAATAGAGCCTTCAGTAATGTAAATACAAGTCAGGCATGATGTAAATAGATATATAACGTTCCTACAACAAATGTATTTTTTATACTAACAATTTTGTCAATAATAAATTATTTGAATATAAACTATTTGAAAATTTTGTTTACATTTATCTTTTCATCTATTTAGCTAAATAAGAATGCGTGTTAACTTCGATTAAAATTTGACTTCTGCATAGATTATTGCAGGTAATACCAACTTTTATGATCAGAGAATATATAAAATGATATGTTGCTGAAGTAATCTTTATTTTTTTGTTACTTTTTATTGTAATGCAATAACGCGCTTTTCTGCTTTACGACGCAATAATCAGTGGTGCAAATCGAAACTTGTGCAATTCTTATTTTTCTGAAATGAAGAAGCCTTCGCAATTTTCCGAGCGTCTTCATGAAAATCCGAGTCCGAAGCAAAATCTCTTTGTGATAACGTTAATTACAATTATGCTTTCGATGTGCTTCATTCCTTGTTCTATGGGGGTTTGTCTTTTCATGCAGAATACATAAGACTCTATTAAACAAAAGTAAGTAAATGGCAAAAAAAAAAAAAAAAAAAAAAAAAAATTGTAAGGAATCTACGTGTACACATCACAGGGGCGGATCCAGGATTATTTGAAGGGGGGGGGGGGGGGGGGGGGTCCGTGGATGCGAAGCCGACCCTCCCCAACTTGGCGTGGGGTTCAGGGCCCGCAGAAGGGCCCCGCGAACTTTTGGTATTTTAGAGGGCAAACGGTGCCATTAAGCACGGTTTAGAACTATGATTTAGCTAATCAAAATTCTAAATACAAGAGGGGACCAGAAATCGAAGGGGGGGGGGGGGGGTCAGGACCCCCGACCCCCCCCCCCCTCTAAATCCGCCACTGCATCAAAATTGTGGTAGAGGTTCATGGTTGTGATTTTTACAGACGACTGTATTAACGCAATTATAAGTAATTCCTTTTATATTGGGGATGCAGAAAAAATAAATGTCAGTCTGTTTCGAAATCTGTTCTTTTCATTTGTGATGGGTCTATAGTTTGGTAAAATGTAAACATTAAAGAATTATCAAAATAGAGAGTACTGAAAGAAAACCAGATTAGCAGTAACCACAGCATGGGACAAGAAAGGAATATGCAAATGGAGAGAAGCAATATACTTTTACAACATAATTGCCATTTAAGCAGGGGCGGATTTAGGCCGTCTTCTGGGTCTTCCGGAAGACGGTCAGATTTTCAGGTTTACATTGACGGGAATCTAATTTTTTCTGTCGGAAGACGGTCAAAAATAAAGGGTGAATCAATAAAGATAATTCAGAAGTCTGTCACAAAATATCTCTGGATCCGCCCCTGATTTAAGTGACATTTTCAAGAACATCGGGCCACCTTTAACGCAATCGCATCAACTGTTTGTGATTGATTTAGGTAAATTCGAATTTTATGACTTGCAAAAAGCGTATAAAATGGAAAAAAGGGTTTGATGAATTTTTATTAGAGTGGCAAAATTTGTATTAAAACATATATATATTTTTACATATGATATCTTTTTCGAACAATACATGTAGCTCCAAGAATTTCAGAATTTCTTTGCAATTCACCCCAGTAATATTCTGTCCAGCTAAGCACCTATTTGTAAATTTTGAATGCAAAAGTATTTTTACCACGTGCAGTTTTTACGTATTGTTACAAGCATTTAAAGAATGATTTTTTTTCGTTGTGTATTGCTTTATATGCTATGTTATGAAAAACAGGAAGAAAGATCTTCGAATCCATATGCATATTTTTTTATCTTAGTATCTTTTTATCTTTTTAACTAAGGATAAAAGCATGGCCGCAGGATGATCCATTTTTATAAGAGCCACGGGTACATGTACTATCCACAAATCGAACTTAAATTCGTTACACAAAAATAAATGCCACATATGTATCCAGTCAAGTACTGTTAAAAGTTTTAATTATAGCACCTTGTAAAGAAAAACTATTCCATTATTTTGGAATGAATAATTCGGAACTCTTCGACGCTCAACTTTTTCCCACTTTCCTCCCATTTCAAGTTGCTTCATGTATGGCTCCAGACGATCTTTGTATTCCTCCACATTATCAAGGTAGTTTTCCCGCATAACAATGCATATCATACCCCCTGAAATACAGAACACACAAACGTAAATGCATCCCTGCGTACATGTAGGCCTACGCATCACTTACAACGACGTACATGTAAGAAAATTGCAGCAGACGTAGCTAACAGAATATGACAACTTTTCATTATATCATACATTCTTTCGTTTTTAGTCTCCTGAATTATATAAAGATTATTCACAACTTAATATCGATGGGGGTGCATCGGGCTTCAGTATAACCATTGCTACCCATTTACCTTTTTTTACAACTCGAATCATTTCATTTAGAGCTGAACATTTTATGTGCCCTTCTCCCATTCCGCCAAAAATGACAATGGCATCGTAGGTGTCTAAAAGTAAAATAAGCAAAATCACATATATGCCATGATTACATGTAAATATAATGGTTGAGTAAAGTAAACGATGTAAGTACGTGTAGTTAGTGATTTTTTTCAGCCAGCTTGCACGTTCTTTGCTCGAAATAAGCTTAGATACAATACCAATGCACAAAAGTGACCATATTATGATAAGGTGCAGATAAGGTGCACTGTAAACATAACGACGGGGTTATAGTACATAAATAACGTAACTACTGTAAGCTGGATAAAGAAATTAAAAAGACTTCCGAAGTGTCTTCAAATCCTGCACGTGAACAAACATGGTCATCGTTTTCCAGATTTTTTCCTTTAAATGCGATTCATACTTAAAACAAAACATCTACCGACATCTTTAAGTCAGTGCCTTTTAGTGGGAGAACGAGGAAGAGGAGGAGAGGGAAGAAAAGAAGGCAGATATTAATTTTTTACCTGTTTCAATACCAACAGTGGGCTCTGGGGTAATGAAGCTATGGATTAACCGTCTATATATGTTTTTCCTTTCCGCTATGGACAACAATTCCTCAGAGGGGTCTAACCCGTCAATCGAAGTAAATCCGTGCTGATGTAGCTGGAAATTTTAAGAAAAACATATAGGCAAATGTACAGATAGTATAACGCACACGGTTTATTAGGACAGATAATAAAAAGAAACTGGGAAGAGGCGTAAAACTCAAAGTCTCAAATACGTATTTTTAAATTACTAAAAAGTATACAGGGGTAGATCTAAGATTATTTGAAGGGGTGTCAGCGGATGCGAAGCCGACACCCCCCCACCCCCCCACCCCCCACCCCTTGGAGTGGGGTTCGGGGCCCGGTGAAGGGCCCCGATTATCTTTGGTATTTTAGAGGGCGAACGGTGCCATTTAGAACTATGATTCAGCTAGTCAAAATTCTAATTTCAATGAAGGACAAATGGTGTGATTAATTCTTCAGAAATCGAAGAGGGGTGGGTCAGGACCCCCTTGACACCCCCTAAATCCTCCACTGAGTATATTACATTTAGGAGTATTTCGGTAACATTGGGATATTTACTGTAATTTTCAGTTGATCTTAATTTTTCTACTTATTTTAGCTAAAATAGTCCGGCTGTTTAAAATCTGAAAAATGACTTCTGGTCCATTTTTGTGACAGAAACAAAAATATTTGCAAGGATTTGTCTTAATGCGCATACAAGTGAGCCATATAAAAGGGTTTCTCCTACCTGTTCTCCTACCTTCCCTGTACCTGCCGCCACATCCAAAACGAATACTGCTCTTCGTTTGTGCTTCTCGAAATACGCTGCCAGAGTACTAGTGGCTATTGCTGGTCCGTTATAACATCCAACTAAGCTCTTGGTGTGAAAGAGAAGAATGACTTACCTCTTAAAAGGACAATAATAACAGGCGGGATTTTCTTTGCTTTGAGCGTTACTATTTTCTTTTATATAACCTGTACTTCTGTCAGATAGCACGTATCATCCTTATTATAAGTAGTGCGTGGTGGTTGGTAAGTAGAAAAAAATGTTGACAACCTCAGAAAAGGTAAGGTTAGCTGGTTGTATTTTCCCCTCAACCCATTTATATGTTACCACAGGGTGTCGGTTCGTGTTTACTTAAATACATGTGGAAATGCGATACTTGGGCATATTTAAGCGATATGAAATACTGGGACAAATCTATTCCGGTTAAAATATTTTGTCTACAACATCAAATAATGTATTACTGAAATAGATTACTATTATTAAATCACCCACTTTATCATAATTCTCTCCCCATTCATCATAAACTCCAACCATTTCTTCTGGACTGATGCCTTTTTGGTGTGCCATATTGTTGGTGTTGTCTGCAAAATTACTATCGCAAACAGTTTTCGCCATTTCTTGATCAGCCCTGGTAATCAAATATCTTTTTTCATGATATACAGCAAATAGTTGCAATGATAACACTGGTACATAAATGGAATGTTAAGGACGTGGCTCTTCAACCAGTCCGACCAATGGCAAGACTTAGGGCTCATTCCCAAAGACATTATCGATCCAACTCCGCGGGGATTCTCGCTGAATGTAATCAGTTTAACAGATTAACACGCCTCCTCTTGTTTCAAACGAACTCGTATAATTACCAGCTTTTCTGCATTATACTCAAATTCAAGAGGAGGTGTATCGTTCAGTTAATCTGATTGCATTCTGTGCGAGTCCCCGTGGAGTTGGATCACTATACGTAGAACGAAAGTATCATTGGGAATGAGCCCTTACATTCCCATGCCATATTTCACTCTATAGACCTCGGCTGGTGAGTAGAAATGTCATACAGGGACGTCACGTACCAATGCATCCCATGCCTCACTGCTCTCCCGTTATGTAACTTTACTATACTCTCTGACCACAGGGTCCGCTTGTAGTCTGCTACAGATTTCTTGTATCGGATCCTGTTGTTGGAACTGAGATGGTCAACTGGAACGTGTTCCTCGTCAGACATTTGTATTTGTCAGTGGGGGCAATTTTACACGTAAGTGTTGAGTACGCACATCCCTGTCTACATTATGTAATGACGTAAGTCAAGCATAAAAGAATTACTCCAAATGTCCAGCTGAGTGATTACACGTAGACCTCTAGTGACACCCAACCCCACTTCTGTCTCTCGACCTCCCCACCATACCCTCCTCTGCTTCTGGGCCACTGTTTAAGGAGCGGTAGGGGCAGGGTAGTTACATAAGGGCAGACGTGTTGATTGGAAGAGTTCCTACAGGGGGTTTGTACTTTAATTTTGTATGCTGACCACTGATATCATAGGGTATTTACTAAGTAACATAGGCAAAATTTAAAACTCCTAATAAGGGCCTAGTATCTGTATACGTCCTACTAAACATGTAGCTCACACCACGAATCAGACGTTAACTTTTAAAAAATCTGATACTATATGAAACAGTTTTTACTCAAATCATGCACCAGGCTTATCTGAAAACTTTTGTCTGCAAACCGTTTTATAATCAGGTCCATTTGAAGAAAACAGAAAAGTAAAAAAGGTTAAAGAGTATATTTGCGAATTCTAATTTTTTTAAATCTCTGGTGACAGAAAGTGATAAATCTAGCTTTTGGTGTAAATCATGGAAAATTTTAAAATTCGTGCCTTGTCAGTATGGGGAAAATTCAGCTTTCAGCCGTTACAGTAACGAAAGATTCCAAAATAACAACCCTTTTGGGCAATATTTGCACGTAATTAATAATAACAAAAATTAAACTGCGCTAAAGGGGTATTACGAGATGCACGTTTATGGTACTGACACATCTTTTCCTAAACCTCAAGTAGCCCTATATATTGTTTCACAAATGCCTGGTAACGAAAGTTTTGTAAATTACATTCTAAGAGAATGCTGTTTTGCCATGTTTTGTGTTACAAAAATTAACTGTGTCCTGTCACCATATCGTCTAGATAATCATGGACCTACTGTAACTGAATTGAAGATTTTATTAATGGCTAAAATATCACAAAAACATAAAAAAAAATGGTGACCGTTGCCAAAAGACGTAATTACGAAGGTTTTTTTTTTCAATTTTTAAAAACCTGGCGGCACTCCGAAAGTAGACGCAAGCTATTCATTGACTTATTTAAAATGAACATTTTAGACATCATACTCACTTCCTGAAAAATTGCAGATTTTCTACCAAAATAAACTAGATCGATTAGAGGATGTGAGATGGTGCTGTGGGCGACAGTAGGCCTAACAAAGGTATGAAATGTAGTCCGTTTTTGTTTTTTGTGTGAAAACATATAAATCTAGTATTTATTTATTTATTTATTTATTTATTTTTCTGAAGTTGCCAGACTGATACTAGTAAAGTTCCACTTGGACATACAATATTCTTCAACTCACTTACATTTTTAATTTTTTTTTTTATAATTAAAATAATAAAACAGACAGCACCCGAAAAGAGAGTTAAACGTAGGGTTCGGTTTCATCAAGGACTGGATAGCGCTATCCAGCCTTGATGAAACCAGGCCCCAGACTCTTACTCAACATAATTTTTAATTGCCCCCCCCCCCCCCCCCCCTACTCTCCCCTTGCCAACGTAACGGCAATTGCAAGTAAAAAGTTAATCCTTGGAACAAAATGATATAAGCTGAAAGCTATAAGATGAAATCTTATATAACAACACAGAGTCCATATTGTATTGAACAAATGAAAAGGGTATTAAAAATATTTTGTCATCTTTTCCAATAGAGTGGACACTAAATACCTTAGTTAGGTTTTGCTGTATATATCCCCGTCGTAAGAAGAACAACAGTTTACTCGTGTTACTACGGTTAAATTCAACATGGCGGCACTGCGTGTGACTGCTGGCATCAACACAGTGACCAGTATTTATAGTTCTAGCAGGTGAGATAAACACTACTGCCTGTAATTAAATTAAATGGAAGGATTTATACTCTTTATATTGTATTTTTGGCGAATGAGGCGTAATTTATTGTCACTATCTACTGTCACATTGCGCCCTTCTCCATCTCGCTGTCTACCTTCTGAAGTTGTCTCCCACTGGTACAGTATTATCTGACCCCTCCAAATATACGGCCCCACATGCACACTCACGTAAATACTATATAAATCCATTATTTTTCAGATACGTTTTTCAATCTGGTCCTTTTTGCCAGCTCTGTAGAAAAGCTGCTCTGACATCCCAGTGTTTGCCAACAGCACAACATAACAGTCAAATTAAAATTCCTTCGAGATGCCATTCGAACTTGACTCTTAAGTGTATTAAGAGGGAGCCGAATACCTTTCCCAGAATGTATTTTGATAATTATGTTGTGTTCCCAGATGGGTCCACTATTAAAATCAGATATCATGAGCCTAGATTAGTTTTTAAGGTAGGTGAAATCAGTTTGTTTAGAGTTTTTTTTTTCATATTTAGCATATATTTCAAATTGTTTGTTATTGACTTAAACAGTGAAGAAGTATTAACGTAAATCATGTTTTAAAGCAGATGGGTAAAATAATATCAAAGAGAACAGATAAATGTCTCAGGTCTATTTTCTGTAATTTTAGAAAAAAAAACTAAAATTGTCTTTATTTTGGTTTACTCACTTGTATAATATCTTTTGTCATTTTAATGTTTTAGCTGCCTTTTGACCTAAATTCACTATCTCCTGAAGAAAAAGAGATGCATTTATCAGGAATGAAAAAGAAAGTCAAGAAGAAGAAAAAGAAGAGGGTGGTTGAGGAAGATGTTCAATTTGATGCTTCAGACTATATATTTAAAAAGAAATAACCTTTGCTCCTTGTGTGGTCAAGTCAGAAAAAAAGTGGAGAATTGTACCAAACCAGAAAGACTTTTTCATCTTATTTTGCTTTTCACTTGTCATGCATTACAAGACATTTATAGACCAATTTTGTAGCTTTCAAGACACTGGGATATGATAAGCCATGGACCCCGGAACTTGGTATAACATTTTTGCAAACAGTAATTATATTGTTTTGACTAGCAATGTAATGTTCTCTTAAGGAGAATTTTGAGTATATTACTAACCAAACTGCATACTGGTAAATCTGAAGTTGTTAACTTAAAGTTGCATGCATGAATTTGCAAAGTTTTATGCAATTATGCTTTATAAAAGTAAGAGTCGTAATAGATTTCAAAAGTTCCAAATATTTTTAACAAAGAAAAGTCCATGCCAAAAAGCACCTGCAGCAGAAAATGCTCATTTGCAAAAGGTCAGAAGAAAGTGGAAAGTAAAGATTATATCTAGGATATATAGACCTGCTTGGTGCTGCACATAAAAATAGTAAATGAGAAGCTCCTTATTTCTTTCATGAATGTTGCAAACCTCAAGACATGAAGTTATGCTTTTGCTTTTATGTTAAGAAAAGGAATAATGATAACTGCTGTGTGTGCAAGGATGAACTTTTATTATAAAATAGTAAAGCAATTAAAGCTCTTGATGAAATGTATCAAAGTGAACATTTCAGGTGTCTTTGGACCAAGTGCAGTACATGTATTGCAGTTGATACAAAAGAAAATGACAAACTTGACAGTGAACATTCTGTGATTTCCTGAGCAAAAAGAACTTACTACATCAAAATGAAGACAAATAATGAGATAATATCTATAAAAAACATAGACACTTATTTACAAAATTCTGTTATTATGAGTAAATGAAAAAAGTGTGGTTCTCTAAAATGGTTAACATAGTTGACTGTTATCCCATACACTGGAATTTGAAATAAAGGACATTTTGATTAAATGCAATAATCTGTGTAAAAATTTATAGAATATTGGTAAAATTAAGCAAAAATGACTTAATTAACTTCAAATTTAAATTATCTTCAAATTTTAGTTTAAATAACATTTTTTACCTCAATGCCTGTCCCAAGAAAAAATTATTATCAGTTTGAGACTATACTATCTCTGACATTAAAATTGAAATATTTGTACACCTGTGAAACATTGAAGTAAGTTTACGATATTGGAGAAAGAAGAAATACATTTATACTGAGCTTGGTCAGATACTACTACATGAAATCGGAACCAGTACATTTCTATATGCCAGTTGAAGTTTAACTAATATAGGTGTAAACTTGTATTTGCTCAGTTGCGATGGGGACAATGACAATTTGAACCAGCTATAATTTTAACTTGAAACTTTATTACAATCTAATAATTCCAGAGCAAGGTAATAATGACGATCTCTTGGCATATTTTCAGTCATCTAAAAATTCTGTCCTTGCTTGTTTGTAAATGTTATGATAAATTTTCCTGCAGTTGTCCTGGAACAATTCTCTGTGAGACTTCCCAGTGTACTGTGATGCCTTCTGTGTCCAGTATTCTCCATTGGTCAAATGGACAAGGCTATAAGGAAAAAAAAACATGATCATGGTTTTTAATCTCTTTGTATAATGCTGAAATATTTCTGTACATAATTTATGAACCACAATAATATTGGTGTTATTTTTCTGAGAAAAAAATGCAATAGTAATTTATCTACCTAAAATCAAAAGTGGTCTTTACTCTCATTATACAATTTTAAAAAATAATCAAATATACATTAAAACAAATTATTTTGGTGTTAATTTATTGATAAAATTATTTTATACAACAAAACTAAAACTATCAGCTTAACTGTACAGCAGTAATCTTTTATTTTTTCTACTCTGATGTATTATGGTATTGAAAAAATTGTGCTGAACAATTGTTAGTCTTATAGTTTACATTGATGTTAGTAATTTTTTCATAACATTTCCCAAAGAGAGTTTCATTTTAGGGGTTGTTCTCATTATAGGACTTGAATACTTTTCTGTGTATCTTATTAGTGGTGCACTGAAGTAAGAAATGTTTCTTCTATTTTATCAACTACTGTTTTTCTTCTCTGCCTAAATGCTGACACAGTTACTGTAATGATCCACCCTTTCTGTTCAAATTGCTAAATAAATATATTTTTTTCAGTATTTAATTTATGTGACCTGCTTTAAATAAAGACGTCAGAAACTTTTTGACATGATTGGCTCATGAACTTGTTTTCCTAATCACAGAATTTTAATATCTCACCTCAGAGCACCAATTTTTTGTCACAACTTTACAAATTCCTAACAAAATATTAATCATATCAGAGGTAGTTTTTAGACTAAAATCTAAAAGCTGTGCTAGTATTGCTTGTGTAAGAGCACTAGAAACTACATGTGTCACACTTCTAAACTGAAAATGAACCTCACTGGTTGAGCGCAGCTCAGTACCTCCTGTCTCTATCTCTTGCGAGCTCAAACTCAACTGCGAGATCATCCAGTGAATCGTAATGGCTGCCACGTAGTCTAGGCTGATTAAGAAAAGAAAATAATAATAATAATAAATCAACTAATACTAATTAAGTACACCTTTTCCTTGCATTTGTAATATAAATATTTAACTGTCACAGTGGTGAAAAAAAGTTTTATACAGTATACTGACTTTTAAAACACAAAAAGTTGCATTTTCCAAAAAGTATATTTCATTTTCAAATATTTCACAGGGGGTGGGGATGGGGCAGGGTTCATTGGCACTGTTAATGGTTAATTTATAGTACAGCCAAAAAAAAAAAAATTACTCACCGAGGTATATGGTGATGGAGAACGAGATCTTGCTAAGGCAGTGTCTACACGTCTTCGTATCCTGTCTGCAGCGGATGGTGAGTAAGGACGCTCATCGAAACGATCACGTAAGGAAGATCTGTACAGGATAGGACTTGGAGCCCTAGGTGCAGGTGCTGAATATGTCCTGGAATGTCTTGGTGAATAAGATGGTACTGGATCATCAAGATAGTCATCTGTTTCTGAAAAAAAAAAAAAACAGTCTTGATCTTTATCTCAATATCATCACAAAGTGAATGAAATCAGATCATATTTATTTCACTTCTGTACATTGCACCTAATTTATTACAAACAGTAGCTGACACTAACTTCTTAATTTTTATGCAGTAACTATGGGTGCTTTCCCAGAGATTTAGATCAATCTAAAGATTAAGTTTTAGATCGACCTAACTCCCTGGGGGTTCAGGCTAAATTGCAGTCAGCCAAGCGGACACCATAGTTAATTACCCCCTTACAGCTTTTAGTAGGCGGGACAGATGCTTAAGCCGGCCAAGCTGACAGTAATCTAGTGAGACTCCCCACAGGGAAAGATCGATCTAAAAATCTATGGAAATGGGGTGTAAGAGCTAATAAGAGATAATAACTGCAATATGAACCTTTTTCCTTGCCAAGTACACTTAAGTGTTTTTTTTAATAACAAATGAAACAGAAACTCTCGAGATGTTTACCTGTTGTTTCTCCATAGCTACCAAGATTAGTACTTTCAAAGATGGGTTGAGGTTCATAACCTGGCTCACGGATCACCTATAATAAAATATAAGGAAAGAAATATGTATTAACACATCCACACTACAATATCAAAATGAGTAATACAACCATATTAATTTCTCACTGAAAACTTTTCATTTTAAATATAAAGTTTAACATCACAACTGAAATAATATTATAACATACAATTTTAGTCCATAAATATAGGGAAGGAAAACAGTTACGAAGGTAATAAAAAGTAATGCTGATCCATGATATATATACATACCCATTCATTTTATTATCTGCTCTTTTAACGCGTGTCCATAAGATGTATATAGTATATTAAAAGTCTTGTGACTACAAGTTGGTTATTTTTCTTTAACATGTGACAACAACTTGGATAACAAAGAAAATTTTAATTTCCTACTAGGTGCATTTATTCATTAAAGCAGTCACTCAACCTTAGGCTCAAACTTGGCATTGATTTAAATGCCTGAGACTGGCAAACTTTGTGATAAGCCTCTTGATTGAATTTTTCTTTCATTTGTTCCAGCGATCAATAAGCTCACTGGTGCCACCCAACTCTTAGAAATGAACTAACCATGACAGGCCTTCCTGGCCTTGCTAATCAAACAGTGCAACCAAGCTTTGGTGATTTCAAATGGAATGCTGAGGTCTTAAATAAGTATACGGAAACATACAAACAACAACTAAGAGTAACATCAACATCATGCTTCATATTGACTGGTGATCTTTTCTAACTTCCAAATTATATAATTTTATTTAATTTTTATAATGAAGTTTTATCTCAGTTTTGAATATCCATTAAAATTCTTATTCTTATCAATCAGTTATTTTATCTGATTGTGCCATTTTGTCATTGTATTTATCCAACTCTTTACAGGTTGCCAAACTATTCAGTATACTAAGCATCAACATTTAATCCGTTTGGCTGGTAGATGTTTGGTTGAGCAAGTGCACTGTTGTAATAACTGGTTACTTTAGGAAAGGAGTCATTCTATATGCTATATGAATCTACCAGGCAAACCATAACTTGTGGTTGTTGGCTCATGTGTGTACAACTTAAATGCATAAAAGTTGTACCATATTACCTTAGCTAGCCTACTACCAGGCCTGTATGGACGGTAGTATGTATAGTCTTCACCTGTGTCATAATCACCATAGGAGTCATAGCTCCCTACAAATAATAATACAGACTGGTTCAACGAGATACTGTAACTCATTATAAGTGTTCCCATTTTGCCAGACATCTACAAGCCACAGAGCAGCAGAAGAAGAAATTGTGATAATACCCTGTGCTGCAGTGAAATATAATAGAGATTTTTTTTTTCAAAGATAGGTTTTGTGATAATGGTACTCAGTAAAAATAGTTTGTGCTCACATGAAAAAGATGTTGCATAAATTAATGTTTTTGGAATACTAAACCAATTTTCACCTCAACATCAGGGTATTACAGCAAAAAGGAATCAGTCTCATTTTTTTTTTCAAACATTGTTTTCTTTTCAAACACTTCCAGTGCATCTTGTTTGCAACCCTTGGTCAAACTGGTTTGACCTCCTTTCTTAAAAATTTAACAATTTGTTCAATGACAATAATCATGTTTTGGATTGAAGAAATGAAGAGAAAACAAACCATGAGACTGATTATGCCTTAGTGGTAGACCACTAAGTATGCCTGTATTACTGTATTAGTCGGAAACACATCAGATTTTTCTATTAGTAAGGATTACCTTGACGGATTTATGTCTGTGTGGCTCTGGATGATAGTGAAGTGAGTGGCCCCAGTACCCCTTCCCTGTGTACTGTTTGTACAGCTTGCAGACTGTGCATGTCTTGTCAGTGTGTGGGTACAGGCAATGTGGACAGTACTCTACAGAGAAGAAATGTACACAGAAGCTCTAATTAAAGCAGGTAAATACACACTCAATGATCTCACTCTGACCAACAACCTAGACAAAGGTCATTGTTTTGACTTTTTCTTTATGTTAACCCTTAAAGCAATACATTTAATTCCATGATTCCTATTTTCAAATCAGTGAAAAATAGGCTAGGTTTATTCTAGCATGTATACTTTTCACATGAAATTATTCCAAAATGGTGAATTCGTTACAGCAAAAAAACTTCTTTATTAATAAACAGTTTTAAGTCATTATTGAATGTCGTCTTTTGGCAATAAAAAAATTACAAGAGTGATTTCAGACATTCATCTACTGAAACAGCACAAAGTTTTAGCCGTAGTAATAAACTAGACTGGCACACATACTGCAATCTAGACTAGCACATACTGCATTAAAACAAGCTCTGTTAAACTGGCAAAATGTGGAACATTTTAGTCACATATACACCAGACAATTTTCTTTTATTCAGTATCAATTCAGACTATTAATTCTTTAAGTATAAGCATCCTTCATATGCAAGAAAATTACTTGAGAGTTACTTAAAAGTGTACATGGTTTGAATATATATATATATATATATTAAATATAGATTTATGCAATACAGCAAACAAAATAGTAAATGTCAAAAAGGATGACAATACTGTTACTATAATTAAAATTAAACATTACTATAGGCAAGAATGAAAAAAATCAACAAGTACAACTATACCTGAGACAGTTGTCTTTCTTGAAGGCGACAGGGATCTACTCCTTATCCCACGACTTGTCTTCTTTGGTGTATTTCCCTTTTTCTTCTTCTTCTTCTTTCTCTCAGCAGGAGGAGAGCCAGGAATTCTGCCAATCAAGCTTGCTGAGTCTTTCTGAATATATAAATATACACATAAATATAAATATAAAAACATTAAAAAAAATTTGTTTTTCAAGATAAACCTAGACATTTAAGTTGCACTGTATATCTTTGAGATTTGTAACAGTAACTATCAAGCAAAAGTATATCAAAATATCTATAAAAATCACCTTATTGCTGGTCATACATGGTTAAATGTGTCTTATAAAATAATCAACATTGATTTAAGTAAAATGACTTTACCTTTCTCACTACAAATGGAGGTTTTGAATCTGAAAGGGACTCCCCAAGACTGAGTTCTTCCAGTCTTTGTCTCATGCTGGGAGAGGGAGATCTGGAACGAGAAATTGAGGCTATGGTATGCTGCTCATAGCCACGCTCCTCCTCCTCATACTCTTTAAGACGGGATGGGGTCCTAGAAGAACAGAAAGCAAGAAAAAAAAAGGGTCCTACATAGAAAACAACACTGCAGAAGTAAAAGAATAGTTATGAAAATGAAAGCGGAAACTGTTATCACTGGTATCAGATAAGCACATGCAAAGTGGATATAGGAAATAAACAAAGTGAAACAAGTTTGAACTTAAGTCAGAAAGAAAGCAAAGAGTCTAAAAAAGCTGTTTTTGTAAAATTAAAATTTATCAAGGAAGAAGTGTAGGAAGGTAGGGATTGATTCAACAGAATAAAAACTACAGACCAATGTGAAGAAAAACATATTAACTGCAGAGGTCTACAGAAATCATTATTTAAATGAATATCAATGAGCATGTGACCCAATCATTCAAACCACATATGTTCAGCTTCAAATACCTTGTCCTGGACCTTGATTTTCTCCCCGAACCTGGTGTTCTTCTAGGTACCATCACATCTTCCTAAAACAAAGCAAAACACATCAAGATCAACAAATTTATCGAAAGAGAGAGAGAGGAAAGTCTCATTTATGCTAAATAATGCACAGAAGAACACATATTCATCAAACTTCTCATCAAAATAATCCATAAAATTTCATATTTCCTTTTTTTTCAAATGTTTTTGTAAAAATGCCATTCAAATCTTAGTTTCACCTTTGAATATTTACATGAATTTCCCTTTCAATAAATCAATAAAAATACCCTTTTTATCCTAATATTCCTTATAATTAAGTTGTTCACGTCAAGACCCTTACAAAATTTCTATCCAGCCACTCCTGGACTCTTCTCATGTCCTCCCAAGTAAAGTATGCCCTGTCATCATCATACATCATACTGTACATTCTCCAAGACAAAGGCACAACCACAATGACAACACAGTTATAATGGCCTGCTATAACATAGATCTATATATTTATTCTCCTTCTCCTTCGAAAAAGAGCCAAAAGTTTATAATTTCATTTTCCACCTTCAATTCAATTCAGTTCAATTAGATATAAAATCTGTTTTAACTTCTGTGCTGCAGTATGATCAGTAATGAGGACAAAAATCAGATTCCATCCCTGGCAACAATAATTCACACCCAGTCTATAGATTCCACACTAGGAAAACATGATACATCCACTCGTTCTTGATTAATGTGAATTATTATCCATTTTTGTATTAGCAATTCTCTGTGCAAATTTCCATGAATTTTAATTGCTCCTAAGCAGGTTGTTTTGCAAATGTCCTAATTTTACTGAGGCATCTAAGCCAGGTACATTTAGCGATGTCTTTGTGAGATCTATTTGGTCACATACTTGCTTGAAGTATGATGTATGTCTACAGTTCTATAAATCCAAAAGTTGCTGAGTCCATGAAATAAAACTGATAGTATTATGTGGTCCTCAAACATTCCAGTGAACCTCCATGCTCAAAACAATACCCACTACTGAAATACAAAGTCACCCTGAAAGGACAGGTTGCAGAAAAAATACAACTCTGATCAATATCGGCTTGCTCTTAAAGGGACGCTGCTGAGGCAGACGCCTGAAATGTTATTGGCTGATTTATGTTGATCTAAATCGTATAACACTTTATTGAGCTAATACATAATTAATCATACTCTACAGGTTATTAAGAAAATACCTTCTTTGTGATTTAATACCAAGTTTAAGTCATGCATAAAGAGAAGGGCTTAGTGTGACCTGGTTAAGAGGAACTGAAAAGAGTTTTAAAGCACCAGATATTGATGCTTTCAAATGAAGGTGGTCATTTCTTTTTACAGTGGCTTTATGGTAAAACAAATATTTTACTTGAACAATACCTCTTGATAAGCGGCACCCACTTATTAAGCTTCAATGTTGTCAGTGACAACTGTTTTTGTAAAGGGCAAAATAAATAATCTCTTTCTGTCTGCAACTCTGAGCATGCTCAAATTGAAATAGCTGAGAAAACAAACTCTATGAATGACACTTGTTATTGTCAGGAATTTTTAAAAACCTTTTATCTTTGAAACACTTCTTTTGTGTTCTTATACTCAGAACAATACATTTAGATATTGCATTTACCATGAGTATATTTTTACAAATAGCAGGTGCAAGTAGAAAACATTCCAAAGCATATAAAACGAATGCTTAAGTTTTGTCTTTACTAAGGGATATTAGGTTTTGTTATTTTAATTTTTCACAGCATTCATTTCTGATATGACAATCGAAGAGTTTTGTTTATATTCAGTATTTAATGCTCATTATGATATGGTCCAAGTATTTAAAAACTGAAATTATCATTATATTCTAAATACAGCTGTTAATATGCAATCTGACGGTGAGGATGTCATATTGCGTCATGTATTAACTTTGTTTATAATTACCACATGCAATCACCAGTTTATATGATGTTGGAACAAATTCATGCAATTTTAAATTGGGTTCATTTGCAATGTTGCACTTGATGGTATAATAGGCCTTAATCTTTATCTCAACTCAGTTTTGCAGTCAGTTCAATGTATTCACACAATATCATTACCATTATTATTACTATTTTGAACAATGCCTGAAAACATAAAAAATTCTTACTTTCTATAAAGCTGTAGCATTCTGTTTCATATACTGTAAGTCTTAGAAGAGCATGATCCAAATTTCAATGTGTGTATATATATATATATATATATAATGTTTGATTAATTATAGTTTAAAAGAGAGCATTAATTTTGTAGTATAAAATAAAATGTGACACATGTAAAATTCTTTCTGACCCATGTTTACTGGACACATAAATATATATTATATAAGCAGAAAATTGCCTTTTCCACTTTACTTTCATCATATTCAAAATTTCATTTATCTAATTTTGCCTTACCTTATTTAACTTTTTACTTTTAATTACCTTTCCCTAATTTTATCAATTTTTTTCAACTGTAGCTACTAAATACCAGCAATGTCCTGCATATGACCAGTAAAACTGTACTTACTATGATGATATGTGCTGTACCGTCTGGATCTTTTGACCTATTAGTTTCCCTAACATATAAACTACTTTTTCTACCTACCCATGTATAGTGGTTCTTCTATCATCACAGAGAAACATCAACAAGCATGATAAAAGCAAAACTATTTTTTTATTATTAAATACTTGACATCACAATAACTTTTTTCAATAGCTAACACAACACCAAGGAGGTTTGTGAGCTACATGCTTTTTTAAAAATCTTATATTAATGGAGCATATTTTAGGAACAGATGCCAATCTATATAAGAAAATCATGAACACTTAATGTGCATGTGACTGATTTTCTTAGCATGTGACAAAGAGAAAAATGACATACATTGCCCACCTCAAGCTATACATCAAATTGCCCATTACCACAATATCTACAATAACAAAAACTAAAAGTAACACAAATAATAAATCACTCTGTACTCTATCTCTCTATATACCTGTCACCTATATACAATATCAGTTAAGTAAAATGGATAATAGTCCCATAAAAATCACTAGACAGAATAACCTTCAGTGTCAGAAGATGGTCAAAGTTATATACTGAATAATTATGTAAACTGCTGACTACAATATTTAAATATGATTGAATTGAAATTTGAAATTACTCAGACTTTTCTTCTATTTTCATTTTAAGTACAATATACACACCTCTGTACTGCCTGCAGTATCTGCATCCTCTGCATATGGATACCTGGTTTCTTTAATGGTGGTTTTTGTAGAAAACTCAATCTTTGGTGAGATTCCCTGGCAAAATGCAAACATTGAATGAATTTCAGTTGCATACAATGTCACTATCAGGGGCGGATTGAGGCCATCTTGTGGGTCTTCAGGAAGACGGTCAGATTTTCAAGTTTACATTGACGAGTGTTTAATTTTTCTGTCGGAAGACAGTCAAAAATGGAGGATGGATCAACAAGACAATTTTGGAGGCTGTCAGAAAATAGCTTTGGATCCGCCCCTGACTAAATATCATAATCATTAAAAAAACAGAACAACAAACCTCTTAATAAAAAGGCTGTTGGGGATACACTTTTTGACCAAAAGATACATATTTCATATTCCCCCCCCCCCCCCCCCCCCCCAAATTGCAAGTTTTCAAATAAAGCTTAGGGTGGGCACCTGGATGTGAATTATAAATGTATTTTTCATGAGTCAAGGTCATCTCTTCCAATCAATCCTTCTCAATATTCTACTCTTTGATATTATAAAGCTACTACTGTACAAACAAACTAAAGGGTTCAACTAATCATAAATTGCACCAGTAAACTAAGTCAGCAGAATCAGAAAAAAAGCAAACTGAATCTACAATGAGCATTTCCATATGATTTATGATAAGACATCTTAGGTGGTTTTTAAACTACCTTTTAAAGTGAGAAGTACTTTTTGTGGGTTATTGAAAACTACAACTAATTTTTTAGCCAAACAATTTTAATGCAAGATTCAATATTAATTATTTTCTATTACAAATTTGGAAAAACAAAGAAAAAGGATGAGAGTTATTTCAGCACATATCATGTACAAGATGCATGGAGCTTTCAAAGAGAAAACGTAACATAAAAATTGAATTTAAGATGCTGGTTGATTATATCTGGTCAAGATGATTTATGGGGTTAAACCTGTTAGGGTAAGAAATTTGCACAGGCCTTAGGCCCTGTTTCTTTGGACATTAATACTTACGGGAAACTCCAGTGTTCTCTCCATGAGCACCTCTCTGTCCTGAGTACCATAGGTGGGGGCCAGTGATGGAGATGGATACAGAAAATCTCTAGTATTGTTTTCATATGAAGCTAGCAAGGTTCCTCCTTGTTCTAAATCTGTTAATTGGATGAGCTCAAATAGCACGTGTTCATCTGCAAAATAAAGATGAATCAATAAACAGGCTATGTAAGTGATTGACAAAAATTAAACGAATTTTGTTTCACAATTTTTTATTTATTATTGCCATACAGACTGTGGTAGCGGAAAATCATTTGTTGTCAAATATACCTGGCAAACTATAAATTTTGTAATGAAAAGATGCATCTGGAATTTAAGCAAACACTACAGGAACTATGCATTTTAGACAAGCAGGATAGAATGCCTAACAGACTTTCAGTAAGTTCATATAATATACCTTCCATCAGCTCTGCAACTTGTGAAGGATCTCTGGCATAAAAGAACACCTGAAATGTAAAGTTAAACACTGCACAAACTACCTCTAAATGGTATTCAACTAATTAATGTACAAAAGCAAAATAACCAACATATTTAGTGTAATATTTCATTTGCACTGACTTTAGCTGTAACTATTGTTCTATCACAAGCCAACATTTTCTGATATACAGTAAAAGATGTACTACAAAAGAATTGCACCTATGCACAGTGTATATACAGTGTATATACCATGCATGTGGTCAATATTCAAACAGTTCAACACAGCAGTAAAAATATAGATACTTATCACATGTATTTTCATATAAATTTACCTTCTCAAAACGTAGTTTATCGTGGAAAAGCAGAGGGAACACTGGGCCGACCAGCCTACTTCTTCTGTGCTGGCCCAGCATGCACACAGAGATGTAAACATCATCACGATATGGCAGCCAGGTACCTGGACATGTAACCTTAAAAAACAGAGCAAAGGTACACATACTAATGGCTATCAATTTGTCACAGAAAGATTAAGATTGCTTAAACTTTAGCTTCGGTTGTTGTTAAACACTTATTTGTTTGTGCACATGTGTGCATATATGTGTGTGTGTGTGTGTGTGTGTGTGTGTGAAAAAGATGTGTATGTGTGTGTGAGAGACATAGGTTTACATGTAAAGTATGACATATACAGTATATACTGGGGGTATATATATATACTCCTTTTTTGTCAATCATGCATCATTTTAACTTTTACCTGATTGTATTTAAAATCATCATTTCTGTGCAAAATGATTCTGATTTTTTTTGTCAATCATGCATCATCTTAACTTAATTGTTAGTGAGAAGTATTAGTTATCATAATTTTTATGCAAAATTATTCTGAAATTATACATCTCACCATGTATTGTATTTCTAATAAGCCTACAAAAAACGCCCTAATTTTTCCGGTTTAATCCAATGTTACCAAGGCAAGGCCATATCACATTACACAACACTGCTTATACGCCGGCCTACTCGTTCATGTAGTAGTTGAATTATAAATTTATGCAAATTTTACGAGTCAGGTGTAGTTTCAGGTCCATAATAACAAAATTTCGAGTGTCTACAAAAATGATACATCAACAGATATGGTAATTGCAATAAATCAGCATTTACTTTGCTTGGTGACACGATGAAGGTAGTATTCTTCTGTATCGAATATTTTATTTCTGCGGCAATGCTGCTTGACTCGTGTGGGCAAGATATTTTTTGATTTTGTAATAATCAAATAAATGAAAATAAATTACCAAACTTACCGCATGTAAAGTAAGTTCTACGACACATTTCAGCACTTTCCTTGGCATTTTGTGAGATAAGTTTGCTGCTGTTCTTCAAAACATCATTGGAGTTGGATTTGTGTTGTGTCCAATGCAAGCGACGCGAAATAGTAGTTTACATTGCCGACCAATCAGATTTGAGAAACAAATAGGGAGCCAAAGTTTTGGTGAGGCATTGTCCATAATGGCAGAAGATTAACGAAAACATAAGAATAAAATGCACATGCCTTAAAACTCTTATTGGATGCAATACAAAACAGTGGTCTCAAACTGTCAATCATTTTGATTTTATTAACAAAAAGATGTTTCTCGTAGCACGAATGAAATATGAAATAATTTTTGCTCCTTCCAATCTCGCGAGAAGTGAAATTATAAACGAGAAGCAACATGTCCGAGTACGAAAATGTAGCAAAAGGATCTCTTAAACTAAAAGGTGTTTCCGACGGTGGGGTCAAAAAGTAAGCTGTCATATTTAACACTGTAATTGATACAGCGACGTAGGAGTGTATTAATTATTCACCAAGTTATTATTTTCTCTCAAGTTCGCTACTTCTCATGCGAAAGTGAATAACACATTCTAAAAGTAAGAATATAAACATCATATTGCTAGTGATCGGTATTCGTGAGTGTTATGTTTCCTGTCCATAACGATCACATTCCTCTCATTAAAAAAAAAGTTAACCTATCGACATAATCCACAGTAATGGTACGTTTTTATTTACCTGACGTTTTTTGACACACATTGCCTCTGTATAGGGGTGACAATCATAAACGTCTCCTACTTGTTGTAGGGTCAAAACACGGTAACGGTGCCATGGGTGTCAAAATTTTTTTTGTTTCATTGAAATTTAAAATTTTTACATTTTTGTAGAAAACAAATCAAATTTTCAGACAATGTAAGTTTCATTGATATACTCCCAGTACTTTTTGTGTGAGCCACTGGGAAACATAAAGGGAAAAATAAATTGTCTCTGACGGGACACATGGTCATATTGGCCTGAGTCAGATATTAGGTTGTTTTTTCAAGTTTTTATCACCCAGATATGTTAAACTAATCAGAAGTAATAGTTTAACATAGAAAACTGCCACCTATCACTTATTTTGAGTAAAAAATTATTTAGCACTAGGAGTGGTGTGTCCCGTCAGAGACATTTGACTTCGAAAAGTTTTCATATTTTCCACATCTGGTAGGTTGTATAAATGAAACTTAAAATCCTCTTTTAAATTATGATAAGTAATGATTATAGCTAAAAATTACAAAATTAAAACAATTAACAGTGAATTAATTGCCACATTTTATCGTTGTCTCTGACGGGACATTTTTCTGTCTCTGACGGGACATTTTCTGACAGATGTGAAACACAAGGTTTTACATCTTCAATTGAATCATTTTCAAGTGTTCTGGTGTGTTACATTTCTTATTTTTCTTTTGCAACTGATCATTATTGGGTAATTCATTAACCATTACTGATTATTAGCTAGGTTGACTGTCAGTGATTAGGTGTTGACATGTGCCGTAAGAGATCATGTCAGAGCACTAGAACTGTGAGCAGGTCATTCTGTTCACTGCATGTGCATGATTTAGAACAGGGTCTGAAGGAGACCTCCAGCTCCAACCATATGTTGTGGTATCTGATGATCTGCACCATAACAAAAACAGTCCATCTTCACTTGTAATAAGGCCATTCTCGAAGACCTCCAACACCAGCAATCATCCAGCAAAGTCCATTACTGGTCAAACAGAGCCCGAACCCCCAGTCAATTCAAAAGTTGGTTTTTACTGTCTAAACATGGTACTATCATGAAAGAGATTTTGGTATGGAAGTGGTACTTTTATACCACTGCCCATGGCAAAGGACCAGTGGACCACTGAAGGTTCTGGCAAAAGAATCTTTGTGTTCCCTTACACAGAAGACAAAGCATGGATTCCCATAAAAGATGCCAAGGAAGTCCTTCCAATACCTAGCATAGACACTCATGGACTTTACTTGTTTCCATCACCTGTTAATGTGACTGGTTGAAAAAAATCTCTAAAGTGCAAAAAAGATGTGTTCTAAGACTAATTGAAAAACAGGAATTATTATGTGAACTATCATGGACAGTGTTAATTGATATTGGGAAATAGCAGTTATGGACAGTGGATTACGTGAAAATTGTACTGTGCCTTATCACTGTGTCATGATAATTAATTAATATTATAAATATATTGCATCTGGTGATTTTTCTAATGTACAGAAATGCTATTTTGCAATAACCATCAAGTAAGATTCATTAGATACAAAAAAGTGGCTTTTTATACCTATTTTCTAAGATTTTTCAACAGTGCCCAAAAGTGTCCCGTCAGAGACGTCCCGTCAGAGACAGTGACTTTTTACACTTAACAGCCCATGCTGCCAAGGAAAGTAAACAAAACTGGCCTGTTTGTGCATTAATTGCTTCCCAAGACCTGTACCTTGCAATATGAATTACAAAAGTCTTGATTAAATGAAATTTCAAAGAGAATTTTGCATTGGAGTTTTAGTAAAAAAATACAGGGGTCAAAAATGTCCCGTCAGAGACAGACCTTTAAGTGCTTGTCATTCCCACATTTATTTCAATACAAATTAGCTGCTTGTTTTACATAATCCTTTATGGTCCAGCTAAATAAAAATGTATTTAAAAGTAACCATGTGGATCATTTACCAACTGTAATTTTTAAAATTGTCTCTAAAATGTCCCGTCAGAGACATTTCAAATACCGTGTTTTGACCCTGTAGCAGTTCTCGCAGTCTGATATTGTATCTAATATTATTTTCACCGCCATCAATTTAAACTGTAGGAAAAAGAAAAAGAAGAGCAAGGATAGAGAAAAAGAAGTGGACCCAAAGAAGATTTTAGAACAAATGGCCCAAGAAAGCAGCTCGGGCAGTCAACAGACTTATTTTAGAGTTGATAAAAGGACGAAGGCAGAAATGGCCTTTGAAAGAGCAAAAGAAAAGAGGGTGTGTTGTATTTCTGCATGTCGTTTTTATAGCAAATAGGATTCCTTGTTTTATGCATATGTAGTAGACTATTAGAATTGACTGGACTGGAGATAAACAGTAAAGTCCACATTAAACTGCTTTGCGATAAAGAGAGATTTTGTTTAAAGCTGATACAAACTCACATTATCAGACAAGATTACAATTAGAATATGTTCTTTCTGAAATTTGTTTCAACTGATCAAGTAAGCCAATACAATTTCATTTCCCATTAAAAGGGAGACACAGAGTAGATTTGAAATTGTGCCTTGATAAGTTTTCCACCTTGTGTCCATTGTATTCTTTTTAAAAAGGCTCCCGTAGAACTTTTTATGTAGAGTGAATAGCATATTTACATATGTATTTAGTTAATAAATACAGGGTATCAGTTTCTATCTCAGTACTAATTAAAGTCATTAACGTTTTTTTATAATGGCCAATATACGATTTGTTTGGATATATTTTTCTGAGTAAAGCAGGTAAACTTCTATTTTATTTTTAGGAAGCAGAAAAAATCATTGATAAAGCAGCAAAATCACACAAAGAAAGAATAATGGTAAGTATTGTCTTTTTAATTGATAATCTGATACTCGCAGTAACAGTTTGCTTAGAATTTGAGGTGCATGCCATGCTTTGTTAACAGGTATTTTGTCACTCATCTTAAATCATACATAGTCACGTATACTTATGTACTGATACATCTATATGTTGAATTTAATGATTTAGCCATCCTTTGCAATTTTTCACACACCATTTAATGTATCTTAAACTGCATTTTTTATAGGATTTCAACGCTCACTTGGACAATTTGACTGAGCATTTTGATATTCCAAAAGTTAGCTGGACCAAATGAAGCCTGTTCTTTGATTTTCAAGAAAGTAAAAAGAGTCATTTCTGTAAGAGTGCCCTGGAACCAAGCTCAGTGGTCATTGAAAGGGATTTTAAGGAAAGCAGCATTGAAGAATGTGACCACCTCTCGTTTAAAATTGATGTGCATAAGTTAAAGTACAAGAGAAAAAGAATCGTGCTTGGGCTCACCGACCTCAAGGGTCTATACCACTATGTTCTTTGTGATAATAGCACACATTGTATGAATAATACTCCAGATTTGTGCTTCATTTTAGGCAAACATCGTTATGCATATTTATAAAAAATGAGTTTATCATGTTGGCAATCTGGACAAGAAAATAATTTTTAAATGCTACAGTAGCAAAATAATGGTTTTTATTCAAAGTGAGAGCAGTAAAGTACAAAATGATATGATAATACTTATTTCAGAGATTGGAATATTAAGTTGGCAGAATTGTGAATTGAGCATTACAAAAAATTATCATTGTGATAATTGAATACTAGTACTTTTTTTACTGGAATAAAGTAAAAAAGCATACATTCTTTGTGAATGAGTATTGCCAAATTAATGGTTTGAAATGAAGAAACAGTCAAACATTTGAAATCTTATCATTGCACCAAGACGGCCATCTTTTACACCGGGAATCCACATCACATTTCTTGTAAAGATCTTATTACTTCAGCATAGACCTGAAAGTACAAATGTATTTGAAGGTCAATTACATTTTTGCCAAACATGGGGATTCTATTTTCACAATGACTTAAGGCTTTTCATTAATTATAACAGTCTAAATTTAAAAGAAATTTAAATTAAATTATGCAACCAAGGAGATCATAAATACAGAGTTTGAGAAGGTAGCTTCCTCGGAGCCAATTCCAGGAAAAGCTCCTGTTACTGACGTGGAGAAATAGATGTTTGTTTGCAAGCTTTAAAAATGTTTTTAGACATTTGATCAAGACATGATTAGCAGCAACATAATAAGTGTGTAATATTTAAATGAGAAAAGTATGACAGAAATGCTTGTACAACATGATTATATGGGAAGGAGGCCTTGGTGAGAAATTTTAAAACTTTGTCATCATATACTAACAAGCATATAACTTTAAAAATGATACTACTCCTTTTCTTGAATAATCTCCTGAGTAGTACAAGTATGTGCTTTAATACTCCATATTGCATTACTGCTAACATTGGCTCAGTTGGTTAGTCTAAAATACCTGTTCATTTGTGAAAAGAAATGATCTTGATACGAAAAGTTTTCGCGACACTTTGTCAAACTTCCACATATTGATAGCGCAACCTAAAAGAAAAAAAAATGTTAATTGTTCTCGAGAAAAATTTTGTGAACCTTATTTACTATGAAAAAATATGGTAAGAAAACATACAAAAAATTCAGATCCTTCTATGACTTTTTTGTAAACTCATAATATCACAGAACAAATGTAACTTTTTAGTGCATTGCTCACCTTGCTCTGTCCTTAAAAAAGCACCTTGTTCGTTGCCAATGAAAAAATTCCCAGTAGAAAATGTTATTTCATCAATTTTGCTTGTGTTGATCATCACATCTTCTGACAGTGGTATGTAGAGTGTGGATCCTTTTGGTTTGAATTCCTCTGTCTGATATACTGCTGTGCTACTGTGTAATGTAAGGAAATGTGAGCCTGGAATAATAATAAAAAAAAAAAAACAATGCTAAAACATTTCTTTTAAAAAATAAAACCTTAGCATCATTTCGAAGAGTTGAAAAATCTAAACACAAGACCAACTGATCCTATTACAAGTGGAGGAATCATATTATAACATTTCCAAGTAGAAAAACTGATTCTATTAGTATTATGTCTATTTTGTTACAATATTACTATCAAACCTACAGTACATACAACATAACACAAATACATTTTTAAATGTAATTAATAATTTAATGTTTCAGATTTCTATTTCTTAACAAAGCATGCTTCCCATTTTGCGTGTTAGTTTAGTGACCCCATGTTTACAATATATGTGGCATTTCTCAATTATCTGTAGAAAGACAAATGCTTTAACATCTAACTGGTGCATGAACCTATATAAAGGATCTTAAACGAGATAATAAACACACTTCAAGGTGCAATGGGAGACACAGATTTGCCTGGACGTGGATAATTATAGCCCCGATAGTTTGAAACACTGCTTGGAGGCCTTAGCTACGGTAAATACCTCACTTAGAATGTAAGGCCGACAACATTTCTCACCTCTCCTAACAATCCCAGTTTCTGTAGTCATTGCACAGTCATCACTCACTCTTCTTCTCTTCATGTTGCCGCTGTAAAGATTGCAGTCGCCATTCGCCATCGAACTGTCACCAAATGTTTCCAAACGCGACAAAAGTCAGCGGTAAGCCTGTTTTCCAGTAAACGATATCGCTATCAATATCACTTCATATGATTGTCATTAGCAGAGAAAGCTGTGCACATTATTTAGTAGTCAGGTATGATGGCAGTGAAGTACCTTGTTTATATTCGTAACTGACCTACATTAATATTCTTGGTAGGCCTCCGACCAAGTTGACACACGATCATGCACTACTTTTAAAGTGACCTCGCTACAATGGGTTGCATACCATATATGCAAAATCTGACCTAAAATTTAAATTGCTTTCGTTTACTAGAAAATGTGAAATACTGGCAAGCGTATTACTATGGAATGGGGATTATCCAAGACAAGCCTTTTTGAGGTAGGGGAGGGTGTGGTGGGGGTAATTTCGAACACATGAACATCTTTATCCAGAATAAAATTCACCCAATGAAATTAAAGCCTGCTTTGCATTTTAAAAAACCTTTTCGTCTCACATGCACAATATTGTCTAAATAAGTTCATATAGATTTTTGTAGAAACTAAAATTGAATGACATGAAATTGCTTGGTTCCCCAGTATCATTCGACAGAACCAGCTCAGATAGAAATTCTGTTTTTGATTCAAACTGGTACTCCCTTTATGATTAATAGTTATGTTAATGGATCAGATGATAAGGTCTAATTAGTTTATCAATTAATCCTTAGTACAAACATTTTACTTTTATATTGCCACAACGTGATGACAGATAAAATTATATAATTGTTAATTTCAGCTTAATCGAAAGCCAGTTAGGCCATTACAATGGTTTAATTAAATTTTTATGATGTACATAAAATATTCTAAGCAAAATTTAGAACAGTAGGCCTGTCTTTAGCTACAAACATTTTTTAGTATTTTGCCCTAGTGCAGACATAAAGAAAATTAATTCATTGCCACGTCACCAATTTGAAATTTCCCGCATAAGCCTAAAATCAGATGGTCATCACTCGCATTTCATGACCTTACTGCAAATGGGAACTCACAAGTTGCTGCAGTGTGCGAAACGTGAAATTACATCATGAACGATGACGGTTCGTTTTATTTTTAATTTATGTGAAAGTTAACATTCCAGTAATGTATACTGCAAGGGAATTACAGGTCTGTAATCATACGACAAATTTGTTTTATTTCATTAAAAATGATCATAATGACTATGCACAGGTTTCACGACTTAAGATAGATTTGCTAAATGATACTTTGTAGAAAACTTATGAACTCGTGAAATGACACACACCAAAATCAGTAAATATACACATAACTATGCACAAAAGTTGTCCAGGAACCATTATTATAACTTATTATGTAATAAGTCAAAACAGACAGGTGTAAAATATCGCGATAAGACCATCTCCTGTCTATTCCGGCTACTCATATTAAGAAGTTTAATACGTTAACTTGGATTTGGCAGCTATCACTTTTAAAGCAGATGTTTTTACACTCTTGTTTTTTTTTAAATCAATTTATATCAAGTTTATTTCTATAAGATTGAACATAACACTCTAAACAAATATTTAACTATAAATGCAGGGACTATCGATAATTCGTGATATATCAAAACGTTATTCTTTTCCCCTGCTACATCAGTGATGGTTCTCTCTTAAAATCGTTTAAGAAAATTCACGTCCTTTTGTCTTCCACTGACCGATAGAAAGTTTACACAGTTATTAGGCTGTAGGATTTGACAGAGTTGCCAGAGTTCATAGGGACAGAGTTGCGAGAAGAGCGTATCAGCTCATCCATGTCCTTTAATTTCTCAAGGACACTTAATCGTCCACTGAGTCTCTCTATCACTCTGGCCATAGTGGGACGCTCTGTCGGACACAGTAAAACGCACTCGGCCACCAAACTGGTGAGGCCCATCAACTGATCCAGGCGAGCCTTCCTCAGAATCACGCCAAAACTGTACACATCGGACTGTGTGGTTGCGTACTGCCCCTTCCACACCTCGGGGGCATGGTGAGGAAACTGTCGCATTAACCGGTCCACGTGCCCGGCATCCGCCCTGTGCGTGTATCCATACTCTGAAGAAGCACTGAATGTGGCTTTCCCCAGGTCAATGATGTAAACGTCCGGGTCGTTTTCAACAGGTCCTGTAAGTACTACGTTTCTGGGGTGCAAGTCATTAAAGATGATACCCAGAGCGTGGAGGCGCGCTAGTTTTACGGCGAGTTTCAGCATCAGCTTTGCCCACTGAATCATAAGCTTCAGGTTCATCGCCACGAACGGCGCACCTGGAAGAGTTGAGATTGCCTTATCAAGAGTAAAGGTTCTCACTTGATCTGGATCTCCGATGAATTTTGAAACGATGCCAAATTCATGGTAAAATCCTTTTCTAATGCCGTACCGGAGAAACATAGTGTTCCTCAGGTCTACGAGTCCAAAGAACTCGGGAACAATTTCAGTTCCGCTGAGTGCGTCCATAAGGCGCGTTTCTCTGACAGCGCTGTCAAAGTCTTCTACTGTTTTGAAAGTTTTCACGGCAACGTATGTATCACTGACAGTGTCTTTGGCCAAG
This sequence comes from Lingula anatina, assembly GCF_051362555.1. Lineage (NCBI taxonomy): Eukaryota > Metazoa > Brachiopoda > Lingulata > Lingulida > Lingulidae > Lingula > Lingula anatina. The sequence goes on from NC_141767.1 coordinate 41,887,585, forward strand.
AATACCTTTCCAAAGGACCCTGTCCCGATTAAAACGCCTCTCTTTTCCAGGAAATCAATGGAAGATACCGGGATGCAACGAGGGGTGTCTTGAACGAAGAGCTCTGGGGAGGATCTCTCGTCTGTAATGGGGACCCCTTTGATGCGACCTAACAGGTCTGAAAGAACATTATCAATATGGTGTATAAGAACTCCACGTAAAGATAGATACAGAATCTTTATGAAAGTATATTTATTAACATTTATGGTTATTTATATCTATAATGATACGAATTACCACTTACATATAAATAGATAAATAAACAGTTACGGAAAAATAAAAACTGATAGTACAAAAGACCTTTAAAAGTATATACGACGCGTATAGGACCGATATTCAAAGCGTTTTGGGCATCGAGCGGTGAACGCAGGTTGGTGATCGCAAGTGCTTGTATGTTTGGCATTAAGTACTGACCAACGCACCTGATTTCACTGAGTATCCACCGCCATTAATATTCTGTGCAGAATGAAAATGCTAGTAGCAAAAATAAAATTAAAATTAAAAAGAAAGAAAGAAAGAGACAAGAAAGCAAGAAAAAAGTAAAGAAATAAAAACAGAAAAGAAAAGAAAGGAAAAGCTAGTATTTCAGTAAAAACGAAAAAGAAAAGATGAAAATGTCAAAAGTTCTAGCAAAATGAAAAGATAATAGGGAAAATAAGCAAATAATTTAAAAAATAAAAGACAATTACCTTCTTATCTGCATCCTTCCTTTTGCTACCTTGGCGTTTTCTGCCTTTCCGTTCTCTATCATTTCTGCTAGAGTGCTCAGCTAATGAAAGAAATAGATTATTAAATATCATTTTAAACTTTTTATCCCCATTACCGATCACTTTAAGCACTATTCTGGACTTGATGCCTCCTACACTACCACTAGGCTCCCACTAACGTACACCACCACTTGCATCACCCTCATCTCTACCTTAAAGGTACATACGAACCGAGCATCGGTGGAGTGTGGATTCCCAGTAACACATGTAAACCACTTCTACTAGATTCTTATATGGCTCAAATAAATTCGACATGCCAAGGGATAAACTGAATAGATCACTCGATCAGCCATAAAAGACCTTTAGGCTGCTCCTTTCTTTAAATTTATGGTTGTAAATTTAACCTACTTCCGTGACCTACTTTCCTGCCCCATTGACATACAGCTTAGAATGCCAGCAGAAAAATCTGTTCAAACATCATTTTCGGGTAAAATTAAACAATGCCTTTTGGTAATTCTCTTAGTTATACTACTTGAAACTATATGCTGGCATTTGGTTGGTTTTTGTGACAAAAAATTGACTTTGTATGCATCTTTAATACTGCTTAATATCATCACTTAATGCAAGCATGTGGCTGCCGCTTAATTCCGTCTTTTGTGGTATTCCCATTTTCTCAGAGGCTTTCACTTTTCAAAGTAATGCGTTTAACGGCACCGTTATTTGCTACAAAGAGTGCATTTGACTTTGGACGAGATAAAAGTCAATATTTTTTTGCACGTATAACCCTTTTTATTATAGCGAGATATAATCTCATTGTATAAAGTTTCAAATAGAGTACATACCACTGCCACATATGAAGAAGTGTGCCACTATTGTCAGAATGTTTCTGAGCCCTCTCAATACCGAGGGACGCTGTGACTGTAAAAGAAAACCAAAGTAACTCGTAAGGTGTTTATTAAACTACGCGCTGGAGGTTTCTCGTCAAAGTAAAAAAAAAAAAAAAACATGTAAAAATGTTATTTTAAAAGTTGGCGCATAATAATTTAAGTAAACATCTTACTTGAAGTAGATTCATAATATAAGTTGTTTGGATAGGTCAGTGTTTAAATCAGTGTAAAATGAATAAATATCGACAGCCAAACAACGATCCGCACAAGTTACAAGGACCAATACCACTGTAGAAAGTTTTTTACCCAAGCATACTTACCCGTGACGACATAACTTCTTAACTTATAGTTAAACAATTCTCTATTTTCGTAATATTTAAACAATAAATAAACTGTAGAGTCTACTTCAAAATCAATCAAATGATTTGGAGCAACGGTTGCCTATGGCTATTTGATAATGGTTTATATGACGTCACAAACTCGTGCCTAACGCGACGTGAGCAAAAAAAAAAAAAAAAAAAAAAAAAAACTATATAATATTACAAAAAATAAATAAAAATAAATAAATAAATAAAAAGGAATAATTGCAAATATTTCTAATGTAGACGTAAGTTAGATCTACAAAAATGAAGTCCATTCTGATATCTAAGGGAACTACAACACGTACAGGGGTTTAGCTCTAAATGGCTTAAGGGTATTGTTACACTTTATTATCATCCAGATACCGAAAATGAGGTTTTTCCTGCATCTAATTATTCAATAATGCATCTATCTGTGTGCTGATTTTAAACAATAAAAACCCTTGAAAATATAAAATATCGACGTTTATATTTCTCTTTGCAATGTATAAGCATAGACAACGTCAATTTAACAACTTTTTTTGAGGGGAGATAGCAATCGGTATGGGGTGTAATTTCATCCCTAAACAAGATTGGCAAAAAATGCATATAAAGCAGTAAATAAGGAGTTTTGGAGAGTTTTGAGACAATATCCTTAAAGCAGTCATACACAGAGGCATATTTCTTACAGTTCAACCCTCGTCTAATAGGCCTACTGTACAAAAAGTAGAACCTTCACATAAGCCTTAGGCTGTAATACGTTATGCTGTCTCTAATAATTGAACTTTTTTGAGAAAGGTCAAAAGGCCATTGTCTTTGTGTTCATAATACATTTTAAAAGATTATGCGGGAAAGAGTTGGCCTATTCTTACGCATTAAGCCTACCATTTTAACGCAAAAGATTCAAAAGTATTAGAGTTTAGGCCTATATTTGATAAAATAGATAATTACAGCAGCATTATATAGTGAGTGGCCCAATAGCTTAACATTCAGTCACGCCTACGTTAAAGTTGCCCCTTATCACACTCACCCGTGACGACATGACTTTATAAATATCGCAGCCTAAAACGTAGTTGGTACTCTTTTTTTCGCTATAATGATATCAATAATATATAGACTTTGTATCTACTAGTAATCAACCGAATGATGCAAAGCAACGGTTGTCTGTAGTTACTTAATTATAACGTCACAAACTCGTGCTCAACGCGATGTGTGCAACAATCGAAAGAGACGTCAACTACTCATATAAAGGATTAAACAATGAATTAGATCTATTTCTCATAATATTATGAAGAAATTTCTATCAGAAATCAGTTTAATCCTTTATGTGTCTGTTGTGAATCATTCATAACGTCGACCTTTCCTTCTTGTTTTCCATTAAAATTTCTTTATATCTGAACTTTTTTCTCTATAAATCTACGTGGTCTTTATTTCGTTACTAGACCTATTTTTCACTTTTTTGTGTCCTCGCCTTTTCGATTACGGAAATTTTCTAACCTAACAATATTTCATCGTTGACGTATCCATTTTTAGAGTTCGTTAAGTTCAATTAGGCCAATATACCTAAAAATCATTAGGTCTAATGTTTTTATTTCATAACAATAAACAATGCAAGTAAAAACAATCACCGGGATGCTCGATAACAAGAAGATAATTGTATAATTGAGTTTATAGTAAAACACGACGTAATGAAAACTTTCACCAAAGTTTTTTCAAATTTATCGTAGTGATTTGCATCAGTTTTGTTCTTGGATATTATATCACAAACGTTTATGCCACCACTACATTTAAATTTCCAGGCGTTCGTACGAAATTTAACGTTCATCATCTACGTGGTATCTGGACACACGTCGTTCACGGTTAATGAATCTAGTCTTTTTCCCTTCAAAAAGTTTGGAGACGCGCATGTTGTAACATGGTCATTGACAAAAGCTACCCAGTTTATGCCCTTTGGTTTTGGCCCTTTCACTTTCTGAATCCAATTGATCATAAACTTTGTTTCTGGAGTACAGGAGCAATTATAAGGGTTGTTGCTGAGGTCTCTGAAAAAGATTGAAGATAGCGTGGAGCAGTTTTAACTTCAGTGACGATTTTTACTTTCAGTTATATCGAAACCCAATGAAGTAAAACTCAGAACAGCAGTGCATATCTAAATTGTCTGTCACGAAAATAACCGATATCCAAATGAAAAGATTACATTTTAAAACATTGTAGTTGCTTTTTAAAATATTTAATATCATACACATGTATGAAGTCAATTGTCATAATAATTCTAAATTGTAAAATTTCAATTATGATAAGGAATGCATGGTCAGGCATATTGTAGTGCATGTGTACTCGGCAAGTTACTTACACTGCCATCAACTTGGTGAGTATAGCTGCTGTCTCCTTGTTTATGTTGAAAATATTGTTTTTATTCAGATACCTGATGCAAAGATAACATATATATAAATATATCATACAAAACAAGTGCTTAAACTAAATTAGGATGTGTATTTTTAAATAGTTTTTAAATGTCGACGAAAAGCCGTGCTTGTTAACAATATCGTACATGTTCCACAAAAATAATATTTTTATCTTTTATTCTGAAACATGTTTCTGTAAAAATTGATAACAATCATGTTCTCATCATTCTGATCAGATTACTTACAAGGTGACTAAATGCGGCAGTTTATCAAATATACTCTTCTCTAAGGCGATAAGATGATTTCCTGCAAGACTTCTGCAAAATAAAAAAAAAAACAGTGTATATGTACAATGTTAAAAAAGAAAATAGGCCAAATTTTCTTCTCTAAAAAAGAAATTAATTAATTAATAGATTAATAAAAAAATAATGCTAATAAATAAAAAAATAAAAATAAAAATAAATAAAATAAATAAATAAAAACAATGTGTCACATAAGATTTTCAATCTAGACAAATTGACTTTTTGTACAAGAAACTATTGAGTAATTGACCATTTTCTTATCTAAAAAAAAGGAACTGCAGGGATTAAACAAAAATTACAAATCTGTCGTCTGTGTCGCAATTCCTTCTGGGACCTTCGTCAATCCATTAACTCCACAATTTGTTTTATACGCCTTTTTTGGGCTGAAATATTCGGTATTCAACGCTTGACATTCGCAATTCGGTGGGCAGGGCATATCTGATGGATCAAACACAGATCGAGGTTAGTGAAAGTAATAATAAGAAAACAGTGCTAAACGACAGACATAACAAAGAAAAATGTTAAATTACACTGAGGGTAAACTCAAAATTATCCTAGTTCTTAATGAAAAAAAAAAAAAACAGATATGAAAAATCAGTGGATAAAAGATTGAAAAATAAAAACACAGCCTGCGTTAAGTACATGTAGTTTGTAGTAAAACATTGACAAATAAATATCACGTGCTGATATATTGGCCAGAGGGAAAAGAAATGCTAAATAGCTAAAGAAACCCTTATCACATTTGGCCTCTGTTCCTATCCATACAACAATGAAGACGTACTTCCACAACTGCATGGCTATCACTAGTGCCTGTAAACAAAATTTAAAAAAGAATGATAAAGGGATTCATCTCTGATGTCACAACTTATGAAGCACTGAGATTATTGGTTCCAAACATCAACTACCTTATAACGTTGATATGTTTTACTTGATTGTAAACGTTAAAGCAACAGTACAACTGCAGTCAACGTAGTTTACATACTGTGATGACAAACACAGCTGATGAGTTTCTTCTGTGACATACTGTGATGGTATTGATTTTTTCCAAATGCCCAAAGGTATTCTTATGAATCGCCGGGCTTTCCAGACAAAGCCCCCGTGACTCTGTGTGTGTGTGTGTGTGTGTGTGTGTGTGTGTGCGTGTGTGTGTGTTTGCACGCACCGATGTATTACTGTTTGCATTAATCGGTGACAAATAAACATATTATCTACATGTTTAAATGTACAGTATGTTTTGTTTGATGCCAACAAATAAGCACATTCATACGCCCAATATATATGACCAACCTTAAGTTATTACAGTCTGGTAACAGTACTTGAATTACCTGTGCTGCTGATTAAGGTGACCTTATTTGTTGTCAACTAACAAATTCGTATATCACATGGAAAACATGTCTCTGACCTATTTGTATACCAGATTAACTATGCATTTTACCTGCGTTGCCTCAGTTTCGTGAATGGCGATCTACGTGATAGATAACGGCAGTAAAACTAGACGGAACTAGCACGCTTGCTTTCTGCACAATTAATGGAGAAAAAACGACACCAAGGACAAGGCATTGCAGATTATATACCACTTCCAACTGAAGAAAGGTGACTAACGTGTTTTCTGTTCATGCATTCTAAAGGTATTGCCTTGTACTTACCCTAAGAGGAGTTGTACATGTATATACTCGTTGTCCTAATAAGTTGAAAGTAGGTTAAACAGTGCATCTGTATATATTAGGACGTGGGTTCATGATAGTAATCGGACGGTTCATTGGTCCGAATGTTCACTATATATGGAGCCATCAGACCAACGAACCCTTTTATTTAAAAAAGATGATATTGTTACGATATTTCGGATCCGTGAACTTTCGGACTACGAGACGAATCCTGACAAATGCCATATTACCATAACCGCATATTCACGCGTCTCTACCTGCTCTTATATAAATGTAGATCCTCCTATGCCTACATGACATAAACTTATAATGAACGAAATTACTAAGACTGGGTTCCCATGCCTAGATCGATCCGTCTAACTCCCTGGGAAGTCTCACTAAATTGCTATCAACATAACCGGCTTAAATGTCTGTCACGCCTACCGAATCAGCTAAGGGGTAAAGATAATTACCCCTAACAGATTTACTAGTTGATAGCAATTTAGTGAGACTCCCCAGGGAGATAGATCGATTCAAATATCTGTGGGAATGGTCCCTAACAGGTTTCCATCTATCGTACTAACAAGATCGATCTAACTCCGAGGGCATTCGGCTTAAATGTCTGTCACGCCCACTGAAGGTGCTGGGGAGTAATTAAATGTCGTGCACGCTTAAACTGAGAGCAATTTAACGAGAATCCCCTCTAGAAATAGATCGATCCTGCTAGAACGATAGGGATATGTGAATGATCCCTAAAATTTTACTCTTCCGCAAACTTGGATTACATCATTATCTAGATTTAGAAAGAATGTTAACAGCTATCAAAACATCTACTTAAAAAGCGATATGTATGTAAGCAAAAACTGATCCAGAGTGGAATACATGTACTGTATTTTAGATGATTATCTTATTCTGCTTATTACTTATTCTTATTTTTTCTGCCACCAGAGACACCCAGAGCACAGGGATAAAATATCCATCAAAACTGACCTACAGAGGTGAAATGGCACGTCGAATGACAAAAGGACTGAAGCCTACTTGTATGAAAAAATGTGGCATAATTCTCATCCTGACTGCTGTTATCATTGCGATTATTGCGAAACTCTACTTTGAAAAAATAACCATAGACCAACCAAATTACAATCCAGTAGAGGGGTCTACACCTCCCATGGGGTGGAATTCATGGAATCACTTTCAATGTGATGGTTTAAATGAAAGTGTGGTTAAAGAAACAGTGGACCTGTTAATCTCCAGTGGCTTGGCCAAAGCTGGCTACAAGTATGTAAATTTGGATGGTAAGTGAGAGTTCTATTACCGTTATTTGGTGACTTTGCAAAAAAAGAAAGGTGCTATAAAATAGTCCATACCTGAATATGTTTTAATAATTTCGAATAGATTTATCTTCTTCTCATTTTTCAATGTATTCTGGAATTTTACATTTTAAAATAAGGTCTCAAATAGCTGTCGAAATAAGTAAATGTCTTCCATCTGTGTGTAGACTCATCACTTACTTTCTGTACTATTTTTATGTCCTCTCAGATTGTTGGCAGCTGACTCGGAATGAAAATGGGGTTATCCAAGAAGACCAAACAAAGTTTCCCAACGGAATCAAGACACTGGCAGAATATGTTCACTCTAAAGGTCTGAAGTTTGGACTTTATACCTGTGTGGGCACTTTAACGTGTGGAAGAAGACCAGGTAGCTATGGGTACGAGGTAGGCTATATTTAATACCCAGTGGGCACTCAACGTTGATTCAACATTGAGGATAGGTTGAGATGATGTTGATCCATCAATATTGATAGATCAACAAGATCTCAACATTGAATCAACCTTTTCTTGTCAACCAATTGTCAATGTTGATAGATCAACAGGGTCTCAACATTGATTTAACCTTTCTTTGTCAATCAATTTTCAATGTTGATAGATCAACAGGATTTCAACATTGAATCAACCTTTTCTTGTCAACCAATTGTCAATGTTGATAGATCAACAGGGTCTCAACATTGATTTAACCTTTCTTTGTCAATCAATTTTCAATGTTGATAGATCAACAGGATTTCAACATTGAATCAACCTTTTCTTGTCAACCAATTGTCAATGTTGATAGATCAACAGGGTCTCAACATTGATTTAATCTTTCTTTGTCAATCAATTTTCAATGTTGATAGATCAACAGGATTTCAACATTGAATCAACCTGTGTTTGTAAACCCTTTGTCAATGTTGACATATCAACTGGATCTCAACATTGGGTCAACCTTAACTTTATAACCTTAATCATAACCTTGATAATAGTTTTAAATGATTATCTCACTAGAAAGGTATGCATAGGGGTAATTACCCCTCATAAAATGCTTGTTTTATCCCTTTTTCATTAAAGCAATAATAACTCTTCCTTTGAGATTCAAAATTCCGCATGAAATACATTGTAAACAACGCATGGAAATATATTCTATTGTATTTTACCACTAAAACGGCCGTAATTGTAGTAAAACTAAAATCTGTGCTTGTCAATAGGGCTTTCGATGCTTTTCTTCCCGGTCATCAAGGCATTGGTTGCTAATGACGTAATGGTGTCACGCGGATTCTCGCGTTCATTCGAGACCAAAATAACATATGGCGCCAAACGCATTAATGCAGACGCAGACGTAAGTTGCGAGTTTTTGTACAGTGCGTCGGATAACGAAAAGCCCAGAATGGCACACATTGTGGATATTAATGTATTTTTAACAAAAAGACGAATATATCTCATGAATCTTATATAGTGTTGTTGTTGTCTGCTTTTCCCGCGGTTTTAAGTAGGTCAACAGTGACTATGCGATGTCAGAGAGAGCTCCGTCAGTTAAAATCTCTTAAGAGATTTTAACAAAAAAACCGTACGTTTAGGAAAAAAAAACCTGGATTAACTTTGAATGCAGGAATGGGGTCGCTGACCATTGGTAAGTACGGGAAAATTGCCGTTTACTCCAGGAAAATCCAATTTTTGGCCAAAATGAAGGGTTATTATGACTTTAAAATTAATTTTGTGAAAAAAGCGGTCGTCAGTTTTTTAAAACTTTCCAGATTTGATGTTCAGGTTAATTTTAAGAAAAAGAAAAAAACATAGGGTCACCAGCCTTACTTTATGGCAAATTGACAAAATTTTACTCAAGGTTGAAGAATAAGCTTGAAAAAGCCAAAAATGCGTGTTTTTCTGGAAATTTAAGTTAGCTGTGAGAAAAAATTAGACTGGTCACCCTTTGTTTTTGTATTCTTAAAATTATCTTAACTACCTGATGTGACGTAATAATTATTTTAGTAAAGCTAATTTGTTGTTTCATTTTTATGAGTAATTACCGTATGTGCCTGCATACTTGTATAATGTAAATGAAGTGCGGGACTGTTATTAAGTGCGAGACTCCGGATAACATGAACTGATGCAACACGTGAGTGTGGACAGTGTGTAACACTTTTACAGTACAAAAACTGTACTTTATTAACAGTACTTTGTGAGGCCACACTATCAGGAGGATTGTTCAACAGATAAGGACATGGAAAACAGTGACATTGCGTCTTCAAAACCCCACACTATCAGGAGGATCGTTCAACAGATAAGGATATAGAAAACGGTGACATTGCGTTTTCAAAAACCCACACTATCAGGAGGAACGTTCAACAGAAAAGGACTTGTAAAACTGTGACATTGCGTCTACAAAACTTAACTGTCTACGAATCTGTTAGAATTTAACTGTATTTGACAAATGTTAAAGTTTATGCAACATGATAGTATTACATGTAGTTAGTGTATGTATTGTATGTTCATTGTTTGTAATATATTATATTCATAGTTAAATTAGTTGTTGTTTATGTTTTTTTATGTTTGGGCTGTTTTGGTCCGTAACACTGAGCATCAAACTGGAAAGTTTAAAAAGAATCTGACGACCCATAGGTGGATACAGGGGCCGGTCTTGGGGTCTGGACCCCCCTTTTCTTCCAAAATTACCTTTTTATGTACAGACACAGATGTGTCTGTACATATAGCCGTCATCTGCGTCTGTCGTCGCCGTCGCCGTCGTTGCCGTCGTCGCCGTGCACTTTTACCGATAACACGATAAGTGGAAAACTGTTTTTTCTTTTGGCTTGAAACTTACAGAACTGATGAATATTCATAATACGCAGGTCAAGTTCGAAAATCAGCATGATCGGGCCACTTATAGGGAATTTATGCTGTTTTTTCACTTTTTCCAGCATATATGCAGCACCGATAACACGATAAGTGGAAAACCGTTTTACCTTTTGGCTTGAAACTTACAGAACTGATGAATATTTATAATACGCAGGTCAAGTTCGAAAATCAGCGTGATTGTGTCATTTTTAGTGAATTTAGGGTATTTTTTTCTCTTTTTTCAGCATATATACAGCACCGATAACACCATAAATGGAAAACCATTTTACCTTTTGGCTTGAAACTTACAGAACTGATGAATATTCATAATACGCAGGTCAAGTTCGAAAATCAGCGTGATTGGGTCATTTTTAGTAAATTTAGGCTATTTTTTCTCTTTTTTCAGCATATATATACAGCACCGATTACACCATAAATGGAAAACCATTTTACCTTTTGGCTTGAAACTTACCGAACTGATGAATATTCATAATACGCAGGTCAAGTTTGAAAATCAGCATGATTGGGTCATTTTTACTGAATTTAGGCTATTTTTTCACTTTTTTTCAGCATTTTTGCAACACTGATAACACAATAAATAAAAAGCTGTTTTACCCTTTGGCTTGAAACTTACAGAACTGATAAATATTCATAATACACAGGTCGAGTTTGAAAATCAGCATGATTGGATCACTTTTATGGAAGTTAAGCTGTTTAGTTTCACTTTTTTCAGCATATATGCAACACTGATAACACGATAAGTGAAAAACAGATAGGCCAATTGTCATAATACTCATAGGAGTGGCCAATCTTACTAAAACGAAGGTTGACTTGGAAAATCAGCATAATCGGTCCATTATTTTAGAAGTTATGCTGTTTTTTCACATTTCCTCACATTCAATTCTTAGGCATGTTAACAGTCTCATTATTTAACTTATAAGATACGTAAAAGTGTTTGTTTGGCATTTCCTGCATCTTTACAACATTGTTAGTTGATTTTGTAAAAATGATAGTAAACCTGTTATAGTGTATTGTGTAATAAAGTGTCAAAAATGGAAATAAACACATATCATTGCAGTTTGTCAGATTCAATCATCCACTATGTTCAGAATATCATAATGGAGGAAATTGGACATATAACACTGTCTTATTGATATTTTCCCATCTCATCAATTTTCTTAGTTGGTCATATAAAAATGGCAGTAAACTGTTTATTTTGTTTTATGTTTAAAAAGTCTTAAAAATGGTAATAAACCCATTTCAGAACAGTGCTGTCTTGTTTCACTTTTTTCAGCATTTATGTAGCACCGATAACAAGATAAGTAAAATACTGTTTTACTTTTTGGCTTGAAACTTACAGAACTGATTAATATTTATAATACGCAGGTCAAGTTTGAAATTCAGCATGATCTGGCCAATTTTAGGGAAGTTATGATGTTTTTTTTTTTTCAAAATTTTCAGCATTTTTGTAACAGGATCAGTGTAAAAATGTTTTTCTTTTTAGATTGAAACTGATGAATATTCATAATACGCATTTCAAGTTTGAAAATTGGCTTGATTGGACTATATTTACAACTGTTATGCTGTTTTTTTCCTTATTCAGCATATATGCAACACTGATAACACATTTTAAGGAAAACCAATCAGCCTTTTGTCTTGCAACTCACAGTAGTGATTAGTCTGACTAGTATACAGATCAAGTTTGAAAATAAGCTTGATCAGTTAAGTTTTGATGAAGTAATTAGCCTTTTTGTATATAAGTGTTTTTTTTCTTCAGATTTAATTCTTAGGCATGTTAACAGTCTCAATATGGAACTAATTAGATATGTAAAAGTGTTGTTTTGACATTTTCTCCTTTTTAACAAAAATGATGGTAAACCTGTTATCATGCATTGTGTAATAAAGTATCAAAAACGGAAAGGAACTCATCATTGCAGTTTGTCAGATCCAATCATTCACTATGTTCAGAATCTGCAAATGGAGCAAATTGGACATTTAAAATTGTTCTATTGATATTTTTCCTATGTCGACAATTTTCCTAGATCATTTAAAAATGACAGTAAATTGATTATTCTGTTTTATGTAAAAAGGTGTTGAAAATGGAAAGAAAATCATTTCAGTACAGTTATCTCTTGTTTACATTTTGGCATTTTGAATTTTGAACTTTGAACTTCCATGGTCTTGAAGACCTTCCCATATCACATTTTCTGAATATCCATGATACTTTTATTTTTTTTATAAGAAATTGATGGTCATTATGCTGTTAAGTATTGTGTTATATTGCATGAAAGTTGAAGAAACCTGTATTTTGGACACTGCTGCCAGGATAGCGATTAAGGGAAAACCATGTTACTTATGATACTCAAATTTACTGAAAAGTTTCATAAGACTGAAGTGCAGCTTGTGTTGGAAAACCAGTGTGATTGTTTTCTGTTTTGGAAGCAATGCAGTTCTATAGAGTGAACTATGGTGCAATAAATGTATATGGCAGTATATTAATTCAGGGTCACAAACTAATTTGCTTAATTAATTTTCAAGTGGCCATTAAATGAGATTACATAAAACACACGATGAGATTTCATTGTAAAGTCCCCTGGGTATATCTCTCTTAACTGTGTCACATAATTAGGAATCAATGATTATTGTGCAGGTAAATGTTAGTAATTAGACAGCTAGATTTAAAGTTTGAATAGCAGCTTTATTGGAATTTTTTGTTTTGTTTTATTTTACATTTTCTTTTAATTATTTTTCAAACACTAGCATCTTCAAGATATCACTTTCAACTCCCATCCACCAGAAGCACTGTGCATTTTCTGTTTTTCCACATAAGGAGTTGTGTTGGTTTTTATGTCTTTAAACATTGTGTAATTATATTATTTTATGCACTGTCATCTTTTTTCACATATTGGGATTTTCATTATGTGAATTTGAACTCTCACATATGGTCCTGAAACTGTAATCTTATTGACCATGTTATTCTGTTGTACATTTTGTGAAATTTTATCTTTCACATACTGGAATTTTCATTGTGGGACTTATAACTCCCAAGGACATGTAACATTTAACTTTTATTGATACTACCTGTTGTGCAATATTTGCAACTTGACTGTTCTTTTTGGCAAATAATTAATTTTCTTTCTAAAAAGTGTTTTTTTTTTTTTTTTTTTTTTTTTTTTTTTTTTTTTTGTTATAATCTCTTAAGATATTATTACAAAGTATAGCCATCTATGGATGTCACATGGTCTGATGAAAAGTTCAGATATCAGAATAATAGCTATGACTGCCCTTTTTGTAGTAAAACAAAATATATATTTCTGCGAGTTGTTTACACTGTTTAAACTCAAGTTGGATGATTCATATCATGGTTATGCACCTAGACTGAATGGCAGCTTTAGTGGAATATTTTTGTAATTTTTTCTTTAATTTTTAATTTTTCAAACTGGCATTTTTAAGATGTTTTCACTTTTCAGCATATATGCAACACTGTAAACACATTTCAAGAAAAAAACGATAGGCCTGTTGTCATGAAACTCGCTGGGGTAATGGATCTCACTAAATTGAGGTCAAGTTCGAAAAGCGGCATGATCGGGCCACTATTTTAGTAGTTATGCTTTTTTCCCCACTTTTCAGCATATATGCAACACTATAAACACAATATAAGGAAAACAGATAGGCCAATTGTCATTAAACTCACAGGAGTGATCAATGCTGCTAAAACACAGGTTGAGTTCGAAAATCAGCATAATCGGGCCATTATTTTAGAAGTTATGCTGTTTTTTCACATTTCCTCACATTCAATTCTTAGGCATGTTAACAGTCTCATTAGTTAACTAATAAGATACGTAAAAGTGTTTGTTTGACATTTCCTGCACCTTTACAACATTGTTAGTTGATTTTGTAAAAATAATGGTAAACTTATTATCGTGTATTGTGTAATAAAGTTTCAAAAGTGGAAATAAACTCATGTCATAGCAGTTTGTCAGATTCAATCATTCACTATGTTCAGAATCTCAGAATGGAAGAAATTGGCTATTTAACACTGCTCTATTGATATTTTTCTTAGTTGATCATATAAAAATGGCAGTAAACTGTTAATTTTGTTTTATGTTTAAAAAAAAAACATTTCAGAACAGTGCTGTCTTGTTTACATTTTGGCATTTTCAATTTGTGACTTTGAAGTTCCATGGGCCTGAAGACCTTCCCATATCACATTTTCTGAATATCCATGATACTAATATTTGATTATTAAAAAATTGATGGTCATTATGCTGTTAAACGTTATGTAATATTGCATCAAAAAAACTATTTTGGGCACTGCTCCCATGATGACCATTTAAGAAAAACCAGGTCGGTTCTCAAACTTGCAGGAAAGAAACATGCGACTAAAATACAATAGGCAATGCAGTCTGTTTGGTAATTCTTACTGCCAGTTAAACAGTTTTTTTTGTGAAAATTTAATTCTTCACAAGATATGCTTGAAGACCTGTGCTAGTCACATTTTCTGAAAATCCATAATACGTTTATTTTATTTTCAAAAGTTGACGGTCTTTATGCTGTTAACCATTATGTAATATTGCATCAGAATAGAAGAAAACACAATTTTGGGTGCTGCTGCCATGATGACCATTATGGGAAAACCATGTTATTTATGATTGCCAAACTTTCAAAAAAGAAATACAGGGCTAAAATGCAGACCGAGTTGGAAAAGTAGTCTAATTGGCTTCTTTTTCTGGAAGTTATACATTTTCAAAGTGTGAACTTGAACTCCCATGGGCCTGAAGCCTTATGCTTGTTACACATTTTACTTACATTGGTATTACCTGTTGAGCATAATTAAAATTTAATGTTGAATTTGCAGTTCAACATAATGTACTTTTGCATCAGAATTGACAGTAGCCTATTTTGTGCATAGTTATTTCCTGTTTTTTGTCTGTACATTTGACAGCTTTGCTGCCTTGTTTGTAGGTAATTTTCCAAATTTCCCCCCTTTTCAGATCTGAGTCTTTTTATTTTAAGAAATGCTTGATGTCTTGGAGAACACCTTCATCCCTCAGGCAAATTTCAATCAAATATCCTGATAGCCTAATTGATATATCAACATTAATGCAATTTTCAAATTCAACTTGATTTCAACATTGATTCAACATTGAGGTATCAATGTTAATTCAACATTGATACCTCAAGGTTGATTTAACCTTGATGGTTCAACATTGATTCAACTTTCATAGTCAACGTCATATCAACAAAGTTTCAACGTTGACTGTCAACATTGATTCAACATTGATACCTCAAGGTTGATTCAACCTTGATGGTTCAACGTTGAGTCAACTTTCATAGTCAACGTCATATCAACATAGTTTCAACGTTGACCGTCAACGTTGATTCAACATTGATACCTCAAAGTTGATTCAACCTTGATGGTTCAACGTTGAGTCAACTTTCATAGTCAACGTCATATCAACATAATTTCAACGTTGACCGTCAACGTTGATTCAACATTGATACCTCAAGGTTGATTCAACCTTGATGGTTCAACGTTGAGTCAACTTTCATAGTCAACGTCATATCAACATAGTTTCAACGTTGACCGTCAACGTTGATTCAACATTGATACCTCAAGGTTGATTCAACCTTGATGGTTCAACGTTGAGTCAACTTTCATAGTCAACGTCATATCAACATAGTTTCAACGTTGACCATCAATGTTGAGTCAACATTGATTCAATGTTGATTTGCCCGCTGGGTAGTAATAGGTAAATTGCTCATTGATAAATAGATTAAAATATACATATATAAAATATCCTTTGTACTGATAAAAGGACTGTGCAAGGAAGACACTTGAAGAAATTTCTTTGGGCTTTCAACTATTTTTGTGCTCGGTGACGATGACTGCATCATGCTCTAATTTAAAAATGCCTCATAATTTCGTTAATAAGACTGCGTAAACTCTGTAGTGCATTCCTTGCAATATTTGAGCAGGTGATAAAAATGCCATCATTCAAAATGATTGTAACGTGCTTTAGTTATTATATGGGCCGGCAGGCTTTCATAAAAAAAGCAGGACTTGAGAAAATATTGGCACCCTCCCCTTACACATTGTTAGGACTTAGTAAACAGCAATTTCGCAAAGTTCATCAGCGTGAAACCTAAAAACTATCAATAGATCCACAATGAAATTGATATGTGAAACTAATCGGTCCATAAAGGTGGCATAATATTACTTTATCCTCTCTTATAGGAAATTGATGCACAGACATATGCAGACTGGAAAGTTGATTTTGTGAAAAATGATGACTGCTACATCCATCCAGGTGAAAATATTGAAAAAAGTTACCAAAACATGTACGCTGCGATCAAAAACACGGGTCGTCAGATGATCCACAGTGTGAAAGGATCTGCTGAAAATTTGGAACTTGCTTCTGGGTTTTCGAATATGCGCCGCGTTAATTATGATATAAAAGACAACTGGATCAATATGATGTCCTTAGTTGACTGGGCTTTTAGCAAAAACTTGTACGATCATTCGGGACTCTGGCACGACTTAGATATGCTGGAAGTTGGGAATGGAGGGATGACAACGGAAGAATATAAGGTCCACTTTTCCTTATGGAGCGCATTGAAGTCGCCTCTAATTCTTGGTAATGACCCGAAAATGATGAAAGGCAGCGTGAAAAATATTCTTACGAACCCAGAAGTTATAAACATAAACCAAGACCCACTGGGTAAACCCGTTTCATTGGTGAGAGAAGAAAAACTCGGACACGCTGAACACTTAGCCGTTTCTGATTTAAGATGTACGAGGAATGATACAAACCAGCAGTGGAGTTATAGCAAGGAAAAAAGATGGCTCAAACATGTGAAACTTGACTTGTGTCTAACAGCGAATGTAACAAGTAAGTTGGTCACGGTAGAGAAGTGCGGCCGTTCAGATCTACACCAGGCGTGGACAGTCGATGAAGAAAGAAACAAAATATATTTCAATATTGCAAGTGGAAAAACTTATTGTCTTGAACTTAAAAGTTGGGAAATGTATGGACAAGCAACCGTGAAAAAGTGCCCCAAGAAACCGACATACAAAGACAAGATTTATTTTGAAAAATTTGCATCGAACACATCCTCTTATGTGATCTATAATTTAAAGACGTTTAACGACAAATGTTTGAAGGTCGGTGGAGTCGCTGACCTTCAAGTCTACAGTGGGCCACTTAGCAAAAACAGGGTAGTGGTTCTAATAGTAAACAGGGATGTCGTGGATCACGGATTTTCATTTAATCTTGAAGAGTACGTAAATACAGAACAAGATAAACATTATGTGGTCAAAGAGGTGTGGGAGAAATTTGAATTCAAAGCGATCGGGGACACCAAACTTGTCACAGACTTTGAAATTTCATCCCATTCCTGTAAAATGTTTATTATTACCCCACAGTCCAAGGCATAATTTGGAAATATTTCCTCATGGAAACAAAATGAGACCATATGTTATTATAATTAATGACTTATGTGCAATTTGGAATTATAAATGTATTACCACAACCAAGGGTACTCAATACTAGAGACCAGAGTGATGAGATTAATTCCATGCTTAAATTCTCTATTACAGTAGAAAGCATGCCATGAATCAGCCAGAGACATGCAGTTGTATCTAGAAAAAAATCAAACAGTGGCCTTGGTAGCGGGTAAACTAAGGAGGTGTGTGTCCCTTGTTCCAACCCACACTTGTTGCCATTTTCTCCTTGTAATAAGAAACAGAAATAGTGTTGTAGCTGCGACGGAGAAGCAATGAGAAACGGGGATCATCTAACGCACGAAATGTGGTAGAACAACTGTCCATGCATCACACCTAAGACCCGAAATATAGGTTATCTATCCTAGATCACACTAAAGTTGTCCGGTGTCTAAAATTATCACCATTGATTATATAGTTGTTTTAGTGCCTATATCTATCCTTAGTTATGTAATAAATAAACAAAAACGCACTAAGACAAGGACTAATCCATACCCATGGATGAAAAAAATTAGATAATTTTTAAATGTCGACACTTGAGTTTCATGTAGAGATCGAATCCATGAACAAAGCATTAAAATAATGGGGATACAGTTTCATGTTCAAGCCATTTTACAATTTATTTCCTCTCAAATATTTATGTTTTGTAAAGGGTTACGAAATAGGTTGATACTAACGCTATTCAAATAAGCCCTCTAGGCCTTTCAGTATGGAATGAAAGTAAACGTCACAAGGCCGATGTAAAATATAGTTTAGTTCGGTTGAGACTCAAATGGCAAAGAGCTTTTATATAACATAGTGATATATCATATTACACTAATATTAGCGGACAAATGTCCAAACTTGGCCGCTGGTTTTCATATTCCATTATATGTAACATTAAACAGAGAATTACATAAATAGACAGCCAGTCTCAGCTAAAAATGTCCACAATTATTAAAAATATATGAAAAGAGGTTCTGTCCCATTACTCTGAAATTTTGTATTAACACGTTTGTACATCCCACTTTTAAACCGACATTAGCCAAATGATTTCACAAATTAATACATTCCTGGTACTGTTTGTGGCACATCCATACAAACCTGTGTGCATGATATTCTAATTAAAAACGAGACGATATCGTTTCACGGGCCAGAATGCGGTCATGCTGTTCAAGCTAATTAGTCATCCTAGTCGCTGTAGGATAAAAACAGTAGATGAAGAGGTGTGCATCCATATTAGCCACGATAAGCTTCGTGCCTGGCTTCACTTTCTCTATAAATAAGTGTGAACTGTGTTAACCACCCTGTATAAATTCTTCGAATCACGCGACGGACTTTCCTTCCCTCTTAACAGATAACAGTAGATGTGGCAAAGGTTCAGAGGCTCTATTTCATTGGGCGTTGAGTTCGTACGTGCATTGATTAGAATACGCGTTTCTCAACTCCAAATGCATTTCCTTTTTCATTACGCCAGGCAAGCAAATACTTTTTTATTAATTAAGACACCGAAGCAAGACGTCAAATGTCTTTCTCGTGTTTTAACAGAGGTATTTTATGGCTAGAAAGAAAATTCAATTCCCGTAACTATTTTGTTTTAAACAGAATTTTATTAAAACTTTTGGTTTTCTATACTGATCACGTACAAAACAATAAATAGTACAAATTCATAATAAATTAAATGTAAAGATGCTACAGTACTGAAAGACTACAAAAAGTAAGGATGTGTATTTACAAATGATTATATCAAAATACAACAAGCACCATTGACAACGTAACAAAATATACTTTATGATAATCGCTCTTCTTATTCGAGTCGCTTAAAACTAACGGAATCAGTTTTTCGGTTCGATCCGATTCACTACAGTTCAACGTAATAAATATGAAAAAAAAAAAAAAAAAAAAAAAACATCAGCAACAGCAGGCCTACGTCAGATCAACATGATCAATACGTGCTTGTTTTTGAAAGATCTAACTCCAAACCATGCAGGACGCTCTGGTTATTTTGATTTGCCTCGTGACTAGGACCCTTATCTTCGTGCAAAAAAAGTGTATAAAGCTCTAGATTCAGCGGCCTAACCATCAGGAGGTTGTTCAGGCAGAGCCTTGTGATGCAACAGGTACGTAGACACTGAGGGAAATCGGCGTCGGAGCTGGTTTATCAGTACTGCACTGAGAAACATCCGACATGTGACTGTCATTGCTGTTGCAGTCCATGGACGACTCGACAGGCGGTCTCGTGAGCTGTTGTGGCGTGTGTTTATTTGTAACGTGCCTCTTCATGTGCTTCGTCAAATGGTCGCTGCGCATGAATTTTCTATCACAAACGGGACAGGCGAATTTCTTCTCTCCGGTATGCGTTCTTTTGTGGCGGGAAAGTTCATCAGAACGAGCAAATCTCTTATCACACCCTTCCCACGTGCACACGAATGGTTTCTCACCTGAAAAGAGACAAAGTGGAGATTTAAGTTTCACAGCATGGCACGTCCCATCTCTGACATAAGGTACAACATACATTCGTGACTCACGTGAAGCAATGTCTAGTAATAAGACGGTGCTTCGGGGTCAGTTGACGACCCATACAATTTGTCTTGTGACCTTCATTATCAGCTCTCAACCACGCTGTAGTCACTAAGTACATTGTGTTATGTATTTGTTCTATATCATGGCTTGTCGGGTTGGGAGATTTTGCTGATAAAAGATGCTGAGGATATGAATTACAGTGCCCGTTCTCTGCAATGAATTTTGTTTCTAATAATAAACATACATAAATTTACTGGGCATCTTTCCTTTGTCAAGCACAAGTGCACAACCTTTTTAAATTTATCAGTTTCATAAAAAAAATGTAAATTATTAGCAGATCTAGATATTCTGGAACTGCCAATGTAAATGTAAAAAAAATTCACCAGGACTCAACTAACCTGTGTGCGTTCTAAGGTGTGCTTTCAAGTGTGAGCTTTTGAAGTAAGTCTTTCCACAGTTTTCATAATGGCAAACATGGCTCCTTCGTCTTTTCAGTTCTTCAATTTTCAGCATATCTGCAACCCCTTGTGCTGTGTTACAAGCCACTGGGGCAGGAGCAATGGGGCAGAGCTTATCTCCAGTCTTTTTCAGAACAGCTGATTTTTCATCCAATGTCTTTAAGTTACCACCATTATTGTTACTGTTCATCAGAAAAACTTGGATAATCTGTGGTTTAGCAACAGAGAAGATTGGAACGGAAAAGGGTGGTGCCATAACAGAAACCGGGAATGCAGTAGAACTGGTCACTGGTAACCTATTTGGTGGCATATTTATCAGTGGATTATTGGGTGGAGTACAGAGTGCCTGAGTCAGTAAACTTTGGGATGGCAAAGATGGCATTGGGTTGTTGTCGGTGGTGGTCTGTTTACAGTGCCGCTGACCACCAGTTGCTGTATTATGATTAGCAGCATCTGATGTTGCCTGTGCCTTCAAACTCTTGGTAGAAACAATGACCGATACAGGCTGGCCACTGCTACAACATCTCTTTTCCGAGTCCAGTTCAAACGGAGAGTCAATGTCTGTTGGAGTACGGGGAGGTGTCTCATATGGTAAAGTGGTGGTGACAATGGGTTTTCCCATCAAGAGCTGAAAATTACAATAAAAAATATTGTTGTGAATAATTATTCAAAGTGAGAAGGCAGATATTATACATTGGACAAAACTTCCTATCCCAACTCTAGCTGTAGCATCAAAAGAAATCTTTTTCCTACAATCTGATATTGAAATCTTGAAAAAATTTTAATTAGCATTTTACCTGTGCTAGTTTGGACTCCTTGAGAAGGGCACTGTTATCCTCTGTTGAATGTTTATGATTAGAAGCATCATCTTCAGAAACTGGGGTGTCTGGTCTGGCAGGTGAGCTACAGCCATGGCCAGATCTGGTCGAGGCCTTACTTATGGAAAGAAGAGTAGAGGCAGCCTCACATTCTAAGCAGTGTCCTTTCCCCTTCTTGCACGTACTCTTTGGTCGTTCATTCTAGAATAATAAGGAGCGAAATATTCCAGTTGATTATATACTTAGTTTTGTTAATTTGTAAACTAAAACACTTGACCACAGATCTGACTGATTAAATAAATTCTGTTTATCTTTCTGTTTGCTTTGATGTTTTTCTTCTTATTTATTTATTATAATGGGAAAATATTTTTTAATTAAAAATTTTAATAACATTTGTAAAAATAATGATTCTTAAATAACAGACATAAATATTTGTACTGATTGTATATTTTAAATATTTTCTTTGTTGATGAAAACATTGGGTCACAACTTGCTTAAGCAACTTCCATAGCTTACCCACTTCAGTTTACTTTGACATCTATTTAGCAAAAAATTCACTTTTTTCCTTTCTTTCTATCTATCATTATTTTGTAATTATTATTTCATAATTATGAACTGGTGCAGGTTGAGGGAATGCATAAGGAAAGATAAAATAATGCCAGGGATGAGATAATAAAAATACCTGGGTAGAAAAATCACCAGGCAGAAAGACTGCTTTTTGTTTAAAAAATGGGCTCTAAGATGTAACTACCTTGAAAAATGGTATGCACTCCTTAAAAGAACATCTATCTTGTTAAATTCTGTGATTTTAACGTCTGAGCAACCAACCCAAATCTTTCTTCCAGACTAGTCAGTAATATATGCGGAAATTATCAGTGTATTAGTCACATGCTAAATGTAGAGGGTGTGTCTGAACCTTGAAGGTCACTATATGCACATGTGAACACTCCGTGAGTAGGAAGGCAATGTTCGTTTCAAACCACTGGCATAATATTTTACAAATATAAATGTAAACCACCTCTGTATCAAAATATTTTCCATCTTATCGCAAGTGTTACACAAACACTACACCCGTTGTATTTCACTTTTGACTTATCATTGTGCGTTACAGACAAAAGCTGAGAAATGGTTATGAAATCGCGACCTTTGACCGCTAACCTACATAATGATAGAAATAGGTCAGATTTACTATAAGTCGGAAATGGGATCCTCTAAGGATCATATGGTACAGATTATCACGATTCTGGTACGTGATTGAACTATATTACCAGGTATGAAGCTCTCACATGAAATCACACGGCAACTTTATAGCTAAATAATTTTTTTAACACTTCTGTTCTTGACTTGCAATGGTATGAATGATCACGCACAATTGTCATGACTGACAGAAACCAAACGCTTATATAAAGCAAACACAGGAATCGGTATTAAACTTATTTCACCCTAAACATCACAGTAAATATCTCCAACACAACACAGCTATTTGGTAATACCAATATGTGACAACATAAGAATAAAAACGCAACCAACATCACGCCGTAGCTGTCTCACTACTGGGAAATGACAGATCACAACAAAGCCCATTGACTGCAACGAGTATTAACGAAATAAGTACTCACCGTTTCTGGAAAAAACTGTTGAATATAAACAGGCGATGACGGTTCACAATCCATAGCGTCGTCTCTCATTTTAACAATTTGTTATCCTCACTGTTTCACAAGATGGTCAAAATACAGATGTCTATGTCGTCTGTGTCTCTGTTATTGCATCGTACTTTCATTACCAACAATTTGGGCGAGGGCGGGGTTTGATTCACCAATCAGAAAACGGAGGTCAATCCGCTTCAGCCAATCGGCGTCTAGAGAGCATGTGATATAGTGGTATTCAGGGCCATGTGTACACGTGCTCAATGAATGAATTTGCTATGCCTGGTGAGACCATGTGGTTGTGTTTACATCGTGTCCTCATCACTAGATGGAATCATCCCAAGAATACGTGATTTTATACTTGTACGCAGTTTACAAATTTATCAGACGTGTGTTTTAGTTAAAGTTAGCATTATGGTGTTGTGGATATTGGTTTCTTCGAAAAAGAAAGTCATTTTCATTGATCAGGGTTTTGACATCGCTGCAAAACGTGATCTGAGGTTAAAGTCCACTTTTCCAGAGCCTTTGTTTGGGGCTTATTTTGTTAATATACAGATATATTACGTATATCGATTAGTGTTTAGGTTTTATAGGGTCCTAGTGGTTGTTTATGAGACAGCCATTTATATATTTAAAAACATAGGTTTATTATGGAAGTTTTTTTAGTCTTAATATGCAGTAAATATTTAAAGTCAGATCGTTATTTATCTAATTAATCCAAATTGTACCTTTAGTTTTGTTATAATAGACGCATAATTTCATGATATAGATTTTTATCATTGTTGCAATCGATGTAGCGTCTGTTTGTAAACAAATAGCTTGGCAGGTTCAGTTAGGACAAGAAACTATGGAGTTGTTTATCGGCTGTGTTGAACTGAGATGTCAGCACGCAAACAATGGCGTTTTAGGGTTACACGAGGGTTGTCACTAAGCCCAGTGCACTAAACCCT
This sequence comes from Lingula anatina, assembly GCF_051362555.1. Taxonomy (NCBI): domain Eukaryota; kingdom Metazoa; phylum Brachiopoda; class Lingulata; order Lingulida; family Lingulidae; genus Lingula; species Lingula anatina. Next base: position 41,911,929 of record NC_141767.1, read on the forward strand.
TGCCCTGAGATTGATCAGGTTCACTTGTAAGCCGACTGGTGCACATATGCACCTGAAAATGAATTTATTTAGCTTTATAATTAGGTCAGTTGATCCATTTTTACAGTAGACACGAATAAAAAAATACTGGCACAGTTACCGGTATTTGATGTCGACAGGTGCAGTTAACACTGAAAGATATAAATGTTATTTTAAACGATACACGCTACTTTTTATATATCATACCTCCAAATTGAAAGGTGAACGTTTTCTTTGCTCTTTACAAAGAAGGAGTGCAAAGTCCAAGTTTTAAAACGTACTCGATAATCGATGATACGCGCTTTTTCTTTATATCATACCTCAAATTAAAATGTAAACGTTTTCTTTGCTCTTTACAAAGAACGAGTGCAAAGTCCAAGTTTTTAAAACGTACTCAATAATCGATATTGGCTCAAAGCCGGGTTTACTTTTAGCCACAAACAGTAGGCTGCACTTTCCCATATCTAAAAGATTTGAAAAATATAAAATTTCTAAACTAGTCCCCAGATTAATATAAAATGTCCGCTTCTGTCTTGCACCATTTCTCTTCTAGTGGAGACAGATAAAGAAAAAAGTTAGTTTTAACATGACAATATGAATGCTGGATGGGTTGCGTTATATATATATATATATATATATATATATATATATATATATATATATATATATATATGCTGTGGGTTGTCAGTGTTGAATGCTGTACTGTAAATTCACGAGGACAGCATTTACCAGTATGTTAAAAACGTGAGTGCGTTTTCTTTTCTCCCCCCCCCCCCAATATTAATTGAAATGTATGGTTAACTGCTATGATATCACATAAGCATACCTGGTTTAAAATGTTTCTACTGAGTGTAAAACAACCTGGCCAGACGGAATTAGTTAGAAGACATGGCGGCTAATGGGGAGGAGAAATGGCAATGAAATTCAATCGTTCCAAATAACGTGAACGAAACTAAATATGATCTGAAAACTCGTTGGAATACTTTTTTCCGGTTGATTAAAAAGGATGAAACTGACAGCATGCACTGAGTGCAAATTCTACAATTTTTAACAAAGTCATACTGTTTTTTTTTTTTTTACATTTTCTGAAGCCTTACTCATTGCGTGGAAACCAGACAGTTTAATCTTTATAATGACTTTACGCTTCAGCACAGATGAATTTCCATCACATGATCAAAATCTTGTTTTAAGAGTAAAGTTTGTGCCTATGATGCACACCTTTTTAAACAGCGCACATCTATGCTTTTCTTTACTTCATCGTTTTCCTTGCTCTGTGTTTTTTCTAATGGTACATATGAACTGCAGTCAAATGGGTAATATTTAAATTGAAAATCCTCATTTGATTGTCATCTGCTATGACTGCTCGAGACAAGGACCCTAACGAAATAGGTACAGTCAACACACTATTGTGATAGTTGTTCGCAGCCTCACATAACCGACCAGCCGTCGCATTCTAAGAAGCTGGAATTTTATCATTGTTAAGCTTTACATGGCAAATGAAATATGACAATACGTTTAAAAAACGAATTATTCTAGGTCTGAATTTTGAATGCGACGAAAGGAGGTCTTTTGGATTTTAATCCAAAATAACAGTATATTTTTTACACAATATGCAGTCTGTAAATGGGAAAGTAGGTAAATGTTGGCGAACAATACATGTAGATGTCAAATTATAAGATGTAAACTGCCTGTTTTGCCCTTTCAAAACGCATTTTAAGTAAGCATACATCCAAAATGGTGTTGAGGGTTTAGATGTTTAGATGTACCCCTATGTATTCACCCATGCGTTGGGCGGTATGGTACGTCTAAATTGTACAAGCAGAGTCTCGGCGCCTTTTTCAGACCATCTTTAACGACGCTTTGTAAGGCCACACTCTTTGATTTTGCTAGGTTTTGCATATACGCCATTTCACTCAATATAGTGCACAGTATTAGGCAAACTGCAGAAAAATACTTCGTCAGAAGACATTTAGGTTTTTAATAATACGTGCAATCTTCCCATTTTCCTTTCTACGTACCCTGTAGGCCTACATGTATGGCTTTCAGCAATTTTCTCGTTCAAAATCACCCGCAGAGCATATCTTGAAGGATTCAGTCAAGAACCATGGCTGGTAGGATTGTGTTTTCAACCTTCCAAGGACAAAGGACACACACATACACACGCACACACACACACACACACACACTTCAACATTTAGATCTAAGAACAAGTAAATGGATTTTATTATGTGCAAGCATGTTGAATCAGCTTTTATGAATGATCATATCATATGCACGTAAACAGATGAAAAATTTATAAGCTCTCAAATGAAAATCAAAAGTCAAAATGCACACAAATGATGTCATTGCGTGTAAATAAGAAGGAACAAGGATACGGGTGGATATAGAAAAGTAAAAAAAATTATATTAAACCGTCAATGACGTATAAAGACCTTGGAGCGCCGTCTTTTGGGAGATGGTTAAGATATTCATCAATTGTTTTATTTTTTCCTTTTTATGTTAAACTTTCCCTTGCAGAGTCTACATTATGTAGTATAACCGTTTTCTGTAAATGATCATAGTTTAGGTCGTCGGTTTTTGCGACTCTCTTTTTCAAACCGTCCAAATAACAGGACCTTTGTTCGGAAGTATTACGTGTAAAATAAATAAATAATAATAAAAATCACAAAGTTGCCCAACAATACTAACCATTATTAAAACCCCCTTTACACTGGACGGCATCCTTTCTGCGTCCTTCATGCGACCATGAAAACTGGCATCGCTGTGGTCTTAGAAAGGAGGCACAAGCATCGCTTCAAATGATTGCAGAGTAAATGCTCAATGATCGGCCAGTTGCGTTAAGTTTTTTTATATTTTTTTATTATTTTTTTTTTACTCTCATAAGGGGCCGTACTACAGGACGCAGAAAGGACGCCGTTCAGTGTAAAGGGGGCTTAACTGGCACTGACAAGCTAGGGCATGACCAGGCAGTGATACAATCCTCACATTTTTACTCTTTTCTACACCAAGATGAAACGATTTGAAACGAAAATAATGATTTTACTTATGACAATTGTAATGATACCGGTGTAACAGGGATGAAAGTCCGCTAGGAACCGTAGTCTGCTTCCCATTACTTTGTACAGGTGATATTCGTCCCATACATTAACCCCCAATATATTCCAAATAACCCTAACCTGTACTACTCATATGGGAGCCCGGACTTCCATTCCTGTTACCAATCATGAAATATAAATCCTAAGGGCAGAAGAAGACACCAGAAATGCAGTCAATTATAGTGTAAAGCGTCACGTAGGCCTACATGTACTTGGTAAAGTATCTGTCATTAATACCTTGCATGCATTGATACATTAAGTACGTAAGTAACAAGAATTTATTTTGTCGCATATTTGATGGTATAGTTACATGGGTGTGATTACTGCTGGTGTATAAAGAACTACTATCATGTGTCAGTTATTAAATGTTATTTTTATTTAACGCTATACTTGTATTATATATTTGCGTCCGGCTCAAAAACAAAATTAATAAAACTAAGGAATACATTTTTACTTCAGTTGCCCTACACATAAATAAATTCTTCTGGCAGGAAGGGTATATAACGCTGGGGATGACTCTCAGGTATGGTGACTGTGTTTGTTGGGAGAGATCAAAAGAGCCTAATGACAATATATGAAGCCGATTTTTCAGCAATTTTGAATCGTCATTAGGTTTAATTTTCATTTTCTGCCAACTTTATATGGTTGGACATTGATTATTCAAATTTATTGCTTTGGAGATACCCCAGTACTTTGTTTTTAATTATGACTTCTCTTCCGCAACTTACAATTGATTTTATTTACGACGAAAAGAATGAAAGAACTCCACGTTTTGTAACATCAACAAAAGGTTAGAATTTACATAATTCTACAATCGGGGACAGCCGAGGGTGGGCCTGACAGGATTGGCAACTCTACTAGTTATATCCAGATATATCCAGTCTGAGTATGCTGATACCTTTTCACAACTGCATAGCAATTGCAGCACGGTGAAAATTAGTCCCAATTTACTTTTTTTCAATAACACATCCCGAACATTAGTGGCCTACCGCATTCGACTACTGGGCCCAAGACTGCCATGAGAATAGCAACAGATTGAGAATATTATTAGGGGCCTAATTAGTCTGATGATGCTGAGACCTCTTTACAGCGCCATACCCAGCACAGTGCAGTAGAAAATATTCCTATTAAATTTGAAATTAATAAAATATTCCGAACATTTGGCCTTTGAGCCTAAGAACAGCGTAAGAAAATAGCTACTATATCCAGTCTGAACAAGTTGTTCCCTCTTTACCATTCCATGGTTATAGCAGCGCAGTAGAAAATAATCCCAATATATGGCTTGCAAAAATTATTCTTATCATCCTTTGAATTGAGATAAATTAAAACTTCTTTAAACTCAAATTACATAAACCACTGGATACCACTCATATTTTGTCATTATATAATATTTTATCTGCGCGGAAGGACATGTTACACAAAGGACGTAGCCTATATAAATGACGTCCTCTGCTTGCACTATTTCATTCAGATCAATAGTCTACGCAGAGGAAGGCTGACAGTGGTGCTGTGGAACGCGAAAATTTGAAGATTTCTTAGTTGTAACTTTAAATTTCCAAAATCACCTCGTTAAAGGAAAAGGGCACTGAAGGGTGCGAAGCTCCCGTAAAGGTAAGATGAGACGTTGTTTTACCAGAATTAGAAGAGATGTCGATCGAAATATCTGAACGTACGGTACATGCTGGCGGTGTGGATTTTGGCCTTTGTATCAGTAGTAAATGGTCTCATATGGTCAATCATTCTGCATTCTTAGTATTTAACACAATCATGGATTAATTACTTTAGTATATATATAAATTTATAAAATCTGCTTTCGTAAGAAATTAAATTACTACAAATAAAGATGACGTTATCTCGATGCAATCCACGTGACTCGGTCGATATTTAGTATGTTATGCTAATAATAAAACGCGCATTGCGTTTCTCTCACTTGCAAAATGAAGTTAATTTCAATGATTGTAAGTCAGTGTCTGGTTTTGTGGACTTACATGCTGGTTGGGATGATTAAAAGGGTCTTGGAATTGTAAGGAAGATTTGAGGGAGATCAAATTCATCCTACCGTACTTCTTACAGTGTAAATTCGTATGGATGTACAAATTGTGTTTCGAAACTCATGAAAGGGGATTTTTCTTAGTCCACAGTCAATGAAAATATTCTCTCAACTCCCCAAATATAATGATAAAATTTTAAGCCTCATGTAGGCGTTGCAGGTGTGGCAGTGGCAGCATATGTTGGTGTTTGTGTAAGCAGCTGTGGTTAAGCTCAGTAATCATTAAACTATTAATATTTTATGTTCTCCAAGTTGAAATCTGTGCTTAAAGGCTTTGTCTGTATAATGTCAAATACATATTTTGTTTTAGATTTCCCTGCTTGAAAAAAAAACATTATTTTGGTGCATTTGGGAACCGTTTCGAAAACTAATAAAAGAGGGGTATTGTTGTAAATGGCAAGCTGCTAATTTTGTAAACATGCAAGGTTTTTTTTTCTCCTTGAAGACTCTTTTTCATGAGAACATCTATTTACAGCATTTTTAGTCATGAACATGCTGTTGTGTAAGAAACAACATCAGTTTGTCGGCCATATTCCAGAGACACTAGGTTGAGCTTTGCTTGTCTTTTAATCTCAACATAAATACTCTAGATACAACAAGTACTTAAACAGATATTGTTACATCTTTCCTTTTTTGATGTTTTTTAACTGATCAATAAATGTCATTGCAGTTACTTAAATTGATATTCTCGAAGATTCCTTTTGTTTGTTGCCACTCAAAGTCTGTGACCTTTTTTCTAAACTTGTGTAAATAACCAACATTTAGCTTGAGTTTGAAGGGTTGTCACATAATTGTCAATTGATCCCTTGTTCTTGGTTTCTGGTATTAAATTTGTACTGCAAGTACATTTTGTTGGTTTCACCGATAATAGTCATCATCAAATGTTGATATAATATCATCAAGTCCTGTGGCTTTAAATGCATAGCTTATAAACCTTCTGAGCATATGGTTCTATGCAAAGCAAGAATAAAACCATTTGTACTTTTCTTCTTGTTGGTCTAGTATTGTGATCACACTGCAATTTTCCCATATTTGCTTGTATAGCTTCCAGTTGTTCATTTTGTTCATGCCCAATTGCAACTTTCTGAATGGTTTTAATATACAAGTGTCATTTAAGACTAGAAGATTAACCATGCCGTTTTTCCACTCCAATTTGCTAATTTAAAACCATCTTTTCCTCTTTTTCAGGGCGGTTACACATACCACTACTATAACCCCAACCCTTCGGGCTTCTGCCTCTTTAGGCTCAAGCTAAACTTCAACGCGGAACCCCCCTGGGATCCCAGCTGACATTTGCTAAAGGAGCAGGCATTTCAACTCGCAGTGTACTTGTTCTCATTTATATATATTTAACTAATTTCTATATCAGCTTTTGCTTTAAGAAAAAAATACTTATTAGTCTGATGTAAAGGTTTTTATTTAATGACTGATTGATTCCAAAAAAGGTTTCTAATGCTATTGAAAATAGGGCTACCACCTCCCAACAATTCATAATGATACATGTTGAAAATACTACTTAGTTTTTTCTTCTAAAAGGCAATAATATGTTAAAATGTTTATTTGGGGCTCATAGATACATTTTTTTTTAATTTTCAGGTTGTTGCGTATTTCTTAGTAACCAGTATTTAGTGAACAGTTTGAATCCACATTTTACATCTCATCAAGATGAAAATCACATACCCAATCAAGAATTCTTCTCATTGCTTTGAGGTGATGAATGGTATGCCAGCAATAAAAAAATTGATTGCAAGCAAAATCCAAGAACAAGGGACAGAGGTGAGGTCATTAAATAGGCTAGTCTATTTGCTGATGATGTCATTAAATGGGTCCAGCATGCATGTGTATGGACCTTAGACTGTCACCAGTTTGTATTAGTCACATGTTGAATAAGTTTACCTCATAATGGATATCAATTGTACTGACAAACTTGATTAAACAGATGTAGAAAATGTTTGTTCATGAGATTTCAAAAGACTGATAATTCTGGGTTGCTTTGACTATCGGAATGCCTGCAGGATAAGGAGACTTTCGGGGGCATTTTATGGAACAGCATATGTAAGGTTCTGGCGATAATAAATGATGAGTAAATGGTTTATACAAAGATTCTGAAATGGAAAAAAGCAAAATAAGACATTGAATATGGATATAATTTGCCTTCTTACACTGTCGTACAGAATAGAATAGTTTCTTCATTGCACCATTACACTTTGTGACACTCTCACTTTGAAATTAAATGTGCAAAAAACAAATATAGTAACACTTGAAGACTACTGTGCAACAATGAACCTAACAACCAAACCATTATCTTTTCCAGGATGCCTTTTTCATTGCTGATCTTGGTGCTGTGGTTGAGAAGCACCTTGAGTGGATATCTATGATGCCCCGCGTACAGCCATTCTATGCCGTTAAATGTAACAATGACCCAGGAATTGTGCAGTTCTTAGCCTCCCTTGGCACTGGCTTTGACTGTGCGAGCAAGGCAGAAATTGAGCAAGTTCTATCACTTGGAGTCGATCCTTCTCGTATAATCTATGCGAACCCATGCAAGATAAAGTCCTACATCAGATTTGCCAAGGAAAAAAATGTCTCCCTGATGACCTTTGATAATGAAAATGAACTGCAGAAAGTGAAGGCTTTCTATCCTGAGGCACACCTGGTCATCCGAATCTTACCACCTGCTTCTAAAGCTATTTGTAACCTTGGGTGCAAATTTGGAGTGGAGCCGGAGAAAGCATTGCCCTTGCTGCAGAAGGCCAAAAACATGGGCCTCAATGTTGTTGGAGTTAGGTATGTACTACCAGTTTATATTTTTTGAGTTTTTTCGTGAATTCTTGCTTTTTTGAGAACTGAACTTTGAAAAATGCATTCTATTTCCTCCAGATGCAGTTGAATAAAATGAAGATTTACGAAGCACTACTTTATTCAGTATGGATTAATGTTCTGTAATTTGCTCGGTTTTTGAAACATGCAATTGTTTATGATACCTGTGATACATTTTATTATCGTATGAATGTCTTTTTGTAGCTATTGCCTGCATCTAAATTTCAATGACTGAAAGTTTTCATGGAGACGGTAACTGCAAAACTATGTTCTGTCATGTCTGTTGAAGTTATCTGTAACTTGTAAGACTCTGGACAAAATGCATATTCAAGCTAGAATGTTGGCTTGAGTGGGTGGTGTTTATGTGTATTTTTTTTTTCTATTCTCAGTAGAGTGAATACTTTTCCTGATTGTCAAGTCTCATATATGCAATATTTTGCCTTTTCAGCTTTCATGTTGGCAGTGGTTGCCTAGAAGCAGAAGCCTTCAAGAAAGCCATTTCTGCAGCACGTAAAGTATTTGACCAGGCCAAGGTCATCGGCTACAACTTCAACCTCTTGGACATTGGTGGTGGTTTTCCAGGCTTCGACCAACCCGAGATCAACTTTGACGAGGTCACCCAGACAATTAACACCAGCCTGGACGAGCTTTTCCCAGATGATGATGACTTGAGAATCATTGCTGAGCCTGGCCGTTACTATGCGACTTCTGCGTACACCCTTGCTGTCAATGTTATTGCCAAGAGAGAAGAAGTTGAGGCAGAACTTGTGGAAGAGGATAAGGCTAGGGTCATGTATTACATAAATGATGGCGTATATGGCTCCTTCAACTGTCTGCTATATGACCATGCAGAATTAACCCCTGATTACTTGAAGGTTAGATTTTTCTCCCATTGTTAAGAAAATCGGTGACTTAAAAGCTAGGATTTGTAAATTAGCTCCTTTCTCTCCAGGGTTGGATTCAGAGAAATTTTCTGACAGTTTTCCAAATTATTTTTGTTGATACATCCTTCATTTTTGACCACCTGCCGACAGAAAAAAAGTAGATTATTGGCAATGTAAATTCCAAAATCTGCCAGCTTCTGGAAGACCCAGAAGACGACCTCATTCCGCGCCTGCTTTCTGTGTAGTTATTGTTTTTTTTTTACTGAGATGGCAATTTTCTTTTACTACTTTTTCTTAAATGGTTGAGCCTTGCTATTATATTTCTGTATGGTATCATGTTTTACAGAAAGATTGATTAGAGGATTCAATGTCCACATTTTTTTCTACATTAGGAAGTAGATTCGAAGGCCACCATCACCAGCAGCCTATGGGGGCCTACATGTGATGGCCTGGATTGCATCCTGAAGAACTGTGCAATGCCTTCACTGGAGGTAGGGGAATGGCTGTGCTTCAGGAACATGGGGGCATACACGCTGGTCGCAGGTTCAACTTTCAATGGCATGCCTCGCCCTAATGTGTACTACTACATCGAGGACACCAGGTGGCTACAGATGTTGGTGATGATGCCCTCCCAGGATTCAATCCAACTTGTGTTGAAAGACTTCGATGTTGCCAAGCCTGTCCCAGACCTTTCAGACCTTCAAGAGTTGGTTGTGCCAGACGTGAAGTGCTGTGCTCCCGAGTGTTAACAGAATTCAATAAATTTATTGATTTGAGGAGTCCAAAATAGCATGTGCATAACAGTATAAATATTATGACTGCAGTAATATCCAATGAGCCCTTTGAAAATATATCTGGATCAAAGTGGCATCGACCATAACTGTTAGGATCATGTGTTCATTTTTACCAAACTGTTAAGATTTTAGATGAAATAAGTTTTTCATTGTCTGTTGTGTAAAATCATTATTTTTAACAAAGTCAAGCTTTTAGTTTAAAAGTGTCTGAAATTTTGTTATATCTGTACTACATTGGTGCATTTGTTAAAGAAATATTTTTGAGATTATTTGTATGGAATTAATATGGGGTGGTTTAAAGCAGTCCAATAAGATCATTTGGGGCCAAGGAAGTTGAGGAAGATGTTTTTAACATTCCCATCTTGACATAACCTCAGATTTTAGCATTTTGTTTGATCAGTCTGCAGATCAACAAAATTTGATTTTAGTGATTTTTCAAGAAGCACAAGCAGTGACTTGTAAATTCATTTTTAATTACCTTAACAGTTTGAGAAACATTGGGCCATGAGTAGAACTAAGGATAACCTCAAAATATAATGAGAAGCATTTCATCTGGTAAATATTTTTTAATTAAACAAATTGAAAACCAGAATGGGCAGCCTGTGAGCAGAGACAGTTGTCACCAGAATGACAAGAGAAATCTTCGATAATTTGGTGAAGTGACCTGTATCTGTCACAGTGGATTTTAAGTGATTTGTTGCTCATTATGTGTATGACTGTTTGGTTACTAAGGTATTTATGCCTGCTCTGTAGATTATATTCAGAAATAAATGTTCTCACAAGGATTTTGCTGTCTGTCAGTTTCAAAGATAAAGGTGTTAACACAAAAATTCGCATATGTCATTGTAGAAATGCATCCCTTCCACAAGTTGAAGTCGAAACGTGACGATTTAAAGCAAAAGATGGTACAGAATGAGAGACAATTTGAATGTTAAGGGGTAATGTACTGTATGCAAGACTAATCTCCTCTTTTAAGATCTAGAATGTCAGTACCAGTATTGTCTGTAGCAAACTGACACCTGGTTAAAACAATTAGAATTCAAATCCTAAAGTGCACTGACGTGAAATGGTATTATTGCTACATTGTTACAAGAAACATTGCTTCTAAGTTGAGTCCTAGAACTTGCCCTCCTAAGTCGCATCTTGTAATTCCACAAACTTGTATTGACATTCTAAAAATGAATAATGTATTGGGTTTAATCTGTGACAGAAACTACATGTAACAAGATTTATTTCTGAAATATCACTAGAATACATCATTGATACAACAAGAAGAGATTCTCTAACAATTTAAAAGCTACAGTTTGTGAACCGATTCGCTTCTCCAATAATGTTAAGTGGAAAAAATCCTGAATATCAGAACTTTACCAGGAGTTGACACTATTTAGGAAAATACTCTGAATATCAGAGCTTTACAGTAAGGCAACATTATTTTTAAAAAAATGCCCTGAATATCAGAGCTTTACAGTGAGGCAACATGGTTTGAGATATTTCTGGGGTACTAATTTTGAGCACATTGGGAGGAAACATGCGTCTACCTAATAAAATGTGATTTGTTGAAATTTAATACTAGCTCCATAGCAGATATGTCTGACAGGTCTAAAGATATTACAACAAATTGTTAAAATATTCAGAACAGATAAAATAGTCATTTCCAAAACACTCTACTTTGAGCATTCTAACTTTTAAGTTAAAAATCTTAACAAGTTAGCCATATGAGTACATTCAATCTAATGTTGGGGTCAGTGTTTGCCTCTAAGGAAAATTAGTTGCTGAACCGAAGGTCCAGCCATCTTGAAAAGTAGCTGGACTGCATGTCTGCAGGGTGGGAAAGCTTCATGACTCGTTCTGAAAGTTGTCAAACCTGGGCAGACTGTCCAGCATTAATTTCGAGCACTGGTTGAGGTGAACAGCAAAACCAATAATATACCTTGACCTGTACATCATGACTTCACATGACTTTTTTTTGTCTTTTTTGTTATTTTATGATACGCACATTAAATCAAGAAGAAATTGACATTGTTATAAATCCATTACCAAAAAATTGAGTATAATTGAAGTAAGACAAAAAAGTGGAAGTTATCCTACAGAATACATTAATGAAGAATCTTCATAATAACAAAAACATTTCTAAAGGCACCTATGATACCAAATTGTACCAAGATATGTGTAAACTTAAATGTTTAAGTACTGGGAACTGTCAAGGTATGACTAAGTTAATATATATATGATTAATAAAACATACTAAATTAAAATTAACTTATGTATATGGCACTAGTTGACAAAACTGGATATTGCAGAGCACTATTTGCACTTGACAGTTAACAAAGGCCCATTCACTTATTTAGGAATATCAAATGATCCGTGATAAATATTGCTGGGTTAGTTTCCCAAAACAAGATAAAGGACTGGCACTATTAAATGCGTAGTTTAGTTCATGCAAAGTTTTTCAAACCTTATCATACAAACTCTGCATTCCGTTTTGTTCTTTCTTCATGCTGTTTGGCAGTAGATACATGAAGGATTGTCTCAAAGGCAACACACTGACAAATCTCCATTTACTTCTCAAATCTTGATATTGCAAGTGCAGAAAATATTTCCTTTAATACTTTTGTTGGGAGCATTTTTGATACATACTTCTAAACACACTGTATATGGCTACATTTACACTAATATTGAATATAAAAAATATAATATGTAAACAACACATGGTTTATCTCTGCAGAAGAACTGTTACGGCCATCCAAAATTCACTCCAACCAAGCTGTAAAATTTCTTGTTGTGAGGTCTGAAGAAGGCACGTAGTTTTGCTAATACTGCTGGGTCAATGTTTGGGTGTTTGCGGCCTTTACTTTCTCCTAAACAAACATGCTCGTCCTCATCTCGAATACAGTAGAACCCTTTTGTCTCATTGTACACAAACATATCTCTCTTGAACTGAGGATCAATGTCAAGAAATGCCTCTACTCTCTGGAGCTGTGTCACTGGATCCTCGGCAAATCTCTCACTGCTGATTAGAAGAAACTGATCCAAAGAGAAGTACTTTAACCACCTGGCCATGTGTACATGGTACTTAGACCTCCGCACTGGAGTGTAGCTTTCACGGATTCCACCGGTTTCTTTGTCGATGACAAGGTCTTCAAATCTGTGGTAAGATTTCCCTTTTTCCTCTTTGTTCGTGCGCACCTGAAGGTAGTCAGATATCATACGTTCTACGGGATCACGCAATATCAGCAAAAGTTTGATGCTACTGTTCATCTCATGCACTTTTCCAGCTACATGCTCTTCCACAAAGTAGGCAGGGGTTTTCTCAATAGTGATTTGATTTCTAAAAGAAAATGGCATACGTTTTCGGTACCAGTTCAAACCCAGCTTATATCTATCAGGCTCATCGAAAAAATGCATTTCCCTGCCTGCAGTTTGGATATCTGGATGAAGGTCCAAGAAATTCAACAGAGCCCTTGTTCCTCCTTTACGAACCCCAATGATAATACACTGGGGCAGACGACGTTGGGTGTGTCTTGAGTGAAAAGGATAGGAGTCAACTACAAAGTCATAGTCACCCTGAGTCTCATGTTGAGTATTGCTGGACATTTCAGTATAAGAGGACAAGTCACTTTTTAGGTGTGCCCCACTTGAGGTATATATTCCATAGATACAAAAACAGCAAACAATTCCAATCAGCAAAAATATTGCAAGAACTCTTTGTCTACATGAGCAGAACTTTGAAGAGGCTTTTACTGAGTCTATGCTATTGCCATCTGTCTGTATGGACTGAGACTGTGTGAGGACCTTGGTGCAACCACTCAGACCCTGACCTTTGCTCTTCTTTTTCTTCATCTTGGCAGCCATGCATCAGCAATATCAGTCAAAATACCATGTGTCTCTGTACTTCTTGTAAACCAATTTGATAATCTTTCAATAACATTAAGGTCTCATGTGTGTAAACTGTTCAGAGATGTCCATATGTGACACATCACATCTTGCCAGTCTCATTTCCTCCCTGCAAGTCTTCTTTCTGAACAAAAATCTTGTTTGCCAACAAGATAATAAATCCAGAATTCCATTCCTGGAAAATGAGAATAAGAATGCTTCATTACTACAGTTCATCATCAAATCAAGAACATCGCTGCTACTTTTAAATGTAAAGATTATCACAGTTCATGCAACCAGTACATAAGTTATATATGCAAATTGCTACCCCATCATCTCTGCAGCAATCTGAGAGTGTTTCATTGATTTCTGGGCCAAACTACAGAATGACCACACAGAATGCATTAATGAAATTAAATCAATGTAATATTATGCCTTCATGATGTAAAAGATTACTAAGAAGATTAGCCGAAACCATTAATATGTATATAAATTGCAAATATACTGGGTCTGACATATAAATAATTCAAATTAACCAAAAACATCTCATGAAAGCCTAACATTTCATCAGATTTTATACAAGCCTGCATAGAATAAGAAAAAAAAATATATTATTTTGCAACAATCTGGTTCATATTTGATATTTTGCAATCAAGACAATGTGGCAGTATTATCATGCAATACCAAACCTGAACATCTATAGTTAGTCATGTTATCATTATCTTATAACAAAAGAATGCATGTGTCTAGCTGGCAATAATACTGCATTCATATGACCAACTGAAAAAGCAATCATTATAAGGCTTGATACTAGACAGTATACCACATTTCAAAATGATATTTTTGAAGACCTGCCCTCACCTTTTAACAAATTCTAAATATTTTACAAAAATTATTTTGAGGAAACTATTTCAGAAAGAGAGAAAAATGATTAAAGCTGCTAATAAAAAAAGCTCCTTTACTGACTTAATTTCCAGCTTATTAAAAGCACTTCGTCCTCACCCTAATCATGAGTTGGTTATATATATATATATATATATATATATATATATATATATATATATATATATATATATATATATATATATATATATATACTGATTATCACAAATAACATGATATCACTGTGCATGTGGCAGTCTTAGTGGGGAATATATACACTAGACAGAATATGTGACACAGACATAAATGCAAAACTGCCCATACTGCACACTGGTTTTTGACAAAGAACAGAGATAATATTCCCCCCGGACAGGTTTAGTCTGCAATCCAAGAAATAACATCTATCATGTCTCTGTGACAGATTGTTCTATCTTATCTAAATTTGCTCCTTAAACAGGGAATACACTAGCTGAAGTCAGTAAGCTACTTTGCATAGATGTATGGATAGCAACCTGACCCCAACATATGGTTACATAAATCCTAATTTTGCTACATATTCCAAAACCCTTCTTGCCATACCTATTACTGCATCTTAAGACACAAATAAATATGTGAATTCTGCCTAGGACGTTCCAATTTCTCCTACCATCAAAGTCCTGTTAAATCCACAAATGGGTATTTCATGTGTAGATATTCATCTTGTCCATAAGACAACACTCTCAGTATATGAAATATAACAGTCTCTGTCTACTTCTTTCAGTTCTCTACACATCCACAGATGCAGAGCTCCAACGTTAATCTGCACTGTCAGGCTAATTTCTCCTAGCACATAATGAGCTGTTAATCAGCACTGATTGCTTTCACTCACATTCATTGGTCAGTTAGAAGGTTATTACAATTATGCTCCGATCATCAATCATTGGGCACTTAATAAACAAGTGATCTGTCTTCTATGCGTAATTTTTACTGTGAATCAGAAGATTTCATCTTCAATAATTCATACTAACCATTACCTTTGAATATGTCCAATATGCTGAGAATGACGTATTATGTACTTCTTTTCATACCTGCTTCTGTTCATATATTTTGTCTATTTACTGTGTACACTTATTAGATGATGTATTAACATTGATGAAAATGAGTGACTCATAAAGGGATATTCAATAGAAAGAGCCAGCTTGTGTACCAGATTGTGTTTTTTTTTCTTTCATTTTTTCAAAAAGAGGATTCTGCATAGACTGTTATCTTCAACTACAGATGCCTTTTAGACAATACATACTTTATATTCATACAATTTTTATTACCTTTGTAGTCTGTATTGCTGATCTTTTGCTTGGATTACAACTAAGCTATGTTCTTGTTTCCCCTGTGCTGTGTTTCCTGGTTGGTTCCTTCAGTGATGTTTGCCAAACCTAGAAACAAGGAAAAGTCTATCAGGAATATGGCATGCATTTATGATATAACTATAACATCTGTAGCCAAAGTATGTACTGCTGTTTACAACTCTACAACAAAGGATTTGTGAAAGTTATGAACTTTGGAGCTATTTTCATCTTCTGTAGCTGAGAACAAAATGTTTTCCATAAAATTCTGCTTCCTGGTCTCATGATTTAAAGTAAAATAACCTTTTCTTCTTTTTGTTATCATGTTCACTTGATCCCACAGTGCATGTAATATCTCTCATGTTTCTGCAGAATACAGGGAATAAGATCTCATTTCATCAAATTCATCCTGTACTAATTCAATTTCTGCCACTGTGAAGTGGATAAATTTGACAGCAGAGGCAACGGGGAAATGAATTCATTAAGATGAGGTATAAATATTTTCACATCCACTTCTTCTCATATAAAGAATAGTATTTCAGAGCAGAAGACAAAATCAGATTTATGTTTTCTCATAAACAAAAGAGAATTCTTTGAAATGAGACACCATTTACTCTGTCAGTTGTTATTGGCACACAGACAACTGACAAAATATTAAATTTTGTAAATGACTGACTTTCCAGTTTCTATTCACAGTATCACACCCACTGTTGCCAATAGATCATGCATTTTAAGCTTTTGAACAGCCAATTGATCATACTTCTTTCCTGCTCCAAAGTAGCAGCCAACATGCTTTGTTAATGATATTTCTTAGAACAGATTTTCCCCTGTAGAAAACTTAATCTCAAATGACAAGTGTCAATATGAAAATACTGTACTCCTTTTCCCTTATTTCAATTTCAAGCGGAAATGAAGATCAACTATTGTACATTTTATTTGTATCCAACTTTCAATTTATCAATCATGATTTACCAAATTACAGGTATACATCCAGTTAAACAATTTCAGTTTTGTAAATTTAAGTAAATTATAATTTACTGAATAAAAATTGCTTATTTCCAGTTAAACCATCCAGAAGTCAATTTAGTGTTTTCTGTGCATATCTACAAATTTGATAATATATTTTACATCTGATTCCACACATGTGCCATGTTTACCAACTAAAAAAGCAGTTTGATTTTGTCTGATAATGAAGCTAACTCACACCAAGAGAGCCTGTTAATCGATACTAGCTTCCAGAGAGAGAGAGAGAGAGAGAGAGAGAGAGAGAGAGAGAGAGAGAGAGAGAGAGAGAGAGAGAGAGAGAGAGAGAGAGAGAGAGAGAGAGAGAGAGAGAGAGAGAGAGAGAGAGAGAGAGAGAGAGAGAGAATGATTCAATTTTTACCTAATCTATTTAACAGTATATCTTTTAAAGCCAACTTGGGTTGAATATTTGTACCGACAAGCACATGGATAATTTAAGTTAGATATTAATAAAGCCTTGAGGAAGAATACCATCACTCCACTGGAGGTTATTCAGAAACTTTTCTATTGACTTTCAGTGCACAATGAAAACCACCTCAGACTTCTAAAAAGCTATTGTCTTAAAAGACATGTTTAAAGCAAGCAAAACATTACAAATATCAACAATTTTTTTTAACAATTTTGCTCCATTTCCTAAACCCTTTGGGAAAAAGGCCTCATGATTAAAAATTGTGTAATAAATTGAACTTAAAAACGGACTAAAGGGCCATTTATTAATTTGAGATATATTCTGTCAAAATAAGGAAGAAATTTAACATGATAAGGGGAGGAAACCAAGTGGAGGCTTTATCAGGCCTACCCAACTACCAGACTCAGCACCGAATGATCCCAAATTCACTGGTAGATCGGCCACACTACCTGTCTTCAAGGTGTGCACCAGTACGCATTTCACAGTATCATACCGGAATAAATTTTGAGATGAGATGCACTACTATCCAACCCTGCTCAGAATCATCACATGCACATAGCGTACTAGGCAAGAGCAGTGTGGCGTCTGATACTTTGAAGCATGTACTGACGTTCACCTTGAAAACGGGTAGTGTGGTCCAATCTACCAGTGAATTCAGGATCATTCAGCCAAGTCTGGTAGTTGGGTAGGCCTGTTTATTACCTAAACTAAAACAAATTAAATAACAATTTGGGCAACTACGCATTTTTTTTTTCAAATATGGCTGGTAAAGAGAGGTCAGAGTAGGTAACATGAAGTTTCACTCTCTTAGGCTGTATTCCCAGAGCTTTTAGATCGATCTATCCCCGCGGGGAGTCTCACTAGATTACTGTCAGATAATCCGGCTTAAATGTTCGTCCTGCCTACTACAAGCTGTAAGGGGGTAATTAACTTTCGTGCCCGCTCGGCTGACAGCTATATATTTAGGGTGAACCCCCAGGGAGTTAGGTCGATCTAAAGTAGATCGATCTAATCTCTGGAAATGGGGTCTTAGTCTGTATTCATAGTCACACTTTGTACTTAAGCTGGGCCAGTCCATGTCTGTGGGGATTCTTGTTAAAACAGTAATCAGTGGAATCAGCTTAATTGTCTGACATGCCTCTTCACACATCTAGGGGGTTAGTTACTATCATGTGCTGATTAAGCTGATGTCGCTGATTGCACTTTAGCAAGCATCCCCCCCCCCCCCCCCCCCCGCAGAGTTGGACTGTCATAGCTAGTAAGATGTGCGAGTCTAACACCCCATTTCCATAGATTTTTAGATCGATCTATCCCTGTGGGGAGTCTCACTAGATTACTGTCAGCTTGGCCGGCTTAAGCGTCTGTCCCGCCTACTAAAAGCTGTGAGGGGGTAATTAACTATGGTGTCCGCTCGGCTGACTGCAATTTAGCGTGAACCCCTAGGGAGATAGGTTGATCTAAAACTTAATCTTTAGATCGATCTAAATCTCTGGGAAAGCACCCTAATGCTCCCTAATGCTACATTTTTACTGCAAAGTCAAGACATTATACATTCCTAAAAACCACTGCAAAGCATATCCAATTTTTTGAGTGTGTGATAATTGTATTTAATTATCTTTTCAAGCTTTTTCATATTACAAGAAAAATCAGAAGGATACACTATCTGTTTTGCAGTAAACTTCAAATATTTCAACATTTAAAGGATGGTCATTCAAGGTTTATTACTTTGACAATGAGATACTAATAATGTATGGCATATATATAATACCATGTGTAAAACATTCACTTTAATACTAAATGAGGACATGATATATAAATTAACACAATGATATATCATACACATTGATAACACAACAGCAAATAAAATGTTTGTTTGTTTGTACGCTATACTTAGAAAAAAAATGAGTAAAGCTACATTTGAATTTCAAAATCAAACTGCAAAACCAAATACAAAAAAGATCATTTTACTTTACTATATACAGCTAAGTAGAAAATTTGTGCTGCCATAGTATAAATAATTTGCAAAAATTGAAATTATCTTAAAATTGTTGCTAACTTGAATCTACTTAGTCACATTTTTACAATACTGACTAGGGTGACAATTCATACATACAGTACATATATAATACATATATATATTAAAAAACTTTCAACAAGTTTCCTCAATACACAGAGGCTTAACATATTCCTTTAAAAAAAGAAGAAAAAGAAAAAAAATTTAAAAATGTCCACAATGTTGGCTTATTCTCTGTATGGGAGAGTAAGTTCAATTTGTTGCATACACTAATGGAAATGCAGTGTCAAAGCATAATTAATATTTTAACTATGCACTAATAAATTCAGATGCAACTACTTTCTAAGGTTAAGTTCAGATTGTCAGCCTTTAACAGCAAAGCCATCAGTGATAAGGTAACAAAATCATATTTTTGTTTTCTCATAGTTATTTCCCAATGCTGTATGAATACTACTGACACCTCCAAATACAGGAAAAAAGTGCACATAATGCTGGTATTAATATTTATCATACACAACAAAGATATAGCATTGAGGTGTCATGGTTTGTTTGGTTTGTCATGGACTGCTGAGAATGAATATCTTACGGAAATCCCTCTCCGATGGTCTTCTTTGCAAAATAGCATAACATAGCACCACACAAAACAATACTATTCCATTATTATGGGCAATGTTATTCTCATGACTGCACATTTTCTTATGTCATAGTTCATTTCAATATCAATTGCATTGTAGCAGTCACAAGCAATACTACACTGGAAGTCACCACTTACATTCTGTCTACTCATCTGTGTATGATGCTAATTTATTATTAATAAGTATAAAGAATTCTCAATGCTCTTAAATATTGCTTCCAGATTCTTTAAACATTTTTTTCTTAACATTGGCACTTCAAGGACTACGTGCATTTGATATGTGCTGTTCCTGATACAGGAAAAATATAAACATCTTTGCGACAGGCAGCTTGTCATTTCCCTTTTTATTTAGAAATCACCTGACCTGTCAAACTAAATTATTTTGATAAAGATAAAATCAATACAAAATAAAAATAATGTATAAATTCAACACAATGTGAGGAAATCTCAAAATTTACAGACATAACTATGGTTCTGGCCAATCAAACTTTCTTCCAATCATTTTGAACAGTTTCCTATTGTGTGGTACAAAGAAATTTTGTAACTTTTTCAATACACCATCATCAATGTCTGGGTGTTTTCTTCCTTTGGTTTCATTCAGGCATTTTTCTTCAGTTTTATTGCGCATACAATAGAATCCTTTTCTTCTATCAAAAAATAAGTTCTCCTCTGAAATCTGGTGGTCAAGACCGAGAAAAGTTTCTATTTTAGAAATCTCTGACACTGGGTCAGTTATCAACTTATCACCATCCACAATATGAATTTGGTTGAGATCAAAAACTTCTAGCCATCGTCTTAAATGTCGATGATAAATGCTGATTCGCACTGCTTTGTATTCAGTGTTTATTGAACCATCATCATTCATAACAATGTCCTCAAATTTGGGCCAATCTTCTGCTTTTCCTTTTGCTTTTTTATTATCTAGTATTTGGGCATAATCTGAGATCACTCTTGTAGTTGGGTCCCTGAATATGACGATGAGTTTGGCACTACTGTTCATGTGATAGATCCTTCCCGGTACTTCTGGAGTTATGAAATATGCTGGACTTTTCTCAACAGTCACTTGATTAGGAAAAGAATATGGCATCTTTTTACGGTACCATTCTAATCCCATGTCATAATTATCATCTTTGTCAAAGAAGTGAACTTCTTCCTGTGCCACTTGAATGTGTGAATGTAGATTGAGGAATACTAAAAGTGCTCTTGTGCCACATTTCCTCACACCAATGATAATGCACTGTGGAAGATGGCGCTTGGTGCCTTTGAAACGTATCCGCCCTTTACTTTCAAACAATAAATCCATGTTCTGAAGGGGAGCACGAGTTATGGACGCAGGCTGTGATGGCTGTGCACATAAGGTGGCGTTCACAGGTTTGGAATAGACGAGACTGAAGGCGATGAAAATGCACACCAAAACAACCATTATGACACTTGCAGTGGCCATTCTGGTTTTCATTGTGCTGCAACAGAATTTACTCCAGAGGCCAAGGATCCCAGTGGCACTTGTGGAGTTGTTGGTGGAGGCTGCTGCTGGGACGTAGGGTTGATGGAGTGGGCTATACTGTATATCTGCCTTCACTGGCCTAGCACTGGCTGTCATGCTGCTCTATGGTACCCTCACATCTAACACAATGACAAAGGGAACATATTTGACTAAGAAAGTTGGGTTCAATATACATTTAAAAACAGAGAAATACTTTTTATCAGCTAGCACTTCAAAGGCAAAATAGAACAAGGTGCTCAAATCGTTTGTAACAAAACTAAAGGAATTCAATTTATCTGAATTTGTAGGAATCTGACATAAATCCATTATGCAAAATTCATTTTTGTCTTCTGCTAGACAGAATTTATGACATCACAAGATAGATCACCCTATCATCTGTTTGTGTAGCAATCTCTCTGCTAAGTTCGCCTTCTCAGGCTGCTTCTTGTGCTGTTATAAGACCACTGCTAAAGACCACCCCAGAAAGAAGACATTTAGTTTGCCCTCACTTGTTCTGTAATTTTAAGTTAAGCAGTAAGCAGAATGTTAAGGTGTGCAGGTTTAAATACGGTAACACACGACTTTCCCATCATTTAATTATAATTAAACCTTCTATTTCCTTAAGTTAGACAAACAAAATGTAGAATAGTGATATCAGTAGATGCAGAAACAATATTTTTAATCATGATTCTATCACACTGCCCTCATAACTCTCACATATATAAGCCCGCTAATTCATCACATCAACACAAGTTATTTTCTCATGATTATAATTCAAAGCATAAAACATTCTCCCAATCATTAAAATCAATGTCAAAAGCTGCCCTTAGGTGAAAATCTAAAATTATTGATGGTACTTTGAAATAATGCTATTCTATAAAGCTGTTTTGGGTCATTCCCTTAGCAAATGAGGTCAATCTAAAATTGCACCATAACCAATCTTAAATGCCATTTTCAATTAAGTATTATATATTCCACTTGATAACTGCAGCAAATAAAACCAAAATTCAATGTAAGATTTATATTTTGCGGTAACCTAACAAAATGTCATTTGTTAGCTTCAATCTCTTAATAAGCGGGCCATGTGCAAAAACAACTACATCACTTTAGAGAGCATGAAGGTCGTCTAAAAAAATTCCTGAAACTTTTGTTTCCTCATGAATTCCACAGCAGATTGTATAAATCAATTGAGAAAATAAACAATGAATGATAGGTTTTCAAGATTAATTTCTGAAAACAAAATTGCAGTGCTTCTGATGTGACCACACCCTGGCCCATAATATTTTGCTGCTTTTTCATCTACAATATCTCAAACAAGCAAAGCAGATGAACTTTGACTTACACATTTAAACAAATAGCAGGTTTTAACAAAAACTAATGCAATCAATTTATTCTTTGAATGACAATATTCACCTTTTTTTTATTTGGATAACGCTAAACGAAGGAAAACACTACCCTGTCTTGCTTGTGTACCAACAAGTATATGGTAGCCAGAACACCACCAACTTCCAGCGATAAGAATAACCTACACCATCTGGATGGATACTGCCTTGAATTAAAAATGAACTAGAGGATCAGAGAGGCGATACCGCCTCCGGATATTGTACCACCAGCTGGAGTAAGCACATTCGAATGGAAACCCCCCCAAAAAAGGGACACCACAACCAGTCTTGTCCTTGACAAGCTCTATGCAATAAACAAGAAATCTCAAAGTATGAAAAAAAAATCGAAAAAAATATAACATAAAAATGGTTCAATCAAGCGGATTTTCCAATTGGCCTGTATTTTCCTAAGATTGATCACTCCTGTGATTTTCTGGACAATAGGCCTATTGCTTTTCCTTGAAATGAGTTATCAGTGTTGCATATATGCTGAGAAAAGAGAAAACCTAGGGGCAACACTGGGCATACAAAATGTATCTCTGCTTGTTTTGAAGATGTGAGGGGCAAGAAAATATGCAAAGTTCAGTTCATGATGAAAAAGTAGGTCAATTTCAAGGTCACAGTACATGACTTTCTATTCAAGTTCAATAGTAACTATGGGCATTTCCTTGCCAATTTTGGAAATGTCAAGGTCAGAAAACATGCAAAGTACAGTTCATCATAAAAAGTAGGTCAAAGGTCAATTTCAAGGTCACAGTTAGATTGCCAGTATAAGACTTCCTATTTAGTTTCAATAGTAACTATGGGCTTATCTCTGCCAGTTTTTGAAATATAAGGGAGAGAATTTTTTCAAAGTTCAGTTCATGGTGAAAAGTAGGTCAAAGGTCAATTTCAAGGTCACAGTTAGATTACCAGTATATGACTTCCCACTCAAGTTCAACAGTAACTATGGATGTACCTCTGCCAGTTTTAGAGATATAAGGGCTGGAAAATTTGAAAGTTCAGTTCATGGTGAAAATTAGGTCAGATGTCAATTTCAGGATCATAGTTAGATTGCCATTATATGACTTCCTATTCAAGTTCAATAGTAACTATGGGCGTATCTTTGCCAGTTTTGGAGATATAAAGATCAGAAAACTTGCAAAGTGCATTTCATCATGAAAAGTAGGTCAAAGGTCAATTTCAAGGTCACAGTTATATTACCAGTATATGACTTCCTATTCAAGTTCAAAAGTAACTATGGGCATATCTCTGCTAATTTTTGAGTATTTCACATTTTATTTTCACCACTGAATTTAGGATGTTGAACTTTTTGATATAGTGCAATGCCTTAGCAGTATTGAAAACAAAAAAATTGACACCACCCCCCAGTGTTGCCCTTGACAAGTTCTACAAAATGCATAAAACAAGAGGTCTCTAGCATTAACAGTATCAGAATTAGAGAGAGTTTTCAGTTTCGACATCTAATAGCCGCTGCTACCATGAAAATGCACCGATTGACCCCAAACTCAAGAAAATGAAAGATGACCCTAAGGGTAACACCTGCCCATAATATTATAGGTAAGATCTGTTTAGTTTCTGAAAATTGGCTGAAATAAAAATTTTCTCGCAAAAATTTCCAATTTTTAGAAAATTTTGGCCCGTTTGACCTTGAAATAAATGTCAAAGGTCAAATCCAAGGGCATATTTGAAATCCTCACATATGACTTTCGGTCAGCCATCTGTAGAAATTTTTCCCATAATTCCATTGGTTTGGGAGATATTTAGCATTGAATTTTCAAAAATTTTGACAAGGGTGCGTTTCAATGAGCGTCACGCCCAGGTCAATGCACCAACTGAGACAAAAAAACCTGGGTGTTCAAGTTGAGATTATATGTGACCTAAATCCAAGAGATGGGGACACAGGTCCTTGCGGTCTAGGAGGAGAAGCGGTAACGGTGACTTGTATCCCACGTCATCCTGCGGAGCTGCAGGAGCCGCAGGAGCCGCAGGAGCCGGCGGAGCCGGCGGAGCCGGCGGAGCTGTACGAGACGGGTCGGGACTAAAACCATGAGTACCGCCAGCGTACACGCTGGTGGTACTAATTAAACCACAAATCAATGTACAATGCATTTAAAATACCCCACACATTGTGCACAGATGTACCAAGAGCTCTCTACCCACATGTCACAGACATTGTATTACAACAAACTGTCTTTTATTCTTTTCAGTTCCATGTTATATATGGGAAGATTACTTCATCCAATGAATTGAAATAATTGAGAATTCTTCACTTCAGAAGTTGCCAATATTTTCTGACAGTGTAAAACAGGTAATAGCTAATGCAGCTGAGCAGCTTTACAATATACGCTGAGGATGCTAGTCTAAAAGTTGCCTCTGGTTTTATGCTTTAACTGAATAAGTTAAGAAAAACTTTTTAACGTGGGTTCAGCTCCTGTTGAAGTAGATTGCCTGCTCCCCCTGCCTTAAGTAAGGTAAATGTACAAGTGAGATGTTACTTTCATGATTCAGGAGTCTTTTAAAACAAACACTGTTCTGCATCTGATAAGAGAGGAAATTATTTTCAAATTTAGATCTTTGGCTTTATTCCAGGTAATACAAATATAGAAATACAAGAAGAATAGTTTTAAATATAAGAATAATGAAAACAGGAATGATCCAAAACCTTGTCAGATTGAATATCACCGTATCTTATGATTTGGGTAAAATGCAGATCAAATATGGCAACCCACTTAAAAGCTTGCTGTATAATCCCCTAATATCCAATGAATAGATTCTCCGGGGGGAATTTCACAACAAGCATTTAAGTGGGTCAGCCATATTTGATCCGAATACTAGTTAGTCCGCTTAGAGAGTTCTTAACCTCCTAACCTGTAACAATGTTACAAGGGGTTTACTCCCTTTTATAAGTTCAATTAAGTGTTCAGCGGGGAGGGAGGGTTCCATTTGTACAACTTGCTAGCAAGGTTAATAATCTGTCAGTCTCTCAAAGAGTCTCAATACAGACTGTATCAGCTCGTTGTGAAAAGGGACTATGACTGGTAGGGTAAGAAAAACTTATTAGAATACATCAAAAGAGGAAAAATAAGTCAATCAATCCAGGGCAAATTCATACTTAGTTTATGAAAGAATGTTAATTGTAATAATTGATGTGCAGAACTGACATTCTGACACCCAATTCTGCCAAAGTGAGTTACCCCTGACTAGAAAATAATCATGCACACCGAAATGCTGCTTCAAAGGGGAAATTCAATACATTTGCCAATAGATGAACAAACAAATTTCAATATTGTGGTGGCTTTCTAAAATTTACAATGAATTGGGTTAATTCTTTGCTATATTTAGTAAGCATGAGACCCAACAGTGAAATAAGAGTGAATCAAAAGCTTTGTAAATATTTACCATAAACAAAACACAAACCTTCAACGTTTTTCCATTAGACTAGGAAATGTCAGTAACACAATCACTGTCTCTTAACTTTAATTTATTTATATTTATAAAAATTGAGGGGATTTTTTTCTAACTGTAATATAGAGCCAAGCAGACAGCAAGTTTGCCATTTATAGATCATTTTCCCTAAAGACAAACAGAAGACTCTGCAGTTGCAATAATCTAATTGCTCAAGCAGAAAACAGCTCATTGCACTGCCCAGCATTGGTAGTTATTTCTGCTTTTTCATCAAAACATGATCGATTACCATATTGTCACACTGCCTGTATTAGCACCTTTGATATGAGCTGATTATCAATTAAGAAAAATAATTAGCTAGGTGAATCTTACTCTACGAGCGCATTCTCAACGAATTAAGCCAGGCTTTACAAAGCCGGTGACCTAAAAATGGCGGACGTACATGAAAGAAAAACCGCCTAATCTTTTAATAGTCTCTCCGCCTCTCACACGCCTCCCCACACGTCGTCCCTGCAGGGTACAGTAATTAAATCTTGGCTCCGAACATTAATATTTCCGTGAATATCTCTGGTGATATTATCTCCGTAGATAGTCTATTCATTGCTGTTCTACGGGCCAAATTATTCCTTTTTCGTCTCTATTTTCAAAGATAATAGAACAGAAGAGCTTTTTTCCTTCGATCGCCTTCAGCCGAAATGCTTTCCTCACCACGAGTTTAACTGATGAGCATGCGCACTTAATATTTCTCAGGTAGCTTCCGCATGGCGAACGGAGACGCGATTTAATTACTGTACCCCGCAGGGATGACGTGTGGGGAGGCGGAGAGACTATTAAAAGATTAGGCGGTTTTTCTTTCATGTACGTCCGCCATTTTTAGGTCACCGGCTTTGTAAAGCCTGGCTTACTTCGTTGAGAATGCGCTCTACCTTTTCCAATACTATATCCTACTCTCTCTGGGTTTACCTTACAAAAATAATGTTGGGCTGTGTGAGAACCAGTGAAAGGCAGCTTTCCTTGGTATTATATCTGTATATATCAATAACATAAACCAGATATATGAGTTTTGTACCTTGGAGTGACCCATGCCAAATGACCTGCCTAGGACTTGACCTCAAAATGTGAACCTAAGGACTTGGTTTAATCAACTCTACAATTAATTTATAAGCTATGAAATTTTTTAATGATTACCAAAGTAGATGTGGGAAATGGAGCCTGTGCATCTCTTCCATCCAAAGGGAAATCAAAAATTTCAGAATTCATCCAAAGAGGCATCTATCAACTGAGACCATTCAGTAGTCTTTTAGATGAAGGCATAAAATGCCATGAAAAGTAAAAGTACATATATGCTCAAGTTCATGCAAAAAGATATATCAAGTTTAATTGAGAAAGGATAAAAGAAGGTAATCAAAACTATTATATTGCACACTCCATTTTCCCTTCTTGTAAAAGATCAAAATGTAAAGAGAAAATACAGGCACTAGAAAACAGCTGCAACCAGTTTCAATGTTTTGATGTGTTGTCTGGTTCAAAATGGACATACAACAGTATCAGTTACAAACACATCATTTCCCTAACTGTTATAAGTTCCTTAAAGCCTTGAGTACTTGTAAAGCTCTTATAATCTAATATTGGTTTTCTTTCTTTTTATCTTTCATTTCTCTCCTTCATATGTACCAGTGAAATAAAAGATATTGAAGATCAATACAAAGGGGATGCTACAATGCATTTGGAGATTGAAATCCATGATCTTATGCCAAGTCAATAGGATACCAGGCTAATAAAACAGCTTCCCCAATCTAATTTACTGTGTAGTAACCATATGCCTTCTATTCACAGGGGATGATGTCCGCTTGAAGAAAACTACTGTCAAGATAGAAAAATACCATAAAAGCATTGTGCATAATTGATGGCTGGTCAGGATTAACATCCTTAAACGCTTCTTTCAGATACTGATACTAAACTGTCTATAGGGCTTAAAAGCTTTTCTGTATTTCTTTTTACCACCAGCTACTGCAATGTAGGACTAGGGCCAGTTTCACAAAAGGTTAGCTCTGACATTGGTCTAAAGCTTTCCAGTACCACCGAAAATTTGGTCACTTCCAGGTCAAGATAAATCCATAGTGCTCTACTTTACTAAAAGTAACTACTGTTCTACAACATAAACAGTGCATTTTTTTTGTAAGAAAACAAGCACAGTAATTTTATTGAATTGGACTATTAATGTTAACACCAATTTTGGAGTTAATTTTTTTTTTTTTTTTTTTTTTTTTTTTTTTTTTTTTGTAAAATAGGTCCAGGTTTGTACTAGATTTTATACTATTCTTATAACAAACATTATGTTCTGTTGATTGTGTACTTTTAAGTCTGAATGTAATGCATTTTATTATTATGATCAAGTACAAGAACGAATGCCTTAAATCACTGGAAAAAGAATAAAATATAGAACAGTTGGATTTGAATAAACAAGCAACCACAGACAAAATTCACATTGCCAAATTATTACACTTTCTTCAAACAGCATCTCCCCATTCATCATCATCAATTAATTCAAATATAAATTAATTCAATGCTGTTCTACAGAGCAATTTACCTTAGAATGTTTTGATCCATTGGCAGCAAAAGTTATAAAATTTAATCTGGCAACAAAATCTGCTCCACCCAATCTGTAGACAGCTCCAGTGAAGTTAAAAAAACTTAAGTCCAACCTCATTAAAAAAGCCAAGAAAGTACAGAGTTCACTAGCAGAGGATAACCCTCCCAGGCACAATTCCAATGGTACACGTTCATTCAAGAATGAGAGAACCTATTTCTGCTCCAAAAAAATCATGCTCTAATTATTTGACCTTGCTTAATGAAGTGAAACCAATTAAGTTGCGGGTGGAATCGGAGAATGCTGTGGAGAATGCTGTGTAAGTTGTGCCAAACAAAGCCCTATTAGAGGAAGGAGGGTCCAGAAGATGAATAACCCTTTCTGCTGTCAATCTGCTATCACCCTGGAAACAGAGGAAGTCAGGGACTGGGCACATGTTCTGGGTGGATCAACTGTGACACTGATCACCAAATACCACCATGTGTGACATGTTATTTCTTCAAACTCTGGCAGAAAAATGGATTGACATGGACAGCAGATAAGCAGCAACTTGCTCATGTGACATGTTTTTATTACCAGATTTTGACAATGTAATTGCAGAGATGATCCAAGTCACAAGAATATAATTATCTGTAATCTGTTTTTCTAAGCAGCTGGTGTCTATGTATATATATGTATGATCCCTCAATCAGATGCTGTCTTAATCTTATCTTTTTAACACCCATATTAAAGGGATAACAACTCTTCGTATGAGATTCATATCTTATAATAAATACATTGTAAACAACTCACAGAAATATATTGAATTCTATTTTATCACAAAACAGCAGACATCGCAATTATTCTGGAATCTGTGCTTGCCATTAGAACACATCACCTTCACAGATGGCTACCCTTTGTAATAATCCCTTATGAGATAATTACAAAAAAAAAAAAAAAAAAAAAAACATGGACTAACTTTTAATGTCAGACAGATTCATAAACAATTGGTAAGTATAGGAAAATTGTTGTTTACATCAGGAAAATCCTTTTTTTTTTTTGGCCCAAATGAACAGTTGTTATCCCTTTAATCACATGAAAACAATGAAATGGAAACTGCTCAATTTTACTGTCTACTGAGGTAACATCAGTCATAACCAGTTTCAATCAAAAAGAGTTAGAACAAAGACATAGCTCCATTAGCATATAAATAATTCTAGGATTATATGACAAAGTACTTAATTTCCAATTACATCCATCTTCTCCTGTCAACTGAAAATTGCTTTATTTTTAAGTTTATAGAACACAATCAAAACCAATTAACCCATTTCATTCACTAAACCACATAAACTATCTGCCATCTGACAGTTAAAATGAAGAGTGATATATCTCTAACAGAGAAATAATTACTAACACAAGCACACAGAGAAACCATCCACAGCCTCTCCCAGGGCAAAGCAGCTGTCCTTACTATGTAATACCTGGGATAGATACTGGCATGGCCACGCAGGGCCTGGTGAGTAGTATATCAACTAACTAAATACAGCCATCATGTGCCTTTGCCAGACTAGCAGGTAAATATGCAAATAAAAAAATAAGTATTTAAATAAATGAATAAAATTTACCTATTATAAAACATCTCTTCCTTATCACATCAAAAGCACTTTTAATTTTGATATATATCTTTTTTTTTATGTTATTAGCTGAAAATATTAAGATAAGTACAATAAAAGTGAATGGATAAATATTATTCACTTTCGTCTTATGTACAGAAATATCTTTTCAGTCAAACCTTTTATTCTGATTGCAATTTTGTAGGCAATTCGTACCCAATGAAGACAAAACATACAACAGAGAGCAGACAACCCTTATCTCACTACCTGCTCTAACAGGGATCTAGACAGAGGTACGAGGAGGCCCTCAGAGGCCCCCTCAATTGATCAGATCAGCACCTGATCATTAACCAAACCTAATAACAACCCAGTATTTTTTGTTCGTGTTCAAAGCAGCACAAAGCCCAATCCCCATTTGTCACTACCGCCTATTGATCCACGGGCCACAGGGGAACCATTGATGCCTGATCATTACACCTTGATGTGTACAGATTAGAAAAGGTCAGCTCTGTGGTAGAACAGTCTTAATTACGGTATTTTGGTCCTGTAGAGCTTTACACATGGCCCCTCACTATGACAGTTATCGAAATGATTTTGGTTATCCTTTTTCTGTGCCTTATTCGGTTATTGGCAATCCTTTTATTAATGGATTGTAAGTTTTGATAAAAATGCTTATGCTGGGAAACCACAAGATGCATTTTGACCACAAATGAGCAACCTTATTGGAGGGTATATAGATTGCCTGTCAGTTGCTAATAAAACTTAAATCTTTATGAAAACCTTCACATTTTATGTTCTGACACATCAAAATGTGTTTTTCTTTCTTATTTAGCAAAATGGGTTTATTGTTTAAGTCAGGTTTTGCTTTGCCACATTAAATTTTGTCTAATTATTTTTTTCTTTCATTTCATCTGAGAAATCATGGTATAGTTTTCTGTCCTTCACTTGCTCTATTACCTAGCTGATGGGGCAATTTTCTCAAGTAATTGACTTCTTGTATGTCAGCAAATTTGTTCTTTTTGATAATTTAGTTTAAACATGTTCAATTTTGCACTCAACATGTTGTGGTCCCTAAACTCATCAACAACTATATAACATCAAAGAACTCATTGGCCTTAATCTGCAAGACTGATGACTTTTGTCTTATTGCATTTACAACAAAATTAACAAAATTTACTGAGAGAGCTTTATGCAGATATGAACATTACTGCACATATATGCACAGATACTTGCACAAACAAGAACTGGTGCCTGCCGGCTGCGTAATGCAGTTGTCTTCAAACATAACTCACTTTGCTACCCTAGTTATCAAGGTCCATCTGATCACTTAAGGGAAAAATAATCTTTTTGGTAAAATCCCTCATTCAGCAACTTGATCCGTTAAAAAGAAGAAACTTTTTGTCAACCTTACCTCATTACGTTTCAAGTGAAAATCATTACTTCACTAAACAAAAGATAATATATAGTACTACATTGCTGACCTTTTCTCAAATAGTTTTCCAAGTCCTTGAAGGCGTAAGGTAGATCCAATAGCAACCAGCTGATACTTACTGTGGTTTTTCTAGGGCTTTAGAGGAGCCAGATATCTCTTGATAAAAATGACCTCAGCCAGGCAGCCCAGCACCAGATATAGTAGACTTAAGCAAAATCTAATCACAATTTTACACAAAAAAGATCCAAAATTGAAGGCTGCAACCCAGCAGGCTGTGCTCACTGGGCACTTTTCTGGCTCAATGAACCTGACAGATCTCACCTCTGGTAGAGATTAAAGCACCACCAAGAAAGAGTGTCAATCAGCCAAAGCTTGCCCTGCTGGGGGCATTGACCAAGGAAAAGCAAACATGTCAAAATATCAAACATGTAGTTATTATTTCCATATGTGATTTATACTTACACATTTCTTAAATGAAAACATATTTTGCTCTGCCCTCCTGTAGCTCCAAACTCCATGTTAAAGTAACCCTTGAATCATGATTATATTTATAGTCCTGATGTGATTCAACAAAGTAGGGGTCAGCTAATTAATTTTCTGTTAAATTTCATTTTAGTCTGGAGGCAAGTCAAGTTTTATTAACCATATATCTTCATTAAGTTATGCAATCAACATGAAGCTTGGGAAATCCTATCTTTCTTTCCTTCACACTGGTAACATTAATATTGGCCAGAGGAAGCCATGATGTAATCAATTTAGGGTGAAATTAATTGACCAGATAAAGGCATGATGTAACTGTAATCTTGTATTACTGTTTTGGCATTTACGATAATATCAATAAGTGTATAAAACTGGGGTCAACAATTTCTTAGAATTAACAGAAATACAAGACCGTATAACAAAGGGTGATTTACCTCATCCAAATGCATCCAAAATGTCCCGAGACCACTAATAAGAACAAGATTGTTAAGATTGAGGGAAAATGTACCTGGATTTTGCCTTGCCCTAATTACTTTTCTCCAGCAGTGAATCTGTAGTTAATGGCAACATTTCCCTAGAGGGGAGATTACTCTCAAACTTTCCCAGATGCATTAGTCAGTAAAAAAATTCCTGCCCTATCTAGTCTATTTTCAATATAATTTTGACATCAGGTCAAACTTTTTCTCTGTAAAAAGTTTCATTTGGACAGGAAAAACTCAATTTAAAGAAAAGGAGATTTGAACTAGTTTGTAAAAAAACTTTTCAACATAATTTTCTACATAGACTGAAGATTTTACAGGTTAAAAAGGCATGATGTAGAAAGACAAACTGCACTAAAAAAATTCTAAACCTGGACCAGAAAGTCTGCCAGCATGACAGCTGTACAAATGACCTAGAGTATTCTTTAATCACTAATGTTACTATCAATCACCACCTAAATGGATTTTAACGGTATTGCTTTGCCCATTTCACTGGCATTAATTTAGAGGGTTTTCATTTTAACTACACAGCCATCACATCCCTGTCTCCAAGAACAACTGTTCTCATCAGTTTCACTGAGATTTCTGAGAGATTTTCCTGGAAATAAAAATCATGAGTCATGCACTGTTACCAGGACTGTCATCGGAAGATAAAAAGACGAAAAAATCCATGCAATTACACAAGAGACCTGGGGCTGTCACAGTTTATTAATCAAAGGGATTTGACAGCTTAGTCTTCCCTATTCTGTTAATCACCCAGATCAGTGATCCAGTGAAGCAGAACTAGTACACCCACGAGCACAAATCCTGATTCTGATCAGTTGCATAACCCATTGATTCCCAATATTCTTCACAGTCTGAGACAAAGCTGGTAATCTGTACCTCAGGATATTGGAATGTGTGGATTCTGGAGGGTTAAAACAACAAAACTAATTAACAAGACTGTATATTCTTTGTAACCTTCTGACCTATAGTCACTCTCTTCTTTGCTCACACCACCACCAAAGCTGCACCCACTGGGCTATTGACCACTGGAGGAATTTTAGTGTCATATAAGCTGCACTCAACTTACCTCAGCTAGCATAATGAACCTGGACTAGTAATCTTCAAAATGAACCTACAAACTAGAAAAGAGTTGAATTGCCCATAGATATGATGTGATATTACAATCTTTTTTTTTTTTTCAAAGTTGAAAATTTTTTACCTTAACATTACAAGCTGGAAATATCTTACGAATTTGTAGAGAAACCTTTACATCCATCAAACTGGTAAGCCAGACAATGCCGAAGTAAATACTGAAGACCCAAACAACTTACAATGTTAAATGTTTCTTCATAACAAAGAAAAAACTTTATTACCAGCAAGCCTGAACATGTGTTTTTTCAGCCACTGTGTTGACATATTACCTCTCTTTATCTCTGACTTGCTGGCACAGCTGACAATGAGAACACTTAGTATGTCATCACGTTCTAAATCTAGAATCATTGTGTGAAGAAATACTCCTAAAGAAAGTTGCAGGGATAGGTGATCAAATTACACTATTGCTTAATTTTTATACTTCCTTTAATATCTCTTACAACCATTGGTTTTACCCCAGTTGGATCTGTAAGAAATATGACTGCTGAACTATGCCAAAGAAAACAATGAGGAGTGGCAAGTTTCAATAACTAAAATCCAACAACGTCTGCAAAACTGAAAAATATTTCAACTTGTTTTTATGGCCAACTGTGTTTTCAAATGTTTTCAAACTCCTGACAAAGAAAAACAATGCAGGCAAAACTGGATGCAACCTGACTGCAAAACCAAAATCCACTAAAATTTTAGGCCCCGTGAGACCAAATTTCAAGTTTTTTCCCTCTTGAAAATATGTTTATTCTTTTGCTTGGACTAAAAAACCTAGACATGAGTTCCTAAGTAAGTTTTATATAAACTGTATACTGGGGCTTTGAGATAATCTCAGCACTGGCCCCCAGCCATTAGAAACTCCCTGACCTTTAAGAGTCTGCCTCTACAAAAACACACATTAAATCCAAAAGCCTAAGCAATATTTTGTCCCTACCTTGAGAATAATGAACTCGAGTCTGATCTCAGCTTTGGTCATTGCAATCAAATCCAATTCAGAAACATGAAACCTATGTTACACGAAAAGTCTCCATCCTTTCTGCACTTTTTTTCAAGACAATCTTCCTGTTCTGAGACTGAATGACGGCTGCCATCAGCTAACAATGCTAAAGTGAAGGCCACCTGAACTTCAAGAAGGAAGAGGGTCATTACAGCCCCATCCAAGAAAAGCAGATGTTTCCTGCTGGTTTTAATCAGGCCCTAGTGAGCACCTCGGTAGGGTCAACAATGGCAGTTAATCCCACCTCTTTCTGCACCTAGGTTTCGTCTCTCAAAAGAACTTACACCCACATATTGGTCTACACTTTAAGACCAAAAATTTGATCATCTTCAGTTCATTATAAACTTTAGTTCACTAAATAGCACTTTTGGTACGTATTTTCTATATGTCCTTCTTATAATAAAACTTTGCAATATTTCACCTGATACAAATATCTCTGGCTCATCTCATGTCCAATTTGACTAAAATTTTGACCGTTAAGTCTCTTTGGCAAAACAGGACAAAAGTGTTGCATGTTCAAGGTGGTAGCAAAAATGAGGCCACTACTGCCATCATATTATAGCAACTCTTAGGTGCTTTCAACAGGAATTTCTTTGAAACTGCAGTTTTAAAGCAAGGGAAGTCATGCCCTGACCTTGAGCCCAAGTTTCAGTAGGAAGCAGTATAAAGAGAAGCCTTGTCATAACTAAGTTACCAGGGTGGGGTCCTTAACATCAGGGTCCTTAACATCACATACTTAAAAAGTAAATATATCACCCTGTACTAAGAACAGTGAAAGAATGCACTTGTTATTTATCCTCGCTGAATATCATTTAATGTATAAAATTTAATCTACTTGGAACAATGTAATGTTGGAGCTTGTTCCAGAGTGAAGTCCTTATTACTTCCCCATAGGAAAATGTGCCCATTTTTATCAAAAAAATGAAAGTAAGGAAATAGGCTGTTATATTTGACCTTAAATCCACTGGGTTAATAAATTAAATTTGAGAGTTTATTGCTTGATTTTAAATAAATATTGCTGCATTTTATCCCCAAATCTTCTAAATTGAAGACTTCCTTTATCACTTCTACCCTAATGTTTCAAAAATGAAGACACTTTGTAATTTATAAATTGACATCTTATATACTTATTGAAAGTTTCCAATATGATAAGGGAAAATAACTGCCATCAGAGCACATGGTTGTTTTTATTACATGTACCTTCCTTCATAAATGTCTGAACCTTTTCTACATAAAAATAAAATTTAAATCATGCAGGAGGTTGTAGCATATATCACAGATGAAGTGGTCTATCCTTTATTGCATATTCTTCCCTGATAAACGACACCAATTACAATTCTAACCACCAAATACAAATTGGTGAATAATATGAGATTATCTTTCATCGTGGGAAACTTTTTATTGGTTGTCAAATTCTCAACTTGGGTTAAGGATAAGTTTCCTTTTGAAAAACAAGTACTTTTGACCAGCAGGACATAGAGGACAAGAAAAATAACAGAATATCAGTCACTGTTTATCAGAAACTAAGCATTTGTTTTGATGAAAAAACATTTGATCAAAGTTGTGCATTCAATTACCAAGAAAGTTTTAACAACTGGCTGAAGTTTCTTTGACATTCTTATCAACTCACCTTGCTAACAAATCTGGTCCATTTGAAATACTGGTAACAAGAATCTTACGTTCTACTTAATTCAGTGTACTTCCTTTCTTATAATTGCAAAATGAAACTGGCATCACAGCCAAGTAGCCTAGAACCACTATCCTGTTCAACCAACTCAAATTTCACTTTTATACTGATTCCCACATGAGGGACCCTCTCAATCACAACAGATTCATATACGGTCCCTCAGTGATATCAGCACTGTGGTGCCCTGATTCTCTGTACACATTTTCTCAATCACGATGATCCATAAAATGGCCTGCAATAGAATCAATAGGGTCCAGAATGAAGAAAATATAATTCTACCACAGACTGTCCATGTTCCCAGGCAACAGCAAATTGATGGATTCAGGTTATAGATGTAATCAATTTACATCTAAAGATTAGGTGGCCTCCCCTAAAGAAATGATGCTCTTTCAATAAACAAACATGAGCCAAACAGGCTAAACTTCTATCTTGTATTCAATACTATAATACAAATTTGCTCTTGTCTTCAAATAATATTTATGAGATCTTTTTTTTATAACTTTCAGATGATGAGAGAGAGAAAGAGAAAGAGAGGGAGAGAGTTCATGCTATAAACTGCCTACCCAAGATCAACAATATCTAAAAAAACAAAAGCTGCATATTTTTTCTCTCCTCTAGTAAAAAAATTCTTTTGGCAAACCGATATTGTCATCCAGGCTACTCCAATGGGAAAACTTGCCTCTCAAAATACAGCATTGCTTTTCTTACTCCAGGCAACTTAGCAAAAACTGTTAACAATATCAACCTCCAAGTGGCTTTAATTAAATGGCCATGATTGAATTTCAACAAATTTAGTGATTGTTATACTATGGTTGTTATTTAGAACTTCCATTTGAATAATCATATTTTCGAAATCTTGACATTCTCTTTCCTCTTCACTGTCCTATGAAGTTATTTCTTTCAAATTCAGCTGGGGTTTTATTGAATCAAATTGTGTTATTTTTCAAAATATTTTCCAACTCAAATTTACAGATCATTTGCACTTACTATACAATCTCTCTCCTCCCCCCCCCCCCCCCCCCCCCAATAAAAATTCCCAACAAAACACACTGAATATATTTATTACAGAACAGAAAGGACCTTTATAGGAAAAAATGCCCAGTTCTGTATTTCTTATGACTATCCTCCAACAAATAGTTATTCAATCAAGAGAGACTGAAAATAGTCTATACCCAATGGGCATATCCGCTTCATTAAACTCAATCAAACATAGATCTATTTTCTAAGCTCTATCTAGCTGAGACATCAGATGTGCAACTAAATTCTCCAAGGCCACACCATGCATAATGCCCCATTGGGGCCTCAAACTTAATTAGTTGGTCCACCTACAAAGGGCTAGAGACAAAACCATTTTAAACATGCATTTTTATGGTTTAGAACCATCAAATTTGAATTGGAGATTTTTTTAAAATAAAATACACACATGAACATGGCATGTTATTAAAGTTCCAGTGGCTCTAGCTGCAAATGATTAGTTGGGTCTGCACTACTTAATCTTTAGACAATTACTTCACGCTAGACCCCAGGGCTGCCGCCACGAACAAGGCATTAGAGGTTCTAAGCGGATTTATGGGAAGGGATTTCTTCTTCTGTTGCAATTAAATAACTTTATTATTATCAGATCAATACTCACTTGAGCTTTATCCAAGAAGGGATTTGTAAATAACCAAAATTCCCTTGGACTTTATAGGTCTACAAAAAATTTATAAAGCCTAAATTCTTTCTTCATATTCTCATTTTCATGGATATCAGTGTGGTGACTTATACATGGTAATTGCTCGTTTTTTTTATTTGTTAATTTGATTCCTAAGGGAAAAACTCATTATTTATTCACCGTGCCAGCTATTGCTGTTAATCGCTGAAGGCAGAGTGGGTTTTTACAGGGATGGTACAACACATGCAAATAATAACCAGTTTTTGAAGAGTTCTTCTCTCAATTTGAAATGGCTTTTTCATTTAAAAGAAAAAAACTGATGCTTATTAGCTGTCTATCTTAATTACTGCGTAACTCAGTCAGTTAACTACTCAGGCAAGGCAAACCATTATGATGCCAACTAAATTCATTACAGTTAACCTGATCATTGGAAAAAGTACAAGCCAAGCTAATCCAGACTCTTAGAAAAGTAACAAATCTCCATCTGTTTCTGTTAGTATACAAGTGAGCTGAAATACCCCAGCAACCACTGAGTGGCAGATTGAGAAAAGCACGTGGTTTGTGTTATATAAACATATGTCAATTTTTTTTACAGCTTCAGTATTTTTTAATGAAACAAATAAAAAACATCTGCAATATGTCTACTCAATATACTGCTTTCACAGTTTTTTTAACCCACTGAAGTGTCAAGAAATCTTGACTTTTTTATTTGAAAATTTAGGACCAGGTGAATGAGGTTTATTTCAATCAAAATGAACTATATATTTTTAAAAATATATTTTCAATTCATAACCTTGCTGTTTTCAATCTCAACCCTCAAGTTTATGATTGCAAACCTCGAACCACGACATCATAACAATGTAAATATGGAAGCAATGCATTTTCAACCATCTCCGGCACATATAATATGGAAACTACAGAAATTCAGTGGATTAACAGT
Organism: Lingula anatina; assembly: GCF_051362555.1. NCBI lineage: Eukaryota > Metazoa > Brachiopoda > Lingulata > Lingulida > Lingulidae > Lingula > Lingula anatina. The sequence goes on from NC_141767.1 coordinate 41,950,996, forward strand.
TTGGGATTTGCGATACGGTGCTCACCACCATAAATTTTAAGTTTCTGCCATGATATTACAGTTTGAGTCATTAATTCAGCGTATGTGATCACAAACTTTAGGCTTGAAATCAAGAACCATCTTATTCTTTCTTAGGGCATGATTTATTTTTAATATCTCCATTAGGGTGTGCTTATGTGTTCTGAAGGTATGGTTTCCTGAAGGTTATGTATTTTGAAGGTTTGCTATTCGAAGGGTTCATTTATCTGAAATACATGTATGGGTACAGATAGAGTGCAAAGATATCAAACAAAATGCCAGTGGATACTAATGTAATAAAAGACGACGCGTGCTTTGTGAGATGCAACAGTTGATATTCTCATTGTGCAGCAATCCTAATTACAAAAAAGCATAGGAGGGTGAAATGCACATTATGTTGTGCTATAAAGGTAAACCATTAGATGTAATCCTAAGGAATAACTCACACACGAAAATCTTCAATTGCTAATAAATGAAAACCTGAGAGAGCCTCTTAAGTTTGACACAGAGGTCAGTGCTCACCCCAATTACGCAACTACTATTTTGTAGCTATTGTATCTGCACCTTCAGAAATCGTATTGAACTCTTTTTTTCTGTGATAGTGAACCTTCTGAAAACTGGTTGATTTTAGATCAAGACTTCATATTTTTTGGAATATCAAACTTAGAAATACTGAACTTTTGAAACATAGGGCAGCCCCCCCCCCCCCCCCCTCAAATATCTACTTGTCAGTTTCACCATTGTCTTGGCAAAATGAAATACCATATGTCCCTTACCTATCTTTGCATGTATTACTTTAAGGCTCTGTTCTCACAACTTTTAGATCGATCTATCACCGCGGGGAGTCTCACTAGATTACTGTCAGATAATCCCCCTTAAGTGTCCGTCCCCGCCTACTACAAGCTTTAAGGGGTAATTAACTTTCGTGTCCGCCCGGCTGACAGCTATTTAGCGTGAACCCCCAGGGAGTTAGGTCGATCCAATATAGGTCGATCTAATCTATGAGAATGGGGTGTAAGTCTAACATAAAGACATGCTAAACTGTAATCAACTCAATCACACTAAAGAAACCCTCATAACTGCTAACTTGAAGGCTGTGGATATCTGAGCACTGCAAATTAATCCTGTTGGAGTATGCAAGCTGATTTTTAACTTTCTATTCATGAATTATCAGAAGTAGCATTTTTACACTGGTTTTGAGCCAACGTAAACTTATTTCAAAATTTTATGGTAATGGTGAACACATGAACCTCCCAATCACTAATTCTCTGCAGAAAAAAAAATAATAAAAAGGGATTTTTCACCACTGTTCCGATTCATCTTCAGAAAAACTTTATTTAAGGTCACAAGTAATGCAGCCCTGGGAATAAATAATTTACATAAAAATATCAATGAAAACATTGGAGGATTTCATTTCAGCACTAAAGATTTTCAGCAGTGATGCGTGTCCCCAGCTAATCCAGTTACAGCCTGTCACTGCTGCCTTTGGAGATCTGTCAGTAATTAATTGAATTAAATTGCCTTCTGCCGACAAGTCCATGTGAAAAATTAACTACACTGCTCCTAGATGGACGTCATTAAAATGCCATAGGTTACCATTTTGGTAACTAGATTGAGAGTCACCATGTTAAAATTCCCTTAATCTTTTCTCTTGCTACCTGTGGAGGACTGCCTTCCTATAAAGAATGAAAAACTAAATAAGCTTGGACAAAATTTTTAAATAATTTATTTATTAATAGTATTATTTCATTTTTGTAAATGCTTCTTGGCAGTCTTCTACATATTTTGTACTTAGAATGCCTGCTCTTCTATCTCCCTACTGAAAAAAAAATTATCATCCTTTCTTGTTGGTCTTGTATAAAGGCATTTTAAAACAAATAATTTTGTTGCAAAGAAATACCTACTTCTGACTTAATCTAAACACAGGATTTTTTAAATCACCTGGTGAAAGCATATCCTGGCTCTAAACACTTTGGATAGTAAAAAAAAAACTGGCATGTGCAGATACGTAGATACAAAAAATCCACAACTGAATGAGAACAAATGAATCAGGAAAAATGAATCCCAAATGCCATCTCATAAATTAATAACAATGAAGATTTGCCTTTAATCTAATAAATGGATCAGAAAATGTGTTGTTCCAGACTACCCAAGGGATTTTTTGTAAAAGGTAATTAGCACCCATGAATTAACGTCTGGAGCCATTAGCACCATAAGCTCATCTGTATGCTAATGTAATAAGTAGTCAGGTGAGTGAATGACAGTTTGTAGGGGGCTTATATACTGCAGAGAAAAAACTACTGATAGACGAACTAGAGAGCAATCCTAACGTACATATCTATGCCCAGAAAAAAGGCAACAAAAATTTCTTATATTAGGATACCAGATTCAGTGAAAATTGAGACTGCTTCTTTCCCTGCTGAAAAATTGTCTAGCCTGACAATTAGATCAAAATATACGAAGAACTTTTCGTGATATATTGTCCACTAGTGACTTTCTAACAGACACATCAACACCAATGAAAACATAAGGTATAACTCACTTTAATAAAAAGCAACCACAGGTATAACAAAAACTGATTGCAGATGTAATATATTACATACTCCCCCCCCCCCCAAAAAAAAAAAAAAAAAAAAAAAGACACATTTGCATGGTAGCAGACATGCCATCCCAACACAGGAACAGTCCCCTCTATTGTGTAACTTGGTGGATTGATTCTTGGCGACTTCTCTCCTCATAAGATACATGGATGTGACACAGAACTGTCATAAAAGGTGCATTGATGGCGTGGGATATGGTTGGTACACAGAAGCAAAGTGACAATGATGAAAGCAAAATCCATTATGGAAATAATTCTTCCTGATAAATCATTTTACTTTAAGAGCAAATGAAGTTATTGCCTGACATAAACAAGAAAGACAAAAATTAAAACTTTGTTTTGAAAAGTACTCGAGCTACTTCTACTGCAACCATCTTAATAAGAATACTTTTTCTAATTTTTTTTTTTTTTTTTTTTTTTTTTTTTTTTTTTTTTTTTTTTTGAGCACGTTTCCATCTTCACTTTGGAATCCTGAATGTCATGTTTTCAAGTAATGAAATCACTACCAGTACTTAAATATTGCATTTTTACGCTATTAATTACTTTCCATTAATTAAATAATTCCTGAAGCAGAAGACTTTTTCCCTTCTCTCCACATCTATTGTTCATTTCCTGAATGGTAAAACTGATAAGGCTGCCTGATAGAACAAACTAATAGTTCATTTTTCTGCATCTGTTCAAATTAACTGCAAATCTATAATGGATTCACTTGGCTGTCAATGGGTTTCTATATGTTCTTGAAGAAATTCATTAGAAAAAGAATAAACCTTTTATATACAAAATGAGGAAAAAAACAAGGAAAATCCCCGTCTTAACCAGTTCACTTCAATATCATTCTTTGTATTCTTCCCTTACACAGCCTTAATTCTATATTCACATACAACAACTTCTGTGCTTTGCCCATGAAAAACAATACAAGAAACTCCAATTAGCAACAATGGGCAGTCCAGCAAATTAAAGTGTCTCTGGTGACATATCACTGCTGCCAAATGCATAGTTCACTGCAGCCTCCAAATCATTTAAACAGAAGCCAAGTCTTGATAATGGGTATCAAACCGACAGGGAGCTGTATTGCACTGGTGCTGATCAAAGAAGACCAAATCCATAGTTTGTGCAACCATCTATTTGCTAAGTTATAGATGACCTTTCCAAAGGTTTACTTGATCAATTCCCCATATCACCCAGGTATCTTATCTGTCAGAATAACAAATACTACCAGTTGCTTCTTGATCAGATAGCTCAATCATAACTCAGATGTATTTCCGTTAAGTCTATTCAAAATCTGACATCTTGTGATGCCAGTAGGGGCAAGAATCCCCTCAGCTCCAGAGAAGGAGACAAGTGATACAACTACTTTGCATTTTTATTAAATGAAGGCCCTTGGTATCACTTCTCAAAAATAAAATAAAATCTAACCAATAGAATTACACCCAAATAACAAAAAACTTGACCCATATGATGATAAATCTAATAAGTGTGTTTAACTTAAGCATGATGTTGCAGAGTCCCTAAACTGAATGATGTATGACCACAAGTCACTCCTCACAGAAAGCTCCAGGAGCCAGTAAATGTATCTCAACAACTGCAATTAGCTATGAAGATAATCTTTAAAGCCATTGTGTTTAAATTTATTGCTTTCCCTCATATGAGAAGTCACAAACAACATTGCTACTTTGCTAATCAAAATTTATGAATTTCAAAGTACATCAAATTGTATATGTGTGTACACAAATACTTTTAATTTGTACATTCAAAATATGAAGCCTCGCAATTTCATGTGATCTGGACTTCTTACAGAAAGTGCAATGCAGTTACAATGGGTAAAGTACTAGTAGGCTGCACAATATTTTTTTGTGTGTGTTAAAATAAACTGTAGACCATTTTTTAAATATATGTTTCTAACAAAAATTAAAAACAAATAGAGTTTAACAAAACCAAAGACATAAAAATGTGAATTTTTAGACAAAGCTATATAATTACAGAGTTTATCTCTAGAAGACATTAAATCAGGACCATATTATATCACTGAAATTTCTAAAACAATATTTTTATAAACAATACTTCTTAAGTAATCTTTTTTTGAATGCATAATCACACAACAGACTTGATTCCTGTCCTCTTCCCAAGGCATGGTAAAAATCACACAAATGCATTGTTATGTTACCAGAAATACTTAGTTTGCACCTTGTTATAAACTGCATTTCAATGATCCAATATTCCACACTGTGAACTAAGGCACTGAGGTATGAATTAATCTTATGGCCTTTTAACATTGCCTTAACATGCAATATAGAAAATTCTATATATGGACCTAAGTACCCTTGCTGAAAAAAAGTTGCATATACGCTACACACACACACACATGCACGTACGCACACACACACACACGCACACGCACACACCATAAGTCTATTTACTTACAAATTTTGACTTAAATTGTACATATTCTACATTTGTTACCTCTAGGGCTTCTCTGATGTGCATGATGGCCCATGTACTACCCTCAATAAGACCCACTTTCACCAAAACCCACTTGATCATACAAACTGAATTGGTTACTCAATTTCACACTTCTTTAATTCGAACAAGCTGCACGTGAGCAGCCTGTTAATAAGACCCCAGGAAGTGTTTTTCATCAATGTAGCAAAGGCAAGGTTAGATGGCAGCTGACATACAACCTAAGCTGCTGTCAAACAGTACAGAAAGTTGCACTTATACTTCGCTTGAATGCCTTATTCAAACCTGCTGTTTACATTTGTTTTAAGTCCTGGTAGACTTGCGTCATTCGGATTTCTCCTCAGACCATGTTTGCTGTTTATGAAGGTCATCCCACTGAGGGTTACTGACATATCATGATCTGTGCGCTCTCAATGATCATTCTACTGTATGCAATGGAAGAGGGCAGAGAGGGATCCTGACAGTTTCTAAACTTCCACTTCCTTTATTTAATGACAATATGAACAAAACATATGGCAGGAAGGTCCCAACTTCAAAGTCCTATTATCTGACCCATACTCAGTGCCACTGTTCATTACTCACAACTGAGAGCAACTTCTTTCTGCAGAAATTAAAATTTGTTCTTATGTTAAAATTATTCTAAAAATCCCCAAATAAGGTAAGACAATAATTAATTAATTAATAATACTGACAAGCGGACTTTCCATTGCTATTTTGATTTTAGCAGGTTTACTTGTATATCATAACAGTTGATCTTTAACAGAAATTGGAGAAATGTGTAGAATTTCAATTTTTTTTCATTCTGCATGCCCATATTTTTAAGAGCAGGCCACACTGATACAAATAATGTTGATATCATCTAATCTAATTCAAATAGTCGAAGGATAATGTATAGGGGATGCAATGTGACGCTCACAGTTACTCAGTGACCATTAATTGTATTTCTACACATTGTTGTGCCAGAAAGAATTTAAATTGAATGCTCAAATGGGATGGGGTCCACTATGCAGCTTGCAAATTGTTACAATTATGGAATAGCTATCTCTCTCTTTCTACCTGTGTGTGTGTGTGTGTCAGAGAGAGAGAGAGAGAGAGAGAGAGAGAAAGAGGGAGCTTTTGCATAATTGTTACAAATATGGAATAGCTCTCTCTCTCTCTCACACACACACACACACACACGTATGCGAACAAGTGCACACACAGACATTTGTATCAATTACAAACTTGATGAAATACCTCCTTAATTATTACTAAAAAAAATACCTTGACCTGCACAAATATTTGCGAGTGTGCTATTTCAGTCAAATATATATCGATTATGTGCATATGAAGATACAGACCTGGTGCTACCAAGTTATGAAAAAGTATACTTACTTTGCATCAAAAGCACATTACTATATTTTAACCTGTACATTACAATTATTATGCGGGATCAAATTATTTTTTCTTCCTGTATGCATTAGTACAGATCTGTGGTGTAGTAAAAAAATCAAACCACAACTACACTCAAGGCATTCACTGCATGATGGGGGTTTTATTCAATTTGTGCATGCTTAGTATGCAAGCCCTTGCCAAATGTTTGTACCACATCAGAAACACACTATTTTGGCAATGCTACAGCACTGTTCATAGCTCAGGTTCAGATGCAATGCAAGTATTATAACAGAAATAAATGACACTTACCTTATCTTCCTTCAATTTTTCCAAAATCTGCTTGCCAAATGCAGAGTTCATTTAAAGCAAACTTAATGTGCTTTTTGCTAGAAGCATGGATTTGTGCAGTGAGGCAGTGTGGCACCAGCAGTAATACTTAGGCCACGGGGCCGTGTGTCCACTGGGCCAAGCATGGAGTGAGAGACCTGCTGCAAACTTGGAGATGGTGAAATAGCACAACACATGTACAAAATGCACCCTTGACTGTGTTGCAAAAATTCAGCATCAATAACACAATTTTATTTTCAACTATCCAGTCAGGATAATATCACACTACAACTAACTTCTTAACACAGTATTTTAGCCAGGTTTTACCTTTGAAAATTCTAAAAAAAAAAAAACTTTTTAATTTAAACAATTGTCAAATAACTTACCTCTCCCTCTTCTTCTTTCTTACTAACGGCTATTTATGCTGCCTTGCCATGTAAGCTTGCCATCACATGGTTTCTGGCCTGTAAGAGAAATGCATGGAACAATGTACAATAAGCTGGAAGGCAGCTGTCCAAACTTAACCCTAACAGACACCAAGTCTGAGAGAGGATATGAAGATAAGACAGTATTTTTAAACCATATGGTAAGCCCATAGGGTAGGATACATATTTGATTAGATACAGAATATTGCATTCTCAATAAAAACCCAATTGTTATAGAAATGAAATACTCTTAAAAATAAACCGGACCATAAAAAAAATTGTACATATATCTTTTAAGTACTTAATACTTAAAAGTATTCTTTTCTTTAACAATAACATTAACTAATAGAGATTTTGTATCAAGGCCACAAATTGCAATTTACAACTGTTGCTATCTATTTTCATTGACACTTAATTCTACCTTTAAAAAATGTTGCTGATGGGCATTAAGTTACTGCAGAATAAGTGAGGTATGAAATATCAAACTGTTGTCATTCCCTAAAGCAGCGTTAAGATCAATCTTAGCATATGGCTACAACATTCATTACACACACACACATACAATTTTAAAACTATTTTTGTAAATGGGATGCCTATTAGTAGAAATCTGAATCTGTTTGTTTGTTTCAGTCACCGTATTTGAAATCGATTTTAATTTATTTTCATTATCAACATCATTTTAAACATAAATATTGAAGTTAAATATTTTACCAAGCTAGTCAAAATAACACTTATTTCTTATACTTTTAAAATAAATTTCCATTTCCTTGAAGCAACACAAAGAATTTGTGAAAATAATAATGTGAAAATATGCACCAGAAGTGTGTAAAGGTAATCCAGTATTTAAATACAGAATTATGAATAGATAACATTTTGGTTCCATTGTTGGGATTACCAAATGCACTTAACCTTCAATCTTATCATACTGAACTTCCAACTTTTTTCCATCCAAAATTCACTTAGAATATTACCATTTTAATTGTGCTTCATTTATCTATCAGATTAACTATTTTTTCTTTTATTTTTGTACCTGTACATTTTTTTAAATATCACTGTTATACAATATGCATACAAACAAGTAAACTCTACAAGTGCAGTAGTTTCACAAATAAGCTTTACATATTGAATATTCAAAGCATCTTAATCAGGATACAAAGCCAATAAGCTGGAAGTAAATCCTAATAAGCTTTGAACAATAATTAACAGATAATGCAAAACCTACATGTTGCATCTCAGCTGCTTCACAATAATGGTGAAACTATTGCCCATATTTACTTTCTGAACATCCTTATTTCTGTATTCAGTTTTGGGAGGTGGCCATACAACCACTGACGTTGTAAAATTTTAATCTTCTTGGCAGCAGTAATTACTACTAATCAATACTATGAGCAGAATAAGTAGAGAGTTTGCACCATATCTGACCTACCAGATAATTTGGAAGTGCACATTCACATGTGTTTTTGTGAGCATGCTATGAAAAAGAGGGCTGGGGGAGAGCTAATTTTTAAAGGAAACAGTGACTGTTTCAAATACTATGGATAATGTCACAATTGAGTAAGATCATATATCAAATATTTATTATGTATACTGAAAATATGAACCAAGTCTATTCATTAAGGTGATGTTCAGTACAAAATATCAAAAGGATGGCTTTAATCCCAATTCTTTCATTCTTTACTCTTCTGTCCATTGGATTGAAAAACTAATATCAGGAGGGCATTGTTTGCAAAAGTTGAGTCCTTTTATTCTGATGTGAACACAATGGTTCTGGAGCTATCTCAACCTCCGTGTCCTACAATTTCAGTATTTCATAGAGCATTAAATTTGAAAAAAGTTGCTGAAACCATTAATCAACATATAAATATTAGAGGGATTACAAATCTAAAATACTACAAATGCCTATACTCAGTCAAACAGATGTACATAAAAGATACATATAATCCAAATGAATTCATTGCCTCTGCAAGACTACAATTAAAAGCAAGCATTAGACAAAGAAAAAAATCTGAGCAAAGAGACCTTAAGTCCAAATTACTTGGATCAATCAAACTATTAAACAATGAATTTATATACTCAAAAATCAAAGTTTCTTCAATAAGATCAAGCTGCATTTTACAGTTGTAGGCACCTAGCTCTATCTTTCATGCATTAGCACAAATAGTACATATCAGACAGGAGTGCTAATCCATGAAACTTTGTACTACTGAGGGAATATGTAACCCCCCTTATATATGTAATAAGGAACAGGCAGTTTTGTGGCCTGACACTGTATGGTGTTACACCAAAATTACAGACAAGTCTCAAAGATTAATTACTGAATGTGGGTTAATCTACAGTAATATGGTTTGGTTTACTTCTGGAATCCTTGGTATTGAACTGAACATTCAGTGGATGGACGTGCAGAGAAACACTTACAGCTTATTTTATAAACTTCTAGTGCCGGTATATAATTATGAATATAATATCGGCGCTGACAAATTAATCGTGCAAATGATGCAGTACGAATGACAGCATATTACAAGTTCATATTACACTGCTATTTATCTTTCCCTATTACTTACGTTCAGTAACGTCAAAATAGAAAGGTAAATTTAAGAACATAAATAAAAAACCTTAATTAATTACTGCTGAATATGATTACTTGAACTTATAATAATATGTGTTTATTATTTAAATTTTAAACTGATGCAGTGTAATTTACTGGAAGCATTCATACTCAGTATGTGAAACAAAAACGCTGCAATTACAGGTTTTAAAAACATTTTAATATGTTTTACATCATAAAATACGCAGGCACGTTTTTAACTATCTTTTAAATACTGTACCTGAGGGGTCATTCTTGACACCACAGCGTGACATTATTCGCCCACGCTTCTTTCAATGGTAATGTACACAATGGCCACGTGACTTTAGCTACGGGAATGAGAGAGGTGAGACACAATGAGTTCAAATTCAAATAGTAAAAAAATGGAATTGTGAAATTAACGATTGGAATAATATAATGTTACATGAATGAATTTCAATTTTCAGCTAGAGTTATTTAATACTTGCATCGCATTTACTGCTAAACTACGATGACCTGACCTTTTTGAAGGTCGTTTTAACTTCGTCACAATCATTGTAAGTGAGCTCCAAAAATCCACAAAAATCTTTATTGCAAAAGTAACATCGAGACATGATATTGTTTAAACATATAAATAAATGTCTGTTCTTTTATTATTCATGACCATTTTTTATTTTACAGAAGGACGTCCGTGTTAAAAATGTCTGACGCGGAAGGGTATGTTCTCTTTATTTCACGTGTCAGAAAATGCTATTTTAGCTATAAGTAATGCATATAAACAAAGGTGCTAGTCACATTCAGGAAAGAAATTATATTCACTGAATTTGCCACGAGTTTATTATTAGCCAGCAGTATGAACAAAGACTCGGTATATTTCGAGCTGTCATGTTTGTAGAAACCGTGGCACATTGGCAGTCCCCCCCCCCCCCCCCCCGCCCTCACACATACCACTACCATATAACATCTGTGATATTCAGTATCTTTTTTAAATTAATTTGCTTTGATATTTTGAGTAAATGTCTGCTACTCAAATAAACGTATTGCGTAACTTTCTCAGAGATGATGTGCCAACTGCCTCTGGAGGTGGGCCCATGGACATCAACACTGCACTGCAGGAGGTGCTCAAGACAGCTCTGATGCATGATGGTCTTGCCCGTGGTCTCCATGAATGTGCTAAGTCTTTGGACAAGTAAGTTTGTTACTGTAATTAGTTGAGATTTTTTAAAGTCTTGTCTTTTTCTAATACATAACTTTTTCAAATTTATCAATTTTAAATGCTCACAGAAAGTAATTTCTGACTGAAAGCCAACTCATTTTTCAGAAATTTTGAAATTATATCTTTAAGTAATACTAACAACTTGTGTATTTTGGAAAATAGATTACTGAAAGTCTGTAAAACTTGGTCGCAGTAGTAAAGGTAAGCATATTATAATTAATTCATTATTGTAAAAGTAATTGAAAAGTAGAATAAAGTAGATATCTTTGATCTACTATAAAATATGTTTCTTCCTTTAGGCGTGAAGCACACATATGTATTCTGGCCAGTAACTGTGATGAACCAGCATACGTAAAACTGGTAGAAGCTCTCTGTGCTGAACATGGCATTAGTCTCATCAAGGTATGTTCAGCTGAGAGATTTTAATTACACTGCCAAGTGTATAACATGTCCCTCCAAGGGCTTGGTATTCCTTTTCTTTAGAAACATGTTACAAGATTAGTGTGCTGCTAATATAGTTATTAATAAAAATTGAACAGATTGAACAGGCTATTAATTGAACATTAAGCCAGCCTAAAACTTGATGAGAGGTCATATTCCTGGGGCTGAGAAGATTGTTTTATCTTAGTGGGGTATATATTTACAAAATGTTTAATTTTTTAATTGGCCACGGGCCAGTATTATTTGACAAAGGATTAAACTTAATTTGAGCAAACTACATGTAGTAGTGCTTGCTTTAAAACATAATCTTGCACTAGTTGGACACTGGTAAACCTTAAAGGGTTAATTTTATTAAAAACAATATAAGGTGTTTAATATTTAATACAATTAAAAAACATTTCCAATAAAAGTGCTTGTAGTTGCAAACATGATTAGAATTCTTTTAATATGTATTAATGACAGTTTTATATCTTGGTCATTAGTGATTTCATATCTTGGTCTAATACAACAGTATGAACCTGCAGCAACAAATTTAATTTGTACAATCTATAGTGCAACCTTTCACATGTGGATGTTTACCTTTGTATTTTAGGTTGATGACAACAAAAAGCTTGGTGAATGGGCTGGTCTGTGTAAGATAGACAAGGAGGGCAAAGCCCGTAAAGTTGTCGGCTGCAGCTGTGTTGTAGTCAAGGTATATATTTTGCTCTAAATTTGGAAAACTGGAAATTTTTTTTGGTGGACAGACATTTTTAACCACGTTTTCTTATGTTTGACTTCTTGTTTTGTGTTCTATATTGCCACTTTTGTCTGCTACTATTGAAAAATTATTCATCTGAAAGTGAATAAAGTCAATTATGGTGTTTTAGCATGGTTGTTACAGATTTTATTTCTTAGAAGTAAAATTATGTGTAAGATATTGTTGGGAGAGGAATATTTCAGGCTAGTGTAAAAGCTTGTTTACAGCTGTCGATTGTGTGTATTCAGCTGAAACATGTTTATTTTCACTTCAGGACTATGGAAAGGAATCCCAGGCCCTTGATGTGCTGAATGAGTACTTCAAGTCCAACAAGTAAACCAAATAGCCGGTTGACTTAACTGCATTGACAGGTGTCAACAGTCTACTTGAAGATAAGAATGAACTGTTTTCAAATTGTCTTTCACCCAAGAAGACTGTTGCTACATCAGGTGTTGAAAGTAGAATGTCATCAGTTTTTTTGCATTCTGTATGAAAAAAAATAACGAAAAATAAACAAATAAAAAGTGCATCAATTGTGACAGTTTTTAATGTACAGACACGGCTTTTACAACGGTATCATGCTTTTTATGTACAGACACAGATGTGTCTGTACATATAGCCATCGTCTGCGTCTGTCGTCGCTGTCGTCGCCGTGCACTTTTACCGATAACACGATAAGTGGAAAACCATTTTACCTTTTGACTTGAAACTTGCAGAACTGATGAATATTCATAATACGCAGGTCAAGTTCGAAAATCAGCATGATCGGGTCACTTTTAGGGAATTTATGCTGTTTTTTTCACTTTTTTCAGCATATATGCAGCACCGATAACACGATAAGTGGAAAACCATTTTACCTTATTTGACTTGAAACTTACAGAACTGATGAATATTCATAATACGCAGGTCAAGTTCGAAAATCAGCATGATCGGGTCACTTTTAGGGAATTTATGCTGTTTTTTCACTTTTTTCAGCATATATGCAGCACCGATAACACGATAAGTGGAAAACCATTTTACCTTTTGACTTGAAACTTACAGAACTGATGAATATTCATAATACGCAGGTCAAGTTCGAAAATCGGCATGATTGGGCCATTTTTAGGGAATTTATGCTGTTTTTTCACTATTTTCAATATAAATACAACACTGATAACACAATATAAGAAAAACGGATTGGCCAATTGTAATTATACTCACAGGGGTGGTCAATCTTACTAAAATGCAGGTTGAGTTCGAAAATCAGCATAATCGGGCCATTATTTTAGAAGTTATACTGTTTTTCACATTTCCTCAGATTCAATTATTAGGCATGTTAACAGTCTCATTATTTAACTAATAAGATGCCTAAAAGTGTTTGTTTGATATTTCCTGCATCTTTACAACATTGTTAGTTGATCATGTAAAAAACATGGTAAATTTGTTATCATGTATTGTGTAATAAAGTGTCAAAAATGGAAATAAACTCATATCATTGCAGTTTGTCAGATTCAATCATCCACTATGTTCAGAATCTCAGAATGGAGGAAATTGGACATTTAACACTGTTCTATTGATACTTTTCCCATCTCATCAATTTTCTTAGTTGGTCATATAAAGTGGCAGTAAAATGTTTATTTTGTTTTATGTTAAAAAAGTGTTAAAAATGGAAATAAACCCATTTCAGAACAGTGCTGTCTTGTTTACATTTTGGCATTTTCAAGGCGTGACTTTGAAGTTCCATGGGCCTGAAGACCTTTGCTAGTCACATTTTCTGAATATCTGTGAAACAAATATTTTATAATTAAAAATTGATGGTCATTAAGCTGTTAAACATTATGTAATATTGCATCAAAATTTGAAGAAACCCCTATTTTGGGCACTGCTTCCATGATGACCATTTAAGGAAAATCATGTCACTTACTGTTCTCAAACTTACAGGAAAGAAACATGGGACTAAAATACAGCTTCAGTAGGCAATGCAGTCTGTTTGGTATTTTTATTTATTTATTTTTTTTTTTTGGCAGTTAAACAGTTTTTTGTGAAAATATAATTTTTCACATATTGGCATTTTCAAGGTGTGACTTTAAAGTTCCATGATCTTGAAGACTTTTGCTTGTCACATTTTCTGAATGTCCATGTTACTAATATTTTATTAATAACATTTGATTGTCATTATGCTGTTAAACATTATGTAATGTTGCATCAAAATTTGAAGAAACTCCTATTTTGGGCACTGCTCCTATGATGACCATTTAAGGGAAATCGTGTCACTTACTGTTATCAAACTTACAGGAAAGAAACATGGGTCTAACATACAGCTTCAATAGGCAACGCAGTCTGTTTGGTAAATTTTTGTGGCAATTTAACAGTTTTTTGTGAAAATTTAATTTTTCACTTATTTGCATCTTTATTTTCTGTTCTTTGTCTGTACATTTGACAGCTTTGCTGCCTTGTTTTATTGTCATTTTAAAAGTTAAAAATCTGGTGCCTTTCACTAGATGCAGCAGAATGCCACTTGCCTCATAATGTCATTGTACAATCAATGCCCATTGAAAGTAGACATTGATTTAAAACGGCACAAGTCTACTGACTTGATTTAGTTGGTCTACTTGTCGTGAACGATACAAAAAAACAAGACTATGCTAACAAGGTGTACTCCAAAGTACAGTGATGTCAAGTTGATGAACGTTAAAACCTTCATACATATTTATTAGAACTATTATCTTTTATTTTGCAAACTGCATAACGTGGCATTTGAATTATCTGATATTCAAAATGAGGTGTGTGTTATCCTTGGAAATAGATAACATAAAAATAAAAATTAAAAAATATTATCTTTACGCGCATACATATGGAGCGGCGTCATTCCGCAAGCGTTACAGACTTATGATTTCATGCACAGGTTCGTCTTCTGATCGAGAGCCTGAGGATACTGTAAAAAACTAAAATGTGGCTTTGGCTCCTTTTTTTATGGATATCATTGGTTGTACAATCAGTAGGATTTTGTGAAAAATCCTTTAGGATGTTTAATACCAAAAACATCGGTTCATGACATGGTTTTCACTTTACGCATTGCATTAGGGGTGACACCTTATTTTACTAGGGAAACATACGTATCATACAACACCTTGATTGCGATTGCAATAGGGGGTGAGCAAAACAAATTATTATCTCAGTAATGAAGGGGGAAGGGAGATTACGTGTTCAGTGTTGCTGAATTCCTGAATTAACTGGTTGATATATATATAGAGAGAGAGGACATTTCAGTCGTTAAGATTACCACGTGCTGAATAACAACTGAATGACACGTACATGTGCCAAAACTTTAACACAAATTGCATCGACTATCGTTTAGGGTTCAGTAGTTTAGATAGGATCTACATTTCCTCTGTTTTGCCTTTAATTTTTTTTATTTTATTATTTTCTAAGATATAACGATGAGGTATTATTATTATTATTATTTTACATCACTAATCTTATTTAACAATCTTACTGTTATGGCCTGGTTTCAGTTTGTTTAAGAAATGATAGCTATCGCGTTTAACAATAGATTGCCAGCTTTTGCAAGATCCCCCCTCCTCTTTAACCCATGTCTGATAATTCACCATATTTTCATATATATAGTGTGATCACACTGTCAGGCTTCCCCTGTTGCACGCTGGAGTTTGATTGTCCTTGCGCCACAGCTAGATATTTTTCTCTTATTCTGTTGTTTATATAAACCTTTTCATTTATTTTTGAATATTTTCATCTCATCACTATTCGACAGGACGTTTCTTCACGGCAGCTGGACACAGAGTAATTGTAAAGGCATGGTTTTACCTTGTTTGAGAAATGATAACAATCGCGTTTAACAATAGATTGCGAGCTATGGTAAGACTCCCCTCCTCTTTAACCAATGTTTTACACTGTTAATTCACACTGTCAGACTTCCCCCTGTTCCACGCTGGAGTTCAATTGCCCTTGCGCCACAGCTACATATTTTCTCCTATTCTGTTGTTTATACAAACCTTTTCATTTATTTTTGAATAGTATCATCTCATCACCCATTGTGCGCTCTGAGAAACGGGGGATTTTCCCCACAGCATAGTAATTTATTTTAAGTAATTTGTCTCATAACTATGACAGGGCGTTTTTTTTTCTCGTTGTTGTTTAAAAGTAAACGTAACATTAGTATGTCGAGGATATATGCTGAGCTCTTCTTGCGCAACAGACATCTAGATAACTCATGGTTATACATATAGCGGTGTTTGATTGCCATGTACTGATTATAATGGCACACCTTGATGCGAAACAGTCTATCGTTTCTTCCACCTTGGGTCCCTTAAATTTAAGTACCATTTTATATTACTAATATTACCCATTTCATTTGACACTCTCTCTGTTTCTCTCCCTTCCACTCTCTCTTGTTAGAAGGAGGGGGAATATATAAGCACCCAAAATCTGCATCACCAATCTTCAGAAAAGAAATGAATCAATGAACCAGTGAGCTGGTCCACAACGTCCGACACAGCAAAATTAAATCAAATATCAGCTGGCACAATTTTTAACTGCATTTACTCTAAGGGGAAGTGCCTACCCAGTCGATCAGGGGATTAGGGCAGTCACTATATTCTGTCAACAATCGTTTAGCGACCCTATCATTATCACACTCCCTCTATTGTATTTTCTGTCGTTATAATCAGCGGTACAGGGAGAAAATATACACAAATTTAATACTAGGACGGTACATGTGCCAAAATTCAACACAAACTGCTTCGACTTTCGTTTAGGGTTCAGTAGTTTAGATAGGGTCCACATTTCCTTTTATTTTGCCTTTAATTTTTTGATTATTTTCTAAGATATAACGACGAGGTATCCGTCACAGGCGTAGAGGTTCAGTTGGTGTAAAATCTCTTTTTTTAATATAAGATCGATTACAACAGGTACGAGAGATGAATTGATTATCTATGTGGTTGGACCCTTAATTAAAGGGGATTTGGGGAGGGGAGTCAGGAGGTCTTGACCGCCCCCCCCCCCCCCCTCCGGCTTCTGAAAAATATATCACACTAATATTCCCCTTTGAGGTTAGAATTTTGACTAGCTGAATCATAGCTCTAAACCGTACCGAAAGGGCACCATTTGCCCTCCAAAACACCAAAAAAAAGTTGGGGCCCTTGAGCAGGCTCCGAACCCCACGCCAAGCGATGGTCGGCTTTGCATCCGAGGCCTGTCGTTCAGGACCCCCCACCCCCCACCCCCACCCCCCTTCAAATAATACTGGATCCGCCCCTGTTTGTGCAATTTGGAATAGTGCTGTATGTGACATGGGGGACCCTTTCGTAAAAATGTTTTGTGGTTTATTACTCGCGTGACCAGTGATGGCTTTATCATCCATGTGCACTATAAAGGGTAACACCGAAGATGTAACGCCCTTCCGCCTGTAAGTTTGCTACTATGGTAAAAGTACGGGACCTCACAAATGAGGAAAGAAAAGAATTTGCTTCTCTGAGGTTGGAAGGTGTAAATGCACCCCATGTAGCCACCAGATATGGCGTATCTAGTCAGACTGTATTAAACAGGGCCCCGTATCTCGAAAGGTTCGCTATGTTGCGCACGTGCGCAAGCGTCTTGATTCCATAACCGATTCTATTTCGAGATACGGAGCCCAGGCCTACCCAACAGGCCTACCCAACTACCAGACTCGGTACCGATTGATCCCAAATTCACCGTTAGATCGGACCACACTACCCGTTTTCAAGGTGTGCGTCAGTACGCATTTCACAGTATCATACCCCGGAACAAATTTTGAGATGAGATGCACTACTTTACAACCCCGCCGAGAATCATCACCATCACATCGCGTACTAGGCAAGAGCGGTGGCGCGTCTGATACCTCGAAGTGCGTACTGATACACACCTTGGAAACGGGTATTGTGGTCCGATCTACCGGCGAATTCAGGATCATTCTGTAAATCTGTAGTAAAAATACAAAGTTGGCATGACAATTTTTTCTTTAAAATACTAATTGAATAGCCTAACAAATCCAGCTGTTGTTCACCTTCAAACAAAGTATTGCAATACTTTTGCCACCCTCCCCTGTACAATGGGTCCAAGCTATGTGCGAACAAATCCACGAATTGTAGAAAGGGGACATCCTTTGTTTTTTGGGAAACGTTCACGGTGTAAAGAGCGTAACGTGGATTTTCCCTTTCCAGTATGTTTTGATTATTAAAAAAAAAAAAAAAACAATAGAAAACGGCGAATCTACCGGAAATACCCGCACGCCCAAAATATCACAAGTGTTTCACGTGATAGCGCGCGCGTAAAACAATGACATTTATGGGAAAATATTCCAAAACAAAATAAAAAGATGTCTACGTAAGGCACATTGTGTCAGGAAATATGGGTCCTGGACCTTGACCTGAACCAACATTGCTTTCTCTCTATACAAGAATATTATTCTGACAATAAAAATTTTGGTGCACTTCATTAATCTGCGGTCCTGGTATAGAGTGACCATGAGTTCAGAGTCCCATAACCTGAATGACCAACGAGACAAGTCATGGCATTTGAGCATGTCTGGCTTAATTAGACAAGATAGGTTGCATGTCGTTTTGACCATTGAATATTAAGTGAGCGCAGAAACAATACATGACTGTGTGTGATTTTGAACTTAATCGTGCAAGTCAAACTTCTACATGTACATATACTTAAAAACCACCGCTACTGCCTGTGAGATTTTCACGTGTTAGAAATTACGATTGCCATTTCGGTAATCTGGATCCAAGCGTAAGCCCCTACACGTAGCCAAATGCAACTTTTGTTGCTTAATTCTTATTTCATTATGAAAATCTTATGTAGAATCTATACGTTTTTTTCTTTAATTGTTATTCCCCGTATGCGTTGGTCATTTAGGGTTAAAGTTGTTGCGGTGTGATCTCATGCCAAATTCTAAAAACAGTTAGATGATTTTTACATTTACTAAAGGGTCGTCAAGATATATGACATGAACGTATATCATGCAGGGAGTGTTTGACGGAGAATTATATTACTTAACAATATACATGTAGTCACCTTAAACATTAGTTAAAGTCATCTCTGCGCCCACACATATCGATCACTGTCAGCCCGTTATGGAGCAAAATAAAGATTAAAAGGTAAAAAATTTCAGTAAAGCAAAGATGTACAAACTCCTCATAGCATATGTAGCTAAAGCGTAGCGTACAATTTGATAGAAAGTAAGGGGGAGTGGTGACAACCTCAAATCAAATTACGATTGACTACATGTGTAGCTGATCCAGCTTTCATTTGCCTTCGCGCTTTGCGCTTCTACGAACAGACAGTCTCTGAACCAAAAGCAATGAAGGGAGAGCTTGATGCTTTTCTATTTCCACGTACTGATTCCATTTTTCATAAAGTAAATTACCAATATTAACGTTTTTCAGTCTTCTTTCGACTTGCTTTCTCACTGCAGAAACATGGGCAATGGCGGCAACCTAATAGACCCATTGCATGACTAAAATGGTATGGGAAGAACTTTGCATGTGACATATTTATCATAAATGATATGACTGGACATACATGTACGTATATTACCCATATAAGGTGTCTTTACAATTAAGGACCTTTAGAGGAGATCGTCATTTAGAAAAAATATGGAGACACGGGATGACATTGTTATCAGCGGCCTCTCCTGCAGGTTACCAGAATCTGAAAATGTTCAGGAATTTCGAGAACACTTATTAAATGGAGATGACATGGTCACAGAAGATGACAGGCGCTGGGAGCCAGGTATTTTTATAAATTCATTAAAAACAAATATATTTGTAATGAATAAAACAACTACTTTAAGTTTTTTTTGACATCGTAAGTACTGCGAGTCCGGTTACATTACGTGCGGGTGCCGTGCCATTTTTCAGACAGGACAGGTCGCGTAGGGGAAATCAGTTTTTCGCGTGAAAAGTGATCGTACGAGGCCCCTTTCCGTACAGTTGCCGTACTTTTTCCGTGCGGCTTCCTTAAAAATCGATAAGTTGTCCGTGCAACCCCCTAGATATTTTTCACACGTAGTCAGAATAAGGAAATGCACATTTTCAAATTCATGCAAGTGAATTACACTGACTTATAAATTTAACATCTTTACTACTATTTTGCCTCCTCAAACCACCAAAGGTGGCACTGAAGGAGACCAACAGCAGGTTCAACAATTATAACGATCACTGCATGTCCATTGAATGCCGGTGTAACGTGACAGAGAGTCCGCTTCCAATCATTTGTGCAGGTAAGCCTCTTTCTATATTTTGACCCACTTAGGTCAAGCTAACCTTAACCATTATAACTAAATGGAGGGAGGACTTTCTGTTACACGGACCCTCAGTTTCGTTACACCCATACGGGAATTGTGACATGCCATCTAAGATAGTGCTGGCTTAGGGCTCATAACTCCATAACAAAAAAATTAAAAACGAAAATGACGGCACGGGATTGTGACCCAAAAACTCGTGGTCAACTCTGCCAATTTACGCGATAAAATCTTGTTCAGGGATGAAGTTACGAGCCATGCCAATTGCTATCTCACCTCGAAATAGAAATGTGTTAAATTGACGATTAAAGCTTTGAGTTGCCTATGCTTATACATGGCAACGAGAAATATAGACGATATTTTATATTTTCGAGTTTTTTTTTTATAAATCAGCACGTCGATAGATGCATTATTGAAAAATTGTATGCAGTAAAAACGTCATTTTTGGTATCTGGATGATAATAAATGGCTGCAATACCCTTAAACTTGCCATTAAGAAAGATATGGAGACAGATTCACGGAAAGGGATGGGCAGTTTACATGTTCGAGCATCGAACGGACATCGCATGAAAAAGAACAGAAAACAAGACGAATAAAATATGACACACTTGAAAATTGTAGATGTCACTGGATTCAAAGTATACTGCCCAAAGCAAATTACAATGGTTGTCGGTTGCGATGTGTAAATGTGATACATGAATTAAATCGTTGGATATATGTTTGTTGTTTATCATTACCAGACATCAGCGAGTATAATTGTACATTGTGCTTTGTTTGAAATCGGTCTGTTTTATTATTTTAAGGGCTGCACGGTTTACCAAGACGAAACGGTAAACTGAAGGAGCTCAGGAAATTTGACAGCACCTTCTTTGGTTTGAATCCCAAGCAGGCCAATGTCATGGATCCTCAATTAAGAATACTTCTGGAAGTGACGTACGAGGCTCTTGTAGATGCAGGTAAGTGTAAAATTATAACTTTCAGTCTTAAATCCACTTGAAATTTACTTCAACGAAAAAGTCAAGGGCAAAGCGACGCGAAAGTGTATTGTTTTACGTCGTGCTATTCTCAACTCTAAGTAATAAAGTGCTGAAAGTTGGCATACAACATTGGTCAAAAAGGTTGTCCCAACCCCAATTCTATGTGCTTTTATTTACAAATGATCACCTCATAGGCGTTAATTGTTATTAACAGTTCTCTTTATTCCAGATACCATATCTAGCAGGATTAATGGTTCAGAAAATACAAATAACGGTGAAAACATCCATATTTTATACCATTTATTCAAATCAAAACCAAGCACCCCCTCAAATCCAGCGTTACAATGTGATTTAAACAGAGGATAAGAAATATCCATCAAATTGAAAACACATCACCAAATTTCACCAAATTTATACAAAATTAGCATTAGGATGTGCTCGTTAAAGGTCACGTGTCTAATAGCGTGTATATGGGTTATAATTCTGTTTTGTGAGATTATTTGGGGATTGTTACTCCTCTGCATTACGCTCACCAATTCATGCCACAGGTGCTCAGTAGGGAGTCTACTAGGGCTCAAAGATGGCGGTTCCATCCTCAGAACATTCTGCTTCTTCAACAAACCACTCCCCAGACGAAAGCTGTGAGCAAGTGCGTTGACACAATGAATCCAGTAGCATCCCCGAAGTCCCCTCTTGGAAACTGAGTGAGACATATGTTGAGAATGTTACAGAAGCATGCCCCAGTAACGTTCTGTTCCAGAGAGAATAATGTACTAATACCATGGGCTTGGGATGCTCTCCAAATGCGGACTGATCTGACACCTCAGGCGATATTTTCCTGCACCAACCCTTCCAAGAGGCATTCTGCAACATGTCTTATTTGGCCATCGATAGGGTACAAGAAATACCTTGATTATTCAGAAAAACCAGATTCCTTCCTCTTACCTGAGGGGTTTATATTCTAGTGAAGCCAGGTGCCTTTCTATTGAATTATTTAATCAGCATTTAATTCCGGTTATCCCAACTAGTGTAAAATACTGCATTCGAATGACTTGAGTGTATTTTGATCATTCAATATGAGGTCCATGTTATTCAATTTATTAAACCCTTGAGCCCTACGGCTCATCAGAGTGAAATGCAGTAAAAATATAAAGTCATAAAAACAACAACGATACAACTACTACTACCGGTACAACTACTAATAGTAATATAAAAACCCATCAGACTGACGTTGATCTTAACTCCGATGCACATTTTAAGTACTTTCCCTAGTTGTTTAATTGTGAAACATTCTTAAGTGATAACAATTTAATTAGCTTGAAAACACTTTGCTTTTTATAATAAAATTTGCGAAAAGTTTTGCGTACAGACGCAGAATTTGGATTTCAAATTATAAATCTTTTATATTATTTAATATTTCAGTTAAAATACACTTTAGAAACAAATTCTCAAAGCACACAAAGCAAATTTTATTTCGCGTAACGAATGAGGATTACGAATCATTTTATTACAGCAGTTCCCATTCTTTTTTCTTAAATATTACCGCTCTTATCGAGTTTTTTCTCAACCGCGTTTTCTTCCATGGAAGTAGTGCCTGGACATACGCATGCTTCAAGATACCCCGAGAGCGATCACTTTCATGAATGTTCGCGGCCGTGTTTGAACTCATTTGTTTAAATATCTATGTTAAACGTCTTTTTAAAATACCAATAACATTACCCATGAAATAAAAGAGATGTATATTGAAAAACTATTAAAACCCACTACACCAAGCATCTGACAGGTTCAGTTACCTGTTATTACTTGGCTTGGGAAGTGCGTCGGTGCGTAATTAATAAGTTTTATTGTTAATGAGCTCTTGGTCAAGTACCATGTATTCAAAATGCATCAGCAATCAGTAAGCTTGTCAACTGATGAGAGTTAATTTGAAAGACTGTCAGCTTTTGATATGAATTAAACCACTTGAGGCGTCCATAATCTCGAGCATCACATCTATTGTCACCGAAGTTAGTAAGAAAGTCACGGAAGACCGTCCGTCACAGACAAAGAAAGATTGTCAGCGAATGACAGATCCTTTGCTGCTTTTTGGTGCATCCCACGGCAACCAAGGCATAACGAAAATTGCCCTACTCCGTTCTCATAGACATTTATCGTCTATTTTGTCACAGTACCACGTGACCGAGATATGTTGCTTCATTTTTGCATATTGGGGTGAGGTTTACTAAAACGCTTTTTTCTACTAATAGATGGTTTTTAAACTCTTTAAAGGATGGGGGTCGATTCAAACATATCTCTAGTATAGGCCTATAGATTGAGTGCTGAATCATCAAAAATCGAGAAATGGATTTTTATGTGCCTCAAATCCTTTAACCCTACTGAGCACATGTAGCATGAATTGGAGTGTGCAATGCAGAGGAGAAACAACCCCCTAATAATATGGATCAACTCCTCGAAGCGCTCCAGGAAGAATGGGCCAATATAGAAAACCCTTGTTAAAGTGTAAACGTGCCACCTACAGGAGATAATTGCAGTGCAACGTAGACACACACGCTATTAGACACGCGACCTTTAACGCGCGCATCCTAATGCTAGTAGTGTGTAAATTTGGTGACACTTGGTGATTCCCTTTCAATTTAATGGACATTTCTTTACCTCTAGCGGAACCAAAGTGAAACATTGGACTTTAGAGGGTACATGTATTAAATTTGAATAAATGGCATAAAATATGGATATCGTCACCGCTATTTTGTATTTTTCTGAACCATTAATCCTGTCAGATATAATATCTGGAATAATAAAAAACACTGTTTTTAACAATTTACTCCTTTGATGTGATCCTTTGTAAATAAAAGCACATGGAATTTGGGATGGGACAACCTTTTTGACCAATGTTGTATTGGCGCTTATGTGCCATCGGCCAAGTCCCTCTCCATTGGTCACTGCAAGCAAACACAGAACTTTTTATATAGTTACTATAACGTTACCATTTTTTAAATGAAAGTTTAGGTAACGTTATGATAACATTATGTGTTTGCTATATATATAGGGTGAAGGTGCCAGCGTCTCCCCAGCAGGCATAGTCGCGTTGGATCAACGTTGAAAACAGGTTAATACGTTAAATTGCCGTTGATCTACCTAAATTCAACGTAAAATCAACGTTGATCCAGCCACGTCAAAACACCGTCATAATGTGACGTTGACTCAACGTTGTATTTTGGTCATTGACACAACCTTGCAGACATGGATTTTAATTTAAAATTATTGAAAACGTGATACTTTGTTTATCAATACTGTAACTAACTTTATCAAAATAATTTTTAAAAAAGTGTTTTAAAGTAAAAATGACAGTTGTTTGTGTCTTTAGTGAAATAGTGAATTTTCTTAACTTGTTATTCAGAAATACATTCCAATAAACTGAATTCCTTGCAAGGTCAGCTAACACTAGGATGAATGTTGCTGTAAATGCGATGGAGTGAAGTTAATAAAGTTGACAGTTCTTGGTACTCTGTTATAGATAGACAGGTTAAGGTGACTGTGACTTTGTTAAACACGCTTAGGAGCTAAATGCGTTGAAAAAATCAGACAAAGCAGGCACTTGGATGTTTTTACAGTGTACGTTATAATTGTGTACCTGTGTTCTGTACCAAAAATAAAAACATTTCAGGTCATTTTAATGTCTTTTCATGCAAGAATGTTGTCTAACAACTGGGGTTGATACAATGTTGTCATCTGACGTTGAGTCAACTTTCAAATCCAATGTTTATCCAACGTATTATCAACGTTATGGTTCAACGTTGTTTCAACGTTAAAACAACATAATTTGCCCGCTGGGTCAATTGCGCCTATGAAAAGTGGCTTTTGATAATTGCTTCACTTGAAAGCATTCTGGATGGCTTGAGACAGCGGCCAAGAATTTTAAAGGTTACCAAAAACTTCGTAATTGCCATGATTATGAATATGTGGAAGACCGGTGTCATGTACGGTGTTTTGTAACGGAGTACTAGCGCACCCTGTGGTAAGAGAGTACTTAAAGATACGTTTGAACAGAACGTGGATTCCCAGTACACGCATATTAACTACTTTTACTATTTTCTTATACGATCCAAATAAAGTCGACATGCCAAAGGATAAACCAAATTAATCACTCTATCAGGCATAAAAGAGTTTTAAAACGTACTGCACCTTCTTCAAATTTCTGGTCGTAAATTGACCCATTTATCTGCCCCCGGTAATTATATACAGCATAGAAAGTAAAGATATCCGTTCATATATCATTTTGCAGATAATCTGAAACGATATCTAAGGGATACTATTTGAAGCTACAAGTATAATGGTGGCATTTGGTCAGCTTTTGTTATGTGGCAAAATCTAACTTCAAAGTCACACTATGCGTAACCTGTGAATCATATGTAGAACGAACTCTCTGTTCGGCTGAACCTTAATTTTTTACACCAGAACAAAACATTTTTTTTTCGTTTTTTTAAAAAAGGGCTTAGTATGCAAAGCTGTTGTTTTTAAGGCACTCGAGTGTGTAGTGCACACTAAGAACGTTTTTCAGTTATATCTGTTTCCAAGTTTAATCAGCATCGTTTGTTACCTATAAAAAAGTTCAGTTCAGTTATAGCCTAAACTGATGTTACTAAAAGTAAAATTTTTTATAAAATTTGTCACTAAAACTATATATGTAATAACTGAATATACATAACACTATGGCTTTCAAACTTTAAGGCATTAACATTTCCCAAGCTAAAGGCAGCAGGATAGGCGTCTTTGTTGGTTCAGCTGGCTCTGATGCTATGGAGGCGTGGTCTTCTGATCCTGAAACTCTGATTGGTTACAGTATGACAGGCTGTCAGCCGGCAATGCTTGCAAATCGACTGACTTTTTACTTTGATTTTAATGGTAAGTGTTAATCAAGAGAGGTGGTGTGGACGTTTTTTTCGTGTCCTTATACACATATTAAAAGATAATATTCCAATGAACGACAAATATGAGAAATGTCCGTAAATGTCTAGAAATAAGTAAAACAAACTTTACAGTAGTCAATGAAAACCTTTTATTTTAAAGAATTCTCTAACTGTTCAGTTATTTATTTACTATTCCTTATTCGCTTTAAAATGAGTGTTATTGTGTTTCATTCATATTCAATGTGTTCAACCAGCAAAACGTACTTTTTGCCCTGTCATTGCTCTCTCCATTTCTTTCAGGTCCAAGTATGGTCATAGATACAGCCTGCTCATCGAGCATTGTCGCCATGAATCAAGCTATAATGGCTATTCAGTCTGGCCAATGTGAATCTGCCATAGTGGCAGGTTCACATATATGTCTAAAGCCTTGTACCTCACTACAGTTCCAGAAACTAGAAATGCTATCTCCTGAAGGTGCCTGCAAATCGTTTGATGCGTCAGGTGAGGCATTTATTTCATTCAAATGCAGGCAAAGAACTAAAACGGTTGCCATCAGATGTTTACCATTATTTTTGTGAAAACTATGGTGAAATACATAACAATCTATTGGTAGACTTTCCTGTATTTTGGAAAGCATTTTGTGCTTTTTTTCGATAATAGAACATCTTTTGAGTGTCTTACCTACTGGGAACACATAAAAAAGAAGAAAAGAAACACACCTTCGTGCCCAACATTGAATTTTCTTTTTCAATCAGATTTCTTTTTTCAGCAAGTCTAAAGATTTTAAATTTATGTTAAATGTTAAATTCAAACTAGTGCAACTGGAAATTTTATTCAAGGATGTAACATTGCTGTTTCATTTAAACAAGTTCATGTTTATTTATGATTGGGTTTTTGCAGGCAATGGATATTGCCGTAGTGAGGGCATTGTGGCTGTTTACCTACAAAAAGCTCCTGCAGCAAAACGCATATACTGTAAGATTCTAAACTCAAAGACTAATGCAGATGGAAGGAAAGAAAAAGGTCGGTTTTTGATATCTTGCAGACACTGTAAAATATCTTTTTGTGTGCCCACTCAGCAACCTTTTATTGCAAGCCATATTATATATATCTTTTCATTTTTCAAATGTTGGTGTATGTAAATATTTTGCATTATACTATACAATATAGATATAATTTTCCAGGAATCACATTCCCATCAGGAGAAATGCAAAAGGCTTTGTTGACTGAAACCTATGCAGAGGCCAAATTGAGCCCTTCAGAAGTTTCTTATGTGGAATGTCATGGCACTGGAACTCGAGCAGGAGACAGACAGGAAGTCAACGCAGTAACTGAGGTCTTCTGTCAAGAGAGAAGTGAGCCCTTGCTGATTGGATCTGTCAAATCCAACATGGGACATTCCGAAGCTACTTCTGGCAAGTTGAATATTTTATGTATTGTTTAGGACAAAAGGTATGACCGATGTAAACTTGGTGTTCTGCCTGGTTGAATGAGTGAACAGGCTGACTTCTTAATTTATGACACACAATTTCAGAGTAAATATATATATAATATGCATTCACTCTGCAATAATGACATGTGAATTAATTTTTTCTAATGAAAAAAACTTAAATCATGTAAAAATGCGTAAGTTGATTAGTAAAGTAAGCAGTATTAAGGAAAACCCATGATTTACATAAGGTCACTGCCTTTAACCAATAATTAATGAAGTGATTTGATATATCAGCTAATTGAAACTTGTTACATCCATTCTTTTGTAGGATTGGCAGCTCTCGCAAAAATCATCATATTCATGAAAGATGGTGTTATTCCACCAAATCTACACTACTCAGCGCCTAACCCAGATATTCCAGGATTATCGGATGGAAGACTCAAAGTAGTCACTGAGTGTACAAAATGGAATGGAGGACTTGTTGGGTTGAGTTCATTTGGGTTTGGGGGAACAAATGCCCATCTGATTCTCATGTCAAATGACCAAAAAGAAGAAGCAGAGAGTTTTTCAGCGGGGATAGAGCCAAAATTGTTTACTTTCTGTGGTCGGACAGAGGAAGGTAAATAAAAAAAAAAAAGCTTTTAAACCATGTGTCCTAATTTTATATATGTATAACGAGCAGAAAATGGAAAACATTCTCTCTGCAAGTCTTGCATAGATTAATATTAATAAACCTGTTAATACAGGTTTGGCTCTAATTTATTACATTTTTTTTCAAGGTGTACAACATGTTCTTAAAGAAGTAAAAAAGAACCCAAAAGACCTAAATCTCCAAGCCCTTTTGTATGAAAATGCTTTTGATGACCCTAAGATGCAACCATATAGAGGTTATACATTGCTCAGCACGAATGAGTTACAGGAAATACAGGTACTGTATTTAAGATGGATACATGAAATAAACTATATTTATTTCAGATCCCAAACTTGTGTATACAAAGAAAAGGCAAAAATTCATTTTAAATTTAGTTTAACAGTTTAATTTATTTAATGAATGAATCTTTATTTGATGCACCAAAATATATGTATCAAATGATAAGGCATTTTTGTTTCTCTAAGATCTGCCATATTGAGCCACGACCAGTGTGGTATGTATTCCCTGGAATGGGGACACAGTGGCATGGTATGGGGGAAGCACTGATGCAAATAGAAGTGTTCAAACAGTCCATCATGAGGTCACATGGCTACTTGCAATATGTGGGTTTCAACCTGATTGACCTGCTTCTAAACGGGACAGAAGAAACTTTAAAAAGCACAGTTAATTCTTTTGTGGGAATTGCAGCTATACAGGTTATTACGCATTGAATTATTTAGTCACAGACAAAAATCATCTTAATTTTATGCTGATAATTTTTTACAAACTATTATAAATGGTAATCATAATCAAAGCAAGAAGACATCTCTTGCTTAAGAGGCACCAAATCATTTATGTACTGTTGATATTACCTTTTTATACACCATATGTTTTAAACATACTGGTATATATGAATATATATATTGCAAAATATTAATATATTACAGGATATCTTTTATATATAGTGCATGCATTTTCTATGGTTGTTCATAAAATAAACTCTTGTTCAGGTGGCACTTGTAGACACATTGAAGCTACTTGGTATAAAGCCCGATGGAATTGTTGGACATTCTGTTGGTGAGCTTGCCTGTGGCTATGCTGATGACTCAATGACTGCAGAGGAGACTGTGCTAGCAGCATACTGGAGAGGAACATGTATTATGGAGGCAAACTTAGAAGAGGGGGCCATGGCTGCTGTTGGTATGTTTTCATACATGAAAACATTATCCCACAAATTCTTATTTTGATTTTAAAAACAAATGTTCTTGTTTTGGTGTTTTTTTTAAACCTTAATTTATGTTAGTTTCATAATCAGTTAACATAATTACTACTTTTGAGTCATCATACATTAGCCAAATTTAAAAATTATTTTTGTCAGTTTAAAACCAAAACAACCTGTGAATGGCAAAAGAAAATCCAATTGCAATTGGAATTTATTGCAAGGTAGCCAAGGGACTGTTAGTAACAACCATGGTCCTGTTTTGCAAAGACAAATATTTCACAATATATAATATTTGTTTGATACTTCATGTCCCAGGTTTGAACTGGACAGAGAGCCAAGAAAGATGTCCAGAGGGGGTGGTTCCTGCCTGTCACAATGCTCTGGATTCAGTGACCATTTCTGGACCCAAAACTGCAGTGACTAAGTTTGTTCAGGAGCTACATGACCAAGGAGTGTTTGCAAGGGAGGTTCAAACATCTGGCGTTGCTTTTCACTCCTATTTCATGTCAAAAGTTTCACCCAAGTTGAAAGAGGCCATGGAAAAGGTATTTAATTGCACTTGCTAGTCCCAGAATAATTACTGTTATACGCCTCTATTTAAAAAAAACTCACAATTTTGTAAAACTTCCATCTGTGGGTTGCAATTTTGTAAATAAATTTTTTTGGTAATTATTAATATGACACAAAAACACTTATTTATAATTTTTCCAAACAATTTAAAGTGAGTATTAGTGTGCAATTTCTTAAAAAGAAAGTAAAACAAACCAAATGTTATATAACATGTTGGTTCATAGTAGTAATAACATCTTGGTTTATATATACAGGTCCTAAAAAGCCCCAAACCAAGAAGCCCTAGATGGATCAGTTCTTCTATCCCAGAAACCAAATGGAACACCTCTCTTGCACAGATGTCATCTGCAGACTACTACGTCAACAACCTGGTCAGTCCTGTGCTGTTTCAGGAGGCACTGCAGCATGTCCCTAAGAATGCTATCATTGTAGAGGTAGCTCCACACTGTCTGCTGCAGTCCATCCTCAAGAGATCACTGGACTCACAATGCACTCTGCTTAGCCTGATGAAGAGAGGGCATCCAAACAATTTAGAGTATTTTTGGACCAATATAGGAAAGTATGTTCAAAATAAACAAACAGTTAATTTAAATCTATATGATGCTTCATAAAGGAACCTGAAAATGTTACTTTACAAGTAGCTTTAGCTTTTTTTTCCATTTGCAATAGGATATGATGGTATGACCTACCCCCTAAAAGGAAAACAAAAGTGAAAGTAATTTGTTTTCTGGAATGTCTCTACAGATTCAACAAACTTCCATTGTTTATATGTTGCGATTGTCATACAGGAAAAAAATAAAACATTTACTTTCAGGTTGTATATGAATGGTGCAAATCCACACCCTCTGAACATTTACCCGCCAGTTCATTTCCCAGTTCCCAGTGGCACCCCTATGATATCTCACCTGGTGAAGTGGGACCATTCCCAGGATTTTGCTGTGCCAACTCAGGATGACTTTCAGGCAAAGTCCAAGAGCAGTGGGAAAAGTGCAGACTATGTGTATGAGGTGGATGTATCTTCTGAGTCACCAGATCATTATCTAGTGGATCACATGTTAGATGGCAGAGTTCTTTTTCCTGCCACAGGTACTTTTAGTTTGTTTCTTTACTTGTATTATAATTTTTTCGTCATTTTTTAAAATTTTCCTAATGTATTCATGCATATTATTTATATAGTACTTTAAATTTGGTCTGATTTACAGGATACTTGGTGCTAGCTTGGAGAGCCTTGGCAAAAATGAAAGGGCAGTTTTATCAACAGATACCAGTGAACTTTGAAAATTTTGTAATACATCAGGCAACAGTCTTATCAAAAGATGGTACGTCAGTCAGTATTGTTGTTCATAATACACTGATAATACTGATGTCATACATCAACTCGCCTACTTTCACACTTACTTCTAACTCTAACTATCAGACTAAAAATTAGTTTGAAAGGGGGTATCCCAGGAGTACTATTATTACAGTGTGTCTCATAAATTCATATCTTTTACTCGCAGCCAAGACATCACTTGAAATCAGAATACTGCAGACTACAGGAGGCTTTGAAATTTGTGAAAGTGGTAGTCTTGTAGCAAGTGGTGTGATCCATAGTCCTGCTGAACCAGGATTACAAACACCTGAGGAATGGGTGTCAGAAAATGGGAAAGATCCATCCCAAGAGTGGAAACAATTGACATCTGATGATTTCTACAAAGAGCTTAGGCTCAGAGGATATGATTATGGTGCAACATTCCGTGGCGTTTTGTCAACAAACAATATAGGTAGGTGAAATGGAATTTATAAAGAAGATATATTGCCACAAATAGAAAAGTTTATGCTTAAAGCTAATTGTCATTCTGAGTGACTGAAAAAACTGTAAACAATAGAATTTACTTGTAAGTAGGTCTTACAGAAGCAAAACTGATTTAATCTGAAAGGCCTTTTCATAGTCTCTGTACCATTCCACTGTATAAAGGAAAAGAAATTTAAAGGGCCTTCAATTTTTCAGGTGATCATGGTCAGCTATTGTGGAAGGACAATTGGATAACATTCCTAGACCACATGTTGCAGATGTATCAGTTTGGTTCAGAGAGGAGCAATCAAGTCAAGTTGCCCACTCGAATTCGTTCCATTTGTATTGATCCAACATTGCATTCCCAAAGGATGCTCAAAACTGATGACGACATTCATGGTAATGCGTACAGTACACGCATGTACACATAGACACACACCTTAAACCCATCTTGTTTTAGCTTTTTCTGATAACAATAGTCCATGGAATTACCATTCCCCATATTCATAATATATATACTGTATAGGCATGTGTGAGTCATTTGTTAAAAATGTTTCCAAACTGGTATGAAGCTTGGTTTGTAATATTAGTATGAAGAGATTTGCATTTTGAATTATTATATTTTGTTTTCCATTGTATATATCCAGAAATATATTGTACTTAAATCGGCCCCTTAATCACCATAGCAATGTAATATTTAATTCAAACAAAAACTGTCTATGTATTTTTACTATTTTCAGTATTTGATGTCTTGGTAAACAAGTGGGCTGAAACTTGCACAGCTGGTGGTGTTGCATTCTTAGGAATACATACCACAACAGCACCAAAAAGACAACAAAATCAGACATCGATTTGTGTTGAAGAATACCATTTTGTGCCTTATACAGAAACACAGTTGTCACCCATGCAGGATGGTTCAAAGTCAAAAGATGCTCTGTGTGATGCTGTTTTCCATTCAAGGACACTGAAACCATGCCTCAGTGTGGTGATAGAAAATACTGGCACCCCAACACTGAAGGTTGTAGAAGTGTCTTCTGGAAACAGCCAGATTTACAAATCTTTATTTCAGCTGATTAAATCACGTGCAGTTATGCTCGACTATACAGTTCTTGGTGAGGAAATGGGAAAAGAGATGCAAGAGGAGCTGGAGTCCTTGGATGGTCAATTTATTAAATGGGATTTGTCATCACCACTCCCAAATGACATACAACTTGCAAATCTGGTTCTGGCCAAGGATTTGTTCAGCAAAGGGAATAACATCATAGCCACACTTTGCAAACTCAAAAGTTTGGTGGAAGATGGTGGTTTCTTGCTCATCAGTGAAAACACAGATGGCCAACAGACACACCAGATGACAGCTGAAAATAACAATAGCCATGGGACACCCATGAGTAAAGCAAGTTGGGAAGAAACATTTTCAGCAGAAGGTTTGCAGATTGTATCTCAGAAGGATGATGGTATCTCACGCATTTCTTTCCTCTGTAGGAAGTCCACTCTGGTGGGAACTGCTACCGTTCTACACATTGACGACAATGTTTCATTTGAGTGGGTGGATCAGTTGAAGAAAGCAATGGCTGATCACATAGACAAACCTAAAGATGCAACTATCTGGTTGGTGTCCAAAAATGAGCCTTGCAGTGGCATACTAGGACTTGTAAATTGCCTGATAAAGGAGCCTGGAGGTAACAGGATCAGGTAAGCAGTTTTTTGTTTTCTTTAATGATAATTGTTTTTTAAGAATGTAATGTCAAATGTATTATAAATTTATATGATGACACAAGTATAATCAATACAGTTATTTCAAATTGAGGGATGTGGTGCTCATAAATAGACTGACACAATTCACAATTTCAGACTAGGTCCTTATGATATTTGTTGTTATTGTTTATTTAGATCTCAGCTGAAGTTTGCTCAAAATTTTGTGATATTCACATACTGCATTGTTGTGCCTTGTAGGTGCATATTCAATGCCAGTGAAGATCCTTTGCCTGATGTGACAGTGGGTAGCGAAATGTTCAAGATTCTCAGACAGAAGAATCTTTTGATGAATGTGTACAAAAATGGTCAATGGGGGTCCTTCAGACATTTGTCTTCAAATCAGGGTAAGTACCAGTATAAACTTATAATACAAGACCACATTCAATTAGTCATCATGCTTGTGTATCCCCCTCAGACATTATGGATCTGTCCACTATATATCTAATTTTTATAGATGTGCAAGAGCCTTATGCTGAAGTGGAGCATGCATTTGTGAATGTACTGACCAGAGGTGACCTGTCCAGTTTACGTTGGATTGAGTCTCCCCTGAAGTATTTTGATCCAGACCAGAACCCCAGTAGAGAGCTGTGTAGTGTGTACTATGCTGCTCTCAACTTCAGAGATGTCATGCTGGCCACAGGGAAACTGCCGCCTGATGCCATACCAGGTAATAATTGATTGAATGGCCAAAAAAAAAAAAAAAAAATTAGATGCTCTTCAAAATAAACTAATTCAAATTCACACAGTTACATGTATTTCTAGTGCATGTATGTAAATGCAACTCTTTTTGGAAAATCTTAAAGGATTTGGTTAAATCCTTTTATTGCAAGTTTTTATTAACAATTACAGCATGCTTAGGTACATTATTTATTTTTCATTTTGCAATGTCACTTCAACATTTGAAACATCACAATATTTATATTATATACATTTACAAATCTTCAGGTTTTCTTGACTCACAAGAATGTCTGCTGGGGATGGAGTTTTCTGGAAGAGACAACAGTGGAAGGAGAATAATGGGAATGGTACCTGCTAAAGTAAGACATTTTATTTTTAAACCATTCCATGAGTTGTTTGTGCATTTGCCTGCCCTCTACATACATTTCAAGCTCTTTTTATTGCTTGTATATGCACTGTGTAACTTGTTGATCTATTTTTAAATTAGTCATCCAAAGCGTATTATTTTGTGATATAGTCTTCAGTCCAGAGTAATCCAAAAACTCTGAGATAAATGACAAACACAACACAAACATGTGGGTTGATTGATATTTGGACAGTGCTCTTTTATATACCAACCCATTATCCATTTTTATGATATAGTATACCAGCATAAAATCTGTTGAATTAACAATTAACAAGCAAATGATTTATTCAAAAAGGGCATGGCTACCACAGTGAATGCTGACAAGAGGTTCCTATGGGAAGTTCCAGCTACATGGACACTGGCAGAGGCTGCCTCGATCCCAGTAGTCTATTCTACAGTGTACTATGCCCTGGTGGTCAGAGGAGAGATCAGGAAAGGAGAGAGCATCCTCATTCATGCTGGTGCAGGAGGTGGGTCAATAGATGTTAAATTTTTTTTATTAAAAGTGCTGTTTTTTTTAGTGTCAGTATTTTGAAAACTTTGATAACATTGTAGGAGCATGCACTGATATTTTTGGAATGTTACACATAAGAATTTATTATTGTTATTATAATTATTATTATTATTATTGCATGTCACTGTCAGGAGTTGGCCAGGCAGCTATATCAGTGGCCCTCCACTGTGGTTGTGAAGTGTACACAACTGTGAGTTCAGAAAAGAAGAAACAGTTCCTTATGGAACAGTTTCCACAGCTGAAAGACAAAAACTTTTCCAACTCACGGGACACATCATTTGAAATGGACATTCTAAAGGCAACCAAGGGAAAGGGTAAGCATTAATATTAAATCATCTTTATGTCATACACTTTCCTTGAAATATTTCCATGTGAGCGACTTAAGGAAGAAAAATTCAAAAAGGTACCTGAAATGTGTAATTTTGTCATCTGTTCTGAATAAGGTATACTATGGAGGTGAAGAGAAAATGTTGAAATTACCAATTCTTTACAGGTGTGGATTTAGTTTTAAATTCTCTGTCTGAAGAGAAACTTCAAGCCAGCATCAGAACACTGTCAAACCATGGAAGGTTCCTTGAAATTGGAAAAGTAGATCTATCAAATGACTCTGCCCTGGGTGAGATATATTTGCAATAATTACTGTGATTTGGTTTGGAAATACTAATATGAAACAATTAAAGTTGACTTCACTTCTACAGAAGTTCAGTAGAAAATTCTTTTGGCATTTTCAAAAAACCAATTTGGAATTTAGGGAAAAAAAGTCACTACTATGGAATAAAAAATTAATCAATCAATCACAAATTGTTGTTTCTCTGCTTTAGGTATGTCAGTGTTTTTAAAAGATGTAGCATTCCATGGAATTTTACTGGATAAGTTCTTTGAAGATGAAAGTTACATGGATAAATGGCAAATTGTGGCAGATCATGTGACCCAAGGTATCCAGTCAGGAGCTGTGCGTCCATTGAAAACTAGCATATTTGATAAGGAAAAGGTAGAAGAAGCTTTCAGGTTTATGTCCCAGGGAAAACACATAGGGAAAGTGGTGATCAAGGTAATAAATTAAAACAAACTTATTCACTATACACCACATCAGATGATAACAATATACAGCAGGTTATAAAACACTATTTAATATATTTGTTCATTTTTAGCCAATAGTTATTTAGGAAGAGCCAAAACTGAAACCTGTCTC
This sequence comes from Lingula anatina, assembly GCF_051362555.1. Classification (NCBI taxonomy): domain Eukaryota; kingdom Metazoa; phylum Brachiopoda; class Lingulata; order Lingulida; family Lingulidae; genus Lingula; species Lingula anatina. The sequence continues at coordinate 41,987,482 of NC_141767.1, forward strand.
TATAATCTGTTAAAACAAGCCAGAGCCAGCATTTTCAATTTTTTTTTTCTGTAAAATGTCAGCACCTAGCTTTGATATGCGTCTGATGTGTTGATAGAACAAACACATATAAGGGGTCAAAATAAACAACCCATGGTTAATTGATATACCTTTTATGAGCTTTTATCCAATTTAGAATAAAGAATTTTTTTGTGACTCAGATTAGAGAAGAAGAACCCAAGACAGTAACCCCACCACGCTTATTCAAACTCCCTGCAAAAGCCAGATCCTACTGTGACCCCAAACTTGTCTACATCATCACAGGAGGCTTGGGAGGGTTTGGTCTGGAGTTGACACAGTGGTTGATTGAACGCGGGGGAAGACATTTTCTTCTCACGTCTCGTTCAGGGATCAGGACTGGTTACCAGTCAAGGTGTGTCAGACAGTGGAGGGATCTTGGAGTGGATGTCAGGATTTCAACAAGAAACATTTCCACAGCAAAAGGGGTGCAGGGTCTCATTCAGGAGGCAATGGAGACAGGACCTGTTGGGGGAGTCTTTCACCTAGCTATGGTGCGTAAGGGTTCATACGGAAGAAGCATATGGAAGAAACTGAAATAATGTCACTGAAAAAAAGAAAAAAAAATAATTGTATCAATTTTGAAACAGCAAAAAAGGTTGACACATAAGGATCTATTTCTTTATCTGCTTACATGATGCAGTAAAGAAACATTGTCATGCCATGAGATAATGCTGTCACATCAAGACACATTGGGGTGAATTTGCTGATTTTGAAACAGCAAAAAAGGTATTTTGACCAATTTAGGCCATTTTTACATATCGATCCACCTTAATAATTCTTACTTATTGCTACTATTCACAGGTGCTGAAAGATGCTCTTTTTACAAACCAGACAAAGGAGACCTTTAAGGAAGTATCTGAACCCAAAGTACTGGGTTCTGTGTACTTAGACCAGTACACTCGGCAGATGAGTGCAGATACATTGCACTGGTTTGTTGTCTTTTCCTCTGCCTGTGGAAGTGTTCTTGGAAATGCTGGACAGACAAACTATGGCTTTGCAAACACTGCTATGGAGAGACTTTGTGAGAAAAGATGCTGGGATAAACTACTGGGTTTGGCCATTCAGTGGGGGCCTATAGGTAATTAGGGGATAGAAAATGAGGGAATGCCCATCTAGTTGAATCTTAATAATAATATGATCTGTTCTCTGAGCTTTCATATTTCTTCCCAAAAAACAAAACTGAGATCAGTAAATTTATCACATCCAGTGATATGCGTCATCTTCTTTTTTCTTGACTGTAGTCTGAGCTAGAACAAGATTGTGTAAAATGCCAAAATGCTACTGTATGCAGTAGTTCAAATTTAAGCAAGGTTTGAATAATTTTACACATTGTAACTTTTGCATCTTCAGGTGATGTAGGAGTTGTAATTGATGGTATGTTAGGAAACAATGATACAGTTGTAGCTGGTGGCTCTCCACAGAGGATTGCTTCCTGCCTAACCACACTAGACCACTTACTTAACCATAATTTCCCAGTGATGTCCAGCTACATAGTAGCAAACAAGGAGAGAGCTAAAACATCGAATGACACTGAGGGCAAAAAATCTCTTTTTAAATCTGTTGGAAACATTCTAGGTGGGTATAATCATATTGTATTATATACAGATGTTGATTTGGGGATGTGTTCCTGAAATGGATTTTTATTCAAATGGCTTCAATATAAATTGACCTCCATAGCTTCTCATCAGTCTGTCCTGCCAAAGTATGTATTGGCCAATATCTTAAGCAGAACTTGTTAACACTAGTGTTGATGATATATGTTTGTTTGATATTTATGTCATTTGAGCAATTAAACTTTTTCCATTAATCCATTTATCATAGTTTTCTTAACTTTTTGCTAAATTCAAAAACCTTTCAATTTTAAATGTAACATAATAATAAATTTTTTCTTTCCATTAATAGGTATAAAAAATCTTGAAAGCCTGGACCCAGACACAACTTTACTGGATCTTGGGCTCGATTCTCTCATGAGCGTGGAAGTCAGGCAGATAATGGGCAACCATGATGTTGTGGTATCACTGGCAGACATACCAGCAATGACAATTGGGAGAATAATGAAATTAGACTAGATGGATACTTTCATGGTTTTGATGTTATTCACCTACTTGATAGGCCTTTTCTTGTACTGATTTGAGTTTTTTAGTTTAGGTCAAGTGAGTTATAGTTAAGTCCCTAGTAAATTATAAGAAAAAAAAATCAGCAGTTTCAAGCATTTTTGGGCACATGGTACCTTTTCACCTATTTGGGAAAGGCAGAGCAGGATCCACCTATGTTTTGAAAAAGGGGAAGATCTGGGTTAAAGGGTTAACCCCCTAGACCTAACTTGCACAATGTAAAGGTCACACTAAAAAGGATAAAGGCCAGAATCTTATTCCCCTTTCTCTCTCCCCCCTCCCCACCCCCAACCCAGCTCAAGCTCCCAATCAGTCAACAGTAGGGTGTTGTGATCACACACTAAGAAGTCATTACGATTATAAATGGTATGTTTTCCAAATTTTTCTTTTATAAGTTTTGTACTCAATTCCCAGATATTATCCTTAAATCTAACATACTATTAATGAATCAACATTTTAGATTATTTTAGAAGTTTTTTTAGCATGAGATATTTATGGCAATTTATAGCAACAGAAATGTTATTTATAAAGGTTAACATCTTAGAATATCTTTCTAAAGGGTGAGGGGTTTATATTTAAATATATTTTGAAAAATGATTTATACAGGAGGTAGAGGTGCAATTTTTAAAAAAAATCTTATTAAACATATTAAATGTACTTGGGTCATGTTTTACTTTTCTAGTGTTTTAGAATGTCATAACTGTCATCCAATGATGTATCAAAGGTTGGTTTTCACTATGTACCACTCAAAAGGATTAAAATACACAATAACTGTTTGCTTTATATATACCATGTATGAAATAATCAGTTTTTTTTTTGTTTGTTTGTTTGTTTATGTACGTACACATGAAAACAGTAAGCCGAAAAGACAGCAACTGGAAAAGACAGGTCTAGATGATCTGCATCTGCTTGTTTTAGGCCCCTATTTCACACAGACCACGAATCCCACGAATGGCCATGAATTGACAAATTCCACGATTCATGGTTGAATCGTAATCAGTTTGTGAAGTTCTTAACAGATTCGTATAAATTCCTAGTCAATTCTTGCACTTCTTGACCAACAGGAATTGGTGGCAAAAACTTTGATGCCCCTATTTCACACAGACCACGAATCCCACGAATCGCCAGGAATTGAAAATTTTAGGATTCATGGTTGAATCGTAATCAGTTCGTGAAGTTCTTAACAGATTCGTATATAATCGTAGTCAGTTCTTGCAATTCTTGATCAATCGGGAATTCGTGGCAAAAATTTTGAGCTGTTCGAAGTTTTGACCACGAACTCCCGATTGCAAAAAATAGTAGTGAATTTCTGGACAATATTCGTGCGATTCCAGCCGAATCCCACGGATATTCGTAACACTATCGCACCTGTATCATAACTGAATCGTAGAGCGTGTCGAATTAGACCAAAAAATTGGCAAAATTTCACGATTCCAGCCGAACCCCACGAATATTCGTAACACTATCGTACCTGTATCGTAACTGAACCGTGAGCGTGTCGAATAAGACCAGAAAATTGGCAAAATCTCACGAATCCTCACGAATCCTGAAATTTGTCAATTCCTGGCGATTCGTGGTCTGTGTGAAATAGGGGCCTTAGGAAGCATTCACCCAGGTAGTTGTGGGATAACATGACTGTGCAAGGCAATAATAAAAGCAGTAGCTGTTTCCATAGCAAATTTATTATGCTAAAAGAAATCTAACCTAAAATATGGAACTTTAAACTGTTAGTTAAAATGTGAAAGTCAACAATGAATCAGCCAAACGTGACGTAGGTCTATTGTCCTCTGGAGTAAGACAATGAAGATTGTACAATGCACAAAGTTAATATAAGGACTATATCCAGGCTTGTCCACCAGTGTTGGAAATAAATATCCAGACAGGATTTCATATCTAGGATTTTCAACTTTGTTTATAAGTGGATGTTATTACTTGAAGATCTATAGAAGCTACCAAATACTATTAGTCAACTGATGAATGATCAATTGCACTCCATTATTTTGACCCCCATTTATCACTGGAGTCGCATTTACATTAAAGTTGCTTATTGTTAGAACCCTTCTCTGTGGAGCAGCTTGATTGGGGCAAGCTCACCAGAACAATGATAGCATTCCAATTGTTCTCTGATACTACTTGCATGCAGTACCCAGAGGCTGGGATGGCAATAACCAGTGGTACCAGAGAATGAAAACTGCTGAAAGTGGCCATCTTCATCATACCTATGACCCATTTAGGCTAATAATCAGACAGCCCACAGAGAAGGGTTGTACCAAAAACGGTCCAAAATGTAAACACAACTTTCTGCTGGAATGTTGCAAGGTTAAGTGTACTGTGTTAATAAGGCACTGCATGTAGTTGTCTATGTTATTGGGGAAAAATATTCCCCCCGATATGTCATTAAAACCTTGTTATATTGTTCATAAATGCCAAATATTACCAGAACTTTTTAGGGGACCTATGATAATTTGAGATTTATGCTAAGAAGTATACATATAACCACTAAAATAAAACATTGCTGAACAAAGCACTGAGTAATGTAATTTTGTACAAAGACATGAAATAAGTCTACTATTGGGAACAATGCAATAGCTTTCCAGTTAGTGAAAAGAAACCTTCCCCGTCTTGTTCAACAATGATTCAGCTGTCAGATACAATGCCAATTCCATTACAAAATTCCATTCAAGTGAACACAACTTAATTTTAACCTACTTTGCTACAAACTTACAACATTTAGTAAGATATTATTTAAAAATAGATATCTATGTACACAAATCCACTGCTATCACTCTTCCACCTTTTACATCAATTAAAATATACACCGTGGCATGAATAATTTTATACAAGGACTAGTACCAATAATTCTACAACGTTGCAAGTTGCAGATGGTTAACATGAATGAGTTCTTTTAATTGCTTGATAAGGACTGTTTATTTTCTTTTTTTAAAAATAGTAACAACCTCATATTTGGTGTTCAAAACAAGAATGTTCCGCCTGGTGTGGCAGAATCCAGATCAAAAATATCTCATAAAATATTAATCCAAAGAGCAATTTGCATACCACCCTTAATTAGAAAAATATATACCATGTCAGGCACTCGTGTGTACATAAAAAAGCAGTATTTCATATGGAAGAGCTTAGTTCTACTGACTGAGGAGAATGTCCTTAATATTTTCAGGTAATTAAATGAGGACTGACAGTCCACTTAAGGAGTGTCGATGCACGTTATTTATAAAGCCATCTTTCAGATCAGCTATTCTTCAATATAAATTCGGATAAGCATACCATATCTTCACTAAAGCAAATTCATTACTAAAGCAATTTTGATCTAGTTATTTTTGTTTTAAAAACTAATATTTATAAAATACAAAACATATAATAAAATAAAATTTTGTAAGTTTCTCCACTACTTTATCACATAAAAAAACCTGAACTTAATTAAAAAGAGAAAAATAATGTAGTCAATAATACCAACCAACTGAATTTGCTCCATTTGCTACGTGCTTAAGTCTAAGAGGTTAAACCACAAATGTAAATGTCTTTCTCCACTTTTCTCATTAACTGTATTAGTTGGAACAAAAAAAAGTATACAAAAAATTTAATTTGCTTTGGTATTTAAGATGCGGAATAAAACATGTGAACTACAGTCTGTTGCAGACCTGGAAATATTGTCATAAACAAACAACAGTTTAAAGGAGCTCTTATAAGTTCCCTATATAAATTGTTCAGCCAAAGCTAAATAACATACCTTGTTAAAAATATTTTTTCATACAAAAAGTTATTTTTTCCAAAACTTAAATAGGAATCAAATGTCTAAGCACTTCAGTTGATTGCTTCACCTTCTTAATCTTCATCTCCGATGCCACGACAGAGGCAGATGGCAAATATGAAACCAAATAACTGGAAACCAACCACAGTAATAGATTAATATTCTTATTTCAAACTGACAAAGTTCAAGGACAAATGTGTCACTTAACCATACAGTTGAACACATGTTAGCAGTTTTTCACTTCATTCTATTTTTACAAAATTGAAATAATTGATTGAGTTTCTAAATAAAAGAGCACCAATGCTGTGACTCGAGAACAATTAAACCATGCTCCCCTGTCACAATACATATATCTATACCTGGTGACAATATTAGGCCTGTTGGGGGAAATAACCTACTGGTTATTGGTATTCATTTATGTAAATGCGTGTGTGCGTGCATGCACCACGGGTGTACACTAACCTCAACTCCTGCAATACCACAACCCACAGCAATGACGACAACCGCGTGATTGAGAAACCAGTCCTTGACAGCTTCATAGCAGCCCTGCAAGTAAAAGTCGTCATTGATTTCACACTAAATTGTACATTTAGCATCATTAAAAAATGCATGGTTAAAAAATGAGAATGGTTACTAATAGAAGGATGGCTGGCGTTTCACTCAGGGATAGGAAGGCGAGTGAAGAGCTGAATCAACATATGGGTATAGATAATATCAGGGATATGTTGCACCATTCCAGACTGAGATGGCAGGGATGTAGAAAGGATGAGTGAAGACAACTGGGTGAAGAGAGTAATAAAGTTTGAAATGGAGGGCAGGAGGCCTCCAGGTAGACCAAGGTTGACTTGGAGGGAGGTAGTGAACACAGACAGGAGACAGCTGCAAGCTCAAGACAGATCCCAGTAACAGACAAGAAATACGTACCCAAGATGATATTTAAAAAAGGGAGGTATCTTTCTGAAAACTGTCATGTATAATGAACCGTTCATTATACATGATGACATTTATTACAGGGACTATGTTAATAATAATTTTTTTTTGTTCTCTTTTTGCATAATGGTCAGTTATTTGTTCAGGAATTTTGATTTAATTCTTCTTCAGAAAATTGATTAGCACTAAACTCATGTTTAGGTACAAAGAAAAATGAACATTTAGAATAGTGTTCATAAACAATATGAACTTGTGTTAGAGAACCAAGCGTTGTTCCCAGACTACAGGTTTGTGCAGGAACATTTTACTATCTGTTCAATTCAAAAACAAAGTGTACCATACATACTTTACTGTGTAGTTGGGTCGGTTGTGTCCCTGAACTAGCCTCCTGTCGGCATACTTGATAATTAACAGGCTGGATTTTATCTGGGTCTTTTCCTGCAGGCATCTTACAACAGGTAGGAGCAACAGGAATCTACACAAAAATTGTACTAATTATTATTATTATAATTTATTCACCCAATATATAAAACAGCTTATATTTCAAAAGTAGATACATGGATCGTTACATGCAAACATACGTACACACACACAAACACAAACATTCAGGCCCACATTCCCACATACCACATTCAGGTGGTAAGTTCAAGGTGGGGCTTTCTCCATGTGTGCATGCATGCATGCGTATGCACATCCTTTTTCAATCAAAATCTGATATCTATAGGCTCAATGCCATAATGGTAAAAAGGTCCAACTTGAAATTGTTGACTACAGGCCTGACATAAGAAATTGACTTTAAGCTCTAATAATAAAGTAACCAAGTAACAAAATAGAGAAAATCTACATTTTTTTTCATTTCTCAGGAAATTAATATCCATATTCCACAAACTAAAGTAAAATTAGCATACCACATTTAAAAGTAACATTAATATACAGCAATGCATACATATAAAATGTAGAGGACATGTGCATCACATTTATTGCTATTCATACACTTACCCCAGATGCATTTGACCACTTGCTGTTTTGGTAGTCAGTGTAGTTGTTTGCTCCACAGCATTCATGCTATAAGTGATTGAAAGATTACAAATGACAATTGAATACAGTTGAGATACACTGACAACCTTGCTTATGTCAAAAGCCAAAATTTGTTTCATTTTTAAAACATGACCCCATTTTAAATTGGGTCCTTTGGGGGAAAAAGCTGCCTGAAAATATGCTTATATCTGTATATTGTTTTCCTTCTGTGAGACTATTCTACATAAATGCATGGACATAATGAGAGGAGGACGTGAAACGCGGCATCTTCCTTTGAAGCTATGTGCGTTCGGGTAAACAGTCACCCATTGTCTCAGATAAGCTGTTTTGATAGCTCCACAGGAGCCTAAACAACTTATTATCAAGGTAGCGCGCGCTGTGCCTCATTGAAATTCTTTTATTCTATTGCATGGATAACGCAATTTCTCGCGGTCCCTCGTGGTTGCTATGATACAGCATTAACTCCATCTTGTAGTTGCTAGCACATACATTGTAGACTTGCGTCAACAAGTGGAAATTTGTTTCGGGTTTTCAGTTTCTTTTTCCTGTAACCTAATTAAAACGGGCTCTGGCCTTTGTCTATACTTGTTATCGTTTCCAAGATTGTATTGATATATGTCGAACTGATATATAACTGGTTTAAAAGCAAGTTGACTAATAAAGCCAGGTAGGTGCTATCCAAACGCATCTGATAACAAGATAATGCAATGTAGCAAGCCAATTACAGAGGTGAGACTTAAATCACAAATGTGATCAAGATCCACTTTTATGACCATTACCCAAGAAAATATATTCATGAAGTTTGCATGTGTACATGTCCACATTTATACTTGAATTAAAAGACCAATGAGGGTGTTTGTCAATCGTCTCTATGCTGTTTAGGGACTCCAATTTAAAGATACAAAACTATTAATTATCATTCTCAAACTGGAGCAGACCGTAGCCGGTAATGTGTAAATAAATATATACTTCAGAGCAGTGTTAATGTCAACTATGATAAAAGAATATTAAAAGGCCCACAAGTGCACTTTTGTGCGTAACGAATGCGTGTGGTGCCATATTGCAATGAGAGCCCATATTGAAAGTTAAATAAATAATAATTATCATTCTCAGACTGGAGCAGACCGTAGCCGGTAATGTGTAAATATATATATACTTCAGAGCAGTGTTAACGTCAACTTTGATAAAAGAATTTTAAAAGACCCACAGGTACGTTTTTGTGGGTCACAAATGCGTGTGTGGTGCTCTACTGCAACGAGAGCCCATATTGAATGTTAAAAATATTTATTATCATCACATAATTTGGGCTCACTTAAGCAAGTAACATTAACCTATTCATATAGTACACAGCAGTGTAAATTTCACCTTTATCTAAACCATACGTAAAAAATACCAGACCTAAAACGATGTCAGTGAGTTGAAAAAATTGGAGAGGAATTGCGTCATTTTAATTCAAGACACCATTGAAGGTTTCATTATTGCCGCGTCTCAGGCTAATTTCTCACATAGAGAGAAAAGTTTGACACTAAAAATATTTTCCAATCAGTTCATAGCTGAAAACAAGTATACTACACTACAATTGTACAATTTTGAATGCTCATTTTACGGCAACAAACAAGATTGCCTTTACCACAAAGGGTTTTTTGAATTCCTACATGAATAAACATATCAAATTCTCACATAGTTTCCAAATTGACAGAACAAATTGTACTTATACTTAATCTCTATAATTTTATTGGCTCATCCACCTGAAAGATTGACTCACGTTATCGCGAACTACCTGCCCAAATGACACAAAAAGTCATCGACAACTGCGATATGCTCGCTACCTGTACGGAAGGTTGCGTGATCAGAAAGCACATGGTTTCGCGAAGAGCTCACGTTAAGCCGATTATCCTTTGATCTTGCTCCGCGTTTCACATCCTTCTCTCATTATGTCCATGATAAATGCTTACATTGTACTGAACCAAGTTCCAAGCAGCACCAATGGTGTTGTTGGTCATGTATTTATTCTTGATAGATGTCACCATATACGCCTTCAACTGGGTCTCAACCTGAAAAATATCAACATATTCTCATGTTAAATCATATAGCTGCTCAATTCAGTTACAGTGCTCTTCACTTTCTATATTCAGAAAATATGCAGCATTAGCCGAGGAAAATATCAGTCAGTGACTCGGTGACCTCAATAGGAATCATCTGAGATAGCCAAAAATCTCACCACTTAGCATAACATCTAGGGAGATTTCACAGGACTTGGAAGAAAATGGGGTCAGAAATTATGGCAGACTATGGGAAATGCAGTGGGGCAACAGTTAAAAGTTGGAAGAATATACTCATGGGAACTTTTTGGTTGTTTTCTCTTATATCCTCAAGCATTATCTGTTTTTGCACAATAATATGCATTCACCATGTTTTGCCCATTTATTTTGTGTTGTTTTTGAAGATGGCATTTCTAGCACATCAAAGTTTCATCCTTATTGGAGAAAGGTTAGCCCTACCTTATATAGATCCCCACATATTAAAACCTCATATAATACCCTTCCTCAGATGATTTTCATTTAAACTTAAAGCAGAGCAAGTTACCAGTAAATGCGTCAAAAGCAAATAATAGGGCTTATGTGACAGACATATCAATAAAATGACTTACATCTGCTAAAAAGTTTAAAAATTAATTAAAAAAAAAAAAGACAAAAGAGTGAGAGAAAAAAAGAGAAAGTTGTAACTGTACCTTGTCTTTGTATGCAACTGCCAAAATGCCAGCAGCTAATTCAACAGCCATGATCAATACCATGAAGAAAATATACTGAAAGAAGGATTGGGGCACTTAATATAAATTTATTTTCAAGACTACACTAATCAGTACAGAGAATACTGTTTATTCAATTATGTCATGTGGAATAATTTCTTAAGGGGGGGGGGTGAAAAAATAGAAGTTTTGCATTCTGTCATGAACTTTGCCCATTAACATCTCTTTTATCTAATGTCATCTCAGCATTTTCTGGAATGTAACACAATTTGGTCTATTGTTGGCAGGAATGAAAAAATGTTCGAGTGCTGCTATACATCTGGAAGAATACTAAATTTTAACTCATTGGACACTGAATTTCAGAAAACCTTGATGCTAAAAATGAAAAATGTAGTTTAAGTTCCATGTAATTGGCATTTGACAATTTTTCTATATATGTCTAATACTATATTACAAATCAATTATTATTATATACCTACCATGCCTAGCATGAATTTACTCTCTCTAAGTGCTCCACAGCAGCCACAGAATCCCACTAGGAATACAAAGGCTCCAGCAGCAATAAGGGCATAGGCAGCATACTCTAGCATTGGGTCCTCAGAGTCTATGCTGACTACCTGCTGGTACTTGAGAATAGATGGATCAATTCTGAGCCAGATACCAACTCCCAAAACTGCTGCTCCAGACAACTAAAATGAGAGAATCATTTGCAATTATCACAGTCAGATATTAGTTGTCTAATACACGTAGGCATCTAACCCCAGTCATCATTTTAATAGACTGGCACTGAAAGGGAGCAAATTCATAATTGTTTATAAAACATTACTACCTCAGCTATCAAAAAAATGGCTTTATTGATAGTTCATCTATTGCTTCATGCTGCACTTCTATTGCTACATGCTGTACTATTCCCATTAACTTTTGTCTTACTTTTGGGTATTCAAATGCTGATATTCTCAATAAATCAGTAATGCATTAATAAACTGATATGTTTTGTACACAATAACATTCTTCATTCCAGGCTATAAATTTTATCATACAATGTATGAAGTTGCAGTTATTTCAAAACATTATCTATTACAAACATCTGCTGATAGTTATTATGTAACAGAATTTGCCACAAAGTTCCTCAAAAACAAACCTCTGAACAAACAGTTTTTAAAGATTTCCAAATTACTTAAAAAGTATTATCAAAAAATTGTTTCATATAAACAAGGCAAAAAAAATTATATATATATATATATATATATATATATATATATATATATATATGGGCCATTCCGTGGTATTATGTCCGCAGACGTCAAAATTTGAAAAAGGAATCCTACTTATAAAACTTATAATTTCTGAAACCAGACACCATAAGACATCAGAATCCAAAAGAAATTTTAGGTTCTGATGATTAATTATGATTTTATTGACACTTTTATCTGGAAAACTTATAAAATAGTGTCACGGAAGGACATTTTTATTTTTGATATATTTTTCATAATAGAGATCATTTTAAACAATAAAGGCTAAATACATTAAATATAACTTATTTCTTACATTTAGTCAAGTGCATTAGATTAAAAAAATATTTGATTATAAAATAATGGATTAATTAATATCAATTTGTCCTTCCGAGATGATTTTGGTACCTATTTTTTAAGTTTTCTCAGTAACTACAAAAGCTAAAAACTTATAACTTCATATTCTCCTCAACCATGATAGGGGCCAACAAAATATGAAAACATTTTTGCTTAGAACCACTTCAATAAGAAATTAAATCCAAATATATAAGCATTAAACATGACACCTAGCACAGTGGAAGCACGTATGAGGCATTTTGATTGGACCATAACAGGTCATGTGACCAATGAGCCCTAAACCCTTATGTCTTTCAAGATAATCTTGAACTTAAAATTCACAATTTTTATATATATAAGCATTTTTAAACTGAGAAACATTTCATTTGAATGAATAATTTTGAAGTTATTATAATTTAGACAATTGTTTATATTTATAGTTAATAGATTTGGTAAGATTTTCTCTAAAAATGTCTCAATATTATTTAAAGATGATCAGAGTAGATGAGAACTTTTATAATAGTCAAAATTAGTAACATGTTTGAAGAAGAAATACATTACCATAGAAGGACATGTTTACCTTTGACATTATTCATCAAACTTATGCTGGTATGTATTCATAAAATATTTTTATTAGCCTTATTTTACATTTTATTTAGCAATGGACAAAACGTCCTTCCGAGATGCGTCCTTCCATGACGCCTACTTGATTTTTTTATATGCAAAATTTTCAAATTTATTATTTTTTTTCCAAAAACATTTTTATACACTGAGAAAGTGAAATAATCAAATATTCATATTTTGATTTTACTTTAAAAATATATACACAGACAGAGCAGAATTTTAGTGTTGAAGTTGAAAGTTAAAATTCCATGTCCATTTCACGTCCTTCCGAGATGCTAACTATTTATTATAATTTTTTCATAACTATAATTTTTTTAAACCTAATTTTTTGCCTAATTATAACTTACATATAGAAGAATAAACATACAAAAAATGGACCTTGTAACTTTTTTACTTTTGAAAATATTTTCATTTGAAGTGTCAAATGTCCTTCCGTAACAGCAAAAAAATACCACGGAATGGCCCATATATATAATTTTCTAAACTGTCTGTCAGGATCTGTTTACTAGTATTTAAACTTCTTACCCTTTAATTAAACCACAAGTACTGTACAAATGCCTCAGTTACCAACCAACACATCTGACAAAGTGTGATAAAAGTTAAATTAAGATGTGTCCTTATCTCCACAGTGGACCATACTGCAACAAATTAATTTTAAAGAAACGGCAGACAAATATAGATGTAGTTAATCCCTCCCCTACACCAGTCCTCTTGAGAAAAAAAAGTTAAATATTTTCTAAAGACCCCTTCTTTCACCTTGATTCTCACAGATCTGTATTTCACCAGTAAACGGATTCCCTCACTATACATGCACCTGACATGTTCACAACCCTGTGTGCAAATGCAAAGACCCTTCTATCAGGTGAATTAATTAGCAATTTATGCCGTAAACAAAAACCACATTTAAAATGATTCTGTTAACACTGAAATCAATGCCTCAAATATTGAAGCGGAGTCTAACCCATCAGCTTGTTGTGCATACACTTTATGTTTTTCATTGATGCTTCATAAATTCTTTGACCTCTGCAAAATGACAGCGAAGACTAAACACCTTTTTTTCATTAAGCATATATATGAATGCACTTTATCATTAAAAGTGAAGAGGGACTTGGCAAGGAGCTAAAGTACTCTTCACCCCACAGGTAGTGCACAAAATGTCATGTTAAATGTGGAATAAATGAAGTCGGTAAGATTTCCAATAATCCTGTTTTTTCAAAGTTAAATTGTGCTTCAACAGAAAGCACACAAATGTTTGCCTCATTAACTTCAGGTATCTACTAATACATATATAGATATGGACAGATAACACAAAAATACTGGAGATATTGCCAGGTTTATGTGAATTCCTGTGTGCCACAAACAGCTGTTAACAGTTCAACATGTTTCCAGAGGGCTGGCAGTACAGCAATATTACACTTCACATATCACCCTCTCCATGATCTACAGCTCAATATTTACCTGGTCAAAACAGATTGCAATGGTTATGGGGTGATCAATGCAACAGCAAAGTTCATAGTCATAAAAAAGCATCCACTATGATGAGTTAAAAACAAACAAGGTTCACTTCTTGGCTATACATTTTGGGACTCCTCATTAACACAACAATATTTACTAGTACTAGTACCTTGTTACTTAATTTTGTATCTCAATAGTTTCAGAGCTATATGCAAAGATTATTGTCATTTTCATGCATCAGCTAATATATATATGCTTCTGATCAACGACATAAGGTTTAAATACACAGGGTAATTTGATACCAATATCTGCCGCAAAATCCTCATAATAAAAAATTAACACAATTTAAGTAACATGACATTTTGTATTCTATAATATAGACTTCGAGATACCATTAATGTAGACTTTCATAGCGATAGTCATTCAATTTTTTAATCAGTGTGGCAGCACCTTAACTACATGCAAATCTAATCTAAGACCCTTATAGAGTGTGTAAATGTATTCCTAACTGTGTCAAAATATTAGGCAACAACTTACCCAAAAGATAGTGTTAAACACTATCAACATAAACTTTGCACACTTGGCTCCACAACCTACAGCCATTTTTACCAGTTGAATGCAGCACTTATTTCTTCTTCACCTGAAATGAGAATCAATATGACATTGTCAAATGTTACAAATTTCCCAGCAGCACTTTATCACATACATAATGATGATGATAGAGAATCATAAATGAATTGCAGTCAGCTGCATTAATATGACTTAAATTAACACAACAACAATGCTGACTTTGTGGCAAAGCCCATTCCCACAGATATCTTCCTGGATCGGCCCAACTCTGCAGGGATTTTCGTTGAGTGCAATCAGCTTAAATGAACGACACGCCTCCACTTGTTTCCAACGTATTCTTATAATCATCAAACCTTCTCCATTCTACTCAACATCAGGCAGAGGGGTTAATCTGTTAAACTGACTGCATTCAGCAAGTCCCGACCAAGTGTCTATAGGAATGGGGCCTAAGCATCCATCATGGGCAAATAACTGCATATAGTCTTTCAGCTTACTGGCCATTCGAACCACCACTTTCCTAAAAAGTAGTAATTCGAATCTGGATTCACTGGTCTGAATAAAAATTTCAATAAGACTAGATATTTTTCCCTATTGCAGTAATATTAGATTTTGCCAAATTTTCATATTTATGGTGGGCAACTAAATTCACACATTCTAAAAAATTTACTGGTCCAAACAAAATTTTATTGGCCGTGGGCATAGGACCGGTGGCTAATGCCACAGTCTGAAGAATTATGAGGTAAAAGATTAGAAACATTTCAAATACAAAAACAAAAATATTCATCACCAGATTATAGATATATGAGCTGTTCATTCAATGTAATTTTTAATCAGTTATCATATGGTGCTGTCTGACAGGGCTCCCAATAACTGCCCAGTATAAAACCTACAAGATATATGATTTTAATCATAAAAGACTTATTAAAAGACAGCTTAATTCCTAAGTAAGCACCATGTCATGTTCCAATTCACTGTTCAGTTGTTGTTGTAACAAAAGCCACACCTGAAACAGAACTCCTACATATGGGTGTGGCAGAAGACAGTTTCATCATTGTATGACCTGCTACAAGTCAAAAGGATAACTTACCTACTAGTAATTTATATATAAACATACCTAGTACAATTTGACAAAAATTCCAAAAAATTTTCAGCATCAACTTCACAAATAAATCTTGATTCTTTACACCTACTTAATTATATGGTTATGGCCTTCCTTTCTAAAATCAAATAAGCTTTGCCAAAAGGCAAACAAGCTTTGACTGCGTGTTGTAGAATGTTTACGACCTCACCAAACTGGATAAACATGGATATATATATATATATACACACACACACACACTGATCAGACTCATTACTAGTACATAAAGATCACTGAAATAGACTTCTTCAGCAAAAATAGTTGCTTTACTGGCATGTATTAAATGCTGAACCTGCATGTATGTGCACCTCAAACCAGCATATATATATGACACCTGAAGACATATTTATCATATAGATTTATATGAACATCAAACAATAAATAAATCATGGCAGTTTAGTGTCAATCAAAAGCTCTCATCTGGAATGAAATTCTGCCTACACATACCTTTTATAATCAAAATATGAACACTATTATGATCCTTATGAAAACAGAGGCAACCCTGGCTCTAGGAACAACCCTTCAGACAACACATATATCTTTGCTTTCTGTGAAACCAAGCAGCATTTATATTTATGCAGTATATATATACATTCATATACATGGACTTACTATTTGATCCTAAAGAAAATGCAATGACAAGGAATTTCTAAGCACTATTCAAGTGTTAAACATTTACCCAAACTTGGCAGCACTCAAAAGCACTTGAAATTAAGATAAACACCCAATCCTAATCCTTATCTAATCAATGTTGACAATAATATCAAAATGTACAAGCTCACATAAATTCAATTATCACCAACATTCTACAATCATTAACATTCTTTGAAAGCATAAATTTTGATCTCGTCAACAAGTTACTTGGAAGATCTTAGAACACAACCTTGCTGATGTTAAAATGTTAAAACAATGAAGTTATATCATCATTATTTTCCCAGGATATTGTCCCTAGCACTACTTAGTTGCATATTTCATATACTCACTCTTTTCTCACAATGTGCTAGAAGAGGAAAGGTATAGATGCCTTAGTCCATTATTTAAAATTTGAAAATAAATAATAAGGAATGTGGATAAATATATATCACTTAATTGACAAATATATGCATGGCTGTTATAATATCAAAAATTTATTGCACTTAATCACATCTTATCTTATTTATTTATTTTTGTTGTTATTATTATTATCACTTCCAATTTATGGGAAATATTGAAAGGACCCAAGGCAAACTACGATAAAAGGCCCGGCTAGTTTGTGAGAATAAAGAATGAACCACACCCAGCGTCCGCTCCGGTGGAGGCCAAATTCAATTCGACGACTTACGTTATTCAAATAAAAAGGTCTTTCGAAAATGAATATGTTGGCAGCAATTAACAGTAGTAATCCTCATTAATGCCACAGCAAAGAGACAAGAAACTATATTAAATTCATCCATGAAACAATATCATATCCATAAGAACTCACTGGTTTTGAAGCTGCTTCCCGACAACTGGAGCTCGGAAGATTATATCAAGCAGAACAAATCTTAAACTGAAGAAGTATCTAAAACATTTGCTTAAGGCTATATCGTATCTTGTTTAAATCATAGGACAATCAGTTTATCGTTTAAATTTCAACAATTTTCCAGTTAAAATACATAACTTATCCAACAAACTCACCACTGTGTAATAACCTGTTGATGCTTTCTTCTTCCAGGGCGGGTCACGGTCTCGTTTTCACACCTAAAATCATGTGACGCCGTACAAACGTATATAATGGAAGGCGTGGCACTCGTGGGAGTACCAAGACAGAGTCATCACCGCTTTCTTTACTAATTTAATCCCTCCGAAAATATGTTGACAGTTCAATCTAACTCAATACTTTCCTTTCTTCACCGATGAGAAACCGCCCTATAACTCATGAAAATTGTTGTGCGTGCGGCGTTTGCCGGGGTGCAGAGAAGGTGGGAGGAGGGGGGAGCTCATAAAGATCAAACACACAACAGGTAAAAGTGGATTGAACATGTTAAGCGTTGTTTTTGTTAGGATAAACGTCTAGATGTAAGTTACTTAGGCTGGCTCGGAATGTGGACTTCACAAGGAAACAACGTTATTAGAATATCATATCTACGTGACGTCAAAAGTCACGGTGTGCTTCGTTGTCAATGCATTGACGTAATAATTTTGTCTAAGTTCAAAGGCGTTAGCAACAGACAGAAAAGAGAACGATGGAAATAGTAAAATGAATTTTGCTTTAACTTTTCTTTTATTTTTAAGCGTTGCACCAAAAAGAGGTAATATTAATTTTTTTCGTGTTAAAATCGAATTCAAATACTCATTACTCGCCTGTTTGATATAATTCATATTTTGACGTAGGCCTAAATTCAGGCTAGATTTCTCAGCTGCAGATTTCTTTGTCTGTTCACGTAGGCCCTACCTAACGGTCATAATGTGTAAAAATAGTTTCTTTTATCTCATAGTATGACAGCCGGAATGACAAGCCGTTGCGCTTAAACTTTGCTATCTGCCATGTAAAATCATCAAATATTAACTAGATTGATATTAAAAACAAAACACCAATTCTAGTGCCAGTGTCTGGGTACAAACTCACCATACGGGTATCTGATGAGGAAAGAAAGGAAGAATGGGTGTACGAAAATAACTTTCCCTACTTTGAAACGCCTAATCATGGACGCAACATGCATACAAGCACTCTGAAATCAGGTAAATATTAAAGGAAATGTCAAAATAATGCACACCAGAAAAGAACTTGTCATATATTCATCTAGCATCCCACTCATCATAAGATCTTACGTGGCTTACACAAATCGTCTTAGGGGCCTACTGCATAGGCCTATAGTTATGGTCGTCACAATTTTACACGCAGATCTAGATCTAAAATTTCTAAGGCATCAGCCGGATGATTAGGCCTTCCAGACCAAAAAAAGCATGTCATTAAGAAGAAATGTGAAATATTTTAACGATTTATTTTCATTTCTTCTTTTTAAAAATATGGTTCAGGACTTTTATTTGGTGGTCATCCGTCCCATTTTATTGCAAAAAGAGACGTAATGTCCCACAAAGGTAGGTGACAAATAACATAGACTAACGATCTAACGATATTATATACATTCTGCAATACAGTCCTTTCATTTTTCTTTAGTCTTCCTTTATCTATCTTATATACTTTGCCTTAACCATTTTCTCATCACCATTACACTCAAACAAAATAGATCGCGCTTTTAAGTTAAAATCTGTTATACGAATGCCCAATTCTTTACCTTTTATTAAACGCACTATAAGTATATTTTAGCGCCTCTTATTTATTTCAGAAGATAATGGATATTGCTTAGATAGAATCTCTATATCGAAGGAATTGCACAGCAGCCCTTTACAAAAAGCTATCATAGTGGAGTTGGGAATGGAAGCAAAAATGCTTTGTCACTTTTGGTAAGAGGGTGGGTGGGCGGGCGGACAGAGCTTATGCCAAAGAAATATTTCTAGATATACTTCATGGGAGTAATAATGCAAATTGACAAACACAAAGTTACATATCAAAATATATTTGGTCATTAAAGTTTTGTTTAATATAAGGACATTTCTACGACATAAACGATACGAAGACCAGGTTTGAAAAATAAGCAAATAAAAAAATAAAGTTACACTGATCTAAACTGTAATGAATGATAAATAAATGAATGAATGATATTTCGCCTTAAACGAAAAATATTTTGGGGGAATATTTTAAACACTTTTCGAGATATGTTTCTTTCTCCAGTGACGAGTCGACTCAGAGAGCGGAGTCTCCTAGAGTCTGGCACCGCGTCGTTAGCGCAGAACCTTGGGATATGAAAAGCCGCAGCCTGAAGACAGAAGAAGTAGAGATAGACGTGCACGACGATGAAACTGCGAATCGCGTTGTGGTAACACCAGAGCATAGCTTGATCATTAAAAGAATGGAAAGAGGTAGATGCCCACGAACATGCGTGGCTTTTTCGGTACCACCTTTCCTGCATCTGTCAATTTTTGTTTAGTTTTAAATGTGAAATTTTCAGAATTCTTGAAAAGCAATGTATCTATTCTCAGGGTCATTGAAACTTTTTAAAGATTCAGTGACCCTGAGGATAGATAATACTTTTAAAAAAAGTTATGCATAGACTCTCTGTGTAATAGCACTTTTTCTCTCTTTCTTATCATTATTCCTTTATTAATTATATTTTAAATGAAGATTTTAAACTTCTTAAATTCTGTTTCACAGCTGATGCAGGGACGTATTATTGCGAGACTTTCACTGAGAAATTCAATGATGACATTCAAATGTCACCTGATGACAATGGCGAGTCTCTGCACATCAAAGGTTATAAAGTGAAAGCCGTCTATCATTTGGATTGTAAGTGAATGATTCAACCATACACGTTTTAGAATCAGATAATATTCGATCGCGTGTTTTTTTATTTCGAAACAGGGAGATGTTGTATAAAGAGGGGGCTATGTTTTATTTTTCTATTTCATATATGGCATGTTGATAAAATCTCTCAAGTTTTAAATCATTTTTCATTGAAACTTATCACAATCTCAGCAAAGAGGTGGAAAAGGGTGATTTTTTTGCGACAGTACATATTGAAGTTGATTGATCAGCATTAATTGATTTAAAATTTGCCATGTAGAAGAAAGATATGGTTAAAAACATCGAAATTCGAGGCAATGTACTGAGAAACGAACAACCTTAAGGAAGTGACATGTAAATCGTGTTCGGGTTTATTTTTAATTAATTGATTAATGAATAAGTGAATAAATAGGGTGAATGACAGGACACTCGGGGGACTAAAGAGGCGAACTATTAGCATGAAATATCTCACTCAAATTATATTTTAGTTGTGGATTTTGATATTTTCCCTTTATGCCTAACGCCTTCATCTCATTTTCCACTTGCAAACAAGTCTAGATAAATGAAAAAAGGTAAAAATTGACTGGAACTTTTTTCATCTCGAAGGGGTGAATGGTCAATCTCGCAATTTTTGAACCTCCGCGAGTGATCTTGAATTTCAATGTATTTCATACAGCAAATGCAGATTAAAGGTATCAAACATAGCATATAATTCTAACAATCGCAGTCTATCACAATGTTATTTAAAGTTATTTTAAAAAGCTGCAGGCCAAGATCAGAACAACTTTAAACCAGCCCAAATGAACGCCAAGCCTTGCATCTTAAACTTCGAGTAAAGACAAATAATTTTTTGTTGCAGATTTCGCTGAAAACAAAAACAACATACAAATAGGTAAGAATCATAATTAAATAATACACGTACATTGTAGAATCTAGGTGAAGAGCGTGAATAAAATATCCAGATTATAATAATAGAATGTTATTTTCTGTTTCCTCGAGTCTGGAATAGCATTTACGTCATGATCACCCTAATATGATATCGCCGATCGTTTTGAATTTCAGTGTCTCGAGATAAGGACGTCTTTTCACTTCCTAATATACCAATTGTTAACAGTAAGTCATTTATCATTATAGCTGATATATTTCCACATTTGTAAATTTTGTATTATGAATAGATTGTGTGTAGATTACATTGCGTTCTTATGAACGTTGCAAGGGCGATCCACCATATTTCCCTAATCAGGCAATTCAATTCCGACACCTCTTAATAATTATAAAGAATGGGGAAAATTTATCGGGGGCTTAAATAAGTACCAAATTAGAGCACCTTTTTTTGTAAATGTACGGGAGGGGGGGCAAAAATAAAAACCGCTGCACTTGAGCTGTAAGTGACATTAAGATAACCCTGGTTTTGTGGAAGAAAAAAAAAAAAGAAAAAAAAAAGAAAAAAAAAAAGAAATGTCAGTCTCAATGGTTTGACGTTGGTTTTCTCCTCCGTTATTTTGAATCTTGCGGATATCCTGGGGTAATGATTAGACTATCTGAAATGGATTGCTATAATTATTTTTACAATTTCAGTAACAGGAAACTATGTTACATTCACATCTTGGGCAAAATGGTCTGAGTGCAGTACATGTGGCAGACACGGAGAAAGAAAGAGAATAGGTGAAGAATAAGAGTCCATTTATCTCTTTTTTTACGAATTATGATTAATTATAAATACTAAAAATACTTAGTCAAACGCTTTGTCGAATGCAACTGTTTGATACTCCACCCAGCAAAATTAACAAATTAAAGTAAGATAATAAGTCCTTTAATTGAATTATTGAGGATAGGTCAGGTGTGAATTAGTAAAATGCATCTTTGAAATTTAGGAGTTTGAACTCTCATTTGTGACATCTCCTCTTACCCGTTTCGTTACCGGTGTTCGACCAAAGCGCTATACTATATATTCCATCGGAATAACTTTTCCCAGTTATTTACAATGTAATGGCCTTTGTGTTGCAGGTATTTGCAAAGTTAAGATAAGTGTACCGGAAAAACCAGTATTTCCCAAGTTTCTTGGACATATTCTGCGTTTGTACTCCGACGGGGCACCATGCCACTCATCGATGTTTTCCGAATTACCGGATATCTTTGACAGACAGGATGAAATGGAGTGGGGGAGATGTACGCTGCCCTGCAGAAAAAGTAATTTTCAAACTAATTTTGCAACACATTTTGATTTAAAATTTTCAACTGACGAAAATCATCAGAAACGCCATTTGCCATTTTTTTCATTGTTAAACAGGGATCAATTGAGACGAAAGTAAAAAAAAAAAAGAAAAAAAGCATATTCATGGTAAAATATGGATACATGATTGATGTGTGTAAGGGGAAAATGATTGACCAATAGGCTGTGCGTTTTTTAACCTTTAATACAGGTGTTGCCAAGAGACAAACACATGAAATAAAACATAAAAGATCATTTTATGGAGATAACTTCAAATATAAGGAGAGAGAGCAGAAAGAAAGTGGTGAAGAGACTGAAGTTAATGCCAAAGAAGTAAAAACGTCTCACTCCAGTAAGTAGACCTTTTGCTCTTTGTACCATGTACTTTTGAGAAGTTTCAATAATCAAATGTATGTAATAATATATAAAATCAAGAAGGAAAGCTAAATTGGGATGTGTGTACATGTAAATGCATGCGTGTGAGAGAGAGAGAGAGAGAGAGAGAGAGAGAGAGAGAGAGAGAGAGAGAAACTCATACTCTTGGCTGATTTAATCAGTTCTCGTTCCAGTTCAAGAAGAAAAAATCACCCAAGACATAGATACAGAGCTTTTGCTTGCATGCCCTGGGTGAGTATACTGGCACATTCTGGTGGAACCAAATTTTTCAACAAGAAATAAAAAATTCAATAACATGTCACAAAGACAATGCGATATTACATTTGATTGACCCTCTTCACTTAACTTCAGTGCTTCTATGTTGAACATGGTATGGTGGGTAAATGGCAGCCGCTATATCCCAGTGCTTGAGGTACAAAACAGGACAGAAGGGAGAGTAGAAATCACTGTTCTAAACCAGCTGGTTATTCATAAACTTAATGGATATGACACATTAAATCCATTCACTTGTTATGTTGAACAAAGAGAAAAAAAGAAATTTATTATAAAAGGTAAGGCATACAAAAATTCTTAATTGAATCAATATTGTGATTTCATTAGTCTTGTATGCTTTAATGTAAACTTGTCTACAAGAAAGAATCCATATAAAAAGCCAGGAAAAACGCTACCATGCATAAAAATGATATGCTTATCATTCTCCATGTGATAATAATTTTAAAATTTATGACATTTTTTTTCTTCCAGTTAATTTCAAGAAACTCCATATAATTCGTAAGTATCCATATATCAGCTTTACATTCTTGATATAAATTACGCATTGTTCACATTTGTTAATAGATTTTAGCTCACAGCTACTGTTCCAATATTATCCATTATCTTTCAGGCATGAAGATAACCACCATTTCTTATCTATTTTTTTTGTTGTATATTTTGCAGATTTTGTAGAGAATCTCAAGCAAATAGGCATTACATTTTGCCTGAATTTCTTGCTATTTATCCTTGTCCTCATCATAAAACACAAGCAGAGGATGTCTCAGCCAACAAAATGAAGAAAAACCAGAACTTGAAAGATTTAAATATTGTGGAAAAACCAGTGACTGATTGCACTTTATATAATACTCGAGGGCTGTAGTCAGCAATTTCAAAGAGGGGGTTCTTTTTCAGAAAATGTGGACCTTTTGCCGTGAACCTTCATGTACCAAGGTCAAGTTTTAGTCAAAGCAGACCTTCTCCCAGCTAAAAAGGGTGGTTCTTTTGCCCCCTACCCCCCAAGTAAAACATGTAATAGTGGGTAAATAAAAGATATTCCAAATAAAAATATTACAGTATTTTTATCTGCCACAAAAATTTTGAGTTTCATGAATATTTCTTTGATTATGAAACCACTACAACAAATGATAATGCTAAACAGTTTATTGCCATTTACATTTGTGGGAGCTTTTTTTATGAAAAATAATAATCAAAATTATCTATTTCTTTGGAATTTAGTATTTATCATAACTAGAGCTATCACACATTGTTCCTGCATGCAAAATAGGAACAAATGATCATTATCAAATCAATTCACTGTATCATATATGTAATATATTTGATAATTACACAAGCTACTACTACATTTATCTGGTTTATCTCCGAGTCAATATATTTTGGTGAGAGTGTAAAACTATTAACCTTGTAAACCAACATTTTATAAAATTTTAATGAAAGAGGATAATGGCAAAGGGACCTAAATACACAAACGCCTTGGTGGGTGGGTAACTAAAATACATAAATGGACTCTCCTTTGCCTTTCATGTTGCTACTGTAACAATAATCCTTTTGTGTGTCATATATGAGATGTGTGTCATATATGATATGTGTGTCATATATGAGATGTTTTTCAAACATATCTGCATTACTGCATTATCGCTGTTGAAGACATATATGCACCAGTATAAAATTTAAAGTCAGAGAAGTGAAGAATATCCAAAGGACAGGTGGATTATATAATACAATTTATCTGACTGCTAAAATATTATACTTTCGATCCAACTACTACACAACAAATAACATACACTATAAATGTGCAAACCATAAAGTAATTTTAAAGCATGGAGAAGCAGACTGTTAGCAATACTTTGTAGATACACTTTATACAAATTCTTCACTGAACATTTGCTGGCGAAACAATAGTGCAGGCTTTAACTTTGAAAAACCTGACAGACATTTTCCAACTGTGTCCCCTAATGTAGGGTTACCCAGAAAAATCAATAATTCTTTCATATTGTAATGCACTGGTTCAAGACTTGGAACTAACTACCAGGTTCTTTTCATGAGAAAGAAATGCATTGTGATTAACAATAGCACGTAGCATGAGATCAACTAACTTGTGTTTGCGGCTTTCTGATTCTTTGTGTCACTATGGCATAAATAACCAAATGAGGTCAGTATGATGTAGAATACAGTGAGCACATGCTCCTACTTCATAAGCTTTAGACATAACTCCCCCTCCTTCGCTGTCAAAAAATGAACAAACTGAGATAAAACCAAGCAAATGTTGTCCATGACCTAAATATAACACTCAAATTGTCCTTGCCCACTTTTTTTAGAACTGCTGAGAAAAGCAAGGTATGCTAATTCATCCTCAGCATCAGTAGAATGCTGTTTTTACAGTAACAATGCTTCATTATAATGACTTGATAACAGGAATGTCACACTACTTGATTTCATTTGATCTGAACAGAGAAAATTATAACAACATTCATCCAATGACAAATAATTATCCTTACTCTAAAGCTACAACATAAGGCCTGAGACCCAGATCTTCACACAAGACCTGTTATTTTACTTCAAATCTAGGACTTGAAGGATTAACAAACTGACAACTCCCAAAAAGATATTTTTCAGTAATGAAAGCACCAGAGTGCCTCAGTGCCACTGATATAATTTATGTAAATTATGTGAGTGAGTAAAATACTTTCAATTATAATAGTGGTCCTGGCATGTCTCAGACAGCAAAATATCCAAATAATAGTAGAGGTTTTAAATGCCTCAAAAGACTTGACATATATTAAAAAAACATATGCAACAATGAACTTATGAGATAATCAACTTCACAGAAACCACCATTCTGGGCTCCTCACAAACTTATCTCAGAACTTAAACACACTCAAAAGCTTTGTCTCCAGAAAGCAATGCAACTTAACTGTTATATGTAATAAGTGACATCAAACTGAAGCTGCTAGATAGCCATTATTATAACCATTAGTTCATTTTACAAAGCCAGAGATGCTGAAAATGACAAATGGATTTCTTGATGAAGCATTCAAATATGAGTGAATTATGATGTAAATTGCATCACTGATATGTTTTAATTGCAAAATTTATGCATCATCAAAATATCATTATCATTATGTTGAATAGTCAAGAAAACAACCCTTTACATATATATCAAACAAATAGCCAACACATCACCCAATTATCAATTTTCTTAAGTGGCTATTGGACTGTGGTTGTCAGCCCTTTAGCTCTGCTATTTTTTCATGCAGCTCGTCGGCATCCTCTGCAGTTTTCACTCTGATCAGCATCATTGTGGGTTTACTGTCAGTGACCTTGGGGTCAATGGGTGGATTAGGAATACACATCATTGTCACATTGTTTTTACCTTGCCGTCTCACTGGCATGGACGATGTCAGCATGATGTTCAACAGGATGTTACCTGGAAGTGTAGAAAGTCAAGTATAAGAAATCTTGCTTTTAGATCTGGGATAAAAATAACACGATTCCAAAAAAGGCATGGATCTAATTTTTATGAACATTTTCAGTATATAAGAGGCCACTTCCTGATAAGGCAAGGTCTGATAAATAGAACTGAAATATATGATGTGATTTATTATTATTATATAACTGGTATAGACTACAATATTATATCTGGGGATTTGCTGTGATAAAACTACATCTACTTCCCTGACATCTTCAAAAACATTATCTACCTCCCTGCCATCATCAAAAAAAAAAAACATGGTCTACCTTTGACGCCTTCCACCATTGTTACCAGCCAAACACGCCTGATGACTTAACATTGACAAAAGTCAAGCCGTCACCATCAATAAAATTTGAAAATTTGTTTTCCATTTGCTTCAGATATATTTGTGGAATAATTACACCATATTAAATTATATGATAAAACAGGAAACTGCTATATGTAACATCCTATGTGTGTCTGGTCTAAGTGAAATTGCTTTGCAATAATACAACAATAATCAAAACGGTTATAAAGCAGATAGCACTCACCTAGACTGGTATCCGCTCTCACGATAAGCTGTGTTTTGCCATCAGAAGACTTGAGATGCAGATTACCCACTCCCTTTTCAACCCAAGTGCTGTCTTTTTGGTAAAACAACTTGCACCTGAAGTATACAAGAACAGGTTGAAAATATGTCTGTATCAGAAAAATCTGTTTTCCTTTTCTGTTTCACAGTCTTGTTATTGTACACAAGCATCTTAAGTAAAGTTTGTACTTAAATGCCCTTGAATAAGATCAATTCTGAAGAACTCCAACTCTATGCCCACTCTTTTCTGCATACTTCACTTCTCCTCTACATATTTCACATTTATTACTTTTATTTTATCCCATCTCTTTTCCTCATCCTCATATTTTCTATCAGTACTGACATGACAACGTCAATGAATATGCCACACACCTTTTTGTATACAATGCTCCTTCCTCTTCTACTTGCTTCACTTCTGCTTTAGGTGGAACATACTCCTCTTCTTCACCATCTCCCCCTGTCTCTCCCCCAGAACCATCTAAACAAAAGATATTTTCAGTTTTAGCCACTGAGACATATTTTCATGTATGTGCCATCATTTTTTTTAAACAAAAGAAATGCCTTTTATTTTCCTAAACCACATAGCTCTGTCCGTAAAATTTGAGGTGCATCAACAAATCATTCATAACTGAAACTACTTCTTTCTCATTCGAAATCACTTTCAATGATTTTAGAAAATGCTGATGAATCATAACATAACTTTAGTTAAAATATTCTACACAAAAGATGAAATAAACCACTGCTTAACTTATTGTGTTGTAAGTTATGATAACTATACCTTGGTGCAGAACAATAAAACAAACCTTTTCCAGTGGACTCTGTGGGTTTATTGACAGCAAATGAGAAGGGCTGTAACCCTGATCCAAATACTGAGGTAGTACTACTTCCAAATATTGAGCCACCTGTTTTTGTAGCTTTTGCATCACTCTCTACTCCAAAGCTGAATGCTGGTTTGGGCTGTGAATCCTTGGTAGCATCAGGTGGGGACACACCAAATGTAAATCCACCAAAAGTGGGCTTCTTTTCCTCTACAAAGAGAATAACTTGGCATGCATCAAATATGTATCTGTTCGGTATTCATACATATAACTATTTATGTAATTCATTTAAATGTCAAATAAACAATTGTATGTATCAGTGGTTGTATTATCTGATTAATGGTTCAATGCATTGCCACCTATATATTTAAGTAGTTACACTAACATTGAGTAGTGAATCTCTAACACACTCAATAGTGTAAGTACACGATGTCAGCAGTGATCATATGACTTTCGCAGTTTATGGCTTGGCCGAGTTCCAATGGTAGATAGGATAAGAATATTTCGTTTAAGTCAGATGTGCAGGGGCATACGTGTAGTACTCAATATCGTTTCACTAAATGAATTAAAGCTGCTGTGCTAGTTGTTTGTCTTAAAAGACAAATCTGAAAACCAAATACTTCACTTATGCATACATGGGTATTTGAAATGAAAGTCATTTACAACAAATAGGCAAATGAACCTTTTGAAAGATATTTGAATTTTGGTCGTGAGTCATTTTTACATAAAAAGGGACTAAAAAATTACTTTTCCCATTCATTTTCACCTACCTTTCTCTTCAGTTTGTGGTACTACAGTAACAGTTGATT
Source organism: Lingula anatina (assembly GCF_051362555.1). Classification (NCBI taxonomy): domain Eukaryota; kingdom Metazoa; phylum Brachiopoda; class Lingulata; order Lingulida; family Lingulidae; genus Lingula; species Lingula anatina. The sequence goes on from NC_141767.1 coordinate 42,016,402, forward strand.
TTTCTTCCTTTTTGTCCTGCAGTGAAAGTTTAGCATCTTCTTCACTAGCTTCTTCTTTAGCTTCATCTGGGTATTTCTTCTCAACTTCAGCTAAATGTTTCTCATAATCTTTGAATATTGGAGTCAGGATGCAGTATGGGTTCTTTTCCACGTGCTGCTGGACCCAGCGAGCAAGACTCTCATTAAGATTCTTTAAAAGTTTAAGATACTCTCGACGAGGCAACTTGGCTTTTGATTTGCTGGCATCTCCACCATTTGAGTCATTAGATTTCTCTGCAGCTACAGAAATCTTATCAGGATTTTCACTCGACTTAGTGCTTTTAGCTCCATTTGATAAACCAGTCAGTGGTTTACTGCCAAAACTGAAAGCTGGTGCCTCAGGACCCGTACTTGAAGCAAGCCCAGCAAAACCAGTGAACCCCTTAAATGCAGAAGTGCCTCCATTCTGAAAACAACAAAAATAATGAAAATAATTAATAATAAATGAAAAAAATTAATAATAAATAAAAATCTTTTTGAAATTAGGTTATACTTTGTAGAAAAATCGGATTTGTAAGTATTTAAAAAACAAGACAACTCGATAAACTAGCTTTTGTGGATAAGTAGAAATGTGCATCTATAAGCTGGGGAGTTGAGTATGTACCACAAGTAATCTGGCAGGGCACACTATGGAACATCTTCAGCCCCCAAAGCTTTGAATAATAAGGTTTCAGATGCTAAACCTTGCTAGGTGTATCATATGTCTCAAATAGACCGCTACATGAATCCAGTATTAATGTTCTAAACAATTGTAGGAGGCATTTTCTTTTTAAGTGTAAACTTTTCCTTACAGAATCAGTGCTTCCTCCAATACCTCTCCTCTTGGCTTTCTTTATCTGTCTCTGTTCAAGGACAGTGGTTGAAGCTTGTTTAAATACACCAGCCTAGGAAAAACATTATACTAAAGTAAAAGTACTATTACAATGTCTGTGATAGATATAAAAAATAACTTAAGTCTTAACCAGATATTTTTCACTTTAAGTTGAAGTTTGCTTTAAGCAAGTACTTTAGAAGCAGAAAGCCAAAACATCTGCAGCAAAGCAACTGAGAGAATGGATTTTTTAACCATATCTACAGGACCCACAAAAAATTATCAATTTTCTTTTGATCCCTTCTTTATCCAAAACTACATTATTCTTAGCACTGGCTTAAAAGTCAACATGACAGTATAAGTGTTATGAACTAATGTGTCACAATACAATTTTAATGCAAATGTATACATGTACCTCTTCAGCCTCCTCCTCTTCATCCCAGTTACGATCAGTTAGCTGGTTAGCAGCAATTCTTTTTGACATTTTCTTTTCAGATTCTGCAGTAAAGAAGATTTTTCATAAGAAGAAGAAATGGTTTGTACTTTTACCTATATCAATTAGATATTAATTTCACACTATTATTCCCTCCAAGAACAAGATGCAAAGAATGTCTTTTAAAATAATTTTAGTACTAGTAGGTTTTTTTTTTCTAAAAATTTTTGTAATGATGAATGTAGAATTAAATTGGGTTTTGTAAGAATCCTTCCGGATGACCCTGTGGTTGGAGTGTCCGCCTCTGGAGCGGGAGGACATAGGTTTGACCCTGTCCGGGGAAACACCAGTCCTTTATAAACGATACCTGCTGTCTCCCAACTTGGCACTCAGCACTAAGGGGTTGAAGCAGGGGTCTGGTCTGGCAGTGGAGAAGTGGTATGTTTGCTAGCTTTGAAAGCCTAATACGGTGGAGGGGTGTATTCTCCCCAGGGAGGCAAGAGCGACAACTTATAGCATGCAACAGGGCAAAAATGACCAGGCTTCCTTTGAATTGTGAATTAAATAAATATATGTATAACTTCATTCCTCATATAAAATCCACAGACATTTTGCTCCAGAATTTGAATAAAAAGATATCCGATGCTATCAAACAGATTGTCATGTGTCTCACCAGCGTAGATCTAACTGGACAGCTACCAGGCTATACAACACAAAATGGTTTCACACATGAAATGAAAGTGGCAGCAAGACAACAAGTGAAAGACGTGTTCAAGGATAAAACCAACTGAACTGTAAAGTGTGATGAAAAATCAAAGCCTCTGGGACATATGGCACAAGTTGAATTATGATAAGACTATTTACTTGGATGGAATCAAGGAGCAAGCTGGTGGCAAGGCAACAGACTATCTCTAACCTCATGCAATCTTTCAAATCAGTTAAAAGTATTTAAACCCCAGATGAGTGCAGTGACTTCAACATTCTGAACAAGATTACAAACACAATGTCAGATCGCCATGTAATTTAGCCCTTGATGATATGTTGGAAAAGGAGAAGGAGCAAAGTTAAATCGCTTTAGGTGCACTATGCATCCCCTCTACACAATGGCCAAGGAAGGAAGCAGAGAGGGTTGTTAGGGAGCCTGAAACTAGGAATGTAACACCTACCAAAACATCAGGACCTATGCCATTCTGCCACCACAGTGAGAGCAGTACCCAAGCACTAGTTCAAGCAACCGACAAACTGTTTCACTTACAGCATTCCTGTAAGAAGGACATTACACTCTTTCTCAAGGGAAAAGGACTGATACAAAAGGATTCTGTTGTATACTACAAATTTGTTGGTAACAGGTTTCACATTTACATGCTGAGCTGTGGTATTTGTATCACTTTGCATCCCACATTACAGATTTCTTCAAGCAGTACTATCCACCAAAGAACAATGTACACCATTCTGCTGTCAATGCATGACAGGTTCCTGCACTGCAGATGGCCATGTGTGCAACAGGGCTGTTCAGCAAGGTGGTCACACGTTTCTGGATGCGTGTGCTTGGAATTGTTACTTATATATTGGATATGAATTCATTGTATAGAGGTATAAAGAAGCCACTGACAAGCTGAAACTATGAAAAGGCAGCTGTCAGATAAGTTACCTCGTGGTATATTTTGGGAGCCTTCAAGTAACCTGTTGAAGGAATCAAAGTCTTGTGAAGCCACCAATATCAGTGCTGAGAGAACATTTGCTTCAGCAGACCAGATAATCCATTGTGCACGGAATGCCAAAATATCCCATGTGGAAGGGAAAACCATGTACCACAAAACCAAACTGTCAAATACTTGGCTCAACTTAATGAAAAGGAAAAGCTGCACGGATTAAGTTGTGCATGCAGCAAGCGCTTGATGTCCATGTAGATAACAAGGAAAACAGGGAGGCTTTCCCCATGAGGACAGAAGACCTACTGAAGGAGAATAGAAAGCAGCTGCTTCCCAAAGAGGAAAAAGATAAAGACAAATATGAAGACCTTTGGACATGTGAAGATGACATGAGCTCCAACCTATTAGAAACTTAAAAGAACAAAATCCTTGGGTACGATCAAAGCTCAGATATATATTAGGACCAAAATTCTTGTCATGCAGTGTCTGTATATATAAAATAATTTTCACTTTGGCTATCATTCATTGTAACTATCAATTATTAAAAATGGCAAATATAAAATGCATTTTAGTGAGACTTGACTGAAGATTATCAATCTGCCTTACTTCAAGTAGACACTAATATTTATAAATCAAGATCATGGTAAGATTTTGACAACCTTTGACAAAAAATGGCAGAGATGGTGTAATTTAAAATGTAATGGCCTTTCATCCAAAATGACTTATGTTTATTACCAGGTCAGGTATGTGCCATGAGGCATAATGTTCTCGTTGATTCTACAAGTACAAGTTCATAGAACAATTCAACTGGTATTTAGAAGCCATTGATGCCAGCAAAGCTACAGACGTGTGAAAAATTGGATTGCTATTAACAGTGGCTGGGGGTGAGGCCCAAGACCTTTACCGCACTTTCACTTATGACGAAGAGGGAGACGAAAAGATTTTTGAGAAGGTAGTGGAGAATTTTAAGAGGTTCTGTGAACCGAGGAAGAATGAAATATATGAACGATACTGTTTCAGAACATGTGATCAGCAAGTCGGTGAAACTTTTGAGCACTATGTAACTGATCTCAAAAACAAAGCAGATACGTGTAACTTTGGCATTTTAAAAGAAGAAATGATCAGAGACCAGAGCGTTGTCGGCATCAGAGACCTCAGACTAAAAGAAAAACTTCTCTGCACGGAAGATCTAACCCTCTAGAAAGCCGTACAGACGTGCATGGCCGCGGAAACCTGCCAGGAGCAAATGAAAACCCATGTAGCAGTGACAAGCCTCATAACAGTAAATCTTCAACTAGAGACTGTTGCAGATGTGGGGGGGGGGGGGGGGGGGGGACCACAATAAATACAAGTGTCCGGCATGGGGAAAGATGTGTAGAAAATGCAAAGGATGGAACCATTTTGCAAATAAATGTAGAACAGACAGTAAAGTACATGCTCTGAATGCTGTATCTGATGAAAAAGATGAAGAACTATTTGTTTCTACAGTCAGAACTGACAGATCAAAGTGTGAGTGGATAGCTCCAGTGAGTGTGAATGGCACAGTTATGCCCTTGAAAATAGACAGTGGCTCTTAGGTGAACATTCTGAGTATTGAACATTATGAGTATTGATGATTACAATTTGTTAAGACAGAAACCAAGACTGTACAGTACTAACACTAAACTGAGTGCTTATAACAACACTAGCATTTCTACAAAGGGTATATGTTATGTAAGTCTGACTCTAAAGTCAGGAAAGAAAATAAATAATGTAAAATTTTATGTAGCAAACCAAGACTGTGTATCAATACTAGGAGCAGGAGATAGTGAAAAATGTGGTTTAGTAATAAGAACTAGAGATGTCAGAAAAGTATATGTATATGGCATTACAGAGGGTGGTTTAATGAAGTATTACATCAAAGAAAAGTACAGAGATGTATTTACAGGCATTGGTTGCCTGGAAGGTGAAGTTTGTATTAAACTCAAAGACAATGCAAAGCCAATAATATATGCAGCTCGTAAAGTACCTTTTGCTTTGAGAGATAAACTCCAGAAAGAATTAGAAAGATTGGTAAGTCAGAACATAATAAAGAAAACAGATGGTCCCACAGACTGGGTACTTCCCTTAGTATTAGTTGAAAAAGCTAATGGTAACCTTAGAATATGCATGGATCCTCTAAGATTGAATGAATATGTCTGCCGAGAACAATATCATTTACCAGAGAAATCTGAAATAGAGAGTGACATGGCAGGTGCCAAGTGTTTTTCAAAACTGGACCTTCGCCATGGTTTCTATAACCTTAAGTTAGATGAGCAAAGCTCTAGGTTGTGTACAGTGGCTACACCGTTTGGTAGATATTCATTTCTTAGGATGCCATATGGTGTGAAAAATGCACCAGAGATTTTTCATGCTAAGATAGCTCAGTTATTTGAAAATGAGAAAAATGTGAAAGTTTTTATTGATGATATAGTGATTTATGCTGAAACATGGTCAGAGCATAGCAGAATTTTACAACATGTGATAAATATCGTAGAGAAAGCAGGTGTGAAGCTCAATGGAGACAAATGTGAAATAAGTTGTACTGCTCTAACATTTCTAGGTGATTGTCTTACAGAACATGGTATAAAGCCAGATCCATGTAAAGTCACTGCTATAAACAATATGCCTGATCCAACATGTAAGGAAGGAATTACTTGATTGTAGTAGATTACACCTCAAATTATCCAGAAATTGCTAAATTAGAAAATTTGAGTAGTCAGTGTGTGATCCACCATTTCAAAGCTATTATAGCTAGGTATGGAATTCCTAGAATTGTTGTTACAGATCCAGGAAAACAGTTTGATTCCTATATGTTTACAGATTTTGCTAATGTATACTGAACAAAAATATAAATGCACGAAACTAAAATGGTCGGTTGAAATGGACAATCATGAAATATGCCCAGGTTGATGGTTTATTTATGAACTGATGGATTTGTTTTGATCAAGTATAGTGGTCTGGTTTCACTTGGCCGCTCCCCGTGAGTATACTCAAAGGTTTAGTTTTTACAACCATAAGACTAATGGAGCATGACGGAGTGGAGGTCAATCTGCATGACCAATACACAGACACTCCTTACAGTCTAGGCAATAAAAGGACACACCAAAATGTGCATTTCTGTCACTTGTTAACATGCCACAGATGTCTGGAATCATAAGGGAGCATGCCATCGGCATGCTCAATACTGGCTTGTCGGTAACAGAAGTTGCCGCATGCCTGAATGTGCATCATTCCACTGTCAGCCGTCTGAGAACACGCTTCAGAGACACTGGTAGCACTAGGAACCACCCACATGCACCGACCACACCCAATATGTTACCCGTCAAACACCTGTGGAATGTTCTGGATCAGCGTTTTAGCCATCATGCTCCAGCTCTCGAGAATGTTCGCCAACTGCGAGTAGCACTCCAGGAGGAACGGGATAATATCCCTCAGGCCACTATTGACAACTTAGTGATGTCCATGCGCCGCTGGTGTCATGCTCTGCGCAAAGTTAATGGTGTCTGTGAACTCAGGATGTTGACCCCAATGGTGTATTTGATGCCCTAACTCTTGGACTATGCATTTAAACTTCCCCTAATGCTCTCAAAGTGATGTCAATTTGTCGAGAAGAATATGCTGTTATTTTTGGCTATATACTCTAGTTCCACATATGAAAATAAATCTACATATTCTTTCGTGCGTTTATATTTTTGTTCAGTATATATGGATTTAAACATATCCAGAGTAGTCCAAAGCATAGTCAAAGTAATGGCAAAGCTGAGAAAGGTGTTCAGATTGTCAAAAGAATGTTAAAGAAGACCAGTGAATCTGGGGAAGATCCATATTTAGCACTGTTGAATTATAGAACTACACCTTTGTCTGGTGCAAATAGTCCTTCAGAAATAATGACGGGAAGGAAAGTTAGAAATAGATTGCCAGATGTAGTTGAACATAGAAACAAGGATTTGATGAGGAATAAGGAAAATAGTAAAAATAAAAAATATTATGTTGGTGCAAAACTGTTAAAACCTCTGCACCAAGGTGATGTTGTAAGGTTCACAGAGAAAGAAATACAGGTGTTTGAAGTGATAAAGGTAGAATTTTAGGGGAAAATTAAACGTTAAACTTGAAAATGGAACTGTATTAAGAAGGAATAGACGAGATTTACTTTTAACAAAAGAACCATTTGAGTTGAAGCCTGAAGTAGATATTGATATGGACCAGAGTCCTCAGGCACAAGTTAATGTTATGCCACAAGCTGTAACTCTACCTGATGTCAAGACTCGTAGTAGTAGAAACATTGTTAAACCAAAAAGACTTATTGAAGAGTGTTAAAGGACATTGTTTTTGTTGTTGAGATAAGGAGAACAAACAATGTAGATTAAAGCATAAGATAGTTTATTGAGAAACATTTGTTGTAAAAAAAAAAAAGATGTATCACAATGTCGTTAAATGTATGACCTTTTTGTGTTACGTAATAAAGACACTTGACGACACCACGCCATCTTAGAGTCACGTTGTTACAGGTTGGCAGTCAAACATTCAAGTTCATCCACATTTCCCTGCCTGCCAATCAAAAATAGCAGTCAACCACTCAAGGACGTCCACTTTTGAAAATGTATAAATAGAGCTGCTCTATGCAGTGTGAGCCAGTTTTTAAGTCAGAAGTCCAGTAGAGTAGAGTACAGCAAGATAGCCAGAGAGAGTGTATAGAAAGCAGCATAGAGTGCAGCAGACAGTGTATAGAGATAGAAAAGTAGCTGGTTCCCAATACAGATACATGTACATGTGACCTGCATGCTAAGTGTTCTTAGAAAATAAAAGAAAAGAAGGAAACCAGTTGAAGTGTTGTGCGGTTTTTCACAGGCCGCACTGGTGGCAGCAATCTACTTAAAGAAAAACCGATATGGTTCTGAAAGAAAACCCTAGCGCAGAGCAAGGAGAGAACATAACACTGGGGACAAGAACCCTACAATATGTACTGTACAGTGGACATGTACGTGGGTGCTAATTTAAACATCCTTGAATGAAGAGAGAGATAATGTCTGAAGACACACTAGACATTAAAATTAGGAAACAAAAATATGCAAGCTGCCACATACATTTACAAAATAGGGAATAATGTTTCGTCAAAGAAATCCAAATGCTTACTTTGTACCAAATTAACTTCGTTTCAAAATCCCGGTGTCACTCTATGGGCGCAGCCATGATGGACCTACTTTTTCAGATTATTGCGATTGCGGATGAGTTTGTTAATTTGTATTGTGTTATGTAGAAGAAAAACAATATAGAAAAGGATGCAGCTTGGGAGCCTACGACATGAAAAAGTAAAATGAATGTGATATAGTGCGCGCAACTATTTTAATAAACAGACATTCCTTTTCTTTATCATAATTGATAGGGACACATCCGGGGATTACTGACAAATATCATACTTTTGTTGGATTCTTGGCAGAAAATAGGCCACCATCCTGTTAATTCTTTTGTTATAAAAACATTCTATAATTTTAGTTCACATGAATAAATACTGACGTTATAGCTTTTGGTTGTTTATGAACAGATTTCAATGATAATTTGGTCAAAGATACAATTCTTAACATAACTGATTCTTCCGCAAGGGTAGCAGGTGGTGCGGTTGTGCTGTTTTGCTCAATGGTGGAGAAACCAGCGAAACTTTTCCATAATTAGTTTTCTAGTAGAAAAGACAATAGTCTAGAATATCTTACTCCTCGGTCGATTAAGCATTGTTTTAAGATGTCGAGGGCAGATTTAGATAGCATCCAACGTCTTTTGAAGCTTGTTATTCAACGCCATCAGGTAAGTTTTCTTTTGCAAAACTGCAATCAATGGGGAAACACGGAGTCCATCCGCTTGTTGTCAGATGCATAATAGTGTTTCTTGTAAAATATAAATGCATCTTCATGATATTTTTTACAGTTTATAGACTTAATATTTTTGTTGTCCATATGTATATAGATATATACATAAAAGTCAATATTCATGGTATAAAAGTTTTATCATGTGCAAACAGGATTATTGAGCATTTTTCTTGGGGAAGGAAAGGGGGGGGGGGTGGAGGATGAGAAAGGGACATAAAACTTGTCCTTTAGCTATTTTATTTGTATTTGTGTAGTACACATTTTGAGAACCAACTAACCAAGATCAGTCTTTAATTTTTCAGTTGCAATTTTTATTTGTTTGATGAACTTTACTTTTATTCCAATTCATTAACTGCTTCAGTAGCTTAAATCTTATCTGAAGATGGCCTATTAAGAACATGGTTTTAGGAACAGAGAATGAGGCTATTTTTTTAGGGGGGGGGGAGAAATGGTGTCATATATGAAAGCAACTATGGTTCTAACATGCTTAAAATATTTTTTTCATTTAATTGAATAGCCAAATAAATCAGGATTGCCCAAACACATGAGCTGGGGTCATGTTAACAGTTTTAAATGTTAAAACATCATAGTTGCAATTAGTGCCCACTTATTGCTTCACATATAATAGGATGTCTAATACACACTTCAATTCCTTTTGTCCTTTGCTTTAATAGAGGCATAAACTATAATGACTTGATCTTGGCTGGTTGAGTCAGTTGCAAACGATAGCTTGCTGTTTAGAGAAAAGTTTTTTTTCTAACATTTGCCTTTAGGTTGAAGCTCTCATGTACAGTGCCATTCACAAATGATTTTTGTCTTTGGAAGCCTTGCAACACGCCTATGGAATTTGATATTTTTGGAAAAAAGCTTTCTTGTGTGTTTTTGTCCTAGAAAGAAACTTTGCACTCGGGTGGATTTTTCTGTACAGCACTTATCAGTAACCAGCGACAATACTCATGACTTTTTAAATGTTGGTGCTTAGGGAAATCTTCACATTGTTGTATTTCAGCTTACAGGTGATGGAAACAAAGCCCCCCCCCCCCCCCCCCCCCCCCCCCTTAATTTTTTTTAAAGACTTACATAATGCCATACTTAACAAAGTTTGATTGACTATTTATTTAGTCCAAGGTGTTAGTAGCCACTATTTGAAATACAGAACACAAAAGAACCAAACTAAAAGTACAGAATAAAACCTGGTTTGCATCAGCCATGCTAAAATAAATGAATAGTCTGGCAAACTAATTAATTCCATGAGATCACATCGGAAATGTTTCCTGGGTGCTTACCTTTTGGTCTTTTAGCGTATTAGTAGTTGGTTTTTGGGGATGCACTATACAGAAAAAACCCTCAAATGTAAAGCTTTCTTCCATGGGGCATAGGGAAACTTTCTTTGCATATGGCAAAAATATCGAATACAACAGATATTTAGTAATATTTTATTGATGATAATCATTAATTGGAAGTAAATATTTTAAAGAAACTGACACATTTTTCGTCTTATGACAAGACCATAATTAGGCTGAATACCCATTGGCCGTAGGGTGTTGGCTGAGCTGTGAGCAATTCTCACTCTAGGTAAATGTAGTACTAGTAATTAACTCCACTAGTACAAATCTTGTAACCATGAACAGTCTAATAGAAAACTGCAGATATTGGCTGCATAAACTAATGACTTGCTAGCGAAGCACTTTTTTTTTACTTGGCCAAATCACTACTATTTGGTCACTTTTTCTCCAAATGGTTAAAATTTGCCTAAAACAAGTCAAATCAAACTGTTTTGTTATGCCAGTTTAAATCAGTTTTAGCTGAAAAAGTTTGCAAGTGTTAAAATTTTTATTTAACAATTCAAAAAAAGTGTGTACTAATATGGCTTTTTCTGTTGCCTTTAATACTCAATATCAGCAACACCTTAATCCATTCATTCATTCATTCATTCATTCATTCATACAAAAAGCTCCAAACTCATTTACCAGACATGCTGAAAATTGCCGGCCGCCGGCCCTTGACCCACCAATCGGGGAGTCGGGCCGACAATATTCTTAAAATTTTAGTGTATGTTGGCCCAATTTGGCCGGCAATAATTTCTGACTCACCTAGTACGGTTATTAATTTTTCAAAAATCTTACACCCAGTATGTTTATTAACTACCTATCGTACCGGTGGGAAATTATACAAATACAAGTCACGCTTTTTATTTTCTTAAATTGAAGTATAATGAGAAGAAAATCGAGATCTCAACTCATTACCTACTGTTCGACAAACAGCACTGGAAAGTAGGTCAAGCGGAAGTCGCTCTCTGAACACTACGATACATGTGTTGTCTGATTTCAGTTTCTATAAATAGACGTGCTTTCCCTTCAACAGTGACAACTACTCATGTATCGAGCGAATGATGTCATGTCGCAAGGTGATAGGATAATATTTATAACTAACGAGGTCGTTTCAAGTGCTGCAAAGAAGTTGTGTCTGTTTTCAAACGTCAATTATTTCATGCGGATTTATGATTTAAACGATGTTAAATCACACTTCTATGTAAGATAAACCCTAAGATCTAGGAGTTTACAGGTATGCAAAACAAACCTTATATCTGAGAATAAATTTACTTTGAATAACGTCTCCTAACAGCGTATGGCTATCGGAGGCGGCTTTGGTGTGTCTTCGGACCCTGGCAATTATGAAATTGAACTCGTATCCGTGGATGCTGTTCACACGAATGTATTATATATTTTCATCATTAGGTGGTGAAAAAAATGACATTTTGATACATTATTCAGAACGTATGGCATTTTTTTTTTTTTTTGAAAATAAATTAGATATCCTGTTTTCAATATAAATAAATTATAATACTGAGTGAATTTTACCTGCTGAAAGTTTTTTTTTTTTACAATGATAAATAGTTTTTTTTTCTTTCTCTTCTTCTTCTTTATTTTTATTTATTTTTTTTTATTCCATCCAGTACTTTTATTTTCTTTCTCTTCTTCTTCTTCTTTATTTTATTTATTTATTTTATTCCATCCAGTACTTTTATTAAATTTCGAGATTTTTTCCACCCAGTACTTTTATTCCATCAGTACTTTTATTAAATATTATGATTTTTTCCTTCCAGTACTTTTATTCCATCAGTACTTTTATTCGATACTTCAGAGTAATACAATTTACTGTTAAGCTCTATATAATGCAAGTTAAAGTCATTGTAGGTTGGGATAATTTGACATTTTGTCTAAAGCTGCTGTAAGAAACTCAAAACTTGGAAAAGTGCTCTTGGGTAGTTTAGACAGATGATTTAGCTCAGGTAAGGCCTGGTTTAAGGTTAGTCTAGGAAAATTGCAGTTTACCTATGGAAAATTTGTTTTCTGTGAGTTTTGATGCCTTTTTGGCCCTTCTTTTACCTTTAAGTCATATATTACCCAGAAGTTATCTGAGCAGTGTCTTCAATAAAAGATCTTTTCAAAGATGCAGTTATTTGAATTTTAATCACCTAATTGCTACTCAACTGTCCTTTTAAAGTGTATAAAGCAGAAGTTAAAAGTGCACAGTTTTTATGCGAAATAGGGTAAATATACAAATTAATGCGAAAAACATTTGGGCCGGCAATATCTTGTCCGGGCCTACAATATTCAGATCTAAGCAGGCCAATTGGCCTGCATTGCCCTCAGAGTTTTCAGCATGTCTGATTTACCAGATCATATTTGGATTTCCTCTGGACTGTGCTACATTTATCAACATTTTACGTGGTTCTTCATGCTAAGTTTTGATTTTCTCAACATCTACTGATTCAGAATAAATATATAAATAATTTTTTTTTCTTTTTTAATTGAGCATATTGGAGTCTGTCTTTATGAATGCTTATATATAGTTTTGTTAAGGTACTGACTTACATTAAAAAGACATTTAAGCATATTGCGCCTCCATTTCACCTAACATCTCATCTTAATGTGGCACTGAAAAAGTAGTTTGATTTATGTTTTGTGGAACATTGAGTTTATAACAGTTTAGTTTTATAGGTTTTAGTTTATGCTTTGTGTAAACCCAAATTCTATTGCTAGTACTTTCTCCAGATTTATTAAGATTTGAACTTTTTTTCAGGTTGTGGTATCACAGATGAAAAATGACCCTCAGGTAAATAAAGATGGCCATTTGATAAGGATTCTCATTGAATACATTTTTTTTTGTAAATCTCTCTGTTATCTTTTACACCAAGTATGTACTTGATGTCAGCAAATGGCCTCAAGTAGACTTGTGCTGTGCAGGGATTTTTTAAATTTCTAAATGCCAATTAGCACCAATTACCAACCATTGGTTATTTTAGTTATTTTTTTTTTAGCTATGGAGTTTTATCAAATTAACATCAGATTCAACAAACAGCATTAAAAAAAAAAAAAAAAAAAAAAAAAAAAAAAAAAAAAAAAAAAACTGACCTTGTGGTTTAACTGGTTTTAACATCAACTGATATGATATGGATTCATCTTAACTATATTGCACACAATGTCTTCCTAGTGGAGTGAATACCTAGTTTCAAGGTTAGTTTGCAGTAAATTGATAGAGTGAAAACCACCAGATCACACTTTCAAATGTGGTCTATCACCTGGAAATGAAATGCATTTCAAATCTCTAGTTACTGTCAGACCCACAAACTGTAAGATTTTGGTCTAACAAAAAGTCTTCTGCTTGAACCTCTTTGTTAAAAGTATGCTTCTGTCATTATAATATTTTACCACATATGAATATAATGCAATTACTGTATGCAGAGGTGCCAACATATAACATGCAAATTACAAATATCTAGGCTCCCACTTAAAGTTTTTTACCAGTTGATGAGAATGTTTAATTTTTTGGAAAAAAAAAATTATAGATTTATGAATTAAATTAAGTATGGATTTTGGAAGGAGAGTTCATTGGCTTAATATGAGTGTGATCCAAGTGTTCTGATGTATTTATCAGCAAGGTGACATCCATGCAGATCATTATTAATTTTCATATTAGTTTGCTGTGATATCATGAAACAGACAATTTGTACTGTATGAAAAAAAAGGTAAAATCACTTAGTAAAAGGTAAAAGCTCTTTTGTTTTGGCTTACTGTATGACAGCATTGTTCCTTTTAGTAGAAAAAAATGGATGTTGTATACAATTTTGTTTTCTGAGAGTTATCATCATCATGTCACATTTGCAATTTTATTTGAAAAATGATTTTGCATGTGTGTATGTGTGTGTTAGCCCAAAACCTTTTAGTTTCTATTCTGTTATATTTTATGCTAAAGCATTGTACTATCATATTTTATTTTTAGAATGTAGACCTGCAGAAACAGTTGCATGAGCTTCAGGCAGAAATACAGAAACTAAGCCAACAGCAGGTAACACATTTATTCTTAAATATAAAATTTCATATCCCGTCAAAACCACCTGTAAGAGTAAATTATAGGATATTGTTATCATCTGGATGTTTTTCATGCACATGCTGTCTTATAGTACTTTAAGTGAAAATTTTGTTTGATGACTTTATCTTTTATAGAGAGCAGTTGTTCAACAGTTGAGGAAAGAACTGGTCAACAAACAGTCGATGTCAGATTCACTCAATAAGCAATCTATGGTGAAAGAAGGGCTGCAGCAAAACAAACAAATACCGGTGAGGCACTAATCACTTGGCATATTTAAAAGTAGATAACAGTGTCCAGTAAAGCACTCTAGTCAGTATTTTTTCTGTGGATTCAGATATGTTTTAATAATATTACCCTTACATTTCTTTGCTTAGATGAACTTGGATATTTACATCGTAGATAAGTCCACTTTTCTTAATACAGCTCTCTTCTTGGGGCCATTTACCTCACCATTGGCAGAAAATGAATACATTCTGTTCCCCAAAGTATTTTGTGAACCAGGCCTTGCAATGTGCAGGCAGTTGGCAGGACAAGAAGGGAATTACATTTGCTCCTTTTCTCAAGCTTAGCTTGATCCAAGGTTGCACAGAGGAGCACCTTGAGAAGAGTTGACTTTTCTTTGAAGTAATGCACCTCGATCTTAATATTAAATTTTTAGCCTGATGTCATTTCATAATATTAATTTACATTTCATAAAAAATGGCAGGTTCCAACATTTCTGTATAGTTGGTTTTAACGTTATAGCCACATTCTTTTGTGTTCATGCATTTCAGAAAAAAGCACCCTCCAGTACTACTTCTTGCAGCACTACCAGCACAGTAGCTAAAAAACCTGTGGGTCAAGCAAAAGCCTTTCAACGTAACCCAAGTAGCACAACAACAGGCCTTACCTCTAAAAATGGCAACTCTCCTCAAAGGGGGAAGTCATCTCCAACCACTGTCAAAGTATCGCCACCTAGAGGAAAGTCCCCACCTATCCGTGTCCCCCAATACACACCTCACAGGCCTTCCATTTTACAGGTATAATTATTTGAAATTGTTCACATTTCTTACATGTGCCTCAAAAATAATGATGCTTGCAGTTTCCAAATTGATATCAGGACTACGCATACTAATTTTTTTAATCCACAAACTAAAAAGTAAGTGATTTTGTTAAAAAGTATCCATATGGGAAAAAAAGGAATTTCTACAAAATTTTTGTAGCAATTTTAGAAATACTTAAGAGTGAATAGTATTCTTACTTCATGTTTGTGAGGCAATTTTTGTCAAATGGTTGAATTGAAAATGTTTCATACTTGCTGTAACAATATTTTTATTGCCTGTAGGGGAGACCAACCCTCTTCAGTGGTAGCACAACCACAGCTGCCAAACCAGCCTCCACCAACAATGCTCAAGTACCCCCTGTGAAGAGAGCTACTACAGAACCTGGCAGTGACCACAAACGTAGAGTGCCTATTGACACCAAGTCTCTCTCACCAGAACAAAGACAGGTTAGAGTTACAATTGTGGCAGCAATTTTTTTATCAATAGTTAAAATGAATACTATCTAGTAGAAGATAAAGTTGTTTTCATGAATGGCATATGGTTCTATTGCATCTTTGTTGTATTTCAGAAAGTAGAATACATGGCTTCTCTGGAATTGATCACACAAGATACTTTGAAAGGTGGGTGAAAAGATGTATTTAGAATCTATTTGTTAATGCTTTTTAAAAACTTTTTGTGCTTTATAACATAATACATAAATAATAAGTAATGGCCTTTGTTGTAGAACTTGGTACATCTCCACCAAACCTGTGCAGAAGTAGTAAATTAATGTAAAATGATTTGGTATCTTACACTTCTGTTGAAAATGCAAAAAGTATAACTACTTGTGGAAGGGTTTAATAATATCCTGCCTCAGGCATGTAACTATGCCTAACTATGACCATTTCCTTGCGGTGATTTGGAAAAGCTGTACTCCACTTTCTTCCCTTTTATGCTGTGTTTGGGGTTAATAAACAACTGTTATTCTTTAAGAATTGCAAAATAGAAGATCAGAAAGAAAAAGAAGAAGCACTGCAAATCCCCAGTTTAGCTATGGAAATTTTGAGCCAGAGGTAGGTGACTGCTGTATGTATGTATGCATGCATGCCCTCCATTGTATACTTTTTTCCCAAAAAGTATATTTATACATAATTCTTCGAATTCTATTATGAACTTAAATAGTGACTTTGACTCATATTTACACATACACACACAAAAAAAGCTGCATAGCAACTTGAATTGTAGTATTGACATAAAAAATCCCTTCACTCTGTTTATGCAAGCCAGGAGCATTGTTCACCAACTCAATTGGTTTCACAATTGGAAGTGCTCGTAGCTGAAAAGATTTCCAGAAGCGTGTTTCACACTTGTGTGTTAAGCTTTGGCTGGTAACTTTGTGAAAGCAACTTGAGAAGCCGAACCGTTCGATAACTAAGATTTTAGTCTCAAAACTAACTTTAAACCTTTTGTAAAACAAGCACAAGATGTGACAAACATACACAATTCATTGGTCTCATGAGACCACAATCTGTGTACAGTGGACGTTTTTGCTTGCTGTGTTATTTCTACACACCAGTGTTTTATTTCATATTTCTTTTTTTACTTTTGCATGGGGAATGAGACTTGTAAGATAGCATTCTTTCTTGCATCCGTTTCACAAACAGACATGCTTTTTGATGTTGTGTAGCAGCAGTTGATGTTGTACTTCTCATCTAGCGGAAGAAGGTCACAGCCACCTACCTCTCTCCACTAATGCAAGGGGTCAAGCGCCCAAGGGGTCGACCCCCTAAAAATGGCTACTCTCCAGCCAATAGTAGGCCAGGGACTCCTTCAGGTAGCAGAAGTAGTTTGGCTGAAGAAGATGTTGATGATGTTGATGATGATGAAGATGATGAAGGAGATGAGGTATTAGTTGTAAGATAAAATTATTCTCACTGTGATAGATATGCTTTTAGTGTTACCTGTGCTGTGTTTGAATATTGTCACATGCCGCCCCTGTGCAACAACATTTTAGATGCTTTATCTTGTACTCTTGTTTCTTTATTTGTCTTTAGTTTAAATGGAGTGAAATTTATAAACATAATTGTCAGTTTGGTAATTTTTTCAGTAGGTTATAATAAGCATGTTTCTTAATCACAGATTGGTGCCTTCATCTACTTACTGCAATTTATTGTCGTGTTTTTCTGTAAGCACCTTTGGTGGGTTAATCACCATAAAATTATTTTACCAGACTGAATCTTTACCAATTTTAAGCATATCTTTATATCATAGTTTTTAAGAATAAAGAAGGATGCAAGACATTACAAGACTTATTTTTGTTTTAGAATGATGTTCATGAGGACTTCTGTGCAGTCTGTCAGAAAAGTGGTGAACTTCTCATGTGTGACACCTGTAACCTGGTCTACCATCTTCAGTGTCTTGACCCGCCCCTGACAGAAGTGCCCTCAGGAATGTGGAGCTGTCCTAAATGTCAGGTAATAACGTGTCATTTCACTTTTTGACATGGTATCCAACGTTAGTCACATTTGTCCCAAAATTTCGATAATAAAAGTCTTTTCACTCTGACATATTTACCAAAACCCGATCTTGAGCAAGACAAGATGATGGCTCTTTGAGAATCGCCATAAGCTGAAAAGGAAGTGGATGAAAAAAGGACCTAAATGAGAATTGGAAGATTTAATCTTTTTATCCAATCAAAAGAATACAGCATTATGCTGTCAACATTCATGCTTTTCAGGGGTCTAGTCTGAATTATGCTATTTTTGGTTAATTTGGGAAGAAAGAAGCGGCAACCAGGCACTTCATTTAGGGTCAAAATATGCATGGTTTTGATATTTGCAATGTATGTTTGTACAGCCAAGCACATAGCAGTGATTGTGTTTCTCCACTAGAAAGACATGTCTTTGTAGCATCAGTGGATAGTGGCGCCCTCTCTTGAGAGAGTGTTAGTAAAACTCCACCCACCTTTCTCTCTATAATGGTCTCTTGATGCAAGGAATATGTAGCACATAGGAATGGAAAGTTGGTGAAAGTTGATGTATTAAACTTTTAAAAATGTAAAATGTTTATTGATGTACGTGGTCCTTCATATAAAACATCTAAGTAATGTCAGATGGAATGGGAGGTCTTTTTGACATTGACTGAAGTTGCAGCTGGGTTTTTTGATTTTGGGCAATAGAAGATTGTGCACACGTACTTTGTGTTTTAATTGCATTTTTTTTTTCATTTCTGATTTCAGGCGATGGGAAAGGTGCAGCCAAAACAATGGCCAGGCACTTTGGCATTAGTGCATTCTTACATAGCCTTTAAGTCTAGTAAGTCAGAGTTTAGCATGATTTTGATAATGTTTAAGACCATTAAAAATCACTTGATTCTCAAATATTTAAATAATTCATAGGAATGAGCTTTCTTGAATACCAAAAAAGTTAAACATTATTTTAAAATAAATTTTGAATTAGGGGATTGGTTTACATAATTTGAATAAAATGCTATATAAAAAGCCATTAAACTGCATCAGTTGCAATAATATTTGTCAGAATTTTATAGTGAGCTTTGGGGTTTGTAGTGGAAACATAACAATTAGTTTTGCATTTCAAGAATATTAAATGAGAAAAATGTACTTGACATAAGAGGGTAAAGCATCATAAATCCAATCAAAATCCATTTTGCTGAAATATTTTGGGTCAATAAATAGACATCTTTACCCTAAAGTTTTTGCTGACGTATTGAATAAATCTCATTATTTTACTTTTCAGGTAAAGAGGAAGAGAAAAGAAAATTACAAAAGAAAGCTATCGAGCTTGAAATTGAGAAGAAAGAGCTAGAGAAGCGAGCAAAAGAATATTCCAATTCTATAACAGTAAGACATTTAGTGTTTTTGAACTTTCAATGCAAGAATATTGATAATAATTAAGTCTGTTTCCAATAATTCCATTGATTCAATGTGAATGTTGGGAGAAATATGTGTGTAAAAATGTCTTTGACATCTCCACCATACATTTCTTGTGACTAACATTTTCACTGACATATGATATGAACTTGAATCTTATTTGTTTTACCTTGATATAATCAATTGGTGGGACAATAGTCTCTTGCATATAAACTTTTGATATTATTATAATTATTTATTTTTATTATTTATTTATTTATTTATTTATTTATTTTTTTTGTAATAAATACTTTGATTTAAATTCCTTCAGGAACAAATGGTGCACAAGGCGCAGTTTCTGCGAAATAAGAAGGATTCTCAGAAGTCACTGGAAAAGCTGAACAGTTTTGTCCGAGTTTTTCAGTCAGGTTCATGAGTAGTAACTGTCTTCTTTGGTTCCTTGTATTTCAAAAAGATTTTAATTGATTGGACAGGAAGACAATGGAGACTTTTTTTCCCAAGCAAGTGCAATTTTTTAATCTTGAATTATAAATAATTATACTTGAGTGGGCAGTATTTTGGTATTTATTCTCATTGTTACTGATATTTTGTGTCAAAGACACCACATCGCTTACTTAAAATAGTTTGGTTTTGTATATTTTGCAACAGCCGTTTTCATTTTTGATGTCAGTATCAACTTCCACTTAGGTCAAACATGTATAAATATTTTCAAAATCCATCCTGTGAGGATTTGACAGTCCAGTTGAGTATTTGCCATGGCATTGGGTACTTTAGGGTTTTGAAAGCTCACATTAGCTCCTTCCCTAACTTGTAAAATTAACATTTATCAAAAAAATTATGGGGAAATATGTCAGCACCATACATATTCAAGAGTCTGTAATGTTTTGTATGACCCATCCATTCATCAGTCGAATTCATTGTGTTATTTGGTTTGGTCATTATGTACATAGTGATTATGTAGTTGTATATAAGCATTGTCGAAGGGGTTGGTAAATGAATCAGGCTGTAAAATTGTGCAAGTGTCACCATTTTGCTTTTTGTGGCAAAACTGGTGAAAATGTAGCTTCTTGTTGTCTGAGAAAGTGAAAGGTAACTATTATTTACTTTTTCACAATTTTACACTTTCAGTAAGAGAATCCATTGTATAATTTAACAAAATATTGTGGTCATGAATAAAACTATTTGAATGGATAAAATGTGATGCAGTTGATATCTATAGGCAGATCTTCACAAAACTACCCATCTTGTGCAAAAAAAAAAAAATAAATAAAAAAAAAAATAAATAAATAAAAAAGGGAGGGGAATAAGGTAGACAAGAAAAACATTCGGATACAATAAGTGTTTTATATACCCTTTATTCGATTTATTCCTTTGGTACAGGAGTAATGCATCTTTATTTTCCCCATTAACTTCCATCACAAAACTAAAACCCCATAAATAAAGATGAGTAATAACAGTCATAATTCTTAAAGGTAGAGCTTTAACAATTTGTTCACTACATAAATATCAAACTTATTTTCAGTGATTCAGAAACAAAATGGATGAGAGCTTATACAACTCTTCAAAAGAAATTCTCTTCGTTCCATTTCCCTTCTGATATAAATATTGCACCAAAATGCCTGATAAGATTCAAAGGGTGATCCCTGTATTCATGACATTCAGTTTATCATACTTGGAAAGCATAACAGACAAATATCAGTTAATACATATCTGCATAAATTCCTGCAGGTTTTAAAATAATGTAGTATACCTTTGGTAAAGTACAGCCTTGTGCTATAAAGATTTCATATTGAGATTATACAACTACATAATTCATTTATGTTAATACGAAGGGGTTTAGGTTTAATATTTGAACATATCAAATATAACTTGCCTGCATACAGTCATTGTTATTTAGAAATGCAGTAGTCTTCTTGTCAATGTCAACCAAGTACCACAAAACTTAATGTTTTAATTTTGTTGTCATATAAAGATATTATCTAACTTTTAATTTCTGTTTGTTTAACCATCCAGATGGTACCGTGTAAGAATATATTCTTATCATGTGGAAGACTGATATTTGAGTTCTATTTGCCCTTTGTCATACATTTATGGCACTTATGAAGGATACAATACTGCTTCAAAATATCGATTTAGTACATCTTGAAGTGTTCTCTGTTAACAAGTAAAAATATAGAGATTTAATAAAATTGGACACCAAGGTGCATTTACCTGAAAGTATGCAGCAATATCAACATTTGGTCTCTTATACATGTCTACAAAATGTATCAACAGTTCCCTTCCCTATCCATCAAGAGATTTCTTGACAGGCAATTATATATTCAAACTTAACATTTTGGGACAATGTAACGCTTTTTAATGCTCTAAAAAAGGTCAGAAAAATTCAAAATCCTCATAGCATTAAAATTTTCTACTTTTCAGCTGTAGAGATCGCTGTCTAGTTTGGTTTGTTGGTCTCTGTTCTTATTCCAATGTGCAGAAATTCTGGTTCTCTGATATGGTCCCCATGGCTGAGATTATGTGGTAGATATTGAGATCTAAACCTTACTGTTTCATATTTAAGATATTTTATTGGTCTGACTAGATCCAGATTGTGTGCTCACCAGTTGCTGCATTAAAATGGTAAGAGCAAGAGCAGTTGTGTATCATTCAGATTGAGATAACTACAATTGTAAATGCTGATAATGTACTGGCTCCCAGTAAAAACTACAAAAAGAGGGTATAAAGGTTGTGGAAAAGGCAGTGCAAGAATGAAGCACCTACTATTATATCACCAATAATATCTTTTAAGTAACACCATATTTAAGTAAATAAATACTGTTAATTTTCATTATATGTGGGTACATAAATACATCCTCTTCACCTTTTGAAGAAAAATCAAACTATTCTTTGGTTACCATGATCTCAATATAATAAGTATCACATTTTTAAACATTATTTATAGAACACACGTGGATTCAAAAATAACAGTTTGCTTTTGCACTCCAAATAACTGTTTACCTCAGTAACAAGCTAACAGGTAAATAATTTACATTAATTATCACAGTTCATGACTGCTTCCATTAAGCACCCAAAGGCTAAATTCACATAATATATTTAGGTAAAGGCCAAACACAAAATTTAAAGCATATAATACTCGCAACTGTTGCCTTTAACGGCTTCTACACTTAAACTGTGACATATCAAAGCTTGTCATATTAATGTGCAAAGATGAAAGTCAACTTTTAAAAAACAAATCTGAAATATCCAAGCGCCAAAAGGCATGCAAATCCTGGGAGCTATGCACCCTTTCCCACCTTATTTTTTTTAAACAAATATCCGGATTTTCTGATAAATCCCCAAGACCTTAACCTCTAAATATGCTGTATTTTTTAGTTCTTTGGCTCTCTGATTTGAATTTACATCATCATGGTACAACAACAGCTCCAGCAAGAAAGATATGCAGAATTGCTATTAGATTTATAAACATGAAAGGAAATATCCATATAAAATAATACCACAATATTTTAATGCAATTTAAAATAATAATAATAATAATCAGTAGTCATTGTTTACTAATTTTGAATATTTCCTTGGATCTATTATAATAGGTCAAAGATATTTCACATCCAATGGTAATGTTTCACATAGTATTATCTCCTCAAAACATGCAAGTAATAAAGGTACATAATCCACGAAAATGCTTTTGACAATACAGTGCTTGAATTACCAACCAGCTGAAGTGTCATGACTGATAAAATAAATTAAATGATTCAAATGGCCAATTATCAGAGGTGATTCAACTATGATTTACAATGGACATTTTGCTACAAAGTCAACTGCCAAAAAAAAAAAAAATACTGACATTATGGATTTGTACTGGTTCTTATGGTAATAAATAAAGAGATTCACCATTTTGCATCTCTGCCTTAAGCTTTTCTTATTATCAATGCCCCCTCATTCTTTCAGCCTGTAGTAAATTGTTGTGAAAAGCCACCATTTCTTGCTTGGTGCTGACTATTTTGGGTATAGTGTAGCAAGCCAGGAGACCGAACAGCAAGGCACTCCAAATATAGAAATACACTGAGCCAGTCCACTCCACTATATATCCCATGAAAGAAGATAGAAGAACCTGGGAGAGATAATATGTGCTGTCTAGAACTGCAAAATCTGATGCTATGCCTCTTGGATTGTCTGTAAAATAGATCTGAAAAAAAAATGTATACAATATCAACTAAAGCCTCTTAAAATATATATCATTCAATCAAATGCAATTTTTAGCAACTCAGTGCTGTCCCAAATCAGTTCATGCATTAAAATACGACATACCTCATTTTGTAATATAATATACACAAGGTTAAACATAACTGTTTTAACCAAATGTCAGGATGTATATTTGAAACAGACCTACATTAAATAGGAAATGGAAAAAGAGAAACTAAAAAGAAAAAAAGGAAATGAAAAAGAAAAGGAATTATTGAAGAAGTACAGTATAAATTGAAACTATTTCATAACTAAGATGACCTCCCAACATTCCCAAAATTGTTTCTTCACTCACCTCTTTATGTTGATGATACATAGACACCAGCATATATGGAATGGTGTGTATTGTGGCATATGCAAAACCTGTTATGGAAGCTGAAAAATTCACAACAACCACATATGGAAACTGCAACATTGCCACCATTGCAATGGAAAAAGTGAGGAGTCCAAACAAATATGTTACGGTTGTTCCATAAGCCACTACCAGCTTTTCGATAAAGTATATTCCATATATTCCTGCAGTGACGCAGTGCAAGAACAGTCCCCAGCTTGCAGTCCGAACCCCTTCATCATAAAGCATCTGCAGTATGGTACCATCCTCTGCATTGGGGTTTCCTCTGTATACCGCCTGACCAACAAAATCCGAGAAAAACAAATTGAAGCCCATGATGGCGGTCCAGCTGCACATCATGGCCAACCAAAGTGGACGAAGAATAGGGGGAATGTCTATTATTCTCTGCACAGTCCTAGGCAATTTTCTGTATATCTTTAGCCATATCATGTTCAGTAAGGACCTGCAGTTTAATAAGCACCTGTTTTTGAAAGGAGAAGTGCATTTCTCAACAGTGGCCACTATAGCAGTCTTTTGCGATGTTGAAATCAGGCCACTTCCATTGGCAAAGATCCCTCCATTCTTGAGTGATATTTTCTCCTGTGTTAGAGCTTCTCCTTCATCAGACGATGCACTGATCATACTTCTGTCATCTACTGACTGCAAGGGTGTTTCTTGAGCTACATACAGGGTAGTACACACTGACAGAACAAACATCACGATGATTATAGTGAAAGCAATCTGTTCCTGACTTTTGAATAACTGACCCAAGATACTACC
Source organism: Lingula anatina (assembly GCF_051362555.1). NCBI lineage: Eukaryota > Metazoa > Brachiopoda > Lingulata > Lingulida > Lingulidae > Lingula > Lingula anatina. The sequence goes on from NC_141767.1 coordinate 42,040,859, forward strand.
CTTCCAGTCTACAGCAGTGATAGAGTAGCCTATACAGCCCCCAAGGCTGACCATGGAAGAGTAGTATGTAAAGCCACGGTTAAACTGACCAGTGTATCTGCATGCATCAGAAAGCAGAGCCTCACAAGGATTCATGCAAGATTCAGCAGCAAAGTCCAGCATTATAACCCCAAATACCAGCAAGGCTACCCCTACACTCCTCCCCCAGGGGGAGCCAGGGATTATAGCCTCTCCAAGATGGACTCCTTGAGGAATAAGAATCAAAGCCACAATGACAAACATGCTGAGCACAAAAATAAATGGACGTCGCCGTCCAAATCGACTTCTGCACTGATCACTTGATCGTCCAATCAGAGGCACTGCGAAAAATGCGAGCAATGGGCCCATCCCTATGACATAGCTCATCTTGCTCTCTGAGATTCCAACCTTTAGAAGCATTGGTGGTATATACGTGAACCCGGCTGTCATGCTGAATTCCACACCACATGCTAGAGCATTCAATAATATCAACTGTAAGGAAGTCAGAGGCTGTTGCCTTGTTGACACGCATGTTCCACCAGAATCTGCATGCATTACATCCATCATTCTGCACAAATGCAGCAAGGTTTATTCCAATATTGTGTTTTATAAATCCCTTCAAAGTTTTGACAACCCAAGCTGCTTTTCTTCATATTATTTCACCTTTAAATAGTAGTACATGCAAATTAAAGGCAAGCGATGATCATCTAAAGTGTATACTGATCAAGTTTTACTCGATTTCCATCTCCTCTCATTTTCCCACAGTTGTAACTGGGTCTTGCTGAGCCTAAAAAAGAAAAAAATATCCAAAGATAAACTAGGTAGTGATGATTCATGAGCAGTGTTATTCTTCCTGCATCAATAAGCAAAGATACATACAATAATGCACATGGGATGGCAGCAACACTTTCAGTGGCGTTAATTTGCAAATTGATGAGCCTTTGATGCATTAGGTGAAACCTTTGTGCCTGGCATGCTTGTATGACACTGAAAAATTGAGCTTTCCCCATGGCATCTTTCACATCAGGCATCTCAAAGAACATCAAAATGATGTTTTGTAGAGTTGTATTTACATTAGAATACAACTACCACTTGACTTGTCAGTCTTCAAAAAGATCTTGTCACATTCACAGAGCCTGCCATAGCAACATTAGACTTGCAGCTTTCCTCAAACTTCACTGCTGCATTAGCAGTGCTGAGATGAGTACAATCAGACGAGTATAAATTGAATATATATCAAATTTATATCCAGAAAAACAGAGATACAGAGTCATTGGCTAAAACTCACATTCCATTGTTTGTCATGCCCGAAGCATTTTGTGCTGTTTTAGTATGTGCAATACAGTTTTACTAAACAGTGAAAAAAGCAAAACAATAACGCAATAATGTTTCTACACATGGCTTTAAGCTTGTTTAACAACTGGAAGTTGCCAAGAATTCTGAACATATCCACAATTTTTAGACCCCATTAGATATATATTATAGTAGTACCAAGTTTTGCAACTGAACAGTATGGCACTGTGAGTATATATCTAGTATATAAGGTATTCCTCCATATCATTTCAAACTATTTTTAAAATTGCAAGTGTTTTTTTTTCTTTGATTGATGACAGCCTCAGATTGACAGTCTCATCAAACAGTAATCTTTGTTTGTTTTTCTTAAATCAGAATAATGATAACATGCATAATTAAAATGATAATTATCTTCAACCCTAGTACTACAGTAACAATTTTTCTCATTATGATGTATGTACAGTAAACTATTATACATGTACCTCCCTTTTCTGTTATTAATGCGTGAACTCAGATTCAGAATTTACCTGTATATATGACCCCATTCCCAGAGATTAGATCGATCCAACTAGATCAACCTAACTACCTGGGGGTTCACGCTAAATAGCTGTCAGCTGAGCGGGCACAAAAGTTAAATACACCCTTACAGCTTGTAGTAGGCAGGACGGACATTTAAGCCGGATTATCTGACAGTAATCTAGTGAGACTCCCCACGGGGATAGATCGATCTAAAATCTATGGGACTGCTATGATATCAGTGTAGTATTTACCTATTCAAAATGAATCCTTACAGTCTATTGTTTACAGCCTGTTGATTCTTTTACAGCAGTGCAGTATTTAGTGGCTAATTATTCCCAGCCACTCTCTCGCCAATCATGTCTACACTGAACAAGCCCTGTGACATTTTCCTATTCAGATTAAAAAAAACAAACAAAAAAACATTGAAAAAAAAAACGTGAATTGGGCAAAGAATTTAAATTTTCACAGAAATTCATCTGTAGATTACTAAACTGTAATCAAATCTTCACCTCAATTATGTTAATGGTATAACTTTTTGAGAGTTTTTAGATAATGGTTAATTGCTTAAAGTTATATCACTCCCAATATTTTACACCTGCAAAAATGGAATAGCATGCTCATTTCTAAACATATATTCCGGCCAGACCTAATGGACTAAACCAAGTACCCTAGGTTCTAGATTCCGGTATTGCCAGCTCGATCTTGATTTCATATATAACCCATAGTAGCAATACCAGGCTCTAGCGAACAGCGGTAACTCGGGGGCGTTCTTCTTCAAAATTCTGCCTGGGGCGCTTCCATATTTGGAAGTCACACGTCACAGCTGTGTCCGCCTGGATCCATATTTGGAAGTCATAAGTCTCGTACGTCACAGGTTTGGCCGCCTGGAGCTGCCTTTCCCGCCTTGCGCTGAAGTCTCGTGCAGGCGAGACAAGAAGCAATTAAAGTGCTTGACGCGGAGTTAGAAGTTTGAATTGAAAACATCTTGCAGTCGAAGGTCAGTGCCACAATACAAGCAACATTCTGCTGTAAAAAACTTATTTTCGTGTAGCCATTGCGCAGCCCTTATAGTGGTATCGGGCATACAGTGTAGCTGTCAAATTTGGCACATGGCAAGCACATGTATTGTGCACGTGTATATCTCAGGACTAAATGTTCTTTGATAAGCAAAAAATACAAAAACATTGGATATATCTTTTCTTTCCGAAGAATATTATTTATTTTTTCACTTTACATCTTAAATACAGCAAATAAAATTAAATAAAGCAGAATTAAGTTTGTTTTACGTTTTATTTTGGTCTGATGACATTCAACTGCAGATTCACTGCAAAGCAGTTATATTTGATTGACGGAAACCTAACATGGCCGCTGGTCTTCAGTGCTAGTAAAAGCGACTCCACCACAAGGTATATTTAGCAAGCTAGCTTTTACGTTGCTCTGACACTCAGGGTAAAACCAAGTAAAATTCATCAAAAAATACTTTATGGTCCCATTTGTTCTTAATTTAAGGTATATATACCTCTGATAGTCTTCATCTTCCCAGTGCCATTCAGCAAAATGTTCTACTGATTCACAAATAACACAGTGACTATTATAATTATTCAGGAGCCAAAGTTTACAGCTTATTAGTACAGGTGGAAAAATAGTATAATCAAACGACAACTTCCAATGCAGCTGAAACCATAGCAAGCCAGCTGAGGACATACCAGCATATGACATATGATATGCCAAAACCTAGAATTATTAATTTCAAGTGTCTCGGTATCAGGTGATCCCAGTTTGGATACCGTACTGCTTATTGAAAATATTGGGAGGTTGAACACTTTTTAAAAGTTCTGTATTGTACAACTGCAACAGTTACTGATGTGTCAAATGTGAGAAAGGCCTTGGAAATTAATAAACTGATTTAGAAAATAGTTCCAGTTGTCTTTTACAGGATTTACTTGTCCAAAACCTGTTTTTCTCAAATTTAACTATAAGACTATGAGCCCACTTGAGGATAAAGTACCAATATGCCTGCAAATGTTTCATCTCCTTACAATTCACTAAGACAGGTATTTCAAACAAACAAACAAACAAACAAACAAACAAACAAACAAACAAACAATAAATTACCAACTACCACCCTAATTTTTTTCTAGGCAGTCAAAGCAACTGGAGACACAGCTTAACATTAGCAGTTTAGGGTATTTTCTTCTTGGCAAATATATTTATATAAGTCTGAATTCACTTTTAAAATCCTTAGGATGACAATGTTTGACAAAACCATAAAGAAATATTAAATTGCTTAATTTATGGACATTTTGTTGAGTTCTTTTCATTAGACAATCCCACTCTAACATATAAATTTCATATCAGAAACCTTCATGTGCTGTGAAATATTAATGATAATTTCATATTTGAATGGCGCAGAGAGATAGGCAGAAAAAGATTGCATGGTTATGCTAAACCATTTGACTCTCAAAATTGCTATAGATATTTTTAATGCTGTTCAAATATCAATACTTGATAAGTTAATGAATAGATAAACAAGCCAGTACAGCTGATAGATGGACAGATGCTGTTGATCAGTTTAATCAATGAGTGATCCTTGTGAGATTGAAGCAAAATAAGTAGTAACATTGCTTTCTAGTATTGAGATGACAAGAAATTTGCAGGGCTACAGCAATGATGAGAGACAGAGAGAGAGAGAGAGAGTGTTACTACTATAACATTTATCCATTTCTTTATTATGTACAGACACAGTACTGTAAATAATAGAATTAATATTGTTATAGCAGTATACTAGTACACTATATGTTCATTCTTAATTCATAAAATTTCAACTTGGTGACCTTCAGCCTGAACAATTTTAGGTCTAAGGTGAATTGAACACACACACACACACACACACACACACAATCAACACTACTACTACTACCACTACTACTACTAGGTACACCAAACTTCATGACTTGGTAGAGGTTCTCGTCATTTTCATATTTCTTTTGAATCATACTTACTGTAGTTTCTGGTTATGTAGAAAATGTTCAGTATTTCCTGTAATATTATGTATTCAAATCTCCACAAAGCATCAGTTACTAGCTCCACAGGATCCAAGCATTTATTTATTGTCCATTTCAAGTGCCTGAATTTGTACATTCTTGTTGCTTTCAGCTCTTCATCAAGTGTTCAATCAATATGGACAATAGTGTATGAAAAGTCACAAGTAAAGAGCTGTGAATACAGTCTTGTTTTCTAAATGCGTACACACTGGCATTTTTTATCTTCTAGATTTTGGCAAGGGTTTGTCTTGCATAATCAAATGACACAGCAAAAGAATGCCAAGGTGTAAGGCAAAAAGGTTCTGTAAGGCAAAAAAACTTACCTGGGATGTCCTGTTTTATCAGTCGGCCCTAAATATACATTGTTTAAGCTTAACAAAGCAAGGCAATATGCCAGGTATTTAACTAGCTGGCTGCAATGCCTGTACTACCATATATTGTCATGTTTGCCATTCAGCAGATGTCGTACCAGCATCTTCAGAATTATGGCTGAGTAATGACGTCTAAATCCTGCCTACCTCATACAGACAGGATGTTTTACTTATATTAATAAAAAATAATAATCCCAACAGACCCAGCATACATCCACATGTGCAGTTCAAACATATCGTTTTATTTTAGCAAAAGAGTAGAAAAAGATGAAAGGAAAGAAGGACAATATTGATTTAACCAAACTGTTGCACAACAACCTAGTTAGATAATGAACAATAAAAATATAGCTTCTCGTTTTCATGTATTTATCTCTGACACTAAAATCAGAATAAAGTATTCACCTGGATAGCATCATTCCCTCAAGAAGATACTCAAGACAGGCACAAAATATTGGAGGTAAAGCATTTCAATATAAGCTGTTGATTGAAGAAAAATTACTTTATTCTTTTGACATAGGCTGATGAAATTCTTCTCTGACATGTCATTCAGTGATCATTTTTATTTTCAAATTCAGCTGAGATCACTCCGTTCTTGTAAGTCAATATGAAAACAGTATAGACCATAACCCCCAGCCAGTTTAAAAAAAAATCTTATCAAAAAGTTTTATGACAGAAAAAAAAATATTCATGTTAGAGTAATGCCAGAGCAGAACTATAACTTACAGAATTCTCTTCACATTTTCTTCATCTCTCCCACAGATCATGGTTAGTAGAATATCAACAGAAAGCACTGACCAAGGTGAAGAAATCACGTCCAATATTGTTAATCTCTCAGAATAAGCAAAGCAATTACATCACCAACTGATCCCTGTGGTGTGTTCTCTGGGCCATATTTCACACTGGTCAGCCATTCTTGTCTTTCAATATGTTCAAAACGCTTACAACTTGACGTTTGTATGTAATAATAGAATCTCTTTTCACTGTAAACATGCAGTTCAGGAGTGTTTTGGCAAGAAGTGACCAACCAAGTTACAAATCAGAGGCCAAAGAGTTGGGACTTTTAAATATTGTTATTATGTTTGCTTGATGTTTTATCCTTAATAAAGACTTGAAGTCAGCCAGATGTCACTAACCTCTGCCTAAATTGCTTGGAAAAATTGCCAAATCATCAGTCACCCTCAGTCTAAACCAGTATGGGTATATTAAAAAAATTTTGGGAATAATTTTAACAAATAATGCAAACTTCAAATAACGCCAAGTGGGAATTTATACTGCAGTTACAGCAGCAGAGATAAATTGGACTTCTATGTCACCAAGATTTTATTTTCCAAATTTCCACAAGGGCAAGGAATGCACAGAAAGTAGTCATAAGTTACAGAAATTGCCCAACTCAAGTATTAAAAGCTTCCACCCATGACCTAACAATAGCAAACTGTACAGAGTAAACACTTGTCGGGAATTCACATCAATGAACCCACTGTGTGGACAAACCAAAACCCTGGGCTACTAGAGACAAACACCAAATCAATCCAGACAAGACAATAAACGGTTTACTGTTAAGGACCAGATGTCTGCTTTCTGCTCTCTCCAATGAAAATAGGTGTCCAGACTCCAGCTATGCACTTTTAAACTGAAATATACACACTACTATTATTAATTCACTGTTAAATAATATTTCTATCCTATCTACTCCCTGCTTCCAAAAAACTAAACTTTGAGATCAATGAGTCAAAGGCACATGCTAGTAAGGCTATATTTCTGTAATCCCTTTTTTTTTTTAATTTCATTACAGGAGTAGCTATAATTAACAGAGCTGTTATTATTTATCATATATATACATTTTGAAGAAAAAAGTGGGACATGATATTTTACATTTCAACTTGACTATATTTTAGGACTGATTCGTTGATAAAAGTAGAAAAAGATTGTCTTTTTTGAAACATATGATTGACTTTTTTATCATCCTTACTGGCAGGGTTTCTATCTACAAAAAATAATTCACTTAAAATTAATACCTGGATTGACAGGTTTTCCTCCACATGGTGACAGACACATGGTAGGATAACAGGGTTACCATCTTGAAATTAAAGCAGAATTGTACACCAAAGTGTTATTACTGTATTTGATCATGTATTCTTTATTCATTGCTTTTGTCTTCTAGATATAACAATGACTGCAATCAGGGCAACCTCCTGCAAAGTTGGCAGCAAAGGGATTGTATATATCTTGTCGTAACTGCTATGTGAGTTCAAAAGAGAGCAACAAAATTATGTGTGCAGCAGTGAATATATTTTAAAATCTATTTCAATATAATGTTACAGAAATAAATTGATTTTAAAACTAAAACCTTATTTTATACTGAGAAGACCTATGTGGCATGATGAAGTCGTACTTTATAATGTCAAACCATACTAAGCCAAGGAAAGTTTTTTTTTAAATCATAAATATGGATTTGGGAGTAATTCATATCAAGAGCTTTCAATCAGAAAAGAACACTATCATGATACTGTATGTCAACTGTCAGCAAGAATCCTTAGCTTTTCTGCAGTTTGCAAGCTGTTCTGAGACAAAAAGATATATGGGTAAAATAAGCCATGCCGGGAATATCAAGAAAATCTTTTCCACACTGAGTGACAAGCACGCTTGAAATATGAGTATATTTTGTTCATTGTACAGGTGCTACAGGCGTAAAATTACACAAATAGAAGCACGTGATACTTGTCAGTTTGTAACAAGCACGCTCAGCTGTCACCTTGATTGGATAGTAAACGATTGTCGTAAAATCGCTAAATGATATTAAAATCCGGTGCATAAACTTGAAAACCACCTAGGACAACCTTAGGCTGCCACATTAATCCAATACAACGCAAAAATAAACTATAACAAGTGGTTAAAGCCTTCAAACCGAATGTCGTAAAGTCCCCATATACCTCCATAGAGACAATAAAATAGAATGAGCTTCTGAAACAAACCTGATCCAGTTCCAACAGAATAATCGAAATAAAATACTGCCGGGCATCGGAGCGGCCTAAAACTTGGCACGCTTACCGCTAATACTGCAGGCTACATCATCCCGTCGCTCGTTTGTAAATTCCGTGCATAGTTTATTTTTGCGTTGTATTGGATTAATGTGGCAGTCTAAGGTTGTCCTAGGTGGTTTTCAAGTTTATGCACCGCATTTTAATATCATTTAGCGATTTTACGACAATCGTTTACTATCCAATCAAGGTGACAGCCGAGCGTGGTAACAAGTAACAATGACTAGGCAATTACTAGTAATTGTTTCTTAATCATTTTCAAGTTGAACAATTAAATTTGTAATATATAGTATTATGAGTAATAAGTACAGTAATATTATGAACTTACTCTACTACTCTAGCAAGAGTAGAGTTTAGGATCCCAAAAATGAGAGAATACCTACTAGTTAATAAGTAAAACTGACAATACTGACACAGCCAATCTCAAGACTTGTACCTTGGTTTGGTTGGACGTCAGTCCTTTTTCTTATTCCACTCACTTCGCTTGCTTCTTACGCATCGCCAATCTGTTCACACCCTGCTTAACTTACAGTACACAGCATCTTGCATATCCTCAGCAAGTGAAAACTGAAATACTTGTACTCGATACTAACGTGAACCGTTTCATAGTTTATGGGTCATTTAACGTTAGTATTCCTGTTTTCACTAAAAAGAAGACACGTTGATAGAACCATAATGATAATAATGTTTATTCTCAAGTTTTTTTTACCCAGTTACTAGCCATTACTCTTTCAGAACGAAACACGGGAGTTTCGGAATATTGATTACATTGGCTCCACCTAACGTTTGTTAAAACTTGTTTTGGTCATTACAGGTTCAATTCATGACTTGCGGAATCTGGATCGCCGTTTGTTTTCCAATTGCTTTTGCTATTATCTTACAGTACTTATACAACAAAGAAGACCAAACTTCTCTCTCTCTTGTTGCTAGGTAGGGAACAGGACTCGCAAATATGTGCATGTAAATCAATGTATTTAATAATTATAACTGATAAAATTTAATTTTTAAATTATAGTCTAACGTTAATGTCTTGAATTGAGATTTAAGATAATGTTTTTTACAGTAAATTTCATTTTTGCTGTTTTGTGTATATTGTTATTAGTTATCATAGCACTGTCACATAGTGATTATGTTACTTCTTTTTCTTTTTATTTTAGAATGGCAGAGGGATCAGAAAGTAACCCAGATAGTAGAATTGAGGAATATAAAAAAATGAACAAAAGTGCATTTATTCTGGGCTACACAGGGGAAGTTGGGAAAGTTCTTTTGGAAGAAGTGTTAAAAGGAGGGACTTTTAGTCGAGTGGTAGCGATTGGCAGACGTAAAGTGGAATACAAAGATGAAATATACAAAAATTTGGTAATAAATGAACAGATACTAGTAGATAGTAGTGTTGTCATTATATTATGTTAGCCTTTTAAGTCGTGAGTTTTCATGTTTTGTGACTAATAACTATAAAAGGACTTACATTTGTGACACCTAAAATGATACTTGTATAGATCTTACATAAACTTTTATTTTGGTATGAGATGATAATAAATAATGTTTAAAATAACAGAACTTTAAATGATTTGGAAAGATTTTTTGATGTTATACCAGTAATTTTTTGTAAATTACAGTAAATGAAAAGGATGGAGTCAATATTTAGTATGATAAAAATTATCAAAAACACTGTCAGCAAAATCTCTATGTCCTCTGTTTTTAGATATTTATCTTTACATACCAGTTTTCTTCATGAAATACATTAACCTTTTTAGGAACAAGAAATAGTGGATTTTGACAAGCTTGAAGACCATGCAAAAGTATTTGAAGGCATTGATGTGGGTTTCTGCTGTTTAGGGACCACAAGAGGGAAAGCTGGAGTGGTATTGATGTTTAATTATTTTCTGTGAACCCTGCTTTATAACTGTGCTAAATGAAAAGATTATTTTATCTTAATTTTCAAAGAAAACAATAATTTCAACACAATTTTTCCTAATGGAGAGAGAGCATATAAGATTTAATTATAGGGCCTTCTGCCCATTAAGAAATAGTATTATCAGAGCATTTTATTCTTCCACTTAAAAATCTTCATATTCAATTAATAGGAGAATCTGTAGTTGCATATAATATAAGGTGTAATTGACAAAAACTTATGCAGGGGAAAATATGGTATGGATGAGAAAAACTATTGTGGATTGGCCCTCATCACAATACAATGTAACAGAATTAACATAATTAATTTTTTAAAAAAGAGCCTTTGTAATGATGAAAGTCATACATGGAAAAAACAATACTGAATATGTACTGGTAACTGTATGCTGATAATACAGAAAACCATGTTTTCATTTGTGTATTTTGATAATGTTTTATTCTAGGAAGGATTCAAAAGGGTTGATTATGACTACGTAGTAAATTCTGGCAAGTTGGCTAAAGCAGGAGGATGTAAACATTTCCACTTGGTCTCATCGCAGGGAGCAGATAAAAACAGTTTCTTTCTGTATCCCAAAACAAAGGTATCTCCTCAATTCTGTTTCTCACTACAACACATATGTCAGAAAGTTGGAACTTGTTTTATTTCAGAAAAAAAATGAAATAGACAGAGAAACTCAGTTTGAATTTTTACATAAAAGAATAGGGCAATCAACATACCAGTAGTCTGAATTTGACAAGTCAGTTTCATATTACCATGAAGTTACTCAAGTTACTTGGTGTCTATAAAAGACTGGATATTAGAAATGCATCCTCGGTTTGTCTATAAAAGAGATGACAATTAATATAAACTTCTGTTGAAATAAGAATCATATGCTATATGACACATTTTTCTTACAGGGTTTAGCTGAAGAAGCACTTACCAATATGAGTTTTGACAGACTGTCAATATATAGACCAGGGTAGGAAATTTTACTCATTCCTTTTGTTCAGTTTTTCTTATTCAGTTCATTGCTACTCTAATTAAAATTTGACATCTTTATTAAACTAAGAAAGAAAAGTCGAAAAATGATGGTTTTGAAATAAGTATTTCAGTTATAATGCTTCTTTAAAGAAAACTGCATTGCCTGCAATCAATATTTTATATATTTAAGAGTACTGATGTGCAACAGACAGGAGAGCCGCCCTGGTGAAGCAATTTTCCGTGCTTTAGTGACGCCAATTCATAAAGCATTCCCAGGTGCTATGTCAACATCAACACTTACTGCAGCAAAGGCTATGATAAACTGCACAGTGCTTCCAAAGGATAAAAGTGTAGAAATATTTGAAAACAAAGCCATACATCGCCTTGCTGGAGAGAGGAAGTAATAAACTAAACAGTTGTTATCTAATTGAAGAAATATGAAATAGGTAATGAATTTGGTTGATTTAAAGTAAAATATTCATGTACACCCAATATTAAATATCATGATACTGCTGCAGTAGTTTGGAATGAAAATTAACACTTTATATGTAGGTTTATATAGAAAAAAATAGCTACAGAGCTCAAGTTCATGTGAAGATATTGTAAAATACAAACAATTTTTATCTAACTCAGTTTTTTAATTGCTCTAATTTGTGCCACTACTGGTCTTTTTAATCAATATTGACATGTATTGATCTTGTTTTACTTTAATTTATTTGTTATATTTAATTCACAAAAAAATCTTAATGGGCGGTGTGATCATTGTTATGAAAATTTATTTGTGAATTCATTGATAAAATTTTGTGGGCGATGTGATCATTGTTATGAAAATTTATTTGTGAATTCATTGATAAAATTTTGTAAGATGAGAGTACAGTAAGTATTTAATTTTATTTTAAGCCTATAGCATACATGTACATATCTTTTGGTTTTGTTCCACACATTCCCATCAGGACATGACAACAAACTATATGCTACAGTGTACAAAGTATCAGGGATTGCACAAAATGTTGTGGGACCTTGTCATTCAGAGTCTTATGTTTAGTTAGTTTTGTCTACGTGATTATACATGAATACTTATTATACATATTCAGGGAAAATGAAATGTTTTATCATTATAACTTGTTATTCATTGAAATGCAGTTATTAGCATCCCAGTTTCACATTTCCAAATTTATTATGCAATGTAACTTTTCTATTTTATTGTATTTTAATTGCATGAAGACACTTGAGCAGCATGTGACATGCACCGTCATTGTCTTTATTAATATGAATTGCAAAAGGAATTATAATACCAATTATTAGATTTAAAAGCTGTTATATTTTAATTACATATTGTGATCTGCTGTGATAAGCATTTCTACCTAATGTACTAGAACCTAACCTACTATGCAGTCTTCTCAGTATCTTTTCTATTTCATCGTATTTTATTTGTTGTGAAGCACTTAAACAGTGTTTTATACAGTATTATTGTGACTTATGGAAGTATTTTTTTTTTTTTACAAAGAGAAATAAGTCATAATACCATGTATGTCTTCATTGTCTGATTAAAAAGATCCTGTATACATGAAGTGACTCTCAAATTAATGATAAACCATTTACAATGTTGACTTTACAGATACCATTTAACTCTGTTTAAACAGTACCTGGTATAAAACAGACACATTTTTGTTACGTTGGTAGTGATGTTTATTTTTTTATAATTGCCTAAAATATTGTCTCATGATTAATATGTTATAGCCCACTTGTGTTAGATAACTCAATAAATGGTGAAAATGAAATTCACATCAATATTAAGGAATGTACACAGTATATAAAGATGTACTAACCCTGTACAGTACCAATACATGTCTATTGGTTGAAGAAAAATAACTAACTTACATATGTAAATTACGTAGTGTGTGTTATAATTCATATATGTAACTGTTGTTTTTTTTTAGAATTGTTTCATCTTTATTTTTTCAAACCACACATGCAGTTTTAAATTCTTTCGAGCTAGCTATTTTTGCAAGGACTGTTTCGCGATATAACAATGGCGAATGTGTTACATGTGACTTGGGTCACGGCAAGGGCAGGTGCGTGGACGAGTCCAAGTACTTGTGGGATCTACTCGCTTCTTCGCATTATTATCTTGACTCTCGCTGGATACAAAATTTATATATATTTACGAATAGTGTACATTTGTTACCATTTATTATATCTTAGGCTGTTAAAATAGCTATGGAATCTTTAGTGCAAGATATACTTTCGTAAAAAGGGTTTTTAAATACCCCATCTTCCCTTTTGGTTTTGTTTACTCTCCATCACAGCGAGGCGGAAAAGCATCATGGAGAAGGCAGCGAAACACATCCGCAGGTAAAATATTATTTTCACCTATATATTTAAAATATTTTAAATCGGTGACATCAGGTGTTAAAGACTGTGGAAACATATGAGTGAGGTAGATAATAAGGGGTTTTTATTTATTTTCGTCTGCATTTTCCCTGCAGGAGCGGTGTGAAGTTGCTCTCTCTTGGTGGTGGCCACAGCGAGCTGAACCTGCTGATATCAGAAATGAAAGATGTCCGAAATTCTTCCAAAAACTTTATGAATGCCCAAACGACTGGTGAGTTATGCTTAAGAACATATATATTAAGACGAAGTATTATCCTAAGTTTTAACGAAATTTGTATTTTGGTGTAAAGCAGTCCGAGCTGAACTGAACAATGAATACAGTCGTAAATGTTTGTTTTGAGATGACGAGTTTTGTGTTGACAGACTCCGCGTCCTTGGAAATACCAAAACCCAAGCCAAATCAAGCTTTGTCTCTTCTAATCTGCAGGGGTTACTTAATTTCAATTAAAGAATGATTTTATCAATGTTTTTATTGTCACTCGAGTTTGGCTTTGTGTTAGAAAGTGATATGATTATTATACCTAGCAGAGTACTAGCATGATAATGAGGTGTGAAATGATACTAAAAGAAGATGTGATTTGCACTGTTTGCATGCTAAAATCCTTATCACTGGAAGTAATTCATATAGTTATTGCTATTATTAGGAAACAGCTACTATTATTATGAGAATAAAGTGAATGTTACGAGGCATGGAAATTGCAAAGGTCACTATCTCTTTGTGTGAATACATATGATAACTTGACAATGACATCGTTTAGTTTTTTATTTTTTAAAAATTTAAGCAAAATATTATGTTTCAGTCAATTCTCAGAGTATAATATGGATGGTGTGAAGGCAAATAAATTGAACATAACTGGTTCTTTTAGCAAGAATCTATAAATTAACTTGGATGATAAAATTGATTGTGAATGGCATAAAAGCACTGTCAGTCCATTGGAAGTCAAATCTTACTTGGGTCAAAAATTTGTTTTCATTACCTGTGAGCTCTCAAATATATCCTTGCATTAGATATGGCATGGAATTGGCAGGGGAATTGGGAAACAGCTACTTACACCCGAAGTATCATAGACATTTCTACATAAAAGATTTGGTGATATCACCTCTTAGTAGGTCCTCTCAAAGCAATAATATGGCCATCTGGTTAAATTGTTAGTCAAACCATGTTGAGGGTTCCTATTTTTGAAGTCAAATTCTTATCAACAAATTAAACAGGAATATCCATGTGTTGACTAGTTTTCACTTGTTGATTATCATGTCCTCTCTTTTTTAAGCCTCTCAATACCTTACTAAGTGGGCAGCACGTGAAGACAACAGAGCGATACAGGTAAGAACAAAACTGGTCTTATTGAGTTATTTACTAGTAACTGTATATCTTATACTGCCTATGATATCTTAATAGCTGCCCTGGAATACTTTGTACCAGTCAGACAAACGAAAACTGTCATGTGACACTTTTTGATGACCATGGCTCTTTGACCAGGTTATCGGGGGACTGCCTTAATTAAGATTGTTGATGTTTTTTAAAATATTAAAATAACTTCTGCTTTTGAGAATTGCTCTTCTTGAAATTCCTAGTTGTTGAGGTCTGGTTTATCAAATAACCCTGAGATACTAACACAAAAAATGTGTGTATCATTTCTTTCATTTCCCCAAACAATGAAATGCAATTCTTTTGAATGTTTCAGGATGTTTCCAGTCAAATGGAAGAATTAAACATGTTGTGGACAGAAGCTCAGAGGGAGTTTGCAGGTATCTTATTTGCAAAAAAAGTAGTGAACTTATAGAACCAATATATATATATATATATATATATATATATATATATATATATATATATATATATATATATATATACAAGTTTGAATTAGTGTATAAGCAATGTATTAAGTGGTGCACATTTTTATGTACAGACACAGATGTGTCTGTACATATTGCCATCACCTGAGTCTCATTATTGAACTAATAAGATATGTAAAAGTGTTTGTTTGGCATTTCCTGCATCCTTACAACATTGTTAGTAGATTATGTAAAAATGATGGTAAACTTGTTATCGTGTATTATGTAATAAAGTGTCAAAAATGGAATTAAACTCATATCATTGAAGTTTGTCAGATTCAATCATTCACTATGTTCAGAATCTCAGTATGAAGGAAATTGGACATTTAACACTATTCTATTGATATTTTTCCCATCTCATCAATTTTCTTAGTTGATCATATAAAAATTGCAGTAAACTGTTAATTTTGTTTTATGTTTAAAAAAGTGTTAAAAATGGAAATAAACCCATGTCAGAACAGTGCTGTCTTGTTTCACATTTCCTCAGATTCAATTCTTAGGCATGTTAACAGTCTCATTATTTAACTAATAAGACATGTAAAAGTGTTTGGTTGACATTTCCTGCATCTTTACAACATTATTAGTTGATTATGTAAAAATGATGGTAAACTTGTTATCGTGTTATTGTGTAATAAAGTCTCAAAAATGGAAATAAACTCGTATCATTGCAGTTTGTCAGATTCAATCATTCACTATGTTCAGAATCTCAGAATGAAGGAAATTGTACATTTAACACTGTTGTATTGATATTTTTCCCATCTCATCAATTTTCTTAGTTGATCGTATAAAAATGGCAGTAACCTGTTAATTTTGTTTTATGTTAAAAAATTGTTAAAAATGAAAAAAAAAAAACATTTCAGAACAGTGCTGTCTTGTTTACATTTTGGCATTTTCAAGTTGTGACTTTGAAGTTCCATGGGCCTGAAGACCTTTGCTAGTCACATTTTCTGAATATCCATGATACTAATATTTTGTTATTAAAAATTGATGGTCATTATGCTGTTAAACATTATGTAATATTGCATCAAAATTTGGAAAAAAAAACTATTTGGGGCACTTCTCCCATGATGACCATTTCAGAAAAACCATGTCACTTACTGTTCTCAAACTTACAGGAAAGAAACATGGGACTAAAATACAGCTTCAGTAGGCAATGCAGTCTGTTTGGTAATTCTTACTGCCAGTTAAAGGTTTTTTTTGTGAAAATTTAATTTTTCACATATTGGCATTTTCAAGGTGTGACTTTGAAGTTCCATGGGCTTGAAGACCCATGCTAGTCACATTTTCTGAAAATCCATGATACGTATATTTTATTGTTAAAAATTGATGGTCATTATGCTGTTAACCATTATGTAATATGGCATCAGAATAGAAGAAAACGCAATTTTGGGTGCTGCTGCCATGATGACCATTATGGGAAAACCATGTTACTTATGATTGCCAAACTTTCAAAAAAGAAATACAGGACTAAAATGCAGCCTGAGTTGGAGAAGCAGTCTAATTGGCTTCTTTTTCTGGAAGTTTTACATTTTCAAAGTGTGAACTTGTTACACATTTTACTTACATTGGTATTACCTGTTGAGCATAATTAAAATTTGATGTTGAATTTGCAGTTTAACATAATGTACTTTTGCATCAGAATTGACAGTAGCCTATTTTGTGCATAGTTATTTCCTGTTTTTTGTCTGTACATTTGACAGCTTTGCTGCCTTGTTTGTACATGATGTTACAACAGTTAAGTGGGAAAGGGTAGTGTTTAATAAGTTCTCAAGTTCTCGTCTAAAACATTATGTACTAAGAACTGAAAGTACATTGTGCATTGTAATGATGAAATATATGTCAATATGAGTAAAGCAAGTTTGGTATCTTAACAGCATTGATTGTGCCACAATGTATAACATAAGTTTAATTTTTGTCTTGTAGAACACTTAAAGGAATTCAAACAAATGTTTGACATGATTCTGGAAGGAGAGAAACATGTGGATATGTCGAAGAATAATTTGGTTTGTATGAAATTTTTCAGGATTATTAATACACCTGACAACTTTGGTCATGCAGTAAAAATGTGTACAGCTTATTATAAAGAAAGGATGATTTATAAATGGGTTTTACAATTTTCTTTTATCATAAAATTCCACAGCTCATTTCAAGAATATAAAATTGGTTATTTATTGGCTTAACACCAACTCATTAAATATATCTGGAGACATTTTGATTTAACTTCTTTTTCTAATTTTATGCAGGGTGCATGTGAACTACGAGAGACTAAAATCAAGAAAGAGCTGAAGAAAGCTGCTAAGGTGGGATAATTTTGCCACCAGAAAATACATTTTTTGTCTTTGTCTCATTTTTTATAAGAACTGAATTTTAATATGTCTTGTAACCTCTTTTGATAGAATTGTTTCATTTCTGTTTTTTACAAATATTGTTAAATTGAATGCAAAACCATGAACTATTTTTAAATTACTGTCAAATCTTGTTTTACTGCTACTATAAAATATAAAAACTTTAAAACTTTAAAATTTCAGAAATCCACCACAGAGGAACTTCGCCAACTTGAAAATAAACTTATGCAAGCAGAAAGAGCCAAGAATTTAGCACAGCTTGAAGGTAAGTACCATCCTTTTTTATTTTTTTATGAAATTTGTTTTAAGAGTAGCTTTTAGTGCAGTAGAGTGTTTTCTGATGTGTTTAAACTTTTATTTTTTTAGAGGGTTTCAAGCCAATAATGTGTTGCTGTCTAAAAAACAAATATTTACAATTAAAAAGATGCATTGAGTATTTTAATGAGAGTTACTTATTCTTTGTTTATTTCAGTCACAGACAGGTTAAGGGAGAATGAGGCTGTGAAAATCATAAGATATAAAGAGGGCATGTTGAGACTCTCTGAAGCATATGTGGAACTTGGAAGAAAGTGTGCAATTATCTTCGAGGCTCAAAGGGTGATTGATTTTTTTTTTTTTTTTTGTATGGTTCAAGTGTGAAAGGAATGTTTAATCTAGCACATTTTTGAGCCCTTTCATTAAACTGAAATAAACTGTAATAAATCATTACAAGTATGTTAAGGTTTGAAGTGAGATTTGTCATAAAGTTTTTCTTGAATATTAAAATGGTCTTATTTTCATAGCCAAATGATGAATTTGCTGTGGTATCACTGAAATTTTAGTGTTACTTTGTGTCAAGTCTGCATTGTGAATTGGAGATGGGCCTAGTACTGTTTTTGTGTGTGACCGCCAAGAAGTTACCCTAGAAACTTTGATCTTATCCTCATTTCCCATTACAGCAAAAGTGAGATTATTTATATAAGTGATAGTTTTGATTTCTGTTCTTAGGATATGGCCCATCAGTTGCCAGATGTCCACGACAGAGAAATAGAAGATATCAAATATACAGGTGAGCATTTATGACCTCTTGATACTCGGGTATGGTATTTCAATTTTGCTTCTAATTTCTTGTACGATCAATACATCTCATTTGTATTGCATATGCTAAAAAAAACTTAACAAAGGAAGTGTTGCAATATTCTTTGTCTCATGTAGGAATTCTCTCGTTCCAGGTTCAGGTGCTACTAGGAAATTTGTTATGGAGGCTAAGGAAAAGGTGCGACAATATAGAAGACAGTCTCACAGACTTCAACCTCAACCTACAGTAGAGCCATACACAGGTAATTGTATGATAGGTGAAAAATGTTATGAGAACAAGGTAACAAGATGTGAATTATGAGAACAGTAACAAGGTTTTCTTTTGTGTTTTTGTGAAATTCTTTTGATTGTCGTCTTCAGATATTAAAGCCTACTGGCTCCTCAGGACACCAGAGTAAGAAATCACTTGTTCAAAGCAGAATTAAAAGCCAACAATGGGATAAATTTCCCAAATTATCCTGGTCTGGCTTCAGTTTTAGTGGCATTTGGCTTGGGGCCAGTATTCATGTGGAAGACATTTGTTAGTGCATCAGTTAATACATTTGAAGGTTTCGGTTCACTTACTGATGTGTATTTTAATTTATTCCTAGGTCTCTTTGAAGCACCTCCTCCTTACTCTGCCATAGACCTCTACCAACAAGATTTGCCACCCACAGTCACAGGCAGATCACCAGCAAGGCAAAAGAGGCAAAAGCAAGAAAAAATGCAACGAGAGGTGCCCCAAGAAGAGCACCATCAGCAACATCAACAAGAACAACAACATGAACAGTTAGAGGAGCATTTTCTAAATATTGAACAAGACTTACCCTTAGACTCTGCTAGGGTGCCATCATGGAACTCTTATCCAGGGAGTGATGGTGAAATAGATGATTTGGCCGGTGCCATGGGAGGTGCAAAAATTTAGGATATGAATTCTTTATACTTTGTAATTATTAGCACTCATTATATTTTGAATATCTTGAACACTGTCAGTAGGTGGCATTTTGCTATTGGCAAAAAGTGAGTGTTTTTCTGTTTACACCCTGCTATAAAGATCTGAGTTTTGGAACATCATGCAAATAGAATTGCCTGATTATCATGAAATCTTTTGAAGTTGTATTTGTGTTACACAATATTAACACCATCTATTTGCCCAAAGTCTGACAAGGTTTTATTTCCTCTGATTTACGTGCAACAACAACGTGTCAAACCACCTAGGAATCCAACAATTTCATCCTTTTTGCAAGAGCTAGTAATAAATTGATTGGGATTTTTGATAAAAGACATGAAAACAACAAGAACAGTGAATAAATGCTTCTATCTTGTTATTTACATGTGAAGTTTTCAGCAATTAAATTAATTATAGAGATTGAATTTTTAAGGCTGATAAAAGCATGGATGGGAACTTTTCACCTTTTAAGGTGTTTCCTCTTACCTGTTTTAAAAAAGAAATTGATGAATATGGTGTGAAATGTTCTAAAACTGAAGATTAAGGGGAGATGCAAAGGGTTTACTTATTGTAATAGCCTGTTCTGTTCCCATCCATTGTGAAATGTTTGCAATGATAAGAATTTCAGAGAAAGCTTTTTTTTTTACCTAGGTCGATAAGTTATGTTCTAACTCATACTTTAAATCACTGGAGCATTTGTTATTATGGACAATAAATAGGGAGTGGGGAGTAGGGGGCTTAATGCCTCTGTTGTTAAATGCACATTTTATGGTTCTTTTATATCTTTTAATGGTGAACGTAGACTAATTATTATGCACTTATGTGTGGCACTAGGGTTCAAATATGTTTATCCAATGCACTTCCAGTTGCAGAAAGTGCAGCAACATTATTCTGTGAACTGGATTGTGGAACAAGTGGAAATTAAAGAAAAAGTGTGGATGCTTTTGTGTTGTGATGTTACCAGTATCTGGTATGTGCAATGAGCAGTGGAAATTGTCCTTTATCTGTGAAGACATTAGGTCTGGATTTTTATAATGGATCCTTGTGCAATTGTTATCATTGTGTAAGCTGCATACTGATTATGGGCTCTTCCACTTTTTAGGAGAATTGCTTTTCCCTTTAACAATGATTGGTATATCAAGTAGACTATAGAGATCTGTATTACTTTTGCTAACACTGATTGTGACATTCATACCTGTGTGTAGAAAAACTTGCCCTACAGCCAGGTATGTTTTGACTGTATTATTATTAAATTGACTACAGAAGATGTAGCAATGTATTTGTTTGTAACAGTAATATTATATTTTTTGTAGTACATATTAGTACTATATAATCCTAAATAAACACTTTTCAAATTATTAGTCTTTAATTCTCACTAAAATACAGAGAACAGCTGTTCCTACTCTCTCCTTTCTGAGCTGCCTGCAAATTTCTCTTTTGAGCAACTTTTTCTCTCAATGGGTGCCATGAAAAAGGACTCCCATTTTCTGTGTTAGATAGGTTTATGGGTAAAAATAAAGGGTCAGATTTTAATATTGCTAATATTTGTTGTCGGTGCATCTGTTACTGGGTCTAAAATTGCACCTCAGCCTTGAGCACATCTTTAAAAAATTTCAATTCCAAAAAGAATAATAAGATTATTGCACATGGTTTATTTTCTTTTCACACACAACAAACAAACTTTTCAGACACCGTTATTTTGACTTCTGTTAATCATGCCTGTGTTCAGCAACATCAAAGTCACTTTTTCTCGAAATGACTCCTCTTACATACAGAATCATATCTTTCATAAGTTAACACGAGTTACGATTGGTTTGTATGATACAAAACCAATGAAGTACTAGCCTCATTCGAGCCCTTGTTTGTCACATTTGTCTTTAGCTATAAAGAAAATGTTGCAAAAAATTCCACGTGCCGTGGAATTACAGCATGCACAACAAACTGACCACATACATGTACAAATGTATTAATAAAAGAATGTTCAGCTTTCTTGACACAAATTATATCAGGTTTGAAAATGCCCTTTGGACATATCATTACATTATATTCCTTTAACTATGTAACTCTGAACTTTGATAAAGAACTGAGATACTTCACAGACTCCACTGCTTCTTTTAAATTATACACCATGTCTGGGCTGTCCATGATCATTACATCAAATGTTCTTAGAAAATGCCCATTGTTAAGATTATCAGCATTGAATAGAGTGCATATTAATCTCCATATCTATAAACTGGACTTGGGACTGGTTGCTGTTGCCTAAAATGCTAGTGTGTCCTTGATAAACTTCCTCATGGTGTTGCTGACTGATGCAGACTGTGGTCCTGTGGTCTGGTGTGAGATCTATTACGGAAAAATATAACATGATTACATTTCAAAATGAATACTGTACAGTATTTTAGACAAAAGACATAGATGTATCTTACTGTTATGATAGTGTTTGTTTTGATGAAGGAGAAATGTGGGGAAAACCTATAAATCTCATATGTCTTTATTTTCTGACTTGTTAAAATATTTCCTTTAAAATCTTATTGTTATTCATTGCTTTTCTAATGGAAGATTTTGAGAACGTAGCAGTAAGTGTTCATAAAAATGACATTATTTTCATCGTTATCACAAGTAGTTGCTTTTCACAAAATGTACTTACTTTAAATAAATATGGTTGTACATCCTGGAAGTTTGTATCAAACACCAAATCCAGTTCCGATTGGTTTGGCATCTTTGGAACATATTCATGTCTGTTCATGACATCAGCTATGTACATAATCTTTTCACTAAGCAGTTCCCCAACCTTTTCTCTATGTATCTGCCTCTCTGATTAGAAAAGAGACATATTATAAATCATGGGGTGAAAGGCAGATATAAAAATACTCATAAAACTAATGAATTTAAAAAATTGGTATGCTTTCCTCCTGCAAATTTCAAAATGTGTGTAAATGATACACATCTCTTTTTTAAGTGATTCATAATTAGCAATTTCTTAACTTCATAATTGTCAATTTGTGAGTGAGTTTGTAACAGGTGGCCAAACTGCAATAGAGTCTTCAGGCACTTTTTACATTAAGGTTTGTCTTACATACTCCCTAGCCTGAGTTTTAAGCCAGCTTCTTCATTTTTAAAATCAATGCATGCTCATTTGTCACATTTCGATTACTGATCTCAGTGCTCTTTGAAATTCACTGCACCAATCATTTATGTCAACTGTGTCACACAGAACCAAGAAATCCAGATAAATTGATGCGCATTTGAAATTGGTGAGGTTAACTTCAATCAAACTTATTGCTGAATGTCAGAGGTCGATAAGGTTATGCGAATGGAGGATTGAAAACAAAGAAGCTGGCAACCATAAGACTTGAATCTCATTGGTAACTATAACTCACCATGTTCATTAGCCAGACCAATTATGTCCAGTTTTAAGGTCCACACCTCCCAAGGTATGCACTCAGCTGGGAAAGGCCACCTGGCACGCTTCTTCTGGTAAAATTCTAAGGAAATCTACAGAGAATGAAATCTGTTAGGTATCTATACATGCAACAATTACTAGTACTTTGACCATGAGACAATTTTTAAAGAAATGACAACACCTTTACTATACAGCGCAGTTTGAGTTGGGATTCAAAAGGCGGAATATGAAAAACCCATGGTTAAGCAAGAGTGTAGGACATTAAAATTTTTCAAAATTATTTTACATAGTTCTGCCATGTGTAAGGAAAGGAAGAACAAAGGTTAATTAAGTAGTCAGAGAAAAAGATCATTTACCCAAGGAAAAATTGTTTTAAAAATATGAGTTCTATCTCATGTTAAAATATCAGTCTTAAATGAGATATGCCTCCACATGCATACTCAGCTTAGCTTGTGATATACAGCCTTAAAAGATGCAATCTGTTTGTTCTCAAAATTAGTCAAAAACAAACGCACATGGGAAAATCTTAAATTGTGCATCTTTGCGCATTACACCTATTATTCATATTTTGTGAATACCCGTAACTTATTTTCTATGATGCATTGTCATATGAAATGACATGGTATGTTATGACATGACATGATAGTGTGCACTGCAATAGCTTACCTGTCCACTAGTAGCATTCTCATTATTTCGTAGAGCATCTCTGAATGCTGCCATTTCTCTCTTAATAGCTTGGTCTATTTCACTTGAAGCCGCACGGACCTATTCCAAGCAGAATTCTAATTTCAAATTTGCCTATTTTTTATTTTTAATTTCCTTATAGAAGAAAACAGTAAGCTATGGTTTAATAATAATAATAATAATAATGATATTTATTAATAGTCTAAAATCCAACACGTGTTCAGTAGACTTTACAAAAATTATAAAATTCAAATTAAAAGAAAAATATTGATAATGGTTATGAGATGAAAAAAAAAAGAAAAATGATTATAGAAAAATATTAAAGATTAAAAAAAAGGATATATAAAATGGATAAAAAAGGGGAAATTTAAAACTATGACTAAGAACAGTTTTTCTTAAGAAGTGTTTTTTCAAGAATTTAAAGATAATATTGTTTAAAAAGGTGGGTTTTTAGTTCCTTTTTAAAATGTCCAGGGTCCACAATTTATCTAAGACTGATGGGTAAAATATTCCATTCTTTTGGTGCTGCAAATTTAAAAGCTTTATCACCGTATGATACTAATCTTGCCTTATAAGCCTTAAGAAGAAGGTGATCACCTGATCACTTGATGGCACGTAGTGTAAAACAAGCTCATTTAAATAAGAAAGTGCAAGTTTATAAAATGCTGCATGTGCAAATGTTAAAAGTTTGAATAAAATGCGTGCTCGGACAGGGAGCCAGTGCAACATCATTAAAACAGGAGTAATGTGGTTGTCTTTTGGAGTGCGGGTCAGTAGGTGAGCAGATATATTCTGTACACGCTGTAGCCGTTTGATTTGTTCCTCTGAGCTCCATAAAGAAGGGAGTTGCAGAAATCAAGTCTTGATGTAACCAGGGCATGTATAACTGTTGCTGTAGTAGAGTCGGTTAAATGTTTTCGTAAGGAACCAATGTTTCTAATATTGAACATACATGTTTTAGATACGTTAGAAATTTGCCTGTTCATGGACAATGTACTGTCGAAATAAACTCCCAGATTTTTGGCGTGAGATGAGACTTGTACCACGCTGGCACCTATTGACATGCTAAGACTGCGGGCAATGTTCTTATTGTGTGGTTGAGATATTACTAGGAATTCATTAAGTTTGTGCAAAAAAATCCTACTTCAAAATATTTTGTCTTCAAATATAATTCCATCCATACTCACATATGTAAAATCTACAAAATCACAGTCTACATCCACCATTCCCACTGTACCAATGGAATAACTGCCCTCTGCTTTATAGCGGAACTAATAATATAAAGTATAAAATAACTTTATCATCAAGTAATTATACTTTAAAATAAGAAAATAATATAAACAAATAAATAAAAACAATTGACACAAATATGCATTTCAACATTTTAATGTTCGCATAAGCCATCACCCCTACTTACATGATTGAAGACTGACATTTTTATCTTCCACAAACTTGCACAGTATAGTACATAATTATAAATAATAATTTGCAAAACATTCTCACATGAAATAAAATACATATTATACACACTAATTACTTAGAAGAATACATTTAAGTATGGTGTCACAGACAAAAAAAATGATGTAACCATTATAAATTAGAATTATATAAACCTCACCTTGCCCAATGTTCTGTGGAAGAGTATTGTGTGGAATATACCTAGAGAGATGCAAAATGACTATAACATATGTTAACTAAACAATAATATGAAAAAGTTTTCATAGTTTAATACATTCAATTTAAAAGAAAAATATCCTCCTTCTCATTTACACTTTTCCTAAATGGTATAAAACATGAACCTCAGCAATACAATAATTAACGTGATTAAGCAGTTATTTAACCTATCAAAAATGTAACTCACTTGCTACCACTTCATCAATCTGCCGACCTTCAACAGACTGTAATATGGAAAGTTAATATAGAAAATACATCTGATTCAATAACAAAAAAAAAAAAAAAAAAAAAAAAAAAAAAAAAAAAAAAAAAAAAAAAAAAAAAAAAAAAGCATATATCTGTACTAGTACCTTGTCATACTAAATACCGGAATCAAGGTATTTACTGGAATCAACTGGAATCAAGACTTGAATTACCAGAATCAACATTAAAACATATTTATATTTCTTCTTTAAGCTGAGCTTATTTCACTGAGTTTGTTTTATTTAGGCTTTAAAAATAACTCGTGTTGATATTCTGACAAAATACAATGTGAAATGTACATGTACATAATAAGGTTGCTTTCAGTAATCTAAAACTTGCATCTGGCTGATTCCGATAAATACTTTGATAACGGTTACTAGTAGGATCACCTGGACAAGTAGATCAGGAAATTAGTGATCAAGCACTTCTTGAGAATGTTCAGGCAAAATTTGCTTGTAAAAACCAATCACTTGTATGTGTCTGCATGCCCATACATTAATCTCAATGCTTATTATTTATTTATGTATTCATTAATTACAAAATAATAATAATAATTATTATTATTATTATTAATATTATCTTATTCGCTGTATAGGGACAGTCGGGCTGACGTCACGCGCCTTAGCAACCGGCATCTGGGGTAAAACAAATCGGGCAACATGGCGGATCGCATTAACTTCTATGTAAAAGTTGGCAGACTTTGTCCGAAGATATCATACTTCACAGTGACTGACCACTTGTGTCAGTAAGGATGAGTTGTTTACCTGGTCGATTTCTTTTACAGGCCTTTGTAATTAGCCGCTGCACACCTGGTAAGGAGATAAAATCGGCCTTAACATGACTGCCGATCGTTATCTGTGATCGGGAAGTTTACAGCAGAAGATTTGCAAAGGCTGTGCTTGACCTTTTGTGTCTGGCTGGTTGAATCATTTACCTGGACTATTGAGTTAGCAGGCCTTTGTAATAAGCAACTGTTTAACTTGTTACGGGATAAAATTGGTCTTAACTGAATACGCAAATGTCCACCCTAAGTATATACAGTATATGCATGTACACACGTTGGTGATATAGGAATGGCTTCTTAGAACCTGGATCGTAAAAAAGGCCTCGAAAATGTGCAACACTGAGAAGTTATTAGAATAAGATTTCTACAAATTGTGATTAAATCACCTGCTGCTGCAATAGCCAGGGGAACGGGATAGGGGCAATGTCATCGATCCCATATGGCCTCTTTGGTCTGTATGTACAGTACATGTATATTAATGCAAGCCTGGAAGGACAGCATAAACAGTTGCTTGCTAACTTTTTGGAAGAGAAGACACGTGGTGTTACCTGTATTAATATTTGCAGCTATGCGTCTTATTGTGCACTTTTCTGGTACGAAAATTGGCGAAATATCATGGAAGACAGAACGTTAAGTTTCAAAACGTACAAGGTTAAAATTAAATTGAATAACAAACGCGGTAATAAAGCTGTATGTTATTTTACCAGTTAAGGTCGTTTTATTTATGGCAACTTTTTTTATATTTTACTTGATAACTTAAAGATTTAGACATTAACTCACAGGTTTGTCAATATATTGACGTGTATATTTTTTCTTATCTTTATAACGCCCTCAATTAACTTACAATAAAAAAGTTCGACGTTATAGTCCATTGATTTTAACTAAAAGAATTGATATACCGGCACACACGCCAACACAAGATGCAATCTCAATTTCTTGTAAATACTACGTATACTTATTAATTCATGTAACAAATGACAAACATAAATACCAAACAAGGTACAATGACTTTCTCCTTATCTATAATAAAATGAACTATACACACATACACAAATCTCGTAGTTCATGTATAACTATGACCAAATCTTGTTTCGATCAACAATCCCGTCTTTAGTCACGTTTGCACGACCTATATCCTGCAATAGTCGTTTACTTTTCCGTTGATCTTTGAAATTTAACAAATCCCATAAGATTTTATTAATGTGTTGGTAGTGTCACCTGGTGCACAGCAAGCCTCCACCATTTCACATTTGTGCGCGTGCCTGAGAGTTAAACGGTACCGGTTCAATTCAGTAAGCTTGCAAATCTACCCGTCATATGTGTCAGCAATATGCAACGTCAACAGTTATTAGTACAATTGAAACCTTCCTTGATATTATCAGTTGCTTTCAAATGGTTTTCTTTTAAAAGAGATGTGAATAATATGCTCATCCAGGTAAGCAAATGAATCTACCACTGTAAGATTCCCGATCACAGATAACGATCGGCAGTTAAGGCCGATGTTATCTCTTAACCAGGTGTGCAGCGGCTAATTACAGAAGCCTGTAAAGGAAATCAACCAGGTAAATAACTCAACTTCACTGACACACGTGGTCAGGAACTGTGAAGTATGATATCTTCGGACAAAGGCTGCCAACTTTTTCATAGAAGTCAATGCGATCCGCCATGTTGCCCGATTTGTTTTACCCCAGATGCCGGTTGCTAAGGTAAAGTGCCCGGATGACCGACTGTCCCTATTTTCTAAAAACAAGACTGATGCTAACAAAGTGAAAATCAATTTCATGATGATTCACTCATTGCTACTGCTCGGTCATGGATTTCATTTTGAACTATTTGAGTTAAGGGTACCATTTCTATGCAGTTAATCACATTTCCGCTTAATTGGTGCAGATTTTGCTTATGATCTGTAGTTGTATTTGTCTGGGCAAAGGAATTAAACTTATTTTTACTAGGGTCAGGGCTATATTAATATGATTACACTGTATCACTCTAGAGCAGTTTCTATACCAAGAGAGACTTACCAACTCAAATATCTGTGACCTTGCATTCATGTTTTCTGTATGAATAGCTCGTCTTCACTATTTCATCACATACTGCAAAATGTTGGTGAAATTATTAGAAGAAATTTTGTTGTTTTGGTACCACTCAAAGTTACACACTCGTTTTAAATGTAGTTTTATAAAAATCCTAATCTTAGTTAATTTATTGTTTTCAACAAAAAATCAAAGAAAACAATTATTTTATTGTAAACACTAGAAAATATACAGTAATTCACGTGCATTATATGAAATAGGCAATCTTGCTAATAAAGGCGACTACGAAACTACTTACAATCAACTAAGATAAAGTAGGTCAGGTAGAGGTCACACTTTTTATCCGTGTGTAAGTGTTGAAAATTTGCCAGAAAAGCTGGCTACATATTTGCGTACGTAGATATTTATTATAAAAGATAAATATAAAGTTGCCAATCAATAGGAAACTTATCAGTAATATTTGTTTCTTTTTCTGATATATTATTTTACATTTATCAAATGAAAGATACACAGGGGAGACTGTATGTCTATTGGAAGAGCCCAAAGTTATCGGGGGTGTGCTTTCCTGGTTCACCGTAATATTATTTATTGCTGCGAGATCCGTAAGTAGTCAAATGCGGTTTCTTTTTGACAAATCAATCGTAAGAAGGTTTTACTGTTCATGATATGATTGAATGTATATTAAAAGGACTGAATTAGAAAAACTGTGCAAGAGTAATTTTGACGCAAAACACGAAATATTTTAAGACTAGTCACCGCTCACACCCTGAGCTTCAGAGCTGACTTGACACTAACCTTTTCACTGTAGCCTATCTCCATCGTGTCAAGTAACCTCTGACCAGATTCGAGTGCCCCCGCCGCCCGCCAATCAAATTTTAAGCCCGCACTCAATGACTCATTGAACGATCTAGCCAATGAACGCGAACGAGTCAAAGCGCGCTTTGTTCAAATCCGGACCAATCAAAGATAAGGCTGAATATCAGGGACTTGCCGTAACCTGTGGGCAGCACGCAAAATACATCATCCCTCAGTAGATAATGATGCAGGGCATCATACTGCTCTGGTTTAAATTCCGATATACTCCATGCTTTCTTTGTGTACGGTTATGCACTCGGAACCACTCGGAACTACTCGGATGTCTCCGCACTCGACAATAACTATGTTGTTAGTATGGAGCTTGCGGAATCAGCCGAGGATTGCCGATTGACGATCAACCAATCAGCGTTTTCACCAAACTTTGGTGAAAAATTTTGAAACATGGATTCGATTGGCTTATATAAAATAGGTCAAACTATTTTCGTCAGAGGTTACTTGACACGATGGAGATAGGCTACAGTGAAAAGGTTAGTGTCAAGTCAGCTCTGAAGCTCAGGGTGCCGCTCACCGCTTGCTTCTTAAGTTATTCTTGCTTAGAAGTATGAATTGAAAGTAGTACAATTTTTCATTACTAAAAAAGTGTAAGGAAAATTTTTGTAGTATTTAACTTTCCAGGTATTAGCAAATCACATTGGCTTAAATATAAACGGGGACACTTATCGTGTTTATTTTCAGATTAATTTACACAACTGTCAGATTTTGTTTACATACAATTTTTCGTCCGCATTTAACTCGCCCAAGCTTATTATGAACTAGAAGAGTGGCATGCTCACATATTGATAATAGATTTTCGTTAGGAGTGAATTATTTCTTGCAACCTCATTTTGTTCTGATAACTAAAGAAAAAGCATGTTTATGACATTGATTTAAGAGATATGTTGGTCATATACAACTATTGTGATTGATTAGTAATGTCTAACTTAAATTTATTTTTAAGTTTAAGGTATCCTATCCAGGTGTTCCTAGCAAAATTTAATTTTCCTTGAGAAAAAAGCATGCAATTTTCTCCTATTAATACTAATCATTGATTGACCCATCTTTGCTCATGGATTTGATGTTTTATACCATTTCTTATTAAGTAAATCATTTCTTAATGTCTGGCCAGATGTGTAGACTACCATGCCTTTCTGCACATATATAAATATCAGCACCAGAACCTTTTTGAAATTGATTCATCCTTTTTTAAAGGTCTGCCATGGGAAGGATACGTCGCTTTGCAGGATATGAATATATTCAACATTTTCAAATGCAAATAGTATGCCTTAAAAACAAAAGTTTTCAAAAAAGGTAAAGAACTTGAAATATGAGATCAAGCATGGAGACTCATGGCATGAGGAGTAATTGAAATTTGTATGTACCAAACAAAAATTAAAAAATATGATGTATTATGTGCCTGACAGTAGAAAAATAGAATAATATTTTTAACAAACTGATACATTGCAGTGACTGAAAATAAGCATTTCAGTGCTGAGTATAAAGGCAATTTATGGAATCCAGGAGCTAGAGGAACAGATTTTGAATAGGTATCTGTGAATGTATGGATTTACATATTCTTTTACTATCACTTAAAAAGAAGCTTGGGTTTACCTGAAGGATAGTATAATTAGCATGTAATTGTGTTCAGTGACCTGTCATGGTCACTGGTTTTTACTAATCACCATGTTGATCCAGGTCTGTTATGTTACACTCCAGAGTATTACATGATTCTCTTCTTTTAATTCATTTTGAAATATGTAACTTGGCAATGTCAGATCATTTTTGTTTTTGATATGCTTTCATGGTGTTATTTGTCATTGCTCATATTTATGTTTGATTAAAATGACAGATTTATGTATCCAAGATTAATATTAATACATATTTTATGCCGAGTGCTAAAGATAATATACTTTTGCAATGCAGAGTGAGCAATATTTAACAATACATCTATCTACCATTGATTTGATGGAAGGATATTTCTTGGTTTAACATAGGATATAAAAATGGGACCCTTATATAATGTCCAGTGCATTGGTACTATAAATAAAAAGTATTTACCTGCCTTTGTCTGTTATAAGTACAGGGTAAATTTAAGTCCTTTGTGAAAGTACTAGTATGCACACTGTGAGCTCTTTTTTTGTTATCTGATAATATTTACTTCAACTAAATAGTATTCTCTCCCATTAGTAACTGTTAATTATAAATCAGTATGTTTTTATATAAACTCGAGCTTTCAAGTAGTGATAATGTGTCGAAAAAAGTATACTGTTTCTAACCACTGTGCCTCTTGCCAGTGTTTTATTCAGCTGAACTGAATTTGATATTTTTTGGAAGCTAAATATTTAGAACTGAGCTCCCATGGTGGGTGTAATTACAGAGCCTGAGAGGTGAGTTAAAGGTGTTATATTGCTTCCTGTCTGGTGGGCCATATTAAGATATCACTATGTTGCTGTTAATTTACCCTGATAAGCCTTATCCATTTGCTTATTACAGTAGGAAGAATAATGATTATAAATAATTATGATTTAAAAATCCCAATGCGCTTTATAAAATTCATAAAAAAGGGGAAAAAATGAAAAGAAAGGCAAATTGACTAGTTAGTCAACTTATTGTGAATTTAGTACAGAAACTAAAGTGAACTCATGAAGTGAAGAACTGAAGACAAAAGATTTAAGAAGTGAAAGTAAAAGACGCGAGTCATAAAATGAAAAGAAAGGCAAATTGACTAGTTAGTCAACTTATTGTGAATTTAGTACAGAAACTAAAGTGAACTCATGAAGTGAAGAACTGAAGACAAAAAATTTAAGAAGTGAAAGTAAAAGACACGAGTCATAAAACATGCTGATCTTTGTGAATCGTACATAGGAGATTTGCAGATGTATAAACTAAAGGTAGCGAAACTTTGGTGTTAAAACATCTAATTGTGGCTGCATTTAAAACTTCCCATGTGTATTCAGTGTCCAAATCCTTATTTAGTATTCCACTTGGTGAAAACTTTCCATTTAAAAGATAGTTTGGTACAGTGTCTCACAGTCTGATTTGTTTAAGATAACTCTTTGGAGCTTGACATCTTGACATTGTGGCTCATGAATGACACCATTCTTCTTGTTGTTTTTTTTAATGGAATGCATGTACTAGTACATAGTGGGTCCAGGTGTTCAATCTGTCATTATCAGAAATTTATGTGTTAGATTTTGACATAAAGTTTAAAAGAGGAATGCAGCATACTTGGTCTCACTATTTGGAAATTAGAATCCAGTTTTTAAGATTTATTCACAAGGACTGTTGATCTTGAGTGTATGTTCCAGAAATCTTGTAAGTTTTATAAGCTGCCTGCATCTTATGTGTTGCACACATGAGATTCAAAGTTGTGTCAGCTGGATAGGTAAGAGCAGTAGGTTGAAAGTCTGTGTATAGGTGTATAGGTATGTGAAGTACCTAGCAAGGTAGTGCTAATCTGAACAGGTAAGCCAGTAAATACAGACCTTATTTAGAAACTTAAATGTTATAGAGAAGTTCCAGATGGAATCATTTAGTTTAAGTTTTTTGTAAACATCCATGTCGGTCTCATGCTTAATTGTACAGTTTAATACTGCAAACGGATGCCACATGAAATTCTGATAGAATACCTGGTATTGAATTAGATGCCATAAGGTGAAGTAGTTCTAGTGTGCTTAATGTGCTTGCAGCCATTAGCTGTATTTTCCATTTGAACTGTTAACAATGAGTAGAATTTTGTAAGGTTATGAGGGTTGTGTAGTAAATATCACTAGCTCTGGAGTAACACCCTTGACTTGCACAGGTAGTATGTATGTATGGTCTCAGGGTGTGTGGTAAATGGTTAACTATGCATTGCCACCTGGAGACCAAACCCCATGTCTTGATTTTCTGATACAGGAAAAATAAATGAGGTTGCTTACAACTCCCAACCAGTGGAGCAAAGTGAATTCAGTGTATGACCTAATAAGGAAGCATTAATTGTATAACCCTTCCCATAGATGGTTGTTGAACTTCCTCCTGATTTGTTTGAGCTAGCTCAAGTGAAGTGTGGGAGACAAGCCCAATAGAAGAAGAGATTGACGAACATTTCACAAGTTTGTAAGACTGACAGTTGCTGGGCTGTTCAATAGGACTTTTATTACCATTCATATAAATTTGCCCTAAAGACTGGGACTCCTTTTAAACATTGCATGTGTGAGTCATCATTTTATCTCGTCCTAATACCAAAATCAATACTGGTGTGCTCTCTTTTCTGTCTGCTGCTAAATAGCTAATACATGTAAGTGGAGGGGCTTTGTTCTTTTTGGAAAAGAAATATTGCCACAGAATTGATATGATAGCAATAATATGGTTAAAAGACAACGACTGAGATCATTGGAATGGTCATGCAACTTCATGATTGGTTAATATTACTCCATAATAATGTCAGTGGAATACTGATGTATACCAGGTCTAGCTGTTCTTTCTGACAGAGGAATACAATGCAAAGGCAATGAAAACAATGAAATGGAATGCCAAAGTGGTTTTGTAATGGTGTGCTGAGTTAATTTTTCATGAGGTTAACTATGGCAGGGTATGATTAGATGAAGGCTTTTACAGGTAATAATGTTCATCAGGTTAATGACAGTCTACAGGGCCGGTCTGGTTGTTAGCCATTTGTCTGTGCATGCTAGATAGTTCAAGCATTTTGTACTTGGCACACATCTTACTGCCTCATTAGAAGTGATGACATTATGTCTGACTACTGGTTCAATGAAGCTGAGTAGGTAAGAAACATAAAGTGACCTTGTCTGGGTGGGCAATCATGGTAATAACATCTACATTCCTTGGGTCTTTGGCTGTATAAGAAGTAGGCATTCTTTAAAGGATCAGAGTTAAGATGAGAGCTGGCTCAAGGATGGAAAATAGAAAATAGCAATATGTATTTTTAGAGATAATCAGTTTATTTGTTGTAAAATAATTGTAAAATTCTCCACATTTTCATGAGCAGTTGAAAAAACATTTCTTTTGGCCTGTCAAAATGTCGTCGACTTGGTTGCCTGGCTAGAGTTAACATTTATTCATATTTTAAGAATGCCAGTACAACCGTGTGGATGCAGATTGCATGGCCTGATTTATTTATATCTGCAGGTAATGATACTGGGTTGGAATAAGGTGTTATATTACCTAATGTAGATACGATTTGGTATCTTTATCAACACTGACTGGTTATTTTACCAGATTAAAGTACATAAAGTAAATCATTAATGTATTGGATACTTAAAAAAGATAAAAACCACATTTGCAATTCTATTTAGTTTCAAGTGGTCATATAATTTCAACTTGAGATATGCTGTAAATTACAAGAAATTGCAAATTGTTCATGTACCTCTCAACTAGA
Source organism: Lingula anatina (assembly GCF_051362555.1). Taxonomy (NCBI): domain Eukaryota; kingdom Metazoa; phylum Brachiopoda; class Lingulata; order Lingulida; family Lingulidae; genus Lingula; species Lingula anatina. The sequence continues at coordinate 42,075,650 of NC_141767.1, forward strand.
ACTGTACCACATAGATTGTTGTTGCACCTTAGTGATAAACTGATACAGTGTAATTAGGAAGGTTAGACTTGCTTAGTACAAGGGAGTTAGGCTTCGTTCACATGCAATGTCTATTTTCTAAATTCTATTTTCTATTCGCGCTATCTTATGATCACGGTCTGTGCACTGAATATCCCGCGGCGTAATTACTGGCAGCGCGAGCCAGTTACTATAAGTTACTATAAGTAACTGGCTCGCGCTGCCAGTAATTACGCGGCGGGATATTCAGTGCACAGACCGTGATCATAAGATAGCGCGAATAGAAAATAGAATTTAGAAAATAGACATTGCATGTGAACGAAGCCTTAGACTTAGTACAAGCAGATAAGCTAAGCATGATTTGATCCTAAAAGACATACAATGAATGCATGCTACATGGCAAAAAATAACAACTAAAATCAAATCAAATCCTGGTAATTTCACTTATTTTTGTTTTATATCCAAGTTAACCTATCCAGAACCATTGAGAAAGTTATGATCTGTTTGCCCGTTTCCTAAATTTCTAGCTGAACATTACAGTAGAAGTACAATCATAAGTGAAATTCACCAGTTTCTATAGACAAGGTTGATTAAAAAACCGGTGGTTTGGAACCCAAAAGACTTACAATGTTGGAACCAAAAAATGGGTTAATAGAGGGCAAATTCTGTGAAGGGTGTGTGTATATATATATATATATATATATATATATATATATATATATATATATACACACACACACACACACACACACACACACACACACACACACACACACACACACTGTGATAATGAGGGGAAATGCATTTAAATTTCTTGGTAAATTACATTTGTCCATTGTGAAAATCTAACTTTTATTGTGTAACTTTGAACAGTTTGGAGGTGGAAATAGATGGGATGGGATGCAGTGGAGGTGATGAGATAAGGATATAATAATATTGTATTACTAGTATTATTATGATATGGAACTACTCTATCTCATTCGAGAATAATAGTTAGGAAGTGTAACTTGATCACTGACCTCTATGATTTATTGACAGAAAAGCTGAATGTCGATAAAGCATGTACTGTTTGTTTTTACATTGTGTGGGTGAGCTTTGGTAAATATTCACAAAATTTCACCCTGTTTTTGCCCCTCATGGGTATTACAGTGTCGGGTGAAAAGATTATAAATTAAGGTGAAAGTTTATGCAAACATGACTGGCTTTAGATTTGGGTGCCCCTGTGAATAAGACATTACTTTAAACTTGGAAAAGGTTATAGATTTAAAAGGTTGCAAGTGGATTTGTTGTGACTTGTGTGATTTCTGCTGGGAAGCAAGGTGTGAGAGACTGGTGATTTAACACAGTGTAGCACTGTGGGTGTTGTTTCTCCTCATTTCATTCAATATATAGAATTAGGATGCTCACCTAAGCAGTTGAAATCGCCAAAGACTGAATGTCAGAAGTTAATCAGTATAACATGAATTTCATTCCATTTTATTTATAATCAGGGTGTAACTGCAGTGTCATTCCTGAGTAGTTAGGTGTCTACACAACACAAGTGCAGTATATTCGTGCAAGCATGGACATTGTTTACAGGTGGAACTCCAAAAATATTGAAATATTTAACCTTACATGCAAGGAAAGGTCAAACTGGGATTGCACTTTGATAAATGCAAGGAATTTGCCACAAGAGAAGTGGTGATTGTTTATAGTGGTATGAAATGATTGGAAATCTATTCAACTTCAATTGATATTTTCTGTAAGTGCCCTCTGCATGGATCCTTACAAATAACACATAGAAGTGGATACACTGCCCAGAAGGGCTACATAAAAACCTCATTTTCATTGTGGTTGAAAACTGCCCTTGTTATAAAAATGATAATCAAAAATGGTTATACTGGCACTCTTTTTCAGTTTTGGTGATATTAAAAATAATGATGATAATAATTCAATATATATGTTAGAATTAAGTAGCAGGATAGCAATTCCACAGTTTAATGCAGCAGTATTTTGATACAATGGCTGCTGACTACTACTAATTGATTTAGTACAAGTAGATGAAATTCTATCTTACCAGAGGAAATAGTGCGGTTAATGAAAAAATCTTTTCAAAAAAGATATCAAAGCAGACTTGTGCTACACAGTGGTGCTTCCTGGCAAAGGTTACACTGAGAGATTCAAAATATTTTAAACCTTGTCTTATTTCACAGTGAGTCATTCTATTGACATCTGCGCAATTTATTTTGGCAAACAAAAAACACCGCAGCCTCCAGTCGTCTTTGTAATATTAATGTCCTTCGTTGGATTTATTTTGTCGCCATGAATGTAGTGGTTGATATTTTTGTCTGACTTATCAAAAAACAAAATACAATTTTTTCATTCTGCTTCCAGATTTGTGAAACATTGAAGATTGTTGGTCGAATTCCTCACTAGAGGTCCAGTAGAGGTCATAGAGCTTTGGTCAGCAGATGGGCAAAGGACATTTTTGATAGATCTAGGGTAAGTGTCGTCTATCACTAGATTAATGTCCGTGCAGGTATCCCAAGGTCAGTGTACCTCTCAGACTGTTTTTTTAGACACATGTCAACAAATTATTTTCTTCATCATTTTTCATACAGTGCATACACTAATGTCTGTTTGCGTGAAGGAAATTTCAGTCTGGCAGTATGGCTGGACATTAGCATCCAATGTTTATTGTTTCAAATGCAATATTTTTCTATACATTTTATCTACATCTTTCCTGTTTTAATTTTAATGTATTCCCCAGCTGACCTGATATGACTTGTTAAACCTGCTGCACAGTCTGTTTACCTGCACATATTTTAAGTGTGAGAAGGTATTTTTAGTCCTTTGAGTGGCAGCCAATAACATTTAGGCTGTAAGAGGATGTATGGTTTCATATATATGTATATAGAAAGAGAAGCACAAGTCAGATTTTTTTTAAGAATATGAAATGAAAAGTGAAAATTTATTTTATTGATCAACAATGTAAAAATAAGTTTTGTTTTCTGATTCTTTTTAAACCCTCAGCACAAAACCCTTTCACCATGTCCAATGTGGATGCACTTCTGGATTTTGATGAATCCCCCACGTCTGCTCCCCCGGCTCAGAACGGAACAAGCAAGTCAGTGGATCCATTCGATCCTTTCGGGCCCAGTCCAACAGAAGAATCAGGAGATGTTGAGTTCCTTGTCGACTTTGGGGTTAGAGAATTTGAGTTAGATTTGTTCAATACTTACCATATTTTTGCATTCTAGCCAGTGGATACCTGAGAGTATAACAGCCAGTCACAATGTGATACATACAATGATAGCATGTTTAAAGCATTGACATTTATCTTATCATTCTTGTTTGTCTTTGCCATTCTACCTGGTTATATTGCAATTTGCTTGGTACCAAATGTTACCACCGATACCCTTTACCATGTCCTAATGTTAAAAAAAGAGAAAAAACAGTAATACCTTAGATTTGCTCTCTGTAACAAGACACTAAAATATTATATGCAGTTATAACATTATCTGGGGTAGTGCTAACTCTCGCCAATTTAGCCAAATGCTAAAACTTAAATTGGCTTAACAAAATAGGGTTGATTTGACTTGTTTTCATCAAATTTAAACCATTTGTAGAAAAAAGGTGATGAAAATGTAGTAATTTGGTTAAATGAAAAAATTTGTAGCACCACCCCAGATTACAGTATTACTCTATTAATTGTGATATACATTTACACTAAGTTTGTTATTACCTTTCCAGACCTCTTCTAAAGACTCCAGTACGGAGCAACCACAGCCTCTCAACCCTTTGTATGACATGATGCACACCAATAACTCCCATAGTGAAGATCTACTGGTAGATTTTAATCAGAATGGAAAGCAGCAAGATTCACAGGAGTTTGAGTTTACCATTGAGACCTCTGCAACAGATGAGCAAGAAGAAGAAGGTAGTGACCATTATGAAGAACAGGAAGATGAGAGGGTAGAACAAGATGAAAGAGAGGAAGAACAGTCAGAAGAAGAAGAAGAAGAAGAAGAAGTAGAAGATGACAGTAGAGAGCCGGAGGTATCTTCAGGTGATGAGGATTCTACTGAGGTGGTACAGACAACCCGTCAAGAAGACGGAGAACTGGTGACAGAGACTACGACAAAGACGCGTCATGTTAATGAGGACGGCGGAGTGGTTATTAAAACAGAGACTGAGGTGATCACCACCAAGACCAGAACTGGGGTAAGTGTGAACAGAAGGTGAACTAGAAAGCAGGTGGGGGATATGTTTGAAAACTATTAAGTGTCAAAGGCTGGTAATGCAGTTATTTCATTATAGTCTCATCAGCAGTTAAAATTGGATGACGATGAAATAGAGCCTAAAGCAAGGGCAGTAAGTTCACAGTGATTCACAAAGACTCGAGATTTTCACCCAAATACACATAAAACCTCTGGAACATTTGAGTAATGAATCAAGCCACAGGGCTTGGTGATATAATCCTAAGCTGATACAAAAAATACACCAGAAGGTAATTTCTCATTTACATGACAAAGAATTATAAGCAGCATGACACAACATGATGAATAGAAATGAGCAGATGGTCTACTTCTCTCCTGTTCTCACAAAATCAATTGATTTTGAAAAACTCTTTGTTTGAACTTAATAAGATAATGCCCTTAGCACTGAGAAGGGTGATAAGTTTTTGATGATATTACATTACATCAGTTGTCCTGAATGCTTTGCAGGGAACACACTTGACAGCCAATTAAATAAATATTGATTTTTTGTCTGACTAAGTTTTCTGATTAAAAGCTTTATAGGAAAAAGCAAAATTACTCACCAGTGATGTTTCAGACAGCATCTGTACACAAGGGCTTTTGGGAAGTGCTGGTTCTCTTGCATCATGATTGCTAAATTTACTTTTGGGACTTATAATATTTTACTATACTAATAGTGCAGTCACTGTGACTTGTTTACATCTCTTATATAAAACCCATGAACTCTGACAGGGCTTGAGATCTTCCCCCAGCTTCACTTTGCATCTGTTCTTTTGCTTAAAATGGGAAAATAAGGGAAAGTATTTCTGAAATTATTTCAAACTTACTTGTGTACCCAATTAGTGCTTTCCTTTCAGCTGCCATGCTGTGCTGCACTGTTGCAAGGGGCTATGGTTTCATGTTCAACTTTTTCATGTGTTGTCTAGTGTTCCGTGTCTTTTGATTTCAAATGTAACGTACCACACAAGCTTTCATGTCTTCAGAAGGCAGAGGGATACTTCCACTCTGTTATAATTTCAATAAGCTTATGGAATATTTTCTAGAATTCCCAAGTAATTGCAAAGTTACATCTGCTACATGTACCACCTCGTTTTGATTCGTTTTAGTTCAAATCCAATACATGGCAATAACACATCACATGTCTGGGATACCAACTGTTACATAGAACCATAATTATGGCCATAAGCTGGGAGATTTTTCTTTTAAAATATTGTGAGCAGATGTATTTTAGTTGGATACACCCTTGTCTGGTTTGGTAGAATGCTTGCATTTGCATTTTACTTAGGCTCTGCTTGTGTTAGATTTAGATGTAAGATGTTTTTAATGTTCTAGTTTCTGTGAAAATTGAACATGTAAGGCAGCACCCAGCCGGGATTGTTAACAGTGAATGTTGAATTGCATTGATTATCCTGGTGGATACTTATTGAAGAGACTAAAATAACAACACCAAAACAAGCGATGCCTCAGACCTTTCCAATGGATATTGAGGCAGTTCAGTGACAGCAGTCTGAAAGGCATATCAGATTTATTGGGAAAAAAAATCTCTAAAGCCATCCTAAAATTGACTTTACCAAAAGACATGGCTAAGTCAATGTTACACCGCCGGTTCTCAGACCCAGTTCTTCCCTACAGACCAGTAGATATACAGCGTAGGAAAAGAAATGGAAATGACAGGCAGCAACTGGATCGGTGGCAGGAGACCCCCTCCAGTAGAGGGCGTTACCGGAAATACTTGAATGTTGCCATAGGGACAAGTTCATGGCAAAGACAACAGCCATCTGTGATGGATTCTATTGACTCTGAGGAGGAGGGAAGCTGTGAAACTAAGTCTGAATTTGTATGTCGATCTTTTCAATTTCAAATGTTAATTATATTTCAAAATGATGTTTTCTTAAAACCTTTTGCTTTGTGAAAAGAGACAGTGCTGTCAGCAGCATGGTAGAGCTGATGGGTTCATTGCATTGACTTTAACTGGCGTCTTTGTCTAACATTTGAGCTTGATGACATTTTAATAGTTCCGGTTGCAATAAGTTGCATTCATTTGTAACCACGGCACGCCATGCTGCACCTAGGCGATGAGTGCATATCCTAGCCACATGTGCCACATTTTATCAGATGGGCTTTGCATGGCAGCCCATGGTGCTGTGGCAGTGGATTTTTTTTTTTTCACTAAAACAGGTTAATGATTCATTTTACTAAAAGTGATCACTTACGGCATGCAACATATTTGTCGTGTTTTTCAGTTATTATTTGTTCCACAATCCCAGTTGTATCTGTTAAGATAAAGATGAGATATTACTGTAACTAAGCCATTTAAATAATGCAAGAGGTTTCATAAATCAAGACTGTTTGACAGTGGTGCGGATCAAACAAGTCTGTACTAGGTTATCTTGCCTCTGTGTCTAGTATCAAACACATCTCAACTGAGATAAGATGCAGGGGATTGTGTCTATCTCTTCATAACAAGATACTGTAAAGGCCTTACTGACTTATTTATTTAAATTAATAAATAAATTTATTTCTATTTTTATTAATTTTGTAATGATAAAAGTCCTAATTAGAATTTCATTTACTGGGTGCTTTTTGCCTTACAACAAGAAAGATAAATAAAGCATGTAATATTTCTGTTTTTCATAAAAGGATACTTTGCACAGTGTTTCAGTTGTCAGTGAAATTCCTATATAGCTTTGTTATCAGATTAAGTGTCTTGGCAGCAGAATAAACTGTTTTTCCCAAGGAATTGAATAAAAGCATAAACATTTGGTAGCTCCAGGATTCGGAACAAAATGTTGAAATGTCTGATTTTCCTCATGGTAGGACTTCATGCATGATGTGGTCTTGGACCCTCAGAGATTACTAGCCAGAACACATTCTGAGTCCACTCTGGCCACCTATGAGGGGGACAATGCCAGTATGTATTTGGCTGACTTTGATGATCAGGGGGTAGATGGTGGTCCAGATACTGCAAATTTAGACGACTTTCAAGGGGAGGATGAGGATAAGGATGTGAAAAGAAGGGAGCAAAGAATTAAAGAGAGAATGCAACTGCATGCTCTTTCCGAGGCAAGTGATAGAAATGTCATGCCTGCACAATGATTGCTGCTACTGTTGTTGTTGATGCAGTCTGACATGGTGTATTATATGACTGAACCAGTGCCCCATGAACCACCAGTTATCTCATCACTCGCACCTCAGCACTATGCTTGGACTGGCACTATTTTTCTCTTTTCAGCCTCTAATATCATCTCATGGGGTGTTGTTAACTCACTTAATCACTAATCTCCATGCCTGTGTTTTTGTTCGTTTTGTAATTTTGTGTGGCTTTGTTATATTGTTTTACTTATATTTGATTATTGGTTTGATAACCCTTTATGTTGAACATCTCACAGTGGTTGGTTTTTGTGGACTTGTTCAATTGCTGCAACTAATCAATAGCTCTAAAATGGATGAGGTGGTCATTAAATTTATGATATTGTTAGTTTCAACATAAAAATGATCTGTTTTATACAATATTTAATTTAAATATCTTATTTAAGGACATCTTTTTACTAATACAATATCTTGAATATAAGACAGTTCAGTTATTTAGATTCAAGAATTAATTTTGGAAAACATAATTTTAGCAAATTTAAATATCTTGTAGTTACATTTTTTCCATAAGGTTTTGAGTTTGGGAACAGTTTTATTACAAAACCAGTAGCTATAGAGTTTGTGTGATATTGCATTTGTTTTAAACTTAGATAGGGACCTGAAGTTGCAATTTACTAATGTTATTTGGATTTTTTCTTGCTTATGTGTTAAGTCTTTGCAGTATGACGAAAAAATTGATTGCAATGTCAGCAAAGCCTTTCGTTTGCACAAGGGCAAAATTAAATATTACTGTGACCAAAATGTTTACCAATTTATCAAAAAGAAAAAAAAAAGGAAACTGGAAGGTTGTGTGTTTGCATTTAAAGTAGTTGGAATTGTAGAAAATGAGAGCTGCAGTAAAAATACTTTTGAGAAAAAAAAAACATTTAAGTCCAATCTTAAGGAAGCAGATGTTGGATGGCAACTTTCCTGTTATACAATCCCTGTGTATATTTTTATTTAGTTTTCTTGATATACAATCCATGTGCAATCAGTACAGAGAGAGTACAATGAGATTTACAACCAAGGGCTGACTTCCTGGACTTAAAAGACAACCTTTCTTTGTTAAAACTTGATTAACAGAAGTACCTCTTCAATTTTGTGGCACCTCATCAACCCTTATACATTTTTCAAAGAATGAATAAGAAAACAAGCTGATTGTAACATAATTTTTTTTGCTACATATTTCAGTCTGGGTCCTCTGAAGATGAAGGGGAAGAGGAAAGAGATCATGAAATTAATGAAGTTTTTCAAGCAAACAGACCAGAAGAGATAGAGCTTCCTGAACCAGTAGGTGTAAAACTTCAGATGATAATTTTTAAAAATTGAATAGCTGTTATATTAACATTGTTTTTTTTTCATTGTTTAATCATGATATGTTTATAGAAGATGCTCTAGATACTTATAACAAATTGAATGATTATCAGGAAATAAACTAGATTACTTAACCTATCATCCCATCTTCATTTTAGGAAAAAGGAAAAGCGCCTTCCTCTGTTTCCAGTACAGAAGAAAAAGAAAATGCTGGTGAGATGTGTAAAGAAAAATAAATTTGTAAATCTCATTAAAAGAAATTAGTACAGAAAAATAACATTGTTTCTGTTCGATTTCCTACTATTAACTCCTGCCTCAGTTCAGACATTGTTGTGGTACTCTATGATCATGATTTTCTGCACTCGGATGCCTTTGATTTCTTCTTTTTTTTTTTTTTAACCCTTGTCCATCAATTCCAGCTGATTCACGTCGCCCTCGGTCCCTCTCTCGCTCATTTGAAGAATATTCAGACATGTATGAAGAGTACAAGCCTCCCAAGAAATATGTTAAACCTCCTGTGAAGGAGGACAAAGGGCCAAAAACTGTTATTGTGGTAAGTCAATGGTGTAGTACATATATTCCTCAAAATTTGTCACTAAGGTAACTATCTGTTATCGTTGTCTGCAGCTGGTGCTGTCATCTGGTGTCAAAAGATGTCTGACTCTAAGTCTAACACATTACATATGCATAAACATCATATCCAGTGGTAATTCACATCTTTCCATTTAACAATATTATATATAAGCACATAGAATAGAATAATTATCTGTTAAGTATTATTTTATGTAAATTGATCTTTTAATACTCTACAACTAAATGCCAGTTAACTTCTTCACTCTTTCCAAATATAATTCATATTGGCCAGTTTACTCACTCACTGACTTTAATCACAGCGGTTTCTATTAATAATCCCCCGTTTTTGACAAGATTGATTCCCAGAAGTACACAATTTCAGATTAATCATTATTGAATGACTTTCAGTAGTTCCCACTATATAGAATAGAGAATTAAAGTAGTTCACCTATTATTAGATAAGTTGTAGGTGGATAATATGGAGCAACTTGCAAGACCCCTATGGATGTAGGTCTCCAAGAATGAATTTTTAATGAGAGTTTTCAAATCTTACATAGAAAAGTGTGGAAATCCTTTCAGTTTTGCAGATAGTTAGAGACAGATATATTTACTGTATTTCAACCTGTATGTTATTTTACTACAAATATTACCCTTCTCAGTTGAGTTTACTCATTTGCATCAATTTATATATTATCGCCAATAGATATTTATTCAATTTCCAAATTAGGATATGTTTCCTCACCCAAATCAGTCAGGATGAACCATAATAAAATGCCTCAACCTATAGTGTATGGTGCCCAGAAAGTTATTGAGGCTAACTTATAGACTAAAAATATCTCATGAATTGATTTTGGCATTGTTTTAAGAAGCCAACTTACATGCCATAATTTTACTAAACTTTAAATTCATTCAAGATTAAATGGCCAGATCAGCTAAGCATATCATTTGAAACGTTTAATCTCCAAGTTCACATGATGGGAACTGTTCATTTGAAGTGTGCTTCCCCATATATGTCCCTCCCATGCTCAACCGCCTGTGATCAAAACCGTTTTCTTTGTGTGAAGCATGGCATTTGTGCTGGTGACCTCAGACTGTATTGAGTTTGAGTTGCTCTATTGGCTCTTGAGTTTTTGAGTTTTTACAACAAAGTAATTCCAAATAATGTGTTTGAATATGCTAACAGCATGTTAGTTTGTAAGATGTTTCTGAGATAGGGGGAAATGCCACAGAACATGTTGATGTAATTGTTACTCCTTTTTCCTTTTCATTTTTTAAGTCTAGAAAGTTTTTATCCGAGATTTACCAAGTAGTTATTTTCAAATTCTAGATTGCAATATTCCCTGCTGACAAAAAATGCATTCTTTAAATTGTAATTTTCTTTCTTTTTTTTCTTTTTAAAAGCTTTTTTTTTTTACTTGAGCTGTCAACATGAAGCATATTGCAAACCTGAAATATGTAGAATTTTCAAAAGAGAAAATACAAAAATGGTATTTTTTTATTTTTTAATACATTCTTTTATCTTTGATCAATATAGGAGCTAGCTGTAAGAGTAAATGTTTGACAGCCAAGGGTCTTTTTTAAATATGATATTCTAAATTTGAAAAGGCCATTTTTAATTGATATTGTTGTAGCAGTTTATGAATGTAACTGAAAGTGGAGTTGTTTTGTTTATTCTTTATTATTCCATTCCTGGTTCATTAACCATAGACTGACACACATAGAACCAGTTCTCCCAATTCTCTGGACAACAATGACCAATCTAATGACCATTCTGAGGACGTGAGTGAGGATGAGAATGCTGGACAAGTGGACACAGGTCCACACATCGTTCAAACTACATATTCATCTACTTCCAATGGCGTAAGTTGGCCTGGTTTTGTTGGCATGTCCAGACGTGCATGTCTACCAATTTGCCCCCTCAGCGTCAGTCATGTTCTTGCATATTAACCACGCATGTTCAAGAGTATACCCTGAGTATACAAAGCTTGTCTTGATGTATGACACCATCTGGTGTCCTCTAATTGCTTCACTAATATCTCATGTATTCATAGCACAAGTAACACGCTAAGAAGCTTGGGAATATTATCCCTGCATAGGTTAGGGCCAGTTTATATTTTTATTTCAGGGCTAAAATCTTTTTGTTGCAGGTTTTATTTATTGACTGCCTCTGGTATTGTTTCTTATTATTATTATTATTCACTTGCACTGTGGGTAGGAACTTGTTGTGAAATGATATTCACAATCTTAAATTCCAAAATTTCAGAAATTCATTTCATCTGTTGGTTGAAGAATTTTATTTTCTAATGGAAAATCCTAAAACTTTGTTTTTTCTTTTCAACCATCATTTTGTACAGAGAACTACCTGCAGTGCCCCCTTCTCCCCAAGTTCACTAAAAAACATTTTTAATTAATCTCCTGCTTATATACATATTTTGTAAGCCTTCTACTGAGCATAAAAGACGAGTCTGTTCTCAGGGAAGATTGCAATTAAAGGTGCTGTTTCAAGTCTGAACAGGCACCTTAATTTATGCAAATTTTTCTTTCATTTGATTATAATTTTGTTGGCACAGGAAAAACAAAACCTACATTCTGCTTCACTAATGATTTTATTATTTATGCTGGTTTAATAATTAGTTGGCTTAAATCACACACTATTTCTCTCTGCATGACATTGTTTACTATGTTGGTCACCACGTGAATGTTTGCATGTGCAGTTAACACTTCCATATACAGCTTTAAATGGAACATACTTCAGCTCTAACCACAAATTCTGGTTGTCTACTGTCAATAAAAAGTAACTCTGTGCATGTACTAACTACAAGGAAATATTCCTAAACCTCATCAGCACCCAAGTTTTTACTTAGGACAGTATGGAGCCAGCCAAGAGATATGTTTTATTGTGAACAGAATATGTCCTTTACAAACCTTTTATGAAGCAGGGATTAAGTTATGTTTATTTCATATGTAATGCATTATGGAGGTTGGTTGGGTTCAAAGAATCTCAGAAGGTTAATGGTATGAGCTACTCATGCACAAATTTCATCTGTATTCATTATTATATCTGAGTTTATTCTAAATATTTAATTTACATTGTTGATCACATTAGTATTAAACTTACAAGGATGGCATTTTGGAGAGATGTCTTTTGTAGTCAGTTTCTTGTATTTTTATGTTTCCAATTAATTTGATAAGTAGATTTCTCACTGTATATTTAAAGAGGCTAGAATGATGTTTAGCCTGTTTCATTAAATTTTTTGATATATAATAGATAATTTGCTAACCCTGTAACTTGATCATTTCAGGGCCTGCATACATTTGGAGCTTCACAGGTGGCAGTACCTAAGAAAGCAGGTGAGACAGCTTATGATATGCTATATCACTACCAAAACTTTTAGTTAAGGACAATTTTGATATCTTTTTACTCATTGTTTAAGTTATCATTTTGGTAGGTTTTCCCAGTGGCTGAAAGTTAAGATGAAAAACGGGTTATAGTTTTTGTCCTGTTTCCAGTCTGAAAGTATGATTGTCCTGTAGAATTGTGATTGTGTTAGCTTTGGCAGAAATTATGCACAGCAGAAGCTTCTAGTAACAGGAGTTTGTTGTCATTTGGTGCAGAATGTTTTAGGTGAATGTTTTTGTTCATCAGTACAGACTGATACATTATAGCTAGAACTCCAGTGAAGGCATTCTTGTGGTATTTGCTTTTGAATGAACTTATTTTAACATGAAAGGATTTTGTAAACTTAAACATATCCTCTCATCATTCTGGTGGGAAAATAGTGGTTGTAGTTTGGAGATACAACAATTGTCAGTGCCCAGCCCTGATAGCAGTCTGAATATGGCTACTGTTATCTTATCTTTATTTCAAATTATATGTACACAGTCCTCCAGCACAAAAGAATTTTTAGACAGATCATGTCCAGTTTAACTCTCACACCCATATTGTAACCTGTCACAAGAGTGGACACACAGTTGAAGTAGGCGAGGGTAAATAGTTGCTGTGTTTTCTAGCATTATTGCTTTCATTGATAAGCTTGTAATCCTGTCAAACAGACAGTTTGAAAAGAGGTCAATACTCTGATGCCAAGTGAGAAATTATTTAGTTCATATTAAGGGGTTTTTAATAGCTTGGTATAATGGAGAAAAAGTTTTGAAAAATATTTGTTGTATGCAAAAAAATGATTTGCTGATAGATTATTGAAAAATAATTAAGGAAAGGTTGAGATAAGTGCTAATGGAAAATGTTTAAGGAGACTAAAATTAGTTATAATTTGCTGATTGTCTTTTTAACTTTTTAGCATTCAAAAAGGGCAAAAAATTAAATGTGAATATAAATGGGAATTTTTCATAAGAATTTTCCTAAATCTTGGCAGTGCGGCAGTTGGAAAGAATGCATTTCAAATAAAATTGATTTTATATTTTACTCAGAACAGCTTGCCAGGGAGGGGAACCATTATTGCATAAAATAAATGTAAGACCTGTGTGTGAGTTATGCATATTTGTGAGGGATTTGTTTAATTTGAAGAATTGTTTAGGTATTTTCTGTATTTAGAACAGGTCACATACAGAAATTTCACCTCAGTACGGGGAAGATACTGTATGCCATCTATTCAGCTTGCTAGGTCATCACACAAAGTTCTGTAATGATCCATATTACATAGGTCAAGTGCATTTTTGCTTATTTGTGAAAAGGGAGTTTTACATAAAAATTACTACATTGTGAATTGTGAATGCATTTTGTTGTACATGGTTGGTGCACACAGAACTGGGGTACAGTAAAACTGGTTTCATAGATAAATCTACCAAATGTTGCAGTACCTTTGCAGGAAATGAGCAGCTTTTTAACAGTTTACTGATTTGCCAGTTTACAAAATTTTTGTGTGTGTGCATTTATATATATATACACACACACTGATGACACTATGTGGTCAGCTGAAGCCGTCGTCCATCTAAATATTTATTATTGTAAATTGGACATTATTCAAGAGCTTTACAAAGGAGGCTATTGTGATGCTGGCTACTGAGCCATAAGGTTGTTGTGTATATTGGAATGGCTCCTTAAATGGTTGCTGTGTCACCAGAAACATCAACATGGAATATCTGTGTTTCATGTTGCCTTTTTCCAAATGTCCTTGTGCTAAGACACATCCTGGTGCCAGGAAGACAGTAAGGAAACCCTCCGCAACAGGTGAGGTCATCACTGGAGGACCCTCATTCCTCTTTGTCTAGAGTCAGGTCAGGTTCCTTGCAAGCATTGTTATTACATGATGGAAATTTAAGTAAGAAAATGATTTTACCTAGTATTGAGGATAAGATACTGGTTATGGGTTGATTCTGCTGTAAATTGAAAATATAATTTCCATTTTCAAACAGACTCCATTAGACCTTTTAATGTTTCTTCATTTATATGTCTTCAGTTTATTTATTCACTGTTTTCCTGTAATATTAGAAGTTGCAGGCAATGCTGAAGTAAAATGATACATCCTAGATAACGCCATTGCAGTTACAAAGTGAATTGATTAGTGTCAAAAGGAATTTTTTGTCAAAAGGAATTGCATTTATTTCTAAAGACCGCTAGTCTAATGAATCAAGATATAATCAGCTGGAAATAAAACTATGTTAATGCACATAAAAGTGGAAAAGCAATAAACTAGTATGCACTCATGTCAAAGTTTTAACAACTTATTTGGCCATTGTTTTGCAAAATTGTCCAAACACTTGAATCCATTTCCTTAAAAAGTGTCTTTTTCACTTTGTATAAGGTTTCATTTAGAGTACTTGTAGATGTTAGAATTTCAGTGTTTTTCATTATCATTATTATGTTATTATCTTTATTATTTGATTGGTTTTTGGGGGTGTGTATGGGAAACATTATGACATAACAAAGGTTGTCTTCTTTACAAGATCTTGTACTTTGTACTGCTTGGAATTTAATCTAAATGCTATGAATTACAATTAACTGGATTAATCAGATTAAGGTATGACATCGTGGTATTCTGACATTGGAAGCACTCATTATACTCTTTCGTTAAATTGAGGTCACTTAATTTAGAACAGGTGATGCTAGTAAATAAAGCTATTGATAAAAATGGGAAAGGAAACACAGGCAGGGGTAGGTGAAAAGATGCACCTGCAGAAAATAAAAGAGTATAAATAAGGCAACCAGATGCAAACATTTGTTCAGCGACTTGCGGATCAATATGCAGCTATAAATGTTGCAGAAATTCTTATCAGTCTTGTGCATGTAACTTTCCTGTAATTCCCACACATGCCATGTTACCTGGTTATGGAAAGCCTGCAATCTATGATGACATTGGAATATCAATTATTCACCTGGAGAAGTGTTAGGCAAAAATAAGGCATTGGACAATCAATAATTAGTGGCACCTTATTTAGTTGTTGGTGTCACTGGAGGGAAAGAGAGAGAGAGCAGTTAAATCTATTTGTGATGAGCAACCGCCTCAGTAATTTGTACTACTGCCTTGAGGAAGTTTATTCTGGGGACCCCATGTGACTGCCTCTGTATATAGACAACACCAGCCCAGACCACTTCAGCTTTTGTGAATCATTGACTCCAGTTGTAATTGTTCTATACCTGGTGGTGTGGTGGAGTTTGACCCTCTTATTGGGAGGAACTCACCTCAATGTGTAACTACTGGAATGTTGACTTCCTAATGGCTCTGAAAGGGCCAGATCAAGGTAAAGTATTAATTAGAACGGAAACTTGGAAGATATAAAATAATCATTTGTGTTTTCTAGGCAGTAGTTGGGTATAGGGGAGCACACTGGGAGAAGACAGGCCATACCTGTAACAATGTTATCTGAAACTGATGCAGATAATGTCTGTGTACATTGAATGGTGGGACAGATGAACTCTGATCTCGGCTAATATCATGGTTGGCCACGGGCAAATCGGATCATTATTGGACTAAATCCAAATAGATTATTGCTGTTCAGATAAATAAAAAATAATGCAGATATTATTTTCAATATATTGTGTTGCCCTTGACAATTGTGCTTTAAAAAGGGGGTTATCAATCATAAGATAAGTGTAAGAGATAGGAGACAAAAAGTATGGTTTGTAGTTGTGAGGTTAATTAGTGCCAAGACCCCAAATGAAAAAGGATAATATTTTAACAATTAATGAGGTTATACTTTGATTTATTGCCAGTAATTGCATGTCATGTTCACCAGCAGTTCTACTTATAACTTCATTTAACAAGATCTCCTTGGAATACTGTGGACTCCATTAATTTTACACCAACAGGTGTCCTAATCAGCATGATGTCATAGATTCAATATTTTGTGATGTCACACCCATGTATGCATTGTTATTAGTACTAACTTTAGTGGAGATGTATGCAAATAGTTACTTTGGATTTAAAAGAAAAAGAATTTATGAAATATTTAAGGAACATCACATGATTCACTAAGATGGTTGATATTATATTACTCTGTAGACATGTTTACACACTCAACCTAAAATAGAAATGACCTAATATCAGCATTGCTGCATTGTGAATACTACCTCAAATCAATTTCCAGGCACATTAAAACAATCTTTAAAAACATTCATGAAATGAAATGGTACAATAGGGGTTTTATCATAAAAGCTCAGGGACAATTAATGCTGTGTATCCAGCAGTCATTCTCATGGAGGGGATGGGGGGGGTCTGTTAAAAAAGGACGATTATATGTATCTTATTGTTTTGGGGAAAACTATTTTATTGCTGATAAAAAATGTGGGAAAGTTGAGTATTTGTGTCCATTGATTGAGAGTAAGAATGAAGTCTTTGCTTTGTTTATAGTAGTTTCTGTTATGTTAATGTAGCAGATGCCTTATAGGTGTTGCCATTTTAAAATTATGAGCCAAAAAATTCAGGCTATCATGTACATGGGGTTGTAACAAAATAATGTACAATGTGTATTTAAGTTATCTTTATTGTGTAAAGTGCTCTTTTGAGCTCGTTGTGTCTGGATGTGTATGTGCGTGTGTGTTTCAAGTGCTGCGACCTACATGATTGGCAATATAAAACAAGTTGTAGATTAACTTGGGTTTTCATGGGGTATTATATCTTGGAAAATTTACAGAATGGATATGACATTGCGGATTACTAATGACATGCATGCGCAGGCCTGTCTAGTATAATGTTTTTTGAGTTCCATATAAAGCAATTGTTCTATGTAGAGCGTTCCAATTACACAGAGACTCACTGAATCCAATTAAATTTAAAGATAAACATGCCTCCAACAGGTATTGATTAAAATACAGAAAAACTAGTGATTATATGAGGAAACTTAGGAAACAGTTAAGAGGAGGCATGTTAATCTTAGTTAATGTCAGAGTGTATTCAGAACAGAGGACTAACTGATCTGCCAACTAAATATGGCCGACCCCACTTCAAAAGTGATGCCGCTAATTCCTGATGGTCTCCCCACCATATTTAGTCAGCGGATCAGTTAGCCTGCAGATTATCTGTTGTGCATAAGTTCTTATTTTCATTGGGAATGAGTCCATAGATATACACATTTAGGTGTCTACATGTCAGCAGTCTCCACTGAAATTTGTGCTCTGTACATGCTCAGTTTAAAGTTATGTGCATGGTCATCCACTTCCCCATTTGAATGTTATTTCAGCAGTGGCGCCTCTCATGCATTTCACGTTACCAATCTTAGCTGCTACAAGTGTGCTCAATTTGATATAAGCATAAGTGGATGCTGTTTGTAAACTGTGTCTCTCAATGGGTAACGCAATGTTTCCCAGGTTTATATTTCATTTGGAAGCAGGCAACTTTATGCAAGTTTTGCAATTAAAAAAGGAGCAGAGATATTTAATAAATGTTTCTCAAAAGATGGTTTTTAAGCAGAATCATTAGTTTAACATCACGTTTTCTGAAACCCCATTGAGCTCCCCTGCATAGCTCTTTGGTCTTTGATTGATTTGTGATTTATGATGTGTTAATCTTAAGCAAAGCACACCCATGTCTCTCATTGATAACATTTCTGTCCTTGCAAAGGGTTTCAATTATTTCTTTTATTGCAAGTTGGCTAGGTAGTAAGATACTACAGATATTAAATTAGAGCACGCATGGACAGTGAAGGGAAGAGTTTGGAAGTTTATTTAGGTACAAAACTGTGCAGATAATCTTATGGGTAAATAATATCTTTTCAGAAAAATCGGTGTAGTACCATTACACATGATGAATCAGCCAATTTTTAGATCTTATGGCAACTTTTATGGAGGTTGCAAATGTAACATTTTTTACAAAAAATGACAACTTAAATGATTTATGATAAAAACTTGAGATGACTTGATGTAAATTCTTTATGAAGAAATACTCTATTTATATTTGATAATTATACATATATGTCATTTTGTATATCATTACATATAAGGTATTAACTTTTTTTTTCTTTTCAGATCGGACCAGTCTGAGTTCACAGCCTGATGACACACCCAGGGAGCTGGTCAGATGTGAGTGTTGTTGACATTGTAAACACTGGCTTTGAAATCACCTTTAAATTGTAAAATCTTATATTTTGTGTCAAGTTTGAGTTTAAATATTTTTATAAAGTTTAATTTGCATATATGTGATTATTTTCTTTTAATCCCTGAATTATAATGTCCATTTTAATGATGATTTCTGCATTTTTGATCATTTTTCCATTTTTTATTTAACCACTTAGTTCTTGGTGTGAATGATAAGTTTGTTGGAACATTTAACAGTTTGTCACTAATTTTGCTTGGGAGACTCCTAAAAATCTGTAAAGAACAAGGTGGCATTCCCCATTTTGTTTGCTGAGCTGTAGCATGAAACACACCATGGATGTGCTGTAGCTAGCAGGTGTTCCTGATTATATTATATTATAACACATCCTGGGTAAAGGCATATGCTCAGTTAATTCAACATTTGCGCTTTCATCAATTGTTCTTGAGAAGTTTGTATAGAAATATTTTTGTTTGCATGAATATTGATTTTGGAATTATTTTGATATTGAGCAAAAGTTCCTAGAACTTTTGTCTTTTCTAAAAAAACTGAGGGTAGAAATTTATGGGGATACATTAAGAATTGATCAAAAACCTTAAAATATGTACAGGAACAAACTTTTTACCATCAAAACAATTTAACTAGAATTTGAAACTGGAGAAGAAGATGAAAGGTACTTTACAGCCACAATCCTTATTGGTATATATCTGAGATAGTAGTGGCTGTACACATTATGATTATGGCCCAGTAGTCTGTGCCATTTAAACCCACGCCTCCCAGTCAATGTATTATACAGCTGACTCATAGGAAAGGTTAGCAGTCAGTTTGGAAGCTTCTCCACTGTAATATTTGCCAAGTAAAATAGAAAAAGGTAAGCAGAATATGAAGTTCAGGAACAGATATTGCTAAACTTTGGCCATTGCTTTATGAAATTAAAAATCTTATTCTGGAAATGTAAGCATTTTTGGAAAGCTTGTCTGTTTTTTTTTAAAGTAAAAGCTTTAGCGGTATACTTGCTTATGGAGGAGCAAATTAAGTTTATGAAGCAGACAGTGCAACATTTATCATGGAAGAACTGCTCCCAGAAGTAGGGGTCAGCAAAAGTTCTGGGATTTGCTTTTTAGGTTGGGGAGAGGGACAGTAAAAAGGATTATAAATACTAAAGAGAAGAATGGTTTATGTGTCCTCTTTTTCTGGAAAATGTCTAATTCAGTTTGAAACTGTAAATTCTCTGACAAGTATAGGAAAATGCAACTTTCTTAGAGCATGCCTTATATGTACTGGAATCTATTCCAAGGGGAACTTATAAACTGAGTGGAGGTCTTTGCATATTATGCCCCGTGCATGTAAACCTAGCCCTGGAAATTTGTCACTGTTATGTACAGAAATATTAATTATGACCATGATAAAAGGTTCTTTTTTTAAGGATGTAGCCACGCAATATGATCATGCATGATTGCAAACACATACTTATTTATCTAATGAATAGAGAGAGTTTGCCAAGTGTTTTTCCGTGTTAGTCTTTCCACTGTCTGGAACAGCCACTGTAATAAACCTTGTCAATTGGGTGTATTTTTCAACAGAAATGCAAGTGTTAAGAGTATGTTTTTGTAATGTGTCATCTGTAGGTTATCCTGGAAACGGGCATTTTAAGGCCAGATATGAATTTTTTACCTTTCTCCCTTGTCTGTTATGACTGTGCCATCTTAGTATAACATGATTGCTGTTTTGAATTACAAACATTCCAGACTGATTGGGTTTGCCTAAGCCTGGGGCCTTTTAGTTTTATTTCTAGTTCTTTCAAGTGAGAATTACACATAGCACAGGTAAGAAAATGATTTTTGCAAAACTTAAAGGCTATTTATCCGGAATCCAGGTATTCTGTTTCCTTCATGGGGAAGTTTGTGCATTTCATAATGTAGACAGAGGAATGTGAACTATTTGCTAGAATGTGAATCATTAAGGTAGGAGTAGGTAGGTAGTGAAATACCACTTCAGAAGTCAACACTGACAGAGTGAGATACTACATGTCAAGACGTAATAGGTCTGTTAAGGATCATCTAATAAAATATCACTAACTGTCATTCTACTCCTTCAACTCTGCCATTCCTTATATTTTTAATTGCACATATAGAAATGGTCTGCTGGCATTTTCAGGTGCATTTGTGACCATGTCTGTAGATGAAAGAAATGTAGGAATATTCTGTGATTATATATCAAAATATCCACTTATGAAACTTGTACTTAAGCATATTAATTTTATGTATTAAGATTAGAAATTAACGTGCCACAGATGTTCTCTCCTTGTCATTCCAACAGAGGTGGGCGACATTTACATGCTCTGTTCCAGGTTTTCTGCACTTTTTTTGCATATTTTTCCAGCCTATAAATAATGTTGCTTTATACATGTCTTTATCTCCCCGCTGACCTTATATATTGATAGGGACTCAGTAGGGCAACTGGAATACAACTTCTTCCTTACGCAGCTCAAAAGCAAACCTATCTTCTCCCGTCTTAAAGAAATGTTCTTCTCCATGTATCTGAAAGAAATAGGCTGGCTGGCATTTTGGTGGTGTAGTGATTGCTGGATTTGTCTGGGATCACAGACTGCACACCAGGCAATAGAAAAACAGGGTTACAGTTTATCTCGGTGCTACTGGGGATTCTACAAATTATACGCTTTTTTTTTTTTCTCAGCCCAGACTTTTGGATGGTTCGACTTTGTAGCTGCTTAAATTGAAGTAATTAAAAATAATTTTGAATCATGCAGTAAAAAAGAAATATTCAAATTAAACAAGAAAATGCTTCGCTGACTATTTGGCTTTGCTAGGATCTGGCTATTAGTCTGAATAAAATCTGGGTTTGTTCGTGATTAATGCTTGGCCATGGTTGGTGTAAAAAATACCTGTGTAGGCTGTGTGCTGGATTTCATAGGAACTCGGGTGAAAACAACTCATATCCCCTAACAGCTGATCATTTGTTATCGCCACTCTTTGCCAACTTAATTTCGCAGGAAGGAGACTGGAGTGGATGGTTTGGCACCAAGACCTTAAGCTCTTTGTTGAGTCTCACAAAGTAGTTAAAAGTTATTATTATTACTGCATGTTACAATGTCATCAGTGAAGGATGCTCTTAGTAGATTAGGGAAGAAAACCAAACAGGAGTTAACTAAGCCAAGTGGACCAAAAGCAAGTTCTGCTACAAAACAGAAAAGCGAACCTCAAGAAATAACAGGTAGTAAACTTAACGGTAGGCATATGAACTGGTAAGAACATCTGGAACATAGGAATAAGAGGTTGAGTTAAGCTCTGATGGCTAAGAATTTCAAAGAAATCTGTGGTTCATTTCCTTCCTTGGATGTTTTGTAAAGGTATTGAAATTGCAATTGGCAGAGAATTGCAATGGGCCTGGTTCATCAGACAGTGATAAAATGATATGACTGTTTAGGTTCTGCAATATTTATGTGTTTCTTATTCCACTATTTCTGTAGGTTTGTGAATTCATATTGCTAAGCAATAGGTATGTTTTGTTAAGCATTCCACATCTAGAAGGTGGTTCAGTATTTCAGCAAGTGGGCGGAAGCTGACAGTGCACCACCTAGCTTTTTAAATGAATGGAACCCATATACTTAACCCATCAACAGTTTGACTAAAATTCTTTTAGTTTAACAAGTATTCCTTAAAAATCATTTAAGCAACAATGGTATTAATGCAATAATGATGCACAATATTGGTGGGCGTTTTGGTAAATAACAGTATGTCTAGCACCAAGGGTCAGACTCAGCAGGTGAGGTACAGACTACTTAATATAGCCAGATGTGCTTCACCATAACTCACCTGTATAGATTAGGTTCACATCTGAGCAGAATCAGGCATGGTTACAATGGTAGGAAGTGGGGCAAATTCAATTCTCATATAGGAGAGTCTGTGGATGTTTTAAGGGAAAAAAAGGAATGTTGAAAGTGAAATTAAAAATGAATTGAAGATATTGCTAACACTGATATTTCTACTAAGTGCTAAATGTTGAAAAATTATGCTTTCTTGGTTATGTATTTTTGAAGGAAAAGAAGGAAGTAGATCTGCAGATGGATTTACGTGCATTCCCTCTTGAATCTGAAACTTATTAGGTTGTCTATGGACTTTTAAGGAAAATGTGTTTCATTTGTAGTATACTAAATGTACCTTGACCTTCCTTACAGCTGAAGACCACCAGGATGATGGTTTAGAGAGCTGCCCAAGTTTAGGAAATTTGAAGTCTAAGTTTGACGGTCCAGGTGCCAAAGCTCCCCCTCCACCACAGGTGATGGCCACTAAGAAATCGACTGGCCCCAAGGCTAGTGGACCAAGGTGAGTACCTTACTTAAGCCTAGCACCTTTCCTTTAGCTGTTGCACAAAGGTGAGTACCTTACTTAAGCCTAGCACCTTTCCTTTGGCTGTTGCACAAAGGTGAGTACCTTACTTAAGCCTAGCACCTTTCCTTTGGCCGTTGAACAAAGGTGAGTGTCTTACTTAAGCCCAGCACCCTTCTTAAGGATGCAGGACCATTATATGTACCTGTTTAAAGCCTAGCTCCCTTCTTTAGGCTGAAGAAGCATCATAAGTACCTAACTAAAGACAAGCACCTTTTAGGCTGAAGAACCAGGATAAGCACTAAAGCCCACAGACTAAAAAAAAAAACAACCTGAGCACCTCATTTATGCTATAGCCTAACACTGGCCAGAACCTGTAGACCAACTTTTGAATTAAATGCCTTTGCAAAATGTGGACCAATGCTATATTTTATAGTTGGATGTAATTTAATGACAAAAACGAGTCCCAGAGTTTGTGTGAACCTTTGAATGAGTATGTAAAGTTTGTATGGTCATAGTTGGATCAAGATCACATCAAGGACAACAGGAAGGAAATGACATTGGCATCTTGACAATACTTGTGTTATTGAGCTGGAAATCCAGAAAAACTAAATTGTGTTTTGCCTCTTTGTATAAAACAATGGAAATTGGACTGACAATGCCTATCACACAGCACATTAATAACGACCATCAATTGCTGTATTTCGATCACAGGGTGTTAAGCAGCACTTCCCTTGCTGAACTTTGATCAAATTATGCTATACACAGCAGGAGAATGTGAACATTAGCTCTGCTTTAGATGATAAATGTCTTGTATCATATACCACTGGTTGGGCTGATATCTATGCAGCTACAACTGTAGTCTGCTGCAGTTCATCACTGGTACTGGCCCCTCTAGGCGTTAACTTCCCAGTCTATGTCCACCACTATGCAGTCAACTCTCTGTGATGATGAACTTGGCAAGGACAACAACAATGGTTGTTATAACAGGTAAAGCAGAATGGTTTGGAGCTGGGAAGTCCTTTGACAGTAGAATGTCATAGAAGATGTATTATGTCATTCTTATCTCAGATGTTTGTGAATGCATGCAAGTATATGACCAAGTCTTGTAAGATTTTCATGAATCAATAACAGATGTGTGATAGTATTGTTTGTATTTAGCTAATCATTTTTCTTAGTTCCTATTACTATTAGGCAAATGTGTTGAAGATTACAAGTGCAGGTTTTATTCTTTTTGCAGTAGTGTTTCCTCTGCTAGTTCCCCTAGTGAACAAGGAACGCCTTCAAGTGGTGAGGAACGTGAACTT
The DNA here is from genome assembly GCF_051362555.1 of Lingula anatina. Classification (NCBI taxonomy): domain Eukaryota; kingdom Metazoa; phylum Brachiopoda; class Lingulata; order Lingulida; family Lingulidae; genus Lingula; species Lingula anatina. The sequence goes on from NC_141767.1 coordinate 42,100,066, forward strand.
TTACGGGAAAATCTTGGGGAGAAGGAGGAGGTAATAAACAATGGTGACAAAGATACTGAAGAGAGTAAGGTAAAAAACACACTCATTTTCTAGGCATGGTTAGATGCACTATTGAATATGACATGAAGCAGACTTGGGGTGTCCAAACTGATGGGCACAGACTAGAGGTATGAAAAAAAAATTGTTTGCCCCTCCCTATAAACTGCTATGAATTATGATAAGTAACATATAATATGAAAGAGAAAGATACAAAACTCAAGAGGAGAACTGAATATGATGTACAATATTTCCTTCCACTCCCAGTTTATTTTCAACTTCACATTTTCATTGTTCTTTGAGAAGAAAACTTAATTATTCCACCCAGTTTTGTATGATATTAAATAAGGTTGTCTTTTGACATCTAATTCCTAACAAAAATTTCAAATGTGATCTTGGGTACAATCACCCCCTTCTCAGGTTCAACCCCCCCCCCCCCCCCCCCAACTTCCCCTCTCTTTAACATAACATGCATTGTTCTTATTCTAGCTGTAGTTCACATTTGTCTTCAGTTCTCTCCCACCTGAACACAGATCACAGACACCACTTCTATCCATACTGATCACTGTCTTTATGGTCACTGCTTTTGTCTCTATTTCCTCATATTACATCTGGTATTCTTATCCAATTTGGGCACCCCCATAGCTGGCAATGACATAGTTTGATAGTGAGATATAACATGTATTGGTGTCTTGAATGCATAACCTGGCCTTGACTAGAGAGAGAGATCACTTGTGGTCAGTCTAGTGACTATGGCATGAACTAATAAGCATTTTCTGTAGAATAATGAAAAAAAAAAGAGAACAGTAGATGTACAGTTTAGTTGTGAACATGATGTTGCTCTTGAGTTCTGAAGGAGATTCTGTATATAGCAGTACATGAATTGGTTGACACATGAGACTAATTTTGGTTCTCCCAATACTGTCTTTATAAAGTGCAGTGTAGTTCTATTGTACATCAGTATAGCAGAGTACTAGAGGTACATTTGTTTGAAGATCAGCTGTAATAATAACCAGCATGTCTTAATTTGCAATACAAAAGTCCTAATACCAGAATAGGACAAGATTGATATAACACATACAAATTGTGACTCATTTTAGTGGAGTTCACTTTTTAATAAGCATGAAACACATTTGAAAAATTGTAAAAAGTAAATGTAGAGATATTTCTTATTTTCATTGAGTACTCTGAATTGCATATTTCTTAACATTGAAATCATTGATTTGAATGACAAAGTTGCTATTAACAACTCCCCATAGGTTGTAGAATAAAGAGATGGATGTAAACTGGCTGCAGTGTTCACATATAATATGTGACTAATAATTTGATGAATTATCCACTTTGTTATAACCAAACTGGAAAAAAAAAACTCTGGTGGCGGCTGATGGTTTTTAGATTATATCATTTATAGTAAATGTTTCGTAAATGCTACCTCACTGGTGATTTTGATCTCAGTATTTTTCAAATTAGAGATATATTGATTACAGACAGACAAAACTACATGAAAAGAGTATTTGCTGTAGGTAGTCACAAAAACTTGTTTATGTCATGTATTTGGAAGATAACCTTTTCACCTCTTATTTCAGATCCACTTTGAAGGGATGAAGGACATCATGTCCAAGTGGCAGACTGGGGATGTCATCAGAGGTGAAGGGTCCTATCAACGCGATGCCACAGATTTAGACGAAGTGAGAAAGGCCAAGTCAGCAGGCTCATTTAAGTCCAAATTCGATGCCCCTGGCAATAAGCCGCTAGCGTATGAAGCCTATGTTCCAGTGGTAAAAGAAAAAGAAGAACCAGTGCAACAGATAGAGAGACCAAAACCTGTGAATGTTGATATGGAAGATAACCATGAAGCTGAGCTCCCTCCTCCTTCCCACACCAAGAATCTACTGGCAAAGTTCAAAGAGATCCAGACAGGAGGGACAGTACCCACTTATGATAGGAAGCCCCCTAAAAGAATTACTCCTCCACGTGAAGATCAACAATTGGCCCATCAAGATTCGGATGAAGAAAATGAGGCTCCGCAAGATCCAAATCTGGTGCGGTCTGGGGATAAAGCAAATGCTGAGGAAGCACTACCCCCTGCTGGCTTTGCAAAAAATTTGCTTGGAAAATTCCGATCATTGGAAGAACAGGCTGCAAACCAGCCACCACCAACTCCAGAACGGACTAAACAAACTCAGAAATTTGCAGTGAATGCTCAACGGACTACTTATAATTATTCTGCATTTGTCGTAGCTCCTGCAGTAAATCCCGACAAGCCGAGAGAGAAAACTCCAGAGTTTGAGGCAGGCATCTTTGAGAACAAGCCAGTGAAAACAGTGGAGGATTATGAGCAGCAAATTGAAAGTGGGGAATATGAGAGCAATCCAGAGGTGCAGGATGGAGTCGCAAGAGAAGGCAGCCGCATTGTGGAAACTGAATTTCCAGAATATGGCTACACAAAAAATGTTCTTGCCAGGTTCAAGAGTATGCAAGAAGAAGCAGCCAAGAAGGAGTCAGAGAATGTTGTGTTGAGAAAGAAGGTGAGTTTGCATGCATGGTGTAGCATTCTGCTTTTTGTCATGTATTCATTGCTGTTCTCAGTTTGCAAGGGGATTTTTGAGAGACCATTTGCTGTTGCTGAATTAGACCCGTTTTATGTTCATGTTTGTTTGGCTTGTGTTGCTTGTCATTTCAGTAAGGAGTTTTTTCATAATGACTTGATTACCTTAATTAGTTGTTTTTAGTTACAGTGAATTTTTGTGCATCATTGAATTTAAGAATTGCATCAGTTTTATAGCAACTACCTCTTTTGGTATAAAAACCTCCATTTCTTATAGCCCTAGTTTATATACATATTATTAATTTACACCCAAATGTAGATAATTTCAGTGCATGAGACCTTTGGGCATGGTGCAGGATTCTAAAGAATATATGAGCTTCTCATACACGTATGCTAACATACTAACCTCACTATTGTTGTGTGAAATTGTTTACAGTCTGAGGTGTCTGAGAAGCCTAAGCCAGTGAAAGGTGGTGTAACTAGAACCTCGCTATCTAAAACGCCTCACTCTGAGTCTCGGGACAGTGTGCATAGCGTGGAGAGTTTAACTAAGTCAGACTCGAGTAGCCTGGGCAGTATTCCTGATAGATACCATCAGGAGCATGGTCAAAACCATGGCGAGGTGGTCAGAGAGGTTGACCGCAATGATGAAAATGAGCTCCCCGAACATGGACTGACCAAAAATCTGTTAGCAAAATTCAAAACCCTAGAACATGACAACCCTGATGTGCCTCTGCCTACTACGCCAAAGTCTTCTTCAGATGTCACTCGACTGACGCCACGAGAAGTGCGTATTTCCTCTGCCTCTCATGCTTCTTCTCACTGGAAACACGATGACGCTCACTCGGACACAAGTTCTATCACCAGTGACCACCCCCCAAGAGATTCCATGACATACAGCAGTGACAGTGGTCAGTATGAAGACTCCCCTGACCACTCACAGAAGGACATCATGTATAATGCTGACAGCAAGGAGGAAGATGACCTGCCTCCCCCTAACATGACCAAGAACCTGCTGGCTAAGTTCCAGGGACTGGAGGGATGAGTAAAGGCAGAGGAGACAGGTAGTAGGTGTTTTAATTACCAATAGTATTCACTGTGCTGTACACACTGTGTACTGGAGGAATACTGACCTCATTGATCACTCTTCTTTTTGGCAGCCTTATAGCTTGTAACAAGCAAGTTCACAGATGTTATAATTGAAGGGGAAATAGGGAAATCTGGTTTATACCTAGGACTGTGTTTTTCTAAGGCAGAACTTCAGTGTTTCACCTGTGATTTTCTCATTGTGTCATTAATCTTGTTGCTGTATGGTGTTCGTAACCTCAAAAGTAGTCAGTCTAATAATAATAACAACTAATTGACTTAACGTACATGCACTCATTCATCTCTGCAAATCTGAACTTAAGTATATTGGATAGTGAACAAGAAAAACATTGTTATATTTTATTGAAAAATTATTGATGATGAAAAAGTGAAAGAGCTCGCTTTAAGGATAGACTACCTTACTTACAATTTACAATAAGATATTTTCTTGACCAAAAGGACCAAATTGCACAGCCTGAACTCAGACAATTTTTAGAAATCCAGTCAGAATTGAGATAAATATTAGGGGTATATGCATTTTTGTGTTGGACTGTGTTGTGCTGTGTGCTTGAAAATGACTGCCAAATGTTTTGCATCAGCTTGCTTGCCTTTCAATGTTTTTAGTCAATCCTCACATATTTTCTTCCTCCTAGCCAGTAGAAGTGCCCCTGATGCATATGAGCATTTTCAAATCTATTTGTGTTCTGTGTTGAAACCATGTATACAAGAGAATATAATGTTTTGACTGTGATTCATGTTGATAAATGTGTGGGTTGTTAGTGTACACATGTATAGATTAATATGAGTTACTTTCACTGTTGCAAACCTCTCTCTCTCTTTCATAAGATCAGAAAACTAATGACTAAATTCCTATATTCTTGCTTTTTTAGTTGAAGTTCATACCATCTTCCTTTCCAATTTTTAGAGCACCCCACGAGAGCGTGTTGACTCAGAAGGTGATCGCTGAAGACAACAAATGAATTTCACAGTGGGAAACTATTTAGACAGCCTCACAACAGTTATATAGCAAATGCTTGCCTGTGTACTCCAATGTCCAAGCACATCAGGATGAAGATATCTCAGTCAATGGTGGATGAATGGGCCTTCCTATTGAATTTGTGTATATATACATTTACATTTCTCTAAAACTTGATCACAAATATATGTACTGAGTACTCATACCACTTAGGTTAGAATATGGTAAGATAAATGTGCCTCTTATTTCGAGATATATATGTGGACTCTCATTTCATCATTTTCATTTAAAGTATGCTGATAATTAATAATTTTTGGATGGTGAGCTTCAAACAAAAAATTGTCGTATGAACGGAGAGATAGTAACAAGGAAAAATTTTGTTGGAACTTGAAATTTAGATGTAACAGAACATTTTTAGATGAATAATACTTTTTATACATAATCCTAACTTGACAAATCTTCCTAGAAGTGTAGCCATGATAACAATATGTCCTTCTTATCCCTTGTGTCTGTGCCTGTTTATAAACATATGCCTTAGTATATATACTAGCATGCCTTGATGATTCAATTCATTATGTGATGGTAAAGGTGGAAAATAATGTGCTTAATAATATCAGGTGTAATTATTAACATGCTTTAAATATGTGAACAAATACAGATAGATCTACAGTATATAGTTTCAGATCTGGTATTTCTTGTACTGTTGGGTGTATCATGATGGCCAGGAAGGTGCTCTGTGTGCAAAATTGCAACATAGCTATGCAGCAATAATTTGTATTTATTTTTAACCATGTCAGCAATTATTGCTTTTTGGTTACAGTAATCATGCATAAATACTGTTATGAGTTAATTTTTGTGTAAAAATTTGCTGTCAAGTCACTAGTACATTTCTGAAAATTTATTTGATTACTACATACATATTGGTATCTTTGCTTCCTCTATTTTTTTTTCTTAAATGTATTCAAGTACTAATCAAGACAGACTTTAAATGATTTTAAGATAAAATATTGAAGTTAGAAAACTGGTTTATTAACATTTCCAATTACTAAAAGTAATAAGAGGCAAACTTTGTTTTAGATTAAGATATTATGTTGATTAAAAAAAATTAAAATTTTGGCAAGGTATTTCAAGTCATATGGATCATGTTAAAGTTATCAGAACTATTATGTTAAATGTACTTTGAAGAATCAGCATGTTTTGCTTATCACATACTTTATGTAGAATCACAGTCATATTTATTGATCTGGTAAGTCATCCTGTGACTTTGTTTTTTGCACAGATTAAATTTTGGGGTTCATATTTAGTTAATAAATTTTTCTTTCAGAATGAAGACAGTTCTGTTAATGTTTTTGATATTGTTTTTATTATATATTCAATCAGTTGTCTCATTTTATTGTTATCTATAGTTGATTTGTATACGACATTACATAATTATTATTATCATCAGATACATCGTGTTGACTGCTTGGACTAGAAATTAAATGTTTTAAAGGTTGTGTTGTCTTTTTTAATATGGATTCCCTACAACATTGAAGAGTAGTGCTTAAATATTTTGTGTGTGTGTGTGGGGGGGGGGGGGGGAGGTGTCTAAATACATTATAATTTTTACATAGTAAAAAATTCCTAATAATGTTTAGTTTATACCATGCTTAATAAAAAACACCTAAAATAGTAAAATACAAATTCTGCAAGCTGAGTTTATTACATCTTCAAAGACATTGTACACATTTCGCACCATTGAACATTTTACGAAAATACAAAATTGAACATTTTTTCTTTCCATGTGTCAAAAGGCTTCATTGGTCACTATGTATTTAACTTAAACTGCATAGTCAAAAAAGTTTTATGAAAGGAGCATAATACTTCTACCAAACTGTTAAAAATAAATTGAAAAATACCTTATGAGATTTAACAAGACCAAAATGAATCTAAAGCTTTCATTCAGAAAAATGTTGACCTTTGTAATGGTCACGGGGTTTCGTTTTTAAAAAACTAATCTATCACTTCATTAAATATTAGACTGTTTTTTAATATTTACAAAAAAATGTTCGTAATCTTTGTTACATTAAAGTGATTGAGAACTTTAGTGTTGATATCGTATTTAACATTACCTTTACCAGTCTATTTCACACTAATGACATACATAACAAAATAAACTGACGTGGAGGACCTGGAGAAGGGGGGGTTGCATCCTAAATAATGGTCTTAAACTATTTACCCTGTCTTTCTAATATTACTCTTGATTTCTCAAATGTCTACCTTTCTGATGTCACAATATTTGAAAATCAGAAAATTATTTTTAACAACAAAAAAAAAAAAACTTGTCAAACTAATCAAAAGCAGACTAAAATACAGCTGTATAGTCTGTTCATTAGTATTTTACACAGGCTTTCACAAAGAAAGATTCCCTTTTTACTTGCTTTTTTCATACAGAACATGTGCCCCCCCCCCCTTCCCAGTCCCAGGTCAAAGAAATCCACTCCTGCTCTGCTACAGAATTCGTTTTCAGTTGAGATCTTGTGGTCCTTGTCATCTCAACTCTGTCTAAATTGAGTATATAATTACTATTTCTCTAACATAGTTCTCTAATATATTCTCTATTATAGTCTTATGCCAAAATTGAGCAGTTGGGTATATTTAACAGCCAAATAATTGTTTAACTAAAATTTTTCACCTTCAGAAGACTACATAATATATGATTACTTCAATTTAAACTGAAAAATGAACAAAACTTCTAGACTTCTGATCTGAACTCTGAGAACCCAAGTCTTGTACCTGGTTTTTCTGCTGTGTTCCTTGTCTCATTTTATATAAAATATTATTATTGGAAGTAAAAGTTTTCTTCAAAATTTCTATAGTAAAAAACACTACATACGGAAGTCCTTGTCTATGGGAAAATTGATTTATTCGATCTTTTTTCTATTGACTCACGAAAACTGTGGTCTTTCCACAACAGAAGAAATATCTCATTGTGATAAATTTTGGCATAGTTAACCTGTGAATTCTTTGTTCTAAAATCAATTGCATTATGATGTATCATGTAAGACTTTTTGACCAAACTTTTTTCCAACTGCAGATGTTGAACCAAGACAGTGCATAATGGTTCTTGAGGTAGCTAATAATATTTGTTAACTAGCTTGTTAATTTTGGGGCTACTGTATAAGACAAGAGGCAGAACTGAACTCAACACACACATGGACCCTCAAATCGTGCACGCTCGGCCGTTTGGAGGTGTCGTCATTGCTGTACAGAAAGAGTTCCGTTGTGTGCTAGCACATTTTGACTCATGGAATCTACCTAAACACCCAGCACCTACAATATCACTTCATCAAACCAAAGATATATATACATATATATATACCCTTTATACACTTAATAAAAACTAAACGTATGTCTGATTAAAATCTCATGCAACAAACTTGTTTAAAACTATTCTATCACACTAAGAGATATGATATGAATTTGGGAGTCTACACTGAAAATAGAAAATTTCTATGGTTGATACAATCCTCTGTACAGATCTACTCATACATAGATCTCTGTATTGGTGACTTTCTCTCTGTCAGCATTGTTTCTAGAACATCTACAACCCAGTATATATATCTAGATCTGGCCAGAGGGTATCCATACACATAAAATGTACACTGAACATGTAGTATCAGTTTTCATTAAATCTTTTCACTTATGCTCGTGCTTTACTCCAGCCATTTGTCGCTGTTTTTTTGGCAGTGTGGTGTCAGTTACTATGGTTACACTTGGGTGTCACGAATAGCACAGCACAGCATCATGGAGAAGATCATTCCAAGCAACTAAAATGAGAAAATTAGAAAAAAATGGTAAATTAAGTGAAAGTTATAATAAATGGTGGTATCAAAACCACCGCTCTGCGTATCTGCTAAAACTGAACAAAGAACAAGACGAGACAAAGTTCCATCTTCCAGTTTTCTGCTTGAAAATGACACACATCCACAACAATGTACATAAAACACTTCTAGACATTTAAAGCCAGCACTTTGAAGAATCGTATTTATTACAAATATGTTTTAACTTGTATCTCTTGTAATTTAACTCCTTAAATTTTGGAAATTTTTTTAATAGAGCTGTTTTAAATATTTTTCTCTTCAAAGACCTAGTTGGTGGCCATTTTCATTTACCATGTGTTAAAGACTTATTCATGACCCGATGTGAAAAAGAATTATTTGTGTAAATTCATAAACGACACATATGCAATGTATACCAAAATAAAAAATAAAAAGTACATAGACGGGGAGCATTGGAAGATTCCCTTTTTAAAAAAAAGGAACACCACTGGGAGATTTCTATCAGTTTTTCTTTTTAGCATTAATTTTTAAGACAGAATAGTATCAACTAATGATGTCATTGCATGTGCAGTGGGCTATGAAATCACTACCATTGGTGTCCCTTAAACAACACTAAAAGCTACAAAGCAGTAATAATGCAATGATGACGTATCTTGCAAAGATCAGTCAATCTGATCATGCTCATCTTGTACCATCTAAATCATAATATTTTGTAGGTTCTTTTAATCTAGAGAACTCCACCTGGAACTTAGTGTGTGTCCAAAAACTAACAATTTATAAAGAAAAAAATATCACAGTTTATGAAGAGAACAGTCTGCTACAAAAGCTGTTTTATGCACACATTTATTTTCAACTGCAGACTTGGAGCTGTGAGTTTTAGGCTTGGTTTATAGAAGCTGCATTTACCCCAAACCTAAAAAAAGGTGCAATTCATTGAAATGTTTTCCATCTTCTTCCAACTGGTGCAATGGAAATTTGATTAGTTGGTTTAACAGCATGCAAATTTTCATGTAGGTAACTTGAAAAAATTTCATAGGATCTCTCACTATGATGATTGTGAATGTGTTAAGCTACCACAAATGTCAATTTCTTTTTGACAAACATATAGACCAGCACCAGGTTGGTTTATACCAATTTCATTAAAGCTATAACAGAAATAATCTCATATTCTGTTCTATTTTGATTTTCAGCTTACATCCGCAATTCAACAAGCATATAACACAATCAACTGATGCATTTTTGAATGCATGCGTATGTGCATGCATACACGATGTTGTATACATGGCATTTCCAAGGAAAATAACACTACATGGGACACAGATATCTGTCATGTAGTATTATCGGCTGGGTAACTTGTTCTTAAACAGGACTGGAATCAAGTAACAAATAAACTAAGATTTGGTGCTTAATACCAACAGGAATATCTATCACATATCCACATGCAACACAGATCATGCTTTTCTTTACAAGATTCCTCACTTAACATAATTTGAATTAAGTCTTTTAGAAAAATAATAAGTCACTGTATAAGGTTTTCAATGACCCCCCAAAAAACTCAAAACCATTTTGACATTCATTCCAATATATTTTTTTTGCGAATTCACTTCTATACATATACTGCATAAACATGCAACATGACCGACATACAAGGCTGTGAAAAGTCCACGGCTTTAATTTTTCCTTTGTATATAATAAGCAGTTCACAGCCCTGCACGTATTCTGACCCAAGGCATGTCCTACTCATTAGTAAGTGACCTTTTTTATGCAGCAGACGTGACCTCACGAACTGCACAGCATAGCAACATAGATAAGATCATGCCGACCAGCTGAAATGGAGGCAGAAAAAATTGTAGGATTAGTATGAGGTGCTGGGGGAAGTAAGACTATTGTCTTGCAGGGGTTTACATTTGAAAATGAAAAAAAATCGCTATCTATCTTGTGATAGAACTGGGCTTTTTGAGTGGTGGTTGAATGATACGGCTACTGAAGGCTATTCTAGATATGTTGGGAACAATATAAGTGATTGATTTTCTTAAAAATATTCTAGACATGCCAATGCCAATGTGTATAGATGCAATTTATTATAAATATCTAACCATTTTTTTCTTTTGCACCCTCTTAAAATGTGCATAATGTTTATTACCCCTTTATAAAAGGCATCCAATTACAAAACTTGTTTCAATCTTATAAATTAAACCTTCCACACAAATAAAATTTGTTTTTGCCAGCCATGTGTGACATTTATCAATGGAACTACACTATTATTTGTAACATACCATAATAACTCCCATGCCAATGGCAACACCAGCAAAAATGTAAATGTGCTCTTCCAACTGGTTGAACATGGCATCTGCACAGCCCTAAAGAGAAAAGAAAAGTGGTTGTATAAGTGTGAGAAATTCTGTTAACCACTAAGTTGATCAATCAACAGAATGGTAGTTCAGGTTGCCAGGGTTAGAAAGCATGCATTCTGGAATATTTTTTCCATTCTTTAAATGCATTACACATGTCTGGTTTGAAACAAATATATATCATTTTAAGAAAATCCAAAATGAACGCCATTTGACACAGGAATACATAGGTGTAGACTACTGTCAAACAGGTACAGTGCCCATGATCAAATTAAGTTAGTTCCTCATTGTTTTCAATACTCTTATTACCCCTATGACACACACACACACACACACACACACACACACACACTGACAATGAAAACGCATCAGAAAACTTTCTTGTACCTTTTTTACCGAGAATCAATTCCAACCATATAAATAAGTACAAATGCACTTGTTTGGTCATAAGAGAGTGGGCTGACCACTTGGATGTTTAAAATATCCGCTTCAGTGATATTGTGATCAGCTGTTACAAAATCACGTGTTTTTCCTGTCTCGTGATTGGTGTGAATTAATCAGGTTCAATATATGGTGATTAATTAAGCCTATATAAGGTAGTCACCAAATCCAGTATGACACATGACAAAATGATGCCACGTCTGACACTGGAAGAGCGACTGCAGGCCCTGGGGATGCTGGAGGCAGGGCAGAACCAAAGAGATCTGATCACGTGACCTTGCATTTTAATGATCTTTTCTGACCTTATTTCATCTTGTGTGACTGAATAATAGGTCATATTTCATACGAAAACTGTTATTTTCTAAATGTGCCAAAGGAACTTAAAATATTATTTGATAAATAAATGATGCGTTTTCATTGAGTGTCAGTATGTATATGGTAGGTAACTAGTATATATACTTTGGGTATTTTATGAAAATCTGAGACCAAATAACCTGATTCCAGGTCAATTCCATGGTATTTTTAGTGTGCACATTATACTTTCCTACAATTGGAAAAATATATCCTGTGAGCTAAGAAACCAGAGAAAGAATTTTGAAACAGTTTATTGTGGCACCTGTAAAATCATAAAACAGACTGACTGAGAAATCACTTGATTATTTGCCCACATGAACTGCAAAAATTCCCTTTTGAATAATGTACTTACTTTGAGGAGGTTCTCTACTTTACACCCACAGGCTGTGCCAATGCATTTAATCCCATAATCCGTAGCTCCATAGGCTCCACAGCACTCAAACTAAAAATATTTTTTAAAAATTCATTAAAATAAAAGATAATATTTATATATACAAATAACGAACAAATTTTGACATTCACTTCTCCTGTCACTTTCTTTATTAACTGGTAGCTCATTAGAGTACCTTTACCAGACAATCCTAGGACTTCTGTTGGCCACTACCCCAAGCTTCAAATCTGATGTGCACCAGCTTCTTAAATATCAACCTTTCCTGTTGCTCTGACCTTCACTGTTTCCAGTCAAGTTTATACAACCAATTACAGATACTCATTTTAAAAAATTTATTTATCTGGATTCTTGGTTAAAATATGTGGTGTGGAACATAGTTAAGAAGCCATTTACAATAACTCCACCTCAACATCTGTTGACTGTATTAAGAATTTTATGTCTACTCTGAAAGAGATTCCTCATTTTGATAGATTTACTTTGCACCTGTCCAGTCCTTTTTTAACCTAGCTTGAAGCACTATATAAAAGTTACATCTTAATTTATGGGTGTCTCAAGAATACCTTAAAACTGTGAAAAATGACAGATGAAACGACAGCAAAAGATGGTTTACAATCAGTTTTGATCAGAATAATCAGATTTTCTTCAAAGTCTGGAAAATCCTTTGGTCCTTGAATACAGTGTTTTGAACAAATTCATTTCGTGGATTATTTGTTGCTGATAATATGCCTCCTTACAAATTGTGTAGTGTTCACTTACTGTATTCTGTGTGGTTGTCAAGTAACTCTTGGAGCTGGGATCATCATAATTATCAATTGCTGCTTTTATGGTGGTGGCAAAGCCATCTTTGAACTAAAAAAAAATAAGATAACACCAATAACAATCTCATTAATGTTAATAAATTATTCTCGAATAAAAGTGTTTTATATTCCTGCTAAATAAATGCTCAAGCACACAGACTAAATTATGCATGCACACGTATTCAAATACACTCACAGGATAACAGCACCAATATGGTTTGGATATGTACACGTTCATGCCTGCTTTTTCTCTTTTTTATAACGTAAGGTGAACCCGCACAAAACAAATTTTTGGAAAAGACTTGTACAGCATCTCTGCTCATCATGATTGTATCCTATCTACGTAACTGTAAAATTTAACACATTATTTAACTTTTGCTCAATTTTGATATCAATATACTTACACTCTCTCTAGCTACAATGAAATAGATACCAGCTCCAACCAGGGCAACAAAGAAGATGAACAGGAAAACGAAGAACTGAAATGCAATTATAATTATTTTTTTATTTGAAGCATTTAGAAGAACCAGTTATTAAATTCAAAGGCTGATAAATGACAAAAGGACTTTGCTTCGATTTAAATTACATAATTTTCATGCAATCTAATTATGTAGCTAATTAATTAAATTAATCACTGTAAGTTACAATTACAATTCTAGTTTGGATAAAAATAAAAAAAAATAAAAAAATATCCGTTGTAAAAGCAAATATATATTTCATAAATTAACATAAAATGCCACATCTAGCTTTTTATTTTCCAATATATAAATCCAATAATACATCGTATTTATCCACGTCGTGAAAAAACTTACCGTTCCCAGCATGCACTGGCTTTCTCTGATGGCGCCACAGCACCCGCAGAACCCGACGAACATGATGATGCCGCCGACAATAAGCAGGAATATGGCAGCAGCCTGAATGTAAGTCGCCACGCTCTCATTTCCAAATTTATCGGCGAAAGATTTGTCCACCAAGGCCCAGATCCCTACTGCTACGAGGGCACAGCCAACCAACTGCAAAGATCAAATTAAATAATCTCAACTAACACAATACAGTATAAACCCTTACGGTGCACATTGTGCCACCAAAACGTCATCGTCTACTGGATATTCATGATCTAGTAATTAAAGCTAAAGCTATCTGGTGCCCTGCAGCTTAAAGCAATATTTGGTTTATTTGCATTTTTGTGCGTGGTAAAGCCTGTTACAACAAAATAGGAACCCCTCTTTATCTAACCTGTATTGCAAAATCTTCTGACGCGAAATTACGTTTCTAGTTTGACCAACAAAGCCCAAGCACTAGGGGATGTAGGCTAATAGTTATGCGGAAGGGGCTTGAGGAGAGCAGTCAGAGGGATTTTATTTTGTCATTCAGAAAACAGACATGGAATACATTTCATGTATTTCTTTATGTATTCTTAGGGAGGGGAGGGTAGCTCCCATAACTGTTGGATGGGAGGGGGTAATGGGACCACGCTCATTATGTGCCCACTGCCCCCCCCCCCCCAACGTACCCCGACCACCCACCTTTGCCAAAATCGCTCCAGGAAATAGTTTTACCGCCGCACTTACCAGTTTTTTACCAATTCTTATAAGTTATTTTAATAATAATTAAAATGTTTGTTTTTACTGAATTCTGTAATGGCCCTATCCTAAAGGCTCTTTATTGGGTGTCACCAAGTTATTCATGACGACAGGGTACCTCGTACCAATTGCACTGGTCTGGAATGTTTCGTCACATCGAGATTATGCAATTTTCATTCTACAAACTTATTCTTAAAATTGATAGATAGCCTATCATTATTTTTATATAGAACTCACATCACCCAAAAGGGTAATAGGGCCTACGTAGTATGAAACCAAACTTCAAACATAGCCTAAATAAATTAATTACAATCTACATGTACTTGACCAACACAGGTCACAGTCAGGATGTCCTGAAAAAAACACCGCTTTCGTTTTCTTTACAATATCAAAATTTCCGACTTTAACAGAACCAAACATATAGAACTAAGTGTTGTTAAGCACTTGTGATTAATATAATTTATATGAAGTCCTAACACGAAGCGCCTGCCATCTTGAACTGAATTTAATTTACTAATATATGACCCGTCGCATATTTTTGTGTTAAGACCAACGGTTTAATTAACTCTTCCATCAAACGCTTCAACACTTATGGACCCCAACAAGATAACCTCTGTTTATCTTCCCGTTTCCTCCGTCGCGTCATAAACCCGTTATAGAGGGCCCAAATATCTACAGCCCATAACGATGTAATGGGGAACTTACTATGCTAGATCGTATTTGGAGACTGAAAGTTACAAACAAACCCCTTCCACAGGAGCGCAGACCATTATTCTGGGACAAGTATTGGCCATTTTAACTTGTAGAAATCTGACTCAGCTTCAAGTTATGTGTATTACTTAATGATTTTCCATGACATGCAAGAGAGACATGTAAATTACTCGAAACAGGGTCGCTTTCTAACTTCAGAAATACAACATAGTATAATGTAGTGACTGTGGGTACTATCCAAAACTGATTATGGTCACTTATCCGAGCTCTTGTGTAAAGAAATTCGTGTGTAACCCTTGGGAAAGAAAAAATGAAAGTAAAATGGAACAAGGAACAAGGCAGCAAAGCTGTCAAATGTACAGACAAAAAACAGGAAATAACTATGCACAAAATAGGCTACTGTCAATTCTGATGCAAAAGTACATTATGTTAAACTGCAAATTCAACATCAAATTTTAATTATGCTCAACAGGTAATACCAATGTAAGTAAAATGTGTAACAAGTTCACACTTTGTATATGTATAACTTCCAGAAAAAGAAGCCAATTAGACTGCTTTTCCAACTCAGGCTGCATTTAAGTCCTGTATTTCTTTTATTGAAAGTAAGGCAATCATAAGTAACATGATTTTCCCATAATGGTCCTCATGGCAGCAGTGCCCAAAATACTTTTTTTCAAATTTTGATGCAATATTACATAATGTTTAACAGCATAATGACCATCAATTTTAATAATAAAATATTAGTATTATGGATATTCAGAAAATGTGACTAGCAAAGGTCTTCAGGCCCATGGAACTTCAAGTCACAACTTGAAAATGCCAAAATGTAAACAAGACAGCACTGTTCTGAAATGTTTTTTTTTTTATTTTTTATAATTTTTAACATAACACAAAATTAACAGTTTACTGCCGTTTTTATATGATCAACTAAGAAAATTGATGAGATGGGGAAAATATCAATAGAGCAGTGTTAAATGTCCAATTTCTTCCATTCTGAGATTCTGAACATAGTGAATGATTGAATCTGACAAACTGCAATGATATGAGTTTATTTCCATTTTTGAAACTTTATTACACAATACATGATAACAAGTTTACCATCATTTTTACATAATCAACTAATAATGTTGTAAAGATGCAGGAAATGCCAAACAAACACTTTTACGTATCTTATTAATTAAATAATGAAACTGTTAACATGCCTAAGAATTGAATCTGAGGAAATGTGAAAAAACGGCATTTTTTTAAAATAATGGCCCGATTATGCTGTTTTTTTTAACTCAACCTGCGTTTTAGCAGGAATGACCACTCCTGTGAGTTTAATGACAATTGGCCTGTTTTTCTTATATTGTGTTTACAGTGTTGCATATATGCTGAAAAATGAAAAAACAGCATAACTACTAAAATAGTGGCCCGATCATGCTGATTTTCGAACTTGATCTGCATTTTATGAATATTCATCAGCTCTGTAAATATACAGTCAAAAAGTAAAATTGCCTTCCACTTATCGTGTTTACAATGAAAGTGCACGGCACCAGCGACAGTGACGACGGCGACGACAGACGCAGGTGATGGCAATATGTACAGACACATCTGTACATATTTACTGTACTGTTTGAGAACAGTAAGTGACATGGTTTTTCTTAAATGCTCATCATGGGAGCAGTGCCCAAAATAGATTTTTTTCAAATTTTGATGCAATATTACATAATGTTTAACAGCATAATGACCATCAATTTCTAATAATAAAATATTAGTATCATGGATATTCAGAAAATGTGACTAGCAAAGGTCTTCAGGCCCATGGAACTTCAAAGTCACAACTTGAAAATGCCAAAATGTAAACAAGACAGCACTGTTCTGAAATGTTTTTTTTTTTCCATTTTTAACAATTTTTTAAACATAAAACAAAATTAACAGGTTACTGCCATTTTTATACGATCAACTAAGAAAATTGATGAGATGGGAAAAATATCAATACAACAGTGTTAAATGTCCAATTTCCTCCATTCTGAGATTCTGAACATAGTGAATGATTAAATCTGACAAACTGCAATGATATGAGTTTGTTTCCATTTTTGAAACTTTATTACACAATACAAGATAACAAGTTTACCATCATTTTTACATAATCAACTAATAATGTTGTAAAGATGCAGGAAATGTCAACCAAACACTTTTACATGTCTTATTAGTTAAATAATAAGACTGTTAACATGCCTAAGAATTGAATCTGAGGAAATGTGAAACAAGACAGCACTGTTCTGACATGGGTTTATTTCCATTTTTAACACTTTTTTTAACATAAAACAAAATAAACAGTTTACTGCCATTTTTATAGCATCAACTAAGATAATTGATGAGATGGGAAAATATCAATAGAATAGTGTTAAATGTCCAATTTCCTCCATTCTGAGATTCTGAACATAGTGAATGATTGAATCTGACAAACTGCAATGATATGAGTTTATTTCCATTTTTGACACTTTATTACACAATACACGATAACAAGTTTACCATCATTTTTACATAATCTACTAACAATGTTGTAAAGATGCAGGAAATGTCAAACAAACACTTTAATGTATCTTATTAGTAAAATAATAAGACTGTTAACATGCCTAAGAATTGAATCTGAGGAAATGTGAAAAAACAGCATAACTTCTAAAATAATGGCCCGATTATGCTGATTTTCGAACTCAACCTGCGTTTTAGTAAGATTGACCACTCCTGTGAGTTTAATGACAATTGGCCCATCTGTTTTTCTTAAATTGTGTTTACAGTGTTGCACATATGCTGAAAAAAGGAAAAAACAGCATAACTACTAAAATAGTGGCCCGATCATGCCCATTTTCGGACTTGACCTGCGTTTTAAAAAGATTGATTACTTCTCTGAGTTTCATGACAACAGGCCTAACGGTTTTCCTTAAAATGTGTTTACAGGGTTGCATATATGCTGAAAAGTGAAAAAACAGCATAACTTCTACAATAATGGCCCGATCATGCTGATTTTCGAACTTGACCTGCGTTTTATGAATATTCATCAGCTCTGTAAATATAAAACCAAAAAATAAAACTGTGTTCCACTTATCGTGTTTACAGTGAAAGTGCACGGCGACGGCATCGCCATCGGCATCGGCATCGGCATCGGCATCGGCGACGACGGCGACGACAGACGCAGGTGATGGCAATATGTACAGACACATCTGTGTCTGTACATAAAAAGACGAGGAACAAGGAACATCCAATTCTCTTATTTAAATTGAATCTAAACTACTTAAAAGTCGTGGTTCAAATGACGTATTATATTATAAACGCAGTTCGTAACCATCGTAAAGGACTATAATAAGTATCTAAATTGTGACATAAAGCTTGTCGACGAGAAACTGAATAGGATAAAAGCTGTCCTCTTCAACCAAATTGTTGCTAATGTACAAAATAAGAAGGTATAAAAAACAGCTTACAGATAATAAAAACACATTCCCTAGTGAAAAGCGGTGGGGCGCAGTGGCGGATTTAGAGGGGAGGGGCCAGGGGGGTCCTGACCCCCCCTTCGATTTCTAAAAAAAACTCACACTTGAAATTAGAATTTTGATTAGCTGAATCGTACTTCTAAACAGTACCAAATGGCACCGTTCGTCCTCTAAAATACTAAAAATTTTCAGGGTTTCAGGGCATAACCATTGCACTGACCTCATACAGGCAAACTTTTTCTCTTAAATCTAATAACTGTCACCAATGAGATCTATTGCACGATACAAATTGATATCTCGACCCGTAGAAAAAAAAGTGCTATGCCAGCATCTATCAGTCTATCAATTTTTAATTGAGAGGTCACACTGCATAAATAAACTTATTCTAGCGTTGCTGTTATTATTGTTTTTTTATTGTGTAAATCTCTCTAACTCTTAATGTTCTTCCGGGTCTTTTTTTTTTACTGTGTATCAGCTGCTTCCCCCAGCTTAGACACACAGCCAATATGTGAGCTGTTCCAAGTATGACCGACAATTCTGCACTTCCAACAATGTCCGGCATGGCTAACTTCTCAAATCAGGTCTTTGCATTCTTCGACATTGTTCAAAGTGATCCAGTGACGATTGATATCACTGACACTTTCGGTGCTCTGTGAATTCTCTTAATTTCAAATGCTAGATCCTGATATCTGTCCACTTTCTCTTCCTCAATCTTGATGGGTACTGCTGCATTAATTTATGTCCATTCCTGTGTATCTCACTAGAGTCATTTATTATTATTATTATTATTATTATTATTATTTTTATTATTATTATTATTATTATTATTATTATTATTAAGGCCACTGAAGGGGTGATGATGGGCGTGTATTACAGAATGTACGCATTTTTACAACTGGATACCCGTTCTGCAGTTATACCTCCCTTCTACGGAACACCAAAATAAATTACATAATAAATTGTTCCCTTTGGGATTTGATTATCAGATTAGCGTAAGCCTAAATAGTTTCCCTAGGCACCTAGGAAGATATTTATGTCATTAAACGTAATGTAATTTTAGGTTCCCAACAATGTAAAGCCAACATGAAAGAATTTTATAAAGGCATGCATCACTTGAATTGATCATACATTCTTGCACGATGTAAAAGTGATTTCGGGCAACATTTCCACTCTGATATTTATTCATTAAATCATTCAGTACCTATCCCTGTGTTATCAAACACGCCCAGCACACAGAGTATAAGAAATTTCGAATTAGCAAATCCTAGGACCTCACATTAAGACTAAAACAGACTTTCATTATCATCAATATCGGCGAGTGAGATACATAAATAGCACTGCCCTAATGTAGTTATCGGAAATGGTCCATTCCTTCCCAGTAATTGTCCGTCTTTCACTATTTAGACCATAGGTTGCTGGTATAAAGAAGTTGCAATGGAGTGACTCAGATTTTGCGTCCAATATTCATCGCATGATCTCTGCAAACTCACAGCTCAGTAACAGTGGAGGTGACCAATTTTCTCGGGGTTGGAGCTTTGTGGGCTCCCGAAGGATACATATCATTATAAAAGAGATGTTACTATGAAATAGGCGCATTTCCCAAACCATTAGGGCACACTGATTTCGGTTGTTTAAATGGCGGTGTGAGGGTTAATATTTATTTACAGGCCCATTCGACTGCTTTGTTCAGCAGCGAATTCACGGGTTGAACGTTACAAGCTGGGAGACTTACGTGCGATATCGATAGAAAGCTTATCAATTTCGTATTCATATATCTCGTGGGGTTATTGTTCAGAAACACCTTTATCTAATGCCTGGTTATGCAATAGGTTTTTCCTCTGGCCTTGGGGAGACATTGGCTCTATCCTCTCTTATTACAACGCACTGGGGCACAAGAGAAAAGATCGATATAAAATGATAACACGCAGAAAGCAATGTGCTTGCCTGTTCCTTTAATAATCAGGACGTCAAAAGTGTGTTTCTGTGTCACTGTTCGTTCCGTTGGGCAAGGATACAAAACATATCAAGCAGCAATAGAGAAAGCGAGCACGTTGAAATTATAATAAAACAGTAGTGCGGCATGTAAAACAAGTAGGCGTTCGGTTAAAATATGGCGTGATAGTTCACAACCAAAATGTGGTTGTGGTTTCGTGACATCGGGTCGTAATTTAGACTCTCTAATACAAAGTAACTCTCAGTCAGAAAATGTCATCAGATATATCAGGACGTCTTTTAGCTTATCTCAAAAGTCACGAGGAAATTACCTTCGTTGCCCTGTAGAACTGACGTAGGGATCCAAGGCAGTTAAAATGACATGCCTCGGCTTCAACGAAGGGATGATTTGTGGGTTTAGGCACTGGACTCATCAGTGTCAGGCGGTCACAACGGTCGCCTGCGGTGCATGCGCTGTTATGGGACATTGTTTTGCTCCATGTACTACATATTTAAAGCTACTCTCTGACCACAGGGTGTGCTAGTAGTTTGGTACAAAATTTTGGTATCGCTGATGCTTAAATCAAGTATACTATTTTAGAAGCCTCTGATATCAGGCTCCAGTTTCACAAAAAAAAAAAAAAAAAAAAAAACTTAAATCAGTTCTCGGCCCTAGTTGACAAGGATTTCCATGAGAGTGCTGTAACACTGTTCCAGATAGAGTAATACAGGCCCGTAGCCAGGGGGGGTTCGGGGGGTTCGAAAGAACCCCCCTTTTTGCTGGAAAAAGGTCCACTCTGGGTAAAATTTGACCTAGGTACATGGGGATTATATGGTAAAAGGTCCACTTTTTCAGAAAAAGAACCCCCCCTTTGAAATTGCTGGCTACGGGCCTGGTAATATGTGCGTATATGACCCTGTAACGTTGGTAATTTACTTCTTAGCCAGGGAACCCGACAAGTTTTTTTTTTTTTTTTTTTTTTTTTTTTTTTTTTTTTTTTTTTTTTTTTGTGAAACCGGGGCCAAGGGGTAATGCAAAAATGTGTCATCTGAATTCTTATCAGAGCTTCGTGTGCACCTTCGCCTTGGCTTGTTAGATGACAGCCTCACTTATTCAGACATGAATAGATTTTGGTTGAAATTCTTGTGTTTATCAATTAATAAAAATTGAGCTGCCGTGTGTGTGTGTGCGTGTGTGTCGGGGGGGGGGGGGGGCGGGGGGCAGGGGGTGATGTCCGGATCCCACTCTATAAAAACCCTTCTGGTTATTAATTACACAAAACTTATAATACAACAGTTTCTTTATCTGCGCTTTTTCGTGGAAACCGGTATCACAATTGTTGTCAAGGGCCAAATGATAGCTGATGAATAGTGTTGAAGAGCTTCTTGAGCTTTGAAACTAGTAGTTTTTTTCTCCGATAGTCCTTATTATCATACAACAGCGCACTCCCTATAGTTACTGAGTTAATTTTAATTCCAAATAAATATAAACGATGTCAAGCACGGATTATCTATCTTGCCGATTAAGTCAGTGACGCAGGTTGATGAAAAATAGTTCTTTTTAGCGTCGAACCCTTATAGAGTACTCATCGTATTTGAACGGTCTTCTCTCACTATACCACTTAACTTTTCATTTCCTACTTGCATCGGCGTAATAGACCTACTGTTTAGTCACTGAATATATATTCGCAAAAATAATCTTGCGCCTAATTAACGACAAATAAGCACTAGTATTATTTGCGGAAGGGTCGAAATAAAACTTTTTTTCAGTCATTAGAGAAAACCCCAATTTCGTTGAGTCAAACAGTTTAGTTGGGCTCATTTCCAAAAATAGCACCGGGGAAAAGTAACAGGTCAAGTATCGATTCATTGCTAACATTCTCATGGCATAAGATACCTGACATACAAACTACCAGTGTTCTTCTAGGTTACTAAAATAAATCACTCGGAGTAGAACGCTGGGACTAAAATAGCAGCAATGTTCTGAGCATGACTGAAAGACTCATATTCTTTTAGGCAGAATCAAGGTCGTAGATATGTAGCAGAATTAAGTCTCTTAAAGTACTGATGTTCGGATTTCGGCAATCAACAATACATGCCATCAGAACTGAATGTGTGTGTGTGTGTGTGTGTGTGTGTGTGTGTGTGTGTGTTAAAAACAACACATAATGTAGAACCTCTAATGCTGCTTATTTTAGGTACTCGCTGCTATCATTTGCCTTTGTTCACTCATAGTGAAGCATAATTGAATATCTTAATTATTTTTGTGTGGTCACTGTTCAGTATAACTTCCTTTTTTCATTATAAAATAACTTTATTTCCGTTTTCATTGAATATACTACATCTGCACTGAATTTAAACCTATGCGCCCGCGCCTTTGATGATTTAAGACATTCTTGTGAGGTCAACTTTACGAGCCTTAAACATGGCTGTGGTCAGGCAACAGAAAATGTTTAACGCGTATCGACGCACTTCTCACAGATCTACCAAAATTACACAATTTATTCACAGGCACGCATAATTCTTAATTTACCAAAGTACAGTGCGATAAGAACCAAAGAGATATGCCACTTCACTGTGTCTACTGATTTGATTTAATCGTGACTTAAAGACAAAGCCAGCCCCCCCCCCCCCCCCCCCCTCCGAACATCTTTTATTCACGTCAGTCCTGAGCGCAGGAAACTAGAGGGAGATACAAATGGCCTACCTAGACGTAAACGCGAAAGAAATACCTCTACTTTTCTTGGACATATGAATAGCTATAATTTTCAATTGCCATTGGACATTTTGTTTAAGAAAATTTACCAAGTTTGTTTGTAGCTGCTTATGGCCATGTCACATCCTGATACTTTTCATATCCGGAAAGGTCTATAATTTAGTGATGACGACCAAGGCTGCATCGCCTCCAGTGTAGCGCACGCTATGCTATACTATACGGGAAGGCAGCCATCTAATCGTTATGTTCATGCAACATTAAGGGCCACTCTCCCCGCGATACTCTTATGACTAATATAATTATTTTCGTGGCGGGGAATCTTGTGACGGCTAATCACCAAGTTTCCCCTTCCGTAAAGGCAGATGTCAAGTGCAGGCTATCAAGCACTGGGAGGGGCAAATTGCAGCTATTTACAGTGGATGATGAGTAATATGGGAGGATAATCCTCACCTATCTTGGGTAAACAAACAACAAAACACACACACCCTATCTACACCCACTTTCTAACTTATTTGCACTGATACAGACTGAGAGCGACTTCATATACATGTACATACTTCTCCATGATAGGGTCACGAACGTTGTGCCATATATTTATATCCACACAGGCTACAGGACAGTGTAGAGAATGGTCTACCCGTGTGCAAAACCGTTACGCCTTTCACAAATTCCAGCTTGTTTGCACCTCTAACAAAGTATATTTAAAGTGTGCCTCATTTAAATGGAAAACTCCCCATTCCTAAAGCCCCCATGACAGACACTTACTGAGTGGAGCTACAGGCTGCCATGTGTTGCTTTACTGTATATATATATTTGTACAGATCCCAATGTTACAGTGTTGTTATGTCACATTCCAGAGAGGGCTATGATGAACTCGAGATGGTGAAGTTAATTACAGAGTAACACACAATGCACAGACGGTCACATAAAGCGACAGCGAGGCGCACCTTGACCCCAATTAAATGTAAAATATGCACCACTTGAGCACTTAAGCACTGATACTATATCGTAAATTCGGTCCAAAACTCGATTATCAAAACATCTAGAAGGCACCATATCTAAAAGAGTAAGCATGATTCATTTTTAAGACGACGTTTCGAGACTCATGTTCGGTACAGAATTGTTAAGTAAGCCAATGTTTATGAATTTTCGGAGACGATATTGGTGTGAAAAATAGGCCCTAAGTTCGAATTGTAAAAGCAATATATATAGAGGTCTCGGTTTCCATACATTTTCGAGGTCAGCCGGCACCAGTAGTGGAAAACTTTGCCTTCACAGACATCCGCCCCTAGCGCGTTACATCCGTTTAGAATGAGTGCTGGTTTGTTCTGTAACTGCAACGTTGGTGTTATATTACTGAGATTGCATTGTTGACCCAAGATGTCAGTCGAACGTTGGCATAACAATCTAAATGTAGTTACATCGATTGAACGCTTAGTGCTCTTTTCTTTGATAGACTGCGAAAACAAAGCGGGCAGCGTCTGTATATTTCATATATCTAAGCCTCGATGTTTATGAGTAAAGAGGTACGAGGTAAAATGTTCTTTATAGGCAAATTACCTCATTAGTGCTACGAGTTGTGTGTATATATGGAGGGCACATCAGTTCTGGTTTGAATTGTTTTTAACGGTGACCTAGTTTAAGGAATAGAAAACAAAGACATTCATGTGTATACAATCTGTAATTGAGGCCTCTTCGCAAAGGATCAAATACAGTCTCCGAAAATGACTTCATTTGTAGACAAGGGCCATTCTACGGAACCACTGTTTTGCTAATTATGCACAATGTTTCGATTAGTTCTTACGTGCATTGATCGTACTGCAGGCAAATATGCACGGGCTGTTGCGATAACATCATCAGATCTCTACACAGCTGGAAGGGTTCACATATTTTATCCACATATAAACCTGGCAGCTTCCAGCAGCCTTTGCATGCATAGCCTCTTAGCGCAGCCTCGCTACGTATTTGACCCTAGCAGCTCCCGAAGCTTTCTGACTCGTACATAGGGCTGGGGCGTACAATAAACACGGCGTCAGAATGAACAATGTAAACAGTGAAAATAGATTGAATTTACGGGTGAACTTACCCAAAATATGAAGTTGAACGCAAAAACCAAGTATTTGATGCAGCCGTAACAACCGCCTAGACCTTCTCCTTTTCCCATTTTGTGTTCTTACAAATTCAATATCTCTTGCAAATTGGTCTTCGTCGACTATCGTCTCTCAAGCACTCTGTGATGATAACCTGTCTTGGTTTTCTGCCTTACCACGCCTAGAGTAATACCGCAGCCTACGCTGTATACCTAAATTAGCGGGCGGGATCAAGTTTCCCAAGATAGCACATTGTGTGGCTCGTAAGGAAAACGGCGATGTTCAGCTGACCCACAAATCATTCGATGCATCAGTTGAGACATTCATATCCATGTTCACTAGGCGTTTCACTGAAATTACTGTCAACATGATCCGGTAATGCGTACGTTGATATACGTATCGTATTAAAGCCCTGAGGCTGCTTGGTTCAAGCTGATATGTAACAAAATACAGAAATGCTCATAATGTACATCTAAGTACTGGGAAACCAAAGATATCAAGAATTGGAGGCATGTTTTCCACCACGCCCTCTTCTCCTTTCAAATCAAAACAAATTTCCTTTCAGGAAAAGGGCAGGGCATATCTTAATTCACAATCTCAATGCGACGTACATTGCGCAAGGAAGCTGTTATATATGTATCATTTGAGTTATTCAATTTAAGCTTTAAATATTTTCTCACCACTTCTAACGGCAGCTTCTAGTAGGACTACCAGAATTTCAAGGCGATACTTTGGAGATCATGGCAATTGATCTGTCATTATTTGTTCCCTCCCACCTCGTCTATCCTCCCCATTGCCCCCTTTTCATTTTCATTCTCAAAAAAAAAAAAAAAAAAAAAAAATCTACATCTATCTATCTATCTATCTATCTATCTATCTATCTATCTATCTATCCAGAGCGTGTGTGTGCATTGCAAATAGCTATATCTTAAAACTAAGTCAGCAGGTGTTTGCTATTCGAGAGGTGCGTGAGATGTATCTCGAAAAAATGAAAACTAAATAAGTTACCCATTAAACCTCTGTCAGCAACATTAATTTGAAGAAGAATATAGAAAACGCATGTGTACGAAATTTACTTTCATCTTCCATTTCTATCAGCCTCAATATGAACAAACAGAACGACAGGTCAGACAAGAAGTTGTTACAACTTCTTGGGTCAGGACAAGTCAGGTCACTATCGTAGCCACACGGCCGTTGGGACTCTTTGATGAGTTCACAATTTTCCTCCATCCCTCGCGGTCCCTCGTCTGTCTGACACAAGTCGTTGCGTTTCGCTTCGAATTCGTCCAAGCTACGATATCTCCTTTCCATGTGTTTCTTGGCCGCCCTCTGCCTCGGCTTCCTTCAACTGCTCCTTTATTTGTGCAAACGTCAAAAATTCTACTTGTATCTCGTGAAAGCAGAAGGAATAGGAGACTTCGATTCTGGGAAGGTGTTGAAAAACACAAAAAGTCGCTGGTGTAGGGTAGACTTATTATTCAAACTTAAGTCTTTGAGAACGCAGAGAGTTGTTCTATGCTGCATAAAGGAGTGCTAGTAAATTGTGGCGGTAAAGCGTTCTTGTGGTCGACAATTGACAAAAATCGTGAGACATTGTATTTCGATTCTATTCCGCCTACACATAAGCAGGGATACTAAAGGAATGCCTTGTCGTTTTCTATTTAAAAGTACTTTGTAAATGATGCGTTTCTGCATTCAAAGGGAGGTTAATTTTATTCGATTGATGAAACGGCAACTGTACAACGCGCAATTTAAGACACGAAGATTCTGTTTGTGTCCGAAAATGTCGGTTGATCTGAATTGAAAATGAACTAGGCTTAACCGCAACCTCATACAAGGTGCAAAATGACGATATATACATGGAGGAAAACTTAGACTACTACTCACGAGCAGGGATTAACACTATGGAATGCCATTTCGATTTCGTTTATAGAAGTAGTAACTTTTCAGTTCAACAGGTGATATATTTAATTCGAGTGATTACACGGCAACTGTATAATGCGTTATTTCAAGCTTGGACCTATATATTAAATATTTAGGTCCAAGTTTCAAGGAAGGTTTATTTGTCCAAAAAGGTGATTACGTGTAGGTTGGTCTGAATTGAAATTTATAAAGTGGCAACCTGATACAGGGCCCAATGTGAGGATGATACACAGGAAAACTTAAACGAGGAAACAAATCACCTCTTTTACGTCATCAACTTGATCACGTCTTTTGAGAAAATAATAAAAGACAAACAAAATACGCCCCCGTCAGATATCGGGCTGTTAGCGCTACTTTATCCAAGGACCCATGAAACATCATGGTTGGTGGGTCCTTGCTTTATCAAATATTTCGTAAATCCTGTTGATACACGTATTTATAAAGAAAATAGCTTTTCATTATGTAGGAATAAAGAATCAACGGGGGTTTTATTGGACAATGGGCGCATCGTTTTTATTCCAACTTCCTTTACATTATTTACCAGTATAAAGACACGGATGTCTATGCAGTGTATGTTTCCATTCATAATTAAAACTGCTGTTTTATCACGATTTTCATTTTGACATTAATGACAACACTTTTCAAGAAATGAGAAAGGCTATCGCGGATATGACCAACGTATGCTCATTTCCATACTTAATACTGGTAGTTTAAAAATAGTCCTACATGTAGCCACGCAAATTGGAAATAGAACAGGAACTACAAGTAGGTTAACCCATGGAGTGAGTGTTGAGCACCTTATTTGCATTGGGAATCACGGTCGGAAAACATACAAACTAACATTGGCTTGCTTGACTTACAGTCTCATACTAGGACTAACCCCCATGGGTAAATACATAAGCCTGTTGATCCTGCTTTTTTGGTCTAGATTTTGCAGAAGCGCACAGGGTAAGTAAAATTTGCCTCAGTTACTGCATGTAGTCGTAGATAATATAGGGCAACAGCAGCGGCTGTTCATATTATCGACATCAAAATTAAAACACTAGAGGAATGGAATTTTAAAATATGAAATTCGCAAATACATGACCATGAAATGAAGCTGTAATTCTAGAAGAGCACGAAGATGATAGCAATGGTGGGAGAGGGCGGGGGGGGGGCGAGCGTCAGTGAACCACCTGACATGAGAGCAGTGGACCACGTGCCCCCCATCACCAACATAATTTTAGGGGATCGTCCGTCTCCCTCTTCTTCCCTTTAAAGAAAAGCTCAACACGAAACAGAACTTAGTAATTCATCGTCCCTACATTTAGAGTCTGGGCCCATTCTCATTGAAACTATATCGTTCTATGCTGATTGCTCCAACTCCGCGGGGACTGTGATGAATGTAATCGGATTAAGATATTAAAACGTCTGGTGTTGAGTAGAATACAGAAAAGCTGGTAATTATACCAGTACAAAAGGAGGCGTGTTAATTTGTTTATCTGATTGCATTCAGCGAAAGTCCGCGAGGATTTAGATGAATCTACATAGAACGATAGTTTCAAAGGGAATGAGCCCTAAATGGAGGCTTGTCCACCAATTAAAAGTTGCCTAGATTCACTAGGCAAAAAGTCTTATCCTTGTGCCCCCCCCCCCCCACACACACACACACACACTACACACACACTTTGCAAATTTTTGATCCTCCAGTGAGGATTGATACTTAACGGCCAAACGGGCTTTAATATGCTGTTACACATAATACCTTTCATTTCTTTCATTCTCTTTTTATGGACATTTTCATACGTTGTTCATTTATAGCATTTACATCAGCAACCCATATCTTTTTTATCAAAGCTATTTTCTTTCTATAGCATGTATTTCTTTTGATAAGCTCCAGGGTGCGGGGTTCGGAAAATTCTACCAACAAGTCGTATCATAGGTGGAGAAACGGCTTTCCCAAACTCTTGGCCATGGATGGCTTATATTGAACTTGGTCCTGCCTCACATCAATGTGCGTCGCTGTGCGGTGGAAGCCTTATTGCCCCACAGTGGGTGTTAACAGCTGGAC
This sequence comes from Lingula anatina, assembly GCF_051362555.1. NCBI lineage: Eukaryota > Metazoa > Brachiopoda > Lingulata > Lingulida > Lingulidae > Lingula > Lingula anatina. Next base: position 42,129,345 of record NC_141767.1, read on the forward strand.
ATTGCCTATATACACCGTGCGTACATGAAATAGTTATTTGTATTACAACATGGAATTTATGTTTTGTAAACTTTTTTATATAACTGAGTGGGAGAGCTCGCTGGTTTTATTTTTCATTTTCTTGGAAGAATGAGCACGTACAGCATGCGAGAGCATAACACTATTTTTTTCATTTTCTCGGAAGAATGAACACGTATGGGCGAGCATAACACTAGATGAGATTTTTTTGATAAAATAAACGGAATGGTGATTTACTAAGAACTACATTTACTAAGAACCATCAATGCGTGTCGTGCGTCGTTTTTATTGTATCCGGTAGCAAGCAGTGGGTAGATACATGTATCCTTTCACTACCATAGGTGAGCTAATTTGAATTTTGTAATTGTTGGAAGTTGAAAGGGCTTCTGGTTGAGAGTACATGTACATGTATTAGCTACCGTCACTGTTCCTATATATAGAGAGAGTAGGCCTACATGCGGATTTCATTTTGATCATATGCGTAACATTTTTCGATGTCATTGTTTTTAGAGAATATTGTCCTGATCAACGAAAATGGAAGGTGTCTGAAATTTCTGTTTTCCTCGGAGTCCACGACCGAGAGGACCTGAAAGGGACCGTGAAGCGAGGTGTGGAGAAGGCCATTTACCACCGTGATTATCACCATCCCAACCACGATAGCGACATAGCGTTGTTGAAGTTATCCTCCCCGGTGCAGTACAGTGACCGTATAAGTCCTCTGTGCATGGCGAACGTCCCTGGAATAGTGAGCGACGGCGCACGGTGTATGGTGACTGGCTGGGGATTGACGGCAGCATGGTGTACGTGGGAAATGTTTAAATTTGTTCATTACCTCCGCCAAGGAAGGTTATATTTTTCACAGTAGTGGACAATATGTTAAAAAAATAATACACAAATTTTGTTGAGAATTTTAGGATAGACAGTATTTCAAAAGAGGAAGAATTGATTACAATTTTAACTATTAAAAATGGCCTTTTTTATTGGCAGAGGTTTGCGCTCTCGGGGTAGACTCTCTATAGTTCACATGTAGGTCAACGGAGAGAAGGAGAGAGCAATTGGCATAATTCCTGATTCCTATCTGCAGGGGCGGATCCAGAGATATTTCCTGACAGACTTCAAAATTATCTTTGTTGATCCATCCTTCATTTTTGACCGTCTTCCGACAGAAAAAATTAGATACCCATCAATGTTTACTAAAAAATCTGACCGTCTTCCAGAAGACCCAGAAGACGGCCTATATCCGCCCCTGATCTGAATCCATTTTCTAACAATTTAGAAGGAATCGTGATAACTGCCATCTAGTTAAGATGCCAATAATGCCGTTTCATGTAATATCATTAACCCTTTTAGCAAGGGTGCCGAGCAGATATTTGATGGAGGTTTTGGTAACTTATACGTCGGCAGCAACGTGCAGAGCCACGTCTAAATACACTGCTGCGCAGATTACGAACACCATGATTTGTGCTGAAGACCCGGGAAAGGATTCTTGCTCAGTAAGTCTGTCTGTATTCTATTAAGTTTTCGGTTTGAGCCAATAACAAACTTTTTTCAGTCTCCTTGCCCAACCTATGTCACTAAAATTGTCCAGTCGCCTATTCTGTAAATGCGTCGAATATAGAATAGTTATGACAATTTAATCATGTGCAACCTCCTCCTCTATCATATAAATCTTGGATGGCAAGTGGGCGATGATAGTAATAATATTTTACAAGAATTACACGTTTTGCTGGATGGTGTGCAGTTATTTCTTTTTATGTCCCTAAATGTTCTATGTTAAAATAACGGGGACAAATATTTACCTATCTCGAAGAGGTCAAGAATATAGTATGTAGTTGGTAACATTTTCCACGTTTTTGAAATCAAAGAGGAATATTACCTAATCATAATGCAATATCGATACACATGTAAGATGAAGTGATAACGTACATGGTAGGCCTACATTTATGTTTCATTTTGAAAGTAACTAAAGTACGATTACAATGAACATATTTATATTCACACAGGGCGATTCAGGTGGTCCATTGATCTGTCCTTTTCCTACCAGTTCGGGCAATGTCTGGAAGCAGATTGGAGTCGTTAGCTGGGGTAAAGGATGCGCCCTTCCAAATTACCCTGGAGTGTACGCCAACGTCTCTGTATTTTATGAGTGGATCAGGACAACGGTGCGTTTATTTATTATTTTATTTTATTTTATCTTATTTTATTACAGTTTATTTGTTTATTTAAAACATACCCTGACGTTTTAAAGATATCTAATTATGACACAGATACAAATGTACATTGCTAACCTATAAATACACCTATAGAATGCCGGCTTTGATTAGCGTGACACCCAACGTGTGATAAATGCTGTTTAAGTATTAATAAATAAATGCATTTTGAAAGTGAGAAGTATACATTTTATCCAGGAATTTAAAGTTATTCACATTAAGTCAATATCAGTTGAATATGTGAAATCGTATTTGACACTTTAGAACTTGATGTTAATATTGTTTTTTATTATGTATCTAAAAACCCTCATTTTCCTTACCTTTCATAATTCTTTTTTCCCGTTATTTCAGACAAACATGGGCGTAGGCAAGTATTCACAAACACTGATAATTATGAATTATCTACATTTTCCTGTTATTTTCTAATGCGAGTGATAACATACATCAATTGGTAGAAATAGTGTAGTTGCGATTTGTTCTTTCGAATATTCTGACGAATGGGTCAGTCATCGACATCGACAAGTGACAATTGGTTTTTAGCAAGGTTATAGACAGATGCTGTACAGCGTGAAAGCATAAAAAGGAATCATACATTATGATCTTTACATTGTCGTTTATTCAAAGCGTCAAATACACTTTACGTGTTTCTTCAACATTGTGGCTAAAACATGCCAAGGTTAACTTTAATTTATAGTTAAAACTGTATCAAAGTATTTTGAAATATTGACCCCTCTCTCTCTCACACACACACACACACACACACACACAGGCTCGCACCGTTTACGCATATCAGTAAACTGGTACCTTGTTCCAGATTGCAAACAGTTTGGCTGTGATCAGTACTGCAGTCAGCAAGACCCCAGATTCCCACCCGTCTGTTACTGCCAACTTGGATACACCTTACAGCCCGACCACAAGAGTTGTAAAGGTAAAATATGACATGTAGGCTGTAACCCGTTTAAAAAATCTGAAGTTGTTTCTCTTCGATTGCTGATATCTGATATAGCCGACTACGTTATGTCGACTGTGCAGTGTAGGTCTATGAGCGTCCTTTGAACGACTGGCCCACAATTAATATAGCTGATATATGTAAATCATCTGTTGTCACTACTGAGAATAACAACCATTATGGAGACAAAAATTGTTCTAGGGGCAAGTGAAAACGGCTTTTTTAGATTCTTTGTGAAACGTTAGTTAGCCAAACCATTAGCAATCTATGCTTGTTACATACTGTAGGCAACCATTGTGAAATAATTTCCTGTTGGCCTGAAAACGCTTATATTTATTCCATTGAATTTTATTTCCTTTAGTTGTCGTTAATCAGCATATGACTAGCCGTCTATTATGCAGTAGTGTTGGAATAATATGGTCTCGGTTTGATTCCAGGAACTCATATTAAAGATGAATTTGTTTTTCATTATCACTCTTTTTTCTGGACTAGAAATTATACTGTATTAACTAACAGAAACTAACAGCACAAATAAAATGAAATCTGTCTTTTAAGGAAATGCGGTTAAATGTTATATTTGTTCAAGTGAAAATTATTTATAGCATTTGTAAAGATATGATGTAGTATAATCCAAAATCGTTATTTGAACTCTATCAGATGAAGGTTTTCGCCCAAGTTGGCGGTAAGCTGACATGTAAGCTTCATATTGTTTTGCATGTACAGTATGTGATCTTGGATATGTTTGGTTATTTCAGATATAAATGAGTGTGCAGGCACTCATGGATGCTCTGACATTTGTGTCAATACCCCCGGGAGTTTTAAATGTGAATGTAACAGTGGACGAACCTTGTCCAATGACCTGAAAACTTGTGCAGGTACCTTGTCGTTTGGTTTTTTCCCCCTTTTTCATTTTATCTAACGAACGGCATCCTAAAGAAGTTGTGTGACGAGTAATCAATGGTCATTTTTACATTTAAAATTTCAGTGACAAAAAGTAATTGCATACTTATATCATTTTACTGTTAAAACATTCCTGAACTGAAATTTATCAATAATAATAATAAAAAAATTAATGTTAAAACATTTATTGAAAATTTTTACCACACCACATTACTTTTGCTTTTAGACATTTTATAAAGGAAATTATATTTTTTTTCTTATGTTTTCGTCTTTAATGCTGTTTCGTTTCTTTGACTTATAAGCAAGTCAGCGTTTTGTCTGCCCAAGGCCGGCCAGGCCGTTGCATGGATTCGATACTTGTCAACAAGACCGGTACTTACCTGGCGACACCTGTCTCCAAACCTGTATTAGTTCTGGGTTTGTCCTAGAAGGGAAATCTCGGAGGGAGTGTGGGCAGGACGGAATTTGGACCCCCCCTGTAGCCAAGTGCAGAGGTAATGATATTTTATTGCCACCACTAAATTTTCTGTATAACTATATTAAAAAAAGAAACGGTGTATATAAGGAAAGGAACAACCAAGATGCGGTAATGGTGGTTTGTCTGTACAGTACCAGAACATGATGTAGTTTTATCTAAATTTAAAAGGCGCAGGCACAGAGACTGTTAAACTGAGATTTGAAAGATTTCACTGATGTGACTACTGAACGTTATAATAATACAAGCACTAGCGATTCCACAATTTATAGCCGCGTAGAAGAGGATATTTTCACTATAATATGTTGGGCAAGGAATGGTACTGGTAAGATTTTTGGATTTGGTATCGTTTAGCTTTTGATACAATGTTTGTGAGAAAGAATCTTTAGGACGGGCCACGTGCACCCTGCGCCCCCTTTATCCGCCACTGATTTGAATTCTGCAGTCTCTTATTGAATATACTTAGCTCAGACCTAGTCACCACCCTCCACCTTAATCACAAGTTTTTGTACATTGAATCGCTGAACTTCTTTCTTGATTTTTTCCTTTCCTTTGCAAGACATAAACGAATGCTCAAAGAACAATGGTGGCTGTGAGCAGAAATGTTACAACTATCCTGGAGGTTTTTCGTGTGGGTGCAACAGTGGGTTTGAACTAGACAACAATGGGAGAACATGCAAAGGTAAGGCTGCGTTCACATGAAAAATCTATTTTCTAAAAATCTAAAAATCTATTTGCGGTATCTTGTGATCACGGTCTGTGCCCTGAATACCCCACGGCGTAATTACGGACAGCCCGAGCCAGTTACTTCCAAAGCTGTAATTAATTCTCGGCGCTGCCAGTAATTACGCCGCAGGGTATCATAATATACCGTTTACTTTTTGGATAAGTACAAAATTTTCACTTCCCCAAAATGGCTACATTTCAAGCTAATAACATTGTCTACCAACACAAATGGAGATTGACGAAAAACATACACTCAGACATAATAAGCAGCTTGTTTTTGTTGAACAGAAATACCTTAACTTAAACAAACCAAACAATTTATTTCTCAAAGAACTTTTATCTTTTGAATTTAGATATAACCCCACCGGTGTTCACCAAGTGTCCGGGTAATGTTAACGTACCCACCCTCCCAGGGATGAACCACAATGTTGTCAACTTAGAACCTGTCCAGTATTCCGATAATGTGAAAGCCCACCTTGTCAGCGGCCCAGGGGCTCAGGTGATGAATTTTTCCATTGGCATCCACACTGTGAAGTACGTGATCGCTGACGATGCTGGGAACACCGCCCAGTGTAGTTACACTGTGACAGTGAGAGGTAAATGTTTATTATAGTGTGTGTACACCTACATGTTCTAGGTTGGTATCAGTTTCAACTCTGAAAAAATTCAAATCCTATATTGTTATGATTGATTCAATGTTTATGCACGTTTCCCTTTACAATTGTTACCGAATGGGATATGTCAGTAATTTTTTACAAATTTTGATGAAATTTTTAAGGATATAAGGGATTTCAGGCTCAACAGATTTAAGTCTCATGATGCTTTAAAGATTTTTCATTGTTTTGTTTTATTATAATGTACTTTTTGCCTTGTCGGAGTCCGTGCTCTCCGAGTATTCTGTAGTTATTTTTGTTTAGTCAATGAATTTTTCATCCATTGCACACATCACACCATATCAATTCTTTGTGCTCTAGATGACGAAAAACCGAAAATCAAAAACTGTCCATCATCTTTAACGAGAACAGTGGAAAATAATATTAGACGAACTCGGGTGTCATGGGACGACTTGGACATTTCGGACAATTCCGGGAACTTTACCGTCCACACAAATGCGCCTCAAGACCGCTTGTTTTCCGTGGGTTCTTACAGAATAATATACACAGCTATGGACCCTAGCAGGAATTCAGAGGAATGTCAATTTGATGTGAATATTACAGGTAAAACACAAAGATGAACAAAACAACATACTTGATTTTAAATTTTGACTTCTGTAAAAATGGTGTTTTTAAAATAAGGATGTGTCATACATCACAGTCTGACTCCTTTTTCGCAGGGTAACTTCTATAAATGATATCCCGTATTTCGCTTTTATCCACAGTATCAGCCAGAGCAGTTTGTCCGCCCCTTCAAGCGCCTTCCAATGCCGATGTGCTGTGTTACTTTGCTTTAGGGGTCACATATTGTGTGATACAATGCAAAACTGGGTTTATCCAGCCTGCCCAGAATCACATCTTCTACCTTTGTACGATGGAGGGAAAGTGGACACCCACAGACTCGGCGCAAGGTTGCATTCCTGCGAAATAATTATGACTTGAAAACCGGTGTTCACGAAGATCATGTTCACAACGTGACTACATGTATCTAAGACCGTAAAATACGTAACTGATACTTTCAAATGCTGTGTTGAGCAAGCTGGTAAGATGCGACGCAAGTAAGACTGTTTTCGGTAGGTTTGCCTGGGTGTGAACACAGCTTTAATGACCTTAATGGACTTTTTGCTGAACTCTTCTAGCATGTTTGACAGTGTTCCTTCATTGCATCACCCTTTACAAATAAATGATGTGATTAGTCTGGAATCCTGACTGGATCCGCGGGTAAATAAAGATCACGTGTTTGGACTTGAGCTTCGTACTGGAACAAAAAAGTAAAGTCCTGAGACATTGAATTATTCATGATTGTACCTCTAAGGAAATGATACCATGTTATGTTTTTAGATCTTGGAGTCATTAATTGCTTTAGTGTCTCTTTTATTTATTTATTTATTTATTTATTTATTTTTATATATTTATTTATTTATTTATTATTATTATTATTATTATTTTTTTTTTTTGCAAATGTCTCATGGAGTGTTGATTAGTGTTCAACATATGCGAAAACGTAAAACTTTTATATTATATATACATGTATGTACAAGTCAAATTTCTATGGACAATCAAACAGCTGTTTGTTAAGGCAAAGATGCAATATTTGAACGAAAGGTTTATAGATATATGAGAATAAAGAAAATTTGCCACGCAGGTTTCAGAGTGATGTATGTGGATTTGACCAAAAGACTCGCTAACATTGTAGCTTATGCTGCAAACTAGGGTAATTATTTAAAATGTTCAAAAGGCTCACATTTTCTAAAGTTATAACTTCTTTTTTCAATATTTAAGTATTTATCATTTACAGTTATCCACAAAAATGCACTCTCCAGCCAGATGCAACTAACTATTCAAACATTTGAATCAAAATTTATGAATATTAGCCTACTGACAAAACGTTTTTTGGTTAAATATGTTCATTCATTTTTCATGATTTTATTATCAATTATCGTAGGGGCATTGTGCACTAATAATATGGTCAGATTTGATTTAATGTGGACAGAACCCAGTCTGCTATCAGAAATTCCTGTCTTTAATTCTCCAAGACAGCCTAAAATTGAGGTTGAGGTATATCAGGTTTGTTCAAATCCACGAGGTCATCAAAACAAAGAGTGTTTGGTGAAAGATAAACTTTATAAGATTTAGATAAACTAAAAAAACAGTTTGTCGTTTATTGGTCGTGACAACCTGTCGAGAGGATCCATGTCGATAAACCACAGGCGGACGCGATTTATTTATATTTGCACGCCCACGTGACGTTTGAAATGTGACACTGCCCAGGACGTGCTAACGAGACTGTCATACGGAGAGGACTTTTATTTATGGTATGGTAATCAGGTCAAGGAATAAGACACACATCCTTGATCTAGTGAATTAACGCTGGTGGCTGTGGTCTATTTATGCTGATACTAGAATGCAGTTTTCTACTGCTGGGGGACATGTAGCAGGCGCAGTGCTGCTGGCAGCTGTGGTGGCGTGGTTGGTTTGCAGTGTGAGTTCTAATACACGAGGTAAGCAAATAACGGTTACCCTTGAAGGATGTCCACAAACTGATAAAAAACGCTGATTTATGTGGATAATATTTTGGTCGCTGCACGTCATATTTTACAATCTTTACACTAACAGGCTTTAAAAAGGATAAATTGGTCATTAATGTCCACTCTGCACGGAGATACAACATTACAAACTGCAATCGTGCATGTAAATAATGACCATGTAGCTCTCAATAGACGAGAATGATTGAATAAATCGAAGTTTACATTTTTGACGTAAAAACATCTTTTTCTGAACTTAGTCGGTTGTGGAGTTCGACACCTCCAACGTCCAAGGAGAATTATCGGGGGACAAGCTTCGCTTCCTCATTCCTGGCCGTGGATGACACATATTAAGTTGGGGAATTCCGGAGACCCGTGTGCCGGGTCCTGTGGAGGAAGCCTCATTGCGCCCCAATGGGTACTTACAGCAGCACATTGCTTGTACACGGCGTGAGTACTTACTTTGAACTTAACTATTTGATGATGATTTTTGTCCTCCTCTTAAGGAAGATATTGTGTTATGCTTAATTAATATTTATGTCGCTCTGGGTATAGATAATGATAGACTTTAAGGGGCTCCATACGAAGGATCTTTTTTTGATCTGTTTGAATAATGTGGATCAACATTGCCTTGTTACTGTATGAGACAATGCTGCCACATCAGAAGTACAATTGAGGGACTCGTATCTCCTGAACAATATTATGTCAAACGATTCCACCGAATTTGAGTTCCCACCACCCAGTTCTTAGACGTCACCCAAGTCAATTTTCTTGATAAAATCTTAAAGAATTACGTCGGAAGCCGACCACTATCTCAGACCAATTTATGACGCAGAAAGATTGATGGTAATTTAACGCATGATCCTTATGTGTGTAGAAGCGCAAGGGTCGGTGAAAGCAAAACACATAATTGACAAAATGTGACTTTCATTTTTTTACTGTGGTTAGCTAATGCATAGTTTGTACGATCAGTAGAATTTTGTAAAAAAAAATACTTCAGATCGGAGAGGTTGAATAAAAATATTGGTTTATGACTTGATTTTCTATTTCATTTTCTCTTTGCATTAGGGGTGACACTTTTTTTGTACATATTGTAGGGATTATACCTTTTACCAAAGAATATATTTTTATAGTATATTTTATATAAAAGAAACACGGAAAAAAACATTTTGCCAAATGTAGACATAACTTATCGAATGCCCTGAAAGGGTGGAATTTCGTTCTTGACAGCCGATTGTTAAAAATAAGGCTCATTTATATCTATCGATTTTTTGGCGGATATGCGTTTTTTCACTTACATTTTTACTTTTGTGACTTAGCCAATTGTTACTGCTAGAAATTCATTTTTAATTTTTGCAAGTGTTACAACTTTTATTGTAATCGATATGGACTAGGTTACATGTATGAACAAAAGAATCACTTGCGTCAGAAGTAAAAGGCCAAGGCGTTATCAGCGTGCTGGGCTCCACTTGCGTTTTCGTAATCTACTTACAGAAAGACGTGTAGCTCATACCGAAAATGGAAATTGTCGGAAATTTCAGTCTACCTTGGTCTCCATGATACGGACAACCTAGCATCAGCCGTGCACAGACGCGTAGAGCGGACAATCCCTTTTCCGCGATACGACAATTCAGCCCACGATTACGATGTAGCATTGCTACAGCTGTCTGCTGCAGTGCGGTATCGTGAAGAGGTTAGTCATGTCTGTCTGGCCGAAGAATCCACCGAAATAAATGATAGAGACCAGTGCTTGGTAATTGGACGTGGAACAGTGAACGTATGGCGTATGTATCCGTTCTTAGAGTACAAGTGATACAAGTGATATCGAATTAATTTTGCTATCTTATTCCTAAATTAGATGCCTTTGAATTAGAAATGTTACGTACATTTGAATAGGATGGATTATGGAAAGTGCGGTTTTGTCCTTTTATCGTGGAAGAATGAAATGAGTTAAGAATAGGACGGACGAATATAATTGGAACGCATAGAAATGTATTTGAAATTGTATCAAAGTCATAACCTATGTTGTAATTGATTTACAGCGAAATTTCCAAGTAAAATTCTAAGGGAAGCCTTCGTAGATTTTCTATCGGCAGCAGCCTGTAGAAACCAAACTCTTCATTTATCGGAAAGCATTACCGACAATATGCTGTGTGCAGCCGGAAAAGGAAGAGATGCATGTACAGTAAGACTACATGTATATATTTATAGTTATGAGTGTATCAAAACGTGACTATTGCTGAGTTTAATAACTGTTTGGTCGTGATGTAGTGAGCGGGAGACATTCAGTGAGAGACCATTAAAGGATTACGCAGTATTCCTTTCATGTAGGTCCGCCATATTTAGGTCTCGGCCTTGCTAGACCTCGGCTCTACTCGATGTGAATGCTCTCTGTGACGCCTGAGTGGTAACAGTGATTTGACCGAGCGAAGCAAAATAGATTGAAAAATTCCGCGTTTGATATACATGTATATTCATTTTTTCTTTTTCTTTACACTGTACCTTGTAACTGTTTGGTCAGGTAGAACGACAGCATACTTAAATGTAATATATAGAACAAATTTGTAAATTCCCCCTATTGTCTGTTTCTCCTATTTTTTTACATTATTTCCTCACTCATCTCCATACAAAATGATTTCATACGAAAAGGTTCTGTGGGACTGTTCATGAAATTTGGAAAAAAACCGTTTCACTAATTTCAGGGAGATTCTGGAGGTCCACTTATGTATCAAGTCACCGCTGGTCATTGGTCAGTTTGGAAACAGATAGGGGTCGTCAGCTGGGGTGTAGGGTGCGCACACTCAAGGTATCCGGGGGTCTACACAAGTATTCCGAGGTTTTATAACTGGATAATTAGAGAGGTATGTGGACAAAAGTCTTTTTCTTTAAACTGTCACAAATCATTCAGGGGTACTGATTTATCTCTTTAGTGTTGGTTTTTATATTCTTTGCATAATGCTTTTTTAAGTAAATGTTTTTAACAGATTGATGGGGGGGGGGGGGGTTACACTGAATGTTCGGTATTGTTATTATCATTTTTACTTTGTGGTTCCTTATAACTCATTTTTTGACGGTTTTATATAATTCTTACAGGCATTTCTCAGAATCTTAGTAGAATATAATTGTGGCATTATGTTTTTCTTCATTTCAGACCAATCTGATACCGGGTAAAGTGATGGCATGATAATTTGTTTTCAAATATTTAAATGCATGCGTCTTTTACACGCACTAAATAATGAAAGACGACCCACCAAATTAGGTTTATAAATAAGACGCCTGTTTAATTGAAGACATAAGGTTTTAAATAACTTTTACTGTATTATTTTAAGTTGTAAAGCGATCTTAATACCGAAAACGTGACATCTGTGATTTTTTCAAAATTGCATTGGCAATGCCATTGACAATCTACATGTATATGTTCTTAGTGGAAGATTTGTTGGGGTTTCTGTGAATGTTCTCTTTTAGACTGTTCCGGGTTTGGCTGTGACCAGTACTGCAGTCAGCCAGACCCCAGGTTCCCACCCGTCTGTCACTGTCAACTTGGATACACCTTACAGCCCGACCACAAGAGTTGTGAAGGTAATATAAAACATGTAGGCTGAAACCCATTTATTATGAAGTTTTCTGTCTTTTGGCAAAGATGCAGATATTAACATTATCTTTCCGGGGTAGTTTAATGCGATTGTTATGACGGTAAGGCTCACGATGCATTAGAAAAGGTGCGAGTGTAATCGTCTGCTTATCTGTGTGCTTTCAAAGTGAAATATCTTGATGGGTACTCTTTAAGCAGCGGAAATTATGAAATTGGACCTCTATTTACAATTCAGATATTGATGAGTGCTCGCTGGACCACGGTTGTACCGACATCTGTATCAATCAGCCTGGCAGATACGCATGCGCGTGCCATGCCAATCGAACCTTGTCAAACGATCTCCACACTTGCTCAGGTATTAAATCCTACATTATTGGTAGTATTAATTGACGTGGCATGTGAAATATATACCAACCAATCACCTGACCTCATGGGCCTATAATTCACATATTTTGCACAATTAACAAAAATAAAAAATAAAAATAAATAAATAAATAAAAATAAAAAAGAAAGAAATTAAGATTATGATTATTTGAATTATTTGAACTTCTTAGTTCAGGATAAATCTGCAACCAGCGGCGCATCTTTATCTTGTAATAATCATTCTACAGCTGAGCTCTGCTGGACAGTATACAGCAAATGTTGTTTTGTAGATTATTAAATTTGTGTAATCTTTACTCATCATTTCAAGAGTAGCTTTGGTGCCATTTTTGTTATTAGTGTAATTAACCGACACTTATTTATTAGACAGCAGACAGTTCATCTGTCCTAAGCCACACGCCCCACTGTACGGCTTCAGCAGCTGTGACCGACCACGCTACAAAATGGCATCGAGTTGCGAAATGAAATGTCTGACGTCCGGTTTTATAATGAACGGAAATTCGATCTCTGTGTGTGGGGAACACGGCGTTTGGACACCCCCAGTTGCCACTTGTGAAGGTAATAGCTGGTTGTTTTGCCTTTGTGTCTACCCATCTACGTATGCATGCATGATGCATTAGCCTATGTGTTTTTTTACGAGCATATTTCGATGTGGTTGGTATTTGACATGCACAAATTTCTGAATAACGTTGCTTAGTATGTAACGGTATAAAGAAAGGATATATAAAGAAAGATACTTTATCCGTGTATATTTCTATTTTAGATATAGATGAATGTTCTGATAATAACGGCGGATGTGAAAGCGAGTGCTACAACTATCCGGGAGGCTTTTCTTGCGGTTGTCAAAGGTCTGGATTTGCACTTCAGACAGATGGAAGAAGTTGTGCTGGTTTGTGTCAAATTTAACACACACCTAACACATTTGGCACATCTAACGCAAAGTTAATGCGCCATGTGCGCCTAACTGTGTTTCTCTTGAACACATTTTGTACAGAAAATAAGATTTTTTCCAAATGCTTAAATGAATTATCTTTATAAACCCTCCTATGACGAGCAAGCTTTTAATCGGATGAACAATTGGCGCCTTAGAATGAAGTAAATCGGATGAATCAGTGTATTTTTCGGTATGGCTACGTTCAACTCGAGGTCAAGGATATCTTTCTTTACCTAAATACTCGACGTGCGCTTTAAAGTAACTACGATTGAGAGCATTTTGGTTTTAATCGAAAATGAATAAAAAACTAACAAACCAAATTTTATTTTTGAACAAAATTTTGATTTTGTGTCGCATTTCAGATGTATCACCTCCAGTTTTTACCAAATGTCCGAGTTCGTTCACCGTTAGCACAAATCTAGGCTGTAGTTATGCAACTATTCGTCTAGGTCAAGTTAACTTTTCTGACAACGTGGGAGCACGGCTAACTTACGCCTCACATACTCAAGATGTTGTGAATGTCACGCTTGGTTCACATACAGTCCTTTATGTCGCAAGGGATGAAGCTGGTAATACTGCAGAGTGCAGTTTTCAAATAACGGTGTTAGGTAAACCACTTATTATATTTTTAAAAGTATTTTGACATGCTATCATATTACATGACTTAAGCTTACCTGCTGCTGTTTAATCTCACTTAATGTTATTAGTAGGCCTACTACTATTTTCTTGAAAAAATCTTTGATCGTTTCCTCGTTTTTCAGACTTGGAGAAACCCCAAATCAAAAACTGCCCCACCCATGTGCACAAGTTTGCTGACACAAACTGGCAAAAGATTCACGTAACTTGGGATAATATAGAATTCCACGATAATTCTGGGAATTACACTATGGTTAACAATGCACCCGTGGATAACATGTTTGCCATAGGACGCCACAATATATTGTACGAAGTAACAGACTCAAGTGGGAATTTTGCTCAATGTGGATTCAAAGTCATCGTTAAAGGTACACATGAATTCGCTTTTATATCTCACTCTCTCTCTTTATGCAAAGTTTCTATTTCTATTACTGCCTCGCAATCAGTAGTTTTGTAAAAGTTACAGGATAATTTGTCAATGTAACCCAATGGCACGTTTGATAAGCATCTGTGGTAGGTGTCTGAAATATTAATTGTGTCGATAAAGAATTATTTCTACGTTTGTCTTGATTTCAGTTCGAAATTGCCCCATTCTTCCAACGCCTGCAAATGGACACTTGGTGTGCGATTCCTGGTTTCTGGGACATTTTTGTGAAGTTCATTGTAATACTGGTTTTAAGCGAGTTTCAGCGGCGACTTACGTCTGTGGCATCGGCGGAAAATGGCTTCCGTCAAACACTGGCCCAGAATGCACCAGTAAATAAAAACCTGTGATGTCACAAATATGTGACTTCCTTGGAGATGTGTTTGGGGAACATAATAGCCCATTCATTCTCTCTCTCTCTCTCTCTCGCTCTCTCCCCCCCCCACCCCCCCACCCCCGCCGCCCCATGGAAAGTCACGTGTGAGAATTATTTTCAGCAGAATTTTGGTACAACAGTAGGCCCTACATGTAGGTCGTAAATTTGATGAGAAAAGAAAAAATTGAAAATACCTTTTAGAAATGTTAGGAAATGCATTTGAAAATCCCTTTTCAAATTGTACAATAGTGTGTGGTGCATACTGAACTTATAACATTATTGAACTTCATTTAATGCAAGCACCGCGAAAAATGCGGCAGCATCTACCGCCACTCTTACACGATAACATACATGTAGGCCTACTTGTCTATATGAAATACTCTATGTGAACGCATAGTCCACTGGTCAATATTCAAATTCTTTATCGTGCCATCTATTTGCGACTAAACTCTTTCGCATATCAGATTTTCTACCTCAAGACAAGTTATTAAATACGATTTTATCAGAATATCCGAAATCTCGGAAATTGTGTAGGTTTCTGAGGAAATCAGTAATCGATACGTTCACCGCCTATGTCCTTCTGCTATACCGTAAGGTAAATGTCTGCTATAGCCCCGAGGCGTTGTAGAAACTTGAAACACCATGTTGAACATTCACTGGGCGCAGTTGTCTTTAATTGTATTGGCGTTTCATGTATTGAAAAGATTAATCGTATTTTATTGCTGTTAATTCAATCTTGCAATTTTAGTGGAGAAAAGCTGCGAGTGAATTCCAAAGCAATAGAATTAGAGAAACACTGAAGATTTCTATTCGTTAGATATTTGAGTAAAAAGGGAGGTGATACGCATTTGTAAACTTGAGTATTCTTTGGAGTGATATCGTCAGAAGAGATACTCGGTATCAGCAATCTTGCATAACCGCGACGGCAGAGGGTTATGCTTCAGGTTTTTATGCTCATCGCTGTCTGTGCGTGAACTAACGTACCGCCAGGCACTTCATACCTTCTTGACCTAGCTCATCTCGGGCGGTGCCACTCCTTGCCGCAATTAGCGAACACCGCGAGAGATCATCTGAGAGATGGCTTTATGTCGGTACAATGTAAGCTTTTTTCCCTAAATTCTGACAGTTATTACATACACACCTCGTTGAGATCAACACCTGATTCAATGTCTATTCCTCGATTATAAAGGGAAGAGTGGGCTTATCACATTTCTTAGTGTGGCATTAAGTCTATTCCCCAGACTATACATAATTGTGTTTATAGTTGGGTTTATAGTTGCGAAACACCATAGATCTCTTCTAACACCATTTTTATTGAGCTGTGCAGGTGGTGGGATTCAGCTTTCACACTCGAATGGCCATATCAGAGAATAATCAGAATTTAGCAAATTGACGTAGGACACGATTTAAAAGGCTCAAAACATCCAGAACCATCGAACGCCTAGAAAAACAATGTTTCTAGATTGACACTTTTTCGACATTCTCATTGGTCACAGTTTCCATTACAAACAGATCAGAGTCCTTAACAGGCCTATTTTTATTTATTCATCTTGTTGTACCCCCCCCCCCCAAAAAAAAAAAAAAAAAAAAAAAGAAAAAAAGACAAACCACCAGCTTTTTGGACATGTCTTGGTGTGCTTTCGCCAAACGAATGCCTGCCGGAAATTCAGCTCACTCCGATAGAAATGAAAAAAAAAAAGAAAGAAAAATGGGGCGCTTTACTCCTCACCTGGCGAGAAATACCGTGTTTTTTACCAGGTAAGCCATGGTTTTAACATGGTTATAAACAACACTGATGGCCTAACTTTAAGTGTGAGGCACCTGACTGACCCCAGCGCTCTTCACCTTACAGATCCTTACATGCCTTTGTGTTCCCAGGGTTAAGCGGTGGCGCCTTGTTGCTGGTAAATCTCAGAATCTCAGCCAGCAAGTGCGCACAGTGTGTCCAAGTACATCGCTATCATTGTGTGTCCGCTTATCACATTTGCAACTGCATTTTATATTTCAGTTTGCCAAAATTTGCCCAGGAGGGGATGGGGTGGAGGCTAAATGCGACAATTTTGTCTTTTTCTCGATACAGCCACCTCACCATTTTATTTTTCCTACGTATATGCTGAAACGATCACATGTGTTGACGTACTAATTTGATATTTCCTTCGTCCTAGTGTGGTTGGATTCTAGGCTCGCTTCGCTGGTGCCCAAATCACAAAAGTGATTATAAACGTTCTGGAACATTTTAAGTAATATCCAGTTACACGTTTATTCGCTCAGCCTTGATCCTCAGGAGATCACAATAGATAAAAAAGCAT
Organism: Lingula anatina; assembly: GCF_051362555.1. NCBI lineage: Eukaryota > Metazoa > Brachiopoda > Lingulata > Lingulida > Lingulidae > Lingula > Lingula anatina. The sequence continues at coordinate 42,146,453 of NC_141767.1, forward strand.
TTTCAACCTTGTGTTAGGTCGAAGCATTGTCTGCTTCTCCATTTAACTTGATCAAGCCCGTTCAAATAATTGGGTTGTGGTCACAATATTTAGGATTGATAAATTTAAACATTATAGTATATATATATATATATATATATATATATATATATATATATATATATATATATATATATATAGTAATTCAACTGGTTTAATGATTTTTTAGTTGACCGTCAAGTTTCATATCGTAACGTGAACGTGAACCTGCCAAAATATCATTAAGCTGAAATTACATGTATATGATTTTTATCCCTATACAGAATCTGGGCGCGAAAAATGCAAATACCAAACTTTCCTGGGCCTGTGAACAGTGTTCTAACAACCTACTTACTCTATTGAGTTCCGAACTCAAACAAACACTATTGGTATAAGTTTTGAAGCTCAGATTATTTTCCCCATGCTTAAACCATGTGAACGGACGTAAGCGTCTCTTGCATTTTAACTTCGGGGAAAATGCGTTCTTGAGCAGTGGGATTAATTTCATTATCTTAAAAGGATGTAGTATGCCTGTGAGATACAAGCCAAAGACCTACAAAGAACAAGGAAAGATTTATGAAAATGTAAAACCATGTAGGTCTACGATCATTTTAAAGTAACCAAGTAGAAATAATTCACTCTCAAAGCGCGTTGTTTCTTTTGTGGAAACATTTGTATTTTTGAGGTTGGTACATGTAGCTCGTTATCGTAAAAGCTGCCGGTACTACGGTTATTTTACCTTGGCACAAACATTGCCTTATAAGTCGTATATTTCTAACAGTCAATTTACCAGGGAATGGAAAACTACCCTGAGGAGCAATAGCCTGCTACATTTGCAATTTGATTTCATTCGAAAACACTTTTCTAAAATTGTCTTAATCGAAACTGCCACAATAAAACTATTGTGTAAAAATTCAGCAATGCGATGATTTTCGACTGTGTGGCTTCATTCAGACATCATTCAGGTCCATTTTTTATCAGTTTTAGAAAAATGTGCTTTTTGAACAATTAGCCAGTTCTTAAATATGCAGCTAAAGTCCGTGGTCACACCAAGCAATACAACACGATTCCACCGTTCTTCCGGATGCAAATTCAGTACAAAGGATAATTATCTAAAACATTGGATCACAATAATTCTTACTCAAAACAAACATTTTATGTAAATATTGGCACAGATACTGCTTTATTAGCTGCCACGACAAAAGTAACTGATGAGTTCTTGGTAATAAACGTGCTTTTTTTTATTTACCGAACACTGTACCTAACATGTAGCCTGATATTGTTTGACAAAATGATTTATGTCAAACATGTACAAACTGAACTCCAGCACAAAGTTACATTGCTAAAAATTCGAAGAAATGATTCTTCATAACATAGGAGAACATTTATTACCTGCTTTTCCATATTAACAAATCTAGATAATAAGAAAAAATGTAGGTTGAAACCAGGTAAGGCGCATTTGCACGAAATGACCACTAATTAAATTTGGTGTCTATCACGAAATAAGAGCCCGAGGGTCGAACTCCTTTTCTTTGATTGGACTGAAGCACCTCACGTTCATCAGTATTGATCTAAGACTGCCTCTTATACAATGCATAAATACCTGAAGATAATCTATTGCCCTTTAAGTGTTTTTCAGGAAAAGGATCTATTTGTCAGTCAAACCCCATGGTAAAGTCAAAAGTTATTTACGAGGTCAGATAAGGAATCTTTTCCTAGCTTTTTTGTTTGTTCCCAAATTAACCCCTCGGTCATGTAAATCTAAAATAGACATTACTTAAGTGACTAATTGTCCATATCAAATAACGTAAAAACCAAAACGTCGAACGGTTTTGTTTCGTGTATGAATGTGCCAACTATATGTAATTCATCACAAAATTCACATGCTAATGTATACTGTGGACATACTAGTACACGTACAAAACGCATCGAACCCAACGATTAAATATTAAAGAGAAGAATAGTAACAGGGTGCAGGTGCATACCCTTGCCAAAGAATGTTTAAACCCAGATGCAGGCCTGGAGATACCCTACCGGTTGTGGTAATGTACGAGCGTGAACAAAGTTGGTGTTGATGAGAAATGTTTAAATGAGTGACATCGACAAATTATGACAAAATCATCCAGTTCAGACGGAACACGCTGAATCGTCTAAAAGCCTTCTTTCTTATGTGGAATACGACCGTAAGTTTACACAATAGTTCTTCTGTCACCATCGCAGCACGACAGGTATTGCACTTAAATTACTCTTTAAAGTTAGTAAATTGCAGATAAATTGCAGTTCCGACTCTACCTCCGTTTCTCGACATTGTGATTTTATTTCGACATGGAAACCGTTTCTATTTAAATGCGAATGCAGCTGCTCCCAGAAATCGCAAAAGCCACAGCTGTCGTTATTCAAGAAAGAAGAGATCTTTCAAAAGATGCCTGCCAGAGTTATGACAATTGTGTGAAACTCAATCATCACCTGCTTTAGCGGAATAGCAATCAGAGATTATTAAATGATTAAATGTATCACAGTAAGGGAAATATCGCCAGTTCTTGCAGTCTGCTACGATCCACTGTCAATCGGAACTTTTTCCTCTTAGAACACAGTAAGTCCTGGTTCCATTTCTCAATGCCTGCCTCTTGACATTTCTCATAATTCACCTTTATTAGAACATGGCACATCAATTATGAATAAACACCGCTCCTCCAAAGAAGGCGGAACAAACCAGTTCACCATGTCGGTGATGTGAAATGCAGTTCGCCATACATGCAATAGTTCGTAATCGTCAGTCGCCAGTTTGATGACTCTCATATACTTCCTAATCTTGTCCTGAAATTAAAAGATGCATCGTTGTGATATGTTTTTAGACTTCTGCAAAAGTCATAACCTTACATCTACTTCAACGACGTTTACCTTCTTTAGAAAATACTACTATGTCTGCAGAAGTGCAATTCCATATTAACCCTAGGTAGAAAAGTATTAAGAAGTCATATAAGGTGTAACTTTACTGTTTCGAAAGTCGTCCCGTCTACAGTAAAACTCTGCGATTGTAAATCCAAGTATGCAAAGGAAAACCAATGTTACAGCGCAGCACAACGAAATGACGATGGACAGCACATACGGATGCATCCCCCCAGGTTTTTTGACCTCTTTACTTTCCAAGGTAATTTTGATGGCGCTCTCTGTACTGTTTGTTTGGCGACTGTAGTTGTAAGTGTACATCACAGTAGCACTGTCTGTCACGCCCAGTCCCTTTTTCATAACACATGAAAAATCCGTTAGATTGCAACACGATGAACAACTGGCGAGAAGTGATGTCGAATTCATCCCTAACGGTACCCAAAATGATCCATTTTCTCCGTTGTCGTGGAGCATTGCAAAGAACCCAAGGGTCGAGTTCATCGTTATACGATGCCAGCCATGCTCAACTTGCATCACAGCCGTGGAAAAATTCTGCCTATTTCCCTGACATATTTCCCATGAAATCCCAGTTTGGACAAGAGGCAATGTGTCAACAAATAAATTCCCTTTCAGTTCTTCGGGAACGGCAATATAAAGAGAATAATTGTTTGGTGAGGAACTCGGAGTTGCGTAAACATAGCTGTTACTATAGAGATTTATCGGCATGAGGATGTTAGACAAAGGTCTTTCAGTCGGCATATGTTGCATGGTGATCTGTACTGACGCGATGGGCGATACGGACTCTATCCAGATGGATTTGCCTTGCTGTAAATGCGTGTCTCTAAAATCGCTTTTTTCTAGAGCAAAGGCTTCCAACTTGCCTTCCGTTGTTCTAATGTATATATCAGCATTGTCCTCGATTGCTGAAAGACAATATGGTTCAGTTTTACTCTGGATCTGTATACGAATAGCGCGGTTTTGTAAATGATGCCGGACAAAAGCCGCTCTCTCTGGCTTAATGACTATATGTTACTTGTAGGAAATGGTAAAACGGTTACTGATGGTGTTATGCACAATAGTTTCTTAACGTGAATTTTACAATCCCTTGTTCTGTAAAAGCTGCACAACCATACATTCTTACATAATGGTGAAACCGCACAAAAAAAGAACACGTGCAATTTCCCCTTACTTAGGCTGCCTTCATTAAGAAAAATGACTAATATGTTATCGAGGTGCCTAGATGTTGAAAAAAATCTGAATCTGAATTTTCATTCCTCCCTTTCTCCTGTTAACTTATACTAAACTAGTTATTCAAACAATATGCATGGTACCTTTACCGTTTTACTTACCTACTACTCTAATGATGACACTAGTGTTTGCCACAGGAATTGTCATGAACTCTGTACCCCAACTGCATGAAGGAAGTAGTTGATCCACCATCACCGAATTCATTGTATATACTCCGCGATCAGGAATAAATTCTCCAAAACCCGCCAGCACAGTGATAGGTTTACTGGCTTTTATGAAGGTACCAGTCAAATCGTCAGAACTTCGAATCTGTAATGTCTCATAAGAGTTAAGTGTCTCAGAGATACAGTCTCCTTCTTTATATATTTCATTTTTGTACACAATAGAAATATTTCTGTTTGTGGGAAGCTCAAATTTTATGTCAGTTTTGTCTGAGATCGCCACGACACCAATGATGGCCATGCCATTTATGCTGTATAGATATGACACGACGCAATAGTTTGAGTTAATTGCGTCAGTTGGCAACGCAAAGTAAGAGGTTCCACTTGAACTACAGATTGATCTCACGTGTAGAACGATTACTTCTGACGATTGCACTGAAATAGCTGGAAGAAGATTGATATATTATACATCTGACTCAGAGAAGCATGCGACGCGCTAAATTCTGTTTCTGCTGGTTTTAAGATGAATAGAAGGCCGTTCTATTGTATTTCACCTCCGAAACAGTCTCCCTTTCTTTTGGATATATTAATATAAAAGGGAAGAAAAATACTCAATTTTATCTCTGTTACCAAATTTGTGAGATGTTAATGGCAAAGAGTTTTAAGAGGAAAAAAATATCGGTAGGGGATACACAGTTTTGTACAGCAACGCTTATATCCAACAAAATTAATACATTTTTACACTACACTTGAAATCAGAAACCTCGTAAGAAAATGGTGATGGAATACACAACCAAACTCACGCACGTACTTTCCGTTTTAAATTGTATTGCGCCAATAACTACTAGTCCATACCTTTTCTTTCTCTGCTACTCCCTGTCATATGGAAAGATATTGGTACAGGCACGCGTATTAGGCTCCCTCCTGTCCCCACGCCTTCATGTATCACAGCGGTCTTCGAGGACACGTTCACCGTCAGTGTAGTATTCACCTGGGGAGTAATCCACAGCTCCAAGCTGCAGCTTGCATGCGCCTCCAAGAACCCAACGATGAAATGTGTGCCGCGGGAGCTAGTCTCGCCTGTAAATGTTGATATGACAAATAAATGCCTAAAAATGATCAACATAAAGAAGAACTTCTTTTTCATATAAATAAACATTCGGTCTTTCGTGCGTAGTAGATGTCTCGACTGTGTTAACACTGAAGTCCGTGTATATCTTTTGAGCTAATTTTGCTCTCCTTTGCCACGCACATCAGTCTGAGGCTCTGATATTGGTGTGTAAATCAATGGTTACAAGACAGCACCGATACTAATGGTAATAATCCAGAGGTTAATCCCTGGTTTACAAAACTCGAGACTCTTGTCGATGAAAGGATTTGGCAGTTAATAGGGCCGAACACGAAGTGCACCGTGAGAGAGTAACAGCATTATGCGTCTCTCCGACGTCAAGAATGTCCGTGAATACGCCCAAGGTATCATTTAAATTTAAAAAAGCATTTTTTCATTATTGATATGTGCTGAAATGTTTGTAATTTTGAAAGAAATATAACTTTTGCAATACAAATGCTTTTTTCTATGAAATTGGACAACTCAAGCCAAACTCAACTAGAAATTTTCCAAGGAGAATAGTGGTTTACAATATCATTCCTTAGCAGATTCGTGTTGCACCTGGCACGCGTCGACTCCTATAAGGATAACAAAGAGCACGATTGTTTACGGACGATTAAAACGTTTCTACGTTCACTTATTCAGTTATTTTTACGTTTGTTTTTTTTTCTTCGGCAGTTAATGAAGGAGAAATGTTAGTCGACTAAAATACACCATTATGTCATTACTTAATTGTGAGTGCGCGGGGCATGAAGTACTTTGCTCATCTCTCTAAGCTACATCGAGGGTGACAGTATCTAGCACGATATTTCCCAAGGGCTAACATTCCATTAAGGATTTTGTGTGATGTTTTCAATGCAGTCAATTTCGAAACTACTTTTTTCCGCAATGAATGGTCGATAATCTGCTGTTTCAGCCACCCCGTTACCGCACTGTTCGTCACTTAGGGCTAAAAGCTAATGCAACTGGCACATCTGGGGTTCAAGAGAGGTACACGTGCTTTCTTTCATTGCATTTCTCAGTACAACTGCAGATATATAGGCATAACAACGAGGGGTCACTAGCTCGCCTTTTGATTATAAATTATTGTTGAGATGCTTAGGGCGTTGCCCTAACAGAGTTACAGGAAACTTCAATAAATCAAAGAAACACGTTGAATTTAGACTAGGCAAAACTGAGGTGGTTAACGACCCTTATTTTTCAAATGGAAAAAATATTGAGCGTTGGTATAGTAAGTAGGAAAAATTTACAAGTGACCCTAGGAAACACCTTATCGCAGCTGTTTTTATGATTGAAAAGCACAACTTAGATTTATTTGCCATTTCCTTCCCCTAAGGTAAAAAAAGACTGACAGTAAAATATAGCTGCTAGAACTGTTATATTATTAATGTTAACAAACAAAAAAATTAATTCCGTCTGCTCGTTAATTAATTTATTAATTTTGTCTGGCCTTAACTGACAGAATATATATATATATATATATATTCTATATATATTCTATATATATATATGACAAGCTTTCGAACTGGCAAGAGAACCCGAAATTAGCTCAATCAAGTAGGCCCATCTAGTTAAACGCGACAAGAATTGAGAATTCACGCATTAAACACATCACAGTTACATATGTAGTTCAAGATGTTTGCCTTATCTTATCTTGGCTGTTACTATTTAAATTTGAAAACTTTTTCGGAGTATCTATGTTGAAATACCTCAAGGTATAGGTAATCGTATTAAGGAACGTTGCATTTCCCAGCTAAAACAATTATCTCTTGTTAAGTGAATGGTTTTGGAAGCATTTCAGAGGGGCAACGGTGGAAAATCTTGCTTTGAAAGGTATACGTTACAATTAAGCAATTTGTTCTATCCTCCGGACCTTTCAAAAAGTTGTTTGTCGCTTTTACATAGGTTTTATCTAGCGATATAATTACATTTGGTCTCGTCTACAGTCGATACGCTCCAAATCCTGTAGTCAGCTTGCTGTAACATTCCTGTAATTGTTTTATCTTATTCATAATTAATTTCCCACGAGCCCCACTTCCCCCTTAACTCACTTAACTGCTTATGAATTATTTGTAATTGACGAGCATTTAGTTGCCGCCCAGCACTCGTAAGCAGACGGCGGCCATTTTTTTCAATTATTTCCCTGACTCGACATACTCAACTCATGCACGTCTTTGAGTCTGTACCTAATGGAACACGTTAATGTTGACTCGGTGGCGTGCTGGAGATTTGGCTGAATAATTGACTGTGTGATTAAGTCATAGCACACAGCAAACTTTTTCTTCTTTCTGAGCCAATTTGCAAAGCCATATGGCTGAACAGCTAGTTGTCTTTCACCACAAATGTCAAATTTTTTTGACATTGGGTATGACACTGGCACCTTTTGCAAAATTATTTAAAATTATTTGCTATATACTCATGAAACAGTTTTAAAATACCATAACATTGTGATGCAGTCCATTGCTTAGTGATGGTACTGAACATAAATGCCCAATAATAAAGCTCAGAATTTTTTCAAAATACCACTACCTGTTGTTCCATTTTTTTAAATGTTTGACCAAGGTGACAGTAACGCTACAGAGTGAGAGAGAGAGAAAATACATCTTTCAAATAATGTCAAGCATACATCCAGGCACCAAAGCTTTGATGATTCATACTTATGTACTCCGTTAAACTGCTGATGTAAGCTACGCAAGGGACCTGGTTCATAAAAAAATCTTAAGTCAGTTCTTGGCCTAAAATCGTATCCCGCTAATACTTAGCTGGCTAAGCTGCGTTACATAAATTATCTAAATTGCGGCTTACTTGGGATTTTCGGTCTTAAAACTATGTTCCTTTTGCCAACTGGGATTGCCTTGACCACCATTTTTACTCACAATAGTGACAAAAACCAATTTCAGTTTGTCTAGCACATTGACTGAGGGCAATACATTTCTTAGGACAAAGTCTCAAAGTTGAATTAGTGTAGTAGGTTATCCCAGCTTTTAAAGAACTCAAGACCAAGAACTTAAGACTTTTTCCAAAACAGGGCCAATATGCGTGCCACGTTGGGGCCAGAGGTCTGGCACTGTCCACATGGTCCCAATGAGGCATCCTTTTTATTGGGTTGTTGTCCAAAACCCGAGAGCCGCGAGGAGATCAAGTGTATGGTTTACGCACATGGAACACATGTACAATGTATATACTAACCGAATACAAGATGGCCAAGAGAAGACAGCAAAGCGAGTAACTTGATGGAATCTGAAAATAAAACGGCGTAATTCTCAAAATCGCAATAAGAACAAATATACATGTATTAAAAGGTGTTTTAGACACAACCAACTGTTATGTAGTTCTAAAAGAGACTTAATTATTATAAACATATACAAAGTATCCTAGCTTTAAACTGCAGCAATTCAAAGCTTTTCACGTGTTTTTTTATATTTTATCTTTTATTATGGAGGGTAATGTCCGCTACATCAAGAATGTATGGTAATATGTTCTTGGCTATATTCTTGGTCTGAAACTACGTGTTTCTTGTTATAATCTGAAAACGTCCAAAATCAGTATGGGATAACATTGGGCGTTTTATTTCAAAACACCAAACCAAATTAGAGTTCATCAAGGTGGAGTCGGACAATATGTTGCTCTTCGTGGACCGTAGAGATTCCAAACTTGCCACGTGCAATATCGGATAGTCATCCGACTTCCAGGGGCAAAAAGAAGCCTCATATAACACGCGAACGGGTGATACACCACGTGAGGTCAACGGGGGCAACAAGGAGAACCTCACCGGAATCCACACCAACCTTAAATGGCTTTCTTTGGATATTTCATCGTTAGTTTACTTAACTTTTTACAGGCATCCATATTTCATCTTCGTTCAAGATTAATTAGCATTGATTTTCCTTATAAAGGTGGCAAAAACTGATGTTGATGATAGGTTTCAACAACACTTAATCACGCTATGGCTATTTAATTGAAAACTTAAACCGCAGCGTGGTGTATGCCAAAGCGTGGTGTATGTCGAATGAAATCTATTTGTTTCTCAGAACGCCAGTCCTGTTTGGAATCTGAGATGATCAGCAAATTATATAAGTGCGAATCAATTACAGATAATGGCATCTCATACATGAACAGAAAATGTCAAGAAAGGAAATATGCAGTATCGCACATTTAAACCCACCGAATGATGAATATTTCAGAATATGTCATGGCAATAGAAACTTACACATTCATAATCGTGATCGGTTGATGTCATCACAACACATACCTTATGAAAAGGCAATAGCACAGTTTGTGAAAATGGGTTTTAAGTAACAAAAAAAAAGATTCACTGACTGCCAAAGAGTCGCTTACTCACGCAAATCGATGTTACAGCATTTATCAGAAAATTACACATGTAGCACAGTTTGTCTATAAAATTCCCATTGTGTAATGCACATATTAGAATTGTAATTGTTTCATTGTATTTCATGTATTTTAGTTACGTCATAGCCCGTATTTATACTGCGCTCGAACCAATAAAGAATAATTACAACATTAATTGACATATTTTAGAAAAAAACTCATCGCCGCACGACTCCCACCACGACTGCCTTTTTTCCTCATTATACGTGTAGATAGCTAACATTGTTTGCCAATGTATTTATTACTATTTAGCACAGATGAGCATATAATACCTAGGCGAATTGTTTTCTGTGTATAATTATATGTTATTATAAATGTACAATAAACTTTTGCTTGAAAATGGTCGTTGCTCTTTCTAGAGGAGACAGTTGCATTTAAGCTGTTGCGCGACAAGACATTTTTTATAAAACATATTATTGTACATATATCACACCTAGACTGGATGTGTGTCGTGTTTAGCTATAGCATATTTCCCTTTTCCGAGCATATACATCCCAAACATGATCTGGTAAAAGGGATCTCGCAATCAGATATTCCACCAGAAACGAGATAAACGTTTCGACCAATAACTTTAATTAAACGGAGATTTATGTTCAGCCACAGCTCACTAACTTGTAATAATTCCGAAGAAAATGTGAGCGTGCAGACAGTGCGGGTTATCTTTTTCAACCATTTGTCTTTTCGACTGGCTATCTGAATGGAAGAGATGAAGGGGGTCCTTTCGGTATGTTTCACCTTCTGCATTGCATCTTATTGAGTCTATAAGCTGATAAGAGGCTTTTACGTATATAAAACTATTGAGTATTGATGATGTTGTGCTGGGAATAACGGACAAACTGAAAAATGGAATATTGGGATCATGTAAACCAAATGCATGCTCAAGACAAAAATATTTTCTGCAATAGTAAGTGTCACCTTGTGATCGGGTTAGTTGTCAAATATAAACATGGTGTATTATTTCCATCGTGCAAATAAACATTCCTCTAAGCGGAACAAAATTTTGAAAAAAATTAGAAATTCTATTCACAAACGTAAATTCATTTATGTATTTTTTATTTAAATAATAAATAATATAATAAATAAAATAACCTGCTAGGTTTTCAAAAATGATAAATAACTTTCTGGTTAGAACGGTTTCAAAGGCCCTACTGTCTGCACCCAAATATAACAAAACGATTTCACCAAGTATGTATATAAAAACACTGTACTAGTAGATGGCATAATGACGTTAAGCAGCCTTTGCTTTGATGTTCAACTCAAATATGCGAGAGTCTTAGACATGAATGGTTTTATCTTTTAGCAAACTTCCTCTGCTTTCAATAAAGCGATCCTCTTGGTAAGAACAAAATCAGGAAGCCATATTGTGCCGTGATCCCCATGGAACTAGATCCCCTTTCTTTTGCTAATTCTGATGTCACATTGTCCAGGAGATGGACATAAGGATATGGGGTTTTGAATCTCGCGCGAAAATGACTCCGAACATGGTCCCCAGTCAATCAAATACGATATCACATAATGGAAGCCGAACCACACACGCAGGTTACACCAAGATGTGGATTTTTTTGTTTGTTTATGAAGTTGTCTTCTTTTCCTGGTTGTTTCACCATCAAACATGATTGTGACCAGTGTTAATTTTTGGAGTTAAACACACCTCTGCTCTGTAAAATTGCCCAGGGCCAACTGACTGACTGAGGAAGATGCTCCGTGGCATTCCTTTTATATGTCCATGCAGGTAATCTGGACAAGGGGGAGGGACGCTTGACCTACTCAAATTCGTCTGTCGTCGCCGATACCATGTTCTCACAATGTGATATGATGGCAACACGACTATATTGCTAGGGCCTTGCGTTTTCATGTTGACCTTTAAGGCAATCAGTCAGGTTCTTTTTGCCTTCGTTTTGTCTTCGTGAGGACGATCACATCGGATGGCATCACGCTGTCGCTGAAGAGAGCCGAATTCCCATGTGCCATGGTAACATGGATATATAAAAGTTCAGCCTCAGAGCATCTTCCTCAGTCAGTTCTAAGCACTTCTAATGCGAAAAGTCGTGACATTTTGATGTTTTCCTGCGGGTGTGTAAACTACTATAATATTTTTTTCGTGTTATCTCCGTGCTTTTTATTTTTGTATGTGGTTCGTGACCTCCTGTGGGCTCTGAACTTGCTTCGGCCAAATTCAAAATTTCATGGTCATCCAGTGTCAACTTCGTGACGCTTTCCACCCAAACCCAATATAGAGGTGCAAACGATGTCACAGACATGTTCCTAAAAATATGTAGTGCACAGATTACAAACTATGTTTGATTATTTTAGGGTCCCACATAAAGAAGTTTGTATTAAAGTTTCCCTTTCCTGGAACCACGAATAATAAAAAAAAAATCATCATCTAACCCCAAAAAGGAACATACGTTACTGTCACAAATGCATAACGTCTAGCTGTTGAAGCGTTTTAATCACATTGAAAATTCAATCATCACGGGTTTTGTTCTTTAATTTATATCCTACAGTATAACGTTGTAAAAAATTACGAAAAGCTTCTGTATAGAGCAGTTAATTGTTTTTTAGCGACTTAAGTTTGCCTGTCACTGAATATTAAAAAAACGGGGAAAATACACCCTACCGAAAGTAAAATAAGCATTTAATAAATTATTTCTCCCCTCGTGCTCCAAATATTATATCTGAAATGTCAAACTATCATGGAATCATGATATATTTTTCTGTCAGCAAAAGAAAACATTGTTTTCTCTTGCACCAAGTACTTGTACAAAATGAAACATTTTGTCAATTTTCCTAGGGAACATACGTTACCTAGTATTAGCTATGACGCAGGCCCCATTAGTTACGGTTTAAATATTTATAAAAAACGTCCTTACGTCATATTTAATTTAACATGATCGAATCACTTCAAAATGTATAAGAACACGTTATGAAAATAAAAATTAGGTGGCCTGGAACATACGTTACCGGAACATACGTTACCAGTAAAAATCTACTTGTGCCCAAAACTGGCTCCGAAAGAAAAATTAGCTTCTGTTTGAGATGTCAGGTGGTTCTTTCTGACGTCTGCTCGAGCTAAAGATTAGATGAGGTTAGTTACAAGTGTAAATAAATCCATAAAATCCTCAGTAACGATGTAGGCGAATTGAATGATTTTGACGTATTAAAAAATTAAATACAAATACAGAAATGAATGTCAAAGACGGGAATAAATGTCAAACAAAACTGTGCAAGGAAAAAATAATCGCCAACGAGCGCAGTGAGCGCAGTGCCAAATACATTGATACCGAACGGGAACATCATTATTTCAGAAAAATGCGAAAACAAGAGCTGAGATTTAAAAAAATATCGATCTCGTAAAAAAGATATGAGGGTGACGCTTATTTGGAAGCGAAAGAAAACGGGTTCAAAATACTATGTAGGCCTACCTTCCGCCTCCTTATCAATGTCGTGAAAGACAAAATCGCGAAAACGAAGACTTCACTAAAGGAAAGAAGAGCTCCTAGCTGCTATAGAAGTTACCGAGGCAAGTCCACAGCAATCACCACTTGTTGTGTGTGCAAGGTGGTCACAACGTGGAAACGATTGAGAAGAAACTGAAAGCAGTCACATTGAACAATTAAAGAACTACAATCACAGGTTAATGCCATAAGCAAGAGGGAGAATGCTATCCGGCAACGATTTAGCCATTGTAGAAGACGAAATATGGAACCACCTGAATTTCCCACATGCCCCAAAATTAAGACAGAACGCATCATACAGCAGGCTACGCACCCAAGCTAACACTGTGCAGAAGCAATTACTTTTATGTCTCCTCCATCCCAGTGTACCACAAACTTTCATAGTCTTATTTATAACATAAAGAAGGCAACAAAGAATATCGATTGTTCAAGATTTGGTCAAACAAGGCCGCTTTTATTTTATAACCCCACTACCCTAATTATTTTAGCAATAATAACAATGTAGCAAATTGTTGCCTTTATCCTTAGGGATAAAATAATATTATATATACATATAATATTCAATAAGACTAATCATCCTAAAAATATGATGACTTATAGAAAATGTTTTTTTAGCTACAGTGGGTCAAGTTTAACGAGTTACACCAAGAAGTAAGGTGACAATTTTGCATAATATAGTGGCTGAGAAGATTGCGAAGACGTACCGTTGTCTCAGATTTCTTTCCGCTGCTACTGGCATTTGCCGGAATCGTTGGTCGAGAACTCGCGAAAAGGGGATGAACTTTTTCCTGCTACTCTACGGATGGAAGTAGCAGGGAAAAAAAGGCAAGCTGTATACGATTTTTTGAACGAGACGACTATAGTAGAGCCCAAGAGCGCCAGTAACCAAAATAAAAAATTCATCGAGCACGTTGGCAGAGTAAAAACACAACTACATATGAACATCTACGAAATCTCAAGGAAACTTTTACAAGAAATCATGCAGCCTATAATTTGTCTTAAATAGCGACTGATAAGGACCATAGAGACCCTTGAACTTTAAAGTGATATCTGTTTCTTATACTCACTCAATGGAAAGACTTAAAAACGTTATTATATTTTGTGAACCAATTATTTTTTATAGATGGAACAAACATTATATATATATATATATATTTTTTTTTTAATTCCCAAAAGTGCCGAAATCCGCAAGACAATTTAGACCTTTCAGAGAGGATAGTAAAGCCCATTTTGAACGAATTCTCTGCTGTATTGGAAAACCTATAGGTGTGTTGAAAAAGGCTTCGTTTAAAGAGGTGGTAGGTTAGATGTTTCTGGTATCTGTATTTCTTTACATGCAAATGATTAAGACATTTGATACGCGGGTCGTGTTTGTGTAATAAGTTATCACTTTTGATGTCTGAGTTACATGTACTTTTAAACACCTCAATGAATTCTGCGAAAAAAGCGAAAAAATATCTTATCAATATTTATTAAACTCGTGTCCCGTTTCTTTTCTATGGCTGTGGAACATACGTTACATTACGGTATGCGAAGGATGCGAGGTGTAGTTGGTATTGTAACTAATACACCCAAAATTTGAAACTGTCAATGAGTTTTAAATTCACGACGAATATGACCAGTGGTAGGTAACTTTTAGGTAACAAAGTTTTCAATTCTCTATACAATTGACAATTACTGCCATTGAAAGAGTCATCAACGTGGACATTGTAAAGAAAAATGGTCTTTAGTTTGTAAGTAAGTAATTTTCCTAGATCTGGTCAATTGAAATTTATTTTCCTATCACTTTTCCATTATTAATGACTCATAGGGTTCTGATAGTGTTTAGCTTGCACAAATTTCCACAGCGCTCAACTAATGATCGTGTTTGTATCAGGCGATTCAGTGGTAACGTATGTTCTTTCTTACGCTTTTTTCACTTCAAACGGCTATCAATTTATTTGCTTACAAAACAGAAACGCGTGGGCGTAAAATTGGGACATTTGTGGATTTTTGTTCTATACACATGTAAGTTTAAAAAAATTGGATAATACATCAAATTCATTCAATTTCATTTTTTGAGACTTGAACTTGTGAAATGCACCTCTATATTGGGTTTGGGTGTTTCATATACATATATGCACTTTCTCACGTGCTTAGTCATTCTTCATCACACACATACACACACGCGCGCGCGCGCCCACACACACACACACACACATATGCTAAAACACTGGTTTAACAGAATCTAGCAGATGCCTTATCCTAAGCGATGTGTTACTTTTAATCAATAATCCAGCGGAGAATAAGTGACATATTAGATTGATGATGGATTCATATGTGACGGCCGGTGTAAAAAAATGTTGAGAACGATGTGTTGGAGAGAGAGAGGGAGAGAGAGAAAATGAGAGAGAGAGAGAGAGAGTATCAATATTCTTTCTTTTTAATTACTATGGACTATGACTAATAAGTCTATTAACATATAATTACATTTAAGGTACAAAGTTGTTAAAGCGCACGAGTTTTAATAAAATGGTGTGTAGACCATTATATACTACACGGCACAATGCAGCTATCTAACCTTGCGAGAAAAGAAATCGACCAGATAAAACCCCACTGACACTTGTCAATGTAGGTTATGTCTACTACATATAATAAAACTATTATCCAGAAAATCCGACTGAAAACATCTAATTGTATTTCCTTGATTGAATGTTTTGTCGAGGACGTTCTGATTTTGAACAACGGGGGAAGGAAATCAAATTAACACCCCAAGCGTGGGGCTCCTGCTATTTTTTTCTTTCCAGCAGGGTCACCTTGGGTCCAGTTATTTTTACCGCCTCATATGAGGGTATATATATCTTAGTGGAGTGCGTCAGTGTGCGTGTGCCTGCGTGTTTTAGCTTGAAACCGGATGATATTATTCGTATATTGGTAGGAGTAGGAGCCCCCCATTTTTAAACAAAATCAGTCATATAGGTAAGGGGAATAGGGAAATACCCCCCCCCCCATCGCTTTTTTAATGGTAAGCTCCACCCCAACTAAAATTTGCTGCCTACGCACACTGATCACGACGTATATTACGACAATCCACTTCCATGTCATTCGCCCAAAGGGTTCATGTTATTTTAACTGATCAAGCTAAAATGTGTTTTAGATTGAACATTCAATTACAGCTAATCACCTATCAGCAATAACGTTATTGTCTTTAGTACATCTACAAAATTTCAACCCACCTGGTATCCTAGCATACATCAGTATTGATGAACCAATCTGCAGTACACAGTTTGATAATCCGATCCATCTATGCCATACTGAATGTACGTAATCATCCACACAAACGCCGTTATCTCTTCCCTGAATCACTTACCAAAGATGTTTAGCGCATTAACATCTGTCATTGTTGTCTTTCATCGTTTTTTGTTACTCGCCTAACCTCTACTACATGTTTCTCTGAAATGCACAAAAAAGCAAAGTTGAAAATGTAAGTTTAAAATCCGACTATAAAAGCGCATCTCCTATATATATAAGAATTTAAGCACTGTAACCATTTCAACAAAAAAATAGACGTGAACGCCTAAAAACGTTTCTCTTCCTCGTTTAGTTACAGCGTTGTACTTAGATCACAGAAGATGTTTTTATGGCAATACACGAGCATTGTACGTTTATCGAAATATCCAGAGTGATTGGGTGTTGCAGACTTCCGGTCACGTGCTCAGTAGTGAAGCATGTGCTGGTTCTTTAGGTAACACATAATAAAACCATATTGACCAATAGTCTAATAACAATTTTTCAAGATAAATTGGTAAAACTTTCCTCAATGAAAACCTGT
This sequence comes from Lingula anatina, assembly GCF_051362555.1. Taxonomy (NCBI): domain Eukaryota; kingdom Metazoa; phylum Brachiopoda; class Lingulata; order Lingulida; family Lingulidae; genus Lingula; species Lingula anatina. The sequence continues at coordinate 42,163,535 of NC_141767.1, forward strand.
TTAAAATCAAATCACTATACCGTGCACATTGCAATGTAATATCATTGATCGATAATCTGACCACTTCTCCTGTGGGGCACTTTGATATCGTCTGGAAGGCCGTATTTTTTCCTAATTAATGTCCTACATTGTACCAGAACTCTAGAGTGCAGTTAAATGACCAAATGAAATCCAAATTTATTATCTTGGTATCAGCCCTGTTTTATAGCCCTAACAAGAACCTCTACTAAAAGATGCTGGCATTAATATCATTGGTGTTTTAACCAAAAACGAAATTGCTTGCGCGCTTTGTACCTCAGGCAGACAAAACATATATTTCAACAATTAGGATTTCGAAGATTTTGCCCTGCACATACATGTATAATCTAAAGAAGTGCCTGAAGCTACCGTCCAATAAGAATGTAGTAAAAAATAAATCTAAGAAGTAAAGAATAAGTGTACCATACATATTGCCATGTTTGCTTTTCTAGCAAGAATGGCAAGAATTACTGCGGAAGTTGCCGCATGTATTAGGCGTCTTAAGAACGCAAATAGAAAAAAAAACCGAAAAGAAGGCAACTTTGCAACCCCACAAGCGAAATTTGTGCAAAATTGTAAATAAAAACTTTTGCTGACTCATTGCATCATAATTTTTAGGATGATGAGTCGTATTGAATATTTCATATATATTTTTCATCCCTTAGGCCATAACATTTATAACAGGGAACAATTTGTCGCATTGTTAAAATGATTAGGATAGTGGGGTTATATAATAAAAGCGGTCGTTTGGCCAAATCTCGAACAACCAATATTCTTTGTTACCTTCTTTCTTGTTGTGAATGGGATTATGAAAGTTTGTGGTGCACTGGGATAGAGGAAACATAAACAGCTGTAATGGCTACAATGGCAGTTGCGGTTTCATTTTAATCCAGATTTAGTCTATAGTACTAGTAGTTGCTAAAAGTAGGTAACCACAGAAATTCTTAGGGACAATCATGCCAGCTTGACCTGGACAAAACATATTGTTTTATAGGTTTTCTATGTTTGAATAGACAAAAATTGCGGTGACCTTACAACAAATGATAACTACCATTGTTACTGCTGTTCTAAAAAATCAATTAGGCACATATTTCCACTCGGTTGTAACTAAACAGAGCAATTAAATCCACATATACAAGACGTTTTACCCAGTAGTGTTTACGGATGCCTTTTCTACACATGAGTAGTCTTGCGATTAACTAAACAGAAAAAAGATACGCAAGAACCTGTAAATTTGCACAATCCTTTCGTGCAACTATTTTAACCGCCTGTGCAAAAAAGCTTTGCTCAATGAATTTTTCATCAACTCAATTGTTGAATGATAACAGTAAATGGATGGCGGTTTCAGCGTATTATATACCCATATGAATTTAATATAGAAAGCCTGCATTGTTTGCCATTGTGAATTTGCAGAAATGCAGCACAGGTGCAAAAACTTAATTATCCTCCCGACCTCATGACAAACAATGATCATAGGTGACTTTATATCTTTATATTTGTAATGAGTGCAAGCCTATGGGAAAAAAAAAAAAAAAAAAAAAAAAAAAAAAAAAAAAAAAAAAAAAAAAAAAACGCCACCATGAAATGAAAATATTGGGCGTTCTCGATTACCAGGAAGCTCTACACGTTTTGTCAAGTGTTGCGAATTAATATTTTTTCAGAATAACATGCCACAGATAAAATATCAGGATGGTATATTTTTCAACAGAACCTTTTTGCCTGAAAGGAAAAATTAATCACCTCACCTCTTTAAGCTACATTTGACAAAAACATGTCTGTGTTAACTTCACTCCCCGGTGCAAACATTTCCATCACTAAAGATTTCCTGTAGAATCATCTTTTACTGTGATAAAACACATTTGCCAAGCCACTCACGTTTTGTTACAAATAATTCTGCATCCTCAGATCAACCAAAAGACGACTTTCGCATCTGAAACCTACCTAATGCGCAAAGTCAATAATGGAATCCCCTAAAATGCGCTCTTCGTTTTCACCAAATTGGTTTTCTAGGTAATTAAATAAAGTACGGATAGAAGGGAAAGTATATATATATATATTAAATAAACAGTACGTTTGGGAAAAGAAGTTTAACGTGGCTTCGATGCAGAGAAAGTGGCATGTGAAACCTTTCGGGCGCGGGGTTATCGACGTGAACACTCTAGCTCGGTGCTAATGCAAGCTGTTTGGGAACGAGATAAGTACACTAATGCACACGGGCTTCACTTATCGAGGCCCAACACTCTATTGCACATACTATGGGACAATTTGATCGATTTACCCTTATTAAGTAGATGAACCTCTGGGGTTATGACTCTTCAAAGGTGGTTACGTGGTACTGGAGTGCCACTGGGAGCAATTCCTGACGTGTGAATCGTGCTCTCCACGAAGTGGAGGAAGTTTCAACTCAACTGAAAGCCAAAAAGTAGCGTGACCCCCTGCCATTGTTGGTCGTGTCTAGGCCTTTAGATACCAATGGCCCGTACCGGTTAAATAAGCTTACTCAGGTATTGGTATAAGGAGTTTTAGTATTACCAAATGTTTAAATATTGGTAATATGTTCCCATGATTCTGAAAAGTATACCTCGCAAGTGCAGAAGGAAATAGACTTAACGCTTCAACTGCTTGCTGCCCTATGCCTTAAAGCGACCACTAGGTTTCAGAAGATTTTAAGTGGGTATATCTGTACTTACATGCAATCACCTTCGTTAAATTTTTCTCATACTGCATTACTTCCATTACAGTGATATGGCTGCCTCGCGGGAGCAATTAATATAAACTGAATGCCTTGCAAACTAACACCATCTGACTAACTATCCATACGTATACAGTTCTGGACATCACAATCACTGCGTGTTCGAAAGCGGTGCATTGTCCTCCTTTAAACATCCCCCTTGTAATAATGACACTGGTTTAGAGAGCATTAAAATAGGCATAACTTATACATGTATAGATATATAGGGCCTAACTGCTCCTTTCCAGATTGCCAAAATCTGAAAATCTGCTTTGGTCAGTTGCATGCGACCGGGCAGTGCAACAGAATAAGATGTTGGTACAGTTCACTGGTTTGGTGCACCGTCGTCACATGTGTCGACCTTGGTTATAACATCCAGTCAGTGATTTTGAAAGGAAAACATGCTGTACGTTATTACAACTTGAGCTTTGACAGATGACTTGTGTTTTATATTCATAATATCATTCTACCTAAATACGTTATGTCTATATACTCACCATGATGAATCGGCTCTCTCATGCATAAATTAAAACCGCATCAACAAATAACAACCGCTCCTGCCGATTTTTCATTAAAATGACCCAGTGATACAGTGAACGCCGTTGTCGCACCCTAAAACAAAATGTTAGTACAAAATAAGACGGGCAATAAATACGCTGTCTCTATCCTCATTATAGGTGCATGATTGATGACAGTGACAACAAAGTAGCTATACAAATAGTCCCCAGTTACAATCAGTTTCCTTTAATGTTATGAATATGCTTACCCGTTTGTCAAATAATTCTTACCGTGAGTCCAGTTCCATCTATTGACCAGTTACAAGGATTTTTTTGTCGCCGTACAATACATTGGCATGCTACCAAAATTGTAGAACGCTAAATTATCAGTAAACTTCCTATAAAGGGAGCAGGCATCCACGCCATAGGCATGCAGCCTGAATATGTTACCGAGACACTTTCAATAGCTGACTTATAAATAGTTGAATACAGGTGATCATTCACTGTACGGTATATAAACAATGACGCATACAGACGGCAAGAGTAAATTACTTCGAAGCTGCACTATGAGGGTGCCATCAGTTTTTCTATACTCCATTGGATGATTCAAAGTCTATATTTCCTTTGCTTCTCTTGCCTTTGATTCGTTTTAGCGATCACTGCAGCTGCTTCTCAGAAAATTCTGCTGCGGAATATATTTTTGAGACTGCCCATTATGCATACTCATGTGACAACTGCAGGTTTCCAATTATCCTATCGGTGTGATTATTACGGACGAGTCAGTGCAATTATTGATATCAGGCAGACTGTCGTAGATGATGCTTAAAAGCAAGTCTCTTAAATTGTTTAACACGGCACATTCAATATTCTTGCAAATGATACCTGTGGACCCACAGTTCAATAGTACCTTTCAAATGTCTTAATCATATTAATCATCGCACCCTCTCTCTCCCTCTCTCTTTCTCTCTCTCAATCCCTCGTATTGCACACGCCCCCTTTTTTCTCACCTGACTTGCGTCTCTCTGGCGCAAATGCACGCATAGGAAGAGCTATATCGACTGAGGCAATGGCTATGCCAGCGTTTGTTTAAGTAATACTCGCAAAATGACGATAACAAGCGGTTATTTTGAGACGGCAACGGGTCAGAATTTATGTATATACATGTATTTACGTGTGTTCACAGACACATCACGAAAAAATTGATTCAATCTTTCTCCTCATAGCCTACGAGTGTAATCGGTACAACAGTCAAATCGTTATTTTGGTGCTAAATTAGTAGCACGCCACGCCCATGTTTGATACAGAAGATAGCACATGCAAATCATTAGATAAAACCACGGGATAAACACGGTTTCAGAACCAAAAATCATATTTTTGAGAAATAAAAATAGAAGTGGTTGGTTATGGAGTATTCTGTCAGTCATGACTAGACTTGCTTGAAGGGAAATAAGATGGACGACAGTATAGGCCGTCATTCCACATTGGGGTCGGGAGGTAAATCGATTATAATTCATGCAGTTGGCCTAAATCACAATAAGTGGATCAGTCCTATGTACCGATACTGGGTTTTATTGCTCTTCCAGTATAATGTAAATAAATAGGTTAAAGTAGTTAATCCAACTATACAACAAGATATATACACCAAAATGTAAGGCTACAGTTCAGTGAAACCATGTTTTGTCGATCAGGACTATTACATAAAGCAGCAATCATACCCGTATTCCGCGTGTTTAACTGACTTATCTTCATCATCAGTTCTTGCATTGCCTAGAAAGTCACATTTGATCACAAGACGTACAGGGAGGTATAAATAAATTGTGTAATAAACTGAGGTCATTCTTTGATATGAAGCAATGCAATACTAACGCCAATGTGGAATTATATACATGATGTTGCACTTGTAGAGCTTGGTGGTTTGTGTTAAGAGGTAATGTTTAACATAGATATGTTTATGTTCTGGAGTTTAGTAACGAAGATCGAAGGATTGATCTGTATACCTTGTAAAATTGTTAGTGAAAAAGATGATGTCAGTTGTCAGATGGACACAAAAATGTGCACAGTTTCTCTCAAGCGATAAATACGACGTATCTGTGTGCGTGTTAGTGTATTTTACATGTATTATGGCGTGTTAGTGATTGTACCGTTTTCGTTGCCTTTAACGGGAGTCTTCCAAATTGGTATCTATCCCAATTTACATAAATCTTCAAACTTTCTAAGCAACCCATTGACCAACCATATATCTATATAAGACAATCATTGAATCAATCTGGCGTCTTTCTGGTAAAAGGTATCGATCGGGATACATAATATAACTGTCAGTGTCTTAGTGAAATATATCGCTTAGTACATTTTCTCTTCAAGATCAACGGAAAACACAACGAAGGTAAACATTTGTGAACCCCTTTCCTTTTTATCAAAATTAACGTTACAGGTTTGCAAAAAAATGTACATGCAGACTGCTGTTATATCGTCCTCCCGAAACGTGGGACTAACGTGCTGAGTTTCGAAATGAGTTCCATTAAAGGAATATGATGATGAACACGCAATATACATGTAGGTCACTTAACTCTAGCGTTATTAAGCACAATTTGCTTTTACAATTGGCCTTCATATTATAACTACTACCGGTACTATGTTTCTGTCTACAAGTAACATGTTAATGGTAGACCACATATACCATGCTTAAACAGGTGTTCCTAGAGGATCTCATTCAGCACTCACCAGTATCCAATTACAGAATTCATTTCAAACGGTGGATATGAATTGATCAGGAACACTGTCTGCATAACAACCGAACGAGTTACCACTTGTTTCTTCAATTGTTGCAACAAAGATGCATTCACAGGTGGCGGTGCTAATGTCTTGTAGTAGAAAGTGTAATAACCTTTTTCTAGCGATCTATTCTGTATCACAGGATCCCTTGTTCTATAATCAATTAAAAGTGTAAATGCGAAGCATCGCACCATCTGCTTCCTCTCTAAATCTCAGCCTTCTGTTTGGTTTGCTTTCAAGACACACAAGTCGAAACTTAAAACTGTTCACAAAGCAGAAACCCCAAAAAAGAAAAAAGAAAAAAAAATCCGAGGATTTCAATTTAATAAGTTGTTTATGCGTACATATTTTGAAGCCATGTAGCATGGTTGCATGACGGATGTACATGCATTTACATTTGCATTGGAAGACAGTGCATTTTAAAATTCGTATCGTCAAACAACAGCATATGCTGGGGTATAACGAAGGCAAGATAATGGAATGAACATGGTCTACAAATCGCACAATAAACTTATTGACTGAAGTTTTTGTAGCATGTAACATATGCGTGAACATTAAACATTGATCATTTTTATACAGTATGCAGGACAACCAAGTGTGAAAGCTATTCTGAAACTGCAAACACCACATCAACATCAAACATTCATAGGTTTTGTCCCATCAGGTGTGTTTCTGATCAAATGGATTCTGTATACACAATGGCACGTACTCCATAAAAGCATCCATGTCCCATGCGGGTTTACGAGGATTAATTCGGAGACCGTTGGAAACTTTAAAACCCCACTGTTCCCAGAGAGGATTTCCCGTAAATAGCCAAAGGACTTGGAATCGGCTTGCAATCAGCGCAAACACCTGTCGAAACACGGAATTGATTTGTTTATGTGTAGTAAATTACAACAGCTAAGGATCTTCCAAGTGGAGATTAAGAAAACAGTATGACATCATTTTTGTTATGAAATGAATTCAGACAACAACAACCCTGTGGTAAGCCATCTTATTTATCTCATACAAATACACCAACTAATTGCCTCCATGCGTTGAATGATTCATCAATGTTGAAAAGACCTATACACGGTTTTTCCATTTTTAGTCGAGTTACAATGAAAAACCACAAAGGTAATGCTTATAGAGTCGCTTAAAGAAGCTACCCTCTTTTTAGGTTAATTACAAATGCATGTCATTCCTAAAGGCATATTAAAACTTTACTGCAATGGTTTCATCATGGTTTAATGAACCACGTATATATTTACTATATATTTTCAACGTGCCGCTCCTGTTTATGAGGTAAACAACAAAAATAGACAAACGTTTATGACTTTTTTCTTTCATCCCTTTAGAACAATGTGGTAAATGAAAGTGCACTATTACATATTTTTTTCTAAATTGACAGTAGGTAAAGTCAAATATGGTAACATTGGAAATTTCAGTTTCATATGTCATATTTTCGCCATGCCTGATGTGAATTTTTAAATAACAAAAAAAAAAATGCAGTCCTTAAAGTCACAATTTTTACTCCTGAAAACAATTACGTTGAAAGTCAATCAAGGTCAAACATCATGGGTCCCTTGAGAGTTGATAATGGCTCAGATGGCGTCCAAATTACCCTCAGGAGGATTGATTCGTTTATGAGTAATGATAGAACGGAGCTGGAAACAAGATGGTCTTGTTTGATAACGTTTGATATGTCCACAATCGTAAAATTAACGATCTATACCCACAGAAGTATAAAAAGAAGTTAATTTTACAAAATTATACATTATCGTATTGCCTGATTGAAAGAAATCAAGTTGGAAAACAATTGGACTTCCTGTGTTGGTCATCAATCATTTGGATCAATACGTTTTGTTTAAGTTCATATGTTAGCATCAAGGCCGTGTGACGTGGGTCATCTTTGTATACGAGATGGTAGCAACAAGAATGGTTTCATATCAGTCACAATCGAAATGCTTTGGTCACTTTTTGATAAGGACTTTGTTGTTTAACAGCAGATTAAATGATATGGTATAATCCTTTTCCCCTCCGATGCCCCATAGGATTTGCGGGAAGACTCGCCCCTTCTTTGAAAATTTGGCTCAGATTCATAATTTCCCAAATGTGTCAAATTGTAAACAACGTTCCGTGATACATAGAGTCACCGACTTTGGGAGGTTGCTCCACTTGTATTACAATTTTACCACAAAGGGACGTCATCACGAAACAAAATGCAACCAGACAGCATTAGCCACGTTTCACCACACGTGTTAATACACGCATCTATTTAGCAGAGATATTATCTCATTGCCCAATGTATAAGATATTATCACCCACAAATTTACATCTGATATTCCTTTAATTTATTCACTGTTTGGTATTGAGTTGTACATTCAATGGTTTGATAAAATGTTGGAACTACTGCGGTACTTGAAATCATCTGATATCAAATTACTTGCTCGCACGTCACCATAGATTATACTGGTATGCTTCGAAGAATCTACAATACACTTTTCAAGTGCTTCCGAGAGTCCGAATATTACGTTTCATGGTTCTTATCACACATGAGCCTCGTTTTTTTTCATGAGGAAGTTTCACGTGAATATTACTCTGCATTGCATCGAGTTAGCGTATATATGTTTTTACTAAATAATTAAAACACTTCAAACGTAAGGAACAAAAGCAAGTTGACCAAATAAATAAAATTCTTCACAAAATCTTGCAATAACAAGAGGGTCGAATTTACTGTAGGTATCTTCTTGCATTGGTGACGGAAGCACGCCCAGCAGTTTGGCTAACTACAATATATTTGCCGATGGCAATACTTCAAATATTGGGTAAAATAAAGTGTTTTGCATCACACTCCCCACTTTCTATATGTAATCCGCCTTGCGACGTTTTCGTTAAGCAATCCCACTATGACGTCGTCGCATTTAACTTCACCTAGTTCAGTAACAGTAATTGCTTCATCTTGGATGTCATCTTTGTCCATGTCTTTACATACACAGCAGTAGTGGTCTGTCCTGGAAAGAAGATCATCGTTATTGAAAGGAAATAAGTGAAAACAATGTGGAGAGGCATAATGATTAAGGTTGGGGAACAGAATGGCACCATTACGTAATACTCCGCATAGTCCCAATAACCCATATTTATGCCAGTTGGGATTCAAATTGAATCAATTTTTGCCTTGTTTAAATTTATTACATTTCTTATCTCAAAAGACAATTAAAATGACAATGAACAAGCACGCTAATGTAGTATCCTTAACATGTCTTAAAGGTCGTTATAACATCTGAATCAAATTGAAAACCTATATTTGTACCGGTACTAGTATACCTACATGAACTTACTGCACCGTGATCAACAACCCCGGCGGAGAGCGGAACGAAAAGATTGTGGAAAACGGCAAAACATGACGTCAAATATCGGGCAATTTTGTTTGTGTCTGTAAATCATGATAAAATGTCGTATGATCACATAAAATAAAATAAAATAACAATTCCTAGAAAAACAATTCCAAGAAACAGAAATAGTAAATGAATAAACATGCTTTGTAACAATTGCTGTTTAATAAGACGAAGTTTACTGTGATGACTTCAAAACGTGCGTTTGTATTCTTGCTGTGAACTAAGTACAGCTCTACAGTATCTCGAAGCGTATTCATGCAGCCTTTAAAAACCGCATACATGTACTAACCTGTGATAGCGCTGACAACCATTCCAACCATCACAACCACCAGTACTCCAAAGCCACTGTACCACAGGTACGATAACTTGTACAGGCCATTCAGCGGGGAACTGAAACAAAATTGGTTGCATTCAGATTTCTAGTTGTTACCTGCAAGGTACAAGGCATACCTGATAATAATGAGGTTGGGGATGATGGCCATTGAAGAAAGACCTTTCTACGGCCGTTGTGATTTCAATTTACAAAAAAAAAATCTACAACACGCCTCGGTCGTTTTCTGCTTTCGACATGTAATACAGTCGCGTTTATACCAAACCAGTACCTGGGGCTTGCATGTACATGTAGCCACTCATTCTGCTCAGATTTTTAACCCATGCAGAATACATAACTCTGACCATCTACTGTGCATTGCTCATGGAATTTGTCCTCTTTGTGTAACTAAGATATTGTTGTTGTTTTTTTCACTGCTACAGCCAGCTACATCAAAAGTTTTGTGAAAATTGTGTTATTCAAATTTCCAGAAAAAACAATTGTACCTCTAAGTTGTCGAAATACTGCATCATTTTACCGGAAATGTACGTCAGCGTATCTGTAGTTCTAAAACTTCTAAATATTTAACGACCAACACAAGGGCGGCTCTTACTTAACACTTTCTAAACAGATTTTCATCTTTGATACTTACACATTGCAGTCCGAGTTTCAACGGCTCATTTGATTTCTTGTGTAAACACAATTGGATGAATCAAACAAACAACGGGATTGAGAACGAATAGAGATAGAATTCCTTTTAAATATTTACAGAATGCTTTGAAGTTCAGCAAAAATTAAAAAAAAAAAAAACGATAAAAGCATGAGTATCTGAGATCACCTTTATGCAGGAGATAAGTGTCCCTTAAATTATATAAAATAATACTTTGTGTACTAACTAATTAGGTGCTGGAGTGACCATGGGATATGCAATAGTAGTAACTGCCGTAGTCACATTAGTGAGAGATTAGTTCACAGCAATGTAGCCACCAGTGGACTCAGGCGCTGTCCAGACGATGGACGATGTGCATGAGAACCAATACCAATCCAGAAACAGAGAAGAAGGCTGGTGATAAGACCGGATATCGCACCCTGCGAATGCGAAAAATGAGTGAAATTGGGTCAAAAGTTTCCAAATCCTAAATGGCTGTTAGACATTATTGTTGCTATTACATCTTTTTTATTTCTTGGAACACTAATTGGATGTATTTGATTGTCAATCAGTGGAAATGGCCAAGTACTTACATGAGGCGAATGCGAATACTACTTGTACCAGTTTGCTCACTTTGACTTTCAATTTTACACATTTCGCAAACACCACTCACTACCTTCCAGTTGGCCCAGGGAAAGAGAATCCCCAAAGTAAAAGTGCCCAGTACAGGGCCGCCTACCATACTACCTAACTTAAGTGCTGCCTGGAGAAATGACAAGAAAAGATCTAAGTTAATACAGTGTGTGAAATGAAATTGATGGCACTCCAGCACTAATGTCCATTTAAGTCAACAATAAAGGTACAGTTCTTAATGCACATTTCTCATTCTATCATTTTAAACAAACAATTCTTTGTATCAGTAGCAATATCTACCTGCAGCACACCTCCAAGTTCAACCGCCAAAAATGCCAAACCAATTACGATACCACCAAATACCGCAGCTGACATGCAGGTATGGCGTTGAAATCGACGAATTATTCAAGGTAAGACCCCATTCCCAGAGATTAGATCGATCCAACTAGATCGACCTAACTCCCTGGGGGTTCACGCTAAATAGCTGTCAGCCGAGCGGGCACGAAAGTTGTAGTAGGCGGGACGGACATTTAAGCCGGATTATCTGACAGTAATCTAGTGAGACTCCCCACGGGGATAGATCGATCTAAAATCTCTGGGAATGCCCTCTAATATGTAACAATACAATTTCGGATGCAAAACACTGGACATGTACTGTCAGAGTCGTAGTTTTTATAGTTTGGTTGAGAACCTAAGTTTTGAATGGGTTGACAGGAACAGTAAAATTGCCATTATTTCTAAAATGGAATTTTATCACTTTTAGATAATTGCCTGGTGCTTGACTTGGTATAAATGAGCTCAAATGAATAGTATAATCTTTTGATCTGGTATCAGCAGTCTGTAATATTCGCATAGGTTAGTATTATCTACCAGAAACCTGCTAGGTTATGAATTCATTTCTGAAACTGTGTAGAAATCTTCGCAGGACGCCGTGCAAAAATGTGCACAGAATTCGCCAGAGAAATATCTGTAAATAAAGTAAAAAATCTCTCTGTGGTCCCGGTAGAGGATATACGTTAAGCAGGTTTACTTACACATGCTTTCTGATATCAGAGTGGCTCTCCTATCAGACATGCCTTTACAGCAGAATTCCTTAAACAAGGCATGTGAGGAAACTGTGGCCAGGCTGTTGACACCGGAAAATAAGGTGCTAGAAATAGTGATAGGTTTATTAGAGTTTTCAATTGGTTTTTTATTCTTCTTACTTCCTCTAATTCATTTTTGATTTATGTCAAAATTCAGTTCAAATTTCAATTATATTAATATCCAATCATTTGGAATATCTTCATCGGAGTTATTTCTTTTCACATGACAATGCGCACCTAAGCGCCCCGCCGAAGAGACAGGCGACAAAGAGGCCTGGCAAACCAGGCGCGAAGGCTAGTTTATCCATCACGAAGAACTGCAGCAGCTAGGAGGAAATATGACGCATGCATTAAGATTATTTTGCAAAAAAAAAAAATCACTGAATCATGCAAATTCGTTCGAACATATCTTTTTCTGTAATTAAATCGTGGTCACTGTACGCCTTTTCATAGCGTGCCAGCATGACGCATGCACAACACCTAGAGGAGATGCTTCGCACAAACAGAATGGCCTGGACGGTGCGTAGGCCTATATATCCTTTAGAAAACGGGTCCAGCGAATGATTTACACGACACAATATACAAATTGGTGGGTCGTTATGTAAATGTCGAGCTTAAAAATGCATCCTTATGTACAGATTAAGTGTTGTTTCTCTAAAACCCGAAAATTTGTATATAATGTATCGCTTCCCCTTTGATATCAGAGCGTCCATTGTGTTAGATGAGCCTAACACATAGTAAAAGAATAAAAATAATAAACTAACACCACACCATCCTTCTCACCATTCAAACATAACATAGTATTGTACCTGATCCTGGTTGGTAATATCTTTAGTCATTGGGTCACAGATCAAAATGGCGATCAAACCTGGCACGTTTATCTACATGTACGTGGCTCTAGAAAGAAAACCCTACGATATTGCGTTAATACGTTTGTACACACAGTTCTTGCATTTCTCAGGGAATTCTGTACGCATACGGTTTAATATCCACTTAAATTATATATACGGTATGGGAAAATACCATAACCTGACGTTTGTTCCAAATAATCTTTCTTTTTGAAGGAAAGCATACAAAGTTGGAGGTCTGAAACTAATATTTGAATGGCAACACTTTGAGTGTTTCCACTATTGTTCTCTACAAAAGCATGGAAGACTATGTTTCATTTTAATCAATATAAATGATATCCAGCAATCCAAAGAAATCCTCTTGAACAAAACGAATGTTACCAAAACGGTCTCGCACAGAAAGGTTGGCTTTTTTTTACTTTGTTACGTACTTTGTTTTCTTACTTTGCTCCTGTTTTCTTTTATCAATGTGTTAAGTGGGAGGTAATAAAGCATGTCGTAAGCATTCATGTCGATACTGTTACTAGTGGAGTGAGAAAAGTATTGGTAACATTTTATGTACCTAATCATCTTCGGATTTCTGGAGGCTGTCAGTGTGGGTAACATGTTCTGTCCCTGGTCATGGATATACATATGCACCGAGTGTGATTTCCCAGTAACGCATATAAACTACTTCTACTAGTTTCTTATATGACTCAAATAAAGTCGACATACCAATGGATAAAATGGGGTTTGGCAGGTAGCAATATTTTAAGACCACCTGAAAATTGTGACAGTATACTCCAACAGTATTGCCAAAAATAGTCATGGTTTAAGGGGTATCGATGCGTCATAAAGGCTTAAATTTGTCAAAATAGCTTTCGTCCGTTTCTTTTGTGAAATACAAATCTTAATGTTAATGTAATTTACACAATGATCGGTTGCCTAGTTATTATGTTAAAGTAAGATGAAATATATGGGTATCCTTGTACATGTAACAATGTACTGTACATAAATGCGGTAGGGGTGACTCCTTTTTTGCTATAGGGGAGTATATATGAATCCACTGTTTGTCTGCCCTGCAAACTATGGCATAATAATTGCTCTAATAATGTAATGTGCCATATTACATGTATATGTACTTCTCATGTTATGATGGAATATTAGTAAATTTCTAGCTGAAATATGTACAGTGATAGTTGCTGTCGTCATTGTGTGTCGACCAATCAAACGGAATTTCTCTTTAAACACATTTTCAAAAATATTAGAGCATCGATTTTTTAAAAAAATTATTTATTTCTTCAAAATAATGTACAATCACGTTTAATTCAAATCAATTTTTCTTTCAATTCAGTCCAGTTCTGAAAAAGTGGAAATTTGACACACGTCATGACATTCTTATTTCATCTGCTGTTCAACGCTTTCGTTAAGCAATCCTACAATAACATCACCATCTTTGATTTCACCGAGTTCGGTAGCGGTAATAGTTTCATTTTGGATGTCTTCTTTGTCCACGTCTTTACATACACAGCAGTAGTGTAGTCTGTTCTGGAAGTCACCAGCAAAATAAGTTTTATAAGTTTTAAAGAATCCACACATGGATTCGAGGTTCAATTGATCAGTTAATAATTAAGTATTAATAACGTTGTCGTTGCGTATTGGTCAAACAGTTATTTAAGTTGAAACAAATGTGATCTGAATAGATACATCATATACAAGTTAATTGTACTGGGTTTAAAGCAGCAGAATAACAATTGTCAGGGACACATTAACGCTTGTCTATACTTACTATATCATGGTCTACTCCACAGCGAAGCGTTTGACGAAATGATTGTGGAAAGCAGCAAAACATTACGTCAAGTATTGGACATATCAGCCTGTAGTCTAACTTAGAGGTATCGGTAAACCCTAAATTTAATATGGACGTGGCCATTTAAATAATAACCAAATATCTAAAAGCATGAACTTTAAAATCTTTCTATAATACAAACAGGGTTTATTTTTAATGATCATGTTCGTAAAATTTCACTTTGAAAAAAGTTTGATTTATTTCATAGCGCATCCATTTATTATATACCACAGTATTAGTATATTATGCCACTTACCTGTGACAGCGCTGACTGCCATTCCTACCAAAACCTCCACTAGAACTGCAAAGCCACTGTACCACAGGTACGACAAGTTGTAGAGGCCGTTCAACGGAGGACTGGAACACAACATACAGCAATACAATCTTGTACACCTACGATATCAGTAATTTCATGTATGTGCTGCATTCAAGCATATGCATATGTACCACGTGCAATGTTGATTAAATATGTAAATGAATGCTTGGTGATATAAAAAATGCATTCAAAACATCTGTCGATGACGTATGTGCACTTTTACCCTGTATTTGTAATGCTATAGTTCTTAGAAAAATCCCATCTCATCGGACAGTAGCACGGTTGTGGAAATTTACAGATCTTTCATTTGATCTGTGGAGAACATTGGGAAAGACTTTTAAACCTTTTAAAATGTATAATCAGTAATGAAGCCTTGTTGATCAAGGTTTAAACTAAATTGCAATTAACTAAAATGCAAGGTTTTATCAACGTTGTGAACCTGCAGACTTCTGCTGGGATTTGTATAGTTTTCAGTTAATATGTATTTTAGCGAAATACTGACTTCCCATTTTCTCTTGAGTCTCGGTGTCTCGTGTCTAATATGTCAATTAGAGGACATATTGCAGACACACTTCATGCTCGGCATTAAATATCAATTACATATACATTGTACCGCACACATGATTGGGGACATATGACTTTCAATGCTGGAATACTTAAAGATCTGAAACAAATAAAATTTGAAAATAAAAAGACCGGCAATAGTATTAAACTTACTTATAAGGTGCCGCCGTCGGTATAAAGGCAACAGAACTGGCAATAGCTGTACTAGTAGTAACATTAGTCAAGGTTTCATTCAGCGGATTACAACCTTCAATGGATACAGGTGCTTTCCAGACGGCGGGTTTGTAAATCTGGGCGCCGATGCCGATCCAGAAAGTGAAGAGAAGACTGGTGACAAGGCCGGCTATCGCACCCTAGGAATGGGAAATGTCGATCAGAAATTGGCTTTTCTAAAAGGCAAATTAAAATCTGGCCTGAATAAAAAACATGTTGATATTTACTAAAAGAACCCTTTTAAAGATATCTATTCATCATTATTCTGTTTTTAAACATTGGGTTCCAGAATATTATAAAGATGGGGTAAAAGGCATTTGATTGTTCAATAACGACGACGTCAGCAAAGGGCCCCTACCCTACTTCCATTAAATCATAGGATCCGTCCTAGATACCTTTTTATATTATGCTCAAATCAGGATACCTTACCTTCCAGTTAGCCCAAGGGAAAAGAACTCCCAGAGTGAAAACTCCTAGTAGAGGACCACCGATCATACCAAACAATGCAAGAGCTGCCTAGAACAAAGGCAGAAGCATCAAAACATGAATAGAGGTGATGGGAAAATACGAATGTCAACCCTGAACTTATGTTCTTCTTAAATCAATAAGAGTGGTACATGAGCATGTTCACTTTTTAAAAAGTCATATTTTCACTATACTGCTCTACTTCGAGAGAAACAATCCATTTACCTGCAGCACACCTCCTAATTGGGACGCTACAAACGTCAAACCAATTACTATACAACCGAATACAACAGCTGAAAATATATTTAAAAATCTAAAATCACTGTCAGGGAAATTACAGGACTTACAATGTAAATATATGGTATATACTGTAAACGGATGTTTAGATTAGGCACAACAAATTTGCAGTCATCGCTAGCAAATGCAACTTTGCACATGTATAGTGTAATTTCAAACCAAAATGTTGAATATTTCTTTCTCTACAAAAAAAATCATTGTAAGCGTTCAAGAATATTTACGTACACATTATTTTAGACGTCAAAGTCGCCCTACTGTCAGACATCTCTTTACAGCAGAATTCCTGGAACAGATCACGTGTCCAGACCGTGGCCAGGCTGTTCAGTCCGGACGATAGAGTGCTATGGAAATGTAATAAATGTATGAGCAGCATTTGTAACTTGTAAATAATAAACTCTGATCAATAAGTAAATATAACTTAAGGGCCCGTTAACATCACAGTACCGTGTATACTGGTATCTCATGATCAGGGCAGGGGTAGTCACTTACAGATTCAAAGGGGCATGGGAACATGGGATACATGCCATTTTTATAGTTGCATGAAACCGTGCCCGGTGAATATAGATTAAAATGGTTTTAAAATGCCCCCGCTACCCATATTCCCCACATCAAACTCCACATCTCAGAAACGTTGAAACGTGGATTAAAACGACAAAAAAAAAACGTTTATATTCTTCTTGTTTTCTACCAAATGTATTATATTTTTACTTAGAACTATATTCTAATTTACTTCATGATAACATTGTAGTATTAAAATGTACTTTGAGATAAGAGCCATATTTACTCTAACTTAGAGCCATTAAAACTAACGGGTCCTTCTTCCTACCTGAGCGCCCCGCTGAAGAGGCAGGCAGTAAAGAGGCCAGGTAAACCAGGCACAAAGGCAAGCTTGTCCATCACGAACAGCGGCAGCAGCTGGAGCATAAAATATGAAATAGTCATGAAATAGAAGCATGTGCCTCAGTTCCCGTTGAAGAGTCGACGAGCAGGCGAATGCAGACAAAACAAGACCTGGAGAAGTCAGGAACGGCAGCAAGAAGAAGCTTAGGAAGCATGGTCTTCATTTTTATCTCAAAATAGAATTAAGTACATACCTTATACTCTGTCACTGCAAAGCATGCAATTTGATTTGTGCCCTCCTAGAAATTTATTTATTTGTTTATTCATTTATTTATCTAAGTCTTGAAAAAACTATTTAGTTTTTCTGCCGCCACATTCTGAACAATTTGGTGTAATGTTTCGTGTTTATGTTCACCGCGTGGGTCCACCACGTCTGCATGGTTTTCGACACACCCGTGAAATAATGCATTTACCTGATCCTGGTTGGTGATGTCTTTATTTGTCATTGGGTCACAGTCGAAGTAGTGGGCATAGATCAGGATACCGGACATGGCGCTGATGATCAGAATGGCGATCAAACCTGGCGCGTTTATCCACATGGCTCTAGAAAAAAATACACTTGAATCCCATGGAATATCTGCATGTATTTTTGTTTGTTTGTTTTTTGGCCTTTCTGGCCAATAAATATGGCAAATACTTGTAATTCCATGTTAATGAAAAAGAAGAGATATCTAGAACTGACCAATCTGTGTGAATCGAATGTTTAAGTGTGTTCGTTTTCCGTTTTCCAGTTTAAAACTAGATGGTGTTTATGGGTGACTATCGCGTATCAATGCACTTCCCCACATTGGAGTGATGAAAAGAATTAGGAAATCACTACACACAGACGAACAGACTCACTGACTTTCAGGCGGGGATAATAATCAACTGCGGAATCTAGAAGTGACATCTTACATCTGTGCTCTCTTGAGGTCGACCACTGTGAGAGCTCTCTGTACCTGAGCCTGGTTGACACCGTACACAGACAGCCAGGTAAAGAACCCACCAAACACACATGTCCACACTGTATGCCGCTCACGTGGGTCGGGGTTGAAGCTGAAATGTTATTTTGAATTTTACCAATGTGGTTCTATTAAATGTCTCCGCCATGGAGTTAATGTATTGCTGTCTGTTTGTCAACAGCCTCACTCAAAAAGTTATGGGCGAATTTTGATGAAATTGTTCACCATTAGATAGGGCCAATGGCTTGACTTGTTGGGCAATGAATGTGCTAGCTCTCAACTACCACAATTTTACAGCGCCAAGTCATTGGCGGAAGTCTCAGCTCTCTGGGTACATGTATCTTTCTAGTAAACATATGAAGAACATTATCAAATTCTCGATAACCCATCTATGTATTGCAGCTTTAATTAATATTTTGGCATTTATTTCAGTCAACTACTTATCAGTTTTATTAATTTCTTCTTTTTGAATAGCTAAATTTAGATATAATACTTTTCTTTTACTCAAGGAAGTTTATTCGGTCTCCTTTTATGTTAATTTCCCAAGCGTTCCGAAATCCCCCTAATTCCAAGGATCCCTGAATGACTACAGCGAGCATTCCGGCTACCATCATGAAAACTTGGAATGTATCTGTCCACATGACTGCTTTCATACCACCCTGAGGAAAAAAACACAACCGGATAATTACACCCGGCACTGTTATTTTTTTAGTTCGCTACTTGTCTTCTTTATTTTGTCACTTGAACAACGGTATGTTATTGTTAAACTTGTGTATTATGATTAAGACACTGGACTGTCACCTCCCTTTCTAAAAAACTCACAAAAATTCAGCATTACCTCTGCCTTCTTGATAATTTATTTTGCTACGCCCCTTTTACTTTAAAAACATTTTATACTTATTTTCATTAATAAAAATATAAAATATATTTTACATCTACTAAAACCGGAAATAATTTTACTTACAATGCTGGTGTAGAAAACACAGACGACGCCAACTGAACAGACAGCAATCCAGCGGTTTAAACCGGTCACTGAAATCAACACAGATTACGATTAGGGGCACAACTGAGGACTTAGCTGTTCATTTTTTAAAAAACTTATTTGTACAGATGCTGTGACCGGGCAGGGTCACTTCAGTTGATCATTTTGTCAGGCGTTTCAATAATACCTTAAAGCACACAACGAACGTTTGGCCTTGACTTTTTTGGGGGTGGGGGGTCCACATATGCACTTTAACTAGGTGTCTACCTTAAACTTACCTTGTTCTAACGCCAACGAAGGTGCATACAGAACTATCGCCATGTAAAGAATCTGAAAAAAGATTGTCCTTTAACATCGTGAAACGGTTATTATACTATTATACATGTATTAAAGGTAAAGCATTTCAAAAGTTAGCCTTTAATTTTTTCATAACGGTTAGTCGTTGAAAACTTGATTCATTTCTGAATTCATGGAGTTTTAAAATTGAAATGCACTACTTCAGAATATCACTTACTTCGTATACAATGTGCAGCAAGTAAAATCAACCAGTCCTTAACAGAACCCGAAACGAAATGTGTCGCGCCAAAATATGTACGTCTGTTACCGCCAAAACAGGCAAATGTACGCCTGATGATAAATACTTATGAAAAACAGCACATTTCGAGGTTGTTCGTAAAGTTTTGCTTCAAAACGTCTTTGACAGACAGACATTAATTAAGACGTAAGGAGAACGACTTAATTATTGTGCACACCAAATCCGGAGTCTTCAGACACTGCAAACATGGTCATCTTTATCACGTTATACTTTTGAGCCATCTGAGACGTACCAAATTTGACAATGTGCACACTGTATATTTGCAGGTCAGATGCACATCTAGGCCAACTTATCAAGGCTCGGGGTTACATGGCTAATTGTTGAGTATGAAGACTGATATATATTCCTTAACAACTTGTTTCGGCCGTACAGTTTTTTTTTTTTCGTTACGTTTCAAAAGGCTGCTAATTACATACTGAACAAATCTGTCTGCGCAATCTGCATGCACCAGTGCAATTGACACTGCGTATGTATGCTGTTGTCGTTTTTAAAAGAATATCTCAATTCTTCAACTCAGATCAAGTTTTGCAGTACAATGTTCGTTTGCATGTTTGTTTTTTCGAAAGAAAGGGAAAAGTCATAAATGCTAACTCACCATCTGCAGGCTGAACGTTAGTGATCCGGCTACACGCACGGCTTTGTTGAAACGCATTTCGAGATACTAGAAAAGATATACGATTTAAAGCTATGAGTTTCATAGAATTTCTAAAGTACTATATGCAGAGCCGGGTTAATTAGATTCGTTCTGTTCGCGATTGTCAATTGTGTGGCATCAGATGGGAAAATGTCTTATCCATTGAAAAGTTATCGAGAAAAAAAGTATGATACGATTGAAGTAATGCCAAAATGTTTTTCTTTTTCACATTTTACTGGACGTACCTCATATGCGCTGGTAATCTTTAGTCGGAAAAATATGGGGAGAAAGATGTGCGCGGCCACGGGGATGACCAATAAGTAGCCAAAGGCTATCCACAGGTACTGCGTTCCATATACGTACATCTCTTTTGGCGTCCCTAGCAACGTTATGGCGGACATGAAACTGGCCAGCAAAGACATGGCTGCGGGTATTGCCCCCATCTGTCTGTTGGCCATCAAAAATTCGGTGGTCGTTCTCTGACGTCCGCCGGTGAACGCCTGGTATATACCTATGCTGGCAGAGACAACCAAAGTCCCAGCAAACACCACGTAGTCCACGGGTCCGAAAGTGTTCACCTGAGCCTGCGGCATGTTGAATACTGGCTGGTCTTTTGCTGAAGATATGGAATATATCTACATTTACATGAAACCCATTACTCAACTATATGTAGTCTAGTATATATGTATGTATGCGTGTGTGCAATTGCAGATCTAAGATGGGGTGCAGTGACCCACTCCCAGCTTTAGACATACCCATTTCCCCTTTCAAAATCAGCATTTCATTCGAAAGAGATAAAACTAAGTCATAGGTGTGTGCGTGTGTGTGTGCGTGTGTGCGTATATAACAATCAACAGGATAAAATGTCATTTCTAAGGTTATGAATAACAATAAGATTAAACCACTTCTATCAAAGGTGCGCGCCCAATATCAACAAGCAAACCACTTCATATATACCCGTGTCAACACACTCGCCTTGTGACATGTGTTTACTGCCAAGAACGACGTAAATTTCATTACATAACATGCTGTTGCAGATCAATATGTGTGCTTTAACACGGTATGGTCCCTTGAACTGATGCATCAACATTGCCATATAAAATATGAGTTATCAATGCCAAAAAATTGCCGTTTATATAGAGGCAGAAATAATATTTGATTGATCATTAAATATAACATAAAATATTAATAATGCAACTAAAAAAACAACAATTATTCTTAAAAATCACGGGAAGGAGTTGTCACTGTCATAGGGAGAAGGGGTAGCTACCCCCTTATATCTGGTATCATCCAATCCATTCTATGTTTCACAAAATTTAAGTAGTTTTATGAAACAGGACCTATATATATACAGGGTGTGACAAAACTATTGCAACGTCTAATTAGTGCGCTATATGACATAGGGGACCCCTTCGTAAAAAGTGATATGCGGTTTATGACTCGGGTAATCCGTGATGAATTTTTATCCATGTGCACTATGAAGGGTGTCATTGAAGGTGTAACCTCCTTCTGGCTGTCAAGTTCCTACCATGGTGAAGTACATGTAACCGGAGCTCACAGATGAAGGAAGAAAAGAAATTGCTTCCCTGAGGGTGGATGGTACATGTATATATGTTCCTCAGATAGCCGCTAGATATTGTGTGTCTAGCCATACTCTATATAGGGTTTGCAGAAGGATGGAGGTCACTGGTGATGCCCGTAAGTCAACAAGAAATGGCAGCCCGAAGAAAACTAGTGCCAGAGACAACGGGTGCCTTCTTATACTGTCAAGGTTTAGGAGATTTAAACCGTGCAGCGAATCAGCTTTGCAGTGGTTGCTTTATTTGTAGGTTGAAGTAAGCAAAATATTGAGATAACGCGGCTATTCTTCAGATTATTAATACTGACATAATAACATGCGTTATGTTAGGACAAAGAATTGGTCTGAAAGCCTGTGGTAAAGATACTTGAAAAAGCCAGTTTTCAATAAGATACTAATTGAAAAACTTAAGAAACCCAGCTGTTGTTCGCCTTCAGGCAAAATGGTGCAACACTTTTGTAACCCCTGTACATGTATCACAACACCTGATGAAAGCTTAGTTTTGCATCATACCGACCAAAATATTAACACTTTCCAAAAGTACTTTCAAATGATACGAAATGCAAAGTGCGTCTTTTGAGAATAAGACGAAATCTCATTCCAAGGTGCCAATATGCCACTGTATATGTACACGTGTATCTACAATCATGAAATATGTTGTACCGTACAATGACAGAACAAATGACACTACGAATACTTGCGTATCAATTTATAGTCCTACCGTCTCTTCATGTTACCTTACCAGTGTGCTGTGCTGGCTTCCGTAAGGGTCAATGATGATAAGATAACCTCAGTTTGAGGTTTTACTCTGTCTCACGCCTATACCCAGAAGCTACTCCCTGACGACAGGTTGCGCTAGTAGTCTGTTACATACTTTTTGTATTGCAGGTACTCTCATTTTGTATACCATTGTAAAAGCTTCTGATATCAGAGGGTACCAAGAAGCATGATCGGTACGTGAAGTCAAATGAAAGTCCAAGAATTGGGTGAATCGTGTATTTTAATGAATCCTTGTACCAGCTCATGAAAGGGAGGTTTCTGCTTGAGACAATTTGGAGATTTCGAATTCCTAGAAATCAAGAAAAGTCTCCGTGATACCTGTACACATGTCCCAGGGGCTCGGCTATATTAACAAAATATTGAGCAAACAGTGAGAATATGTGAAAGACTTGACCCACTTTCATACAAATCACGATGTTTTCGGATTGGCAATACGGTCTTATATTGGCTTTGTTGTCACATCGGCAATAAGGAGATGTAAATTTATGTTCTCTTTGTACGCTGCATGATGAGTCCGTAAAATGAAAAGCATCTAAAATGTTTATATCAAGTTAAATTAACACTGACCGTAATACCGATTTTTACAGTATTTCTCATATGTCCCAACAGTTTAAATTGCGTTTTTATTCGAAACAATGCACTGAGATGTCTATTAAATCCCATATGACAACTATGACAAGTCTAAAACTGTCCCTAATTACACGAATTTAATTCTTTAAAAATGAACACAACAGAAATTGACATTTTCATAATGAATATATTTTTACATAAAATGTTTTGATAAAACATTTGACATCTTACACAATGAGACTTATTTTTATGATCATCTTGCAACAAAGTCCGTGCTTCGCGTTTTCAATATGTTCAGAGAAGTTGCAAAATCATGAAATGATTGAATTTTGTTTTTCATGTTAAAAAAAAGAAGTACGGCTTACGTTTTTCACACGATCATTGGTGATGTTTGTAATGCTAACAATCTTCTTATTTACTAACAAAAATAAATAGATGCGTGTTTACTCTTACGTTTTCAACTCTCCAAGTGTGCCATAAAATAATGAAGTAATAAAATTTCTTTATAGCACACTTTGTGTATTCAATATACGTAATTGTTTCGTTAACTGCCTCATCAAATAAAAGCGATCTCCAATGCACTATACTAACATAACAAACTTGGTCGGTTATACATGTACATGCACTATATGATCGTCTCTGAGTAACACTGGTGTTTGGTTATACGAATATCTTTAAATCATAATATACAAAGTATGCGCATGCATTGTGGACAGTTGTTTTACTGTCTACCTGAGCCTTGAGAGATTACCCTGAGATAAATTTGAATGCATTATATTCAATATACCACGGTAAGTAGGAGTAAAGTGATTTTCTTCAATCAACAGCTAATATTAAATTTGTTTACCTTGTCTATATTTGGGTCTCTTTCTTTAAATCTAAAGCATTGTCATTTTTTATTCCATTAGTCTGATTGGCCTCCAGCTCCTTCGTTTTCATGGCTTCATTGTCAAAACCGTCATCTTTAGTTTCACCAAGTTCGGCAGCGGTGATAGCTTCAGCTGAGATGTCTTCTTTGTCCACGTCTTTACATACACAGCAATAATGAAATTTGGTCTAGAATAAAACGGACTTATTGGCATGACACTTGCAAGACAGGTGCAAGACAGTTTATATAAAATAGGTATTAAAACTCTTATAAGTGGTTAACAAATTGCCGATGATAATGAATCATATTAAATCAAATTTATTTATATCAAATATTAAAATAGGCATATTTTCATATGAAACACGTTATTTAGTTTGATTCATTTACATGTAAAACGTACTGTATATCAGGCAGCATTTACAAAAATTAAATTTAATGCCAGTAGACAAATCGGTCTGTACGTACCGTATCATGGTCTACTCCACAGCGAAGCGCTTGACGAAAAGACTTTGGAAAGCAGCAAAACATGACATCAAATATCGGACATATCAGCCTGTAGTCTAACATGGTCGTGTCAGTGAACCCTGATAAAATGTTAAATGACATTTTAAAAATTCTGACCGCTAAAATGCCTCGTAAGTAAACATTCATACCGCATTCATTTGTTGTGAAATTTTAGCTGCTGCAAGCCTATAATTCTATCACTGAACTCATTTTCTAAATGCGAAACTAACCTGTAATAGCGCTGACAACCATTCCAACCACCACAACCACCAGTACTCCAAAACCACTGTACCACAGGTACGACAAGTTGTACAGGCCATTCAGCGGGGGACTGAAACATAATATACCTCCACAGTGAAATATGTATAATTCTTTTCCCCTTACAATGGCCCATTTATACTAGGCTACCTTCATCCACTTCACTTTTCTTATTAAAAAAGGCTATTTCACTGTCTTTGTTTGCTTGTTTATTTAATATTGTCATAGCGTAATAAAATGAGACCGCACTCAAACTAAAATATTACAAACATACTTAAATGCGGATTATCTGAAGCCATTTCCTTGCAGGAGACAAAACCTACCTACGTCAATTAGAAAATAAGTTCATCTGGATGTGTCATGTATAATGTAGACCTATGAGATTCATTTTTCCACCCGAAAGAGAACGAGGTAAAAGATGTTAAAATACATTTATGTGCAGAAATTTTCAACTGTTTTTAGCTGCACTCTTCCTCAGCGATATTGTTTGACCACTAGGTGGAGTTGCGGTCAAAATGATGTTATAGACATCTTTTACCTCGTTTTCATTTGGATGGAAAAAAATGAATCTCATAAGTCTACTTACCAATGTCATCTAAGATTGGCACAGTATTGATAAATATTTATTCCACTTACTCATAAGGTGCTGCCGTGGGCATAGGTGTCACATTGATCATAACGGCTGTTGTCACATTGGTAACCGTTTCATTCACAGCATTACAACCTAAGATGGATACAGGCGCTTTCCAGACGGCGGGTTTGTAGATCTGCGCGCCGATACCGATCCAGAAGGTGAGGAGAAGACTGGTGACAAGGCCGGTTATCGCACCCTGCGAATGCATGAAGAACGGGAAATTTGGCTAAGCGTTTCGAAATTCTAAATGGCTATTTCCTTATCACTTAATCCCAAAAAGATGAATCAACATTCGCGTAGAGAGAAATTTTGAGAAACAGACTGAAAAATAACTTTGATTTCTCAAGAGATCTGTATAAGATTTGAAGGAAATATTTTCACATTTAAACTAAAGCATGTAATAATTAACCAAGCATATTTCTTATGATGAAAATCTATCAAGTTTCGTTTCGTTACCCAAACGTTCACCGCAAACCGTAGTTTACAATGTGCCTTACCTTCCAGTTAGCCCAAGGGAAAAGAACTCCCAGAGTAAAAACTCCTAGTAGAGGACCACCGATCATACCAAATAACGCAAGAGCAGCCTAGAACAAAGTCAAAACGTTCGCCATGCGCTGTGTAACGATTAACATGTATGCATGTCTCTGTTAAAATAAGGATACTTGCTTCAACTGAATAAATACAACGCTTATTGTGTCACATCTCATTTTCGCGGTAGAAATTAACGCGACCAGGTTATCTAAAACTGTTGTAGCAAGATGTTGGCAAGAACTTACAACATGTATCGGCCTACTATACTTACCTGTAGCACACCCCCTAATTGAGACGCCACGAATGTCAAGCCGATTACGATACAACCAAATACCAAAGCTGAAAGAAGACATACTTATAGAATGAGGTAAATACCATTTTTTTAAAAATAATATATAAGTTTTAGAGAATTTTTTTTATTTCTCTTATAGTTGCTGATCAGAAACATAGGACAAGCGTTGCTACATAATGCAAAGTTCTAAAACAAGATTTCGGACCGGAAATGAACTAAAGGTGTCAAAAGATTCTACATTTTGCTTGAGGGAGGTTTTCTTACACATGATTTTAGACGTCAAAGTCGCTCTACTGTCAGACATATGTTTACAGCAGAATTCCTGTAACAGATCACGCGTGCAGACTGTTGCCAAACTGTTCAGACCAGACGATAGGGTGCTGAAATGAAATTGAATGAATGTACATGTCCCTGTTGGCAGTTTTAGTCGAGACTGCTCGACATACAGTGAGCACTAAGACGGGAAAATAAAATATTAAAATACTGGAAGAAACTACAGGTATAATATTTGAAATCTAAAACAAAATAAGGAAGTTGCTATATAATTTTAGTTTGATTCATTTTATGTTGGATTTTAAAATGAATGTTGTACCTGAGCGCCCCGCTGAAGAGGCAGGCAGTAAAGAGGCCAGGTAAACCAGGCACGAAGGCTAGCTTGTCCATCACGAACAGCGGCAGTAACTGTAGCATAAAATGTATCATATATAGTCCTTCTTAAAAGACATTTTATATCGATCCACATGTAGGATACGTATTGTTATTGTTTTAGGCGTATACTACCAAGGATTAAATGTAGTACAATTATCATGGTTACATAGAAACCATGTTTAAATATATACTAAAAGTGCAGTGTGCTACAATAATTTTTCTGGTGTTAAAATGTTTTACCTGATCTAAATTAGAAATGTCTTTATTTGTCATTGGGTCACAGTCGAAGTAGTGGGCATAGATCAGGATACCGGACATGGCGCTGATGATCAGAATGGCGATCAGACCTGGCACGTTTATCCACATGGCTCTAAGAAATGCAATAGTAAACGTTTATCCAAAACTATCCGTTCATTACACGCATTGAACGTATTTGACAAATAGCTAACACCCACGCCATACTTTTTTTGTTTGAATGTTACTCGTTTACTGTCTGAAAATAATTCTACAGTAACAGAGAACAACAGCTTCCCTCATACCTTAATATCAAGTCGAGTTTTAATCCTACTGTTAGCCGTACCAAAACTCTACTTACATCTGGGCTCTCTTGAGATCGACCACTGTGAGAGCTCTCTGTACCTGAGCCTGGTTAACACCGTACACAGCCAGCCAGGTAAAGAACCCGCCAAACACACACGTCCAAACTGTATGCCGCTCACGTGGGTCGGGGTTAAAACTGGAATATAAATTATAATATATCTAAAGCTGCTATATAAAGAATTATCATACTTAAATTTCCTGTACTACTTTATTTTAATTGCATTTTAACGTATTATTCCAAGTATCATTGAACTTCACAAAAAATGGAATATCTGTAAAATTTATCAGTGACGTAAATTTTCACGTTTTAATCTTCTTTCTATCTTACTCGAGGAAATTTATTCTCTCTCCTTCAATGTTAATTCTCCAAGCGTTCTCGAATCCCCCGACTCCTATGGATCCCTGGATGAGCACAGCTAGCAGTCCGGCAAACATCATACAGACTTGGAATGTATCTGTCCACATTACAGCTTTGATCCCGCCCTAAAAGGGAGTTCAGTTCATTCATTCGAGATTCAATATTTGTTTATATCATTTAAATGATGCGTGCAGTAAGACAGACTTCTTTAACAACTGAGGGGGGGGGGGGGGGTTGTTTAATTTACAGATCAGGGAAGTAAAATTATTTTAGGAAGCGTATTTCCGCATCAGTTTTCATTTGTTTTATCTATTCATTTTACTAGGCCAATTTACTTATCTATATTTTTCAGTTATTCATTTTTGAAACAATTCACATATCCTCTGTTTTTATAAAGTAATTTCAAAATTTTATCTTCAAAGGCTTTAAACAATTTAACTGGCAAATTCATTAAAGTATAACAGTACCGAAAAATTTATATACATGGTATATATGATCACGTGAAAAACGAATTACTTACAATACTTGTATAGAAGACGCAGACGACGCCCACTGAAGCAACGGCAATCCAGCGATTCAAACCAGTCACTAAAATGAATAAAGTTTATGGAGAAATCTGAAACGTATGACTCCATTGCTCTCTTTTTGTTTGAAACTTTTATATACACGCTGTATCTTAAACGTTCATCAAGGTTGAAACAAGTTACTTGGCAGCCCAGTCGCTTAAAACTGCAATCGGGTACCTACCTTGTTCTAACGCTAAAGACGGTGCGTATAAAACTATTGCCATATATAGGATCTGAAAAAAGGTATTTCATATTGAATTGCTTATTGACAAGGGTAGCATTATAACTCTTATATCTTATTAAACATATTGCTTTCAATTCCATTTAATAACACCGAAATACTTTTCGAAAAGTTTTCCTTTGTTTTTTTCCCAAAAATCAACAGAGAGCATATGCCTTATCATTCTCTGTGAGTTAATGTTAGTCAACGGAAGTACATGTACGTTAAACAAACTGTGAGAGGCACGTGTATAAAATAAGACAAAAACACTTTAAAACAATCACTGATTCAACCGTATATATACATGGTATCTTTCCTTATTTTGGAAACGTTTTTGCTCTGTGAGGAACAAGGTAACATTGTATTAGTTGAGCCAGCAGAAGACTTAGAACAAGGTAACATTGTATTAGTTGAGCCAGCAGAAGACATAGAACAAGGTAACATTGCATTAGTTGAGCCAGCAAAAGACTAAGAACAAGGTAATATTGTATTAGTTGAGCCAGCAGAAGACTAAGAGCAAGGTAACATTGTATTAGTTGAGCCAGCAGAAGACTAAGAACAAGGTAACATTGTATTAGTTGAGCCAGCAGAAGACTAAGAACAAGGTAACATTGTATTAGTTGAGCCAGCAGAAGACTAAGAGCAAGGTAATATTGTATTAGTTGAGCCAGCAGAAGACTAAGAGCAAGGTAACATTGTATTAGTTGAGACAGCAGAAGACTTAGAACAAGGTAACATTGTATTAGTTGAGCCAGCAGAAGACTAAGAACAAGGTAACATTGTATTAGTTGAGCCAGCAGAAGACTAAGAACAAGGTAACATTGTATTAGCAAAGCCTGCAGAGACGAGTGGGGGAGGTACATGTACTACTTTTCCTCTACAGAATCGTTGTATTCAGTAAACCTGCACGCTTATTATATGAGCAATTATGCAGTGATCCTTGGATTGTTTAGCTTAATTTGTAAAACATACTGTACATTATTCATTATTCTGCTTCCCTATTGAGATGCCCATGACCAGCAGTGAAACTTGCCCCTCAATATACGTGTTAAATTTTCATGAAGGTAGTAGGGTATATACATTATTGGTGATTTAACGTTTGAATGATGACCAGCCTAGCGAACTAAATGTTTACTACTTCTATCGTTATTAAACAGCCTTGTACAAAGACATTTCAAAAGAAGAGTTCATTCAGTGAACCTCCTACTACCAGAGGTGTATTGCAATATATGTAATACATTCTTGGTACTACGAATATGCAGATTACAGCGATGGAGTACGGCATTAAAGCTGCAACTAATCAAATTATGCTTTCAAGCATTTCGCAAAAACATCAAATAAGTGACGCACAGTTCATAAATATAGTACTGACCATCTGTAGGCTGAAAGTGAGAGATCCGGCTACACGCACCGCTTTGTTGAAACGCATCTCGAGATACTAGAAAAGAAATAAGTAATATTGCTGAGTGCAGGCCCTGTAAGGTTGGTACATGTACAAAACAGTTATACTTTTTCTTCTATTTAAGAAAAAAAATTAAGAACAAATAGCTACCGGTATTTTAGAGGGGTGTCATTTAAATAACGTTAAAATGAAATTTTCGCCTCGCTTCATTTTATCAGACCTACCTCGTAAGCACTGGTTACTCTTAATCGGAAGAATATTGGTAGAAATATGTGCGCAGCAACAGGCATGACTAAAACATAACCAAAGGCTATCCACAAATACTGAGTCCCGTAAACGTACATCTCTTTCGGAGTCCCTAGCAACGTTATGGCGGACATGAAACTGGCCAGCAAAGACATGGCTGCGGGTATTGCCCCCATCTTTCTGTTGGCCATCAAAAATTCATCTGTTGTTTTCTGACGTCCGCCGGTGAAAGCCTGGTATATACCTATACTGGCAGAGACAACCAAAGTCCCAGCAAACACCACGTAGTCCACGGGTCCGAAAGTGTTCACCTGAGCCTGCGGCATGTTGAATTCTGGTCTTTTGCTGAAGAAGTTTACTGATTGGATCTAAAAGAAAATCAAGACTAAATGTCTTAAACTGATTCTGTCTTTACACGCTTCGTAAACAGACATGTCTTTCATTGTAAGGTCTTGGAATTGATATATGAACATGCAATTTTTTATCGAAAAAAATCATAAGCAACGAATAAAGACTTCATATACGCGTGACAGCAGCTACGATGAACATCAGGGCATTTGTGGAGACAGACTCAACGCTGCACGGGCATTATCTGCAGCTGTCAACTTAAAACGTCACGGGCTAATTTTTTATCTGAGGAGGTCTCACTAGTTGCCTGAGATTCAGACCCGATGTGGATCAGTTTCCTAATATTTGATCGCCTTCACATGCCCGCTAATTGGTTTTAGTCCGATTACCGTGTAAATACACGGTCATTTTCAAATGAAGAGGCTCGGAATTTGCATTTAACGACAAACGTCTTTCCTAAGTTGTTAATTACAGTATTGTGACTCTATGTGGTTAGAAATGCTTAAAGAACAATCACCACAAGGTGACCCAAGGGTCTACTGGTATGGAAGGGACGTCACTTAATTATGCTTAAGGCACATGAACGTTTGGTGGGTTCTACATGTATAGATTAAGCTGAACTGCCTACGTAAGTGGAAAAGATTTAAGTGGCAAACGTTTGGATAATATTCCATATAGATAATAGAACAAGATATTTAGAGGTTCATTTCATACACTGAGAGAATCACCCCCGTATCATTACTCAGGGGTGGGCCTTAACTTTGTTTTTTTATAACGTATATAGCATAACACTTAACGGATAGTTAGTTGCCAAGTGACATTCAGCGAAAATCCTTTATTCAAGTTGCACATACATGTACATGCACTCCTTCATTCAATATACGTTCCTTTTACCTAATGCTGAATGGTTTCCCGTTACTTTGATTGGCGATCCATTAACCTTGTTTTGCATAGAGCACAGAAACCTATTCCAAGCATATTTACTCGTTTATATGCTGAAGGTGAGGGGCGTTTATTTTACCAAGTTACGTGAGAAGTTATGTGTCATTACGCGACGCGTTAAGCTGATAAGTATGAAATGGAAGATTGGACGTACTAGTTTGTACCACAATATTCTCACTGTACCTTAAGCTATCTTCGCATTACTGCCCGCCTCTACCGTCCCTTGCATTTCAAAACTCCACACAAAATAAATGCACCTTCACCTCCATACACTGTATGTATATAGTCCCCAGCAGGCCGCACTTGCGTGTAAGCAAAAGATTACACAGTGGCTGCACATCTATTCTACAATACAAATACATACAGCCTGCCGTCCGACTAAGCGTACGACTCGTCTATATATGACATAATTAAATACATGCCAAAAGTGGTCCTTGTGACGAAATTCTAAATTTAGAAATGCAGTCGCTTTAATACAGCAAAGCATTGTCAGTAATAATGAGTTTTTGCTTTAACTGTGAAATAAATGGTGATGCTTACTCGGTATTTCAGACACGATAGACGAACGTTATCAGTAAGTTTCCACTGTCTTTTGATCAGCCGAGTGGTCAGTTAATGTCCCACAGCACACAACGGGTCGGTGTTGTACTCAATAATATTCAGAAAGCTTGTACAGCATACTCAGGTCCAGGTGTGGTAGAACTATGGGCCATGTTTAGATTCCCCACTGATGAACGGTGGACATGAATTACCTGTATGATTAAATACGCTAAATGAATAAGTTGTACACTTCTGTATATATATATATATATTGCCGTAACGTAACTCAAAGGCAAAGATAGTTACCCCCTAACAGCTTTACTAGGCGTGACAAACATTTAAGCCGGTCAAGTTGACAGCAATTTAGTGAGACTCCCCAGTGAGATAGATCGATCCAAATATCTGTGGGAATGGTCCTTAACATTGATGCATGAATTTGATGTCGACAAAACTCCACCTCCAACTTGACAGGGGTTAGAGTGGGCAAAAATCAAGTCGTTCCTCAAGCGGACGCAAGTCCAGAGTATCAGCAACTTAATTCCCCTATCCGTCCGAGCGCATGAGCTATATAGCGGTGTTTACCTTTAGTATAGCCAGGCTTGCGGATATTTTGTATGTTTACCCGCGTGTGCACGCATACCACTCGTTTATGTATATGGTAGCTATTTACAATACCCTACGGTTCCCCCGACCTGCCTGGGTTTATTGAAGCACCGGTTAGTACTACCTATATGCACATGAACAAGCAAGGTGGTTCACCGCCATTTTTTAATCAAAAGCAAAGTGCACAAACAAATATGTATATGCACGGGTGCATGCAATAACAATGTGCTTATTTTTCCCAAGACGTTGATTAAGGCATAAATCTCGGTCGCAACCATTGTATATCGAGGGTTAGGTGATAATTGTCCTGGACTGTATTGCAAACAGAAAGTAAAATTATAAAAAACGTGTGCGTTTTGCCCTAATGTTTAAAAAAGTTAAACATTAGGGCGTAGAACTCAATTATAACTCGATCTCTAGCTAACTATTATAGTAGCTAAGATTTAGCATCTCTGTGGGTGTTACCGATGCTTTAGAACTCACCTGTGTTCTTACGATGGTATGAGCCAGAGAAACTTGAGTTTTACATGCATGATTACGGGTGTCTCTAAAACGAAGAATTGATCAGATTGTGATGCCACTGTTTATGTGCAGGTCACAGTTTTTAAAAAGGGCTTGGTTTCCTTTCGTTTCGCTCGTTATAATATTGTATTATGGAAGAAGGGAAAAGGGGGTGCCCCCAGACTGAGGGGGGGGGGGGGGAGTAGAGACCCATTCAGTGAGCCGTTCTCCGGTTCAACCATCGCTGTCACAGCTATAAAACACATCTTTGAAGATGTCCTGAAATGAAAAATTGTCTATCATATTTCAATAACTCATTTATTGCTCGTAACTCTCTCTCTCTCTCTCTCTCTCTCTCTCTCTCTCTTAGTGGAAGGAAAAGAAAGTACGGTAACAATTGGAACCAAGCCTAAAAAGCGAAAGAGGAAAACATTCACTTGGGCTCTGGCAATGTGTGATGCTGATGGCATCTTTTATCAATATCTGAGATTTAATATTTTCTTGACAAATTTTTGTTCATTTTTATGATTTATTAGTGTCTACTGAATAAATAAATGGGACTATGTATTATAAAATACAAAATACAAAAACGGCGGATCCGTGATGCAATAGAAAATGGATATATCGACTGTTTTTGCGTTTTCCAATATTAAAAAGTGAAATACATTTAAAAAGCCTCACCTTCGCTTCAAGTTTTGATGAGAGACTTGGACAAAGTTCCTTTTTTTCGATTCAAAATTGAAAATAAAAAAAAAAACGGAAGACTGTTCGTTTTTCTGATTGTCATTTTAGAAATAAAAGTGGTAAATCGGAAGTACAGATACACACTCAAAGCAATGGCGTCTGGCAAGTTTGTATAAGAACTTAACTCCCATAGCAAAAGAGTGTCACTCCTAACGCAATGAGTAAAATGATGCAGAAAATCATGTCATGAACCAATGTGCTTTATTCAACTTGTAAAGAGTTTTTTTCACAAAAATTACTGATTGTACAACAAATGAATAAGCTAACCATAGTAAAAAAAATAAATAAAGACACATTTTGGAATTTTGTACAGTATCCTGTGGATTGGAGGACGCACTTGTCGCGATTGGAGTCAAAAAGTTTTGCAACGTTTTAAAAGCCACTGACAATGTAATATCTACGGTTGCTATATATTTTAGTTCAATAGCTGATAGGTTTCCAACCCTATTGTTTGTCTTTAATGTATGGCTTAAAAAGGCTTCCAGCTAGTTTTTTAATCAAAAAGCCAGTTATAACTAGACCGTGTATCTGACCAGAGGGGCTACAGGTACATGTAGCCTGTCACGCAACGCTGCACTGGCTGGAGAACAAAAACGTCATTATTTTATTTATTTTCTAATTACTCAAATATACTTTAAACCTCTCACCAAATGTTGTGTCATCACTAAAAGACTTTGATGAACACTCGCAAAATATCACGACTCAGATACGTGTCCCCCATCGCCACAGTATCATTACTCCCCCACATCGGTATCTGGATGATTATTTTAATTTCTTTAAATTGGGTGGACCTTTGTAGGATTGAATAAAACTTTTATGGGTTCTTTTTTGTGGGGGCGGGGGGGGGGGGGGGGGGGCTGTACATCTCCCAGGGGAAAGCTTGGCTGTCATTTGAACTAAAGTATCAAATTAAAAATAGATTAAAACATCAAATCGACGTGACGTGGGACGCGTCAAGCAATTCGTGAGAGGGAGTATTTTGCTCTTTACCCTAGAAATAATGTTGGTTCCTAGCTTTGTGTAACAGCATATCAAAATCACAAATACAACAAAAAACGTTTCTTTTATTAAAATATATATTTCAAAGCACTTTCATCGATATACATGTAGATAATAATATAATATTCAACACATATATGGAAGCTCACAGAATACGTTGTATTAAAACAAGCACGCTTTTTTTTTTATCAAACTCACATAACAGAGTCTGGCAGCACAGAGCGTTAAGTTCACATAAGCTGCAAAATTGTCAAAACTCTACTTAAATACCATACTTTAGATTTAGGGGTACATGCATTCCACCTTACATCACACCTGGGAACATGTGTATACTAAAAACTTCACTTGAATATGATACTGTAAC
The DNA here is from genome assembly GCF_051362555.1 of Lingula anatina. Classification (NCBI taxonomy): domain Eukaryota; kingdom Metazoa; phylum Brachiopoda; class Lingulata; order Lingulida; family Lingulidae; genus Lingula; species Lingula anatina. The sequence goes on from NC_141767.1 coordinate 42,199,287, forward strand.
ACTGGTCTACAGTTTTGTTTTGTCCCGTCTCCGATTAATGTTAAATCTTGTTTTACGAGATATATCAAAAGTTAATGCTTAGATTAACGAGAAGAGATTAAAAGACCATGTGCTTCTTGCTTGTGTATAGATGAATGACGTTTTTATCGGCTATTGGTAAAACAAACATACCTGTTCCAAGGCTGTAAGTATTGAATATACGATGTAAGATGTTTAAGAAGGCATGCAGTTTCGGTAAGGACTGTGCACCTTTAAAATATCGTGTGTGTATCGCGTTTTGCACACTCTATAAGCAGATAATTAGATAAAACAGACAAATTTAAGAATAAAAAAAATAAATCATAAAATATGATCATAAACTTTTAAAGAAAGCTTTAACATATATTTACAAAACGGCGATTCATTACTTTTCGTTCACTCATCCTATTAACAGGGGAATGTCGCAATATTTACAATCGGGTAAACTGCTTCAGTTGTACTCCGTCTACATTTCCATTTTGCTGGTGCTCTAAGTCATAAACGTGACCATTTTTATTGCCCGTGCCATACGTTTCGGTCTCCTTTTCCATTGCGGGATTATCAACGCCATTTTGATTTTTGTGTTCCTCCTCTGTGACTCCGAATGACGTAATGGGATCTGGATGGAAGTCCTCTTTGTCCACGTCTTTACACAGACAGCAGTAGTGCAACTTTTCCTGTAAAATTTAAAAAATATATATATATATATATTCAGCTATATTTGGCACCTTCATATAAGGATATTTCTGTCTGAACGTTCATTTCGTCTTTAAGGAGAGCAAAATGTTGTAATTATGGATATATACTGAATTTTAAAAGAATGTACTGCTCGTGTACAGTAGCACAGGTATGTTTTATCGATGTTTTTATGTAAAAAATATATATTCTTGTAATAAAATACAAGTTAAGAAGCTGTTAAGCATTTTAAAAGTTCTCATTGTTGAAAATTTTAAATGTAGAATCAACCCTTTTATGATAATATTAATACTTTGTTATTCAACCATACACTAACCAAATCATGGCCCACTCCACAGCGGAGAGCTCTCAGGCAGGACTTTGGAAAGCAGCAAAACATGATATCAAATATTGGACATATCAGCCTGTAGTCTAACATGGTCGTGTCAGTGAATCCTTTGGAAATAATGTAAAAATCATTGTGAATTAAATGTTATTTTCTCAGTTCCTTCATCACACAGCAAACTAGTGTTATCCGTAGCTGACCCATTTCTTTGCATTTATCAACCATTGTTTTAAACATTCAATTATTCTGGTATTTAATTCAATATTCAGTTTCCATTTCAAACGTTGAGTCTGATCATAGAAACGTTTTCAAATAATACACTGAAGTGACAAAAATCACTCTATTCCGTTATTTCAATGCTGCTGTGTGCCGTCCATAAAACTACATGTACCAGTATCTGCAGTACCGTATTAGGGATACAGCATTTACCGCTATTGACATACAGTATGTGACAAGTGATAAGATACTCATGAATATACGTAACTTCCGGTAACTCCGGAAGTCACGCGGTGAATTTGACCTTAATATTCATTCACTGTGTGTGTGGAGAGACGAAGAGACACGTGTGTTGTGTGCTCTAGGCTTTTTCAGTGTTATCAGGGTTAGTACAGGTATTTACTTATAAAGTATTATATTCATTCATAGTTATTCATTATAAAAGATACCGATATTTGTCTCACATTCAATATGTCAGTATTTCAGTATGTATGTATGTAACTTTATAATAGGCCTTATTAAAATATTCTCTTTGTACCTTTTTCAGGGGGCCTTATATATGCCATTTTGTATGTCATTTTATTACATATGACTCTATATGCCATAATTGAATTGAATAAACGTTAATTTTTGGAAAACCAATCAACTTTGTTGCCATGCTATAAAATACAAGAAACACTCGGTTACATTTGGCGCTGCGAGCAGGGTAAGATAGTGTGGCACATGGCATATATAAGGCATACAAGTAGTTAGCCCACCCCGCCCTTCCTTGAGCCAGTGAACCAGAGCCAGTGACCTGTGTGAATCCTGTTCAGGGCTAGTGATGTAATTGAGCCAGGGAACCAGAGCCAGTGACCTGTGTGAATACTGTTCTGGGCTAATGATTTCCTTGGGCCAGTGAACCAGAGCCAGTGTCATGTGTGAATCCATTTCTGGGTTAGTGATGTCCTTGAGCCAGTGAATCAGAGCCAGTGATCTATGTGAATTCAGTACAGGACCAGTGCATGATTTCCTTGAGCCAGTGAACCAGGGCCAGTGATCTGCGTGTGTGGACATAGTACAGGATCAGTGAAATTCGTCGTGTCAACGCAGGACCAGGGTCAGTGACTTCCTCAGTAAATCTTCATGGTGTCGGCGCAAGACCAATGATCTGTGGAGCCAGAGTAGTCTCATACCATACATTTTGCAGTGCATTACAGTGAATAAATATATTGTAAATATTGTATATATTCTTATTGTTTATCAGTTGTAGTAGTATTATATGTTATAGTTTAGTTTAGTTTTGTTTAGTTTAGTTTAACATTACATCAGTCAACTGAGTTAGAATATTGCATGTTGTTAGTTGGGTTGAATAAAAATGGCAGAGAGTAAAGAAAAACTAAAGTCAGAAATTAAAGAAGAGTTAAGATCTGAAGGTTTTACTGATCAATCATGTTACCAGTATATTTCCTCTTCAAGAAGAATAGCACGTTTTAAAGATAAGCCTTTATCTCCTGATGATGTAGAAATTAAGGAATGGGTGCAAGATATAAAAGCTCACCTCAATACCAGAAAATTTAAAGATAGGGAAGAAGCTGCCGCTTTCATTGTTAGTAATTTAGCTGGTAAAGCTAGAAAAGAAATCATTGGTAGAGGGATAGAAATTAGCACAAACCCAGAGAAAATTTTTGAAATTTTAATAAAAGTTTTCGGGGATGGTGACATACTGCCTGTTCTTCAGCAACGTTTTTATGAGTACAAACAAGGTAGTAAAGAAGATCTGCTCTCATGTTCACTAAAATTGGTTGAACTTTTTGATGAAATTTGTGTTATCAGGGAAGAATTCTTGGTTGACAGAGATAATACACTGAAAGGTAGATTAGCGGAATGTGTTAGAGATAACAGTTTGAAAAGAGAGTTGAGAAGACTAAATTTAGAACAACCAAGATTGTCATTTTTTGACCTTAGAGATAGAGCTATTGACTGGATCGGTAGGAGTGATCAGAATCAGAAAGAAACAGGTACTCTCCAAGAGTCTGCTGTACAAAATGATGAAATTTTAAAATTAGTCCAAGAACAAAGTAAACAAATAGCTCAGCAATCTAAACAAATTTTGCAACAACAGCAACAAATAAATGAGTTAATGAGAGGACAATTTCGAGGTCAGCGTGACATGATAAGAGAAGTAAGAGGTAGAGGTCAAAGTAGAGGTAGAGGTCGACATAGCAACCGATATGGTAGACAATCTGAGGTGAGGAAATGTTTTAAGTGTGGTTCAGAAGAACATTTACTTAGAAACTGTCCACAAAATCAGGATTTTTAAATGGGTTTTTAACAAAGATAGTTGGAAAATGTCCAGAAACTGTGGTTAGCATCAATGGATGTAGTATTCAGTGTTTATTGGACACGGGAGCGCAAGTATCAACAGTCACAGAAAGATGGTACAAAGAGAATATTTTAATAAGGCCTATTATAAAGTTACATACATACATACTGAAATACTGACATATTGAATGTGAGACAAATATCGGTATCTTTTATAATGAATAACTATGAATGAATATAATACTTTATAAGTAAATACCTGTACTAACCCTGATAACACTGAAAAAGCCTAGAGCACACAACACACGTGTCTCTTCGTCTCTCCACACACACAGTGAATGAATATTAAGGTCAAATTCACCGCGTGACTTCCGGAGTTACCGGAAGTTACGTATATTCATGAGTATCTTATCACTTGTCACATTCTCCCCTCCTAATTGTTTTGTCGTCCCAGACAAAATAATTGTTACAGTAATTACTTATAAAAAGTTTGCATAAGCTTGTCTTAAACTATATATACCATAATCAAAACAACAATAAACCATTATATATAATAACTACTATTTACATGACACCAGTATCTCACTTAATTATAACTATTCTTTACTCTCTTTAATCAAATACTTAAACCAAAGCTTACATCATTTAAGTTATCAGAGACATCCAATGTACATTAACATAGTAAGTATAATGCATCTTACAAGAACTCTCTCTCTACTTAAACCTTAGCCTACACAACATACTTGATAAAAGTTATCAGAGACATCCAATGTACATTAACATAGTAAGTATAATGCATCTTACAAGAACTCTCTCTCTACTTTAACCTTAGCCTACACAACATACTTGATAAAAGTTATCAGAGACATCCAATGTACATTAACATAGTAAGTATAATGCATCTTACAAGAACTATCTCTACACGGTACTTTATCACTTAACTACCCTGTACAATCAAGATATCAACTTTATACTAACTAATCACACTCTTAATACTGGAGTCTTATACTTAACTACACTTAAACTACCTAATATATACTAACTTATCACCCTCCTCATACTGGAGTCTTATACTTAAATACACTTAAACTATTAACTAAGTAATCACTATCCTAATACTGAATTTCTATCACTTAAAAACACCTAAACTATCAACTACATACTAAGTAATCACCCTCCTAATACTGGAGTATTATTACTTTGTAAAAAAAAAATAAATACAACTATACCAGCTTAGCTGTCCTGAAAAATACCTAAGCATAACTACACATGTACTTAAGTTTTTCTCAACATTAATTGTAAGAACAATTTTTGAGTCTCTACTAAATCCTGTAATGAATCACACCCTTCTGATTTTTTATTCTCAGTACCCTGAAAATCTAACTGTCCATCAGTCTGAGTAGATATTGTTTTACACTCTACAGATTGCTCCACACAGACACTTTTAGGCAATTTATTGATATTTGAATGTTTTCCTGCTGTTCTTCGCGTACTTCTCCTTAATACAGCTACTTCATTACGAAGCTGGTCCAATGACATGTTACTAAAATCCATTTCAGCATTTTGGTCACATTCCTGTACATTTGATTCAGGATTTGATTTTCTTAACACATAAACTTCATATTCCTCATTTTCATCACTTTCATCAGAATCTGAATCATTTTTGTTCACACGTTGCACATTTTGACATGACTGACCAGTCTCAACTTCACTGCTTTCCTCTTTCTGGACCCTATCTAAGACTAATTCACGAGCATCCATCAATGCGTCACGGTGAATTGTTCTCTCAGGCCCTGTTCCATTGACACGTTTCACTTTGTACACTCTTCCCTCAATATCCACACAGTCTATAACAATATATGGCTCTGCTTCCCACTTGTCTTGAATTTTATTCCTTCCCATTACATGGAAATTTTTCACAAAAACGTGGCTTCCAAGCACCAAAGGTCTGCTATTTGCTTTCACTTTGCTTCTTTCATGGCGTTTAGTAGCTTCATTTTCTGTATATTTCAAAGCTGTTCGGTATGCTTCCCGCAGGCGTTTCTGGTGACCAACAATCCAGTCATTCACTTCTTCCCCTGCTGTCTCCCCTCCTGGAATACTTGATTTTAAAAGAAAATCAATTGGCAATCTTGGCTCTCTCCCGAACATTAAAAAATAGGGAGAATACTTCGTAGTTGTATGAGGTGTACAGTTATATGAATATACTAATTCTGGTAAATACTCTGGCCAACGTTTTTTCTGTTCTTGTTGTAGAGTTCTTAAACGGTCGTGTAATGTTCTATTAAAGCGCTCAGCTTGAGAATTTCCCTGAGGATGATACGGTGTTGTTCTGCTTTTTACAATGCCATAAATTCCACACAATTCCTTTATCAATGCACTTTCAAAATTACGTCCTTGATCACTGTGAATACGATCTGGAGCACCAAATCGAACAAACCATTCCTTAACTAAAATCTTAGCTACAGTTTTTGCTTTCTGATCACGTGTGGGGATAACCTGAGTATACTTTGTAAATACATCTGTCATAACTAATACATTTTCAAGACCAGAACTACTTGGTTCTAACATCGTGAAATCTATAGCTAACACTTCTAAGGGACGCTTTGCAATTATTGAACCCAAAGACGTTTTCACACTTTTTCCTTTGGCAACTACACAACGCTGACAATTATCACAATAGTCTTTCACTTCTTTTCCCATGCAAGGCCAAAAACAACGAGATTCCAATATTTGTAAAGTTTTCTCACTCGACTGATGACCCATATTATCATGTACTGCTTTCAAAACAACAGTTTTTAAAAATTCTGGTAACAAAACTTGACATGCAACTACATTGTTATGCACCTTGGTTCTATATAATATTCCATTCACTTCTTTCAATCTACTCCAGTCTCTGAGAATTCTGTTCACTTTCTTAGTTTCTTTACGCATCTGTCGGACAGTTGGCTTTCCATGTCTCCAATATTTGAGTACTCTGCCAATCGTGTTGTCGGTTTCCTGGTATTTCTTCATATCTTCACTATCAATTGCAGGAAAAGTACTAGTGGATAAATGATTTTCTTGAATCCTTATGTCTTTATCTATACTGGCAGTCTGTGCAATCAGTTTTCGTGGAAGTAAAGTACCATAATGTCTAAAAAATGCATTTTCAGCTTGCTCATTCCACTGTACTTCTTCAAACCGCACAGAATGAGGTTCTGCGTCTGTAACATCTTTTCTACTCAATGCATCTGCTACCACGTTGGTTTTTCCTGATCTGTACTTTATCTGTAATCTAAAATTGGCTAGCTCGGCAACCCATCTTGCCTCTGTTGCTCCAAGTTTTGCAGATGACTGTACATATGCAAGTGGATTATTATCTGTATATACAACACAGTTTGCACCAATTAGATAGTCTCTGAATTTCTCTGTAACAGCCCATAAAGTACCGTGTAGAGATAGTTCTTGTAAGATGCATTATACTTACTATGTTAATGTACATTGGATGTCTCTGATAACTTTTATCAAGTATGTTGTGTAGGCTAAGGTTAAAGTAGAGAGAGAGTTCTTGTAAGATGCATTATACTTACTATGTTAATGTACATTGGATGTCTCTGATAACTTTTATCAAGTATGTTGTGTAGGCTAAGGTTTAAGTAGAGAGAGAGTTCTTGTAAGATGCATTATACTTACTATGTTAATGTACATTGGATGTCTCTGATAACTTAAATGATGTAAGCTTTGGTTTAAGTATTTGATTAAAGAGAGTAAAGAATAGTTATAATTAAGTGAGATACTGGTGTCATGTAAATAGTAGTTATTATATATAATGGTTTATTGTTGTTTTGATTATGGTATATATAGTTTAAGACAAGCTTATGCAAACTTTTTATAAGTAATTACTGTAACAATTATTTTGTCTGGGACGACAAAACAATTAGGAGGGGAGAATGTGACAAGTGATAAGATACTCATGAATATACGTAACTTCCGGTAACTCCGGAAGTCACGCGGTGAATTTGACCTTAATATTCATTCACTGTGTGTGTGGAGAGACGAAGAGACACGTGTGTTGTGTGCTCTAGGCTTTTTCAGTGTTATCAGGGTTAGTACAGGTATTTACTTATAAAGTATTATATTCATTCATAGTTATTCATTATAAAAGATACCGATATTTGTCTCACATTCAATATGTCAGTATTTCAGTATGTATGTATGTAACTTTATAATAGGCCTTATTAAAATATTCTCTTTGTACCTTTTTCAGGGGGCCTTATATATGCCATTTTGTATGTCATTTTATTACATATGACTCTATATGCCATAATTGAATTGAATAAACGTTAATTTTTGGAAAACCAATCAACTTTGTTGCCATGCTATAAAATACAAGAAACACTCGGTTACAAGTATATACCCAAATACTAGTACAATACAAACCTGTGATAGCGCTGACCAGCATTCCAACCACCACAACCACCAGTACTCCAAAGCCACTGTACCACAGGTACGACAAGTTGTACAGGCCATTCAGCGGGGGCCTGAAAATACAGGCACCCAAAGTACATGTAACTAGTTCTCCACACCATCCAGGGTGGAGTAATGAAGTAAGGTTTGCCACAAAATGGGGTTTACTGAACTAATACAACAAAGTTAAACAAATAAAAAAATTATCGAAACCTATCGGTCTGAACAGGGAATTATATCTACGGTTTAATTCCCTGGTCTGAACTAGGACGAATGTGAATCATATTATCTGTCCACTAATTAAACAGCAACGAACATCAACTATACTGGAGTTTTGATACACATTTTCGTATTCATGAATACACTGTAAATGGTTTACGACGTCGACTCACTCATAAGCCGGCATGGTTGTGGTCATCATAGTGGTCATGTCGCTGACCGAGCTGGACATGGACGCAGCAGTGGTTGTAAGGTTGACCAGACTGCTGTTCACTGGGTAACAACCGGCCACAGACACGGGGGCCGTCCACACCACCGGTTTGTAAATCTGGGCGCCAATGCCGATCCAAAAGGTGAGTATAAGGCCGGTCAACAGCCCACTAATTGCGCCCTAATGGAAATTAAATAAACTGGAACTCTCCCAAAGTCATTTAACGATGTTTAATTCAACCATTCCCTTACTTCTTTAATTTTTTTTAATTTCTTTTCTTTTCACTCTTTTTCTTACATTTAAAATGATATACGAGTCGGTGGTATTTTCAGTCCTTACGGTAAATGCTAGATATGCAGATATGCTAAATTATGCTAAAGAGGTGATAACGAACAGGTAACTCTGTCTGGTATTGAAGCTCACATCAAGCCACATAGATTGATCAACATTGAGCGTCTTACCTTCCAATTGGCCCATGGAAACAAGACCCCCAGGGTAAATACACCCAAAAGTGGACCGCCGATCATTCCAAACAGCGCCAGGGCAGCCTGAAACCGGTCAATAGTACTATTACTAAATGGATAACAACTCTTCATGTCAGATTCAAAATTCCACAATAAATACATTGTAATTAAAACATACAAGTATAATTAAATCCATTTTACCAACAAAAAAGGCGGTTGTAGCAATTATTTTGGAATCTGTGCTTGTCATCGGACCACGTCGAGCTACACAGATGGCTACACTCCGTAATTATCTCTTAAGAGATTCTTACAAAAGCCAGGCTTAAAAAAAACAATCGACTAACTTTGAACTTTGGAACAGATTCCATGACCATTGGAAAATATGGAAATTTTTATGGCACTTTTCCCGTCAAAATGAAGAGTGGTAATCCCTTTAAATTTGGGTGAGCACTGTACAAGTATGCCACCAGTATTACATTTACGCGCCTATCAGTCGTGGTACATGTACACATACTTATTCGTGGATAAAGACTATGCGTTGAGGAATTTAAGACATGATATTGGGCATTTGCAAGGGGGAGGAAGTATTGCTAATCTGTAAAAGAGGCTATTATGTTTTTGCTTGTCATTTGTGTTTCTTATTTTACTTTATTCTGAAAATGACGTGCTTTCACGCTAATATTTTCACGACAAGACACGTGGTATATATGTGCTGTCTTAGTTTAGGGTACTGCTGATGGCATTTCAACGTAGGCTACAAGCCCAAATCATTAAAGGTGAATGACTTATCTGAAAGATAATGACTTGATGCTAGCGCTATTAATTTATTGTTCCAATTTTCTTAATTCGGAGGCGGAGACTGGTCGATTTAACCTTAGAAAGAAAACTGGTTTATAAATTATACATTTCTCAACAGTATTGAATAAGATACATGTGCACCCTTATTATTAGGGCTGTCATACTTGACAAAGCATACCTGGAGTACACCTCCAAGCTGTGACGCCACAAATGTCAAGCCTATCATTATTAACCCGAAAACCGCAGCTGTAATGAAAAGTAGTCTCATGTATACCAGCACATTTTAGTAGGTCTTATAAACTGATTACTGTACATGATATTGTCCTCTCTATATTTCCTAAAATGATTGACTAACACGATTGTAACGGCAACGAGATGTTGGTACCAAGGACCAAATTGTCAAACTCGTTATTACTACTGTGGTATTACAGAGCCATGCATAACAACATATAAAATGCCCTCTTTAGTATTTTCTCTCTCAGACACCGGCTGTTTTTAAACTATTAAATTCAGTTACATAAATGACACCTTAAATTATATGTACTACATGAACCCTATATAGTGCATACGCAAGATAACGTAATACGTATCCATGGTACCATCTCAAGGTAACGTTATTTAATAATTTACATATCTAGATCGTCAATATGGTTTAACCAACATACACATTATTTTGGACAACAGCGTCGCTCTGGCGTCGGACATGTTCTTGCAGCAAAATTCCTGGAACAAGTCACGTGTGAAAACCGTGGCCAGGCTGTTCAGACCGGAAGACAACGTACTGAAGATAATGAAATAATAAATCTGTGAAAAATATTCTAACAAAATGTCTCAGCAGTCTGTTGTATGTTATTATTATATTTATATTGCTGCATTAGTATTATTTCAAAACAGAACACAAGTACCTAAGCGCTCCGCTGAAGAGGCAGGCAGTGAAGAGGCCAGGCAGACCAGGCACGAAGGCTAGCTTGTCCATTACGAACAGCGGCAGTAGCTGTCAAACACGTGTAGATGAAAAAAATAATTCCAGTTAAGAGATATGGTATCAGATACACGTATAAGAGAAATGATATGATATATACGTGGTACTATACCAGTAAAACACCACAGGTAATGAAAATAAAAACTACAGCATTGCATTGAATAAAATATAAAAAAACATACACCTTTATCAAATGGTAATTAACGCATGAAGCTGGTTAAATCAACTTTCATTTTTATAAAAGCCTTACATTTTTCGAAAAGGGTTTACGCGAGTTTGAATACTATAACAGGCATCATTATACCTGATCTTGATTGGAAATGTCTTTATTTGTCATTGGGTCACAGTCGAAGTAGTGGGCATAGATCAGGATACCGGACATGGCGCTGATGATCAGAATGGCGATCAATCCCGGTGCGTTAATCCACATGGCTCTAGGAGGTTAAAATTACTCTGTTGTACAAGACATGCATACTAAGTATCGTTGCGTCGACGGGCTACATTTTAGTTTTATTACCACCTGTTGAGCTCAACGTGTGACACTCAAATGAAGATGTTATAAGTGTACAGATAATGAGAAAACATTCCAGAAGAGATTCTCGTTCGGAATAAGATAATGGTATGGCTTCTTTAAATCACAAATCATCTCTGACACATTTGAGACCAATAAATAATGGTAAATGATGCACTTACATCTGGGCTCTCCTGAGGTCGACCACTGTGAGAGCTCTCTGTACCTGAGCCTGGTTAACACCGTACACAGCCAGCCAGGTAAAGAACCCGCCAAACACACACGTCCAAACTGTGTGCCGCTCACGGGGATCTGGGTTGAAACTGAAAGGCCAAAGGTATAGAGAATAGGATATAGGGAAACACGAGTTCCGCCCCTTAAGTGCTACCTGATTTTATTAACATTTGTGACTTATGTTGTAATCATTTACAAGCTCTGCCCATGTATACGATAAATACTCGTACATCTCAAACGATTCTATCACATGGTCATACAAATAGAAAATCTAATCAGCCTTACTCGAGAAAGTTTATTCTGTTCCCGTCTATGTTAATTTTCCAAGCATTCTGGAATCCTCCTAATTCCAGTGATCCTTGAATAAGCACAGCCAGAAGCCCAGCAAACATCATGCAGATCTGGAAGGTGTCAGTCCACATGACGGCCTTGATGCCGCCCTATGGGATAAAACAATACCAGTAAATCTAAATGAACGCGGTCACAAAAAAATACATCCTTTATTACTAAGTTGGTTTTCACCCAACATTTAACTTTTTCATGTAGATTAATGCACCAAGCTATGATCATTTTGGTACAGTAGAATGGCCGAGTTCACTAACGGTTACATACATGTACTAGTGACGCTTTAGTGAACATAATTTTTATGCAAAGTGACCAAAAGAAAAAAGATCATGCACAAACTTAAAATTAAAAGTCCAACAATTTTTTGTTGTTGTTGTTATTTGCTTGTTTGTTTTTTCTTTTTCTCCCCCCCCCCCTTTTTTGCGGGGTGGGGGCTTCATCCTATTTGAATAAAACTGCGATCATCACGTAATATTATTTGAGGAGCAGGTTAAAAAAGACTGAATGAAAATTGTGAAATGAAATAACTTGAAAAGTGACAAAAATGAGTAAAAAGTTAGGTAAACGGGAAAATCGAAACATTTTTACCGACAAACATCAATGCTTCCTTTATCCTAGCTACCTATTTAGGAGTTCGGACCCTAGATATATAATAGAGACTTCTATTTTAACCTGGGTTTCGTCGCTGTTTTCATAAAATGATATCAAAATAACACTAGTATTCAAGTCACGTTGACCTGTTATTCCGTCACTACTTGAAAGGAACGAAGTCAATTTTCAAAAAATTGTTGTTTAACTGTAAACACCTGCTTTCAATACTAGCAATATAATTCTAGTGTTTAGACCATATACATTATTTAAAAATTAGGTGAGGTAGGTACGGATGTTTTAATGGACGTCTTAAACTTCTCTGCTTTCGTCATATAGGTAAGGCGCATTCTTTGTTTGACCGAATTCTTGAGACGCGGCTCTGTTGACATCGAACGCTGCCTGCCTTTCACAAGCCCATAGCATCATTATTAAGTCCCCATTATATGATCAACACTTGTTTACTTGTTGTCTTTAAAGATGTTTTTCCCAATGATGTTTCTAAAAAAGCCTGATGTTATATCAAAACGGGTCACCTTCAAACGAACAATGAACTACCAGTATGCTCTAGTGAATGTGAATGTGAGTGGAACACGGAAGAAAGCATGTTATCACTGTGTGGTGACGTTATTTAAAAGTACTCATATTCAGTTTACCGCTGTAACCTTATTTGAGTACACAGATTTGCGTGGTGCGTGTTATTTAGGCCACATGAATTAAGCAGTTCTAAGTATGGCACTCTTGCGTGTGGTGTGAATATTGAAACTAAAAGTGAAAACAACACTTACTATACTCGTGTAAAAAATGCAGACAATTCCCACGGAACACACAGCAATCCAACGATTAAGACCGGTGACTAGAATTGCAACAGAAACAATATCATGCTATTGTTTACTCACACTAGTTATGGGAGAGATAACTGATGCCAAGACAATATTTCACAGCAACTTTCAACAGTTCAAATATAAAGTTTTTAATACAATGGTGAAATACATCCAAAGTACAACATAAGACAAATTCAATTAGGGATAAAAATGGTATACCGTAAAATGTTTACCATAATGAATAATGATAGTAACTGAGTAGTTTGACAGATACCTTGTTCAAGTGCTAGAGACGGTGCATACAAAACAATCGCCATGTACAGAATCTGAAATATGCAGTATTGCATTGAAAGTTAATGAAATGACAATTAATTAAACCTTACAATTACCTTCAGCAACGCAGAGAAAGTTAACAATTCTTTTCGAAAAAGATTAAAAAATAAAAAAAAATTGTAAAATTACCTCTAGATAAATCACACAAAGCAATTTTTTCCATTATTATTATTATTATTTTTTTATAACTAACCATCTGCAGGCTGAAAGTGAGTGATCCGGCAACACGCACCACCTTGTTGAAACGCATCTCGAGATACTAGAAAAGATGACACTTATTAAGTACTTTACTATGAAATTTCATCCTTTTAATACTGTAGGCCTACTTTTCGATAGATTCAAACCTCCTCCAGGTAGATATTCGGTGTATTGAGTGTCAAGAGTAGTAGAAATTGGTAATATGGTCAAATAATTTTAACAAATGATGCTATAAAAACCACCTAAAGGGCGTCCCACACGACGCTTCATTATGGTTATATACATTGTGAATTTAGTGTCAAGCTTGGTAAAATTCCAAAAATGGGTTTAAATTTGCGCTATATACAGCGTTTTGAATGTATGGGAGGTTTAAATGTTGAAATGGGTCTACAACGGATTTCATCAGTTATGCATAGAATTTAGGCTTGCAGTAATACATGTATTGTAAAATTGTTGTAGAAAAGTTCTGCGTTTTAGTAGTTTTGAAATAAGTCTTAACGTGAAACGTTTTCAAAACTTGTTATCATGTACATATTTCATGTTTACTATGTACTCCTTTTGCTTCCAGAAAACGTAACAAGAACATAATATCCTCCCTAATGTAACGTCACATTAACAGCAACAGTTTTGGTTTCCCTGACCTCGTAATGCGCTTTGAGAGTATCGTTGCCTTTTTTAAAGTGCGTCAACTTTTTGATCAAGCGTGACGCCCGACAATGGCTCTGTGTTATGTAATTTTGGGAGTGGTTTCCTAAGTAAAATACAAATCACACAGGGGATACGTTATGTGCAGAAATTATGAAATAAGTAAATTGTTATTACTCCCCTTTTACATAAAAAATAAATCTTGAGCTCACCTCATAAGCGCTTGTCACCTTAAGCCGAAAAAATATCGGCAAGAATAAGTGCGCGGCCACGGGGATGACCAATAAGTAGCCAAAGGCTATCCACAGGTACTGCGTTCCATATACGTACATCTCTTTCGGAGTCCCTAGCAATGTTATGGCGGACATGAAACTGGCCAGCAAGGACATGGCTGCGGGTATTGCCCCCATCTTTCTGTTGGCCATCAAAAATTCATCTGTTGTTCTCTGATGACCGCCGGTGAACGCCTGGTATATACCTATGCTGGCAGAGACAACCAAAGTCCCAGCAAACACCACGTAGTCCACGGGTCCAAAAGTGTTCACCTGAGCCCGCGGCATTGTGAATAATGTCTAAATATCTACAAAGAAAAGAATTCAAGAGAAATGGCGACAACTTGAATTACAAATTTTTCTTGTGTTTTGTTATTTAGACAGAATAGAAGTATATTCAGCGTCTGAGCTATTAGGTCGACTTATTGACAAAGTCCTATTGGCATATTTTTTATATCACATCACCCACTATGAATCGAATAATTAATCTCCACCACATTAACGCATACTTAACGTCACAATGTTGTTGTCAGTTCGTTCTTAAATCACGAATTATACGCATTCATAGCTGTGCTAGTTACTTTATAAATATAAAATTCTGAATAAAAAGGTGTCCTACATTGTGGTACAGAAAACCCAGTCTGAACTCACTTTTTCATTCTTTCAGGTATTGTGTGGTTACGTAAAGACTTTATAAGACCTGTCTATGTAGGTAGTTTACTAGCACTACAGGCTAACTGGGTGACGACATGCGCCTTCATAGCACCTTCAGATAAAGCCCAATTCAGTTACTGAAAATGCCACGGAAATATCAGGAAAAAATAAGTCCTTGTCTTGAAGGCAAAAATATATATATCCTACCTTCAATGTATCATATCCTAGATTACAAAATTCTAGTCTTTTTATCGAAAATAATCCAAACTTCTATGTTGACCCCACCTTGCTACCTCGTTTTAAAGAGATCCCCATCATTTCATACCCAAAATAACAAACACCTGTAAATTTAAATTGTGTAATTCTATCCCAAAACGATTCATCCATGAGATCCCTGGGTAAGACTTCAGTTGCACACCCCAGGCGTGATCATGATTGTTCGATACGGGTGACCTTCTTCCATGAAAACCTAATTGTCTGGGGGAACATTGTCAAAAATAACAACCACTTGTCTGGGACTAAAACTTGTATCTTTGTCTCAAAATGTTTTACCATCGCTAACACGTTTAGTATGCCAAGTATATATATAATCCCATAATATGTTTTGGCGTCTCGTTGTAAACGGCCCCATATAATCCTTGCACAACCTTAGTAAAAAATACAGGTGAACACTGAAGGGCTGCGGTGTGACATGCATTTTTTTTCAATATTATGAACTGGAGATACATGTAAATGTTTTTATGTCTATATGTATAGCGGAGAATATATTAGTTTTTTATGTTGGCGCTATATGTTACAGGACACAGTCTTTGGGTGGTGGTGGTGGCGGTGTGTGTGTGTGTGTGTGTGTGTGTGTATGCGTGCGTGCGTGCGTGAGTGTGTGTGCGTGTGTGTTGTGTAGGGTAGTCCATGCACAACTGTATATTTAAAAGTAGTGAGCCAGGAATCTGGACAATGAAAACGGCGTTGATATATTGAAAGAATGACGCCGAAAGCCACCAAGAGAGAGGTCATTCCTTGCATGAATGCTGTGAACTCATTGACAACAAGGTGCGCTAGCAGTCTGCTACAAAAGCATTGTACTATAATTTTGTGCACTATTTTAGAAGCCCCTAATATCGGAAGGTCAATGCTGTGACTGTGCGCATATTCAGGGCAAGATGTTTGATAGATACAAGTACGGTAACAGACGTCCATGCAGCATACGCTGTAGAATAAGTAAACTTGAATAAAAACTTTTACCCTTCAAAATATACTAGTAAGTAACCTACTGGTACTGACAATTAACAAACATCAAAACTAATGGGATTGCTCTCCCTAACTGCAAACTTCGTAGGTACACCAGCAGTCAATATTAAATGCCCTGCAGGGAGTTTTATGAATGAAATAAACGTGTGTGAACAAACGTATGGAACAGTCGCCCGTAAACTCTACGTTCGTTATAGACCTGTACACAGCGAAACGATGATTTTCCTGGGAAAAAACCAAACCCTTTTCCTTTGTCACCAAAGTACACTAAATTAAAAACCGATGGCGGAATATCGATCTACTAACCGGTTGTTTTAAATAAGTTTTGAGCCACTATCGTAATGGAGATAGGGGACTGGTGAAATCCACTGGTAACGACGAATAATAGCAGTTAAAAAGTCGAGAACGAGTTAGCATATCGTTCTTTCTCAAAGGTTTTGGATAGGGTATACATGTGAAAGACACATTTGTCTTGAAACTGAAAACTATGTAGATAGGTTTTTTATTTAGGTTAAACTTTTAAAGCATATTATACAGTGTTTAATATGCAAAGCGAAGCAGAATGTACTAGAATACAAATAAAGATGTTACTATTACAAATCTGATAAGCAACTTCACTTACCGCTCGACCCAATGAATTTCTCAGATCTTAGATGCTGTCTGTCGTAAGTACGCTGAAAATGTATTGTAAATGTCCGCGCCTCGTAAATCCAGCTGGAATGATGCTCTCAATAATGACCAGAAACTATATCAAAAATACATGCTGAACAAGATCTATTAGGCTCAAATGGGGTTGCTCTACCAATCAACGATTGGAATAGAACGTCTGTTAGCCCAAATGAACACTAAATAGCCCAGCCCCTTCAGTGGTGACGTATTCTGCTTCCTTCAACCCAGCCAATTATTGACGTACAAGTTTACGTGACTATGGAGGTCAGCCACAATGAAGTGAATGGAAGGTGTCTCAGTTAAAAAATAAACACACATATAAAAAAGAGAATGCACCCACGGTAAGAAAAGGTAGTAAGACTAGTCACACCATACTGAGTAAATGACAACAATCTCCCATCCCTCTTTTGCATATACCTAGAGTGTAACGAAATATTCCTAAATCAGTTATATTTTCTGCTCATTTTTGTGTTATATTCCTGCGGTATAGTGATATCTAATAGCTAATTTAATTCAGTGGCTGCTAAAGAAGCAATCGAGGGAGCATATTTAATATCATTTGCCATTGTTCACCTGTTTCAAGGCTAGTCTGTAATACGGTCAGATATAATATAATGTAGGTGTTATGATAATGCGAAAAGCAAAGTGCTCGTAAATTTGTACATGTGC
The DNA here is from genome assembly GCF_051362555.1 of Lingula anatina. Lineage (NCBI taxonomy): Eukaryota > Metazoa > Brachiopoda > Lingulata > Lingulida > Lingulidae > Lingula > Lingula anatina. The sequence continues at coordinate 42,217,159 of NC_141767.1, forward strand.
TTGATGTAATAACTAGGCTCAACATCTAAAACTAAAACATTTTATAACAATAATAAGGCATCATGATATACAGTATGTATCAGAAAATGTAGGAAAACGCAAAATGTATTTGATGATATATAATCACTATGCCGTCTAAATTTGGTAAGATTAACAAGAAAAGAGAGAAAGAAAAAAGGTAAAATACACGTAAAAGCATATGGCTTAAAACGGCCTGCTTAAAACATGTATTTGTCATCAAGAGGTCGAGAAAAAACTCATTTTGCTATTTGAGCAATAGGAAATCTTCTCGCTCCCATCACTCTTAACGAAGTGCGTACATACATGTATCTCTCTAGATTTCCGGCATGTACGTACTTGTCCAATGTAGAAATCTCCAATTCCTGTTATATGTTAATTTTGAATTCGTATATAAATGGCTGAATAAACTCTTATCATGTATTATGATCGTTACTGTCCGAAATATTGAGATAATGTGATTGAGATGCCGAAGTGTTTGTTAGCCTCTCAAAACACAATTGTAAAATCTTTGCACAGCTAATACAATTCACCACCATAGTTACTGCATCTCAACATAAGGGCATTCAACAATGCAGGGATTTCCTTGTGCTGCCCACCGCCGTATAAGTGCGTATAGGAAAAGTGTTTTAAGAAAGGTTGTGATAGAAGTCACACTTGTATAGGAAAAAAATAAGTTTACCATATAATGGGCTGATTTACAAATAAAATAAGGATTTCTCATAGAAATTTAAACTAGAAAAAAAATTACACACACTGGACAAAAGAAGTGTCACCCCTACTGTGCCAATACTATGGGGGAGATAAATGACTGTGGAATGATATGCTCCTGGTATCATTTTATTAACATCAAATTTCACAAAAAATCACAAAATGAAAACAAAATTTACATTCTACCAAAATATGCAGTTTCAAGTCCAAAATTAGTACTTAGTGGCATAACCACGTGACCTAATAATAGGTGCCAGTCTACGAAGCAAGGTTTCATATAATTGTCTGATGCGTTCAGGGCTTATGCTGGCCCAAGCATGAAACACTGAATATAACAGAGTTTCTCTGCTGATAAGACGGGCATTTGTCAAAAGTTTTGACATATCATTCCACACATTTTCTATTATGTTTGCATCCGGACTCTGGGCAGGCCACATCACCCTGCGAATGTCCTGTTGGTCAAACCAATCATCAACTGCTCTGGGCCTGTGACAAGGAGCATTGTCATCCTGGTGAACAAATGGATAATTCCTGTCACCAAACATGTCAGTAATAGATGGTAGCAAGCCTGACTCCAAAACATCGATATATTTCTAGTGATTCATGTTTCCATTAACCACTATCAATTCGCTCAAGCCATGGATGCTGATGCAGCCCCACACCATGATGAATATGCTGCTCCGGGTTCGAAAATTCAGTGCATGTGGTTCAAATGCTTTACGATCAGTTTGCCAGCATAGTACCCGTCTGTCATCAGAGGTCAGACCAAAGCGACACTCATCAGAAAAATATATAGGACCAATTGTCATGAACTGTCCAGTTCCAGATCCTGTTGACCCTAGTTTACTCTACGTTGCCTGTTTTGTAACGATATAAGAGGTTTCAGTCTTGCTACCCTGCTGTACACTCTCTGAGCATGTAACCGATGCCTAGCAATTTTCACATACACATTCTTATGTGTGAAATTGTTCCACTTTGTTGTCAACTGACAAGCAGTGTCGAACTTTGACAACCTGGACATCAAAATCAGTCGTCGGTCTTCACGGCCAGTATTTTTTCTTGGACGACCCATCAGAGGCAATTTGTCTCTTGATCCAGTGTTTCTATACCGAGACCAGACCCTCTGCACGGTTCTGACTGAACAATTCAATTGTATCGATATTCTGACATTGCTTATATTCCGCCTCTTCAGGTTAACAACTTGCACCTATAACCGTTAGATAATTGCCTGTATCTTGCCATATTGGACGAAGACAGGAATAACATTTGCTGTACATGTACAAGACCAACAATACAATTCAATGGTATAGCGGTTTTATACTCATTAGTCACATTATAAGTAGACCAGGCATTATAAATACCCAAGATCTGCCTACTTTTATTACTCTGAGTTAGGGGGTGACACTTCTTTTGTCCAGTGTGTGTAAGTGTATATGGTGTAAAAGCACACTTAAGTAAGTTACTTTAGGTTGATATTAAATATAACTGCTAATCCACTATGGCACCTGATTTTCACACGATAAAAATGAATCACGAAACTTGTCTACATTACTTGAGAAGATATGGACACTTTCAATTTTGGATACAGAACCAGCGTTGCTGTTCCTCAGTTAGCTTTTTTTCATGGATTGAAGATGGTTGCCGAGAACATTTCTTGTCATACATTTATGAGATGGTAAAGTAAGAGGTTCGTATTTCACATGGACCCGAGAATTCCGAAATTGACTTTTCCTCAAAAAGCGCATGCAAACCGAATAATTTGCGGAATAGGACTTTTCAGTAAAATTGTGCATTTGTATACGAAATATTCAAATTTTTCACGAAATTTTAGTTGTGTCTGGTAACATTGGTTTTAAAATAATTACCGAGGTACTCCTCCAAACTACACTGTACTTGAACCATTCATGTTTATCGAAATATTTTTACATGTAGCATCGCAGTTTGTAATTAACACATGGTAGAATAAGCGATATTCTCTTCACTTTCAACGGGCCAATAACTATCTTCATTTTTGCATAGACCAGTTGACTGTATTTTGTGTTGCTACATTTATATTTATAATCAGTAAATAGTTCTGTGCCTGTCCGTATGTTTTGATGCTTTGTTTATTTTGGTTGAAGAAGGTCGTAACCCGACGTTGTCAAGAAATGAGGTTATCTCTTCATAAAATAAGTACTTGTCAGTAGTGCCCAAGTTTCCTTACAAAAGGATTTTTTGACGTTAATGCCCATTTTGGCACCTGAAAACAAAGGAATCTGTTTTAACCCGACACACCCTGTCAATTAGGGCGTTTCTTTCAAAAGAAAAACATTCGTGCATTTTTTTTTTACTTTTTATAGAATGATGGCCTTTTTCTTAAATACCTGGATTCTCACATTATCTGCAATTGTAGTTTAAACCACTGGTCTTGAAATTATAGGTTGTTCATGTTTATCGGCACTGTTGTGGTTAGGAGTTCCTTCTACAGGGTAATTACAAGGGGAAGGTTGAATAAACATTTATTCTAGTGCTAGTCCAAGTTAAAAAAATCTTCAACAGATTTTGGCGGAAACCCAAAACGACTTTCCCACCTTGTCAAAATATCGCTAGTGGTTTGGTAGGTCTCCTTTATATTTTCCCATGAGCATTTTAAGATCAACGAAATTTGTCGCTAACGTTTCGAAACAAAATCTTTACATCTTTTCGTATGTATACTTTTGTACGTTTTCGAGGGAGTGCTTTCTTCATTTTATTTCATTTTTGTTGCTTAAGAAAAAAGTTCGAGCTAGAGAAGCACTAAGTCAGCTCAGACATTCACCAAGACACAGCTCCTTTCCCATTATTTATTAATTAATGATTGTAGAAATACCAAAAGTGAAATTTATAAATTTCCTCCCATGACTTTTGAGTTCGGCTGTTAAACCATATGCCACATTAGTCATAAATGCTCATACTGTAACTGTATAAGTGTAAAAGAAAAAAAAAGAAATCATGATCAAATCAAACACCCGCGGCACCACGTAGCACGAAAAAAGACAGTTATTATATGGTATAAAAGATAACTATAAAAGGATAACCCGATTAAGATACAATACTGATTAAGATAAATTACCTTACATACCACTGGTTAATATTTTACATGTATAGATAAGTTTCCAATACACAACAACAGTTCATAATATTTTAAATTGTTGTTGGAAGCAGCCCAACTTAGCGAGCATTCACATCGAGAAGAGCCGAGGTCTAGTTAGGCCGCGACCTAAATATGGCGGACCTACATGAAAGGAAGACCGCTAATCCTGTTAATCTTCACCACTTGTCGTCGCTGCAGGAGCACAGTAATTAAATCTCAGCTCAATTCAACCGGTCGAGGGACAACGCGTGGAGAAACCATTAAAAGATTAGTGGTCTTCCTTTGATGTAGGTCCGCCATATTTAGGTCGCGGCTTTACTAGACTTCGGCTCTTCTCGATGTGAATGCTCCCTTATTTATAGCATATCTATGCACAATTTATATAAACGACATTTAACCTCATTTAACTTGTGTAGACCAACAATATTAACACCCGATGTGAATTATTTATGTAACATTTTAATTGCGACTTTAAGTGAAGGTTCTAAATACATTAAAACCAATGAGTTAAACCAAAGTAAAGAGGCCTATATACTGAATGAAATGAAATCCTATAACCCTATTCATTTCATCCGCCGTTTGCCTGGATCATCGAAGTATATGTTACGATCGTCAAAGTAGCACTCTTTAAATGTCTTTCCGTGACTTCGTTCAAATTCTTCTTTTTCGCATCTCATTAAATTATTTGGGTGCAACTTCTCTGAAAAATGAAATATTTACGTAACAATACAAAAAATCAGATTCAGAATCCAGTTAAATAGTCCAGAACTTAATTATATGGGTAGATGATGATGATGATGATGAATGAGGAAGGTTAGGTGAAAGGTAAAAGCACACTGACAGACTTTGAACTTGAACTAATAAAATAGCTGTACGGCTAAGGTACGGCTTGATAAATGAGCTACATGTGTTCTTTGACAAAAAGGGAAATAATTTTATCACAAACGGTTATTTATTTACCCATTAACAACAACAATTGTCAAAGATAAATCTAATATTATTAAAATAATGATAAAAAATGATATAAGCACCGACGATGGTGCTGATAATAACAAATTTAAAAAGAAATAAGTCTATCAGAAACATTAAATGATAGTTGACAAACCTCTCCATCAATATTAAGATACTATTCGTAATAAATGTTTGGCGTCTTTGAAATGGTTACAAACCATATGTGACTGCACAATTTAATTTTTTTGAGATAACAGTGTGGAAATAGGTCATTTGTGCATCTTGCTTTTCTCTGTTCAAAACTTTATCATTGTGACTGAGATATAGAGCGATCATGTGAAGAATTTTTTATCTCATATTCTGAGATGTTTTACAATATTCTATGAAACAGTTATCATCAAAACGCTTAGCTTTTTTTACATTTACACATTTAGTATTATACTTAATTTTAAAATACAATGATAGACGTAAGTACTTACAGAGTAAGGACCGGTGTTCAGCGTACAATAGCATTTGTTGTTACCACAGCAGCCTCTGTAGCGAAATGTGAAAAAAAACCAGCCGGTGGGGGGATATGCGTTGTTGCACAAAGTTGTGCAGGGATTCACACTGACAGCAAACTGCGGCAAAGTGCCAAAGAAGTCTTCTTTAATGAGCTGAGAAGACGGGGAACAGCTATAAGGGGGCACTGAAATAAAATGATGAAGGATCATTCTTCATTCCTCAATCTTTAGTTTATCATCGGTGGTAGTAGTCTACATAACACACGCGCGCGCGCGCACACACACACACACACACACACACACACACACACACTATCTTACTTATTTGCATTAAGAGTTGACGCGAATAACAAACAGGTGTCGTTCAGAAACTAAATGTTTAACTTACTACCCGTTAACTTTCAAATATTATGCTTTAGACAAAGTCTGCCACGAAACGTTTGTTAATAAATTGGTCGGTTAAAAGAATTTCCTCCTACAATGTACCTGTAATTTGATTTTTTTTAAATTACAATTGCCGTAGAAATTAGTGTAAAGCTTTATTTTCAAACAAATATATACGTTAAAGGGATAATAACTCTTCGTATGAAATCTATATTTCACAATAAAAACATTGTGAATAACTCATAGAAATATAAAATATTCTGTTTTATGACGAAAACAGCAGTTATAGCTATTACTCTGATATCTGAGCTTGTCTTCAGATCACGTGACCTCCATTGATGGCTATACTCTGTTATAATCTCTTAAGAGATTTTAACAAAAAACCAAACTTTTTAGAAAAAAAACCAGGGACTAACTTTGAATGTAAAAATGGATTCATCAACCATTGGTAAGTATGGGGAAATTGTTGTTTACTCCAGGAAAATTCATTTTTTGGCCAAAACGAAGAGTTATTATCCCTTTAAGTGTCGTGATATTTAATCAAACAGCGCATGCAAAACAAGGTCTTAAAAGTTACGACTCACATGTAGTGGGGGCGGTGGTGGTCGACGGGGTTGTAGTTGTCTCCGTGGTTGTTGACGTGGTAGTGGTAGTTTCCGCGGTTGACTCGGTAGTGGTAGGAGCAGTGGTTGTTGACTCGGTAGTGGTAGGAGCAGTGGTTGTTGACTCGGTAGTGGTAGGAGCAGTGGTTGTTGACTCGGTAGTGGTAGGAGCAGTGGTTGTTGACTCGGTAGTGGTAGGAGCAGTGGTTGTTGACTCGGTAGTGGTAGGAGCAGTGGTTGTTGACTCGGTAGTGGTAGGAGCAGTGGTGGTTGACTCGGTAGTGGTAGGAGCAGTGGTTGTTGACTCGGTAGTGGTAGAATCAGCGATGGTGGACTCGGTAGTAGCAGGTTCGGTGGTTAACTCGGTAGTTGTAGAAGATGCTGTGACAATTAAGAAATGTCACTTGTGATTTTCATCATGCTCGTAAGCATCTATTTGGTCCGAGTCGAACGGTCATTAGTATAGTTAAAATGCCGGGGGAAATATTACTTTTACACTGCAACTTGGTTATTACATATATGTTAGTTTCACGTGGTATATACAGTATTATTAGATAATATAAGCAAATAGTTTAGATAATATAAAATAATATAATATAATATAAGAATATTAATTAATTAGAGAATTTTAATTAAAATTAAGATATAATAAGAAAAATAATAAAGCTCTTACCAGTTGTGGTCGCTGTGCAGATTGAACACTGAAACAATTAAGTAATATCATCTAGAGACTAAGTTTGCATTTTGTCACGCTAGTAATGAAATGATTGTTTGTAGAACAATCGAATGTCTTCATTTTTAAGGACAGAGAATGCAAATTTCTGTGTGAAGACAATCCGAGTTTGGTAAACATTTACTTTTTCACATTGGAACTTCATATTTCATATCACATATAGTCAATAATGCATCTGTGCATATTGTCAAAACGGCGAATAGGCCAACTAAACTGCGTTGATATTTGAGGTAAAGTTTGACCGCTGACTCTTATGGATTTAAAGGACTGTTTCCTCCAATATTTTACTCACTTCTTCTCTTATCATTTTTATTCATTATCACCTATAACATAAATTCATTATTATCAATATATATAAACTTACAGGAGAAGGTGTCAAAAAGACATAGCAGGTACACCTGTTGGCACACGCTTCAATCCCACAGCACCCAGTAAATATAGGGAAAACAGTAAAACATGCTGTCACGCAGTCACTTTCTGAAGTGGTGGTGATGGTGGTGACGGTGGCCGTGTCGTAAAAATACAGCTTTGAGCAATCTAAGGCAACATTAAATACAATAAAATATGAGAAAATTCATACGCAAATATATTTAAATCCGACTTGAATGATATCTATGCGAAAAAGATACAATTAAAAAGACAGTTGTGGCAAATAACAGAAAAAATTAACCACATTTTTCTCAAGAGGCATCACAGATTTTGGCAAGATCCTTTGAACTGAAAATACTGCATACTTTCTCATAAATGTATATTTGTATATAAATTTTGTTACTTTTTTGTTTGACAAGTAATGATATTTCATATTTTTGACATTCAAGGTGTTTTGATAGATACATTTTTACCTGAAGATGCTGTTACGGCGGTTGGTGGAACTTAAAAAAAGATAAAATATATAAAAATATATTCTCACGAACACACTTCAATGCGAATATTGGCCATTGAAAAAGAAAATCATTTTTAGAATAGTCCACATTTCTTCTTCAATTTTCATGATTGTGTTTTGGTACAAATTGGAGTTTTAAAATTATTGCAATAAAGTTCGAAATATACATGAGGAAAACCCATAAAGTTCTAAGGTGTACGTCGCAAAAAAATATTCGATTTACTCTATTTTAGCACTTCGTCTATACAATAAGTTCAAAATTCATGTTTTACAACTAACCGAAAAAGAAAATGGCAAAGAATATTAAATAGTTAAAAGCAATTTAGAAAAAACGTTGTTACTTTCTATTTCAAGTACTCACCCAATGTTACACAAACGTAAAAAAGATTAACAAGAAGCACGAACATTTTTCCTGAAATATGTATGTGTAGCTGAAAAAATAACTGACTCTGTGCCGAATGAAAAACTGACCAGTTTCTTATATAGTCCATACCGGCATACAAATGCTGATTAGCTGAACACGCCCACTTTCTTGCTTATAAACGTATAATTCAGTGCAAAGATGGGCCTGACTCGCCCTGTCACTCTTTAACCACTTGACACTGATAACCGTGGTATGATTAATACCCCCTATTTAACTATTCAGATTAATAAATATACTCATGTATTTCAACATGTTTTAATGATAATGGAATATTAGATTTTTAAAAGTAATTAAATCCTCTTGTTGACACATGTTTCATGGCACGAGTGGCTATTAGAACAACCGGTGATACAATACAATTATTGATGTTGGGTGAGGTCACATCTAGGTTATGTTCAGCCCGAAGCCGGGATAATTGATTGACGCCGATGGTTGAGGCCAATTATCCAAACTGTGGGCAAATGAAAACATCGCATAGAAGAAGGGGCACATCGACAGCCGTTGAGAAACTGCAGATTTTTCAGGAAAACCTGTCTGTCTCAAAGAAACATCGTTTATAGGCCTATCGATTCGTCATAAAAAAAGAAATTTGTTGCAAATTGCAGCTGTACGTTGCCCCAATATATGTCATCCTGCTTCAATGAGAGATACTGGTAAGTATGCTGTGTTTGTCTGTAGAACGGGAACAAACAAGTTAAGGAACATGATGACCTGCAATTAGTGTACAATACTGCGATGTAGTCTTTATAACACTGCGAATAGCTGATGTAGAGTATACTGTATTTAGCCACTCAAAACTGTGTGTGGTACAGTGACATTGACGCGTTATAATAACATACATCTACTTGTAGCAACAAATACAATCGTTGTTAAACACAGATTTCATACGAAACCACGCACAAGTTTCAATTAAGAAAAAAATGTCCGCACGATTAACATATCCTGCAGTTGTCTTTGGCCTAATTCTCCGAGTGTTGTATCTGATTTGCTTTATTATCAGATATTTTATCTCGTAACACTTATTAGAAGACATACGATATGTGATTTTTTTTACTTATCAATTTTTATTCTACCCATCAATATATTAATTTACCCACAGTTTCCATCAACAGATCGAAAATAAAGACATTCTGCTATTCGAACATTATGGTTGGTTGATGCTCAATAGTATTACCTGCCTATATGATATACATTTATTATGTGATAAAGAGGGCGATTTTCTGAGGGTAATTTTTTAATTAGAATGTGGATGGAAATATTAACGAAAAGTGTAGACATATCAACTCTCTAAAATATTTAGGCATTGTGATTATGGAATTGAAATTGTTGCTACGCTCCCAAAGCACAATTTAACTCGTCGCACACCTAACGCAATTCACCACCATACCTACTCATGATGTATTGAACTGATTAGATTGAATAAGAGAGTGTTTTCATTACTGAATCAAAATCAGATGAGTTACATTAGATAAACACTACAGAAAGCAACTAATTTAGGATGGAGCTTGGATTCCACATCATTTCATGGAATAATGACTGAAAATAACCACGAAGAAGTAATATACAGTACAAAATAGATGATGACATAATTAATAGACAAATGTACAAACATAACTGTACATATTATTCTAATTTTATATTAACCACATTTTGTTTGAGCCAATTCTTTTCTCTTTATTGGTTTCTTTGTCAACAAATTAACTAAAAATAGGTTCAGTCGTTTTTTTTTAAATAAAATTTTCAAAAAAGATCCAAAATCGGCTAAGAGAATCAAAGAATTTTTGGTGTTGCTACATTAATAAATTTATAAACTAATTTATAATAATTAATGATTAATCGGCCTGCCTTAGCGGAGATTTACGCTCTTTGGCTGCTTTTCTATTTCGAATTCGATTTTTTCCATGCATGGCCTGAGGCATTCACCGCTAGCTAAGGAAACGATTTTCAATTCAAAGGACAATTGGTGAAAAATTTCATGCCGTGCAGGCGCGGATCCATCCTGGCTTTGGCCGCCTTTCCGAAGCAGGTCATTGGCTAAGGGGATCACTTTTTTGGATCATTAGAATAGATTTTTAGCATTCAATATTAGCACTTGCTTAACTCCTCAGTCAATCAGATTACGTGATATTACCCGTTCTACCGTCAATGGTAGACAAATAGTCGATGCCCATATTGCTGATGTTATGCGAACCGTTCAGCATGCTCGCGATTCAAAAGTTGAATTTTCTTACGATTCATCAGACGCTGGTTCAGTTTCTCAGGAAATCTTACTTTTGGATGTCGGTTACGATGAAAGTGTACCGTTTCTTACCTTTCAGGGATATCAGTTGGAGCCCAGGAGACGTGAAACATGCCCCCCCCCCCCCCCCCCTATAGAATATATGTAATACTTTATTTTAATTGAACTTAATGAAATTAATTAGGGTTTTTGTCAGAGAATTAAGCTCTCCTGGGTGTGGAGATCGAAAAAAGAGAGAGAGGAGAGTCGGGGCCATGCGGTGCGTCACTGTTTCAGACAGAGTGTGGAAGCGTTTTAAGCGCTGGACGTTGTAGTTAGGAGATTTATTGTTGGAAAAGACTGTGTTGATGTTCCGTGGACTGCACTCAATGCTTTGATACCATAAATGCACCAAGTAACGGCATAAACTAACCAAGATAGGAATCGGCGGCAAGTACACGTGTACCTCTCTGTTACATTGCATTAGTTACTGTTACGTTATGTAATGTGATATTCTGGAAACTGATCTTTATTCAGTGGAAATCTTAAAATTTCGAAAATAATAAAGGAGACATTCAGAACATATGCAAATGCGCTGTTGTTTTTCCTGACAGTTTTTATATTTTATTCTTTACGTAAGTAACGTTACGTGGCTTATCGTCAAGCGGTGCGGTTGTGTTGAGGCTATTTACAGTGGTGAATTTAGGGGTGTGTCAGGGCCACTAACAACAATGGGTTACCATCCTTGAAAGTCTTTCAAAATATTCCTATGTATTGGGGGTGCTTTTGTAAGAAAGGGGGGTTGTCTTATTATAAAAACAATTTTGTGTTTCAAAATATTGCTGTGTATTTTTAATTCTTAGCCGATAATGACACTAAAACAGTGCTTAAATCTGGGACACAAACATTTCAGTCGCAAAAGTTTTGTAATGTTTTTTGTAATAATCTCAGGGATCATTTACGGCACATACGCTAGAGAAAAACAAAAATTGCTCCTCGTCGCAAATTTTGATGGGCGAAGAAAACGGGTTGTCATCTGAGGGTGTAATCACAGATGTTATGACCCAATCCTGTTTCATTTCCTTCAGACTCGCACGACAGCGAAACCACAGCTAGCGTGTAGTTATGTTTCTCCATAGTGTTTTTATATAGTGGAGATTTCCACTGATAACGTAATGACCCAGTCACATAAATATTAAATAAGAGCGCATTCTCAACGAATTAAGCCAGGCTTTACAAAGCCGGTGACCTAAAAATGGCGGACGTACATGAAAGAAAAACCGCCTAATCTTTTAATAGTCTCTCCGCCTCCCCACATGTCGTCCCTGCGGGGTACAGTAATTAAATCGCGTCTCCGTTCGCCATGCGGAAGCTACCTGAGAAATATTAAGTGCGCATGCTCATCAGTTAAACTCGTGGTGAAGAAAGCATGGCGGCTGAAGACGATCGAAGGAAAGAAGCTCTTCTGTTCTATTATCTTTGAAAACAGAGACGAAAAAGGAATAATTTGGCCCGTAGAGCAGCAATGAATCGACTATCTACGGAGATAATATCACCAGAGATATTCACGGAAATATTAATGTTCGGAGCCGAGATTTAATTACTGTACCCCGCAGGGACGACGTGTGGGGAGGCGTGTGAGAGGCGGAGAGACTATTAAAAGATTAGGCGGTTTTTCTTTCATGTACGTCCGCCATTTTTAGGTCACCGGCTTTGTAAAGCCTGGCTTAATTCGTTGAGAATGCGCTCTAAGTGTTAGCTACTGTATCTGGTTCCCACTTTTTGGCGTAAAACGATTTCATGTCATCGCTGTTTAACCGCCGATTCAGGATCGAAGCGTGCTTTCCCAGCTCTGTGAAGTTAAATGTACTCTTTCCTAAATCTGGATATTGCTTATCTTTCCAAACTTTGTGAATATGAAGCAAAATACGATGCATATTCTAAGCGGAAAGCGTGCTCACAAGATCTGCGCAATGTTGAAATTTTGATGCCTATGTCCCGACGTTGTTACCCCGTATAGTGGACATGCAGATATATTTCTTAATTGAATCTGAACATTTCAAAGATACTGTATGTTGGCTTTTTTTTTTTTTTTTTTTTTTTTTTTTTTTTTTTTTTTTTTTTTTTGTGCAACCATCCTTCTTCTACTTTTGAAAACTGATTGACCATCTTGGTTACCCATTTTCTGTTATTGCCTTCTTTTACTATTTTCATCGTGGTGAAGAGCAGCGAAGTAATAACTGGAGAAAGGAAAATATTTTCTATTGCATTTCAAAAGTACTCAACAGGGGCATAAGTATAAATGTAAGCCCACAATGAAAGAGTCCATCATTATAAATTATCTCCTTACCGTGTAAGTTTTCCAAGACAACATAAGTGGGTTATGTGAAAAGAAGATCGTCGTGTATGGCCCTGCATGATATTCGTGAAATGTACAGAGTACCACTAGTTTTTATGCAGTCGCTACAAGTCCGTGCAGTTTAGAAACATTGCTTCATTGAATCAACTAAAACAAAGATTTCTACCTGGAGCGCACAGGGGTGCTAAAAAATAAGGATTGTGGGGACAAAGATTATAGTAAGGACATGAAGGAAACAGGGTGGACATATACCTGGAGTTTTCTTGGAGAGGGATATTTTTTAGTTAAACTCACTGCCCTGTAAGTCCATATTTTTATGGCCTGAGATGCCATATTCGTCATTTTGTGACCTGACCTGCCATTTTATCCAAAAGTGAGTTTGCGGTTTCTCCTCATCTTTCGGATCTCGGTAGGTTGGAAGAATAAAGGATCGATCATTATAAGCGATAGTCTTGGGACACAGGGTTATTCTGCAATTTATCTTTTTCAATTTACGCTGTAAAATATCACCCAGTTAGTCTGTTGATCTCGCGGATCAACCAAATTCCGATAAAGAGGATCCAGTAGGAACCTGAATCGGAAATCAACGCTAATCTAATCTAATCTAATCTAATCTAAAAATGACCGTAAATTGGGTTGCTAAACTATACAAGTAACTAACCCCCTCCCCCGAACGCCATACTAGCAGGTTCCCAAATAAAGACCAGTGAAAATTTTCAGGGCCAAAAGAGAGCCATCAAAGGGCACGTTTTGGGAACACGTTTGATCACGGCATGGTGGACATTTATAGGTGCAGGACCAGAACAGAACCTCTCAGAAACAATTAAAGCCAAAGGACCGAATTTGATCTGAGGTCCAGAGTGGAGCCGTATGTTTGCATAGATGCTTAGCTTATAACGAATAAACTTAAACTTAAGAAAAATATCATTAAACTATGTGTGTACATTTACTATGGCTAAATGCGTCTTCTTTTTAAGCTTCCATTCACTGAATGTGATTTCTCGCACACATCTTTTTGTGACAGGTCCACTTGAGGCAATCTGAAATAGATAAATGGTGGTAAAGCACGACACTTAGATACATTTAACAAAAAAATGTGTTCTAAAATGAACTTGAAAAATGCCCACAAGAGTCGTTCCAGGGGCAAACTTTCAAAATATTTTACGTAATGTGATGGTTTAGTATTGTGAGCTGATGATAGGTTACCGTATTGTCTGAAAGGTGTGAAAGGGTCTGAAGGTTTATAATTGCTCTCCTCATATCGTTGGCATGCTTATCTCTTAAAAAACTGTAATTTACTGTAACTTGCAGGTGTTACACTGCATTTCTTTTCTGATAATAATCTAAACGATACACTCCTTTGGTACGACTCGGCGTCGTGCACGTCGGTAGTTGCTTTAATAACTGTTATTAGGTACAAGCATTGAAAAAGACTAACTTGTACTGAAAGGTCTAAGACATTGCAGGATACCTGTATGTTAAAGAGACAAGCCTCATTCGAACACGTTTCTATATTTCTCAAAATTAATACATTTTATAACAGTTTTGTGCTTTGAAACCCGAAAAGCTGAGATGAATGATTTGAAAATTGTGAAAAAATGAATTAAATCACATTAAGCATTGACTGTGTTGGACAAAACAAGAAGAACTGTGAAACTGTTATTTAAAAAATCACAACATTAACAATACACAGCAAATACATCGAAAAGGTCGCAAATGCTGATGGATATAACTTTAACACCAGCTTTCAAATCCAAAGTGTGTATTTTAAGGCATATCCAAGGCCTCTGTTAGACAGCATTAAAGAGCAAAGCTGGACTCACAAGGTTTAATTACAATTTACAAATCAATAATAAGATTTATCTTAGAGTATGCATGCCCTGTTTGGAGACCAGGCCTATCTTCAGAGAAATATGAATTTATTAACACCATCCAAAAAGATCATTCTAAGGCATATATCAGGTTTTGGTTATCAATATGACATAGAGATCACAGAGCTTGACATCTCAGAACAAATGAGGGAAACTATTTCAAAATTCAGAACAGTAGCAGATTATTGGACCATTAATTGCATGAAATTAAGTTCCAATGACCAAAGCTGAACATTTAAAGAACATTTGTATAACTTTTAAAAAAATCTTTAAGTCCCTGTATGGGGTATTCACTGAGAACAATTTAGTTATATGGTCTTTCATAAGGCGATTTACTTTGATTATATTTTAATACTTTATACTTATTTATATATTCATATTGTCTTTTTAAATATCTTACCTTGAATGCATCATATCTAACAATGATCCCACAGAAACTTACTGTAGGATCATTACCGACCTAAAGAATGCCCCTAGCTCAAATTTCTCATCAGTAATTAACTTTTTGATCCATTTTGCCTCTAAAAGAGAGATTTCAAAAAAAAAAAAATTACCTACCCTACCCTATTAAAAGATGGGCTCCAACTCTACCTCGCGAGCAACAATTTTGTAGAATTGTGAAAGCCGTAAAATATATTTAGATTGTGTTTTGAGAGTCTAGAAACCTCTACGTATGCGTTACAAAAAAAAAAAGCCTGCTTTCAGCTAATTTATTTTGTGTTAGTAACTATAAACTGGACCATTTTAAGCCCGAAACTGAATTTACGGCTTTGCCATGAGCACGTGTACCGCTCCGACTGTAGTTCAGCTCTGTTCCTCAAACTTCTGTCAAACATAACGGCACACAAAAATTAATATTATAAATATTAGGGGTGAAAAAGATTATCCAGTGTTAACTGTAAACTTGGTAATTTTTTTATATACGATAATATTCAAGTTATAGCTTTATTTAAGCTCTTATACCGTGTGAGTGATTTCTCACACACAGCTTCTTGTGACAGACCCACAAGAGGCGATATGAAATAGATAAATGTTGGTAAAACATGACAATAAGATGCACATAATATAAACTGTAACACCCACAATGGACGTTCCTGACGCAAACTTTCACAATGTTATGGTAGACCGACGCAACGGTTTTACGCCTCAATTTTTGCATAAACATAATAATAACTTAGTATTGTGAGCTGATGATAGGCAAACGTATTGTTGAGTAGGAAAGTTTATGCCCTCCTGACATCGAGGGCATGCTTATCTTTCCTTTGGAAAAAAAATAACAAAAGTGAGTGACTGACGCATAGTACAAACATTTCTGTTCTGATAATAATCTAAACGACGCATTTCTCTAGTAAATGACGGTTTTATGCAATTTTCGCAAGTTGGTAATTGCTATCATTACTGTATTACTGTATTATTAGGGACATGCATTGCAGAGGACTCAATTTTACCTTTTGGTGAAAAATATTGCAATATATGTTAAGGAGACAGACTTCTTCCAGACATGTTTCTCGAAATTAATACTTGTAAATATCGGTGTATGTACTCAGAATTCCTAAAAACAATGATGTGTGATTTTTAAGATTGTGAAATTGTCACATATTTATATCTAATTTATACATCGTAAAAAAGGTACTTTAAGCCAAATGTTTGACTAATAAGTGAATCAATTGGACAGAAAGGTCATTTTTATAATTATGTCAAAGACAGTTGCAGGGAACTTCTTTAGGTGTGTATAAAAGACTTCTTTCAGACATGATTCTCTTATTTATTACTTGTAAAAATCCATTCCAAACGCCCAGTATCAAGAAGGGTTTGTCTGCTATGATTTATTATCTCGAGTCTTTTTGCCAAATTGATAAGATATAAGTTATTACACAGTTTTGTCCAACATGACATTATACATAGAAATTGAGCAGTACGTGACATAAATAATTAACAGCGTGGTATTGTGATCTAACCACAGGGCATCATATTCCAAAATTTGTATGTACCCTTTCTACAGACAAGCACAAGATGACAAATATTGACGCAGTTTTCAGTATTTATTTGTATCTCATATCTGTTATATGTGTATGATAAATTTTACCCAGCCACGACATAAATACTGGCAATAACCATAAAATAACGTAACACCATATTTTAAAAAAAGAGAAGATATCATATTCATAGAGGGGCGTGGGCGATATGTCATCCTTAGTGTGGGATAGAGGAAGGAGAGGCTGGATTATTTTCTCAAACTTGATAGTAATGATTGTCAATTCAGGTCCACAACTTAGATAAAAACCATGCATTTGATATATTGTCTATTTAAATATCTAGCCTTAAATGCATCATAACGTAAAATGATAGCGATAAAATAACATTAGAAAAAAGAACCAGTAATAAATAAAATAAAGAAGATATGGTACCCATATTTTTTGTCTTTTTATGCCTTCATATTTAAAAATCGGTGAGCAGTATAATATTATCCCTTCATTGGCGAATCCCCTAATGTTGAGGTGCAATACTATACATGAGAAGCGATGGCGAGAAATTGTGTTAGCTGTGCAAAGAAGTTAAAATTGTACTTTGGGAGTCTATCAACTATTCAGTGCCACCATAGACAATATTTAACGATTCTGTTCATTTAAATTTTAAAGATGCATACAAAGTCAACTTTTGGTCACAAAAACCAACCAAATACCAGCATATAGTTTCAAGTAGTATAACTAAGAGAATTACCAAAAGGCATTGTTTAATTTTACCCGAAAATGATGTTTGAACGGATTTTTCTGCTGGCATTCTAAGCTGTATGTCAATGGGGCAGGAAAGTAGGTCACGAAAGTAGGTTAAATTTACAACCACAAATTTAAAGAAAGGAGCAGTCTAAAGGTCTTTTATGGCTGATCGAGTGATCTATTCAGTTTATCCCTTGGCATGTCGAATTTATTTGAGTCATATAAGAATCTAGTAGAAGTGGTTTACATGTGTTACTGGGAATCCACGCTCCACCGATGCTCGGTTCGTATGTACCTTTAAAGACAGGTAAATGGTACTAGCCGCCACCCATCTCTACTCGTTCACAGTAATACAGTAATCAAAATGTAAATATGATTGTGGAATGGGAGGGGAGAGTTTCCTATTTCTCAAGAAACGATATGTCTTGATCTTTTGATGATAAATAAGTGCAGAGTAATATATTAATGAACAAAAACGAATATTATATTTTGTAGGCATAATATGTTGGGGTACAGCCCGTGCGATGTAATACATATCCACGAGAAAATCTTTCCAATGGACATGCGTCCCCTTGGGTGTGCTGTTCAACCCGGGCCTAGATTCTCAGCTGTATCTATACGCAGCTAAAACATATATTCCTGTCGGACATGATTTATTGTAGAATAATCATATATCGCCCCAGTCACATAACATCTCTAGGTGTGTATAAAAGACTTCTTTTAGACTTGATTCTCTAAATTATTACTTGTAAAAGTGCATTTCAAACGACTATTATCAATGGTTTGTCTGCTATGATTTATTTTCTCGTGTCTCTTTTGCCAAATTGAGAAGATGTATGTTATTGCGCAGTTTTGGAACAGGACATTATACATCAGTCATTCTTTGCTAGTGGTTACAAAATGTTGAATTTGACCGAAAATTTCAAACTTTCTCTGGGAAGCTGTAATTTTGTGATGTGATAGCTACACCATCACAGTTTATCATTTCATAAAAAGGGAAACAGCAGCTGCCCTTTTTAGGGCACACAGGAGAGTTGAACAGCTATACCCACCAAATCCAAGACGCGTTACCCTGGGTAATATATTTTGCACAAACTAATGAAAGTCTAATGGAATGTTTTCAGTTTTAGCTTAAATCATAAGGGGGTGTTGTCTCAATGCTTCAAAACTGGTTTTGAAGAATTTAATCCACATTTCATAATTAATAAAAATGGTGAATATGTGGGTCACGGTAACGTTATTGACGCGGGTACAAAAACTTTTTATAATCATGTAAATAATAACAATATTTTTGCTACTATCCATACACACTTCAATCATGAGGGGCACACCACTTTCACATGCTTTTAAAATGGAATTGACAAACACAGAGGAATAATGCACATATTTTATTTACTGTAACTCTGTCACATGGGACACACACTGAACAAAGTTGATCTAAAGAATGTTCCAGATTGTAGTTTTTTATCTGAATTATTATTATTTTATTATTATTTTAACACAATAAAGTTCAGTTAAATACAAAATTTAACAAAATGAAGTTCAGTGTAACACAAAGTTCATAATTATAACATTCTTCCTGACATATGTGGACCAATGGTGATATCTGTTCTGTGCTCAGTAAGGCATCCACTCTTGGGATTCTGAAAAAAAATCACACAAAGAATCTGTTAACTCTGATAACGAACAATGGATAACCTAAGATCACAATAATTTATTGCTTATTCAAACAAAGTACAGTGCATTATGAGTGGCAAACACGCATTACTGAGACACATTTTCTTCACCCATTTTCGGTGCTTCATTGCGAAACGTAAGTGTTGCGAGTAATCCATTATTGCTGTTTTTACAGACGGTTAAATTTTAAACGCACGGAATGTAGCAGCTTAATTTAAGACAAAACTAAAAAAAGTAATTCAATTTCGATGATTGAGTTTTCGAGAACAAGAGAACATGAATACGGTATCACCGCGTCACCATGTTCAATATGACCTTTAGTCCCCCATGTGACACAGACGCAAAACGAAAGTCCAGACGAAGTCACCCTACTTATAGAATGGTAAAAATCAATCGGTACACAAATATGTTTAAACAATTGAAGAAAAATGAAACGAAACTCATTATTTCTCACCTTCATACAAAGAAGATCCCTATAAACAATTCTGTGGCGGTTAAATCGAGGAAATTACACCTGTGCCCTGCATCCTATCTCGACAGCGTCACTGCACAACATGTTATCAGAATGGGCCACCCGCCAGTTTGAGCTGGTTTTTTTTAGTGTGCAAAAGAAGCCATTCGTGTGTAAGACGTCATCAGTTAGTGAGTATGGAAGAAGATCGCTATCGATGTATAATTTTCACGCGGCATTTTAAAGTCGTCTGATAAGAATCGATCTCTGAAGTTTCAGTGTTGCGAACGTTATATTGGGACGCGGTGAAGAAAAATCGACCTTGCTGAGCAATAAATGTGAAATTCTTAAGAAAACTGATATTATCATGGACTTCGTGACACAAACTATCCGACATACTACTTTGGACGATTGAACAGTTTTAATACGGAAAGATAGGATTAGATGACATTTTCATCGGGGTGGGACATCGCATGTATCGTAAGTTAAGCTAATTTTGTGATCATTTTTCAGTGACTTCAAATAAATTTTTATTTAAATAACCATTTACACATTCTGTTTATTATATCTTCTTGCAGTAGGTGTATTCCCTGCTTCAATAATTCATTCAAACCCTAAACAAACTGTTCCTAAATAGAGGTAGGGTCGAAATTCCACAAAAAAGGACGCCATTTTGAGGGTAATTTCGATATATTTTCTGCTTTTTCTCTTATTTTGCTTTTATAACAGCATCCTCCTTGCTCATGCAGCTTCTTTGATTTGTTATTGAAACATACACAACGATGTCATGAGAATTTGGTTGGCTATCTAAATTTAAATAACATTCTTGTTATGGCCCCCCTGCAGTGCACCACTAGCAAAGAATGACTGACATAGAATGTGAGCAGTGCGTGACATAAATAATTAACAGCGTGGTATGGTGATCTAACCACAGGTCATTATATTCCAAATTTTAATTGTACCCGTTCTACAGGCAAGCACAGCATGCTCATCTCACATTGTAAAAAAGATGACGGAAATTGACGCAGCTTTCAGTTTTAAATTGTATCTTATTTCTGTTCCGCGTGTAATTTCACTGGTGTGCAGTATTTATCATATATTTTCAGATTTTAAAAAAAGTCACAGTCGAAGCCTTAAAATTTATAGATTTAGTGAAAGAACACAGAGTTTCCCATTTAAATTTAAATACACAGAGTGTAACGTTCTTGTTCCTAGTTCTATTATTTTTTTTTTAAACAACGTTTATTCAAAAGAATGAAGTGGAGGCAAGGCGCTGGAAGCATTATATGCTATATGCTTATATGCATTAAATTAAATAAGTAAATAAATAAAACAAATGGATAGGTATATACATATATACAACAGAGTAAGTGTAAAACTTCATATATATCAGGAGCACAAGTTAAGTACAGAAAGAAAGAAGAGGAAAAGAGATAGTACCTATTAAGTGATAACAAAGTTTACGAGAAGAAAATTTGCAACAGTGTCGAAGATAATTTCATTTTGGGTGGGTGATAAGGATTTATGACCGTAGAGAAATAACGACAGTTTTTCTTTTTGTGTTTTGAAAGAGGTCTTGCTTGCATGTAGAGTTTCATTTATTTTTTGGTAAAGGGGAGGGTACTTTGAATTGAGTAAAGGGCATCTAAAGAAAAAGTGAAGAGGGGTTTCAAGGGCACCACAGGTGCAGTGTGGTGTATCAATAGTAGTCCAGTTATGCCTAAACAATTCTGCTCTAAATAAACACCCGACCCTCGCTCTGTTAAGAATTTTTTCATGATTTCTGTTCAAGTTTAGTGTTGTTGTTGAAAGCGACCCAGCAGTGAGGTGTTTTTTTATCGAGTTCTTGAAAGATGAGATTGAAGGTAAAGATTTAGTGGAGGAGGAGAGTTGATCCCATGCAGACATCAGAAAATAGTTAACTGAGGTACGGGGGTATTTAGGAGGAAGTTTAAAGTCTCTTTTGTTATTTTCTCGGGATATGATTGGAAAAGGGTTTCTGAATGGGCGGAATATATCAGAAACATAGGAGGGGACCAAATTCGCCATGACTGAAAACATAATTTTTTGAGCATGCATTTTTCTTCTATCAAATAGAGAAATCCAATTTAGTTGTTCAAATATTTTGGAGGTACAAGAGCTAGGTAAGGCTCCCAGTACTATTTTGCCGGCTTGGTATTGAAGAGACGATAGTTTCGATAATTTCTTCTGGAGTGAGTTATGATAGAAGATGTCACAGTAATCAAATTGTGATTGGATAAAGGCATTATATATAACATTTAAATGTTTGGACCTAACTTTGCAGTATAGAGGTTTTAGTGCATTTACGGCCCGTTGAACCTTTTCGCAAACATGATCAGTATGATCATAAAAATTTAGTTTTGAATCAAGTACTAGTCCCAGGTGTTTGTGGGTCTTTGACCTAGGTATCATGGTATTGTTTATATACAATTCAGGGTATGTACTATTATCATTTTCTTTGCCGAATATAATTTCGCGGCACTTTGCCGGTTTAAAATTGAGTTTCCATTTATTGGACCAATTTTCAATGGTACGTAGGTCACCTTGTAATATGGCATGTGAATCAACATCTCCCCGACGCGAGGGCATAAAAGAGGGAAGTATCATTCGCATAGATGAAACAATCAGTAGAGAGTCCGTCAGGGAGGTCATTTATATATATGAGAAAAAGTAACGGGCCAAGTATGCTACCTTGGGGTACACTTGTATTTATGTAACCTCCCTTAGATAAATTAGACGATTTCCCACCAACACGTACTTTAACTCTTCTATTAGTCAAGTACGATGACAATAGTGCATGAAGTTTGCCGGTTAGACCGTAAGACTTGAGTTTAAGGAGAAGGAGTGAATGGGGAACTCTGTCGAATGCAGCCTCTATATCGAGAAAGACTCCTCTGGTGTCATAACCATTAATAGAATTACTCGTAATTAAATTATGAATCGCCAAGAGCTGGTGCTCTGTGCTATGACCCTTCAAAAAGCCGGATTGTTTAGGGTATAGGAGCTTGTTGTTCAGAATAAAGTTAATCACTCTATTATATATTATTCGCTCTAAAATCTTAGATATAATACTAAGTAAAGAAATTGGTCTATAGTTTAAAATAGATTTTTTATCATCTTTTTTAAAGAGTGGGCAAATTTCGGCAATTTTCCAGATGTTGGGGAAGGTATTAGACTGTATAATTGCGTTAAACAGAATATTTAGGGGCTTCACCACGGAGTTTTTGGTAAGTTTTATCATCTTGACGGTAATCAGGTCAGGGCCGTTAGCTTTAGATGGGTCTAAATCATCAATTATCGATTTAATTTCATTAATAGTGGATTGTATCTGAGATAGGGAAGCATCAGTTCTTACAGGAAAGAGAATTTCGCCAACATTTGCTACAGAGTCCGAGTGGTACATTGATGAGAAATAGGACAAAAATTCATCAGCCTTTTCTTGATCAGTAGAAGCGACAGATCCATTTCTCGGGTTATTGAGAATAGGAATAGAAGACGATCGCTGTTTCCCAAGAATATTTTTCATTACGGTCCAGTTCTATTATGACCGATGACCCACCCCCCTTTTTTTTGCAATTTTTTAACGTACTTGGATATATCATGAAACAATAAATTTTTTTAAAAAAATTAAAAAAAAAAAAAAAAAAACAGCAGCGAGTGATCAACCGGTATTTAGGTTGAACAAGGTCAAAACCTGATGTTGTCAGAAAATGAGCACTCTTCAATTTTCTAAACATAGATAAAGCATTTAATTGTTTGTGTTTGTCACTCCAAAATATCCATTTTGGCACTTGAAAATGTTTTAATATGAGAAAGACCTTTGTCACGTAGGTCGTTTCACTTGAAAACGATCCATTCATTATGCATTGCCAAACGGTTTACGGACGTGTACTAGATACGGGGACACTGCACTCCATTTTCCATAAATGTACTGTTTTTTTATTGCCGTATCAACCCCAAAAGCTAATCGACTCTAAGTTTACCAATTTTCACACATTTTTTTTTCAAACTCCGTTTATAGTTGAGTTGTTAACTAACAAACCAACAAAGGCAAACAAGTTGCCATAAGCAATAAGTGGGTGACCAATCGAAATAAAGTTGCAATTCATGCAATGTGTATATTTATACTTTTATAAACATATGTATAGTAATCATTTAAATGCACACCTATATGAAATATCAGCAATATAATAATCTATAATCTCGGCGCGGATAATTTCAAAAGTGAAGTAATGTTTCAAAGACATATTGAATATTTTTAAATACTTCAGATAGATGGAATGAACAGGTGTCTCTGTGAGAGTGAGGATTTAGCCGAACATACAGAATAATACCAAGATCTAACTTGATAAAAACATCTTTTGAATTGAAGAACAATTGTCTTTATTAAAGTTCAAAAGCAAGAGCTGCTACAATTTTGAGTTATTAGAAAACTCAACACGTTTTACATAAATTTTTTCTATGCCCATGCAAACATAAGATATGATTCCCACTTATTAAAGTGTAGTGCTTGATTAATGGCTCTACAATTTGTGAGTAGATTTTTTTTACGAAATATGCAAATAAAGGGCCAGAAGAAAAGACATTTTGAAAAGAAGTTCCTAATTACTTGGTTTATCGACAAAAATACCTTGAAAAAATCAAAACACCGAGGTTAACTGCACGGGTCGTTGTTGATTCAGATTTTTTTGTGTTTTAAATGCCTGACTACAAAAAGTCTAATTTGAGTGTATATGATCCTTTTCCTAGTAAACTATAAGTGTAATAGGAAAATAAAAAATTGAAAAACATCAGGCAAATCAAAATCCTCTACGGCATCACGTTTCACAAACAAAGGCGATAAACACGGAAAAAGATTTCTATGATATTAACCCCGCATAACATACATGTACCACTAATTAATAATTAACTAATATTCCTTCAATTATAGCTAAATGTTCGATATACAACCAAATTCCATAAATATAAAACCCTTTGTTAAACAGCCCCTCTCATATATTAGCACACCTATACGCCATTATAATTATTATAAATTTAATTTATCTATTTATATATGAAGTGCACGCGATGTTCAATTTGGGCAGATCCTTGCAAAAAGAAAACATTAGAGAGTTTGGAAAACATTGAAAACAGGAAGTTCAATCAAAGAAGTGAGGCCTATATACTAAATTAAATGAAAATCTATCACTCTATTCAGTTTGTCCGTTTGGCTTGTTGACCAAAACTATACGTTCCGAATCTTTAGCAAAGCAGCACTCTGCAAATGACTTCATTCAATTTTTCTTCTCCATATCTCATCAGTTAATCAGGGTGCAACTACTCTGAAAAAATAAATACGAAAATTCAAAAGTATTCAGAGTGTAGTTAGATGCCCCATATTCCAAATATCTCATCTCATTTCGGTGGGTGAGGAGTTGGGGAGGAATGAGGAAGGTTATGTGGGTGGTATAAAAGGATACTAAATGATGCTTACTAGATACTGATAAAACCAGATATAAAGCTTTTGAGCGGTTTACCGGTATGATAATCTGTTATCTTTAAGGGAAAAGTTAATTCCTCAAACACAGACAATTATCTACCAGTTAACAACAACAGCTGTAACAAATAAAAATGACACAAACACAGACACACACAAAAAAATGAAAATGAGAAAAAAAAAGAAAACACGGGTAAATTAAATTGTAGTTGACAAAAAATAATATACTGGGTTATCAATGCAATAAACTATTATCTACAAAATAAATGTTTGGCGCCCTTGAATTATTTACAAAAATATGACTGCACCTGTAAATTGAGAAAACAGTGGGAAATGGAACATTTGTGCATCTTGTTTTTTTCAATTGAAACTCAGCCATTAGCACTGATAGAGATGTAAAGAGGGATGGTGTGTCCAATATCAATTTTTATATTCAGATTCATCTTAATAGATGCTATAAAATAGTAAGCATCAATGTTTTTCTTTTAAATATACTTATCCCTTTAATACCACATTTGTTTTTAAATGTAAATGATGGAGGTAAAGAACTTACCGAGTAAAGATCGGTGGTTAAAGTGCAATAGCATATGTTGTTACCACAGCAACCTCTGTAGGTCTGTGCAGTGGACCAAAAGCCAGTAGAATATTTATTGCTACACAAAGCTGTGCAGGGATTCACTCTGACATAGTACTCTGCCACCGTGCCTGAACTGACTTTAATCAGGGTAGCATCCGACGAACAGATATCGGGCGCCACTGAAAAAAAAGATGGATCATTCTGTATTCCTTAGTCTTTTATCTCATATACTGTATAAGTGACATGCATTAAAAGCTCCATATTTGTAATTTCAAAATAAAAAAGAACACGGATTTCCAACTAAAATACTTAAATCTATCATGAAATACGTTTCCACTGTGTTTCCAAGTTTTATATGTAATTAAAAAGATTATGCCTATCTGAAGAAAAGGAAAACACAAGTTGGAGTAATAAACAGTGCGTTATAAAGTAAAAATACCTCATGGTAAAGTAAACGGTACGCTGAGCATCATCAGCATCGCCGCATTATAACAAATGGATCTTATCTTATTGCTCTAAGAGTTAATGCCAATGACAAGCTCGTGGGGTTTAAAAGCCAAAGGTAAGATTACCAGTAAATTTTATGGCATAATCATCAAACATGCATTCAAGACAAAAAAGACCAGGGGATTCCAACTAAATTTTGTTTTTAAGGTCATTTGAAAGAATAACATACCGCATTACACATTTGCCTGTGGTTTTGAAGTGCTTTAATTACCGTAGTCATTACTGTAAATTTTTATTATCATGCACAAAGTGTTGTGTATCGTTGACTAATGCATGCAATATAACACTTTCAAGTATTTTGATTCTCTCAAAATTCTTTGAAAGAGTTAAAACTCACATGTAGTGGGGGCAGTGGTGGTAGACTCTGCGGTTGTTGACTCAGTGGTGGTAGGTTGAGTGGTTGTTGACTCAGTGGTGGTAGGTTGAGTGGTTGTTGACTCAGTGGTGGTAGGTTGAGTGGTTGTTGACTCAGTGGTGGTAGGTTGAGTGGTTGTTGACTCAGTGGTGGTAGACTCGGTGGTCGTTGATTCAGTGGTGGTCGGATCGGTGGTAGTTGACTTGGTGGTGGTCGAATCGGTGGTAGTTGATTCAGTGGTGGTCGAATCGGTGGTCGTTGATTCAGTGGTGGTCGGATCGGTGGTAGTTGACTTGGTGGTGGTCGAATCGGTGGTAGTTGACTCAGTTGTGGTCGAATCGGTGGTAGTTGATTCAGTGGTGGTCGAATCGGTGGTCGTTGACACAGTGGTAGTGTCGGTGGTTGTTGATTCGGTGGTGGTCGAATCGGTGGTAGTTGACTCAGAGGTGGTAGAATCGGTGGTCGTTGACTCAGTGGTAGTGTCGGTGGTAGTTGACTCAGTGGTGGTAGAATCGGTGGTAGATGACTCAGTGGTAGTGTCGGTGGTAGTTGACTCAGTGGTGGTCGAATCGGTGGTAGTGGACTCAGTGGTAGTGTCGGTGGTCGTTGACTCAGTGGTGGTAGAGTCAGTGGTAGTTGACTCAGTGGTGGTAGAATCGGTGGTCGTTAACTCAGTGGATGTGTCGGTGGTTGTTGATTCGGTAGTGGTAGACACTGTAAACAAAGAAGACCAGATATGATTTTTAGTCTGAACTTTGTCGGAACCTGTACAAGTAATAGCAATTAGTTAAAGGGAAAAATATCATCTTAACGTTACAGTTGCTATACATATTCGTATTATTAGTTTAGATTTTAAAACACTCACCAGTCGTTGTTTCTGTGCATGTTCCACACTGAAAGAATTAAGCAACACAATATTGAAACAAATTCTGTATATCGCCGCGATAATAATCATAATGTCTCCAATTAAATTGTTAAATGATTGAATAAGCAAGTTTTACGTCAAGTTATGCAAGGTTGTTAAATATCCACTTTTTATGAATGTACATGTATGATTACGATTTTTTTCAAAACCATTTAACTGAATGTCCATAAACCATACTTAAAATTTCATTTTGCCGACGCGTCTGTGTAAAGTGTTTAAAAAGGAATGGCGTTGGTCTTCAGCAAAAAGTTATATCGCTTATTCTGTATAAATGAGTAAATGAATCAATATTTAAATCTTTATCACTCCTAGAAATGAGGTTGCTATTTTCCCTGCTTGGTTAAGTATTTCCGATCTAAGAGGTCCAGGATAATAAAGGACTATTTCCACAAACATTTCTTTCATTTACGGATTTTCTCTATTTATCTTACGCTACCCTCTTATTACATTATATTTATCATGATGTTTTATTTATATTGATCATTGTCTTTTTTTATTCAACATTCATTGAAATAAACAACGTTTAACTTACCGGGGGAGAACTTAAAGCGTAATAGCAGATGCACCTGCTGGCACACGCACCAGTCCCACAGCACCCGATAAGTATCGGTAGAGGATAGCTAGTTATACATGCTGCTATGCAGGCGTCTAATGTACCTGTGGCAGTGTAGATGGTAGTCGAGTCATAAAGATACACCTCTGAACAAGCTAGTAAGATTAAAAAATAAGAAAAAAAAAACACTTAATAAAATAGCATTATTTGTATTCCATTAAAAACAAATCTGAGCGAAAGAAAAACATCTTAAAACAAACCATTTAGTTATTACAATTTTGCTGAAGAAAAAAATAATAACAATTAAAATACATTTTTCTCGGTATGACGACTTGTACTGAATACACTTTCCATAAAATATATCTGGACAAGAGTACTTAGTGTTACATTTGCTTCAAATGGTTAACAAAAATTACCAAACTTTTATATAAAATTCCTCTATTAAGAAATATATGGGATTCGCGTGGTGTTTTGACGTATATCTGATATGGTGAGAGAGTGAAAAGTTGCGTTATTACCTGCCTGTCCTTGTACAGTGGTAGGTGGAACTGAAAGAAAAAGTGAATTAACATGAATATTCTTTAAGATGCTATACAATAAAGTAATAAATACAGGTAAATCAGTGGAAACCCCACATGATCAGAATCGAGTAAAAACATGTAGGTTAGAAAAGAATAGTTTAACGACTGTTTGTTCGATTATATCTAATCTCTCACATCATTTTTCACTTAGTACAAAAATACAAAAAATACTAAACATAGCTATTGTCAATTTGTTGCTGTCTATTCCAAGCACTCACCCAACGTTACAGAAATGTACAAAGTAAAGAGAAGATGCCCGACCGCTTTCACTGACAAACCCATCCTCAGCTGTGGTTCTGTTGCAGACATTACTGACTCTCTACAGAATGTGCATGTAAAAAAAAGCGGTCGTTTATATAGCCTGTCACCATGCAGAATCTAATTTGCAGTCCACGCCCACTTTGTTGCTTACAAACGAAGCACGCGGTGTAACAAATGATACTATATCTTCCCGTTACTTATGTGCTGTGTGCTGTCTGTCACTGATAACTGTATAATAAATACTTCTCCCCCATGATAAGATAAGATAAAATAGACATTGAATCAATTTCAATTCCAAGGACAGTAAGCTACCACTGGATGTTAAATTCACGTAACTATAAACGTTGGTTATATATATATATATATATATATATATATATATATATATATATATATATATCACCACTTTTGTATTCACAGTTTATTGTGTTGCTTCGTATCCCGATTGTTTGATTGTCAAGTTTGAGGAAGATACCACCTGCGCTGGCCTTATTAGCACTTCTGAGTCAGATTATCGAAATCAAGTTTCCGCCCTTGTTTCATGGTGCTCTGAAAACGACCCCGAGCTCATCGTCAAAAAGACGAAAAAATTATCGTAGTTTTTAGGAAAAATCCAACAGAAATCAGTTATCTTATGCTAAATGGTTCCGAGTTTGAAAAAGTTAGACATTTTGAATTTCTTGGCATACATATCTCTGATGATCTAAAATGACATATTATTTCATTTGACTATTCAAAAAAAATCACAATGAAGTCATAAAAAAGGTGAAAAATATATGGGTACATTTACATCGACCTTCCATATTTTATTTATTACTGATCCTCTCTCTATCATTATTTTTAATATTGTGATGGCTAAAGAGATTTGCTCTGCACGTGTAATTCATGCTTATGAGTGACACACCCAAGGACAACACTCGGAAAAGGTGTGCAGTGGCAAAATGGCTGGAATATCCAGTATATGACGCAAAATGTGATTGGTCGATGTATTGGGAAGTAAGTGTCAGTACATATAGTATCATTTTATGACGCGTTTAAGGATAGATACTTTAATAGACACTATCTAAAATGCATGGTTATCTTAGTTGTGGACCTGAATTGACAATCATTACTATTAAGTTTGAGAAAAAAATCCAGCCTCTCCTTCCTCTAACCCACACTAACAATGGCAAATAGCCCACGCCCCACTATGAATATGATATCTTCTCTTAACAAAAAAAAATTGTTGCATTATTTTATGACTATTGCCAGTATTTATACCTTGGCTGGGTAGTTTATCATAAAACGAATTTCTTTTTTTGCATTTAACGAAAATATCTTTTCAGCAATTATTTGTATTTTACAGCATCGAATTGACATATGCAGCAATATTGGACGTTTTTAAACTTAAAAACCTGCCTCTGTATGATAAGTCTACCAGTAAAATACACGCGGAACAGAAAGGTACAATTTAAAACTGAAAGCGGCGTCAATGTCCGTCATCCTTTGTCAATATGAGATGAGTATGCTGTGCTTGCCTATAGAACAGGTACAAACAAATTTAGGAAGGTGGTGACCTGTGGTTAGATCATAATACCACGCTGTTAATTATTCATGCCACGTACTGCTCAAATTCTATGTATATTGTCATGTTCCAGAACTGTGTGTAAAAACATACAGTATATCTTCCCAATTTTGTAAAAGAGACACGAGAAAATAAAGCATAGCAGACAAACGAATGATACTCGGCGTTTGAAATGAATTTTTTTACAAGTAATAATTTAGAGAATCAAGTCTAAAAGAGGTCTCTTATACACAGCTAGAGATGTTATGTGACTGGGGCGACATATGATTATTCCATAATAAATTATGTCCGACGGAAATATATGTCTTAGCTGCGTATAAATACACGTGTACAGCTGGGAATCTAGGTCCGGGTGGGACAGCACATCCAAGGGGATGCATGTCCATTGGACAGATTTTCCTTGTGAACATGTATTACATTGCACGGGGCATACCCTCACATTTTATGCCTACAAAATTTAATATTCACTTTTGCTCATTAATGAATTCCTCTGCACATATTTATCATCAAAAGATCAAGACATATCGTTTCTTGAAAAATAGGAAACTCTCCCCTGCCATTCCTCAATCATATTTATACGTCAATTAATGTACTACAGTGAACAAGTTGGGATGGGTGGCGGTTAGCGCCCTTTACCTGTGTTCAAATCTGACCTGAACAGAATCGTTACATTTTGTCTATGGTGGCACTGGAATGGTTGACAAACTCCCAAAACACAATTTTAACTTACTTGCACAGCTA
Organism: Lingula anatina; assembly: GCF_051362555.1. NCBI lineage: Eukaryota > Metazoa > Brachiopoda > Lingulata > Lingulida > Lingulidae > Lingula > Lingula anatina. The sequence goes on from NC_141767.1 coordinate 42,248,334, forward strand.
ACACAATTTCCCGCCATCGCTACTCAATGCGGTATAGTATTGCATCTCAACATTAGGGGATTCGCCAATGCATGGATATTCTTTATAAATATTGGTAGAGTATTCACAGAAAGATTTTTGAAAAAAATCAACAGTTTGGAAGAGAAGAAACTTAACCCACGGGCAGATATAGGACGCTATAGAGGTGGCTAAAAGTTGGCCGATATATATATATATATATATATATATATATATATATATATATATATATATATAAACAAGCGGGTTTTTTACATGTTCATTCTGGAGAGAGTCAGTAATGTCTACAACAGAAGCACAGCTGAAGATGTGTTAGTCAGTGAAAGTGTTCGTGCATCTTCTCTTCACTTTGTACATTTCTGTATCGTTGGGTGAGTGCTTGGAATACATGTAGGTTGTAACAAATTGCTGTTTACTCTGTATATTTTTGCCACTTACCGCTTAGATTTGTTATAAGATATCATTATTACACTAAGTGTAAAAATTATATAAGAGAATACATCTCATCGAACAAACAATCGTTTATCTGTTCTTTTGTAGCCTATATATTTTTATTCAATTTTGATCATGTGGGATTTCCACTGATTTACATGTATTTACTACTTTATTGTATAACATCTAATGACCCAATTTGTACAAAAACATCTATAAAATATTAATGTTAATTCACTTTTTTCCTTTAGTTCCACCAACAACTGTACAAGGACAGACAGGTAATAACACAACTTTTTACTCTCTCACCATATCAAAAATGTATCAAAACACCACAATTCCCATATATTTCAGAGAAGTGAATTTTATAACATAGTTTGTTCATTTTAGTTAAGTATTTGAAACAAAAAGTAACACTATGCACTCTTGTACTGATATATATTCCTGGAAAGTCATCTTACCGAATGTTTGGAATACAATATGAGACATCTCTTGAGAAAAATACATTTCGATTTTTTGGGGGATAACATTTAATGCTATTTTATTAATTTTATTTGACCAGCTTGCTCAGAGGTGTATATTGGTAACACCCGCACCGTCGACACCACTACAGCCAGTGATTGTGTATCATAATGTCGTTAATTGTATGACCTGTTTATGTTATGTAATAAAGACGCTTGACGACACCACGCCATCTTGGAGTCACGTTGTTACATGGTACCAGAAGTAAATCCGAGCAATCGATAGTAATCGGGACAATTTATCTTTTGAAAATGGAGCGTATCAATCCTCCTTCGCCCCTGCAGTTGCAGAGCGGGAATATTTCTGTGGCTTGGCGGAAGTTCATAGAACAATTCAACTGGTATTTAGAGGCCATTGACGCCAGCGAAGCTACAGACGCGCGAAAAATCGGATTGCTATTAACAGTGGCTGGGGGTGAGGCCCAAGACCTTTACCGCACTTTCACTTATGACGAAGAGGGAGACGAAAAGATCTTTGAGAAGGTAGTGGAAAATTTTAAGAGGTTTTGCGAACCGAAGAAGAATGAAATATATGAACGATACTGTTTCAGAACACGTGATCAGCAAGTCGGTGAAACTTTTGAGCACTACGTATCGGATCTCAAAAACAAAGCAGATACGTGTAACTTTGGCATTTTAAAAGAAGAAATGATCAGAGACCAGATCGTTGTCGGCATCAGAGACCTCAGACTGAAAGAAAAACTTCTCCGAACGGAAGATCTAACCCTCCAGAAAGCCGTACAGACGTGCATGGCCGCGGAAACCTGCCAGGAGCAAATGAAAACCTTCGGGTCCTCTACAGAGGCGGTGGTCAATGCGGTGCGTAGTAAGAAGGTCAGTCATGGTTATAAAAGAAGTAAACCATTAGAAGCCACTGGTAAAAGTCGTCAAAGCCGTGAAATCCCATGTAGCAGTGACAAGCCTCGTAACAGTAAATCTTCTACTAGAGAGTGTTGCAGATGTGGTGGGGACCACAATAAATACAAGTGCCCGGCATGGGGCAAGATGTGTAGAAAATGCAAAGGATGGAACCATTTTGCAAATAAATGTAGAACAGACAGTAAAGTACATACTCTGAATGCTGTATCTGATGAAGAAGATGAAGAAGAACTATTTGTTTCCACAGTCAGAACTGACCGATCAAAGTGTGAGTGGATAGCTCCAGTGAGTGTGAATGGCACAGTTATACCCTTGAAAATAGACAGTGGCTCTCAAGTGAACATTCTGAGTATCGATGAGTACAATTTGTTAAGACAGAAACCAAGACTGTACAGTACTAACACTAAACTGAGTGCTTATAACAATACTAGCATTGCTACAAAGGGTATATGTTATGTAAATCTGACTCTAAAGTCAGGAAAGAAAATAAATAATGTAAAATTTTATGTAGCAAACCAAGACTGTGTATCAATACTAGGAGCAGGAGATAGTGAAAAATGTGGTTTAGTAATAAGAACTAGAGATGTCAGAAAAGTATATGGCATTACAGAGGGTGGTTTAACAAAGGAATACCGTATAGCTAAAAAAAACACGACTATTGGTACGCGTATGATCGATAACTGATTTAATTCTCGTAAGATTACCATCCGCCCCCTTCCTTATGAATAGGTATTACTTTATTAATACAATGCAACCGTCGTGTAGCCGCATGTTAGAAGACAATGTTTGATTACGCACAGCAGTAGGAGGCCGCTACCCCTTCCCAGCAAGGAGTCAACACAGCAGCGCGTAACCCGGGGTTAATTAGGGGTTAATTATTAGCTGTCCACTTATGATCGGTATTGTTCGTCTTGATTGCAGCACACTTCCTACTCACTATTGGTTCGACCGCCTCTTCTTTAAATGCTCTCTCAAACCTTTCCTCAGTCAGCCGAGAATGGAAACACGTTTATCTGCCGATAAACTACGTCGTTGATGTATTATTCGGCATCATTCTACAGTGGGTCATATGGCTCTATCTATCATTTTTTTCGTCTCGCATTTTACCAGATTAAGCTGACGCTCGAAAACTAAATTTAATGAATAATTTCTCACGTGCACCGTATCCAGCTAATTTTACGACAATAACTACCACGGCACCTCCGCCATTTGCAATTGTAGACGAACCACGTGTTTCCAACTGATAGGCCAATACAACTATACCAGACCCATTGTACGAGAAAAGACCGTTTATATTTAATGAATTAAAAAACATTTGAGGATTGCGATTTTCTGTTGATATACTATCGATGGTATCCCTGTATTAAATCCACTGCTACCCCCTCTTTTGTAGTGTAGCATGACTCGTATCACAAGATGGCCTTAGAAATGAAGTAAGACAGGCCTACACTCTGATAGTTTTTAGTCTATTATTAACCCTAATGTCGTTGCTTGTCATTCATTCTAGAACTCTCTGAGCCATCGCAAAATTATTTGCCAGGACATTTAAAGGCTACTTCTTAACGGATTTTTTTTTATTTGCACTAAGTCCAAAATGTTCGAGGACGTCTCTGTCGTCATCGCCGTTTCTCGGACGCAGTCCCAGACAAAGGATCGGAAAGTTTCTAAATAAAAGAACTTATAAATGCTGCCACTAGCCATCCTTATTGTCCCTAAGTAAAGAGAGGCGATAATGATCTTTTCTTTCTTCTAGCTTAGTCTGTCGACTAAAATGAACAAGGTTAGGCCTACAATGCAACCACCTATTATTACGACCATTAATGAGGTTCTTTGCTACACTCCCTTTCTTCATGATCGCGAAACCAGTGGGTGCTGTGTTTTAAATATATAAAAAAGGGTCTCGCGAGGTGAAGCTATAATAATGAAATAAAAAAATCCAATGAATAGGCCTATCTAATAAACCATGAAGCACGTAGTCTAGGCCTCTTCTTTGACCGACATCACATTTTTACATACTTTGTTTTAATAAGAGGACGAACGTGGTCTAATTTGTCTTTTGGTGGTGTGTGATTTTGCTCGAAGTAGCGGAGTCAAGTAAATCGGTGATTTACCGTTGGTAAGAGTAGCGATCATCGCTCCTGCGTCCTCATAGATTACTTTCTAATCACCCGTAATTAACGCAGTCAGGAATAAGCGCTCAAATAGGGGTTTTTGTATCAGGGAAAATTTTAGTATTAATCTTATGTTATTATGTATCTGTATTATGTAATCATGTAACTCATTTTCCAAAGGCAACCCCCAATTATGACGACCATTAATGAAGTTCTCTGCTACACTCTCTCCTCATGATCACTTGCTCGATCGTGAAACCCTGGAGGTGTTGTATATATATTTGGGGTAGTTTAATATAGCATGCTACACTCTCCTCATGATCAGCTGCTCGATCGTGAAATCTGGAGTGAAACCCATGGTTTATCTAACAATGGTTTAAATAAATAAAAAGGGTGTCACGGAGGTGAAGCTGCTTAACTCATAAGAATAACGAACGAAAAAATACGATGAACATTTAATAAACCACGAAGCACGTATGTTTTGACCGTTATCGCCTTTTTTACATAAGATGTCTCAACAAGAAGGCAGATGTAGTCCAATTTGTCTTTTGTTGGTGATTCTTGATCTGCTTCAGGTGGCTGAGATTAGTTGATCGGTGATGCACCGTTGGTAAGAGTAGCAATCATCACTCCTGCGTTCTAACGGATTACTTTCCAACCCCCCATAATTAACGCAGCCAGGAATAGGCTCTGAAATAGGGGGTATTAAATCAGGAATTAATTTTTGTAATTATGTATCCGTAAAATAAGAATCGTAACATTATCACGTATTTTTCCTGATGGAAAATATCATAATTTATGCACACTGATCGAATTATAAAAAAATCTCCAGATGTAAAGAAAGGTCAGTCAAGTATCACTCATCCCAGGCTGCAGGGCAGATATAGAGAATTGAATGAAGCGCCAGTGATCTGGCAACCCTACAAATTTGTCATAATGATTCATGGGCAAACAATAGAAGCATGAAATTAACACCTTTTACAGTGTGAATGACGACACCTTATGAGGCTTTTGTTTCTTCCCCTGGGTTGGTATTACAAAGTAAGTATGTTGACGTAAGTGTGTTGACTTTGGCATGTTCAAAGGAACAATGGAAATGTCATTTCAAAACAAAGAGCCATATTTCCCTACTTAGGTGGCCAAAATATTGTCAATGAAACGCAAAAAAAAACAAAATCACCAGCTGTTACTGACTGAGTCTAACTCAAATGCAAAAAGGTACGCACAGCGACAAAGCGCTATTGTAAACAATGACCCGACGATGAGATCAATAAGATGTATAAAATGACTATATGTACTATAAAACTGTACCCCTGCCCCTACTTGTATATTATTACACACACAAGGCCACCCTATACCAGAGTTACAGATTGATTTTTCATTACACAGTCTCTTGCACTGAAGAAAAATACTCATAATTAATTTGCGGCCCTAGTAGAGGGTCTTCTCTCGCTTTCTCTCAAATCAAAATAAACTAGCAAACATGAAAATTGGCAAAATGTATTAGAATGTAAAGTGTTGCGAACCCTTTAAACAAGGTGAATGGTAATATGCACGTTTAGACAAATTTTAATTTTAATTTCAATTAAATTTAATTTTAATTAAAATTGATATTACCAAAATTAGTAAATGTCGTTTGCGTCATGTATCAATATTTTTGCGCATAATAGTACCTACGTTATAAACATTCAGCAAAGATATTTGGAAGGCCGCTCTTCTGTTGTTTATATCAAAGGAAAACTATTTGATACCCATCGTATCAATCATTATACCATGATAAGAGATTAGCATACTAATTTATGTCCCCAGTAATAATATCTTTAACAATAACAACAAACCTTCCTACTGTGCTTTCCGTTGCAAAAACAATTAGCCACGACTGTTTTATATATTAATAGATATTTATAATAATGACAATTTCAAAATCTTCAAAAGTACCGACAGGGACACGAACTCCCGTCGGGTAGGTTGCAGACAATTCAACGACGTTAACCGTTGTTCCACCAATTCTATTATTCACGCATATAGATATCGACAGCTCTGTATTGCCGCGCATGCCGAAGCTTTGCGGAAATTGCCGAAGGCTGGGAAAATTCTTCAAAATATACTTTTATTACATTTAATCAAATCCAGACTATCTCCCACTGCCCTGAGGTATGGCTAAAGGCTTTCAGTTGTCATCAGACTTTGTAATTTGGGAGAAAAAAGTGAAACAGTAACTTCTGGTGATGAATAATAGGTAATAGTGCTGCAAGGTGTTGTTTTTTATCCCTGATGTACGAGTAGCTTTTTCTACAGTTTCTATAATTCTCTTAACGTATGAAAATATGCAGGTTTTCTGAAATAATAAGACTTTGATAAAATCAAAACCAATAATACTTTTAAAGTCGAGAGTCGGGATAAATATCGGCAAGGTGGAGATATGTCCCGCCGGCGCTTCCGCAACAGCAAGACTGAAGGACGCAAGTTACAAAGCAAAACATGTTTAGTCAAGTTAAAGACTTAATTACCGGTTTAACTTCGGCGGCAGTGCCTACTGCTGTGAGCAACATGCGCTGTCCATCGTAATCCCCCTATCATTAACACTGTCGGGGACGTGCGCATTAGCGCGTCTGATGTAGACAGCGTGTGCTATTAAAGTGACCGGGGACTTATTAGCTATAGTGTACATCAAAGAAAAGTACGGTGATGTATTTACAGGCATTGGTTGCCTGGAAGGTGAAGTTTGTATTAAACTCAAAGACAATGCAAAGCCAATAATATGTGCAGCTCGTAAAGTACCTTTTGCTTTGAGAGAGAAACTCCAGAAAGAGTTGGAAAGATTGGCAAGTCAGAACATAATAAAGAAAACAGATGGTCCCACAGACTGGGTACTTCCCTTAGTATTAGTTGAAAAAGCTAATGGTAACCTTAGAATATGCATGGATCCTCTAAGATTGAATGAATATGTCTGCCGAGAACATTATCATTTACCAGAGAAATCTGAAATAGAGAGTGACATGGCAGGTGCCAAGTGTTTTTCAAAACTGGACCTTCGTCATGGTTTCTATAACCTTAAGTTAGATGAGCAAAGCTCCAGGTTGTGTACAGTGGCTACACCGTTTGGTAGATATTCATTTCTTAGGATGCCATATGGGGTGAAAAGTGCACCAGAGATTTTTCATGCTAAGATAGCTCAGTTATTTGAAAATGAGAAAAATGTGAAAGTTTTTATTGATGATATTGTGATTTATGCTGAAACATGGTCAGAGCATAGCAGAATTTTACAACGTGTGATGAATATCATATAGAAAGCAGGCGTGAAGCTCCATGGAGACAAATGTGAAATAAGTTGTACTGCTTTAACATTTCTAGGTGATTGTCTTACAGAACATGGTATAAAGCCAGATCCATGTAAAGTCAGTGCTATAAACAATATGCCTGATCCAACATGTAAGGAAGAATTACAAAGAGGGCTAGGTATGATTAATTACTTATCAAAATTCATGCCCAATTTGTCAGAGAAGACTACGAAACTGAGACATTTGTTATTGAATACTGTAGACTGGAATTGGTCTGATGAACATAAGAAAGAATGGGACTGTTTGAAAAATATGATCAGGAGTGACAAAATATTACAGTACTTCGATCACAACAGGAAGACGAAAGTATCGTCAGATGCTTCCAAAAGTGGACTTGGAGCAGTTTTACTACAGTTACATGAACATGAGTGGAAACCTGTTGCATTTGCTTCTTGGGCAATGACAAAAACAGAGTGTAGATATGCACAGATAGAAAAAGAATTGCTAGGAATGGTATTTGCTGCAGAGAAATTTCATGAATATATCTATGGTAGAGCAGATGTGATAGCTGAGACTGATCACAAACCTTTGATATCACTTTCTAGTAAGATATTGAGTGACTTAACTCCACTAGTATTTGTCAAAAGTTTAGGTATAGGCAGCCTAAAGAGCCTCTCACCGAGCATGAGGTTCCAGTAGAACCTTGGACAAAAGTAGGAGCTGACTTATTTTGTTTTCGAGGCACAAATTACTTGATTGTAGTAGATTACACGTCAAATTATCCAGAAATTGCTAAATTAGAAAATTTGAGTAGTCGGTGTGTGATCAACCATTTCAAAGCTATCATAGCTAGGTATGGAATTCCTAGAATTGTTGTTACAGATCCAGGAAAACAGTTTGATTCCTATATGTTTACAGATTTTGCTAATGTATATGGATTTAAACATATCCAGAGTAGTCCAAAGCATAGTCAAAGTAATGGCAAAGCTGAGAAAGGTGTTCAGATTGTCAAAAGAATGTTAAAGAAGACCAATGAATCTGGTGAAGATCCATATTTAGCACTGTTGAATTATAGAACTACACCTTTGTCTGGTGAAAATAGTCCTTCAGAAATAATGATGGGAAGGAAAGTTAGAAATAGATTACCAGATGTAGTTGAACATAGAAACAAGGATTTGATGAGGAATAAGGAAAATAGTAAAAATAAAAAATATTATGATGTTGGTGCAAAACTGTTAAAACCACTGCACCAAGGTGATGTTGTAAGAGTTCACAGAGAAAGAAATACAGGTGTTTGGAGTGATAAAGGTAGAATTTTAGAGGAAAATTCTCCAAATTCTTTTAATGTTGAACTTGAAAATGGAACTGTATTAAGAAGGAATAGACGTGATTTACTTTCAACAAAAGAACCATTTGAGTTGAAGCCTGAAGTAGATATTGATATGGAACAGAGTCCTTCTCAGGCACAAGTTAATGTTATGCCACAAGTTGTAACTCTACCTGATGTCAAGACTCGTAGTGGTAGAAACATTGTTAAACCAAAGAGACTTATTGAAGAGTGTTAAAAGACATTGTTTAGTTATTGAGATAAGGAGAACAAACAATGTAGATTAAAGCATGAGATACTTTATTTAGAAACATTTTTTATTGTAAAAAAAAAAGGAAGATATATCATAATGTCGTTAATTGTATGACCTGTTTATGTTATGTAATAAAGACGCTTGACGACACCACGCCATCTTGGAGTCACGTTGTTACAGATTGCGACGCAGATTGTGGCGATATTCTCAACCAACTTAAGGGGTGCTGTGGGACTGGTGCGTGTGCCAGCAGGTGCATCTGCTACACTGGCAGTAACCCTGTAAGTTGAACGTTTTTGTTGTTTTAAAAGCAAAAGAAACATAAATGCAAAAATAGGGTAGCGTAGGATGTTTACAGGTACTCCGTATATGAGTAAAATGTTTGTGCAAAAGGCCCTTAGTTATCTTCGATATCTATATAAACGTTTGATCATTTGTGTTAACTATTTCAAGCAAAGGCAATGCTATTTAGCACTCTTGCACGAATAAATTTTATCAAAAGTGTTTTCAGTTCAAGTTGTCTTACCGAACGCATGGAATCCAATATGTGACATATCTCGAGAAAAATGTATTTTGAGAAACATTTTTTTAAATTATTCACCAAAATTGTAATTGTAAATTTAAAATGAGTCTTGCTCAGACTACGACTGGTGAGCGTATTAATATCTAAACTGATAATACGAATATATAACAATCAAATCGTAATGTTAAGATGATATTTTCCCTTTAACTAAGTGCTATGAGTAGTATAGGTTCATACCAGGTTCAGGCCAAAAATCAAAACTGGTATTCTTTGTTTACAAAATCTACCACTACCGAATTAACAACCACCGACACTACCACAGAGTCAACGACCACCGATTCTACCACCACTGAGTCAACAACCACGGAGACTACAACCACTGAGTCTACCACTACCGAGTCTACAACCACCCAATCAACCACCACCGAGTCAACGAGCACTGAGCCTACCACCACTGAGACTACAACCACCGAGTCTACCACCACTGACTCAACAACCACTGAGTCTACCACCACCGCCCCCACCACATGTGAGTCTTTTAAAACTCTTTAAAAGAAATTTAAGAGTATTAAAATACTTGAAAGTGTTGTATTGCATGCATTTTTTATTGATACACATCGCTTTGTGCATGATAATAAAAATGTACAGTAATGACTATGGTAATTAAAGCACTTAACAACCACAGGCAAATGTGTAATGCGGTATGTTATTCTTTCAAATGACCATTAAAAACAAAATTTTGTTGGAATCCCCTGGTCTTTTTTTCTTGAAATTACTAATATGGAACTTTGATGCATGTTTGATGATAATACCATAAAAGTTAATTGTATGGTTACATTTGGCTTTTAAACCCCACCAGCTTGTCATTCGCATTGACTTTTACTGCAATAAGATAAGATCGTTATGTTTGTTATTACGCGGCGATGCCGATAATGTTCAGCGTACCGCTGAGGTATTTTTTTCCTTATAACGCACTATTTATCACTCCAACCTTTGTTTTTCTGTTCTTCACTTAGACATAATCTTTTTAATTGCTGTACATATAAACTTAGAGTGGAAACATATTTTATATTTTATGTAAGATTTAAGTATTTTGGTTGGGAATCCGTGTTCTTTTTTTCTTGAAATTACAAATATGGAGCTTTAATGCATGTGATTTATGTATAAGACAAAAGACTAAGGAATGCAGAATCCGTCTTCATTATGTTTCAGTGTCGCCATCTGCGCCTCGACTGCTAGCGTGGTTAAAGTCAGTTCAGGCACGGTGCCAGAGTACTATGTCAGAGTGAATCCCTGCACAGCTCTGTGCAGCAGTGCATATTCTACTGGCTTTTGGTTCACTGCACAGAGGTACAGAGGTTGCTGTGGTAACAACATATGTTATTGCACTTTAACCACCGTTCTTTACTCGGCAAGTTTTTTACCTCTATCATTAACATTTAAAAACAAATGTGGTAGTAAAGGGATAAGTATATTTAAAAAAAGAACATCGATGCCTACAATTTTATAGAATCTATTAAGATGAATATGAATATAAAAAAATTGATATTTATCACACCATCCCTTACATCTCTATCAGTGCCAATGGTTGAGTTTTAATTGAAAAAAAACCAAAAGATGCACAAATGTTCCATTTCCCGCTGTTTTCTCAATATATAGATGCAGTCATATTTTTGTAAATAATTCAAGGACGGAAAACATTTTATTTTGTTGAAAATAGTGTATTGCATTGATATTTTATTTTTTGTCAACTACAATTTAATTTACCGCGTTGTATTAGTACCACCAGCGTGTACGCTGGCAGTACTTATGGTTTTAGTCCCGACCCGTCTCGCACGGCTCCGCCGGCTCCGGGATACAAGTCACCGTTACCGCTTCTCCTAGACCGCACGGACCTGTGTCCCCATCTCTTAGACTTAGGTCACATATAATCTCAACTTGAATCCCTTTTTTGTTGTCTCAATCGGTGCATTGGCCTGGGCGTGACACTCGTTGAACGAAAATTCAACCCTAAATATCCCCCAAACCGAAGGAATTATGGAAAAATTACTATGGATGTCTGACCGAAAGTCGTATGTAAAGATTTTAAATATACGAAATTTATGGCACATTACTATAACTCCAAAATTGCAACATATTTGCCCCTTATATCTCTTAAACTGTCAGAGATAGGCCCATAGTTGCTATTGAAGTTGAGTAGAAAGTCCTATACTGGCGATTTAACCGTGACTTGAAATTGACCTTTGACCTACTTTTCATCATGAAATGACTTTTGCAAGATTTCTGTCCCTTACATCTCCAAAACTGGCAAAACTGAAAGTCACAGGAGTGATCAATATTACGAAAATACAGGTCAATTCGAAAATCAGCTTAATTGGACAATTTTTACAGTTATGCTGTTTTTTTTTCACTTCTTTTTGCATATTTTGAGAACTCTTGTTTATTGAATTTTATAGAGCCTGTCAAACACAATACTGGTGGCGGGGTCCCTTTTTTGGCTTTCCATATGGATGTGCTTACTCCAGCTGGTGGTACAATATCCGGAGGCGGTATCGCCTCTGTGATCTTCTAGCTTTCTTCTTATTTTCATTTTTTGTTTGTTTGCTTGTGTGTATGTTTGTGTCACTTTTATTTGTAACAGCTGTTGTTTTTTACTGGTAGATAACTGTCTGTGATTGAGGAATTAACATTTTAACATTTTAAAAATAACAGATTATCTTACCGGTAAACCGCTCAAAAGCATTATGGCTGGTTTATTCAGTTTCTAATCAGCACCTTTAAGTGTCCTTTCACCAACCACCTAGCGTTCCTCACTCCTTCTCTACTCCTCTCCTACCGTTTTATTCCGATAAGAGATGCCATGATGGAATGTAGGGCATCTAACTACACTCTGAATACTTATGAATTTTCGTATTTATTTTTTCAGAGTAGTTGCACCCTGATTAACTAATGAGATATGGAAAAGAAAAATTGAATGAAGTAAAAAAAAAAAAGACGTGCTCAGTGCTGCTTTGCTGATAGATTCGGAACGTATAGTTTTGATTAACAAGCCAAACGGACAAACTGAATAGAAACTGAATAGAAACTCCTTTGATTGAACTTCCTGTTTTCAATGTATTCTAAACTCTATAATGTTTTCTTTTTGCAAGGATCTGTCCAAATTAAACATCGTGTGCACTTCATATATAAATTTATAAATAATTAAAATGGCGGATAGGTGTGCAAATATATAGGAAGGGCTATTTCAACATCGGATTAAACATTTATGGGTTTTTGTTGTGTATCGAACATTTATTAGCTATAATTGAAAGAATACTAATAAGTGTTCTGTTATTTTGTGTTAATATCCTAGTTATCTTTGTATCTTTTTCTGTGTTTATCGTCATTGTTTGTGAAACATAATGCCGCAGAGGAATTTGATTTGCCTGATGTTTTCAAAATTTTTGAATTTGATACTAAACTTATAGTTCACTAGGAAAAGGATCTTATAAACTCAGAACAGAGTTTTTGTAGTCAATCATTTAAACAACAAAAAATTTGAATCAACCACGACACGTGCAGTTTTTCCCAGTTTTTTTCCAAAAACCAATTAATTAAGAAGTTCTTATCAATGTTTATTTTCATCTGGCCCTTCATTTGCATATTTCGTAAATAATAATTGTAGAGCCGTTATTCAAACACTTCAATAAGTGGGAAACATAGCTTATGTTTGCATGGGCATAGAAAAATTTAGGTAAAACGTGCTGAGTTTACAAATGTCTCAAATAAATTGTAGCAGCTATTGCTTTTGAACTTTAAACACAATTGTTTTTATTTCAAAAGATGTTTTTATCAAGTACGTTCTTGGTATCATTTTGCATATTCGGGTAAATTCTTACTCTCACAGAGGAAGAGACACGTGTTCATTCAATATATCTGAAGTGTTTAAAACTATTCAATATATCTTTGAATGGACTGTCAAACATTACTTCACTTTTGAAATTATACACGCCGAGATTATAACTAATTACATTGCTGACAATTAATATAGATGAATACAGTATTTAAATGATCACCATACCTATAGATCTATAAATAAACATATCGCAAGGATTGCAACTTAATTTCGATTGATCATTCGATTATTATTCAAGGAAACTTGTTTGCCTTTGTGTTAGTAAACAACTGATCTATAAACGGATTTTGAAAAAATCAAAATATGTCTAAAAGGGTTAGCGTAGGGTCGATTAGCTTTTGGGGTTGATACAACAATATAGTCCAAGTATTTGGTGCAGAAAAAAAGGGTGAATTGTGCATTTTTACCTACAAGCATGAAATTTGGCACAGTTGTAGATAACGGAATTCTAAACCATTTTGGATATATGGGCATGTCTGAAAATTCCAATATGGCCGCCAAATGCAATATGACCCGCCACAAATACTCTTTTAAATTAAAACTTCTAATATATAATCCTATAATGGTTTAAAATATCATTTTATAGTTAGGAAATACCATGATAAGAATGAATTATCAATACCCGCTTCTTTAGGTGTATAGAAATCCAAAATGGCCCCCAAAAATAAAATAAGCAGTCTATTTACTCAAAATATGCAGACTTACAACTACAAGTAAAAATTGGCACAGTTGTGGAGAACATGATTCTAAGAAACGTTGGATATAGGTGCATGTCTGAAAATTCCAATATGGCAGTCAATTTTAATATGGCCACCAAAATACTCTTTCAAGGTGAAAGTTATTTATGTAGTCTTTTACAAAATATCATTTAATGGTTAGAAAATGCCATAGTATCCGCCTCTTTAGGTTTTAAAATTCCAAAATGACCTCCAAAAGTCAGTGGGCCACATGTATTGGAAACATGCATTCGAGGGCCCAGGGAAACTCAAATAAATTTGTATCAGCTTTTGCTTTTAAACTTTGAAGACAATTGTTTTTCATTTTAAAAGATGTTTTGATCAAATTAGGGCTTGATTCTGTACAAATGGCTCAATTTTCACAATTGTGGAGGAGCAGACACGTGTTTATTCAATCTCTTTGAAGTATTCAAAACCGTCCAATAGATTTTTTGCATGGACTGTCAAACATTTCTTCACATTTAGAAATATAAGTGATAATTGAGTAATCCATGAAAACCATGTGGAGTTTTGTGTTTTGTTGGGCCTTGCTTATGCGACAGATTTTAGCAATTCTTTCAGGCTTCTAGCTTTGAATGACATAACTTACTCTTGCCGTACGTTTCAATCGTTTTGCAAAATTTTTGTAAGTTTTCCGGAATACGTTTTGGAAATGCATATGTGTTTGTCTTTTATAATGTTTGTATTACGTTCTGGAAGAACATTATAATATTATACCGTTTTAATAACACTCATAAGAACTGTTACAACAACAAAATATGTTATAAAACGTTTTTTTTTTTCTTTTTTTCTTTTTTTTTTTTTTTTGTGGAGATTAAAAACGTCATCGTAACGTTAAGATGACGTTGCAGATAAGTTTACGAAATGTTTCTATAAAAGACTATATTACCGTCATCTAGTGTAATTTTTTTTATGATTTTATAACGTTCTGGAACGTCTTATAATAATGTTTTGAAAACGTTTTTATAACTAAAAAAATAAGTTATGACAACGTTATAATAAAAAGTTTAGACGTTCATAAAACGTCAACAATAATAATTCAATACAAAATCGCTCAATTTAATTTAAAAAGAACAACAAACCGGTACTCCAAATGATCGAGAAAAATGTACTTGAAGCACCTCACTTATATTGACACAACGCTATGACCAAGTATGGTCAGGATACTGCTTATTATATACTCCATTAGTCAGCATTACATAAATCTTTATATTAAAATTATATATGGAATGTATATACCCAGCAGGCATAGTGACGTTGGATCAACGTTGAAAACGGGTTGATACGTTGAATTGCCGTTGATCTACCTAAATTCAAAGTAAAATCAACGTTGATCCAGCCACTTCAAAACACCGTCATAATGTGACGTTGACTCAACGTTGTATTTTGGTCATTGACTCAACGTTGTTGTTTGGTCGTCGTGATGCAAGACATGGATTGTAACTTTAAATATTAGTTATTGAAAACGTGATAATTTGTTTATCAATACTGTAACTAACTTTATCAAAATAATAAAAAAAATATTTTAAAGTAAAAGTGAAAGTTGTTTTGTCTCTTTAGTGAACTAGTGAATTTTCTTAACTTGTTATTCAGAAATACATTCCAATAAACTTTCTTGCAAGGTCAGCTAACACCAGGATGAATAAGTCGTTGTAAATGTGATGGAGTGAAGTTAGTTAACAAAGTTGACAGTTCTTGGTACCCTGTTATAGATAGCCAGGTTAAGGTGACTGTGGCGCGTATTCCAGAATTTCCCTTTAGCGTTAAGGGTGACTTGAAGTCGACCTTATACGAAATTTGTATTCCAAGACCTTTCTTTATCTCACTTGAAAGGAATCACTTAACAATCATCCTTAGGAAAGGAATCGGTCATTTCTAGAATCTGCATTTGCTTAAAGATTTCCTTTATTTTCGGCTGAGGATTCCTTAAAATGTAAGGTTGGTCTGGAGTAACTTTTAGTCTTCCTTAAGCAGCCATCGTGTACAGTTCTCTTGTGAAAATCAGCTTCATGGAGGACTATGTAAACCAACATGCCTACCCAAATTCAAATTCATTAAATTCAACTAGAAAAGCACTCCGAGAGCAAAGTCTCCACCCAATTTTCATTCTATAATGATTTAGTTTTTTATTTTTGATTATTGATTGATTATTGATCCGGATCACCACCAAAAACTAATCATGTGTTCCTTGGCCCACTTGTGACAGTTCCTGAAAACTTCATCACAATCGGCACATAACTTTTTGAGTAATTTTTGATTTTTGATTATTGATTGATTATTGACTTGATCACCACCAAAAACTAACAACTTCTAAGTTAACCCATTTCTGACCTACCCTGTACATTTCATAAAAATCGGTCCTGAACTTTTTGTGTTATTTTCGATTAATGATAATTGGTTGATTATTGATCTTGATCACCACCAAAAACTAATCACTTCTAATATAACCCATTTCTGACCTACCCTGAAAATTTCATCAAAATCGGCCCGTAACTTTTTGAGTTATGTTGATGACAAACAAACAGACAGACAGAAGACAAACAGGGGTGAAAACAACCTCCTTGACGGAAGTAATACATTTGATCGAGGATAGGCTTTTCTCTGTTGACCAGTTGCATCAGTAGCTGCTTTTCGATATCAGAAAAGGGTCGACGACTTTGGTTTTCTCATCATCCAAATCATTCTTTTCTCTTCTAGGAATACTTGCTTTATTTACTAAATTTGGCTTAGATCAAAACATCCACATGTAGTGATAATGTCCATATGCGCTGTTGCATGACTGAAGTTGATCAGTTGACCCCAATTATACAACATTACTGAGGCGTTTTTAACGAGGAGGGTGTCACAAAGACCTACTCTAACCAATGAGGAGCTCCTTTATGTCAGTGTCCCTTACCTAAAGACTAACTTTTGTCAAAGTAATTCCTTATCAAAGGAGAGGCTAAAGTGTGGTCTTAGGATACCATTTCGTTAGGCCTTCCTTTACCAAGGAACACCTCATTAAAGGAAGCCTTTATAAAAGTTGACCTTAGACCTATTTCAAGGAATATCTTGAAATACGGGCCTGTGACTTTGTTATATATATATATATATATATATATATATATATATATATATATATATATATATATATATATATATATATATATATATATATATATATATATGTAAAACTAAACCTCGGAAATCCTAACTTACAGGCCATACAAATATACCCTACATATATTTAGCCATCAAACATGTCCTACTGCTAAACTCATCCAGGCTATAAGGGTGTACCATGCTTAGGTGCAAAACATGCTTAGGAGCTAAATGCGTTGAAAAAATCAAACATAGCAGGCACTTGGATGTTTTTACAGTGTACGTTATGATTGTGTACCTGTGCTTTGTACCAAAAATAATAACATTTCAGGTCATTTTAATGTCTTTTCATGCAATAATGTTGTCTAACAACTGGGGTTGATACAATGTTGTTTTCTGACGTTGATCCAACTTTCAAATCCAAAATTTATCCAACATCTTATCAACATCTTATATGTTGTTTCAACGTTTAAACAACATAATTTGCCCTCTGTGTAAAGTCTGCACACACAGTTTTTTTTTCATTCAAATAATAATAATGATAATAATAAAAATGATAAAAATGATAATTATAACGATGTTTTAGAAATAAACATTTTCTATAGCACCTTATAATACTTATTTTAAAATATTTCCATGCCTTAAGGGCTAATTGGGTCAAGACCATTTTGTAATTTGTTGTACATATACTGACAGTTAATGAAAACGCATCATTTATTTATCAAATTATATTTTAAGTTCCTTTGGCACATTAAGAAAATAACAGTTTTCGTGTAAAATATGTGAAATATGAAATAGTGGTCAGCCCACTCTCTTATGACCAAACCAGTGCATTTGTACTCGTTTATATGGTTGGAATCGATTCTCGGTAAAAAAAGTACAAGAAAGTTTTCTGATGCGTTTTCATTGACTGTCAGTATATCTTAATGTTATAGATGACTTTAATATTTGACGTCTTACAACGTACATGTATGTTTATTATGATACCCAATAAACTATATTTGTCATCAACAGGTCGAGAATAAACTCATTTCGCTATGTGAGCATTAGGAAAATCTTCTCGCTCCCATTCCTAGTAACTAAGTTCGTATATCTCTAGATCTCCAGATAAGACGCACTTGTAATATATAATCTAGAAATCTTAACTGTCTGAAAGGAAGATACTGTGACTGTGGTTCTTAAATGGTTGCTACACTCCCAATGCACAATTTTAACATTTTTGCACAGCTAACACATTTCACCAGTATTTGCATTTCAGCATCAGGGCGTCGCCAATGCAGGGACATCCTCATGTTGCTCACTATTTTAAGTGTGTTAAGGCTAAGTGTTTTAAGATTTAGGCTGAGATAAATGTCACAACTCTATAGGAAAAATAAGTAAACCATTTCATATGAAATTAGTTGTATTTCACATAGGTACAACTAGAATCAGCGTTACTGATCCCAAGTAAGCGTTTTTCCTGAGGATGGTTGTGGAGAACATCCGGGTCATATGATATGGTCAAATAAGAATTTCGTATTTTACATGGGCCAGAGAAGTTGCAACCGAAAATTACATTTCTCTACAAAAAGCATCCAATCCAATAAATTTGCCGAATATGACTTTTGTAAAAAATTGTACAAGTGTCTTCGAAATATTCAGAATTTTCATGCAAATTAAAGACATTTGAGTCTGTTGACATTGGTTCTATAAATACACGTACTTGTCAAGGGACTCCCCAAAACTACTTTATCAATTCGTGTTTACATAAATTCTTATAGTATCGCAGTTTGTATCTACTTGTAAATAGTAAAGTAAACCATGTACCTTCCTTCTCCCTCGGCTAAATACTGTAGCTACCTTTATTTTCCATAGAACAGTCAATTGTAGTTTGTATTGTTACATATATATATTATCAGTTAACGGGCCGGTGCCTTTCCATCTCTGGTGTGGTTCACTGTTTAAGACAACTATTTAGTAAACATATATCATTTTGCATTGTTTATTGAGGTTGAAAAAGGTCATAACCAATCGTTGTAAAGAAATGAGGTTTTCTCCCCAAAAATAAGTACTTGCCAGAAGTTCCTCGAGTTTCATTACAAGAGGATTGTTTGACGTTAATGCACATTTTGGCACTTGAAAACAAAGGAATTTGTAAAAAACTGACACACCCTGCCAGGTACGGCTTTTCTTTAAAAAGTAAAACATTCAATTATTTTTAAGCCCTTTATGGGCTTATCCTTATATACCTGGACTCTCACATTGTTATGTGGTTAAAAGCACTGGCCTTGAAATTATAGGGCGTAGCTGTAAATTGCCACAATTTTTGTCAGGAGTTCTTTCTACAGGGTAAATGCAAGGAATAAGATGAATAAACAATAAATGCTAGTCACTTAAAAGTTAAAACTGAATGGTGACTAGTGCAATGCACAGGGTGTAACGACACTTGGCGTGGTTTTCTTAACTGATCGGCGACACCCGTTTTTTAAATTTTTTTTATGAACTTGGATGTCTTTCCATACAAAAAATTGTTTAAAAAATTCGAAAGTTAGAGCATTATAAAAATATGATTTAGTAAAGCGACACCCATTTTCCGCTTGATTAGAATGGGGACTAGTGCAATACGCAGGATGCAATGCAATTCAACTTGCCGTAGTTTTCTAATTTGGGCGGTGGCCACTAAATTTGCACTTGGATGTCTCTTCGTACATTTTTTTTATTCGAACGATAGAACATTATAATAATAACGATTTAGTGAAAGAACACAGAGTTTCCCATTTAAATACACAGAGAGTAACGTTCTTGTTCCTAGTTCTATTATGACCGATGACCCCCCCCCTTTTTTTTTTTGCAATTTTTTAACGCACTTGGATATATCATGAAACAATAATTTTTTTTTAAAAAATTAAAAAAAAAAAAAACAGCAGCGAGTGATCAACCTTAAATGTACATGTGTTTATGAAATATTCACAATTTTCATGATATTTGAGTTATCTGTGTCTGGTAACACCTATATGAGAAATATCTGTCAAGGTTTTCTCTGAATTACCGTACCTAGCACAGTTCAGAGATTCTTTTAATATCTCCGTAAATATCAAAACACCACCTGCACCTCTACCTTCTCCTGCAGGCAAATATCCGTACCCATCTTTATTTTTCATAGATTCCCTAACTGTATTGTGTATTGTTCCATTTATATATTATCAGTAAATAGATTGGTGCCTGTCCCTCTGTGGTATGATTCATTGTTTACAACAACTATTTAGAAAACTTATTTTATGACGCAGCGTACACCGGTATTTAGGTTGAACAAGGTCATAACCTGATGTTGTCAGAAAATGAGTACTCTTCAATTTTCTAAACATAGATAAATCATTTAATTGTTTGTGTTTGTCACTCCAAAATATCCATTTTGGCACTTGAAAATGTTTTAATATGAGAAAGACCTTTGTCACGTAGGTCGTTTCACTTGAAAACGATCCATTCATTATTCATTGCCAAACGGTTTACGGACGTGTACTAGATACGGGGACACTGCACTCCATTTTTCATAAATGTACTGGCTTTAAAATTTTGCGCTAAACATGATAGTTGACATCATTGTGGTAAGGAGTTCTTTTTATATATAAAAATGGACAACTTCTAGATAAAAATGAAAATTGATGTTCAACAGATACTAGCAATCAACTGTCCAACTTGTCAATCATCACTAATATTTTGGTAGGCGATGTTTATTTTATGAAATGACCATTTTAGGATTAGCGAAACTTGTTGCTTACGTTTAGAAGAAAAATATTTCCCTCTTCATCACATAGGTATATGTTTTATTTTGGTTAATTTATTTTGTTGCCGGAACATGATGAGTCAAAGCCATCCATTTAAGGTGTACCGGTAGCGCAACAAAGCAGTAACATTTTTCAGCGGTAGACAAATATAACTGGAATGCTATTGAAATTTAACAGGTGTATACTCACAGATCAGGAAAGGTCCTGAAATGTTATTTACGACTTGGAAAATATTAACAAATTATTAACATTGAAATGGAACACGTGTCCGTGGGGTGAATGTTTCTTGCATGAAAAAAAAATAGAATTCGACCTAAAAAGGACCCAAAGAGCGCAAATCTTCGTTATAGGGCAGGCCAATTCTTATTATCACTTAATTAAGTTTTTTATTGCCGTATCAACCCCAAAAGCTAATCGACTCTAAGTTTACCAATTTTCACACATTTTTTTTTCAAACTCCGTTTATAGTTGAGTTGTTAACTAACAAACCAACAAAGGCAAACAAATTGCCATAAGCAATAAGTGGGTGATCAATCGAAATAAAGTTGCAATTCGTGCAATGTGTATATTTATACTTTTATAAACATATGTATAGTAATCATTTAAATGCACACCTATATGAAATATCAGCAATATAATAATCGGCGCGGATAATTTCAAAAGTGAAGTAATGTTTCAAAGACATATTGAATATTTTTAAATACTTCAGATAGATGGAATGAACAGGTGTCTCTGTGAGAGTGAGGATTTAGCCGAACATACAGAATAATACCAAGATCTAACTTGATAAAAACATCTTTTGAATTGAAGAACAATTGTCTTTAAAGTTCAAAAGCAAGAGCTGCTACAATTTTGAGTTATTACAAAACTCAACACGTTTTACATAAATTTTTTCTATGCCCATGCAAACATAAGATATGTTTCCCACTTATTAAAGTGTAGTGCTTGATTAACGGCTCTACAATTTGTGAGTAGATTTTTTTTACGAAATATGCAAATAAAGGATCAGAAGAAAAGACATTTTGAAAAGAAGTTCCTAATTACTTGGTTTATCGACAAAAATACCTTGAAAAAATTAAAGAACACCGAGGTTAACTGCACGGGTCGTTGTTGATTCAGATTTTTTTGTGTTTTAAATGCCTGACTACAAAAAGTCTAATTTGAGTGTATGTGATCCTTTTCCTAGTAAACTATAAGTGTAATAGGAAAATAAAAAATTGAAAAACATCAGGCAAATCAAAATCCTCTACGGCATCACGTTTCACAAACAAAGGCGATAAACACGGAAAAAGATTTCTATGATATTAACCCCGCATAACATACATGTACCACTAATTAATAATTAACTAATATTCCTTCAATTATAGCTAAATGTTCGATATACAACCAAATTCCATAAATATAAAACCCTTTGTTAAACAGCCCCTCTCATATATTAGCACACCTATACGCCATTAAAATTATTATAAATTTTATTTATCTATTTATATATGAAGTGCACGCGATGTTCAATTTGCGCAGATCCTTGCAAAAAGAAAACATTAGAGAGTTTGGAAAACATTGAAAACAGGAAGTTCAATCAAAGAAGTGAGGCCTATATACTAAATTAAATGAAAATCTATCACTCTATTCAGTTTGTCCGTTTGGCTTGTTGACCAAAACTATACGTTCCGAATCTTTAGCAAAGCAGCACTCTGCAAATGACTTCATTCAATTTTTCTTCTCCATATCTCATCAGTTAATCAGGGTGCAACTACTCTGAAAAAATAAATACGAAAATTCAAAAGTATTCAGAGTGTAGTTAGATGCCCCATATTCCAAATATCTCATCTCATTTCGGTGGGTGAGGAGTTGGGGAGGAATGAGGAAGGTTATGTGGGTGGTATAAAAGGATATCGATACTAAATGATGCTTACTAGATACTGATAAAACCAGCTATAAAGCTTTTGAGCGGTTTACCGGTATGATAATCTGTTATCTTTAAGGGAAAAGTTAATTCCTCAATCACAGACAATTATCTACCAGTTAACAACAACAGCTGTAACAAATAAAAATGACACAAACACAGACACACACAAAAAAATGAAAATGAGAAAAAAAAAAGAAAACACGGGTAAATTAAATTGTAGTTGACAAAAAATAATATACTGGGTTATCAATGCAATATACAATTATCTACAAAATAAATGTTTAGCGCCCTTGAATTATTTACAAAAATATGACTGCACCTATAAAATGAGAAAACAGTGGGAAATGGAACATTTGTGCATCTTGTTTTTTTCAATTGAAACTCAGCCATTAGCACTGATAGAGATGTAAAGAGGGATGGTGTGTCCAATATCAATTTTTATATTCAGATTCATCTTAATAAATGCTATAAATTAGTAAGCATCAATGTTTTTCTTTTAAATATACTTATCCCTTTACTACCACATTTGTTTTTAAATGTTAATGATGGAGATAAAGAACTTACCGAGTAAAGATCGATGGTTAAAGTGCAATAGCATATGTTGTTACCACAGCAACCTCTGTATCTCTGTGTAAGAAACCAAAAGCCAGTAGAATATTTATTGCTACACAAAGCTGTGCAGGGATTCACTCTGACACGATTTTCTGCCACCGTGCCTGAATTGACTTTAACGACACTAGCACTCGGGGAACAGATAGATGGCGACACTGAAACAAAATGAAGACGGATCTGCATTCCTTAGTCTTTTATCTTATATACTGTATAAGTGACATGCATTAAAAGCTCCATATTTGTAATTTCAAAATAAAAAAGAACACGGATTTCCAACTAAAATACTTAAATCTAACATGAAATACGTTTCCACTGTGTTTCCAAGTTTTATATGTAATTAAAAAGATTATGCCTATCTGAAGAAAAGAAAAACACAAGTTGGAGTGATAAACAGTGCGTTATAAAGTAAAAATACCTCATGGTAAAGTAAACGGTACGCTGAGCATCATCAGCATCGCCGCATTATAAAAAATAGATCTTATCTTATTGCAGTAAGAGTTAATGCTAATGACAAACTCGTGGGGTTTAAAAGCCAAAGGTAACATTACAAGTAAATTTTATGGCATAATCATCAAACATGCATTTAAGTTCCATATATTAGTAATTTTAAGATAAAAAAAGACCAGGGGATTCCAACTAAATTTTGTTTTTAATGGTCATTTGAAAGAATAACATACCGCATTACATATTTGCCTGTGGTTGTTAAGTGCTTTAATTACCATAGTCATTACTGTAAATTTTTATTATCATGAACAAAGTGCTGTGTATCATTGAAAAATGTATGCAATACAACACTATCAAGTATTTTGATACTCTTAAATTTCTTTAAAAGAGTTAAAACTCACATGTGGTGGGGGCGGTGGTGGTAGACTCTGCGGTTGTTGACTCAGTGGTTGTTGACTCAGTGGTGGTAGGTTGAGTGGTTGTAGACTCGGTGGTGGTAGACTCGGTGGTAGTTGACTCAGTGGTGGTCGAGTCGGTGGTAGTTGACTCAGTGGTAGTGTCGGTGGTTGTTGATTCAGTGGTGGTCGAATCGGTGGTAGTTGACTCAGTGGTGGTAGAATCGGTAGTCGTTGACTCAGTGGTCGTGTCAGTGGTTGTTGATTCGGTGGTGGTTGAATCGGTGGTAGTTGACTCAGTAGTGGTCGAATCGGTGGTCGTTGACTCAGTGGTGGTAGAATCGGTGGTAGTTGACTCAGTGGTGGTCGAATCGGTGGTAGTTGACTCAGTGGTGGTAGAATCGGTGGTCGTTGACTCAGTGGTGGTAGAATCGGTGGTAGTTGACTCAGTGGTGGTCGAATCGGTGGTAGTGGACTCAGTTGTGGTAGAATCGGTGGTAGTTGACTCAGTTGTGGTAGAATCGGTGGTAGTGGACTCAGTTGTGGTAGAATCGGTGGTAGTTGACTCAGTGGTGGTAGAATCGGTGGTCGTTGACTCAGTGGTGGTATTATCGGTGGTAGTTGACTCAGTGGTGGTCGAATCGGTGGTAGTTGACTCAGTGGTGGTAGAATCGGTGGTCGTTGACTCAGTGGTGGTAGAATCGGTGGTAGTTGACTCAGTGGTGGTAGAATCGGTGGTAGTTGACTCAGTGGTGGTCGAATCGGTGGTAGTGGACTCAGTTGTGGTAGAATCGGTGGTAGATGATTCAGTGGTAGTGTCGGTGGTTGTTGATTCGGTAGTGGTAGACACTGTAAACAAAGAAGACCAGATATGATTTTTGGTCTGAATCTTGTCGGAACCTGTACAAGTAATAGCAATTAGTTAAAGGGAAAAATATCATCTTAACGTTACAGTTGCTATACATATTCGTATTATTAGTTTAGATATTAAAACACTCACCAGTCGTTGTTTCTGTGCATGTTCCACACTGAAAGAATTAAGCAACACAATATTGAAACAAATTCTGTATATCGCCGCGATAATAATCATAATGTCTCCAATTAAATTGTTAAATGATTGAATAAGCAAGTTTTACGTCAAGTTATGCAAGGTTGTTAAATATCCACTTTTTATGAATGTACATGTATGATTACGATTTTTTTCAAAACCATTTAACTGAATGTCCATAAACCATACTTAAAATTTCATTTTGCCGACGCGTCTGTGTAAAGTGTTTAAAAAGGAATGGCGTTGGTCTTCAGCAAAAAGTTATATCGCTTATTCTGTATAAATGAGTAAATGAATCAATATTTAAATCTTTATCACTCCTAGAAATGAGGTTGCTATTTTCCCTGCTTGGTTAAGTATTTCCGATCTAAGAGGTCCAGGATAATAAAGGACTATTTCCACAAACATTTCTTTCATTTACGGATTTTCTACATTTATCTTACGCTACCCTCTTATTACATTATATTTATCATGATGTTTTATTTATATTGATCATTGCCTTTTTTTATTCAACATTCATTGAAATAAACAACGTTTAACTTACCGGGGGAGTACTTAAAGCGTAATAGCAGATGCACCTGCTGGCACACGCACCAGTCCCACAGCACCCGATAAATATCGGTAGAGGGAAGTTAGTTATACATGCTGCTATGCAGGCGTCTAATGTACCTGTGGCAGTGTAGATGGTAGCCGAGTCATAAAGATACACCTCTGAACAAGCTAGTAAGATTAAAAAATAAGAAAAAAAAACACTTAATAAAATAGCATTATTTGTATTCCATTAAAAACAAATCTGAGCGAAAGAAAAACATCTTAAAACAAACCATTTAGTTATTACAATTTTGCTGAAGAAAAAAATAATAACAATTAAAATACATTTTTCTCGGTATGACGACTTGTACTGAATACACTTTCCTTAAAATATATCTGGACAAGAGTACTTAGTGTTACATTAGCTTCAAATGATTAACAAAAAGTATTAAACTTTTATATAAAATCCCTCTATTAAGAAATATATGGGATTCGCGTGGTGTTTTGACGTATATCTGATATGGTGAGAGAGCGAGAGTGAAAGGTTGTGTTATTACCTGTCTGTCCTTGTACAGTGGTTGGTGGAACTGAAAGAAAAAAGTGAATTAACATTAATGTTCTATCGATGTTTATGTACAAATTGGGTCATTAGATGTTAAACAATAAAGTAGTAAATACATGTATATCAGTGGAAACCCCACATGATCAGAATCGAGTAAAACATGTAGGTTAGAAAAGAATAGTTTAACGACTGTTTGTTCGATTATATCTAATCTCTCACATCATTTTTACACTTAGTACAAAAATACAAAAACACTAAACATAGCTAACGTCAATTTGTTGCTTCCTATTCCAAGCACTCACCCAACGTTACAGAAATATACAAAGTAAAGAGAAGGTGCACGACCGCTTTCACTGACAAACACATCCTTAGCTGTGGTTCTGTTGCAGACATTACTGACTCTCTCCAGAATGTACATGTAAAAATCCCCGGTCGTTTATATAGCCTGTCACCATACAGAATCTTATTTGCTGTCCACGCCCACTTTGTTACTTACAAACGAAGCACGCGGTGTAACAAATGATACTATCTTCCCGTTACTTTTTGTGCTGTGTGCTGTCTGTCACTGATAACTGTATAATAAATACTTCTCCCCCATGATAAGATAAGATAAAATAGACATTGAATCAATTTCAATTTCAAGGACAGTTAGCTACCACTGGATGTTAAATTCACGTAACTGAAAACGTTGGTTATATATATTTATATATATATATATATCACCACTTTTGTATTCACAGTTTATTGTGTTGCTTCGTATCCCGATTGTTTGATTGTCAAGTTTGAGGAAGATACCACCTGCGCTGGCCTTATTAGCACTTCTGAGTCAGATTATCGAAATCAAGTTTCTGCCCTTGTTTCATGGTGCTCTGAAAACGACCCCGAGCTCAACGTTAAAAAGACGTAAGAAATTATCGTAGTTTTTAGGAAAAATCCAACAGAAATCTGTTATCTTATGCTAAATGGTTCCGAATTTGAAAAAGTTAGACATTTTAAATTTCTTGGCATACATATCTCTGATGATCTAAAATGACATATTATTTCGTTTGACAATTCAAAAACAATCACAATGAAGTCATAAAAAAGGTGAAAAATATATGGGTACATTTACATCGACCTTCCATATTTTATTTATTACTGATCCTCTTTCTATAATTATTTTTAATATTGTGATGGCTAAAGAGATTTGCTCTGCACGTGTAATTCATGCTTATGAGTGACACACCCAAGGACAACACTCGGAAAAGGTGTGCAGTGGCAAAATGGCTGGAATATTCAGTATCAGACGCAAAATGTGATCGGTCGATGTATTGTGAAGTAAGTGTCAGTACATATAGTATCATTTTATGACGCGTTTAAGGATAGATACTTTAATAGACACTATCTAAAATGCATGGTTATCTTAGTTGTGGACCTGAATTGACAATCATTACTATCAAGTTTGAGAAAAAAAAACAACCTCTTCTTCCTCTAACCCACACTAACAATGGCATATAGCCCACGTCCCACTATGAATATGATATCTTCTCTTTAAAAAAAACATGATGTTGCATTATTTTATGACTATTGCCAGTATTTATACCGTGGCTGGGTAGTTTATCATAAAACGAATTTCTTTTTTTGCATTTAACGAAAATATCTTTTCAGCAATTATTTGTATTTTACAGCATCGAATTGACATATGCAGCAATATTGGACGTTTTTAAACTTAAAAACCTGCCTCTGTATGATAAGTCTACCAGTAAAATACACGCGGAACAGAAAGGTACAATTTAAAACTGAAAGCGGCGTCAATGTCCGTCATCTTTTGTCAATGTGAGATGAGTATGCTGTGCTTGCCCGTAGAACAGGTACAAACAAATTTAGGAAGGTGGTGACCTGTGGTTAGATCATAATACCGCGCTGTTAATTATTCATGCCACGTACTGCTCAAATTCTATATATATTGTCATGTTCCAAAATTGTGTGTAATAACATACAGTATATCTTCCCAATGTGGCAAAAGAGACACGAGATAATAAAGCATAGCAGACAAACGAAGGATACTCGGCGTTTGAAATGAATTTTTTTACAAGTAATAATTTAATCAAGTCTAAAAGAGGTCTCTTATACACAGCTAGAGATGTTATGTGACTGGGGCGACATATGATTATTCCATAATAAATTATGTCCGACGGAAATACATGTCTTAGCTGCGTATAAATACACGTGTACAGCTGGGAATCTAGGTCCGGGTGGGACAGCACATCCAAGGGGATGCATGTCCATTGGACAGATTTTCCTTGTGAACATGTATTACATTGCACGGGGCATACCCTCACATTTTATGCCTACAAAATTTAATATTCACTTTTGCTCATTAATGAATTCCTCTGCACATATTTATCATTAAAAGATCAAGACATATAGTTTCTTGAAAAATAGGAAACTCCCCCCTCCCACTCCACAATCATATTTATATGTTGATTAATGTACTACAGTGAACAAATTGGGATGGGTGCCGGTTAGCGCCTTTTAACTGTGTTCAAATCTGACCTGAACAGAATCGTTACATTTTGTCTATGGTGGCACTGAAATGGTTGATAAACTCCCAAAACACAATTTTAACTTCTTTGCACAGCTAACACAATTTCCCGCCATCGCTACTCAATGCGGTATAGTATTGCATCTCAACATTAGGGGATTCGCCAATGCATGGATATTCTTTAAAAATATATGTAGATTATTCACAGAAAGATTTTTGAAAAAATCAACAGTTTGGAGGAGAAGAAACTTAACCCACGGGCAGATATAAGACGCTATAGGGGTGGCTAAAAGTTGGCCGTTATCCATAAAACTTCTCATTCGAGAATCCTTTGAAATGCTCTAGTATTTTCTTTGTGATTTGTTTCTTGTCATACTTTCATAAAGCTAGTACTTTTGAAGAGATGCATTTCTTTTAACCAAGCAGGTATGCTGTAAAATTGGCAACATGGAGAAAAACTTGCTTTCGTAAAAGCTTTAAAATTCCACACAAAATGTAGGGGAAGTGGCGGATACGACCATAAATGCTTTCATTGCTTAGGGGGAGCCCGCCCAGCCGTCCTTTGCAATCGCCAAGAAGGTAGATCCCCACACACACACACACACAACCCAAACTATCCCACACGTGTAACAGGGGCCCTCCCGCAAACAACCAAGGTTCTCAAATGGCCAGTAGACCCCAACAAACTCAGTAGGTATTCGTCAGACTACCCTTCTCTCCAATGGATTGCTGAAAATAAATTCAAAGCCCACCCTATGGTTCACATCCTTGATGACTTCCTGTTCGCAGCCCCTACCCTTCAAAAGTGTCATCAGGTTCTAAAGGACTTTGCCGACTCTGCCGAGACTGATGTGCCGATAGAAAGTGATAAGACTTTTGGTCCTAGTGGGGTCCTATATGTACCCTTTGCGGGTATTTAGCTAGATACTGAATTGGTGGAAGCCCGGCTTCCAGAGGATAAGGTATCCAAGTGAAGGTCTCTCATCGATGAATTCCTTGCCCGTTCTAAAGTTACCTTCACTCAGTTGCAATCTCTCATTGGTCTTCAGACGTCCAATGACCATTATATTATGCACTTAGTTCGGCATTTTGTATTGGCCCGTCTCAAAAATAACATTTTGTTTAAGTCGAATCACATCAATAATTGCAAGAATAACTTGACTGATCCCCTTCAGGTTCAATCATTCAAGCAGTCCGCTTCAGACATGTCCGACACTCCAACTCCCAGTTCACCTGTTACCACAAAGCTTGCTAGTGGACGCAGCACTGGAACCATCTTCAAAAAGGGCTTATGACAAGGCTTTTCACAATTTCTCATCGTTTCAGACAGTCACAATAGGTCTCCTCTCCCCACGCTTTCAAGTCACAATAGCTGACATATTGTTATATATTTCCCACCTGTCTGATAGAAAACTATCCCCTAACACGATTGTGTCAGAAATCTCCAAATTGTGTTATTTCTACATACTGGCTGGTCACCATTCATAATTAAGAAAATGCTAATAGGTTGTCACAATTTGAGCCCATGTCCTGATTCTAGACTCCCCATTGCAGTTGGAGTGCTCCACAAACTAGTTCGGGCAACAGAATTTACTCTCTCCAACTCCTATACAATCTCCC
Organism: Lingula anatina; assembly: GCF_051362555.1. Taxonomy (NCBI): domain Eukaryota; kingdom Metazoa; phylum Brachiopoda; class Lingulata; order Lingulida; family Lingulidae; genus Lingula; species Lingula anatina. Next base: position 42,278,801 of record NC_141767.1, read on the forward strand.
TCTTCAAAGCAATGTACCCCACAGCTTTTCACGGGTTTCGGGCATCGGGCAGTAGAATGAATCATTTCCCAATACAAGCTTAACCGAAAGGGATCTAACAGTAATGGCTTTCAAGACGATCCTTTATGTGGGGTATATCAAATGGAGGGGAGACACACCAGGCCCACTTTTCTGTTATCCAAATGTTACACCCATCCACTGTGATGCATATAACAAGCAGCTGGAGAAGGATATTCGTTTCTGCCATTTAGACTCTACAAAGACCACAGTTTCAGGACAGGGGCAGCATCTCTACAGAACAATTTATCAGACGCTCAAATAAGACGGGTAAGGCGTTGGAACTAAGACTACTTCAAGAAGTACTTTCGTACACCCACATTGTGGTCTACCCAAGCAACTCAACAAACGGATAAGTAGATACATGTAATAGGCCTACGTGCTTCGGCATTATGATGACATTGAAAGTTACTTTTTAGTCAATGGACATTTGTACTTGTACTTGTTTGAAAAACTTTTCATTCATGCTTTACATTGTCTGTCTATTATAGCCAATTTTAAAGGATCCAGCAAGACATGCGGTTCCTCTCATTTTCCCTCTGAAAAGTTTCCTTTAACAATTATTCCCTATCTCTGTGGCTGTCCAACAAGACCCTAACCTCAATCTCTAATTAAGGATGGCAGGATGAAGAGCTCTACCCCGCGCTGTAAGGCCTATAGTCGTAACTAAAAGAGCGCCCCCCCCCCACCTCAAAATGGGAGTTGGGGTTGAGTAGCACTCCACAGGTGATCTGGCATCCACATTTCTCTAAATAGGTATCTTCAAATCTCACTCAAAATTTTTATGGCTCGTCCGGTCGTCCTTTCAATACACAATGGCAGCCTTCATATCGTGCTTGATATTTTGCTGAATTTGGATAAACATGTCTGGCTATAATGCACATTCGATTTACGTTTGGTTTGCACAACTTTTGGCTTGCACAGTTTTTGTCTCACACAGTTTTCGGCTTACACAGTTTTTGCGTGCGGCTGTTATCGGCTAAATTTCGAACATCACGCTTGAATTTTTTCTATTCTTTTAATAGACACGTCTTATTATTTTAGTTTAGATCAAGGAGACACAAAAGCAGGGATAACGATGTAAAATATATAATCAACCACCCCCGGCCTAGGGACGACCACAGCCCAAGCCACAATAAAATTCAGAAGAGCCGTTACAAATCCCTAATGATATGTTTATTCATCCCCGGCGTATCGAGTTCCTAACTATGATGGCCAGGAAGTAACAATGTATGCATGTATATAATTGTCCACCCCAGGGATAGCCTGACCAATGGCAGCGTACATGTACCTGGCCGAGGCAACCCAGTCCCCTTTCCATTCTACCTCTATAGTACTTCACACCATACCAATGACTTAGAAAAACTCCTAGTTGCAAAATGCATTCCGTTTGCAAAATGCGTTTTCACGATTTTCTTTATATTGGTTGAAAATGAGTTGCAGTTGCAAAATGTGGAAATAAGTCTTGATTTGAAAAGTAAACAACAAGTTACACTGCAAACATATAGCCGATCTGATATCGTGAGGTACCTTTTTATGTACATGTACGGGAATTTCTGTGCCTCCCCACATCGTTTCTTCCCTTTGGCGCTCAAAATTATACTGATATTATTGGCATCGATACGCCTCTGCATTGTTACTGTAATACCGGTACTTACGGGAGTACTACTATACTTTAAGATTCATTATTATGTTTAACGTGTATATGCTGACTTTCATCACCCGCAAGAAAATGCAGTAGTATCGAAGTAGCAAAGAAGCATTACTTTAACGCAGTAGTGGTGTGGAGCATATTTGCAGTAGAAATGCAGTATAGCCTACAATTACATAGGGTTGTATAGAGGAGGAGCATTAAAGCAGATTTGAAGCATGTTTGCAGTATGATTGCAGTAGTCTACTGCGCTGGAGTATCTACTTCGTTTTCGTGCGGGTGCAGGGTTTGGTACAAGTACCACGCACGTGTACAGTATCTATACTGTGTATAATGAGCGTGATCTTATGTTAAATCACGTTTAAAGACTTCGAAAACTATTTCATCTACCAAACAAAAACAATGATGGGGTACAACTACATGTACTTGGGTAAATATGTCCGACTAGGACATCGAACTGTCTGCATGCAGGGCTTAAAATACCAAATCATGGCCCTTCGCAGGGCTTTTAGTCCCAGGAAATTGTGTCCGAGGGCATGCTTTCCTAGGAACGGGAGACTTAGGACATACCTTGCCCGGACAAAGTGTTCAGGTTATACATGAACATGTACGTTCCCTCCACGTTGAGAAAGAGGGGGTATCCCCTTGCTACATGTGTACCTTGTAATTGCCTCAGTATAGACTTCCTATAACTTCATTCTGTCATATTTAATATTTGTCGTTATATATAACTTCTGATAATCGTCTAAACTAAAAGATTTACTTAGAAAACTTCTTTCAAAGGATGGCAAATGCCTTCAATGTAGATTTCCTATTAAATTGTCTTTTATTCTGTTCTGTTTTTAAATTGCCGTTTACAATATAGAACGCGTTTTATTTCTGATAATCGTCTTCACTAAAATCAACCTGAAAAACCTTCGCATACGAAGAACGATAAATGCTTTTTGAACAAGTTCTTTAGGTGGTTTGAAACCTTAACCGTGTCTGGCCTGGCTATTTTATTTATTTTAGTATTTTAGCTAAATGCTCCTTCTTTTTAAGCTCCCATTCAGTGAATGTGATTTCTTGCACACACCTTGTGGCAGGTCCACTTGAGGCAATCTGAAATAGATAAATGGTGGTAAAGCACGACTCTTAGATACATTTAACACAAACTGCACTAAAATGAACTTATCAAATATCCATAAGAGTCGTTCCTGGGGCAAACTAAGAATGTTCTACGCAATATTTATGGTTTAGTATTGTGAGCTGATGATAGGTCACCGTATTGTCTGAAAGGTGTGAAAGGGTCTGAACGTTTATAAATACTCTTCTCACATCGTTGGCATGCTTATCTCTTAAAAAAATGTAATTTACTGTAGCTGGCAGGTATTACACTGCATTTCTGTTCTGATAATAATCTAAACGATACACTTCTTTGGTACGACTCGGCGTCGTGCACGTCGATAGTTGCTTTAATAACTGTTATTAGGTACAAGCATTTAAAAAGACTCAAACTTGTACTGTAAGGTCTAAGACATTGCAGGATATGTTAAAGAGACAGTTTTCTTTCGAACACGTTTCTATATTTCTCTAAATTAATACATTTAATAACAGTTTTGTGCTTTGAAACCCGAAAAGCTGAGATGTACGATTTAAAATTGTGGAAAAATGAATTAAATTCTCACGTTTCATACCTTGCATTAAGCATTGACTGTCTGTATGGGAAAAACCAAGATGAACTATAAAACTGTAATCTCACAATTCCAACACTAACGATTCATGGCAAATGCACCGACAAGGTCACAAACGCTGATGAATTTAAGTTTAACACCAGATTTTAAGTGGGCTGAACAAATCCAAATCCTTGGATGTGCCACTCATAAGCATATATTACACATCTCTGAAGTCATTACAATAACAAAAAATAAATAAATAAATAAATGAATAAATGAAATAAATGAATAGAAAAAAGAATAAATAATATTTTTAATATAAAAGAATTTGGTCGATGAAAATGTACTCATATTTTTAAAAAACTTTTTTACTTCATTGTAAAGTGAAATAATACACTATATATATATATCTACCTGTATGTCTCCTCCATTGCAGTGTACCATGAACTTCCACACCAGTAGTCCCTGGATTCACAACAAGAAAGAAGGTAACAAAGAATATCAATTGCTGGAGATTAGGCAAAACAAGGCGGCTTTTATTATATAAAATTATCCCGCATGAAAATGCAGTAGTATTGAAGTAGCAAAGAAGCATTAACGCAGTAGTGGTATGGAGCATATTTGCAGTAAAAATGCAGTATAGCCTACTGCAATTCTACTCCAAAAAGTACATAGGTTTGTACAGAGAGGAGCATTAATGCAGCAGATTAGCAGCATGATAGAAGCCTGTTTCAAATATGCTAATTAGCTCCCAAATCAAAGCAGATTTGAAACATGTTTACAGTATGATTGCAGTAGTCTACTGCGCTGGAGTATCTACTGCGCTTTTATTATATATACCCGCACGAAAATGCAGTAGTATCGAAGTAGCAAAGAAGCATTAACGCAGTAGTGGTGTGGAGCATATTTGCAGTAGAAATGCAGTATAGCCTACTGCAATTCTACTTCAAAAATTACATAGGGTTGTACAGAGGAGGAGCATTAATGCAGTAGATTAGCAGCATGATAGAAGCATGTTTCAAATATGCTAATTAGATCCCCAATCGAAGCAGATTTGAAGCATGTTTGCAGTATAATTGCAGTAGTCTACTGCGCTGGAGTATCTACTTCGTTTTTGTGCGGGTAACCCCACTATTCTAATCGTTTTTACAATTTTAGCAATGTAACAAAGTGTTGCCTGTATTAAATGTTATGGCCTTAGTGATCAAAAAATGTAACTCAAATATTCAATAAGACTCATCATCAACATTCTGTTGATTGTATGTACATGTATTAAAAGGTAAATCCATCGGACTTTGCTTAGAATAAAATTCATTTTGCCTTTATTGTAAGGGATTCCCTATCTATTTGTAGTGTTGTATGTGGCCCTCAAATAAATTTCCACCCATCCCCCACTCTTCATAACGAAAATGCTCTTTCTTGGCTAGTCTGAATGTTATTACAAAATGTATTCATAAACGTAGAAAGGTTCATTTTAGGTAATTCATATCAGAAAACCAATATATTCCGGCGAAATTAACTGACATAGCACGTTAATCTTTCACTTCCGCGATAGGACAGACAGATCTCATTTCTTGAAAGTGAGGCAATGACACTTATCTATGGGAGACGATTTATAGCCTCTTAACAACTGAATTTTTTAAAATAAAAATCTTTGAATTGGCTTAATCAAAATACATCTTACTTACTATTGGGTTCTTCAGTAATAATAGATATAATCACATATCGTAAGAAAACTGCCATATTCGGCCTATTTGTTAGATAAATTGATAGTTTTAGAATTTGGAAGCTAAAGACAACAGAGTTGTCTGGTTCTCAAATCGAGGCACGATGTTTTGTTCGTCTGCTCTCTCTCAGGGAGAATTAAGCAGGTACAGAATGCTTACGTGCGTAAATAAGCTACGGATATTGTTGTTGCCCGTTTGACTACGCCAAAGTTCTCTCTGACTGGGTTCCCATGCCTAGATCGATCCATCTGGATCTAGCTAACTCCCTGGGGAGTCTCACTAAATTGCTATCAATTAACCTGATTAAAGGTCTGTCACGCGTACTGAATCAGCTAGGGAGTAAAGATAATTACCCCCTAACAGCTTTACTAGGCCTGACAGACATTTAAGCCGGTTAAGTTGACAGCAAATTAATGAGACTCCCCAGGGAGATAGATAGATCTTAATATCTGTGGGAATGGTCCATCTCTCTCTCTCTCTCTCTCTCTCTCTCTCTCTCTCTCTCTCTCTATATATATATATATATATATATATATATATATAAACTGCGTATAGGGGCCCACAACTCCTACAATTTTTTATTTTATATAATTAGCATAGATTATACGTTTAATCGTAGGTAGAGAGGGCACGACTTTATTTTAAATGTCATTAGTAATTCCAAATTATATTGAACCGCTAGATGCTGTTTGTCTTTCTGTTCTCTCTGTTCAAGAATTAAATGATAGCCTTTATTTCACTTTTACCGCGAGTTAGAATAAATATAAATCCAATATTTTTATTTCCACGAATTAAATAACCAGTGATAGCTTGCTGACCTTGCTGTCCTTGCATATAAGTTAATTCATGTATGTAAAATTAAAGAAGAATTTTAGTTAGCGCTGGAGTAGCTACAAGTATTCGGTACTTATCATAACTGGATAAGTAAAATAACATTTCTACTCCTTGAAGCATCTAGTATTCATTAATCATAAAAAGCCTTGTTGGAGTACAGGGGTATATTTGCATATACATGTATATACATGGGGAGAGAGCATTTTTATACAGTCTTTAACAGTGACAGACAGCACAAAAGTAACTGGGAGATAGTGTCGTTTATTACACCGAATTCCACGTTGGTAGGTAGGCGTGGTCAACAAAACAGATTTTGCATGGTGACAGACTATATAAACAAGCGGGGTTTTTTACATGTTCATTCTGGAGAGAGTCAGTAATATCTACAACAGAAGCACAGCTGAAGATGTGTTTGTCAGGGAAAGTGTTCGTGCATCTTCTCTTTACTTTGTACATTTCTGTATCGTTGGGTGAGTGCTTGGAATACATGTAGGTTGTAACAAATTGCTGTTTACTCTGTATATTTTTGCCACTTACCGCTTAGATTTGTTGTAAGATATCATTATTGCACTAAGTGTAAAAATTATATAGGAGAATACATCTCATCGAACAAACAATCGTTTATCTGTTCTTTTGCAGCCTACATGTACATATTTTTATTCAATTTTGATCATGTGGGATTTCCACTGATATAGGCCTACATGTATTTACCACTTCATTGTATAACATCTAATGACCCAATATCTACAAAAACATCCATAAAATATTAATGTTAATTCACTTTTTTCTTTCAGTTCCACCAGGCACTGTACAAGGACAGACAGGTAATAACACAACTTTTTACTCTCTCACCATATCAGAAATATATCAAAACACCACAATCCCCATATATTTCAGAGAAGTGAATTTTATAACATAGTTTGTTCATTTTAGTTAAGTATTTGAAACAAAAAGTAACACTATGCACTCTTGTACTGATATATATTCCTGGAGAGTCATCTTACCGAATGTTTGGAAAACAATATGAGATATCTCTTGAGAAAAATACATTTTGATTTTTTGGGGGATAACAATTAATGCTATTTTATTAATTTTATTTGACCAGCTTGCTCAGAGGTGTATATTGGTAACACCCGCACCGTCGACACCACTACAGCCAGTGATTGCGACGCAGATTGTGGCGATATTCTCAACCAACTTAAGGGGTGCTGTGGGACTGGTGCGTGTGCCAGCAGGTGCATCTGCTACACTGGCAGTAACCCTGTAAGTTGAACGTTTTTGTTGTTTTAAAAGCAAAGGAAACATAAATGCAAAAATAGGGTAGCGTATGATGTATACAGGTACTCCGTAAATGAGTAAAATGTTTGTGGAAAAGGCCCTTAGCTATCTTAAGGCTGGGTCACACTGCGCTTGCAACCTTTTGGCAACCTCTTTGCAACCACAAAATCTGGTGGTCGCTTGCGATCACTTTGCGACCTAATTTGCATATTTTGATCGGCAAGCAGTTGCTAACCGGTTGCAACAAGGTTTGGTATCTGCAACCTCTTACAGACAATCTTCAAGTCAGAGGTTATCAGTCGCACACCGTTAGGCGAGCGATAAACAACCTGTCAGCAACCACTTGGAGACTGAAAACCGGTTGCAGGACTATAGCGATCGCTTGCCAACTGGTAGCAGCAAGGTTGCACAGACTATATATATTTTATAAGTTGTGACGATAGCTACCTTCTCGTAAATTTCCCTCTCGGATGACAACAGAGGGAATATCTTAAATATCATTATACAATGATTGGATCCGTTCCATAGCAGCTTCAAATGATTTAATATTTTGAATATTAAAGTAAGATTCTGCTATGAGATTCTGTTATAACGTCACAGTCGATTTCTGTACTACCAATATTGTCAAACTTACAATAATAAATAAGAAATATATTTGTACTATATATTGGCATTTATATCAAACCAGTGGTATAATAAAACACATATTTGGATGTTTTTCAGCCTAATTAATGTAATAATAGGCATGCATAGTTTCTTTTTTCAATACTTGGGCTCTTCGAGGTCGCAAGGCCTGTGCAGTTACGGTCACACTGAACAAAAAACCTCCTTGCGACTTGCAACTGTCACCGGTTGCAGAAAGGTGGGCGACAAGTTGCAACAACTCGCAACGTGGTCTCCAAATGAACGCTGGGTTACTATCCGGTCGCGCCGGTTTTCGGTGCAGCACCGAAAACCTCCTGGCGACCGAAAAGCCTATTTGTGGTATCCAACCGGTTGCTAAAAGGTCGCCGACTGCTTAGCAACTGATTTGCGACCGATTGTGTGGTTGTCCCTTTGTCTTTGTAGCCCCAAGCGTTACACTTACAATACAACATCATTAAATAGTGAAGGATCCTGCGCGTCATCAATTTGTTTCCGTCCTTGTGGTACGAATTCTAAGTACTGGGAGGAAGTTAAAATTTGTATTTATTTGACCTTGTTTATATTGGTGAAACTGTTTTATTGTTATAAAAATGCCTGAAAATTAAATTTATTGTAAAAAGTATGAATCAAACTTTGCTATTTACTTTTTTCTCTGCGCCCGCCTATTTGCTTATACCCCCTTTACACTGGACGGCGTCCTTTCTGCGTCCTTTCTGCGACCATGAAATTTGGCATCGCTGTGGTCTTAATAAGGAGGCACGAGCATTAATTTTTTATCAGAATGAATGCTCAATGATCAGCCAGTTGTCGGCACGTAAAATATTATAATTTTTAAACTCTCAAATGGGGCCGGACTGCTGGACGCAGAAAGGACGCCGTCCAGTGTAAAGGGGCCCTTAGTTTTTCTTCCATTGTGACTTGGCATATTATGACTTGGCAAATTAAAAAAGTAAGATATTTCCGGCTGCTTTAGTCATTAAAAAATGTTTCCAGTAAATTTGACAACAATAGTTGTCAGAAATTAGCCATGATATAGGAATGGATAAAAAGATAACAGTTTATCGTTTACATTGTGATCATCATTATTGATTGTTTTGGCACTTTTGTATTCCACTGATAACTGTATTTAAAAATTATTATCAATAAATATTAAACAAAATTATCCATTTATTTCGACTCATTAAATGTTATACTCGGAAGCCAATTGATGCTACAAACTAAATGTTGCACTAAGTAACAAAATATTTAATTATAATACTAATTGTTTTGACGCTTTTGTATTCCACTGATAACTGCATAGAAAAATAATTATCACTTCACGTTAAACAAACTAAATTGTCTTTAACTTTTATTTTGCAAACTTTCAATTTATTTCGACTCAGTAAATTTTATACTTGGAAGCCAATTGATGCTACAAACAAAACGTTGCACTTAATAAAATAATATTTAATTATAAAACTATTCTTATCTTAGACTTTATCAATTACACTGTTTTTATGAGACTGCATTTAGTAACATGATAAATCATCAATAAAAACTCCATGTGTGCCCTGGTGTCAAATGCTGAGAAGTGGACGCGGGAGTAGAAAAAGCAGAAGTGGGTGTTGGGATAGAGGGAATGGTTAAAGCCGAAGTGTTCAATGGAGAAGGAAAAGATGTGTTTACTTGAGGGTGTTGAGGAGTAAACAAAAAATGTAGGCCTGTAACTGAGTTTCGCCTTTTGGTTGCGTGCTTTTAGAATTAAGTCCATGCTCTGTTGTTGAAATATCGCCCACTGTTGCTCAGATAGATTGTCAACTTCCGTAGCTAAATAGGGACTCATACATTTATTTATTTTATTGAAAAAAAAATACTTATGAAAACCTTGTAAATAAATTAAAAAAGATGACAACAAATACAATCTACGTTTTAATTGAGAAATAACGATTTTTGTCAAGATATTTCAGGCCCGTAGCCAGGGGGGGTTCGGGGGGTTCGAAAGAATCACCCTTTTTGCTGGGAAAAGGTCCACTCTGGGTAAAATTTGACCTATGTAATTGAGAATTTTATGGTAAAAGGTCCACTTTTTCAGAAAACGAACCCCCCCCCCCCCTCTGAAATTGCTGGCTACAGGCCTGTATTTAGAAGGCCTTAATGGCATTATATAAATGAAAAAGATATTTAAATATTTATTGGCCACCATCCTACGCTTATTTTATCACGGTTGCTTGCAACCTTCTCGCGACATGTTTTCGAGTGCATGCGAGCTGTAAGAAACCTGTTAGAGACCAAGCGACTAAAGACCGTTAATCGACCATGAAGTTTCAACTGCAACCTGCTGGCGACCTGCTGCCCACCGGTTAGCAACCTGTTTGCAACTAAGCGACTAAAGACCGTCAATCGACCGTGCAGTTACAGGTGGTATGCGACTGGTTTTAGTCTGGTTACAGCGACCTACTGGCAACCAAGAGGATACCTATAGGCAACCTCTCAGTTACCAATCGTTTTCACTATCAGTCGCACTGGTTGTCGGTGCAAAAAAATGGCCTTCGTGTGTCAACGATCGCAGGCGACCTGTTTGCAACCTAATGCGACCACTTTAAAACCTATGGCAACCTTCTTGCGACTGAGGTTGCAAAGAGGTTGCCAAAAGGTTGCAAGCGCAGTGTGACCCAGCCTTTAGATCGGAAAAACCAACCAAGCAAGGAAAACAACAACTTTATTTCTAGGACTAATATAGATTGAATTAATGATTCATTTACCTTTTTATACAGAGTTAGCAATAAAACTTTTTTCCTGTAGACCATTCCTTATTCAAACACTTAGCACTGGCGCGTCAGCTAAATGAAATTTGAAGTATGTTTTCATGAAATATCTATGGACAATCCAGTTAAATGGTTTTCAATGAAATTGTAAATATGCATTCTTAGAAAAAGTGAATATTTAACAAATTTGCATATGTTGACATACAAAGCTGCTTACTGTAACAATTGGATTGTAGGCGTTACGAATGCTCTATAAAGAGGATAAAGAGTAGCATTTCATAACTAAAGAAAAGTGGCGATAAATAAAATTAGTTTCTAGTTGGTGTTGCTTTATTCTTTCAGTGTGGTACCTGCACAGAGACTACGACAGGTGAGCATTTGATTATGTTAACTAGTAACAAGGTATATATTGCACCTAAATGTAATGTTAAGGTGATATATTCCTTTTAACTTGGACTGCTTACTTGCACTGCCAGGTTCAGACCACGTTCAGACCAAAAATCACAACTCGCATTCCTTGTTTTCAGCATCTACCACCACTGAGACAACTACCACCGATTCTACCACCACTGAGTCAACTACCACCGACACTACCACTGAGTCAACAACCACCGATTCTACCACTACCGAGACAACTACCACCGATTCTACCACTACCGAGACAACTACCACCGATTCTACCACTACCGAGTCAACTACCACCGAATCAACAACCAACGCGCCTACTACCGGTGAGTCTTATATCTTTTTAAGTAATTAAAGCACTTTAATACTACATGTTCATGTACAAAGCGGGAGGTAATTCTTTCAATCAACCATTAAAAAACGCATTATAGTGGGAATCCCCTTGCCTTCTTGTCTTAAAATTACAAATAAGGCGCTTTAATGCGTGTTATTTATATATCAGTTTAAAGACTAAGGAATAAAGAATGATCCATCTTTTTTTTTCAGTGGCGCCCGATATCTGTTTGTCGGATGCTACCCTGATTAAAGTCAGTTCAGGCACGGTGGCAGAGTACTATGTCAGAGTGAATCCCTGCACAGCTTTGTGTAGCAATAAATATTCTACTGGCTTTTGGTCCACTGCACAGACCTACAGAGGTTGCTGTGGTAACAACATATGCTATTGTACTTTAACGTCCGTATCTTATTCTGTAAGTAATTTACCTTTATCATTTACATTTAAAAACTAGTATAATAGAAAATGGACAAGTATATTTAAAAGATGTATATAATGATGATTACTATTTTATAGAACCTGTTTAGAAAAATCAGAGAATAAGATAGTTGATATTGATCACACCACCCATTTTTACAACTCTATAAGCGTCAAAGCTTTGAAGTGAGAAAAGTGCAAACGCCCCATTCTTCCGCTGTTTCCTCTATGTTTAGGTGAATTCAAACTAAATGATTTAAGGAAGCCAAACTTTTAGTGTAGAGAATATTGTATCACATTGATCTTTTATAGCCTTGTCAAGTACTATTCAATAAAGCCATATTTTCTCCTTTTCTTGTTGTAGTTTCAGTTTTTAGTCAGAATTATTAGTTCCCACCCACTCAACCTCTCTTCCTCTTCCTCATCTACCTTTTTCACTCCGACATGAGATATACGGGAAATAGGCCACCTATCTAGATTCTGAATCATTCTGAATTTACTATGAAAAATTTCGTATTTCTATGAAAGTTTTAATTATTTTTTCAGAGTAGTTGCACGTTGATAAATTGATGAAATGCGGAGAAGAAGATTTAAATGGAGTCCCAGAAAGACATTTGCAGTGTTTTTGCTGAATAATCGAAAACAAATACTTTTGATTATCAAGTCAAGCCAAATGGTTATATAAGTTCTTTAAATTAGTATATAAGCCTCACTCATTTGATTGGACTTACTGTTTTCAATGTATCTAGAACCCTCTATATGCCTTCCTTTTTTGCGAGGATCTTCCCAAACTGAATATAGTGTTCAGTTGTTAGTTAAATACATTTTATGAATAATTAAAGTGGCATGTAAGAATGTAAGAATGGTCATTTCTAGAATCGGTTTTAATAGATTAGATTGCAGTTGTAAATCGAAAATAATACATTCTTGTGGGAATATTGATTAGTGGTGTGTAATGTAAAGGGGATTAGCGTATTTAGGCTTAGTGTTAGTCTCCGCGTTTACGTCTGTAGCTTTTCTGTATCGCCGCTTTTGTTTATGAAAAGCAGAGGCTCTTGGTTTGCCTGATATTTTTGAGATTTTGTATTTTACTTTTCACACATAGATTACAAGTAAAAGGCTAATATAAACTCAGATTGGGGTTTTTGTAATCAGTCATATAAAACACACTGTTTTTTTTCTGAATAAATCTCCACCCGGTTAGTTTTATAGGTAACCAGTTTTCGTACCAGTTTTTGAAATCTTTTTCCAGTGTTTTTTAGTGACAGACTAATTTATTTAGGAGGTTTTCACAATATTTCTATTTATATTGCTGTTGCATATTTCATTTATCATAATCTTTTCACCGAATATAGAGACGTATAATTTGTCCGTGAATTAAATACACTTCAATAAGTGGGAAACATGTAGTCGAGGGCACAGGAAACTCAAATAAATTTGTATCAGCTTTTGCTTTTGAACTTTGAAGACAATTGTTTTTCATTTTGAAAGATGTTTTGATCAAATCAGGGCTTGGTTTTAATCGTCGTGATTCTTTACAAATGGCCTAATTTTCACAATTGCCGAGGAGCAGACACTTGTTCATTCAATCTCTTTGAAATATTCAAAGCTGTTCAATAGATCTTTTGCATGGACTGTCAAACATTTCTTCACGTATGAAATTATAATTGAGTAATCAATGAAAACCATGTGGAGTTGCCCACCTTCCAGCGTTTTGTCTATTAGCATCTGAAGGCATGCCAGCATGTCGCACGTGCCAAGATTCGTTTGATGGCCAGTTTTATTCATCTGGTGGTTCCAGTTCCACCTTGGCTTTGATGCGATTAAGTATTATGATGGGAAGGATCTTGCTTATGTGACAGATTGAAGCAATGGTGAGATAGAACATTCTATCAGGATTCCAGCTTTGAATAACATTACTTACTATTGCCGTAGGCACCACACTTATGTTAACACAACACTATATGACCAAACATGGTCAGGGTACTGCTTATGATATCCTCCATTAGTCAACATTACATATATCTTTATACTTAAATTATATATATGAAATTGATATAAAATTTGCACAAACAGTTTTCTTTGTGTTCGTTAAAATAATAATAATAATAATAATAATAATAATAATAATAATAATAATAACATTTTTAAAACATACCTATGATGGTTTAGATATAAACATTTTCTACAGAACCTTATAATACTCATTTTAAATCGTTTCAAAGCGTTAAGCGCTATTTGGAAGAAGACCTTTTTGTAATTTGTTGTACACATCTCAATGTTATAGATGATTTCAATATTTGGCATCTTACAACATCTTTAATATCCTACTCAATAACCCATATTTGTCATCAGCAGGTCAAGAGTAAACTCATTTCGCTATGTTCCTGCTCCCATTCCTCGTAACTAAGTTTGTATATCTGTAGATCTCCAGATTAGACGTACATGTAATATATAATCCAGAAATCTTAACTGTCTGAAAAGAAGTCAAAAGAAGACGCTGTGACTGTGGTACTTAAATGGTTGCTACACTCCCAAAGCACAATTTTTGCACAGCTAACACATTTCACCAGTATTGCCACTCATGAGGTATAGTATTCGCATCTCAGCATTAGGGAATCGCCGATGCAGTGACATCCTCACGTTGCTCACTGTTTTAAAAGTGTGTTTTAGCAAAACGTTATAAGTAAGGTTGTGATAAAAGTCACAAGTTTATAGGAAAAATAAGTAAACCATATCATATGAAATAAGTTGTATTTCACATAAGAATATTAATTAGAATAAAAGTAAAGTGTACTGTATGTTATAAAAAAAAACAATTAAGTCAGTCATTCTAGGTTGATATGCAATATGACTGTCAATTCACGGTGGTTTTCATATGATTGAAATGTAAATAAACGCTTTAAATTTAATTTGTTCAATAGTAATAGTAATAGTAATAGATACTGGATTACTTCAGACATAAATATACATAATTTCAGTTTTGGACATGGAACCAGCGTTACTGATCCCGAATAAGCATTTTTCCTGATGATGCTTGTCGAGAACATTCCTGGTCATATGATATGGTCAAATAAGAATTTCGTATTTTACATGGCCTAGAGAAGTCCTTGAAACCGAATTAAACATTTCTCCACAAGCATCTAATACAACAAATTTGCGGAATACGACTTCTGTAAAAATTGTGCACGTGTCTACGAAATATTCAGAATTTTCATGTTTAAGACATTTGAGTCTGGATACATTAGTTCTATTAATACGTGTACTTGTCAAGGGATTCCCCAAAACTACGTGCTTACAGAAATTCTTAAAGTATCGCATTCTGTATCTACGGGTAAATACGGTAGCTACCTTTATTTTCCATAGAGCAGTCAAATACATTTTGTATAATACATTTATATATTATCAGTTAACAGACCGATGCCTTTCCGTTTCTGTCTGATTCACTGTTTAAGACAACTACTTAGTAAACATATAATTTAGGCCGTCTTCTGGGTCTTCCGGAAGACGGCCAGATTTTCAAGTTTACATTGACGGGTATCTGTCGGAAGACGGTCAAAAATAGAGGATGGATCAACAGAGATAATTGGGAAGACTCTCAGAAAATATCTCTAGATCCGCCCCTGTATTATATTTTGTTGCATTGTTTATTAAGGTTGAAAAAGGTCATAACCTAAAGAGAAGCACTACCCTTCAAATTATAGGGTGTAGATGTTAACTGTCACAATTTTGGTGAGGAGTTCTTTCTACAGGGTAAATGCAAGGAATAAGATAAATGAATATTAAATGCTAGTCACTCAAAAGTTAAAATTAAATGGTGACTAGTACGAAACTCAGGGTGTGATGCAATTCAACTTGGCGTAGTTCTCTAATTTGGGCGGTGACCCCCCAATTTTTTTCTTTTTTCAAATTATTCATGCACGATTTTTGAATTCGACCTGCACTTTAGTAAGATTGATCACTCCGGTGATTTTCAAGAGACAATAGGCTTATCGGTTTTCTTTGAAATGTGTTATCAGAATTGCATATAAAATAGTTTCCTCGTTTTCTTTTAGTTAAAGGGATAATAACTCTTCATATGAGGTCTATATTTCACAATAAAAACATTGTGCATAACTCATAGAAATATAATATATTCTGTTTACGACAAAAACAGCAGTTACAGCTATTATTCTATGACTTCTCTCTCCTACTCTCTCCTCTCTCCATCACCTCTAAATATTGCTCTCTCTCTCTCAACATCTTACTCTCCCCTTAGATTTAAGTTTACAGGTTTTTATGCTAAACTTTATCAGTTGAACTGTCCATCACATAACTTAAAAACTGATTGGTTACTTCATACACAAGGCCACCTCTTCCTGGTGGTCACCGTTAATAACTCCCTGTAATCAAGTTCTAACAGATTACTGGCTTCGAAACAAAGGAAATTTGAACTGCAAGGTGTGAAGTATTACCTGAAGATACTTTACAACATGGCTACCCATGTATGAATTTTATGAAACAATGGCTTCCTTTGATTGAGTTAATACAACAACATGTAGCCTATGAAAGTACTAATTACACTTTTTTCTATACTGTGGTTCCTGACTCATTCCTCCTTTTCATCCAGGAAAATTCATTTTTTGGCCAAAACGAAGAGTTAATATTCCTTTTAATTTTATTTTGTTGCCAGAACATGAGTCGAATTCATTCATTTAAGGCGTACAGGTAGCACAACAAAGCAGTAGTTAATGGTCATATTTTTCAGCGGTAGACAAATATAACTAGAATACTACTGAAATTCAACAGGTGCATACTCCCAGATTATGAAAGGCCCTCAAGTGTTATTTACGTTCTTTGAAATGAAACGCGTTTTCTTGGGGTGTATGTTTCATGCATGGGAAAATTCGAATTTGAACTAGAAAGGCACCCAAAGAGCGCGAATCTTCGCTAAGGCAGGCCAATTTTTATCACCAATTAGTTAATTTATTTATTCTGTATCAACCCCAAAAGCTAATCGACTACGCTAACCCATTCTGACATATTTTGAATTTTTTTCAAAATCCATCTATAGATGGGTTGTTTACTAACACAAAGGCAAACAAGTTTCCTTGAATAATAATCGAATGATCAATCGAAATAAAGTTGCAATCCATGCAATATGTTTATTTACAGATCTATAAACATAGGTATGGTGATCATTTAAATATCTATATTAATTGTCAGCAATCTCCGCTTGTATAATTTCAAAAGTGAAGTAATGTTTGACATTCCATTTGAAGATATATTAAATACTTTTAAATACTTCAGATAGAAGGAATGAACACGTGTCTCTTCCTCTGTAAGAGTAAGAATTTAGCCGAATGTGCAGAATAATAACAAGAACTAACTTGATAAAAACATCTTTTGAAATAAAAACAATTGTCTTTGAAGTTCAAAATTAAGAGCTGCTACAATTTTATTTGAGTTATCAGAAAACTCAACACGTTTTACATGAATTTTTTCTTTGCCCATGCGTACATAAGATATATTTCCCACTTACCGGGGGTATTGAAGTGCAGTGCTTGATTAACGGCTCTACAATTTGTGAACAGATTATTATTTACGGAATATGCAACTAAAATGGCCAGATAAAAAGATGTATTGATAAGAACTTCTTAATAATTGATTTATCGAAAAAAAACTGGGAAAACTGCACGTGTCATGGTCGATTCAACATTTTTTGTGTTTTAATTGACTACAAAAACTGAGTTTATAAGATCCTTTTTCTAGTGAACTATAAGTGTAATATCAAAATAAAAAATTGAAAAACATCAGGCAAATCAAAATCCTCAGCGGCACTACGTTTCACAAACAAAGACGATAAACACAGAAAAGGATACAAAGATGCATCACAGCACAAAAAGTCAATTTTCAGCTCTTTTACTCTTCAGGAAATGGGTCTGAATATTCTCTTTACAAGCCTTTTCAACTGTGTGAAGCTCTATCGGAAAGGTCAGGGTCTACGGGTTTACTACCTTTTTATGCCATATCTGAAAATTGTAGTTGCACTATTACTACGTCTTTCCGATCAAGTATAGACGTCTAAAGACAAACTCTTTACAACCCTTTTCCGATCAAGCATAGGCGATTTTTGACAGGTCTTTATTACCCTTTTCGGATAAAGTAAATGCGATTTTAGTCACGCCATTATAACCCTTTTCCGATCAAACAAAGGCGTTTGCAATAACGTTTTTAATACTTTTTTCGATCAAATAAAGGCGAACTTAGGTACGTCTTTATTACCCTTTTTTAATCAAATGAGGACGATTATAGTTATTTCAATTACTTATAACATTGATAATGTTTCAAATTCATGTAGCATTTCACTTAATGAGAGTGAGGCCTGTGAATTTTTAATTATAATAGTTTATTGCAAAAAACAACAACAACCATTACAATGCAGTGGGAATTATGTTTATAAAGCACAATACAGCTACTATATTTCACAAGTGGAAAGTAGTCTTACAATAATGCATTATTTTGTACATTCATTGTACGCACACCCTAAACAATAGTGAGTACAATTAAAATGTTTACCTAGTAAATAAATACGCGCCACATTTAAATACAACTTTCCAGAACAAATCTAGGATATTAACCCAAATTAACAGATCACTTATTAGTATTCTTTCAATTATAGCTTAATGTTCGATATAGAACCAAAATCCATAAATGTTTGATCCGTTGTTGAAACAGCCCTTCTTATATATTAGCACACCTATACGCCATTATAATTATTTACAAATTATATTTATCTATTTATATATGAAGTGCACGCGATGTTCAATTTGCGCAGATCCTTGCAAAAAAGAAAACATAAGTTTGAAAAACATTGAAAACTGGAAGTTCAATCAAAGGAGTGAGGCCTATATACTAAATTAAATGAAAATCTATTACTCTATTCAGTTTGTCCGTTTGGCTTGTTGATCAAAACTAT
This sequence comes from Lingula anatina, assembly GCF_051362555.1. Taxonomy (NCBI): domain Eukaryota; kingdom Metazoa; phylum Brachiopoda; class Lingulata; order Lingulida; family Lingulidae; genus Lingula; species Lingula anatina. The sequence goes on from NC_141767.1 coordinate 42,297,506, forward strand.
ACGTTCCGAATCTATCAGCAAAGCAGCAATCTGCAAATGTCTTTCTTCAGCTTCATTCAATTCTTCTTTTACAACCTCATCAGTTTATCAGGGTGCAACTACTCTGAAAAAATAAATACGAATATTCAGAAGTATTCAGAGTCTAGTTAGATGCCCCATATTCCGAACATCTCATCTCATATGGGTGTAAAACGGTAGGTGAAGAGTGGAGAAGGAGTGAGGAACGCTAGGTGGTTGGTGAAAGGACACTTAAAGGTGCTGATTAGAAACTGATTAAACCAGCCATTATGCTTTTGAGCGATTTACCGGTATGATAATCTGTTATTTTAAAGGGAAAATGTTAATTCCTCAATCACAGACAGTTATCTACCAGTAAAAAACAACAGCTGTTACAAATAAAAATGACACTAACACGCACATAAACAAACACACTAAAATGAAAATAAGAAAGAAATAAAACGTGGTAAATTAAATTGTAGTTAACAAAAAATAAAATATAAATGCAATATATTATTTTTCTACAAAATAAATGTTTTCTGTCCTTGGATTATTTACAAAAATATGACTGCATCTATATATTAAAAAAAACAGCGGGAAATGGAACATTTGTGCATTTTTTTTTCAATTAAAACTCAACCATTGGCACTGATAGAAATGTAAACAGGAATGGTGTGATCAATATCAATTTTTATGTTCAGATTCATCTTAATAGATTCTATAAAATAGCATCGGTGTTCTTTTAAATATACTTATCCCTTTACTACCACATTTCTTTTTAAATGTTATTGATAGAGGTAAATAACATACCGAGTAAAGAACGGAGGTTAAAGTGCAATAGCATATGTTGTTACCACAGCAACCTCTGTATCTCTGTGCAGTGAACCAAAAGCCAGTAGAATATTTATTGCTACACAAAGCTGTGCAGGGATTCACTCTGACATAGTACTCTGCCACCGTGCCTGAACTGACTTTAATCAGGGTAGCATCCGACAAACAGATATCGGGCGCCACTGAAAAAAAAAGATGGATCATTCTTTATTCCTTAGTCTTTAAACTGATATATAAATAACACGCACTAAAGCGCCTTATTTGTAATTTTAAGACAAGAAGGCAAGGGGATTCCCACTATAATGCGTTTTTAATGGTTGATTGAAAGAATTACCTCCCGCTTTGTACATGAACATGTAGTATTAAAGTGCTTTAATTACTTAAAAAGATATAAGACTCACCGGTAGTAGGCGCGTTGGTTGTTGATTCGGTGGTAGTTGACTCGGTGGTGGTAGAATCGGTGGTAGTTGACTCGGTGGTGGTAGAATCGGTGGTAGTTGACTCGGTGGTGGTAGAATCGGTGGTCGTTGACTCAGTGGTAGTGTCGGTGGTAGTTGACTCAGTGGTGGTAGAATCGGTGGTAGTTGTCTCTGTGGTGGTAGATGCTGAAAACAAGGAATGCGAGTTGTGATTTTTGGCCTGAACGTGGTCTGAACCTGGCAGTGCAAGTAAGCAATCCAAGTTAAAGGGATATATCACCTTAACATTACATTTGGGTGTAATATATACCTTGTTACTAGTTAACATAATAAAACGCTCACCTGTCGTAGTCTCTGTGCAGGTATCACACTGAAAGAATAAAGCAACGCCAACTAGAAACTAATTTTAATTATCGCCACTTTAGTTATGAAATGTCGCTCTTTATCCTCTTTATAGAGCATTCGTAATGCCACCAATTTAATTGTTAAATGTTTCAGTAAGCAGCCTTTATGTCAAGATATTCAAATTTGTTAAATATTCACCTTTTCTTAGAATGCATATTTACAATTTCATTGAAAACCATTTAACTGGATTGTCCATAGATATATCATGAAAACATACGTAAAATTCATTTAGCTGCCGCGCCAGTGCAAAGTGTTTGAATAAGGAATGGTCTACAGGAAAAAAGTTTTATTGCTAACATTGTATAAAAAGGTAAATTAATCATTAATTCAATCTTTATTAGTCCTAGAAATAAAGTTGTTGTTTTCCTTGCTTGGTAGGTTTTTCCGATCTAAGATAGCGAAGATAACTAAGGGCCTTTTCCACAAACATTTTACTCATTTACGGAGTACCCGTATACATCATGCGCTACCCTATTTTTGCATTTATGTTTCTTTTGCTTTTAAAACAACAAAAACGTTCAACTTACAGGGTTACTGCCAGTGTAGCAGATGCACCTGCTGGCACACGCACCAGTCCCACAGCACCCGTCAAGACCGTTGAGAATATCGCCACAATCTGCGTCGCAATCACTGGCTGTAGTGGTGTCGACGGTGCGGGTGTTACCAACATACACCTCTGAGCAAGCTGGTCAAATAGAATTAATAAAATAGCATTAATTGTTATCCCCCAAAAAATCAAAATGTATTTTTCTCAAGAGATGTCTCATATTGTATTCCAAACATTCGGTAAGATGACTTTCCAGGAATATATATCAGTACAAGAGTGCATAGTGTTACTTTTTGTTTCAAATACTTAACTAAAATGAACAAACTATGTTATAAAATTCACTTCTCTGAAATATATGGGGATTGTGGTGTTTTGATATATTTCTGATATGGTGAGAGAGTAAAAGGTTGTGTTATTACCTGTCTGTCCTTGTACAGTGGTTGGTGGAACTAAAGGAAAAAAGTGAATTAACATTAATATTTTATGGATGTTTTTGTACAAATTGGGTCATTAGATGATATACAATAAAGTAGTAAATACATGTATATCAGTGGAAATCCCACATGATCAAAATTGAATAAAAATATGTAGGCTGCAAAAGAATAAATAATCGATTTAACGACACCATCAGTCGGGGAACAGATAGATGGCGGCACTGAAACAAAATGAAGACGGCTCACTGCATTCCTTAGTCTTTTATCTTATATACTGTATAAGTGGCATGCATTAAAAGCTCCATATTTGTAATTTCAAGATAAAAAGAACACGGATTTCTAACTAAAATACTTAAATCTAACATGAAATACGTGTCCACTGTAAGTTTTATATGTAATTGAAAAGATTATGCCTATCTGAAGAAAAGAAAAACACAAGTTGGAGTGATAAACAGTGCGTTATAAAGTAAAAATACCTCATGGTAAAGTAAACGGTACGCTGAGCATCATCAACATCGCCGCATTATAAAAAATAGATCTTATCTTATTGCAGTAAGAGTTAATGCCATTGACAAGCTCGTGGGGTTTAAAAGCCAAAGGTAAATTACAAGTAAATTTTATGGCGTTATCATTAAAATGCATTAAAGTTCCATATTAGTAATTTTAAGACAAAAAGACCAGGGGATTCCAACTAAATTTTGTTTTTAATGGTCATTTGAAAGAATAACATACCGCATTACACATTTGCCTGTGGTTGTTAAGTGCTTTAATTACCGTAGTCATTACTGTACATTTTGATTATCATGCACAAAGTGTTGTGTATTATTGAAAAATGCATGCAATACAACACTTTCAAAGACTCACATGAAGTGGGGGCGGTGGTGGTAGACTCAGTGGTTATGGACTCAGTGGTGGTAGACTCAGTAGTTGTTGACTCAGTGGTGGTCGGTTGAGTGGTTGTTAACTCGGTGGTGGTCGGTTGAGTGGTTGTTGACTCGGTGGTGGTAGGTTGAGTGGTTGTTGACTCAGTGGTGGTAGGTTGAGTGGTTGTTGACTCAGTGGTGGTAGAATCGGTGGTAGTTGACTCAGTGGTGGTCGAATCGGTGGTAGTTGACTCAAGGGTGGTCGAATCAGTGGTAGTTGACTCAAGGGTGGTAGAATCGGTGGTAGTTGACTCAGCGGTGGTTGAATCGGTGGTAGTTGACTCAGTGGTGGTCGAATCAGTGGTAGTTGACTCAGTGGTAGTATCGGTGGTGGTCGAATCGGTGGTAGTTGATTCAGTGGTGGTAGGATCTGTGGCAGTTGACTCAGTGGTAGTATCGGTGGTGGTTGATTCAGTGGTGGTCGAATCGGTGGCAGTTGACTCAGTGGTGGTCGAATCAGTGGTAGTTGACTCAGTGGTGGTCGAATCGGTGGTAGTTGTCTCAGTGGTGGTCGAATCAGTGGTAGTTGACTCAGTGGTGGTCGAATCGGTGGTAGTTGACTCAGTGGTGGTCGAATCAGTGGTAGTTGACTCAGTGGTGGTAGAATCGCTGGTAGTTGACTCAGCGGTGGTCGAATCAGTGGTAGTTGACTCAAGGGTAGTCGAATCAGTGGTAGTTGACTCAAGGGTGGTCGAATCGGTGGTAGTTGACTCAGTGGTGGTCGAATCGGTGGTAGTTGACTCAGTGGTGGTCGAATCAGTGGTAGTTGACTCAGTGGTGGTAGAATCGGTGGTAGTTGACTCAGTGGTGGTCGAATCGGTGGTAGTTGACTCAGTGGTAGTATCGGTGGTGGTTGATTCAGTGGTGGTCGAATCGGTGGCAGTTGACTCAGTGGTGGTCGAATCAGTGGTAGTTGACTCAAGGGTGGTAGAATCAGTGGTAGTTGACTCAGTGGTGGTAGAATCGGTGGTAGTTGACTCAGTGGTGGTAGAATCGGTGGTAGTTGACTCAGTGGTGGTCGAATCAGTGGTAGTTGACTCAGTGGTAGTATCGGTGGTGGTTGATTCGGTGGTGGTCGAATCGGTGGTAGTTGACTCAAGGGTGGTCGAATCAGTGGTAGTTGACTCAGTGGTGGTCGAATCGGTGGTAGTTGACTCAGTGGTGGTCGAATCGGTGGTAGTTGACTCAGTGGTGGTCGAATCGGTGGTAGTTGACTCAGTGGTGGTCGAATCGGTGGTAGTTGACTCAGTGGTGGTCGAATCAGTGGTAGTTGACTCAGTGGTGGTAGAATCGGTGGTAGTTGACTCAGTGGTGGTCGAATCAGTGGTAGTTGACTCAAGGGTGGTAGAATCAGTGGTAGTTGACTCAGTGGTGGTAGAATCGGTGGTAGTTGACTCAGTGGTGGTAGAATCGGTGGTAGTTGACTCAGTGGTGGTAGGATCTGTGGCAGTTGACTCAGTGGTAGTATCGGTGGTGGTTGATTCGGTGGTGGTCGAATCGGTGGTAGTTGACTCAAGGGTGGTCGAATCAGTGGTAGTTGACTCAAGGGTGGTCGAATCGGTGGTAGTTGACTCAGTGGTGGTCGAATCAGTGGTAGTTGACTCAAGGGTGGTAGAATCAGTGGCAGTTGACTCAGTGGTAGTATCGGTGGTGGTTGATTCTGTGGTGGTCGAATCGGTGGTAGTTGACTCAGTGGTAGTATCGGTGGTGGTCGAATCGGTGGTAGTTGATTCAGTGGTGGTAGGATCTGTGGCAGTTGACTCAGTGGTAGTATCGGTGGTGGTTGATTCGGTGGTGGTCGAATCGGTGGTAGTTGACTCAGTGGTAGTATCGGTGGTGGTCGAATCGGTGGTAGTTGATTCAGTGGTGGTAGGATCTGTGGCAGTTGACTCAGTGGTAGTATCGGTGGTGGTTGATTCGGTGGTGGTCGAATCGGTGGCAGTTGACTCAGTGATGGTAGGTTGAGTGGTTGTTGACTCAGTGGTCGTAGAATCGGTGGTAGTTGACTCAGTGGTGGTAGAATCGGTGGTTGTTGATTCGGTAGTGGCAGATACTGTAAACAAAGAATACCAGTTATGAATTTTGGCCCGAACCTGGTATGAACCTATAATATTAATAGCACTTAGTTAAAGGGAAAATATCATCTTAATATTATAAATTGGTTGTTATATATTCGTATTGATAGTTTAGATATTCAAACGAATAGATATTGAAATGCTCACCATTGAAAACAAATACGAGCGAAAGAGACACATTTTGAAAGAAACGATTTACTTATTACAATTTTGGTGAATAATAAATCGATGTTTCTCAAAATACATTTTTCTTGAGAAATGTCTCATATTGTGTTCCATGCGCTTGGTAAGAAAACTTAAAGTGAATACACTTTCCATAAAATTTATTCGAACAGAAGTGCTTATTGTTACATTTGATTAAAATAGTTATTCTTTGGATGTTTGTTTGTTTGTTTTTTTTTTTTTCATTTACAAATTGGGTCATTAGATGTTTCACAATAAGGTAACAAAAACATATATATCAGTGGAATTCCTACATGATCAGAACTGAGTAAAAAAAATGTAGGTTGGAAAAGAACAGATTAACGACTGTTTGTTTGATTATATCTAACACTCACATCATTTTTACACTTAGTACACAAATTATATTTTAAACACATCTTAAGAGAAAACGACAAAAAATACTAAACATAGCTAACGTCAATTTGTTACTGCCTATTCCAAGCACTCACCCAACGTTACAGAAATGTACAAAGTAAAGAGAAGATGCACGAACACTTTCACTGACAAACACATCCTTAGCTGTGGTTCTGTTGCAGACCTTACTGACTCTCTCCAGAATGAAAATGTAAAAATCCCCGGTCGTTTATATAGCCTGTCACCATACAGAATCTTATTTGCTGTCCACGCCCACTTTGTTGCTTACAAACGTAGCACACATTGTAACAAATGATACTATCTTCCCGTTACTTTTGTGCTGTGTGCTGTCTGTCACTGATAACTGTATAATAAATACTTCTCCCCCATGATAAGATAAGTAAAAGTTTATTTAGCCAATAAAACATATTAAATACACAACATCGGGAATAAAATACTCTGTAAAGGTATTGTTATATTAAAAATAAACAGGTGCAAGACTTTGTATTAAAAAAGAATACGCTAGAAGATAAAATCTACATAAAAACGTTTACTACCCTTAAAAACTAATAGCCTGGTGATGCTTGGTAAGAAATTTTAAAAAATTGTAAGCAGCATGGAAACAATAACTTGAGAAAGACACTGTTTTATCCATGTAAATATGCCCTTGTATTTGAACAAGGTTTTTGATAATTATGAAATATCAGATGCATAAAATAAGCAAAGATGTGATTTGTAGTTAATCAGTTATGTCAAGTACTGGAACAGTTTTAGCTGCTGTCGTGTGAACTTAAATTCGACTTATATGTTATAGACATTGAATTAGTTGTAAAGACAGTTAGCTACCACTGTATGCTTGATTCACCTAACTGAAAACGTTGGTTTTAGATAGATAGATATAAAATTTGCGTATCATTTTGTTTGACTATTTAAAAACAATCATGAAGTCATAAAACGGTGAAAAATGTATGGGTACATTAACATCGACCTTCCATATCTTATCTATTACTGATCCTCTTTCTATCATTATTTTTAATATTGTGATGGCTAAAGAGATTTGCTCTGCACGTGTAATTCATGCTTATGAGTGACACACCCAAGGACAACACTCGGAAAAGATGTGCAATGGCAAAATGGCTGGAAGAGTCAGTATCAGACGCAAAATGCGATTGGTTGGTCGATGCATCGGGAAGTAAGTGTCAGTATAATTTTACGTTATATTATGACGCATTTAAGGTAACATATTTAAAGAGACGCTACATGAAATGCGTGGTTATCTAAGTTTTGGACCTAAATTGACAACCATTAATAAAAAGTTTGAGAAAATAATCCAGCCTCTCCTTCCTCTAACCCGCACTATCAATGACATATCTCCTACGCCCCTCTATGAATATGATGGTATCCTTTCTTTAAAAAAAATGGTTAGACTAGATGCAACGTTATTTTATGGCTTTTGCCAATATTTATGCCGTAGCTGGGTAAAATTTATCATAAATATGTAACATAAATAAGGTAGGTCTACACATAAAAATTAAAAGCCACGTCAATTTCTGTCCTCTTTTTTTCAATGTGACATGAGTATGCTGTGCTTGCCTGTAGAACGGGCACATACAAAATTTGACCTGTTAATTGTTTATGTCACGTAACGCTCAAATTCTATGTATATTATCCTGTTACAAAACTGTGTGTAATAACATATATCATCACTATTTGGCAGAAAAGACACTTGATAAAAGAATCATAGCAGACAAAACCTTCTAGATACTAAGCGTTTGAAACGGATTTTTCCAAGTAGTAATTAACAGAATGTCTGTAAGAAGTCTGTCCCCGCAGTTGTCTTTGACCTAATTGTGAAAATGACCTTTCTGCCGTATTGATTTATTCAAGAGTCAAACATTTGCCTTAAAACACCTTTTTTGCAGTGTATAGATATGTGATAATTCCATTTATTTATTCAAAAAAAAAAAAATCTAAGTACATACATTGATGTTTACAAGCATTAATTTAGAGACACATGTCTGTAAGAAGTCTGTCTCATTAACATATATTGCAATATCTTTGACCAAAGGGTAAAATTGAGCCTTTTTTAATACTTGCCCCTAATAATACAATAATACAGTAATAATAGCAACTACCAACTTGCAAAAATTGCATAAAGCCAACCTGTACTAAAGGAATGCGTCGTTAAGATTATTATCAGAACAGAAATGATTTGTAATATGCGTCAGTCAGTCACCGTTTTTTTTTTTTTTTTTTTTTCAAAGGAGAGATAAGCATGCCCTCGATGTCAGGAGAGCATAAACTTTTCAGTTTTAAAGTTATTATTATATTTATGCTAAAGTTGAGGTGTAAAAGCGTTATGTCGGTCTACCATAATATTGTGAAAGTCTGCGCCAGGAACGTCCATTGTGGGTGTGACAGTTTATGTGCACCTTATTGTCATGTTTTACCAACATTTATCTATTTCAAATCGCCTCAAGTGGGTCTGTCACAAGTAGCTGTGTGTGAAAAATCGCTCACACAGTATAGGTGCTTTAATAAAGCTGTAACTTGAAAATCACCGTACATAAAAAAATGATCAAGTTTACAGTTAACACTGGAAAATCCTTTTTACCCCTAATACTTATAAAATTAATTTTTGTGTGTCGTTATGCTTGACCGAAGTTTGAGGAATAGAGCTAGACTACAGTCGGAGCGATATAAAACGTGCTCATGGCAAAGCCGTAAATTCAATTTCGGGCTTAAAATGGTCCAGTTTTTAGTTACCAACACAATGTGAAATAGCTGAAAGCAGGCTTTTTTTGTAACGTAGAGGTTTTTAAACTCTCAAAACACAACCTAAGTATTACGGTATTCACAATTCTCCAAAATTGTTGCTCACAAGGTAGGGTTGGAACCCGTTTTTTAACGGTAGCGAATTTACTCAGAATTTCAGGTTCTACACGTGCCACTTTCATTTTCCAATGGTTTTAACACATTTAAAAATGTGTGTAAAAAACTGTCTCAGTAATAAGTTAGACGCGTTTTGTGATATGAAGAATACGTAGCAAAGATTTGAGTAGCTATAATATTCTAAGGTAAGGATCAACGATAGATCTGCCCCAGCTTACTGTGGAGATACATCTGTATGTAGAATCAACAGTTAAGTGCTTTTTTTTCTCTGAAAACTCTTCCTCCTTGGACAGTGATAAAAAGAACCAAAAAATCAAAATACAAATACTTTATTACCAGTTCTGTATAGACTATGCAAGATTCAGTAGAGGTGTAAGATTCAAACTAATGGCATTTTACAAACCAGTTATAGCCCTTATGCTCCAAGTCTCCATGTCATGTACACAAATACAGAGGCAATCACCACAAATATTCTCCAATTATTGTAATAATACCTTTAATACACAATATATGTCATACTGATATCTATGTTACCAATTCTATTCAGTCAAAATAAATCTCTTAAGATTAATATTGGACAATACTTTTTTTCTTTTTGAATATTGTCCCATCCTTTTTTTGTAGAAATGGGTAGGATGGGTGGATAGTATTGATCCAATTATGTGACCAGCACATAGTGAAAGAAACACAATAAACCAGAAATGAATCAAGTTCAACAATCTGTACACTATATTCAGCCATACTTACAACAAATTCCAAAATAATAAGATTCTTTATATCCAGTCTTCCATTTATCTTAATAATAACACATTATTACATAATTAGCAATGATTGTGAGCTTATATATGCCTTGGCCAATGTCACTTTTCTGATGTCTGCAAAACAACATATAGACCTTGGCTTAAGTCTATAATTATACAAAATCACTATACAAAATGGTGCATCTATACTTATAAGGTAAATCACTAGCGTATTCTTGAAGGCCAAATCATAAGAAAACGGATGTCATAAACTTTTTCACTCTAAATTTACTTTTATTTCTTCTTCATTAGAATAAATTGGGCTAAACTTTCCTTAATAGAACTCTCTTTCTCAATCAGTTGCAGTGTTTTTGTATATTAAGGTGAAATTAAACAACTTATAAATGATACCTCAAACCATACTAACATTCATAACTTCCAAAGAACCCTACATTGCCTCATTCACAAATAAGACATGACTTATGAATATTTGAGAAATAAAGTTGGGACTATAAGTTTGCTTGCTAAAAGGTGCATCTGAATGCCAACCCCACATTACTGGTTAATCATCAAATCAGCAACTCCCAACAGGCCCACATCAGTCTAGGTACATTGAAATTTAGATAAAAAAACTTAAATACTGCAAATATCACTATCAATACAATATGGATGTTTGCATTTAATTGCAATATTATTTCGAAAGGTCAACCAATATCACTGTACTTTTAAATGAAAACAAATATTATGAAATACACCAGACAATTTACAATTCTTAAACTCTTTAAGTTGACTACTGTAGTGCATTATACTTAAATCTGCAATACAGAACAGATATGTTACAATATGGAATGAATCTGCTCCCTCATAGAGACAGCCTAAAAACATGGTTACAAGAAACCAACGTTCCCTATGCCTTGTATCCATGCATCTTACTTCAAATAACAAGTTTACAAAGAGCAGATATAACAAGCAAATCAGGTTTTGTAAATTAAATACATTATGCAAGCAATTGCAACAAGTGAGAACCTTATAACAGCAGAGAATCACAGAGACTCCAAGAACTCTAGTGGAGCCCTATAATAAAATGAATTTACTGGTGTAAAATTATCTCCAACATCTTTGTCCACTGATGGAGAAATACAACCCATAAAGACATCCTACATACTAAGACTTTTGGCATAGGTTACATTAATGGCTATAACAATTCAAAGCTCAAATACCAGGTTTAATATCAACCTCACTAACAGCAGACTGTGTGGTGATGTCTTCACATGCTTTGGTTTTCAACTAGATGAGCATATTTCATGTTAAATCATCCCTGTGCAAGTTTCTTTAACTGATATCATTTTAACTACAAACTACCCAGTGTGCTTTTTTTTTTTCCAAATTCCTTTTCTGGACTCTACAGAGGTACTTTAACCTCCACATAATTGACAGGGAAGAAGCCAGTCTGGCCATGTATGGAACCTTCGTACCAGTTTTCATCAATCTGACTGATGAGGGTGATCATATCCCCTTCACGGAAGCCCAACTCTCCAGGGTTCTCAGGATCAAAGTCGTACAATGCTGTACAGCAAGCTTGTTGGGGTTCTAGAAAAGACAGTTCATTTAGAAACACTGACAGCAGAGTTGTAATCAGAGTTGTTCACCTGCCTCAGAAAACAATAACAAAGAACAAGTTCTTATGCAATCTCACGTCATTCACTTACAAATCTTCAAAACATGGACCTTTAAATGTCCACAAATGAAGGCAAGTGCTATTTTCTACTTCAATGCCCTTTTTACTTTAGCCAGAATCTACAATCACTGTGACACAGCCAGTCTTGGCACTGGCTGGACACCACTATGCAGGAAAAAACACTACACTGAATGGTTATACAACTGTACAATACTTTTCTATTTCACAATGATTCTGTTATTTTACCTGAGCTTTGCTGGGCAGGGGATAAACTGTATCCAGTGGTATCCAGAGAGTCCAAGTTGTTGTCAAATGCTGGGGAAGAGTTTCTGAAGGAAGAAGTCACTTTCTTGGACACAAATTCAGAGCGAGGCCGGCTTGCAGCCTCATTGCGCCTAGAACAAAATAAAATTACAACTAGCATCACAATTTCACCAATTCTGCTTAATAACAATTATTTCAGTTCCATTTTTAAGATTTGCCAATAAACAACAACTCTACTGTTTTATTCTTACAGATAACACCCATGAAAACACCCATGCACCACACAGTATTGGTAAGAATATTAACAGCAATCCATCAACCATGAGGCAAAATGCAAGGCTTAAAGTGATAATAACTCTTCGTTTTGGCCAAAAAATGAATTTTCCTGGAGTAAACAACAATTTTCCCGTACTAACCAATGGTTAATGAATCCATTTTTACATTCAAAGTTAGTCCCTGGTTTTTTTCTAAAAAGTTTGTTTTTTGGTTAAAATCTCTTAAGAGATTTTAACAGAGTATAGCCATCAATGGAGGTCACGTGGTCTGCAGACAAGTTCAGATATCAGAAAAAATAGCTATTACTGCCGTTTTTGTGGTAAAACGGAATATATTATTTCTATGAGTTATTCACAATGTTTTTATTGTGAAATATAGATCTCATAGGAAGAATTATTATCCCTTTAAGTTAAACCGAATACACCAAGTAATCATAAATAACCACACACAAAAAATGTAATTGTACAGATATACAGGTAGAAAGAAAACAGTCTACAATACAAATGCACATATGAAGATCCATGCCTACAGTAATGACGTTTTCTGATTTTTTCAATAGGCAAAAATGAACAAACTTTTAAATACATAATTTTATAATCACAAAAATTATACTTCTATATAGCATTTGTGGTGCTTTTTACTGTATGTATAATAGAACTATAGGGCAGCCTGTTAGAAAATTTTGTTGCTGCCTCTCAATAGGAATTTTCTAATTTTAGGACATTATGGGTTAAAAATACAGTATCCACAAAATTCACAATTTTCCCTAATTTAAAAGATTTAATTTCAAAAATGCTTAGATAAATAATCTTTGCAAGTACCTGCATAAAAATAAGCAAATTCTGTGCACCTAACAAAGACACAAATGAATCAGGCACTTATTAAGGATATTGTTACCCTTTATTATTCAGATACTGAAAATTTCCTGCATCTAATTATTCAATAATGCATCTATCATTGTGATGATTTAAAACAATGAAGAAACTCTTGAAAATACAAAATATCAAAAATATTTTTTTTCGTTGTAATGTACAAGCATGAGCAACTCAAGGCTTTAATTGTCGATTTAACACCTTTCTATTTTGAGGTGAGATAGTAATCGGTATCATCTCTGAACAAGATTTTATCAGGAAAATTGGCATAGTGGACCACAAGTGTATAAGCTATAATCCCGTGCCAGTGTTTTGGTTTAAATGCTTTTGTTATGGGGTTATGCGCCCGTAATTACAGATTTTCATTCAACAAAGGCATTATTTTGCTTTATCAACGAGAAAATCTAAACTAAGACTTTTAAGAAAAACCGCTGGCAGGGTTTCTGAGTGGTAAATGGTATCATTAAATCAGCTTTGAAAGAGTGATCGTGGGTACTCAGGTAAAAGAGAAATTTGACTGATTTTTCAGTTTTTACCCCAAAATCGCAATTACGACATCACTGATCACTGAAGATTTATTTACTACCCAAAAGAAGGCAGTAAATTAGGAGTTTTGGGCGAAGGGTAACAATATCCTTTAGGATTTACTTAGTATCGTTTTAAATTAAAAAAATTAGCAAAGCTAATATAGCACACAAATACAGCAAACTAGGTAGCAAAGCTCAATAAAAAGACCTTTCAAAACAAAAGAGTGCCAGTTTCTACTCTACAGAACTTTATATCTGAGAACATACATACACGATAATGTCTCAAATCAATTAGAAACATTTAAAATATTGGAAAGGATCATTAGACAAAAAGACAAAACATGCATTACCATGGAGGAGATGAAAGGAGTACATCTAGGTTAGAAATTAACCAATCCCTTTTCTCAGAACTTATAGGTTAAACATTATACTGTCTAATTCTGGCCCTGTTTTTTTTTTTTTTTTATATATGTAGGATAGAAATATTACTTTGAGATAGCAGTAGGTACAAAAATATTCATCAGATTATATTTGGCAGTCGATTAGAAATTAACATTTGAAATAAATTTGGGACCTTTTAATAAAAAAAACTGATGTACAAGTGTGAGTGATATGAACATCAAATACGTGCAAGTCATCTCAATTTCATTTTTCATCAGGTAATTCAAAGTTGAAGGAGAGGTGACAATAAGATTTAAACACATGGACTTAAAAGTTAGGATTGTGACAGGTCGAGATTACTATTATTTTTTTTCATTTTTAACAAGAAGTGTGTAAGTACAATGTACTCAAGATTCACCACTTCCTTTGTTGCAAATGCTGGGCTAGACATTAAACGACTGGTAACATCTAGACATGTCTTACAGCATTAACAACCTTTCACATGATTAAAAAACCTGAATGACCCTAGGTCATACTGATAACACTGATAAGGAGTAAGCAATTTGTTAGTCATTTCATACCTATATATTAGGCATACAATTGGATCCAAACACAAAATGGTCTGACAGTTAACTAAGAATAGCTTTACTGGAGTCTTTGCACAGTTAGTTATGAAGGATACAACTGAAAGGATGTTAGTTTTTCAGGGTTAATAATATATCTTAAGTCTAAAGAATGCTAGTCAGGTTTGTAGCATACCTTTTAATTTTTCTTGGAAAGATGATTGCAGATAAAAAAGTCCATCTGGTGCAAGTGTCACAAGAAGTATTCAAATCAATTTAAGTAAGTCAAAAATTAAAATGTTAAAAAAAAAAAAAAAAAAAAAAAAAATCACATTTCGAAGCAATTATGAAATCCTGTCAAGCAATCAACAAGAAACACGCAGTATGGGAAAACACACCAAGAAGCAACAAGTTAGCTGGAGATGGGACTACATCTACGTGTAAAGCACACAAAGAGGAAAAAAGCCTTCTCCTGAAGTGTGGCTCAATCTACATATGTCAAAGCACACACTAGCAGATGACTTACTTGGACTGTAGTGTATCATGTAATTGTTGCAGAATATCTGCCGCCCTACGGTGATAATCTTCTTGGGCCTCAATAAAGGAAGCCAACTGGGAGATTTGTTCAACCTGGCCAGACAGAACAGTGGTTAATAATGCCATAACCAAGCAGACCATGCACTACTGTGGTTGGACAAGGACAACAACAGACTGCATCCATAAATACTCTACACTGATATCACCCATGCTTGGGGCTTCCATCTTATGCGTGCACCAGAAATGCATTTTATAATATATCAGTCTACTGTTGCTATAGGACCAATACGCCCATGTTAAAATGCAAATATCTATTCACATTAATAATAATTTAATAAATAAATAATGCACGCATACAAACAAAAACATCACAACCTTTTGACCACACCATCCCATTCACAGACTACATATCACTGAGAGTTGTTATATGATGCAGTCTGCTCATGCTGGATATTTCAAGTGTGTTAAAATGCCCAGACTTTGTGGGGGACTTACAGCTCCTCCAGGCTACTGAGGAGACCCTGTAGCACGTCTCCTGCCCGGCGGTGGTAATCTACCAGGGCCTCAGTAAAATTACACAGCTGTGCTATTTGCTCAACCTGATGGAAAGAGTTAGGCCTTTACAGTTGAACAATTGCACACAAAATCTTTGCTTTTAAATTTCCACCTAGCTGAAACATCACCTTGTCCTTGGTCAAATCAAATATGATGAAATCATCAGCTTAAAATTTATCATGTCAACAAATTTAGATGTGATGTAGTATATGTGTTCAACAAAACATCAGAGTATCTGCATCTCCATTTAATTTCAAACATCTACAAATGATACAACTATCACAAAAAAAAAAATAAATAAATAAATAAAATATGAAAGTGACATATGGACTAACTTTATTATAAATTAAGCCATTTTCTAGTAAGAGACATTTTTTTCACTTTTGTAATTCTGTTTGGCTACCCACCCCTGTTGCTGTACTTGCCAACAGCAACACAATCATGATCACAACAATGATCACACCTAACACAACTAAGCACACACTCTTACATCATTCTCCAGTAAATTGTGCATGGCAGTCTCTGCCAGCTGCTTGGACTCCTCAAACTTCTCCTCTGCCTGCTGGAGCTCATCTTCTGATATTGCAGAACCTTGTAAAACAGTACAGAAAATTAACTTAACCGCAAACCAAAGAAGACTTCATCTTAAAAGAAAATGGTACTGGTAAGTCTCAACCAGAAAATAAGTGTATTTTATTCAACATGTAGAACCCGCTGAATACCGCCTTTACTTTGCATTTATACTGTATGCTGGTCATTTGTAGTACAGAAGTTGTTTTTAATCTATGTATACTGTTGTATTCATACTTAATGTGCCAGAAATTGTAGTTCATGCACTTAATTTTATCACTTGCTAGAAAAAGAATCTCAATTAGTGCAAGTGCAAGATTATTACAGTAAATACTTTTTTAACAAACAAACATTTGGCTACAAATAAAGCTGCTAAAAGCTGTATAATCTGGCGTTTTCATTTCACATGCATTTTTATTTCTTGATATTACAAAACAATATCACAGTATTTTTGTCCTCTTCATTCCTCTTTTCATGCAACCTTCAACTTTCGTGAAAGTTGCATGAAGAAGAAGATGCAGCTCTTTAACATTCCTTCAATGTTCAACAACAAAAAGAGCAAATTTTATTTCCTCAGCCAATTAATATCATTATACTTTCAGGCAGAGCAAACCCCCATTTCCTACAAAAAAAAAAAAAAAAAAAAAAAAAAAAAAAAAAAAAAAAAAAAACACCACCATGCTACCCTCTAGGAATATTCAAACATCATCTTCATTGTAGTCATTATTATTATCATCATAGTTATAATTATCCTAATAATTTTATATTAACAAAAGTTAAAATAAACAAAATACTAAAACATGCAGGTAACAAATCCCCATGCATTATATGCTGCCACTCTTCATTCGTGTTCCAACACTCATGCAGGTAAAAACCCTTTGGAAAAACCATATACAAAGAGACAGCAGCCATCCCCAAACTCCGTGTGCTATCTAATTGCACTTTTTTTGTACCAGGAAGCATACTGCTTTCTCTTTTGAATCATTTTTTCTTCTAACAGACTGATGCTGATCCTATGGTCATAAATTATCTTGGTAAAAAAAAGTATTTTTTACCTGTTTTATCTATGCATCATCAAAATAAAAATCTAATATTTCTAATCACTCCATGTTTCAGAGCACAGCTGTGTCATTATATGTTGTTCAAGTTGTAGCATCATTTATTGCATAATGTATGTGTTTTCTTTCCTATGTGCATATGTATGGCCCATATCTTGTGTCTGTGAAATGAAGGCCTGGTATAAAGCCCTGTGCATTGATATATATACAGGAATTTCTGTCTTCAAATAATTTCTTGCAAGCTCACAATTCTTCAGAGTCATTTCTTTTTTATTGAGTGTTTTTTTCCAGAAGAAGAAGAATTTAGAGGTTACAAAAAATTATTTGAAGACATCAGAAAATCCTAGGTGTATCAGCTTGCACACAATTGGGCTCTATAAAACAAATATGCTGAACAAAGATTTTAGATGCAGGTGCTGCACACATCTTCTAGGCCTGGAAATCTCACCTGACGAGCCATAGGTTATCTAGGGCTCAGGTGAGAAATTCAAGGTAATCTTATCTATATACATAGCACCTATACTACAGCTTTTACAGGCCGAACCCTAGACTGCTGACATTTACTGTAGCAACTTAATTGTTGGAAATTGACTACATAAATTTAAAAATGCATCCCACATAATTAAGATTGTCAGGGAGGTGAGCCTATGGCATGCTTGTGTCAGAGTTTCATATTTCTTTTCATACTTTATAAAGGGGTGTCAGCAAATGATATCTAAATCTTATCTCTTTTCAATCCAAAATTTTGAGTGCATATGTCATCTTAGGCCAACTTGGTAAAAAATCCTCCTCTCAACCCGAAAATGGCACTGTCTATTTAGAAACCAATGAAGGATTAACCCTCAAAAGTTTGCAACATATTTTGCAGTTTGTAAAAAATAAATAAATAAATAATTAAATAAATAAAAGAAAACTGAACCAAATGAAATCCCGTTCTGAACATTCCAACGTGCTACCATATTTTAATCCCACTTAACCAAACACATGCAAAAAGTGGAACAGACTCAACCTGATGCTGGTGCTGAATGGGAACAGAAAAAATAGAACTTGTCATCAAATATATTCATTCAAATACAGCTGGGATTGCAAGCTATATTCAACATGATTAAGACTCAAAAAGGACAAAATAGTTGACTTACAGTCAATTCAATATAAATATATAGCGCTGAACAAATTAGAATTAAATGTTGAAATTTTTGGTTAAATAGCCAATGTAACAATATATTACTGTCGTAGCTTTTGCATCAAGCTAGGCAGAGGTCACAGCAGGTGCCTGTAGATACACACATATATATGGGTTTTCAGTGAGCTTTGAGCAGGAGGCAGAACTAATAACTAAATGGAATGACATGGACAGATCAGCCTTGTCAAGCTACCAGCATTGCATGTTAAATCTGAACCTGAAATGCTGATGCAGCTGTAACTAGAGCTGAGCTCTTTTTTGGTATACCAGCAAAATTGTAGTCAGAATAAGGCTTTACATTGGCATAGAGACGTATCACAATACTAAAAATAAAAAAATATAAAAAGGCTTTCAGCATCACATTTAAGATATACTAGCAATATATACTAACCACATGACACATTTAGTGACACAGACAATATTAGTGACATGCCTGACATTGGTGACAGGTTTGACGTGACTTCAGGCAACCTTGTGATACAACAAGACACAATGGTTGCCATGGGTCATCTCCAGGCAATTGAACTGCCTCCTGCTTTGCATCTCTTACTACATCTTCATGTTAACAGTGCATGTTATACAATTATCATCAGCAGCCAGTGAAAATGTGAGAAGCGTATGCACTGGGTGCCAGTAACATATAACCAGATCATATGGCATTAAATCCTAATGTTTATCATTTCACCAATATTCCTTTCAAACAAAATGGAGTTAAACAGCATTATCTAATAAAATTTACTAAGGTTTAGTGGCAATATATTCTGGTTATATCTATGACAGTTACTATGTCTACTTAAGCCAGCAATAAAGAAAGCAGGGATACTTAGCCATTTGGAGTAAAAAATATTTTACCTCCTAAAGATAGAAAAGAAACAGAAAATCATTGTTAAGTCAACATCAGTGATCACTATATTGCAAAAAAAAAAAAAAAAAAAATTATTATGAAGTCTTATTCACACCAGTTTTATATGTTAGTTCTTTAAAATAAGGGGCAAATAACATGCAGTTCACCACAAGAGGTGACACATCTATGGAAATATGACCAATATGCTAAAACAGGGTAGAGTTCTCAAAATTGGGGAGAAAAAAAAAAAACAAGATCAGAAACAGTGAGACAAACAAACATTTGGTATCACAAGCATTAGAAGGGTGAGCCACTCAATAAACCAATGGCGTCAAAAAATTTCCAATGCTTACCTTTGTCCTTTTTCCTCTTCTTGCAGTCATAATCAAGACGCCTGCCTCCTAGTTTCTTTCTGTGGTGCTGAGAAAGTAAAACAAGCACATACACATAGACACACTTCTATGGGAACATAGAAGGATGTAAAAGGAGATGAAGTTACAATATGTAAATGGTTTACTTGAGCTGGCCAATGAACTGATTACCTATTGTACTTGGAACAATTCCTTTAGGTTGCCATCTCATGTTTACTTTGCAAGACAACATTAATTACTCTTTTATCTGCTTTCTGTTCTTAACACTGGAAACTAACCATACAACAAACAATCCTTTATTATTAACAAGTAAAAGCATTATTTTTCTGAAAAAAAAAGAGTTGACATTTTAAGGAAACATATTTAACAAATTAACTTTTTTATGATAAAGACCAAGACCATTCACACTGGTGAACCTGCTCTGCAGATTGAGAAAAATAAAATCAATACATATGAACAATTGTAATCAATTCTGAAAGATCTGACCTGTCAGTTTATGCAATATTTACATTGACTTCTTTGAGGTCCTTGTTCTGCAGGTGTTGAAGTGGTTCCAGGAAGTTCTGTTTTACACTGTCTTCCAAGGCATATTTTACATCTGCTAATTGCTTGAAGGACTCTCCTGCTTCAACCAAACACTGACCTGGAACATAAAGAAATATAAATAATTATGGCCTATAAAACAAATACACATATCTATAAATTTTAAAACTGAAAAAATTGTGAAGGAGAGAGTATTCCCCTATAGTGTAATTAATGGTGGAACCTCCACAAAGATACTAGTTCAGCTGTATTATGAATGCTTAATGTGAAAAGGCCATCTGACTACAGCTAACTTAAATATTCTTATTATAAAGTTGGTATTAACCATATTCATTGATATATATATATATATATATATATATATATATATATATATATATATATATATATATAGTAACCATAAAAATATCTGTAGACCGTGCTTAATTTATCAGCATGCACTTATGTTTAATAAAGACTGAGGGATAACCTTATTGTCAACAACAACTACAAAACATTTCATCTACATCAGTTGCCCATCCCTTTATAAGACTGACAGATCATAAGCACATTCATGCCAAAACCAGATCATATTATTACCAAAACTGGAGTCGTCTCCCAAGTCTTTGCCATGCTTTATCATTGTCTCCCCCAAAATACCCTCTGGCTGTGGGTATGCTGTCTGTTTGACCTGTCCTCTCAGCTTGGATATAGTGTTCACTGTCATCAGCTTAGCCCGGGAGGCTGTCAAAAAAAATTATTTAAATAAATAATAATAATAATAAAATGGAAGACAAATTTAAAAACACATGGGTTATAAGTTAAACTGCCCTGTGCAGTGGTCAATACACAAAGTTTCAATAATTTCAATATAGCAGATGGTGGTTGAAACCACTTCAAGGGATACAAGTGACGGAAAATAAGTACCCATATGGCACATGCCAAGTAACTAAAGTAATCCCATGTGAAAAGTAACTTCATGCCATTATGACTTGACCTCAGCTTTTAATTGTAATTACATAAGGATATAAAACCATATTTCATCAGCAATATGAAAGACAATGTCAAATTTGCATCACACAGAAAGTAGAATCCATCTTAAATGTGTAAATAGGATCAATAATAAGGCAAGTATCTATTTATGTGTGTCAGTGCCCAATAAATACAAACATCAGTGCCATGAACTGTAACATAAATCAGTAATTATGTTAGCATTTATTTTTATACTTCAATCATTTTTGCCCTTTCATATTTAGATCATAGATATGTCCATCAGCGTATACTTATATATTTTTTTAATCCAACTTTCCCTTAATCATACTTTTCATAATCAAATATGACATACAACAGTGAAAAATTAAGGCATCATGACAATGCTGATTTGAAATTATGTTATCCTGGACACTGCCCAACCCACACATAACTCTGTTCTTAGATCTTTGTCACCAGGGTAATACTTGTTACTGCACCAGTGCAGCATTAAATTGCATTTGTTATTTTGCAATGTAGTAACTTTATTTGAAAAACAAAACAAGTTAACATTAAACATTGATGTCAATAATTAGTTATGGAAGAAACTAATGCAAGTTATACGTTGCCAGACAATTAGTGAAGAAATTGTCTCATAATAAATGCTCAGGCATTAAACAAATGCCATTGCTCATTTGCAGAACGCAAAAATGAATACAACAATTATTATTCAACTAAACTGCAGAGAAATATCACACAGTATTGCTGCAGAAAAATAAAATCTATGTCAACAATATCAATTCAATAATAAAAAGACATGACTTTTTAATCTAAATCAAAATACACTCAATCACATATGAGTTGCTATATATAAACAACCAGTGTATAGCATATAAGTTAATGGTTAGCAAAGCAGAGAACTGGGGCATAATTATTTATGTACCAGCAAACAGATGAGGGAATTCTTTTGTACACAGGTTATGTTATTCTGATATGCCTAACTGCTAATCCAAACTATGAAGAAACCAATTTCTCATTGCTCTGGTATGTGGTGAGCTCAGAAAAAGTAAAGCAATTTGATACATCTATTTCTCTAAAAAAATTGAAAAACATTATGCATTATGAAATCCACACAAGAAAAAAATCTGGTAGGTCCCAGAAATTTTCAGCATGTGTATTAAACCACTTCCCAGTCTGGGAAACCTTCCTCATGATTTATGTGTAATCTTGGCAAAAACTACACATCCCTTCACTTGAACATATAATGTTACCAGGAAATGCCACACAGCTCTTTGCTTTGCTTGCAACAAGTGTCCACACAAACTTGGAATATAACACAACTACTCTAAAGAGTCAAAATAATATTGAACAAAAAAATTCATCAAAGGTGCAGTATAACAGGAGACTTTTTAAGAGTTGCACAACTTAAAGAATGTTATTTTCTTGACATATCTCTACTCACTCATTGTTGCTGGAGGATAAAAAGAAATGTGAAACTGGTTTAGAGTAGAATTCAATCGATGTTAATTACTTTTAGAAGTTAAAGTTTTTGAAATGTTATCAAAAATTAAATAAGGCACTGAACTTGTCTCTTTTTTTTAATCAATGTTAAAAATGGATTGCTTTTCTTTATTTTTAAAGGTTATAGGGGTGTGCAGGAGGATACAGTGTAAAGGACATAGAACTAGCATCATTATCAACTTTAACCCCTCTGAAATTTTACTGTCCAGCCGATAATAGTGTACAAAGAGATTCCCTTCATGACCTCATGGTTATAATATCATGGGATAATTTCATCTTTATGTGATAATACCAAAACTTGTGTATTTTACATAATTTCTGAAGTTAAAAAGCTTAAAGGGTTCAATATTTTTGAATAAGACATATACTGAAAGTACATGTCTTTTAAAGGCAAAATGAGAATGAACTTTAACCTCAAGTCGTTACAATCAGTTGCCTACATAGTGATAGGTACAGACCTTACCATTAACCTACCTGCTACCATCAAACATTATCTTATAACCCCTGACAATCAAAATCAGGTCACTTCTAAAGACTATATTTTATAGTCCCAATACATGTAATCACACACATCAATGTCAAGTGGCTTCTGATGACTTGTCTGTTGAATTGTAATACAAATATATTTATTTCAGCAAACTGAAAACCCTGATGTTTCAGTGGTCATGATAAAAACTATAATTTGCCTCTCATCTGTTATGCTATGGAAAGGGGCTAATTTTGTACATCCTAACCTTCCCTACCTTCTGTCTCTACTTTTTGACAGAGCTAACATACATGCTGACTTTCCAGTCTACATGCTTACATTTCAGGTGCTGTGAGCTCATCAGCAAAACAGATTCAAGAAATGGGCTTCTTATTTCATCTTAGAGGAAAACAGGGAATTAATTGCAGATTAGCAAGGAGAAATGGTCTTTAAATTTCAGTAAGGAACATTAAATGATTATTTCCCATCTAAAAATGTTTTAAACTTGACAAGGTCAGCCAATCCAAGCATCACCTGACCCACATACAAGAATGTAAATGACATGCAGCATTCATCTATTTCTACCTGCCATGTGCAATACTTTACCTGGATTAGGCTGTAAATACTCCTGTGTACGAGCCATCACATCTTCCACCAGCTTTCCAGTCACATCTATTTTCTGAAATAAATAAATATTTAATAAATAAATAAATAAATAAATAAATAAATAAACAATAACTAAGAATGTCTGATTGCTGCCTTCCCAATTTACTTGGACAAAAAACATCAAATTCCTTTTAAACCTTTTGCCATGTATGATGGGTCCAAGCTCAACACAGGGACACTTGATTTCACCATATGTCAATTACCCCCCCCCCCCCCCCCATGTTATTAAAGGGGGCAGCTAATGTTAGACTCATATTCATGTTGTAGCAGAAATGTGTGTTTCCCCATACAATTTTGCTTTGCATTGTCTGAGCTATTGGGCATTGAGAGATTTACTCCAGAGGATCATTAAAGACCCCATTTCCATAGATTTTAGATCGATCTATCCCTGTGGGGAGTCTCACTTGATTATTGTCAGCTTAGCCTGCTTAAGCGTCTGTCCCGCCTACTGAAAGCTGTAAGGGGGTAATTAACTATGGTGTCGGCTCGGCTGACTGCAATTTAGCGTGAACCCCCAGGGAGTTAGGTGATCTAAATCTTAATCTCTGGATCGATCTAAATCTCTGGGAATACACCCAAAGACACAGGGATCTACTAGGAATTACTATTCTGTCAAGTGTTGCACAAATATTGCAAGCAGTTCAGTTTGGATAGAAAATTATATGATATTTGTCATTATGCCATTTCGTAAAGACAGATCTAGGTGCATAATAAAATACCAGAATCTATATTCTTAATATTTCAATAAAGTGAACTCCCCTCTTATTCAATTATACCTGTACAACATTTTAAAAAAATATGCTAACCAACTAACATGTACGTTGTAAGGAAACGTAATCTGTACAGTTTAAAGAAAACCTTTATATCATTATAAATGAATAAAGAGAACAGTTTTAAAGGGATATTTGTTAGTGAATAGCATTTGCATACTGTTCTTATGAAATTCAGTAGCCCGCATTCAGATTTACACAAGACAAATTTCTGATATATTCTCTTTATAAACTAGGTCACAATGAAAAAAACACTTTAGCATCGCCTCTGGTGGAAGGAAAAGGGGCATAAAACACTGACTTAGGCATGCCTTGAACCTTACAAAGAATAACCTGGTTGATAACACTGTGAAAGGAAGAAGAAGATCTACTTTGATATACTGATGATACAGGTATCAGAATTCCTTCAAATGCACACAGACATACTCTCAGTGCTGAGATAAACTTTTTTCTTTTCTTGAAAAAGAATTTGAAGCGGTATCCATAGTTTTGATACCAGAAGTCAAGTTATTTGCCTTACACAAATGACTGCTTAGAACATGATGCTCAGAGAAATACAGTCTTAAATCCAGATTCCACTTTATGCAACATCTCGCGGAAAGCCCCACTCAAAATCAATGCACACACTTGGATTGGTAGACTTATTCACATGGACAGAGATCCAATCAATACCTTCTGCAACTCCCCAAAGATACATGGCATATTGGAATCTCCCTAATATCCCTATAAAGCAAATCACAAATGAACAAAATAATGACTGAAATTTTGCAAGAATCAGTCTCTGCTTTTGAAATATTACAATATTTTGAAAAAATATATCTGCATTTTCCTTCACATGATAAAAAAAATCATCAAAATTCAGTTTACTTAAAAAGATATCCACATGAAGATGATGCTGAGAACACAGGCAAAGCAGTGCACAGCAGCACCCCCCACACAATAATAAAATCAATTCTACAGCTTTTCCAACAGTTATAGATTAAGACAGACCAACTCAATTTGATTCTGCTTAAGTGCATCCAGTGATTGCCGAAGCGATTACCAGGAAAGAACATTATGAGCAGTGAAGAAAAAATGTATATATAGATTTCACTGACAATATGCTGAATGCAACAAAGGAAATGCTTTAGTATTATAATAACGAAGTTCTGTTTAGCATTTTCATTAGCAATTCTACAGAGCTATTGAAATCAATTGACACTTGTTCACGCTGACATATCCGCAACTTTTCACTCCCTTCACTTGCAAAGAAAATGCCTTACTAGTATGTGGTTGGCAAAACCTAGTACATTATGAAAAGAAAACAAACACAACCTCAAGGAAAACTCAAACATCCAGGAACAATGCCAATTATGTCTTCAAGGCAATTTTTAAATTATTTTTTTATTACCATAAGTATTCTTCTTGTCTTCCATATATTACCTGTTTGTCTTAATAATGACAATTATTTCCATTGCTGCCTACTTACTTTGATCAAAGAGGCATGGATTGCCATAAAAAATGACTGGTACCCTGTACAGCTCAATCTAGAATATCTTGCTTATAGCCATAGCAGTAGCATGAGGAATTTGAAAAACTACACCTTGCACACACATGCTAGTAACATTAGTTCTGTGATGTTTTTTTCTGAAAGTTGCAATTAATATGGGGCATAAGAAAGCATTTAACATGTAGTCAATTAATAGTATGTAGGAAAAATGATTGTTGTTACATGTAGCAGAGCAGAGCAAGTGAAGAACACATATACAAAAAGTAAATACTCCATTTCCAGACACTCACTAAAATGAATTATGAACAATGATACTCCTTGCACTGTTACTTAAATCTAAACACTGTTCTTTACCGTTACGTTTAATCTAGTTAGTGTATAACTAAAGATTTTGGTTGCTCTCTTACACATTTTTGATTTTGACACAATGTTTATGCAAAAATATAGGTTTTAAAACCAATATCATTATTTTTCATAAACCTAATTATAGTACTTCAACCAAGTTAAATTTCAAATTATTTTCATACTGATTCAGTTTTAAATAAACCATATTCATCTTTACATTAGGCCACTGGAAAAACAGTTCCAGTTTCAAAAAAGGAAGAAAACTTCTTTTTATTTTTGCAAATTTGAGGGAGGAAATACCAAGGGATATTGCTGCTCAAAGCAAGGACGGCTTAAGTGGTTCTAAGCTTTACCCAAGAGCAGGGGAACATTCACACTAGGATATTTGGAATGTGCTTACCATTTTTGCCATTTTGGTATGATCTATACAGTATATTGATGGTCTCTTTTTTACTGGGATTCCACTTAGATCACACACTTTCAATAATAAGCAAAAACATTAATAACAAATAAATAATCATCAAAGTAAGAAGAAAATGACTGTGTTATCTGAACTCATTGTTGGTTACAACAGAGAACTTATTACATTATCACTTTCAAGCATGGATTCAAACAAGTGTGTGTAAAATCTCACTTTTCTAACTTAAAAATAAATAAATAAATAAATAAATAAATAAATAAAAAAATGGGGGCTGAAATTGATATAACATGTTGAATTGAGCTCTGGTTGCTGAGGGCTTTCCACTGGGAGCTGGTGGTCTAGATAAAAAACGCAGAAGTTCTTAGCTTAATATTTATTTTTGCCTGCTATAACTGTTGGTCAATTGGAATTTAGGTAATTCAAATTATTCAGTTACTTTTATATATGTGTGTACTAATTTAGTTTTATTTGTTGACAAACTAAACTGATTTTTGTGTTTGATGAATCTTACTAGATTTCAGCTCTCTGATTTATAGCTTTCTTGTGAGTAATGGAAATGGTTGCAGAACCAGTTCGTAGTATTGCCTCATGTAGTTACATGTTGATAAAAAGTCTAATGTAGGTTACTCAAATGTTTGCATCAGTGGACCCCTTACCAATCTTTTTCATATCTTCACTAACATACATACAGATTTACATTTTTTTTTAATTTGAGATCCAATACCTATTAGAATTCTCTCAGTTGGTTGAATTTCAGTCTTGCAGTTACATAAGCCTTAGCATAAAGACACAAATATTGATCTTAATATCTATACATCAGTTGGCTCCAGATCTGAGAAGACTTACCCTCTCCATTTCCAGGAATTCCTCATCAAGTTCTGTTCCTTTGGCACCACCAATTTTTTCACTCATAAACTAAAAGTAACAAAAGAACATTTCATTTTGACAACCTTTTCACTTCTGAAAATAAAAAAAAAAGAAAAAAACACATCATGTAAATGCTTCCCTCTACCTCTAGAGAGATTCACAAAAGCAAGACAAAATGCAAGCTAAGAATCCCAGAGACAATATATCATTATATGTAGGAGAAAAGGGCAGAAGAAGAGGGTTTGTGTAATATTGTTTGTCCACTTATATCTGTAACACTTCAATTTTTCAATGAAAATATGTAAATTTCTCAATATATCAAAAAGAAATTATACAACTGCTTTAAATATACTACGCAATAACAGTGGAAAAGGGGAATGTAAATCTCTACCTCTGTGAACATCAGAAGTTCATGAAGTATCTTGAACCTCAGGCAATTCTAATAAAGCTCACATATATGAATAATGATAAAGAATCAAACTAAAATAAATCATTAATCCAGAGTGAAAAGATAGCAAGGTCTAAACCAAAGTTAATTCTAGGTCTGACCTCCTGATAAGAAAGATCTTCAGCATGTTGTAACCTTAAGTAATACTATATGACAGCTATTCTAGTTTACAACATATTTATTGAAAGATAAATTCAAATTTAGAGACTTCCAAAGGATATTCCCTAATTGCAAATAATTGTTGAAGTGTCCAGTGTTTTTAAATGATTCACAAACCAGTTAAATGTCAGAATTGTAGTTTATTCAATTAGTTGTACCTGATTTATCTAAAAAGAAATAAAATCTACCAGCCAAGCGAAATATGGTCAAGAAAAAAAAAAGTTAAAACCTTGTATGAAATTTAATACTGTCATACTTAATATTTCATAATGAAACTAATAATAACTTATAAAATTGAGTTTTAAGAAATTGTAATAATAAAGTGACTAAAAATAGGACTTTAAGACTTTATGTAGAGCTATGCTGACATACTTCTCAGTTTAAAATTTTCTTTGCTGTTATAATACTTTAAGTTGGTTTCATCATAACAACATAAAAAAAAAATCAAAGAGTTTTTGAATGTAAATCTGAACTTCTATCCCTTCAAATTATTGTAACACTAAAAGTTAAGAAAGGAAAAGGTCTTCACAACTACTTATAACATTGGTCTTAAAGACACATTGTGGTTTTCAAAAAGAAACACTTGACGTCCTTCTAAAAACGATGTAGTCATTCGATAATATTAGTGTAATGATTCATTGGGATTAACCTGCAAATTTCTCTTTCACCCTTACTACAATTCCAAAGATTAAAATAAACTTAACCTTCATAAGGCTACTTTACTCCACCAAAATGTCATATCAAACCAAAAAGAGGGTTACATTCGTTTGAAGTGTCTTTCCTAAAGATAATGAGGTAAATCACGCCCCTTTATTTTTAAACAAAATAACCCCTTTTAATATAAAACTTTACTCTCATTTCAAATAGATTGTAAATGTAACCAACCTGGTTAGCCTTGTTGAACTGCTTTCTTAAGCCCGCTAGAGACATCTTGAAAGTTGGAGTCTCTCTTGTTTAGAAAATATTTCAAAAATTAGGGACGCTGGAACTGTTATTTCACAATCCTGTCATTAGCGTGCTTTGTTGTCAAACTCTCCTCTTCCTTACGCTGACCTGATGTAGTTATCCCGCAGCAAGCAATTGGGTAATATTGTGATTGGTATTCGTATTATGTGCTATTTTATGCAAGTGGCGTGTTTATCTTGCAGCGTATTTTTATGGTTTAGATTTTGTCGCCTTTTTGTAGAAAATGTGGAAATTCAGATAAAAAAAATCGTCAAGCATGATGATGTGCCTCGCTATGAATATCAGTTAAGTTTTCATGCAAGCCACGATGGCGCTTAGCGATATTGAAAACGAGACATACATAGGGAGATTAAACTGTGGGCTTGTCATCGCGCGAGATTTTTCGTGGTGAGTCGGCGGGAAATATTGACTAGCAGGTAAAATTGTCAGCTGAAAAAAATATACAGAACATCGTCGTTGGAATTATTCTTAGAATCTTATTCAATGATCGCAGAGTGTATTGAAGTACCAGACATGGATGCTCCCACAGAAAATGGCAAGTAAAATATTTAATTACTTACGAATTTGAAGGCAAGTATTGACACCGACGTTTTGGTTTGGCGCTCAAACAAGCTATTTAATCGTGGTGGAGATAATGAAAATAGTTTACGTCGCCTTGATAAGTTGATGACTCTGGTAGAAAATCAGACAAGTCAAATGTATGTTTCATGTGCGACATTAGATGCCTTAAGGCATAATAATAATAATAATAATAATAATAATAATTTTTTAAAAATGTGTAGGCTGGAGGCAAGTGTATTTTAACATGACTTAGTGCTATCCGCAATGCTAGTTATTCTAGCTGTATTGGGAATGAAGATTGAGAGTGAAATTGAAAATGAAAAAATACAGTTTTGAGGTAAAATCCTTAAGTGGATGTGACGTGAGACAATTTTATACACAAAGCTGCTCATATTAATGCATGTATTCATATTTTAAGGCCATATCTATAAATGAAAATTTACACCTGCTCAGCTCCAAGTTTCAGGGCACTGAACATTCGTGTATTTGGTTCTAAAAAGCTGTCACTTAAGAAAATTCTACATATACTTTTTATTTCAGCAGGTAAAACTACTCTGCAGTGTCCCCCATCAAAGAAACTCAAACAAGGTATAGAAATCAAATTCAACTTATTTCTTGTTTTATAATTTGAATACTTGGGAGATTGTCTAAACTATATATATATATATTGATAATGATAATTTTTGATTTCATTATATTTCATTATTGGCACATGTATCTCTTTGGTTTGTAGTCTAAACAAAAAAGTTTCTTGTCTTATTGTCTACCAGGCTTGAGTAAAAGCTGAAAATGACAAGACTTGATTGATTTTAATTTTTATTATTTTTTCCACTTAAAAAGCTCGCCTGCCATTTAAGATGCTGGTCTCTAAGACAACTCTCAACCCTCCCACAGCCAGCATAGGAAAGAAAAGAAAACTCTCTGATCAAGAAGTCCCATTGTCAAAGCTCCCTAAGTCAGTAAAAACTGATGAAAAGAAGTCAAAAAACAAAGAAACCAGCCACATTGCAACAGAAGAAAATGAAGTCAGTTCAAGTTCTGAGACCGAAAAACACTACGAGGCAGAACACTCTGAAATCAAATTAAGTAAAAATAATAAGTCTGGTTTGATTGAGACCTTTTTCAATAAATGCCAGACAAAAAATGACATTGTGCACTCTACCAGTGATGTAGTGGATTTGTCAGGGCCTGAAGAAAAGGCGTGTAATGTCAACTACAAGGCTGGTACGCATGATGACTTAGCTACACAACTTAAGAATCCTGAAGAGAAAGAAAATGTCAATGAGAATGCAGTAAAAAGTGCAGCAGAATTCCAAGACACCAATGAGATAAATGAAACGGGTGTTTTAACAACTCTTAATTCCAAGAGTGCAATGAAGAATTTGGATTCACAGGAGGAATCTAAAACCCTTGCAACTGAAGGAGCTGTAGAGTCCCCTGAGAACAGTCTTAGCAAGCCAGCCACTGCCAGCACCTCTGTAATGTCCAGTCCAGTAACACCAGTGTCCAGTAGGAATCTGACCCCAGTCAATCCAGCCACTCCACTGGGTTCAGTAACCCCTGTGTCCAGTAAGAAGGTAACACCTGGTATAACCAGTCCAGCCCTGACCAGTCCAGACAGCAGTGGGGCATTGGACCACTCTTTTACTGCTAGTACACCAGGATCTGCTCCACCTAAAAGAAATGTATGGAATATTAAATTTTTTTCCATTGTTTCTTTGCATATCTTACCATACTTTTTTAAATTGCCGTCATTTCCATATGCTTTAGATAAGGCAAACATGTATTTAATGAACATTGCATTATGAAATATGTTTAAATGCAAGTGTTTTGACACTAACTGGTTGAAAACAATTTGAGCATTGGATTTCTCTTTCGTAGGTATCATCTACCAAAAAAGCAGAAAGAGAAGCTGAAAGGAAAAGAAAGCAAGAAGAAAGGGTAACTTGCACCATACTGATCCTAAAACTTTAGAAATAACAATATTATGACATATTCTTTTAAAAAGGACATCATTTAAATTGTAAAAGTCCTAAAGCTTGACTGTATGTGATAAAGATGTGTGGCTCTGCGCTGATATGTTATACAAAACTATTCATTGAACAATATTGGTTTATTTGATCTAGGAACTGGAGCGTCAGCAGAAACTGAAGCAGAAAGAAGAGGAAAAAGCAGAGAAGGAAAGAATAAAGAAGGAAGAAAAGGTAATTTGAAAAGACAGTTGGTTCTTGGTGAAAGTTCACTGTAAGTCTGTTTTTATTTTCCAGATTGGGTTATTAACTACTCTTGAGCTTTTTCTATGGAACCACAGAATCTCATGTTTTAAATTCATTATTGATGGGTCCTGAGATTTGTTAAGATTAAGTGCCTGGCCTTAAAATGTTCAGAGATTGAAAAAAAAAGGCTCCTGTTTCATTAATAAAAATAGATTTGCAGTGTATATTGTATGTGATAAACCTTTATTTTTTAGGAAAAGAAAGAAGCTGAAAAGGAAGAAGCTAGATTAAAGAAAGAAAAAGAAAAAATGGAAAAGAAAGAGCAACAAGAAAAAGAAAAAATGGAAAAACTCAAGCAAAAAGAAGAAGAAAAAAAGAGGAAGCAAGAAATAATTGAGTATGTTTTAGAAAGGTTAATTATTGATTTTGCAGTTAAATTTAATGTTGTTTTGTGTTGGATGCTGGGCCATTAAACTTTTAGTGAACTTTTCATAATGTATTTTGACAGTGCAAAAAATGAAGAGAAAAGACTGAAGGAAGAGGAAAAAAGGAAAAAAGAGGAAGATAAGCTAAAGGAAGAAGAAGAAAAGGTGATAAAACTAATCTTAACAATTATTTAGTAATCTAAGATTAATTCTGGTGGTGATATATTTTAAAAGGTATTTTCCACACCATGTTTATTTAAAATTGTAAAATTGAAAGTTTTTTTCTTGCTTAACCTCATTAACCATAGACTTGTTGAACTTATTTTTTATTCAAATGCTTTTAATACTTGCAGAAAAGAAAAAAACAGAAGGAACAAAATTTTCTACAAAGTTTCTTCATCAAATCGACTAAAACTGCTCAAGTAGAAAAGGTAAGATACTTGTCAGTCATTTTTCATTGTACAGAACGTGCTGATAAGAAATGTTTAACTGCAATAAGTAATGTATCACACGTTTTGTCTTTACCTGCCTTCATATGGTTTGTTTAGTACCAATAGACCTTGTCTTAGTTAAGCAAACTGATATCTCCCAGTGCACGGTTTTCTTTTCCAGCCAGAGAATGTGAATGCAGGTCCTTTTATGCAGTTCGAAGTGAAGAAGGAAATGCGTCTAGCACCAACCATAAGGAGGGAACCAATAGATATAAGTTTTGTTGATGACCTTATGACAAAACAGGTGATTTATTTATTTATTTATTTATTTATTTATTTATTTATTTATTTGTCTTAAGAAGTCCAGCACATGCGCACATGTTTTAGTAATTTGACAATTTTAATTTTGTTTTAAAATGCACTTGGTATTATTGCCTTGAATATTGAATTACTTGGATATTTCAATTTTTGTTCCAGAATTGCGAGAAACTTTACCTGATTGAACTGAGAGAAGGAAAAACTAAAGGCACTTCTGAGCAAACTTGGCCCATGTAAGGCTTATAATGTTAAATAATGATTTGAATGATTAGAGTGAGGGCGAAATTTTGTAGGTAGAACATTCTCAAGTGATTGGTTGTTTTAAAACCAAATTCAGATTTTGAAAAATTATGAAGCACTATACATGTATTTTATGTGTGGCATCTTGGAATGTCATTTATTTATTTATTTATTTATTTATTTATTTATTTATTTATTTATTTATTTACCAGAGAAAACAAGGAAGAAGATGCAGTTGAGGTAATAGAGGCAGAGGGTGGGGGAGAGGTCATCAAGAAAAGATTTATGAAGGCAAAGTTCTTGAAGTTTGCTGAGAATACACGTCCAGCTTTTTATGGTACCTGGAGAAAGAAAAGCACCAAACTGTCAGCTAAAAATCCTTTTAAAACTGATGAGGTGAGTGCTATTGCTGCATGAAAATTTTTTTCTAATATTTCAATATTTTGGAGGCTAGCAACTCCAAAAGGGGAGACATTTGCCACATAGAAAGGCATAAAATTAGTTTTAAAATATTGGGAGGACCCTTGTCAATTGAAATTGTACTTAATTCTTTCCGTCCTGATACTGAATTTATGCACTTTTTGGGGCACTTTCCATTACACACAGACCAACCAACACCAATTAAAATTACTTTGCTGGGCAAAGGTAAATAGCTGTTATGTATTTAAATGTTCTAATTTTGAGCTCAGACATCAATTATACTTTGATGCGAAACTTTCATTATCTTTTATTTCATTGTGCTGGAACTAATATGCCATGTGTACACTATAATATTCAGTAGCAATGGTCTTTATTCTTATTACTATGGGAATGATGTAAGTGACATCGTTTATATTTTCCAGGACCTGTTTGATTATGAAATTGACAGTGATGAAGAATGGGAGGAAGAGGAGCCAGGAGAGAGTCTCTCTCACTCTGAGGTGAATTACAAGTACCATTACACATCATCTAGGAAAGATTCATGTAAAAAGCTGTCAAGCTTTCATTTTTCAGCATAACAAAATTCTCCTGTGTTCCAGCCAACTTGTAGTTTATGCTGTGTGGTTACAATGCTAAATCATGGGGCAAACTGTTGCAAAGTAACATTTCTATATAAATGATTAATTATTGAATTTTTTTCATAGAGACCTTCTTAACTTTTTGATATATTCTTGTGATGCAGGGAGAAGATGAGGATGGGGATGCAAATGGTGGTGATGAGGAGGAAGAGGATGGATTTTTTGTACCCCATGGCTATCTCTCCGAGGATGAGGGTTGTGAGGAAGATGAGGAGGTGAGCATGCTATGCTTTTATGATTGTAATGTAAACAGAATAGACAGTTTGAATATGATAATCTTTATGATTTTTAGTATATCATGTTTACAACATTTAAGCTGTTTCAAACATTTGGTATCTGTCATACTTAAATACCTTTTAAAATTGTAAAATTGATCTAGCATGGTGTATTTGGAGTTGGATGAAGGTAATAGTACAAAACTATTGTTTATTTGATACATACATGTTTCTTATTTCATTCAGTGTTTCAAAATCAAGGTCATTTTAATATTACTTTTTCTTTAAGCATGTCAGCCAGTGTCATGCAGTACTATTGTTGCTTCAGTATGCACTTAATATTAACTGTGCATTGTTCATGAATGTCCCAAGAGACTTATGGGGATATGTGATAAGTATTCCTGGCAATTGAACTTTTTCTGCACTTACTTATATTCAGGTCACATTTATTTGAAACTTTCAGCTAACTCCTGAAAAGATGAAGGCTCGTCAGTTAGCCAAGGCAGAGCAGTGGGAGTCTCAGATGAAGGAGAAATGTAAAGTTTTGAAGCCAGTGTGCATAGGCTGTGTCTGGAGTGGAGAAAATAACAGTGAAGAATTGCTGAAAACACTGCTGAAGTATCAGGTAGAAATACAAAACTCCTAGAATTCAAAAATAATTTTGGTGTTTATCATTTGAGCAGCACTTGTTTTTGGATCACAGTTTACATGTAATTGTGGAACGTTAAACACCGTAATGAGTTCAAAGTGCAAAATAAGGGTTTGAATAGAATTGGAAAGTTTTTGTCCTAATACAAGTTGATAATGTCTGCAGGTGGCAGCGCTGGTGAGCTCTCCAATCCACACTACCTTCAGCAAGAAGCCTGAAGAAAGCCACACTCCTGGTACAGAGAAGAAAAGCAGTTCTGCTTCCAAAAACAAGAACAATCATGTTCTTAAAAGACCAGTGCCTGAAGAAGGTAATATAAAATTTTATTTTTGAATACTTTTCAGTGCATGCCATCTGACTTAAGTATAAGAAATGTTTGTCATTCAAGTTTGCGTAACATTTTATATTAAATTCACAAACTCGTATTTAACTGTTTTGGTTGTTGATGCAAGTGTGTAAGCACTCCAAGATACCTTGAATTTCGTATGAAATGTATGAGTGTTGTAAAATTTTTACCATCATTTCAGCCATGCCAGATCTGATTAGGCTAGTTCATGGGAATGTGCACAGCATTCAGAAACTCATACCTGAATTCAAGCAGTTTTGGCAGGTGAAGTGTCAGCAGTCCCAATCAGAAGAGAATGTCAAGGCAAAGGAGGGGGAAACAGATAAAGATAATACTGAGGACATGGAGGTTGAGCAGCCAAAGAAAACTGAGGAAAGTCCAAATGCAAAGAATGGCTTTATTTCAAAGCGTCAGTTGGATATCAAGATCAGGGAAATTGCAGATTACAAAAAACGGGAAGGTTTCAAGAAAAAATGCTGGTACGTCAATCAAGCTCTCCTAGAAAAGTACAAACTGATGAGCTTGCCAGTACCATGTGAATGGGAGTATCTTATCAAACTGAATAAGAAAGAGGCAGCAGAGGAGAAGGAGCCTGGACAGGTCATGACTCCAGGAGGTATAGCCCAGTTCACTGTTGCTGTATCACCAGGTGAGGCGCTTCACACAGCAACAAACCCTAGAGGCTCTCCTTGCACCCCTGGCATGGACTCGCTACCATTGGCAAAATTGTCACCTGTATCTCCTCTCCTTTCCTCTGAAGCCACATCTCAATGCCTGAAAGGAGGGTTAAATACCAATGATGTTTTGGTCCCTGCCAACTCGTTGTCTACTCCAGAAAGAACACATGGCAATTCTAGGTTTGCTAACACAGCTTCTACACCTGTCGGTCAATGTGGAATAGCCAAGACTGCCACTCAGGAGAAAAGAGCAGATTTGACGCCAAATAACACAAGTATTTCTACCCCAGCCAATAAGTCTTCAGAGCCGAGGATGAAGACGACCCCACATCGATCCATTACAGATTTCATGAAAGCCGTCTCCCCTTCTGTACTCTTCGAGAGGAACAAAGGCAATATTGAAAGTGCTAATAATCAAGCTGCTGCTACACACATGGGAAGTTCTACCGTTCAACAAGATGAGGTCCAACCTATGGATGTAGATCTCCCCAGCAATACTGTGGCAGTTCCCAAGGAAGAGGATGATATTATGATAATAGACGAGGTGCTCCCAGGGAAAAGCTAGGCAAACGGGTTATGTCTAGTGCAAAGGATTAGAATGGACAATTCTTTAGTGTAGAGAATGATATTGAAAATATGTGTGTGGTAGAATAGATAAGGCTTTAGATTAGAATGTAGTATAAAGATTGACCCAGACTTAAGGACTAGATCAGTTAAGCTGTTGTTTATAAGTGACTTTGTAAAGTCCAACAGGAGTATATATGCCACAGTATGTACAGTAGTGTATCATATATAAGTAACTTTAATTTTTTTAAGTTTTCACATAGAATACAGCACAGTACATGAAGTAAAGCTTGTCCGTTTAATGATTAATTAAGCAGTGGACCACTGCGCACCAAATTTTAGATTTCCACACGTTCGTATCTTTGGCCTGTTTCAAATTGAGGGGTATACTAAACTGCGGGTCCACATAAGTACTACGTGTAATTTTTATTTATTTATTTATTTATTTATTATCATACCTTTGTAAGTCAAAAGATTGTTACTTGGGGGCCCCTTGCATTTATGCAGTAGAGATATAATTTTTGTTATAATGATTTGTGGATAATTTCTTTTGACTGCTTGAGAGAATGGATTCCATTCCATGACACAAAAACTAGCTTCAAGATTCTTTGTACTTGAATAATGTTTAAGCAATACCTCTTCATTGAAATTAAACATTTGTATGCTGCAAAAATGGATGAGAATCCCTTTGAAAAGTGGGTTTTGCCCATGTTTGTCAATTGTTTTACAAAGAAACCTGATCAGAACTCTTAAGATTTTTCTCATAACTGAAAGTTTGTGCTGAGATAAATTACAACAGAGAACTGTGCAGTTTGTAATGATGAACAGTTGTACAAACTTGCAAAATTTGACACATAATAAAATATCATAAACTGATATTTTTCCAGTTTTTTTCTTATTGCGATTTTATCCTTCATTACTTAAGCTGCCATGAGATTGATTTTTAAAATTACTTTATGAATCGCGATGCTTAAAACCTAAAGCCTAGATTACATTTGAAATGTGATGCCCGTACTCTCTTCTGATCCTCAAATCAAATTCGGTCCCTTGGTTTTTTGAATGGTGTCAGAGCGAAGGTAGACGGTGACCGTGCGAAATCACCCGGAATCGTACGAATTTGAGGCCGTGTAATGTAGACATACTCGGCGTAGACCGTAACTCCTTACGATTTCAAAAAAATCGTACGGACAATTTCATTGCACGGGCCCGCGTAAATGTAATCAAGGCTTAGGAAGACTTGAAAGAGCACTTTCATCTACTTGCAGGAAATGCTCACCGTCTTACGTTTGCATTGCACCACCAAGAAGTGAAAAAAACTTAAAATGTTACGAACATCTTGTACTGGAAGTAAAAATTGCAGTGATTGTGACACATTGGTAGGTCCATAAATGCAATTGTGTTTGTTGAGTTGTTCTCGTCGGCATTGTGTTTTCAGTGAAACTGTAGATAGAGATGAACATCCGAGTTTTTATTTAAAAAAAAGCCTTTGCATAATAATCACCAGCTTAGTTTTGCATTGAAGAAAATTTCTTTACTAATCTTAGAAGTTAACGCAGTATAATGGATTTTATTGCTTTTGCTTAAACTGTTTATCTTGGGAACAAAAATTACACTTGAGAGAGAATCAATTAGGGAACCAAAATATCGCTCCGTACAGTGAAAGATTAAGATGTATTTAGTTTTTCTTCATTCTAACCATGTTATAAACAAGATGGAGCACCATCCACGGAACATTAGACAAACGAGCCAGAGGAATTCTTCTGGCAGCCAGTAAAAGTTGGTCCTATCCCTCTTGTGTCCGCTTCAGCAGTTTGTCAATAGACACTGCCGTGCCAAAACTCTCCTCCAGGAAAAGCACGGGGCCCGCTGCTGGATTTTCTCAGAAAGTACTGGGACCTCAGAGTGGGAAAAATGACTGGTATTAAATCCTAGAGAGAGTTGTCCCTTTCTAAGTAATCATCTCTCTGTCATTGCTAAACACATTAAATAATGTACCCAGCCAGTAGCATTGATCCACAAGGAAATCATCTGAAGCCGGAGTGAAGAATTAGTCGGCCTTGGGGATTGTCTAAAAAGGTCAGGCGAGTATGTGTCGCACTGCGTCCGGCCGCGTTCCCCGCGTGCTCATTTACCAACAAAACAAATGTCTTGTTTGAAGAATGTTATGTCAATAAACAGACAGAATGCACGTCCTGAGGATCGGAGAAGATTGTCAATTTCTTTTGAGTAATTTACGGCTTGACCTGCCGGATGGCTCCTCTTGTTCTAGATGTTCTTCTACATCATTAGGCTTTCTAGATTAGAGAAAAGAAATGGATGACACTTCTCCCTCAATGGAGCCAGACATTTTCCTGCTTCTTAAAGCTGAGGTCACTTGTCTTTGTTCAATAAATGTGCTTCGCCTTTAAAGATGGAAGTATATTTCAACAGACTTGGTATTAGAATTTACTTGTTTTCATAGTTACTCCATACTCGTTGAATTGAATTGTGTTTGTTAAACGACGAAGTGTAATCTCAAATGTATAATTTTCTTCTTTGACTTCTTTATCTGTGACAGAAACTGAAATTTATTTGTGCACATAAGGAATGTTCTGAGAAAATCGGAAATAACATTTTACATTTCAAATTGCTTTAAAATCCTTTTCCGTATATTATGCAAAATGTCTTAATCACACGAAGTCCTTTTGTTATTTTTCTTGATGTTGTACTGATCCAACAATATTCAAGCTGATACTATGCATGCCTTCTGAACTATCTAAAAAGAAAATATTTATTTTTGTCCATTTGGAATAAAAATAATGAACTTTTAAAGTCAAAATTTTATATTTTTCACATTTGTGGAACAGCTTTAAAACATGTAAGTTAATGGAACAGTAGTTGATAATCGTCTTCAGGACGCACACGCACACACACACACACACTTTTTATATAAGGGCTAAACATTGTGTCTGGTCTGGACGTCTTTCAGCTGTTTGTCATCAGGCATATAAGGAGTCCGACCCAAGGAAGTCGATTGCTCCTTGTCCGACCATTGACTGGGTACATCTGCTCCAAAAGCGTGATATT
Source organism: Lingula anatina (assembly GCF_051362555.1). Taxonomy (NCBI): domain Eukaryota; kingdom Metazoa; phylum Brachiopoda; class Lingulata; order Lingulida; family Lingulidae; genus Lingula; species Lingula anatina. Next base: position 42,337,399 of record NC_141767.1, read on the forward strand.
TCTTCCCATGCACATGCAATTCAATCTTCGACACAATACTCTCTGCTAAGACTTATTTCACATTGTATACGAAACAACGTGCGCCGACTATTGAGATAGCTTATCACGAAAAACGAATTCTTCAAAATGATCTAGCATAAATTAATAATCGGATCGTCATTTCATTACGGGGTTAAAAGTCTACATTATTTTCATAATTTCATTTTTTTTCTAAGGTTTATTGATGACGTTCAACCGAATTTACAGCCAACTTGTATAACATAAATTTGTGTCAATCACTCGCAATAACATTTTTGTTATTTTGAAGTATTTAAAACCAGTTAGCGCTAGCTGTTTATTTGAAACTCCTATCACTTAGAAATTTTTAGGGCAGAATCACACGTTTATTTTTCTGACCAGAACACATGGTAGCAGAAAAGCACTTGCATTGTTTTAAACGATGAAAAAAAGTTGTAGGAAAATATTTTTCCAGCTGGAATTGCAGACAATTGATTTCTACATGTTTGCGACCTCATCTTGGCACTTTGAGGTCAGTATGATGGAATAAGAACTCATAAACCAGACTTCAATTTTAAGGGTTTTTGACAAATTGATGTTGCGAGTGCTCTCTGTGGATACTTTCTGGTATAATATATAATACAATTCTCTTTGAATTTTTGAATAAGAAAACTTTCTGTTTGTCATACTCTAAATAATAAACAAAATAAAAATGGCACAGGACACCCATTTTTTCATTCAATTCCCAGAGATTTATTCTCAATCTTTGGTTACAAAATGTATCAGATATGGCACGGTAACTAGACGTTATAATCTAAAATGGATTGAAATGACATACCTGAACTATATCTTAATATATTTATAAACATATATATAAGTATAATTTCAAATGAATATGGCTTTAGCCGTCTAGAACAAACCATAAATTATCCATTATCTTAGCTATTTACACCTTATATTGAGAAAAAAAATATCACTATATTATTTGACTTTTCAGCAGTGATACTACAGTGCTTAAAACAATTTTTGATTATACTCATTGCAAGTAATCATAATTACTTCTAAGGACAGCTGAGACAAAACATTTTTTAAACTTCGCATAACCTATGTTTATGCAGCAAACAGCACTTAATAATCTTCAGTTTATGACAAACACTCGTGGCGGGCAGTGATAGAACTGCTCTTTAAAATATTAACTTATTAGTCCAAAGAGGTAGTCAAACAGAACATTCACACATTCAATGGTTGCTACAATAAAGAACTTGGTAGAAAAATGCCTTCAGGCCCTGATTTATTTATCTTTGGTTTCAAGTGAATTTATCACAAAAATTTGCTCTATTTTCAACCTAAATTTACACAATCTATAGGAGTCAAAACTCTGTAATGGTCATTATACATATAAACATTATTTTTTTACTACATGTAGTTAATATGAATGTTACCAGGATATACTGAACAAGATACACAACCTATACATTTGGTTGTACTTATTAAGGCTGTCTCCACAAGAATACTGTCACTTTCTTACTACACATTTGATCATACAGTTCTTTAACTATTTGAAAATCAAGAATGCAATATCTCCAACACAATATTAACCATGGTTGTCAATAAATTCTCGCACCTTATGTTCATATCTGAAAATGGACACATATGAGTATATTCCTAATAACATCTTTGGTATAGCAGCAGTTTCTTTGGTGTGTTTGTTGCAAAAGAACAATATTTGGCAGATATTTTTATGACAGCAACCTTCCACTTCAGTCATCTGTTTTTTTTTTTTTTCAAAGTGAACCAATGTTATAACATTTTTTCTTTACAATTTACAACACATATCAAGAAATCAAAATACAAATGTGGAGGTTCAGTAATTCTGAGATCTTCCTATGTGTGCCAACCATAAATTATCACCTGCATGGTTGACCACATAAAACAAAGGCAAAAATCAATCACTGCACTTAATTAAAAACCTCCCGTCACTTTTCCCTTCATCAGCTCCTTTGTCTCAAATCCTAATAAGTATAACAAGACCTGACAATATCAAACAAATCTCTCTAGCATTATTATTACACTTCACACTGAATTCAATGACAATGTGTACTGGTACAGCATTTTGTGTCCGCATTTTAAAATATTCATTTTTAACGCACATACAAAAAGCATTAATCTCCATTGACTCTATTCCACTCATGCTGTCACTGAGGCCCACAGCTGACTAGATAGCTATGCCCTACTAGAAAGCTTTGTCCCTCAGTCAAATCCCCCCAAACAAATGGACTGAAGTCCTCCAGTATGTGAAACAAACACAGCAGAAAAATCACATTAAACTAATTTCCCATCCATTCGGTTGACATCACAATTTTCTTAGCACTTCACACATAATGAAGCATGCACTTCTTTACCTTGGAGTATCAATCCAGGCATGCATGGGTGACAAGCTAGAAAATCACAACACAAATTTGGATTCCATGTCACGTCTTGAGTCATTTACATAATCTATTAACAACTTGACTAACATGTACGGGGTTTCCCGTCTTAAGTAAACACAGCACCAGTAGATATGCATTAAAATCATGAAGACATTGATGATGATAAAAAATCATAAATACTTGCTTCATTGACTTAAAACAATATTTCTAACAAGTTCCTTTATCTGTTGAATATAAACATGTAAAACAAAGAGCAAAAAATAGTAGCACTCAATGAGACAGATCAACAAAAGTTGGGGACTTTGGCACATGTGACATAATATACACAGGGCAATACTAGGGTTGTTAGCAGCAAAATGTGATATGGCATCTCACATCAGCTGACAGTGACATTATTTAGTCTAGGACTTCTCTACTGTTTCAAATATATCCTATATCCTCTACTGTAACTAACAAATTTAGCACCATGGTAACTTTATGTGAAATCCATTTTAATCACAAATGAGATCAAGTTTGGGGGGGGGGGGGGGGGGAGGGGGGAGAGTTATTGGGAGGGAATCAATGTGTCACTTATCTATTTATATTTCCCATTTTCTATCCTATATCTCCAGGCAGACATCTCACATTTGTTGTTTTATAAATACTGCTCAAGCAATCTGATATTTTGTGTTCACCAAATCTAATATGTTTTCAGTCCTAATAGTTTTAAGCTCAGTTTGTGCAATGGATTTCACACTACCAGTTGACAGCATATACAACACAGCAGCTTCAGCAGGAAAACTATTAAGATATATCAAAATGATCTATGCTACAAATGATATGAGAAAACAGCTACATGTTAATTCACAGATATAGTGATAACCCTACTGACTAGAGATTCACAGATTGTCACAAGAGTAAGTTTGTACACTGTGTAAATTCATAATTAATCTATCATAAATAATAACAATACATCATTCTTTTATCAGATTAAAATGATTGTGCAAAAAAACAACTTTAAATTGCAGATTATCTTGGCACCATTACTTCACTTTTCACATAAATATTAATGATCTAAATAATAGAAATAATAATAAACTCTTAAAAGATAAAAGTGATCTATAAATAAGATTCAAAATAATCCTATACAGCATGTCTGCAAACAAAATAAACTGCATAAAATATGTACACAATGTTCTAGGCTGGAAGAAGCTTAATGGCCATTTGTTTTGGTGGGCGATAAATGGCGGTGAAGATTCTCATTTTGGCTGTGGCGATTACGACTTTTCCTCGTAGAAAAAATTTTATCGCAGCCTCCAATTGTACACTTGAACATCTCTCGTGGGTGGACCTTCTCATAATGTTCTTTTAGGATGAGATTATCGCGGAAGCGCTCCTTACAAATGTGACAACGTACGCTACCATCAGGATCTGGTGATGGTGGACTCATGACATGGTTGGGCGACTTGCCATCATTGGAAGAGTAAGAGTGATCCGATTGTTTCCCATTCATATCAGCATTATTTCCCTTCAAGTGGTCACGCAACATGTATGCACTACCACCATTTTCAGCAGTGATGTCATCTTTAAGTTCTCCATTTTTCTGGGTATTGGTATGGTTTTCATAAATATGATTAAGAAATTCTTCCCTCAAACTTAAAGCATTTTCATCATTATCCAGCTCCACTTCAGCAGATGTAGACAGCAGTTTACGATGCAGATTCAGGTTGGCACTATGTCGATCTCGGCTCCTCTTAGAAGGAAACGCAGCATTACAGCCCTCTACAGTACAGGTATGCATCAGCTTGAGATGCACATTCTGGTAGTGGGTCTTGACTGAGAAATGATTCTGGAAGATCTTTCCACAGGCAGCACATTTACGAGGATTATCTTTGTCAATGATGTCCTCCAGGTTCATGTTGTCATCAGCACTGATGTGTCCGTCCATGGGACTGTGGGGGTCATTGGAGGTGAATGACAGGTCTGACTCCTGTTCTGATACATTCCCCGGATCCTCTCCTCCCTCCTCCTCTTCCTCATCATTCACACTGTCATCTAAAAAATGGACAGTATCACCAGTTTCCGAGGTAGTAGAGGCAGTTGTGGATTGCTTATCATATTCACTAGTTGATTTTTCATCTGATTTTTCATCTGAAGTTTGCACATTACGCCCAGCAGTAATTCCCTCATCTTGACCCTTTTCCTGCTGAAAACTATTGTTGTTGGAACCCCTGTGGTCTTCATAGGCATCATTCCTGGGTTCCTGCTTTACTTGGATTGTGCCTAAAGGGCTGGAAGGGTCTGCAATGTCTTGAGATTCATCAGAGTTTTTTTCATTTCCAGCAATTGTTTTCCTCTTAGAAAAAGAACCATGGGCCTGATTATCATCACCCATACGGTGATTTCTCTCCTCTTCCTCTTCCTCATTCATTTCATCATTAGAGTTATCATTATCATCACTCATGACAAAAGTGTCCTCTGTGGGCTGAGCACAGCGTGTTGGCACATTACTTTTGCGTCTGTTGATTCTTGTGGTACTTGTCACAACAGGAGAGGGGAACACAGCTCCCTCATTAGAAGATACCTCATCCTCCTCCTCTTCTTCTTCTTTCAAACGAGGTTTCTTTGATTGGGGTGGCAGTAAAGAAAGTCGATTGTTAGCATCCACATAGTAGGCCTGGTCCCCAGAACTCAGGTCCTGGGGAATGCCATCAGAGTTTTTTGACCCGTCAGGTGTTGAAGGTGTGAAATCAGAACCATAAAGGAGAGGAGGGGGATTGAGAGGTAGTGACTGTGGTGAATCCATCATGCCCCCGCTGGAGACTTCATCCAGGACAACAGCACCCTCTGGCATCTTGCGAGGCTTCTGTGGCATGTGGAGTTTTGGGTTGGGGTTTGCACTGTGACGATTGCGACTGCGACGTGAACTGAACATCATATTGCACCCGTCCACAGTGCACTTGTGCATTTCCTTCAGATGCACTGCACTGTAGTGAATCTTCAGAGCACCTTTATCACAGAAAGTCTTATTGCACGCTGTGCACAGGACACGCTTCTTGCCACTTGGGGAGATCAGCGTGCCACCATAACCTTGTGTGGGTGCCCAGTTACGTTTCATGGGGTTAGCAGATTTGCGCAGGTGTCGGACTTTGCGATCTGAATACACAGAAGAAGATGTGTTGGGACTGCTGTCTCTAGACTTCATGGAGTAATTGATTGCACTCTCTGCCTCCACCTCCTGTTTAGGCTGGAAGGCAGCCTGAACAGCCAGGGGCACCTGTAGAGGTGTGGAGGTGACCAGCATACTACCCTGGATCATCTGTTGGATAGGTGTAAGCTGGGGTGGAGTCAGCTGCTGAGGTGGGGGAGGTTTCACTGGGCTAGTTGTCAGAGCTAGAGGCTCAGCAGGTGGGCTGGGGTGACGTTCTGGCAGACTAGCAGGTCGCCTCTCCGCCTTCTCTGGTGTTTCTGAGGTAGAGGCTGTGACTGCTGATGATGGAGGGTGGCGTTCTTTGCGGTAGTCATAGGGCTGCATGGTCTGCAGCCGGCCCAGTGGAGAACTAGACTCGGGGCTTGTGGCTTGAGGAGGGATGCTGCTGGGGCGACTGAATCCCCCTACACTACTATTGGGTGAGTGACTCTGCTGTAAGGTCTGTGGGCTCATCATACGTGTTGGAGGAAATGCAGGCATCGAGTATCCCATAGTGCCCCACAGGTGCCTTCTTTGTGCATCCAAAGTCCGCATATAACTCTGCACCACAGCACTGCCTGTTCTTTCTATGAACTTTTTGATTTCAGACTCAGTCTTTGGTGGAAGCGCATAAAAGTCCCCGCGGTCTTTACTGTCCTGTAGGATGATTTCCTGAGCAATAGCACGGGTTTCCCCAAACCGTAAAAACTGCTGAAGTATCACTTGCTCCTCCTCTCTGGTAGAGATGGTCCACTTGTCAAGAACATGGCCATTTGGATCCTGAAAATAATAAGAAAGAGAATTTTTTTAAAAATTCTACCTGCACATCTTAGGTCCTACTGTTCACTCAATTTATTAAGTAATGACAAATAATTTGTTAAAGTCAAAATTGTCTTTTGTTTATTAGAATCGTTCATTGCCTTGATTCAGTATAATAAATACAGGTATTGTATCAAACCAAACTGCAACAAATAGACCATGCAAGAAGGCCTGCCATGTAAAAAAAATCACACGGATTAAGCAGAATTGGTTAGCAGGCCCTTGATGGTACCCCACTGACAAAATACACCAAATAGCAAACATTCAACTTAAATCAACTAATAAAATATATGATTAGCATCCATTGATACATATTATATTTCCTGGTCAAGTGCATGTCCAGTTGTGGCAGGTATATCAAAACATAAAAGCTATACTCACTATGGGTATCTGACTGAGCCCTGCATCTGTACTAGGTTGAATTGGCTGAATTGATAAAAACACAAATATCAACATTCCTATCCCTGGTCAAGGGAAATCGAAGAAAAAAAAAACATTTAAAATTTAAAGAGAAATTTGAGTTAGAGGAAGAAGTGAGCACTGGACCAGGATATATATATATTACTGTGCAATTACATCTATGTTTTATCTATGACATTCAGGTGGGGATTTTACTTCTCATAGTCACAAATCACATTCTACAACACACTAGAAAAGAAAATAACATCACACTACCAAAGAGGTGGGGAATAAATAAATATTACAAAAGGTATAAAGTATGTGACAAGCATGCATAAAGAAATACAAAACAGATTGCAAAATTATTTGCTAAAAATATAAGGCGCCATATTTTTTAAAAATATTTCTCTTAGGGTATAATCAGACCCCCTTCCTTCCTATGGCAAATGATAAGTAAGCTGTCCTTAATAACAAGAATGCAAGCATAGGCAATTAAAATTTTCATAGCCAATGAACTTACAATGGAGATTTTTTAGGAATTCAAAATACAGCTCCAAATCAGACCAAAAGTAATAAGTGCTTGCCCACCTGTAAAATGTATCCTCGCGCATAGTCTTCATAAGACCAGCCGAACCCATGTAGCACCTGCAGTACCTCCTCATGTTGCAGTACACTGAAGAGCCTATCCAGTAGTATCTTGAGTCTTATGGGTGTGGCCTGAGCCCCATACAGCAGGAGGCTAGCTATGTCAAATACTATATTGGGCTGAACCATCTCCACCTGCATACCAAGATGATAGGCGTGGCGGTAGCCAAGTTTGTCCAGGGCTAAAATGATACAATATTGTTACGATATAATTACACATTGAAAAAGTGCACTTATTTCTTTTTTCATTTTTTTCGAGATGTGTCATTATAAGCATTTCAAATGATAAAATTGCCAAGCTTCATTAGCATTTATTTAGTGAATGAAAACAAGTAGAATAAAAATTCATCTTCCACAAAAGGGAATTGTTTCTGATACAAAAAAGCCAAACAACAAAACAAATTAATAAATAAATAACAATAATAAAAAAATTATCTGCCAGTTTAACTATAATAAAAATAAAAATCCTAATGTAAAATATTGATGATCGCATATCCTTAATGTTAAAGAAGAATCACCCTTTACTACAATTGATTTATGTTCTCCTTAATGTGATATTTCTTTTTAACAATACCACAGAGAAATGTTTATTTCTTTAAGTAGCTTTATCTAAATCATGACATCTTTATGCACTGCTAATGCTTTTTTTCCTCTTGAAACAGTCACAGAATACGTACACCACAAGATATCAAACGTTAGAGTCGTGACTCAAAAATTACAGTGCCCTTTGCTTTTGATTTTGCTCTGTAGGCTGATACTGAAAAACACTTGTCTGGAAGGGTAATCTAAGAAATTCAAGCCAGTCCAGTTCCTCAGTCGCAGTGTCATTTGTGTAGTACAAAGGCATTCCAGCGAACAACTCAAACAAAGACAATATTTCATATGTGTGCAACAGCTGTGAAACTCTCAAGTGCATTAGCCGCAGGCTTTGCTACAAGAATGCAGCCAACCTATTACAAGTAATTGTCAAACCCTTGCTGCAGTCCAAGTGGCACAAACACCACAAAAAAACGTCATTGTGCTTCACATCTTGTGAAACAAAATGCACATCTATTTGCTATAATACATTAACTTAGCAAGGACTGCTGGTATTATATTGCTATTTCAAGTAGCAGGAGACACCAGTAGTGTTGACACAAAAAAATCAGATCTGCCTGGGAACAATGTCTCCTACCACGTTCAGTTTTTTTTCTAATAAACAAATAAATAAATAAAATTGAAAATTAAAGGTAAATAAATGACACTCAAGTTTTAATTTCCAGAAATAGATGTAGTTATTAAACTATTTAACTCCTCTGTATACACCCTCCTTACACTTGTCTTATCTTGACTACTAAATTCAGAAATTATTATTATTATTTTTTTCTTGGGGAGGGGGGGGGGAGAAGGCAGGGCACAATGTTGCATCCATCAAAGTGTTTAATTAATGTTATCAAGATTAACACTTTCTTAGCTTGAGCTTTTACCAGTTCTCAAACCTCTGTCAATATCTTCTGATGTCTTAAAACAATGCATACTTTACTTTTTTCTTTTTCAGGTATACAAAAAATAATATGTTGTCACCTAATGTTTGGATCTTATATCAAATAATTATATATAATATATATATATATTCTTCATTGCCCTATATTGATTGTTGGGGATAGACTAATGTATAACTTTTTCCTCTCACCACTCAAAACAGAAAATAAATATTCTATAAAATTCTGTCAGGAGTAAAAAAAAAAAAAACAATTACAAAATCACTTTCCTGTGGTTTTGTATCAAAATCCAGCACAGAACAGTATATTCTATACTTCAACCTTTCCCTTTGGGCTTTTTTCTCTTGGTGGCAGCAAGTGCACCCAACACAGCAGAGAACAATCCCACTTGACATGTGGTTCAAATGACAAGTCAGATTGGAATCAGGCAGAGACAACTGGCTCTGTGTGTTTCTTGTCAGCTTGAGAATGCTACTCTGGCTGGAACATCAACAGCTTCAAAACACAACACATATGTGGAGCACAGTTATACACTCGTCAGCACACTGTGCCCGAAATCAAATGCAATACATTTGTCAACTGAATGTTAAAGTTTCATCTTGTACTTACAATACCTGTGTCACACCATCAATAAAACAAACAATCGTGTTTTCTTTAACACCCTTACCCAATGTATCCCATGTGAAAATATCATGATCATAATACAAGTAACAAAACTGAAGATGTTCCCATCTGTTTCTTTTGATACTGCATACATTTTGCAAGCAGATGATGTAAGGAATATTTTTGAACATAAATATCACTAGAAAACAAAGGAGGGGATATGATCAACTGGCTGATACAGAGTAGATGTTTATCTTGTCAACAGTTACACAATGGGGCCTTTGGATATTTATCCAGCCCCTGTGTGGGTCTTCAATATTATAAGAAAGGTCTAGGTTTTTTCTTTATCTAATTATCATGTGGATACCCATATTTTCAGATAGAAATGACTCATGTTCAAATTTGAAAGAAGTTTTTCTAAAACCCAAGACAATTTATATCCTTACAAAAAAAAAAAATTATACTCAGACATAAGTTTTATCACTGCTGCTCTCAAATATGACAATTTCACAATGTTAGCTTGCCAAAATATTGCTTTAGGTCTTTTTTATTGAAGATTAAGTTGATAGTCAACAGCCAGTGTCGCTGATATCTGCTTCACCTCTATCAGTATAAAAGCCAGCATTCAAGTTGGACAGATCTGTGTTTTTCAAGCTTATAGCCTCTTACAGTGCTTTTGTCAACTGAGGGTCATATCTCACAGCATGTCATGTTAGAGCATTGATCCAGCTCCACCTAGTGTGAATGGGACAATCAACTGAACAAGTCCATGTGCTCTTTTAACAGTGGTGGGAGGATCTGATCACAAATTGCTCCTTTTCAGTGCATGAACGTCCTTCTATTAAGTACCTTATACATTCTGTTGTATCTAGGGACACAGATAATGAGAGAAATTATGTGATGACAGTGCACTTGTTTATTCTTCATTACAAAAGAAATACGTGAGTAGAATTGGAAATATTATTAGAAAGGAATAAAGTGAAGATAAAATGTGACAACATAATTTGCTAAATGATAAATAGTGGTGTTTCACCCAGGTTAAGTCATTATATTAGTCATACATGTACAAATTAATTAACTGCATATTATTCCTCCCTATAATCATGTCATATTTTCCCTCCCTCAGAGAGGGGCTCTGTTCAGGCAACAGAATGGCACATAAAGAATGGTTTCTCCAGATACATGAACGCAGCTGTCGTGCAATGCTCAAACAGCCCCCATATTGTCATGGGAACCAATTGTCATCAAGATCCTGTCCCTGGGTGTGCACGCGACATTAACTTCCTGAAAAATCAATCTAACCCCAAGACAATCACTTGATGGTAAATACAGCTGAAATGCACTTTAACTACTACTCAGTACCTCTATCAGTCTTGTGACCAATAATGTTATTACTTTTTCAGATGTGACTAATATCTGCCCTACATGCTTTGACATTTTCACCAGATTACATTTCATATGCCATGTTGTGTTCATTACGTGCCCAGTCACGCCTTTCTTTCCGTGCAGTAAAAGCTGTCACATCTGAAACAATACCACTGTATCTGTCCTTTGTGTGCAAGAAAAATAAACAGAAATGTCGCTTATTTAATGCAACAGTCTGATAAGTGCACTGATTGTGTGACAGACAACCTTGGTACAAATCGCTTTAATTAAAGCTCCCCACTCACCGGGGAATTGATATCAAATCAACAGCATCCAGCCTTCTGTGCATTCCAGGAGAGAAACCCTTTTGTGATCTTTTTGTTTGTCTACTGTGTTGGGAAAAATCCAATACTGTCATTATCTCCATGCGTCTTTTAAGAAATGCCATTGCAGATCTCGCAGCCACACTGGCAAAGAGTCCTGCTGGGCCATGATAAGGACAACAGTCCTAACAGTTTCACCATACTGCCTTACTGCTTGATGTCGACTGATAAACAGATTTTTCTAAGGATGGTATCATGTCTCTAGGACTTGCTGCAAGGGACTTGGATGTACTGTGATCTTTTTTTTTCTTTTTTTTCTACTTTTTTATGGGGGGGGGGGCATTCAACATGATATGATTGTCTACATTGTCTCTAAAAACACAACTTTATTTATGGGCATAATGTTTATCTTAAATCACTTTGATGGGACAAGTGTGTACCCTTTTGTGAAAAAAAGAAAAAAGCACTTTAGTCCTTTTTGACATCCAACAAGTGCCAAAGTGCAGATCATCATCTTACTTAATCACTTATTTTTCAGGAACATCGCTTATTTTTCAGGCTGCTAACATTTTTCCCAGGGTACAAAAATTTTGATAATTCACCACAAGGAGGACAACAAGCTTCATTACTTAAGGAGGAATTTTATCACATTGTGCTGAAATGATTGGTTTATTGTACAGACACTGTCAAAACTCACTAGGCTGATTTTATTCTTGAAACTGCCAATGTGGTTCTCTTCTTGTGAGAGCACTTCTACAGCTTTAAAAACAAATAGAACATTAAACAATGATACTTCACTCTAAAAGGACAGAATGAAATAAACAACAAATAACATTAAAAAAACTGCTTCGCTTTTTATAATTTTAAGAAGTGTCCTCAAAAACTGATGCCAGATGGACATATAGAAACAGAACAGATAGCAGCCAGAATGTCCACAGGAGTCGTGGGTGAATCTAGATCTATATAGTTGGGTGAAAATAGAGATGCTTCAAAGATCACACATATTAAATCAATTGAACCCTTTGCCTTGTTACAGCCAATGAGCAAGGAGCCAGTGAACTGCGTAAAATGTTTGTTTCAAGTTTAATTTTCTAAAAGACTGCAGATGTTCTTAAATATTATGAATTTTCTCTTGAGATCAATAATCAAAAGTCATCAGTGACAGTTGGTCTGCCAAAGTTCATTGTCCTGAATCCTTAAACTACAAGGGCAGCATCATCCCCCCAACAAAAATAAAAACAAGGGCAGGAGACAGCTGTATAAATTGCATCTTCTACAAAGACAGAAAACACCTGAATACCAGTACAATAGCTGCTAAATTTCAATGCAGAATGTCATGTCAAATTTGGGATGGGTAAAAATAAGCAGACAGGGTAAGCCACATGTTTTTTAAGAAGTCCCATCTTGCTTTATTTTTTATTTTTTCAGAGAATGAGATTCTCCCACTAATTGGTTGTCTTTTTTTCTGTCCTGTCATATGGAAAATAACTGCATAATGTCATGACAGGCAAAAACAGATGAGGGAAGAGTCCCGACACCAGCCTTGATCAGACTTTCTATTTGTTTTCTTCTCCCTTTTGACCTAAGTGAGAACTTTACACCAAATTAACCCTGTCCCATGTTTTCTTTTCACTTCATCGGACATGCCACAAAACACAGACAGCTAATTACCTCTTATTTCCCCCCATAGAGACACTACCATGCACTGACAGTTTTCCAGATGCACAATTTTCCATCGAATACATAATTAATATACAGCTCCCAAATATCCAATTCTCTACACTGGGTGATCAATTTCATTGAACCACTACTTGTCTACTGAAGCCCATTCTGTCCAATAAAGCACAGTGACATATATCATGAGAATACAAATTTAAGCACATATCTATTAAAATCATAGATATGATTTATATTCTTATATTGAATGAAATCTTAGATATTTAAGTCACGGGTAAAATGTCTTTGGATGTTATTTTAAAGCATTCAAATCTTAGAGGAAATGTTGATTTGATCATTTTCACATAAAGTGAAATATTCAACATAAAAACTTTATTTAATAACTTCCAATATTATTTTTTCTTGCAAAATTGCATTAAAGGTGGAGAACAGACATATAAATGTTCCATTCTTTGGCAGTTAGAAACACAAAATCTGTGAAGTTGAAGTCATTTTTTTTATTAAATGCAGTATCTCGGAAATAACTTACAACTGCATTTTGTTGTTTATGTCTTTATTATTTAAATGTCAAATTTAAGTTAAAAACCCATAGAAAAAGTGTTCATCATTACAAAATTAAAGAAATTAACTACTATGGCACAATCAAAGCTAATTTGAAAAAAAAAAAATGTTGGTAATATTTAGGTGTTAAAATATATATATTACCATGTGCGACCCATCCATGCTTGCAGGTATCACAGACCCGTAGTTGATTTTTCCCTGGAGAGAAGCATTCACAGGCACAACTTGGGACTGTGCAGCGGATGGTGGCCTAAAAGTAGAAATAAATACAAAAGATGTCACCAAGTAATGCTAAACTCAATTTCTATATTTCATCAATGGTCTAAAAAGACAGAAAAGAAATGGATTTTTGAAAAAATAAACTGTGAAAAAGGTGGGTTAATTTTTTGTGAATTCGAAAAATCAATGGGCTCTCTGAAATTTAAGATGAAAATGTAATAAATATCTTTATCAGTTTTCTATATACTTTCTTTGGGTTATACATTATTAATATCACAAATATTTTCTTTAATATTTGACCTTAGATTAACAAATCAATAAAAATAGAACTAATGAGACATCTCTGATCAAAATGCTTTTTTTTTATCAAAAAATATCTTTACATTCCTCCTAAATAAAAACCAAGAGAAATACTTTGACACAATAAATATCAACCTACAAGTCAACGCAGTAGAAAAAAACACAATTTTTTCAAGTTCACATCACTTGGAGGAGAAACTGGGCTAATAGAAAAATGTGCCCAAATCTGTTTTTCTAAGACGCAAATTATTTTGGCAATATTTTTCATGACATGCAGTATGGTTCTTTAAAGGTGTGGGGCCTACACAAATTGTGCACCCAGGTAGATGGAAATGGAGTTCATCATCAGCGCAGAGACATGATGACATGGCATGGGTATCAAGTTGCCAGGTTCACGCAAATGCCACCATCCCATTGGCTGAGACATGATTGAAATGTGCCGCTGCCTTAAAAGTCCAGGTACCTGAGTATGCCTCTGCCACCTGATACGCTCTGTCAGGACGTTGGGGTAATTAGTGATGCAAGGACAGGAAGATGAATGTTTACATAACATTGCTTAACACATGTTAGATGTGGGCACATGTCAATCTCACCCTGGGGTGAAAATCAGCACTGGCCAGCATTAGTGCCATTTGAATTTCCCATGTGAGTTGCTTATAATGCCGGGATTTGAGAGAAGTCCAAGAAACTCGGGTTTACATCACAAGACACAAACTGACTATCAATTACTGCTACCTCAGGTAAAAGTAACTCCAAGTAACAACTTTTACATCACAAGACACTCAGATACCAATTAGTGTTACCTTGAGGGAATCTAAATAAAGAGAGGATTAATTCATGTATATACAGTGAGGTCTTAAATGAGACATGCACATATTGAAGTCTTAGGAATTTTTTTCAGGGTTACCTGACAACTGAATTATTTCTTATTTTTCTTGCTTATAAAAATGTTTGATACTCAAACATGACCCCAATCTATAACTAAGACATTTAATGAGGTACATCCATGTCCATCTTTTTGATCCTAGTTGCTATAAATAATTATGACACCTGGATCTTCCTTGTCCATCAAATGGATGAGGTCAGAAGACTCACGGTGAAACCCTCACTCCCTTTTCCTCAGAAGTGAGACATCCTAAGGATGTATTCACTGATGATGAAAAAATAATACCACATGTTCCAGAAGAAATGAAAGAGAATGTGTATGGCGGATTTAATGTCAAAGACCTCCCAAAACTGCAGGAAATAGGAGTTGAATGGCATTTTAAATCTGACAAAATTCTTTAA
Organism: Lingula anatina; assembly: GCF_051362555.1. Taxonomy (NCBI): domain Eukaryota; kingdom Metazoa; phylum Brachiopoda; class Lingulata; order Lingulida; family Lingulidae; genus Lingula; species Lingula anatina. Next base: position 42,352,673 of record NC_141767.1, read on the forward strand.
ATCTGGCTATCTGCAGAGAAAGTAGACACAATCTACATATTATCATCTGGGCAATCAATAGACAACATAATTAAACTTGGCCTCTTCTCTACAAGGTCAGCATTAACACGACATTACAAGCGTATGACAGAACCAAACATACTGATCTAAAAATACATTGGTCAATAAAATATCACATATCTGTATGAAGTAGAGTCTGGAGCAGAACCAGACAATTCCCAGACAAAACACACACAAGATGGCGAGAGTTGAGCGACATAAGAAATATAAAATTCTGAAAAATCCACCTGGTTCATAGAAAACTGTACTGGAGATGTCATAGCTGTGTCCATTCAATGTCCACCATATGTTGGCCGGTCAGTTTTGATTTTAGTAACTATCTCGTCTCCTGTCCCACAGTGCTCGTTATCTTCTGCCAGGAGCCTCCCTGTTTGTTGTAGTAGAGCACATCTGAACAGAGGCCAAGTGAGTCAGATAATAGCAGTGTTTTCCAAACAGTTTTGCGGGGTGTAATTCTACACAGGCTCCTATCTGTCATCCTGGCCCCGCTGGTGATGGCTGTGAGCTGCTGGCCACACTCCAATCAGCGGCAATGCTGGGAACACTGGAAACCTGCAGCTGTCAGTATTGAACCAAGCTATTGATCCTGGCCTAGCCTGGCCTCACAGGGCTCACAGCACTGCGTCCCCTGTCTTGCTGCTTCGGGGGACCAAGGTGTCTTGGGCTGGCTGTGATCAACAGGATTTTATTGGGTCATTGGAGACTTGTTGGCCAACTTGGCTGTGTGCGGGTAGGTGCGCTTGTGGCTGCTGGCATTCTCTAATCGATCTCCAAATCTTTAACAAAATCAGCCATCATCTAAAGGGACTGTAACTTGGCTGATTCTCCCATAGACAATGTCCTTACAGTGGAAATATCCTCAGCAAAACAGGAAATCAATGAATGACCATTTGGGCCCCAAACTAATGGCAGGCAAATGTGGTCATCTGGATTTATGGTTCTTGAAAATGACTTCAAACAAATGACCATTTTTCAAATGCATCATTAGAGACGTTGGATAAAACATGACACTGTAGAAAGCACACAGAACAGAGGGTCATAAATAATCACGTGGGTGACCAGATTGTGTTCTAGCAAATAGACAGCACATGCTGTAAATAATATACAGCGACAGAAATAAAAAGATGGAAGCACTTGGAAGTCCATTTTGTCATTCATGGTTTTCTTATCACACAAAAACAATTCAATAAATTCAATCAACTAACTGAAATTATTCTTAATGCCTTACAAAGACAATTGCCTCCGCTTTAGCAAGTCAAATAAGCATCCAGTCTAGAATAAAGTCTAAGCAAGTGACATTCTTATTTTATGCTTTCTAAAATTGAACAAACTAAATAAACCTGAAAAAAAAAAAAAAAAAAAAAAAAAGATAAAATAATACAATAAAATTTACCATGATCTTGAAAATTGAGGACATTCCTGTGCAGAAGTGCCTTGACCTAGCCGGTCTGTCAATGTGTTTCCCCAATGGGTGGGTACCAGGCAAATAAAAGGCCCTGTGTAATAGACTGTTGACACAAAATTACTGTCCAGATGTCTCCAATATCCTTTTCCTCTGTACTCAGTGTCCTGTCTGGAGACAAAGCCTGCTTTCACTGTGGGCAGACAACACTCTGCTTGCAGCTGACCAAAGTAAATATGTTGTGAACCAAGCACAGAAACAGTAGCCAACACTAGCTCAGTCTTGTGACAGACAACACTGACAAATCTTCTCTTCACACAAACTCCAGTCCTATCTACATCGCCTTCTATATGAACTGCCAAGCGCTTCTGTTCTACGCTTTCAACTGGACAATATCGCTGGAAATGCCACAGAAATCCTGTTGAATATAAGTATGTTTATCTCTGTCTCATGACAGCCAAAACTGTCATATCAGAAGAGAAGCACTAGTCCAGACTAATTCAGCATTATCTTCATCTCCCTTCCTGCACCGTCCCAGCAGTCCTGCTGCTGTCACTATCACTTAAAGATAAGCAGAGACAAGTGGGCAGCCAGGAAGGGCAGCTGGGTGTCCAGCAATGGTCAAGTCATTCCCAGTGGACAAAGAGGATTTGCTTGGACACACTACCGCCAGGAAATTTGATACTGCCTCTGAAGGATGGTACCAAATGCTGATGTTTAGATAGGAGACAGAGACAGTTTTATTGGTTTAGGTAAACATTTATGAAAGAATAGAAAGAGAGAGCAGGCCATCTTTATAAGTCAATCATCACATTAGCTTGTCTTAGTGTTAATCCTTGTATAAACATGAGGCATGAGTCCTGAGTGACAGCAATAAGCAAAATAAGCCTAAACACCCTAATTCCATATTCATTTTTTCAGCACACTCAAAACTGATTATAAGCATCTCTCTTTTCATTAACTTAGGTCACTGCTTCACAAATGATAAAACATTGCTAATTTGGTTAGACCTGGTTGTATTAGTGTGTTAATCAAAGAGTTACCAAGGCAACTCATCACCAGTCAGACAGGTAAAGACCAGTTGTCAGAAGTTCTCAAGGAACACCGGGGATGGATCTGGGATTAGCTGTGTCACAAGAGGCTAAGCAAAATTTAATGGCTTCCTATTAAAGCTAATCAGGCAGATAAAAATGGAGAAAATAAAAATAGATGATATTGGGATTCTTTGTCTTAAAGGTGCACTAGGGGTTAGAGTGTAAGAATATATATCGACCTTAACGAAAAGACACGTTCTGGAAAGCTGTAAATTCAAAAACAGAAAAAAACTTATTTTCCTTTGATGCCACTTTATCGATTGAAGGAAACATTCAAAATGTCATGCTTAATTAAACCATTAAAGCTAATGTGACAAATTTTTATAGATTAATTTATTTGGAAAAATTATCTTTCATTAGCAGGTCATCTTAAAAAATATTTTAACAACAGTAAAACAGAATAGCACATGGCATAATATTTTGTTCATTTTTAGAGTTTCTCTTATTTATAGCCAGGATCAATGTATTCAAATTACCTGTTTGTTGCAAAATAATAATAATAATAATAATAATAATAATAATAATAATAAATCTTTTGTTTTTGTAAGCTGAGATAAAGTTTCTCTTTTTAACTATTTTTACAGTTGAAATCAAATGTCCAAAAATGACAAATGTGATTTTAAGTTCATACTTTTTTTTTACTTGTTGAGCAAGTATATATTCAATAAAAACATCATAATCACATAATCTTTCATTTCACATGTAAAAACCATAGAATTAATAAATATTTGATTTAAATCCAACTGAAAAATTAAAACAGGTACACATTTTCATTCCAACAAACTGTTTTCCTATATGGTGACAAAAAAAAAAAAAAAATCAGTAAAGATTAAGATCAGGTATCTAGTTAAAATACTATATTCATCACTAAAGTATAATTATCAAGAAAATTTTGTTTTGGTTAAATAAAAGAAAGCTTTTTCCATAGTTAGTTGTATTCATGACAATTTCTTCTTTTAAACAAAAATTCCACTTTCTCAAATCAGAAATAATTCTCTCCTGGAGTTTTTGTGCCATCATATTTCGCATTTCCTTTGGTCTTTCCCCTATCCAGTGTTCCAATGTGGGGGCTATCAACTTATCACCTCCCCATACAAGGCTGTATACTGATGCTGTACACCTGTCCACAACTTAATGACTCCAGGAAAAGTGAACTGAAATGACATGGGGCCCAAGCTGGCAGCCAAATGCATGGCAATCTACATGGAAATTCCAAACATATATGATTAAAGGCTGAGATGTGGTCTTGCTAATCACTGCCAGACAGATGGTCTTGAAGACTTGGAGAGAGAACAAGGTGATTTCATTCGCTGACTGCTAACTCAGGTGTGTCCAATCTGCCTTCAGTACCCATTAACATGGCCACGGAAAAGCAAACATGCTGTCGTCATATGACACAAATTATGTGCGGCCAGGTTGTGAGCGTGTGCACTGAAACTGGAGACTGGCCCACCTCTCCGCTCACACGGCACATGGCCTTAAAAGGGATGCTATGCCAGGCCAGGCCCCCGATTCAAGTGACATCCATTAAGCCCAAGGTGCTCTTGCTCGCCGTGCTCTCAGTGTACCTGCATGAATGATCTGACACTGCACATTTCACCCAGAGAGTTGCCAGGTGTGCTCAGTGTGGAATGCAGAATCTAGGGAATGACGTCTCTACTGCTCTGCTCACTTTACCTGTACATACTACACTAACACTCGATGCCTGATATTTTAGATTTCCACGGCTAGGACCTGCTAAATCGAATTAACTTGTCAGGAGATTTTCTCTGATAGATGACTGATCAGTAACACCACATTTTTTTCTACAGGTAATAATATGCAGGGTACATTCACCTCCATTATGTCATTTTTGTCTCAGCATGAGACAATTTCCATGATTCAAAAATGCATTTTTTTAAAATCAAAATTACACCTTTAAATTTTGCATAAAATAATAATAATGATAATAAAAATAATACTAAAATCTTCAAACAAATATAAGATATAAGAAAAAGTACCCGTGAAATACAATAATAGTGAAATGTTTGTTTTTCACTGCAAAATTTCTGGACTTTTAAGAATTTTTTAGAATCCCTTTGGCTTAAAACACCCTGTGAAATAATCTTACCTAATTAAATTCCATTATTTTCAGTGTTATATAAAATTCTATTTTGACAAAAAAAAAAAAATAATAATAATAATAATAAATAAAAATAATAAATGAAAATGAAAATGACTGTAACAAAAAAGGGTTCAAAATATCACGAAACAATATTATGTCACACTGAAAGTTACTGATTTGCTTTTTTCAATTTTTATATTTGTTTGAATACGTCTGTTAATGTGAAAGCATTTTTTGTAATTGATACTTTCAATTGTTCTCAGTCACCACTGAACACAAACATGTTTGAATAAGAACAATTGCTTTTTAGGAAAAAAAAAAAACACACACATTGTTTTCCAAACTTATGAAAAAGTATCAAACCATTTAAGTAGTAAGAGTTACATTATTTAAAATTAATATACTTTTATTTCTTTTGTTTAAACTCAATCTTTTCAGAGAAAAAAAATCTTCATTTTACCTGTCACAAAAATTGTAAAAATTTCATCCGCTTGTAAAAAGTGATTTGGTCATTTCCAAAATTCAGTGTCCAATCAACACACAAATTTAGGCTAAAAATCAATGACAAAGAAAGCAATGAGCTTTTTTTCTTTTGTGACAAATTTATATCGAAATTGATTTGAATGTAATGTAAGTAGCCAATGAATTGTTTCCAAAACATCTTGTTCAGAACCCTTTATTATAAATTTTAATACTGGGAATGATTTTCCAGAGAATGAAAGAAAACAGCTTTTTTGACCTTATATTAATACTGTTATCTGAACATAATTCGCAATATGGGCCAGCAAATTTCATTGCTGGGACACTTAACATTTCAATTGTTATATATCATGTAAAAGAAAAATGTCACAAACAGTGAACTGAAGGCAATTTACAAACAAATTTGTAATTATATGAGATGCTCTTTCTCTGAGGCAATAGCTCACAACACTAAATAGTATATCAAAAGATATCATGCTGGCTTACTCAAGCATAAATCTGAGTTTAGTAAGATAACTGAAATATTTAAACCATTAAAAATCTTTGAGTTAAATAAAGGATAAATTAGCAAAATAAAATGTTTTAAAAATATTTCAGCTTTTTTTTTTCAAATATCAACTTCGGCATTTGGGTAAAAATTTTGCATGTCCGAGTAACCATGGTTCTGAGTACCTTAACTCAAGGGTTCATGTGTGTGTTTTTGTCCTCTCCTTTCTAGATGAGGTGTATCAAACCATGATCAATGCTCAAATGGAGCAGATCAACTATGTCATAAATAATGCCTTTCCACGCTTGTGTACATGACCAAAGTAATACAACTCCAAGAGTTATGGCACATACGCCACTTATACTGCTATACCTACTACAACACATACATGAGTGCATATGTCATTCACTTCAAGTGTCTTAACTGAAATCAATTCCACTACGGTAATCAAGTATTGTTCATTTAATGAAAACATTTTTATTAACATTAAAATACATTTGGCTAAGTAAACAGAAACATCCTACACTATGTGTGATGTCCCAAAAACATCAATACACCTCATTTTGCACTTTCACTGGGTAATAACTACACCTACGCTATGCAAACCATAAACACCACTGGTAATAAAGGTATCCCACTTTTTCCAGGAGAAAGTAAAGGTGCGTGGGGTCATTGGGAAAGATCTAAATTTATGTGTAATAGAACTGCCAAAAACTTACCATTAGTCACACTACACACGTTCATGCTATATTCCACCAAGAAAATCAGTCTGCCTAAAACTATCTCTACAAGTCATTCATAGAAAGCTACCTGGTCTTTGTGTGATATAGAAACCTATAATACCTCCCAGAACATATGGGAATAAGGCTAGAGAGTACTTACACCAAGCCAAGGGTTCCGCTCTGTGGCTGCCATGCTGTTTCACCTCGAGGTGGCCGCTACTGTAATGCCTGGTAGGAATAGCAGGACAGTCCAGCAGCAGTGGTCATACACAGTAGCACATACACAGTGATGAGAGGAGGCGGCAGAGGGAGAACACATGTGGCCTCTAATACCACTGCCCTGTGTTTCACCATGTATGGAAAGCCTCCTGTCAAACAGATGCAATCAGAGACCAGCAGCGCAGGAGATAGCTTACCCGGGAGCTGGCCCTGACATTTAAACAAGATAGGCTGATGGGATAAATATAAGAGTTGACAAGATAGATGTAGAGCATACCAGGTGCTTGCCTCATCAACCCTTACCTTGTCAATGGATGGGAGTAGAGGGAGAAGAGGAGGGGGTCTTGTCTGCTCCTGTTATTTATGTATGTGAGAGTTAGGCCAGGTAGCCAGTTAATGATTCTCACATGTATGCTGCATTTTAGTACCTATAGCCACTGAAGTTTTGCTAGACTGGACAGACAAACAGACTACTACATGAACAAAGCCGTTTCCTACTAGACTATTCCTGGTTGCCTGGACAAAGCCATTGAATGGTCGGAAAAGGCAACAACTTGAAGGCTGGACAGGTTTCCAGTTGAACAGTAGCAGTCACAATAATATCTCTTACAGACTAAACATTATGCAATCCAATTCTGTCATAGTGGGATATCTACACACTGAACATTAAAACCTGGTATCAAAAGAAAAACTTTCCAAAGGGGGGGAAAAAGGTTCCATTGTAGAGCTGATAAAATCTTATGATAGGACAAATACTTTATTACTGGGATCTGCATAAGTTTCAAAAATGCATTTTATCCCACATCAAAATAATCATAAAGAGGCATATCTGAGTACTTATTTCAGTAAATAAATACACTGCTGCATCAAATTAATTTCTCTAACACTTTATAACATGTGCGATAAAAGTACACCAGACACCAGTAAAAATATATATATCTCTCTCATGCTCCATCCACCCATACAGCACAAAATGTCTGATGGTTTTTTTCATATCATACACAAGTAAACTTATAGAAACACAGCATCTCTCTAAAAATTAAGGATTTGTATGAGTGTATGAAATACGTACATTAATTTTCAAAGGCACAGAAATAAGAAGCATATGTAAGCAACCAAAATGGCATTATTCAACAGTGTAAAACTTTTTCCAAGCCACAGCTCATGGGTGTTCTAGATGGGCCTTTTGTAAATGGTCCAATCAAGCAAGGACAAATGACATTTATCAGCACTGCCGGCAAATAAATAGTCCAAGTTTGCAATATTAATACCTTCCTTGAATCTGATGCTGCCTGAAGGCCCTCTGGCATCCTTCTTACAGTGCAATCAGACATCCCCCCCAGCTTAAGTACCGTTTAAGTATTGATTACATTAAATCTTAACAATCCAATGCTTAGTACTTCTGGTAATTGTCACAGGATAAGGATGGAGGGTGGGAGGTAGTTGACAGCAGGGCTTATGTAACACAAGGGCAATTCAGGGGTGCTCACAGCTGAAGCTTAATCATCAAACAACAATATTGCCTTGATAATCTCTTCATTATCTCTTCTAATCTCTTGATAAAATACATTGATCTATTAAAACATTCTCTTCAAGGAAATGTCACTTTCTCTTGGCCCAATTAGCTAACATATGTCTAACACAAATGTTGCATTCTTGTTAAGGACAATTATGTGAAACTATTCTGAAACTGTTGATAACGACTAAGAACCTTAAAAAAACACAAACTAAATAACACCCTGAAATGTAAATAAACTAAAATTATTCCTTTTTAATCCAAGAAACACCCCTGTTTCTCTGCAAGCTTTATAAATGAAAATTCATATTTATTAACAGACTTTGGGATCCTAAATATAAACAAATTGATTTAAAAACTGCCTAGCTGATAAACTGTAACTGCACTGTTCTTATCCCTTCTGATCATCTAGGAACCATTGACCAACATGTGACCCCTGTGTACAGTCAACAGCACGATTAGCTTTATGTGACATGGGCAGAGAAAAATCAATAAGGACTGCTTGCCGAGATCGCTGAGACGGCTTCTATCATGCCAGCTCATATCTGTAATAAAAGATGAGAAATATCCAGTAAAATCTACATAAATGGATGAATGTATCAAGGCAAGTCATGGCTGACAGACCTCTTTCTTGCTCTATTTTGTCTTCAACTGAGTACTTTGTTAAATGTATTAGTAAACATCAAATAAATCTTAGGTTTATTTCAAGTGAAAAAATTTTTTTCTGACTTTGCTCAAATATTCGGCATTTTGCATAAAAATTGTATAAAACTCAAAAGAGATACTTGTTTTTTTTTCCTTTGGTTCAGAAGAAAACAATTATCGGGTTTAATTACAAAACATTTTGATGTATATAAATATACTTTAAAGTTTTTAACAATTATTTTTATAAAGTATACATTTTACATCAATTGAACAAATATTTTCTAAAAATAATTACATATTTTATGATATTTTAGAAAGTGACTAGGTCTTATGTCTACTTGTGAAATTTTAAGAGTAGAAAACAAGATAACTGCATACATATTAATTCTAATTCAAATAAAGAACTTATCTTTCAATACAGTAATAATAAAAAAGAAATCACTGAATCTATTTCCCAGATACCAAAAACATTTTTCATATATCTACCAATTTTCAAAAATTTCTGTAAAGCTTTCTGCACATACACTAGAAATCTTTAAAAATAGAAGCACTTCAAAAAAACTCTTCTAAAATTTTCAATTTAGGGCAGTTATATGCAAATTTACTTTTTTTTTTGCAATAGAAGTGCATAAAAACTCTGTATGCTCAATCTTAAACACCAATTAATAATAGTATTTAAGACTGTTCTATTTAGGTCTAGTGACTAAACAAAAAGAGATACTAATCAGAATGATAATTCAATATTCATCAATTGTGTTTTCAGGAATAGATTTATTTTCTTTAATGATCGCCAATTATCTTTAAGTGCCTGGTCATAAATGAGTTAACTTAGACAAAAGTAATCTTTTCAATGTGACACTGGGATCACATAGCATTGCCTTTTTTTTTGTAATTCCAAAAATTTCTTACCAAATAAAAATTTTGGTGAATTATTTTCTTTAAACCTGTTCCAACATAAGGCATCAAAGATGCCTATCAATTTCTTTTTGTTTTTTTCAATTATCAAACTGTTGATCATACAATTTATTATATAAAATAAAGAAAAGTACTGGTTTAAGTAATAAAATCATGTATGTAAAACACTTTTACTATATATGAAAACCCCTTCCTTCTCTTTCCACAGAATCAAAATAACAGTGAATATTTGTTGGAATTGAAAAATTATAAAAACTGCAATCTTTAAAAAGTACACACATTAGACATTTCTAATAATGAATATACCATTTGATTTGAATTAATGCTTATGAAGAAAAATACAGGACTGAATTTCTGTTTTAGCATTTAGTCTGCTCATCTAGTGTTTGCCGTGATACATGTAACATAACACCAAAACTGCACTTTGCAGCTTTATGATATCAACTGTCTTTCTATAATCGCATAAATCTATAAGATGGTTTCCATTTTCCAGATCAATGAATAAAACATTGAAAATATCTCAAAAATTTTGGAATTATTTTTTCTTTTTATTCACAGGTGTATATCTAAGTTACAAAAAATGTTTTTTACCCCTCAATGTTAAGGTCTCAAGATACTATTCGACAGTTTCCGTTTTGCTAAAATAACCTAATAAAACAAAAGATTGCTTCTACAAATAATGGTTCAAGAACCCTCATGTTCCCAGACAGAAATGTCTCTGTCCACCTACGGTGTGTTTTTAAGTCTTATGCTTTCTGACACATTAAACAGCAAGAACATGAACATCCGACTGGACTACATGTTGACCATAAAATTTGTAATGGGGAACTGAAATCACAGTAGTACATTACTGAATTACAAATGGTTCCTGGGTGATATTTAAACATGGATATGCCATACCTGAGGGACAAATAATACCATCCATGCAAAGTTCCCATTCATGCTACACAACACATATTGGCAGTTTAAAATAGTACCACATCTAGTTCAAGCAGCAAAAACTCATTTTGAACCAGAGGGAGTGACTTGTTCCCATTCACACTGCCCTCCCACCTCCATATGTCCCCAATCACGCTTCACAAACAGCATATCCCTGTGAACTATAGGGCCATCACAGACCAATAAATAAAACAGGGTGATCAATAGGTTTCCTGGCTGAACTTATTGGAGTGTGTGTGTGCATCACTCAAAAACTTAATACCAGCAGTTTAGATAATTAGCCATAGCGGATGGATGGCAGTAGGACAACACATGAAGAATGGGGATGTCAGCTCCCCGAAGACAGTGAAAAAAGTTTCAAATATTGATGTTGCTCTGACCCTTGTGTATTTTCTGTTGCTTTGTCTGTCGAAGCAGTGCAAAAGATATGTATGTAATATATTTGTATAAACAGGACATGACACTGCCTGTTTACACAGTGTATTTTATAAATTCATTAAATAGTTTATCTGTTAACTAAACTAAATTCTCAATATTGGGCACTGTGGTCAGTATTTCTTGAGTAAAAATCAAAATATCACAGGCCTCAGGCCTGTAGCCAGGGGGGGTTCGGGTGTTCGAAAGAACCGCCCTTTTTGCTAGAAAAGGTCCACTCGGGGTACACTTTGATCTAGGTACACAAAGATTTTATGGTAAAAGGTCCACTTTTTAGAAAAAGAACCCCCCTTTTGAAATTGCTGGCTACAGGCCTGGGCCTCCTTTGAAAGACGAGTGATGCAATTTCATAATGTGCTACATGCACTTGGACTGACGTTGCGAAACTGAAAATGTAAATGCCAGCATCATGCATGCTTAAAAATTAAGTCGTTATAATGTAATAAATGAGCCAAAATGTGTGCAAGACAAATGCCTGGTCTTGGGGGAAATGACAACATGTAGTTTTAAAAGCATGAAGAGTTTGTTTTATATGAGTTACCTTAAACTCAATGGAGCAGAAGTTCATACAACAGTATTTACATTAAAGGAAATAATAAGCAAGATCAATTAATTCAAATTTATGAATTAAAATAAAAATGGATACAAAAATTGAATTCCTTTAAAAGGGAACAAGAAAAATGTTTGGGATGATTTTTTTTCTAAAAATTGTAAGGAGAATGGTAGTATACTCAAGTACATGTACTGATGGGAAGGAATATTTGTCTCCTTATGTTGGAAATAAACAATTTAAGCGAAGGCCAACTTAGGGTCATTACAAGGGTCAAGGCAAATAACACAAATCATTTTGAAGGAATATCTATTTGGAAATGATTGTGAGCAACTTTTCTGATGGTCTCAATTAATAGCCAGTAACAAAGTGGACAACCCTGATAAAATCACTTTGACCTTCATATGTACACATAAGTTCAAGGTCAAATTTGAAACGTAAAAAAATTTACATCATACCGACAGTAAATGTCATTAAATGAATTGTTTTTTTTTTAAGATTAAGCACTAAAACAAGAAGCTCAGAGCATTTTTTACAAAATCATTATCATTCAGCATCTATTTCTCTGCAATAGCCTCACAAAAAAGGAATGCTCATCTCAGATGCCCACTCACATTTACAGATTTTGTCTTCTTTTCAACCTTTGCAAAATACTGTCTACGCTGACTTAGATCATAGCTACAAGTGACTTCAAATCTTCAACTTCTTTATGATATTTCTTTACAAGGCAACAAAAATATAGACATAAAAATGTCTGAAGATCTAAAGGTCTGCAATATGTCAACTTGTCAAGTAAAACAGACAGCTATGGATTTCATACATATCTAATACCTCAACGTAATCAAAATACTGTTAAGTATTAGCAGGGAAAATTTTCCAATTGTTTGAAACATAACATTTTACAAGTGTTTTGAAGTTTTTTGTTAAGACATAAATATGTGACAAAAATGAGCAAACAAAAAGACCTCCATCTTATTCTAAATGTTCTGAAATTCATTCGGAGAGCATATGCCATATTGTCCCCTACTTGACAACCCAGCACAAGAGTCTGAGTCACACTTCATCCACCAAGTATGGTGAACATGACACCACAAGGCCATATCTGTAGAGCTTAGTTTCCTGGCACAGGAACAAGGCCAGTGTCACAAGCTGGTATTCCACTCCCATTATTTTCCCACTCTCCACACAAATCATATGCTGTCTCTGACCCATCTAGAACCTCTGTATGTTCACAAACATTGGTTTACAATGACAACCATGTGTGTGTTGTATTGGGAATGCAGTACATATACCCACCATGATCTGGAGTTCCTTGCTTGTTGCCTGTCTGCTGTTCTGGCACTGCGGCTTGTTGGTGACTGTCCTAGTCTCAGTGTGGCAGAGCCGCTGCTGCCAGAGTTCAGTCAATAAATAATCATTGCCTTGCCCTGTCATTTACATTAGCCCAGCAGAGCAGTGACGCTCTGGCTGCATGCAACTTGAGACAAGAAAATTAAATTGGATTTTTGGATGTCAAGCTAATACCTTTGAAGTGCTGACACACCACAGTGTGGATATAGATGAACACAGTTCCTATGTCCTGCTTTAATTTCCTGACTGTGACACAATGATTATTTATGGTTGGTGAATTATTTCTGATCTTTCCTGGGAATATGTCACCCTGCGTGGCAATCAAGGCTGGCAATAAATCTACTAAGCCATAACGGTCACAATTAGAATTCAGACTATTGCTTGCCAAATCACACAAAACTGGCATTTGCACAGGCCACATGCATAGACAGCAGATAACAACGACTGTACATTGTCCTTTGCTTTTAATGAAAGTTTGTGTTATCTCAAAGAAAGATTATGGAACTGCTGTTGTGTCCCAGACACTCTGTGATAACAAGACAGCAATGTCTTGTGACAGATTTCCACAAGCGAAATTGTATTTGCACATGTCAGGAACTAAAGAGAATCCAAAAGACATGCCATTACAGGATTCATGAAGTTTTTGACAAATTTACTATTAATTACTGCTGACTTATCTGTTGTCATTTTAATCTCAAAGATAAAGCAGCTTTCAGCACCAGATGGAATTTGCTCATATTATGGCTCATTTTTCTCAGTATATAGCCTAATAAACCTGTCAAGAGGCCTTTATACAGCTGCAGCATTTTCATTACCATGTGGACATTATCATTTGCGACACCACTGACAAATTGGGGCCTAACCCCTAGAAAACATCAGATCAAAGTTGACCTAGGTTTTGTGCTAAAGACAAGGGTGTCAGGTTGCTGTAGAGAACTGCACAATGGGTTGATGATGACTTTATGGCAGACAGGCTGCTGAAACACAGACCAAGAGGCAAAGTTTAAGAAAAAATAAAACAATCATATAATCATTGTTTGTCATTAGGGAATAATATATATTTGGTGGAGTGTCACAATGCATGGAGCAAAGAAAAAGGGGGGGGGGAGAGAGAGGAGGGGGTGCAAAATAGTGAAGGTAATTTAGTGATTGCCATGGGAATGGTGTTTGACAGTCTTAGGGTGCTTTCCCAGAGATTTAGTTCGATCTAAAGATTAAGTTTTAGAACGACCTAACTCCCTGGGGGTTCAGGCTAAATTGCAGTCAGCCGAGCAGACACCATAGTTAATTACCCCCTTACAGCTTTTAGTAGGTGGGACAGACGCTTAAGCCGGCCAAGCTGACAGTAATCTAGTGAGACTCCCCACAGGGATAGATCGATTTAAAAATCTATGGAAATGGGGTGTAAGAAAAGTCTTATTGAAACAATACTCACTAAATACTGCACAAAAATATTAAAGGATTTGAAGAGATAAAGAGAGAGACAGATTTTATTTTATTTGCCACTTTTCAAATTTGTAAAAAGAAAAAATAATTTTGGTTCTGGTCTTTTTAAAGTAGTTGAAATCTAAAGATCATGTCTTTTTTCTCGCATTTTTTTATGTTTAATATATTTTTCTAAAACTGTTTGCTTCAAGCATCAAGTTAAAAAAGAATGATAGCTTATCAATTTGTAAACTATCCTGCACACAAATTGTCTTTTTACCTTCAAGTAATTGTAAACAAAATTATGCATTTTAAGCAATTAAATGAAACAGAAAATAACATACTTAAAAATCACATATATTAAACTGGCAACCTTGAGAACCATGCAGCATGTAGACTATTTTGTTCACTTTTATGACGAAAAATCAAATATGTGAAAAAATATCTAAGCACATGCCAGTGGACATTAATCTTTGTCCCAGCTGCATAGCCGAAGCAAATTTTTTTGAAAAAAGTGTTGATACTTTTAATTAATTTGATGCAAAGTGCTGTTAATGTATCTCTGATGATATATTAAATAACTGAAAAAAATGGTTCTCTCTCTCGTTTTTCTTTTAGCATTGGTTACAGTCCTGGCACAGATTCTCAATAATAATTTCTTTAAAAGACTGAAAACATGGCAGAGGACAAAACAAATTGTTCATTTATAACCAACATGAAAAAAGAAATCACCTGGGTCTTCTGTGATTAGACTTTGAATGATGTAGAATTCATAAAAAACAAACTAATACAGGAGCAAACCTGATTGAAAACGACATTATTTCCAATATATGATATTGTCCTTGTTTCTTTTGATATACTTAAATTTATAGACTGTTGACATTCCTTTCATGGAAGAGACCTGGCATCTCTAAGGCATAACTGTAATCACAGAAATATTTTTCCATTAGAATGAAACCAACGCTGTATAAATACATGTTCCTACGATACTTGATATTCTACCAAATCAATCTGACAATTCATGTGCAGCACATTAGCAACCCTTCTTCCCTCACATTTCAGTGACAATTAGCCATTTTGCAAAATTCAGCATGGAATATCTTATTAGAATAATGAATATCAAACACTCAATTAATTCTATCATTAAGAGCAACACGACTCCTAAACAGCCACTAAATTAATTTCAAAAATCCTATTCATCAAAATGTCTCTGACTTACAAGGCCTTGCTATTGTAATTAATACCATTTGACAAATTGTGAATCCCATTTGTTCTAGTCCAATTAATCGTAAAAGCCATGTGTATACAACAGACACTACTTAAGAAGGTGAACTGTATGAGCAATGATCCTTGGAGCTTTCACCACTCAATATCTAATGTATATTGAAAACATGTCATTTTTGACCCAAGAATTTATTGCAAAAGACAGCATCCGCTCAGAAAAAAAAAAACTCCCTCACCTATTAAGTCTGCAAATATACCTCTGATCTACATTCCAGTGAAATAAGGAAAGGAAATAAAAAAGCTAAAACCATGGGTCACTCACTGGGACTTTACTGAACAGGTGAAAATGTAATCTGAACAAGTAGATAAAAAAGACAAATAGTATTACTTCCATCTAGGCCTGTCTATTTTCCACACGTTAGATTGACTAGGAAAACTTGGAAAAAAAAAAGCACAGATCACCAAGTCAGTACCTATAACAATGCATGTCATTTTTCCAGAACAGTGCATCAATTTCAGACACTGCCATGTCACATCTGTGTTTGGGAGACTATAACAGGCTTCAAATTGAATTTTCCCCAAAGCCCGCAATGTTCAGTGTTTGCTGTAAATTACAGTTGCAGAAAATGTAGCTTGATTATTGACCAAAACTGAAATGCCTCCCCGGGGAATTCTCTCATACATGAACATAGCCAGACCCTCTGGAGACAACTCTTTGAAATCATGGCTCATGTCCGAAGTGCAAAATTCATCAAGTACCTGATCTAAAATACACTAATTACCTGCTTCAAATAAATGATTAAGTATTTTTTCACTTGATGACCGTCCTTTATTCACTGGTGAATTATTGTGACACCCATTTTGTGAACTGGTTATGGTTATTTAATAAGTGTTCAGCTCACAGATGGGCCAAGTCTGTATCTATAGACATATTTAGAAGTTTGTAACCCAATCACTACAGGGAGAAACAGAAACAGAAGTTGTGATGGTATCACAGACACACGAGGTTTCCAGGTACTTGGGTTTGCCAATAAGACAATCAAATCAGTTCCAACTGTCCAATGATAGACACTGCTCCTCCTTCCACTCCTGGCTGCTGGGACGGGAACTTATATGGTTACCAATACAAGACTGTCCTACTGGAAACAAAACACAGTAGGTCCGGGGAGGAATTTCTAATGACACAGGAGACCAAATGCGATTTTCACATACACAATTAGGTCTGGTTAAATCAATAGAAGGACTGTGCTGCCATGGGTTCAGAGAACATTCAAAAGCCATATGGTATTACTAATAAGGATACAGCTGTGATTAAACTCCTCTGGTGTCAGTAAATACAGATAACTGGTCTCCCCTGACAATTCTAACTACAGGACATTATTTCTTTGGCTAGGTGAAAGAGCAGCCAAAAGGATTATTTATGTGCAATTATTTTGCCTGGTTCCCAATATCGGGGGAAAATATGCCGCAGCTGTGCTAACCTTTTGAAGTCTCCCTGACGTAAATACACCAACCCCATGCTATTGATCACGACATGTGCAAATGCTACGAAGGGTCATCTTAGAAGACAACAATTATGAACCAAGAAGATCCCAGGATAAAATCACTCAAGACACCTCTTGGCATTTACATGGCCAATAAATGGCCATGTTGGATCATTCTGCAAAATAAGCTGAGATGGATTTACCTGGCTTTGGTCAATAGGCAAACTTGTGTGCTCCCCCACCCATATATAGGTGCCATAGCATTGAAACTGTATATATAATAATGATAATAATAATACTAGTAGTTTTTTTCTAGTACTAATTGGTGTTTGATATATCTATCTACTGCAAACCCTTACAAACTGTGTAATATTAAGGAATGCAGAAATGTTCTTGAACTAAAAAATTCATTTTTTTCTGTATTATAGATGTCATATGCACATCACTACAAAGAAAATTTAGATGTCTGTCTACTCATCTCTTACTCTATAAAACATACTTGACACATTAATCATCATTTACTATCTAAAATGCATATGTATATAAATCTTGCATAACATAATGACTGAAAGTGGTGACTGTCAGACCATGAATTTATATACAAACAGGCCTGTATATGCACGCATACATACTCGACTGATTTTGTATCTGAACACATCTTTTATGACAGTTAACTCCTTTAAAATTAATAAAGATCAGAAATATTTTTGAAAGAATATATTTCACCTTCTTTTAGTTAAATAAGGAGACATTTATGTTTTACAGAAAAAAATGTAACATATAGGCTAAGGGGGGATAAAACAATAATTACTTACATATTGAAACAATACTTATTTATGTTTAACTTATCACGGTGAATATTTGCTTATACAATTTTAACATTATGTTCAGAAATTAACAAAAATAATATTCAAATGCAGACAAAGGTGTCATATATTTTTGTACAAATAACAGATATTTTCAATCTGTACTCAGTCAATACTTGGCCCCATAACATTATAATGTCCATAAATTGTAAGTTTTATCAGATCTTTATTCAAACTGACAAACTGAGCACCACTTGCATTAATCAAATCTTGAGACCCAGATGTCTGACAGAAAAACGTTTAATTTTGTAAGGTCTAATGATTGGCAAAATACATCAATTGTAGATGCTCAGCAAAAAAATTGCTAAATATCATAATGTCTTATTAATGTTTTTTCTTTCTCTTTCGTTTATATTTATTTACTTAAAAATCAATTGAAATGATGGACTGAAATGGTATAAATGATGCTCAGTTGAAGACAATGCCTGTGGAATTAAAAAAGGGGATCTTCTTTAAAGGGCACAGATATGTGGTGAGGTCTCCCTGGATTGACCTTAAATCCATTTCAACAATACATAGTAAGCATACAACTTTCAGTTTTAAGTTTTCTTTTCTATTTATTCATTCTGTTGATAAACTTTAAGCGAAATAATAATAATAATATCACTCACACACATTAAAATAAAAGAACAACATCCATCATTTCATAATTTCTATTGGATCTCGGGGTTCTTGTTTTGAAACTAAAACCGCACCCTGAAAATGAAAGTACATAAGGGAACTCTTCTCTGTATATACAGACGAACGGGATACACTCATCTTGTGCCCGCGTTCATGTAATCCAGAGAAAGGGAACTTCATAACAGTTGAGTGGTCTTATAATGAATTATTCAAATATATTCACACACATTGGAAATATACATATAGTTCTGAATCGACAACATTTCGTAGAAATAAACACGTCGTCTGTTGTCACATTCACAACTTACCGCCGCCATCCTTGTTATTGGCGTAAATGGGTACGATTTTTACGAAAGATTTAATCATAAAGTTTTATAGGTACATACATAAGTAAAAAATGTTATCTGCAAAGAAGCCATATTTGACATCTAGTTTTTTCATATCTTACCTGTATTGGTATTTGATGCTAGATCTTACGACAACTAGTACCGCTTTATGTTTAAAAGAGGCTGATTTGAAAATCACAGAAGTGTAAACACGCTTTCAAAACATACACGCTATGGGCGGTAAGAGTTTTAGTGTTAAGTCGTATTATGCATTGATACATTTCGCATTTTACTTGTAGATTAATGTTTTATCCCTCTTATTACCTAAGCTTAATAGATAAATTTCACAATCTCACTCTTTCCACTCTTCAGACAGTAATCCCTGTAGAACTAAAAAGTTGACCTACAGTGTAATGATCGAACGTCAAACCAACAAAAAGATCTTATGTTAGGACTTCACATTAGATATAAGGCCAAACCAAATAATCTTAATTGAATGCCTGCAGTTTCTTAAACAAATAAACAGTAACCAAGCGAAAATAGGTAGTAGAAAACCATTTAAATAAGTTGTCATAATTTTGAACAATTACATCTTGGACATAATAACGTTATGTCCAAGATTACATCAACTGCAAGCACTAGTTCTGCATATGTATGTCTTAAACAAGGATTAGGCTTCTGTCACTTTCTGTTGCCCCATGCTATTGACTTCAAGACTAATATCCGTGAATAAGAACTAAACAAAGCCAGTATATCTTTTGGCTACTCTGAACATTGGTATTTATTGAAATGTTATATGCTGCTTAGCTACTGATCAACATTTTTCTCTTATTCAGTGAAGACTTGGACCCATCATACATATATGGTGGGTCTACGGTGCAGATGAACAACTTGCCAGTCACTATGTTGTGTAAATTTAATGATTTGCATTAACACACATGTTACTGTACATAATTTCTTTTTTAAAAGGGAATAGATGTACATACATTCGAACATTATATTTATTGCAGGTTAAATCAAGTGTCCCAATTGATTTAAAGAAAGATATCCAGAATCATGGAACTTCAGCGTGAGAAAGGTAATTTTAAACTTAAAGACAGTTTGGACTACAAAATATTTAGCACAAACACTTTCTTATTTGTCACATACTCTGGGGTATGCAGTACACTCTTGTATTTTGTTAAGCATTGATCAATACATTGATGTCTGAGTGTCTCACATTTCAAATGAAAAGACTGAGGTACTCAATATAATGTTTTTTTCACAGCTGCACTGGTGCCTATCTTCCCCCAGCTCCACACTACAAGACTCCAATGACTGACTTTGATGTTGACTTATATTCAAGTTCTCAGACTTGTATTGCATTTCAACTGTGCTCACCTAACATACAATCATACCTGTGACAGTCTTGTCATAGAGTTTCCTCTAGATAAAAAGATTAAATACACATGTCAGTTGTTTCAATTTCAAAATGGTTATGTGATTCGAGAGTTACCTTTTAAAATCATTTTGATTAGGACATTCAAGTCACAGACATGATAGTGACCATGATTGTAATTTTGAGCACAGCTGATGTTTATACATCCTTTTCATTTCAGATGCTGAGATTGTGAGGCTTAGAGCCGAAAATGATGCCCTGGCAGATGAGCTTGCACAGTGTCAGGTAAGGCACTATAACCAGCTTTTCTGTATTCAGCTCAATGCCAGGAGGAGGGGTGTTAATTTGCTAATCTGATTGCATTCAGCGAGATTCCCCACAGAGTTGGTTTGATATACATGGACCAATAGTTTCTTGGGGAATGAGCCCTAAGTCCAGGTTCTTATTGTATTGCAGGGAGATAAAGAATTTGTGTGGTCCCTGTGGAAGCGTCTCCAGGTTGCCAATCCAGATATCACTCAGGCTGTCAGCATGGTTGTACAGAGGTGAGTTAGTAGCTGCATTCAGATCTACACTATTTTACTTCGTCAGACTGCCAGATTACAGAGTGGATTGTGCCTAAGACTGTTTGAATGCAACTCAGTGCCTGTAAAACAGCAGGGGGTGGGGTGGGGGTGGGGGGGCTGATGGTGATCACTTCTCTTTCAGGATTTTGTGAATGATGTACCGTAGGTACTAAACTAAGGTCATTTTCACATGGAGTTACCTGGCTGTGTCAAGTTCAGGGGCTTCGTTTAGATATTAGGTTTCCAAGCTCTCAAACAGGGGCAGCACTGAAAATTGTACCACATGAAGTGTAAAAGGCCTAATCTTAATGCACTGCCAGTGTTGTTCTACAAAAGATGATATATTTAAAAATTCAGTAATTAAGTGAAATTGAATGATTATCCATGTCCTTTGTGTATGATCTTTTTCCAATAAATTTGGAAGGTGATTCACGTTTTTGTTTTTTTTTCTTTTTGATATTTAGGAAATGGACTGCCACACCTTATATGATAGTTTTTGTTTGAGTTTGGAAATATAAGCTGTGTAATATAAGAAGTATGTGGATTAACTTTTCTAGATAAAATTATTAAGCATTTTATATTAATCATTTTTTTTGGTCTTTGTTACACATGTATTAAAAAGTGTCAAATACTCTTAACTATCCCTAGTCATACATTGATTTATCTGTTCTTTCCACTGTGTTTCCTGCCTCACTGAACTGAACATCTTTAATTAAAAGAAAAATTGTCACAGAAGAAGTAGGAACTTCCGCCCAGTTCAAACTGAACTGCAGGACTTGAATTAAAGGGAAAAAATGTCACAGAAGATGTTGGTTCTTCCGCCCAGATCAGTCATGGACCTCATTCTTTGTGTGGTACATGTCATATTGTCCTTGCTGAACTATCTCCTCTAGTCTAGTGTTCCTGAGTTGTGATTTCCCCAATTGCAGCATTGCATGTCACCGGGGTACACCGTCACAGTGCACTGGAGCCACCGGGAATACAGACACAGGGTTCACCCAAGACTGATCAATAGATTTTTCCATCAAGAAATGAATTAATTACTGTTCTTTTTGCACCTTAACAGGTGAAGTCATAATTGTCCTATGCTGCTGGTAATTCACATTTTATGAGTTAAAACGGAGATCGCATGTGACATGTGTCCTTTCCAGTTCCAGTCAGCCCTTTGTACACATACTGGGAGGGAAATGTCCTTATTGCATGTTGTTGTTTTTTCCATGACATTTCTAGGGAGAGTCATAATTGTATTTTTGTTACTTGGTACCCAGTGACATTTGATGCATTGTCCTCATATTTTAAAGTGTACTTTTACAGTTGAGATTGGACAGAGGTGAGGGTGTGTATGTACATTTGGGGATTTCACACTTTCAAGATAGTTATGACTCATATGTCAGAAGTGGTTGGGAGGGGGTTGATGATGTTTGATTGAAAACATTGTTGCACACACATGGATGTAATATCACTGTGTGACAAAGTCAGTTGATAGTTGTGCTTGAGAGAACACCCCATTTATTTTTATTACCCTTCAAATTGCACATAAATTGATGCAAAATTGTCAATATTATGTATATATGTGTGTGTTCATAGAAAAGTCCCATTTTAAAATCTTAAAGATCATGATCATTGGATACAAAAAATAACTAAAATGATTAACTATATATGGATGTAATAGAAGAATGGAAAAATTACATTCGGATAAATTTATTAATGTACTCAGTTAATATTAATTGATTAATGCATCATCATTGAAAGTGCAATGAGAGGGATTTGTATACATCTTTTTTAGTGAATAGTGGTTAATGGTTATAGAAAGCACATCCAACATTACAACAAAATGTGTGCATGATTGTTCTTTACTATTTTGTTTTAGAGTTTTCTTGGTGTTCCACCTTTTGTTTAATAGAGTTGATTGGAGTAAGATGCAACTAAACGATGGAGGAGTTTCTCTCCTTGGCCTTTATTTGCCCTTTCTACAGAAGTAGGGTATGGGGGAGGGGGGGATGATTGAGTGCAGCTTTTAAGTAGAGGCTGCTGATGAAGGAGTCTCATTGAACACTTGTATATTGGAGTGGTAATAACTGTTGATTGAACTGTTTATTATTGCAATTTACATGCATAACACAACCGATGAAAATTTTTGCCATATATTTTATATGATAGGTTTTCATTATAGGGAGAAAGAAAAGGCAGAGATTAAAGACCGTAAAGTATTAGAGATCCTTCAGGTCAAGGACACCAAGATTCGTCAGCTGGAGGGGACAGTGGTGACCCAGGGGCAGGAGTTGAATGCCATGTTACAGAGGTAATATTGGGTGAATAGTAAGGACAGATCAGGACCGGATCAGTGACCTGTCCAGTTTATGGGTCAGATCCAGTTAAACAGGCTGAAAGGCCACATTCAGAACAAGTTGACCTACAGACTAACAGATCAAATATGGCCGACCCACTTTTAAAATTAGAATGTAATATACCATGAGCATAAACATTTTCATAATTTATTCATTTTGAAGTAAATGAAATAACAAATTGGGTACACAAGGACAAAATTACCATCTTTTGAAAAGACATTTTTCCTCGTACACATTTTGGCAGTCAACACTGGCGTAGTATTGGTCTCTGGCACTGGTGTCTTCTGATTCACTTACTACTACTCCACTATCTTCCAGATCAGCAAGCATTTTGCTAGACTAACCCCAGATGTGTCAGAACCCCTGTTCTGGCCAAAAGTTGTTTTAAGATAATTATCAATTTTTTTTTTCTAAAGATAAATGTTGTGTCGAGTCCAAGTGGCCTCTCAGTGGAAATGACTGTCAAGTCAAGCATGCAGGAACATGACTGGAGTGCTGCAAAGTCTGCTCATTGATGGAATTAACACCTTGCAAATTACACTGTCTTTGATCTTGGTTTAAGTCATGCATACAGAAGAGACAATCAGTGGGCCACATCAGCCTCGTTTGCCAAAATTTTGCTTTTTTTTTTTACTTCACAAGTTTTGGCATAAGATAAAGGAAGTTTTTTATTCTATTGTAATATTTCACTTTTTTTCATAGTTGACAGTAGGGCATTATCAATGTTAAAATAAAATATGATTGTCTTTTCACCTCCTTATATAACTGAAGTAATGATGGGAAATATTTTTTTTATTGTGTGATAAAGTATGATTTATTTTAAATATGCAAAGTGGAATTTTTTCAGAAGTTTGGAAAGTGATGTGATGATATTCTTCATACATTTGTTTTTATTGCTAATTTATTACTATTTCAGGAAAGTTGAGCTACAAAATGAACTGGATAATCTGGAGAAGGACAAAACTATTCTGACTAGTAGGACTTCTCTACTTGAAGACAAGCTGCAGACACAGGAGAAGAGAGATGTGGAGAGAGATAGCTCATATCAGAGTAGACTTCAGCAGTTGAAGGAAGAGAAACAAGGTGTGTGCATGTGTGCGCGCATACTTGTGAATTCCTTATGGTGTATGTTTTTATGTGGACAGAATAAAGGATGACTAGCAGATAGATTTCTGGTTTTGATTTCATAATTTCATTATAAGAAATATTTTTAAATGCTGTATAGCCATTTCACTGACATTGTACTTGAAGGGAGATAGAGAGAGGGTGAAATGGTAGTTGTAGATGAGTAATATCTTTGATATGTTTTTGCATTGCTAGAACTGGCTGATCAGGTGTCTAAACTCCGCATGGAACTACTGACTGTGAAAGGAGATAAAGCTGATGCTATTGCTGTCAAAGTAAACCAGGAAGACAAAATTAAGGTAACTCACCAGTATGTCATATTTGAAAATGACAAAAAGAAAATTTGGAATTTAAAACTTTTTAAAGATTAAGTCAAAACTTGAAAAGAATGGTAAAGGAAAAAATCTGAAGCAATCTCTGTCATTTATTTCAGGCACTTGAAAAGCAGTTGAAAGATGCAAGTTTAAGTTCTGAAAAGCAAGTGCAAGAGGTATACACTTGAATACATATTACACATACCATGACTGAAAATTATTTGTTACATAAACTTGGCTAAGTTTCAGTTGCATCTAGAACCGTAAATTATGCTATCCTTTTAATTGCAGATGAAGATCTTTCTTAAGTTTTGATAAACTTTTTAATTAATTATTGACTTATGTGGTGTTTTACTTTACAGTTCCTTTTTTTAAAGGTTTCAGATTTAAAAGCTACTTTGAATAGGTTGGAAGGTCAGGCACTTAACCACAGTAAAGTGGTGAAAGAGAAAAATAAGGAACTAGAGGCAGTTAGGTAGGGAGATACTTGGCATTGGCCATGAGCTGCAAGGAAAATTTAAGTTTTAAATTACAGCTCATGGCTGTGGCTGTTTTTCATAAAACATTTAAAATTGATAACTTACATGTGTAAGATGTATAGGTCATATGAATCATTATGCTGATACTCACAAATTTTTGAAATCCCAACAAAACAAGGTTGTGGTTAATGTCTGAAATATTTCTGTCAAGTTTTTAGATTTTTATAAGTGAGTATCATTATGATAATCCATATGATCTGTAAATCAGTTAAATGGTCTGCCTAATTTCATCAGTTCAACAAGCTGAGATTTCATGGACATATATTATATTATACCAGATCATAATGTTAGGGTTCAACCTGAACCATTTCCCTGAAAAAACTTGTCTGTTTTCATCTTGTGTCAACATACTGTAGTGCAGATTGAAATTAAAATTCGCTGAATTGGATTCTGATTCATAAATTTCATTATTAAGTTTTCTGAATAAAACAAACCTATTCATTTGGAAGATCACATTTCAGTGTGATAATTGGTCTTTAAAAAAATATGCTTTGTTGCCCAAATCTTAACATAACCTCTTACACATAGAAGATATATTATATTAGAGTTTTGTTTCATTTAAAAAACAAGGGTAAATAGGTAAAATTTTGTTTTATTTCTGTTTTATATATTTGTGTATATATTTGTATTCAGGCATGAGTTGTCAGAACTGTGGGAGAGCCACAACCAGTGTGGTGAGCATGCAGCACAGCAAGCAGAACTTATAAGGCAGCTACAGACCCTGCAGCAGGATACACAGAGAAGTAAATGCAATGTAGAACTATTATATATAATAGCTACTGATCAGTCTTGAATGTTTTATTTCCGCCAGTGGAGAATAAATTTCTATACTGTAAATTGCTTAACTTTTACTTTAAAAGATATTGTTATTAAACATTTTAAAAGAATGTTAATATGCAGTACACACTGTGACACCCACTGCTTATTGTTCATTCCCAGTGCTTCATAACCAGGAAAGTGCCTACTCTATGGAGGCTGTCACCTTGAAGAAGGTAATAGGAGAACAATACATTGTCAATGTACAGTGTGCACACATCTTTGAAATTGACTTTCCAGTCACCAATATTTTTTAAGAAGAATAATTTTTTTGGTGAAGTCATATCAAGAATAGTTAGTTGAAAACTTGATACACATAAGTTTCATCAATTTTGTATTTATTATTATTTACAAAATACCAATAGACATTTTGATGATATACAGTTGTCTGTGTTTTGTTTCCAGATGTATGATGAACTGGAGGCTGACTTTAAA
This sequence comes from Lingula anatina, assembly GCF_051362555.1. Taxonomy (NCBI): domain Eukaryota; kingdom Metazoa; phylum Brachiopoda; class Lingulata; order Lingulida; family Lingulidae; genus Lingula; species Lingula anatina. The sequence goes on from NC_141767.1 coordinate 42,379,058, forward strand.
AGGCTACAGGGTATAGAGACAGAGGGCAAGCAGGAGGTGCTGGAATTGAAGAAAGTAAGCAATACACCTTGATATTATACCATGATTTTACTTTGAGAACACATTTCTATTTTTCACATCCTTCACCAATTTTATATGTGCTCCATGGTTTATCTTTTCGTATGTAGGAAAGGCACATGATATGCTCTAATTGAGTTGTCCATAAAATTAATTATATCCCTAATTACATGGTGATTTTTGCTGTTTTAGCAACTATTGGAAAAAGAAGAAGAAATTGCAGACCTCAAGAAAGATTTGGAACAAGCTTCTGCTCCTAGCAACAGGAGTTTTGCTGCTCAGGCCAGTTTGCTTGGGGAAGACAAGGTGAAATCAGTCTCATTTATTGATAGAACTCTGAATATTTAGAAATGAGAGCATTCTGGATTTATCCAAAAACTTGGTTGTTGTATTTATACCTTATCTCTGATCAAGTTAAGAAAAAAAAATGAAATGATTTTCATTTTATTAAGGGTTATGTATTTAATTTTTTATTTTAAACAAAATGTTTGAGTATCACTGATGTTGTATTTGTGTAGGAAATCCAAACATTTGAGCCTGATGCGGAGACAGAGTATGAGTTACAGAGACAGCAAGAGGAGATTGAAGAACTAAAGGAAAGAGTAAGAGAAAAAAACAGGTAAGTGAAACAGAATTGATATAAAGGCCCTCTTTTGTTATATATGTGTGTTAAAGTAACTCTTATACTGAATGTGAACACAGGTGGACCTCATTTTATGAACTGGTTTCATAAAAACTGTTGCTATTAGAACCACATAATGCAGGTTTGTATAAAGATGAATTAAATCATTAATTTTGGCATTGTATTTTCATTACAGAATAATTGGACAGTTAGAAAGAGCTCCTAAAGATTTGGACGATCTTCACATTTCTCCAATACGCAGCCGTCCCCACCAGGTGTCCACACCATCAAGGTCAAGGTCTGTGTCTCCAAGAAAAAACACCATGAAAGACTTGAAAAAGCAATTGGATATTGCTGAAATGAAACTGGAGGAAACACAAAGAAAATTAGAAATGAAAGTAAATATGTTTTGTTAATATTGTTAATTTGCTTTAAAGTATTTTTGTGTTGATGATTTTTTAAAATGGTGAAAAAGTATTTTAAGATGTCAGGTATTGTGGATTGTTTTAGTGTTTGACCAGTTAGCTCTTTTTAAATCTGAATTAGGTGAAGTTGATTTCCTCTATTTTAGAAGTGTCAAGAAGACTGTTTGTCTAAATGTCTAACCAAAATTTTGAGTACCCTGCTTTTTTTCACAAGGAACATTTGATTCATGGTGAAAATTCCAGATAGGATATGTTTAGTATCTATCAGAGTAGCAATCATTTTGAGTAAGTGGTCTTTGTTCATGTAAATATTTAGCAGTGCTTGATTTATAATATGCTGACAGTTTGTAAGTGTATTATATTCTATTTAACCAGATCAGGGAGCTGGAAACTGTGAGGTCTGCTCATGACAGGAGATTAGACAGACTACACATGTTGCAAAAGAACTATAGACTAGTCAAAGAACAGCTGCTGACACATGAGGAGGAGCAGAAAAGGTTGAGTTTAACTTAAGTTATAACTATCTCATGTGGATCATCTCTTTAGGGCATATTTGGAGTATTTATTATGCAGTTAATTATAACCTCATGCATGTAGCTGTCATTGCCTATATTGGCCCCAGCGTCCACTTGCTTTGACTTCAGTCCTACAGAACATATATGGAGATGATTCTTTTCAACATAAGCTACCTGAATAAAGAATGTGTCACAGAGCTCAGTGTGTAGATATAATATTATTGTTTATCATTATTATGACATTGGTAGTAGAAGTAAACCTTAAAATAAAGGTTTGGAATATTTGCAATTTTATTATTCAAAATACCTAGTGTGTATTTTCAAATTGATTAGAAAGTATGATTTAGTATATAGACTTGTGTTTTCCGATTTTTAATCTGCTGTTGTCAACAGAATCTTGATTTGATGTTTCAGAAGTGTAAAACGCAAGAAAATCACTCGTCCAGATCCCAAATCTCTGCAGAGGGAAAATAGTGAATCTGTGTGGAATGAAGTCGCTGTTTTAAGAAAAGAAAACAAAAACTTACTTGTGGAAAGGTAAATCAATTTTTACCCCCCAAAAATTAATATTTTGTTTATAAAACCAATGTATGTTTATTGGTCCCTTTCATGAATAGAAGTGTTTCACCGCTATAATTATTATAAAGTTACTGTTCGGTATTATAGGATAAATCTTCAAGAAGAAGTGGACACCCTCAGAGTGCAGGCCAGTCAGGACAATGCCACTATACATGAACTAAAAGCATGTCTACAACAGGAGAAAGAAGGTACTAAATAGAGGACTAATAGCAATGCATTGATTCATTATAAAAGCCACTTGATATTAAAATATTGACACATCATGCTGACATCAGATCATGTCTGGCTTAGACTTGGTAATGCTGTTAGTGAGGAAAGTACAATGTTTCTGTAAAAGTACATAGTAAGCAATTTCAACATGCTATCATAAATATTTCATCTTTGATTTGTTGACCCTGAGTTTGTTGACTGTAAGGTGGATTTTTTTCAGAGTTGCAATTCCTACTTAAAGAGAAGGAAAGGTCAAGCACCCCAAAACGAGACTTGAAGGAAGAACTTAGGGAAAGTAAGGAAATCTTAGAGGAGGCCAGAGAGCAGGTAGTATGTTTATCTTTTTTTTTTTTTTTTTTTTTTTTTTTTTGTGTGTGTGTGTGTGTGTGTGTGTGTGTGTGTGTGTGTGTGATTTCTCTTCGTGCCAAAGGATCGAAGAATGATACATAATTATTTTCTCTGTGGAAGGTTTAGCATTTCAGTTACATTTTTTTTCAGCTAAGTGCAAGAATAAATGAGATTCATCAACTAGAGAAAGATCTGACAAACTTACAAGATGAAAATGAACAGCTCCTGGAGGACAAAAGGTTTGGATTTTGCAATTTAGCACAAATTTTTACACTTCTTTGCTTGACAGGAGGGATTCTCTAAGAAACATGACTACTAAAATTGAAGAAATGTAGAGACAAAAAAACAGGAAAACATAATGGTTATCAGGAAATATTAGCAAATCAAGATCTTGACTAATCATTTTATTTTTTTTTTCAATGTCTTTTAAGTTACAAGTTAACTTTATTTCATAATATTTACCTATTTGCTTTATTATCAAGGTCTTTGAAGTCAGAGATTAACCAGTTAAAACAAGGTGAATCTGATCGCAGAATAGAGATTGCTAATCTCCAGTCCTCAATTCACAGGTTTGTGAAATGCATTAACATAGCTGCTGTACTGGTCATGATTAATGCAAAACTGTGTGAATGGCTCAATATTGACAGAGGCAGACAGAATACATTGATTCAAAAGATAAAAATTAAGTTAAAATTAATTTGTAATTTTGTTGTAATGGCAATGGTTGATTTCTGCAAGCACTTTAGGATTGGTGACATTCTTTTCAAAGAGCCATTATTCCTGTATGTGTGATATGCAGACCTTGTTTTGAAAAAATTACACATAGGGCTACATTGCACTTTTCGTGTCTTTACAGGTTGCAGCTAGAACTGAGAGCACAAGCAGACAAAGTTGAAGTTTCTAGAACAACAGTGGAAAAGCTAATAACAACAACCAAGAAGTCAACGAAGGGTAGAAAAGGTCAAAAATCAAGTCCTGTTGCCAAGCAGGTACATACGTAGACTTGGAATATCTGTAGAGTCTACTTATCATTCAGTTAATATTAATTCAAGAAACAATTATTAAACAAATAATTTAAAAAGAATGATTTCTGTTTGCTTGTTCCACACACATATTAAATCTGTATAACTTAGCTGCATCTCTCTTTCAGTATCAGAAAGCATTAAACAAGTCCATAGAAAAAATGAAGCATGCATTCAAGGACTTCAACCAGGAAGGCTGGGAGAGTGTGTCTACTGAAAGGTATGGGGGGAACTCTCTTGTTTTTATTTATTTATTTATTTTATAAGAAGATATAAATGTAGGCAGTTTTTATTGGAGTTACCTGGTCTTGCTCAAAGTGTTTGATGTCTTAAATTTACAGGGAAATTTTTAAGATTATCTTTATATTTTTGTTTGTTTTTCAGTGTTGTCGATGGAAGCAATTATTCTGAGAGTTCTAGTTCAGAGGAGGATAGTCTTGGACAGGCCATTGTGCAGACTGCTCAAGATCGTAAAAAAGTAATTATATCTATCTAGGATAGTAATAGAGAGATATTGAACTTGAAGAATATTTATTTATCTACAAAATTTATGTCGAAAATTGCCAGCCTGGAATAAATAATCAGATGTATATAGTTTAATTTAATCTTTGTATTGCTTATAACTATTCAGACACCAAGGAGAGGCAAGAAACCCGATTCAGGTGAAGAGGATAGTGAGGTTTCCACAACAGCAGTGGCAGGTAAGGGTCATGCTCTCTGGTTATCACCATTGTTTTCATTCTGTGGTCCCAATCTTGAGGTTACAAAACAGCAGGGGCGGATTTAGGCCGTCTTCTGGGTCTTCTGGAAGACGGTCAGATTTTCTAGTTTACATTGACGGGTATCTAATGTTTTCTGTCGGAAGACGGTCAAAATGGAGAATGGATCAACAAAGATAATTTGGAAGACTGTCAGTAAATATCTCTGGATCCGCCCCTGAACAGTATTTAAAGTCATATATTGACACTGAATTGTGAAAATATATTGCACTTGCTTTTCTTTTCCTGTAGATGATCTTCCCACCACGAGGGATTCGGCCACTTCTCCTTTGAAAGATGCCCCGAAGATCAAGGTCTTCAGCTCCAAGGTGGCATCAGGAAGCAGACAGTTGGCAACTATGAAAAACAGGGTCACTGGGCTGCAAAGACAGGTATAGCTCATATGATCAGCAGGAAAAAAATCATCTTATAGACCTGTGATGGTTTTAATTGATTTTTATTTTTAAAAATTAATTTTTTTTTAAATTTAAAAAAATTTTTGTAGGAAGATGTGGTGCTTCAAATTATTTGTTGATTTATGTATATTCTTTTACAAATACTTGATTTATTGTGATGTTTTAACACATTTTAGGCACTGGCAAGACTTAAGCTGACTTGTCACATTATTTCATGGGCACTGCACTGAGACATATCAGTATAGATAAAGAATACATGATTATTGATTTGTCATTAGCCTCACTACCAAGAATTTTATACTTTTAAACATACTGCATGAGACAGAGGGAAGCATTAAGAATGAGAAATAATCAATTGTCTCTACTGGAAATTTTTCAGGTTCAGATGTTGCGCACATCGCGGGCCACTGCACTGAAATCCTTGGAAGAACAGAAGGAAAGCTACCAACAGCTACAGGCAGACTTGAATGCAGCTAATCAGAAAATAAAGATGATGAGACAAACTATGCAGGTATTTACAGTTTACTGTGAAAAGGTTGTACTGGTTATTAAATTGAGAATGAAAAGTGAAGTGTTTCATAGATTTGTGTTGGCTGATTTATTCTCTCGTCTTTTTTTTCAGAAACTTTCTTTAGATGTTGAAAGTCTTCAGGATAAAAATAAATTGTTGGAAGAAAGGAATCTGGCAGGTGATTTGGATTCAAAACACACAGATCAGGAATGGAAGCATTTAGAAACCAGACTCAAGGTATTCTTTGTGACAGAAAACTTCAAAGCATTTGTCAGATTTTTCTGCAGGGTACTGTTCTGTAATGTTCTGCAATAGTATCAAATAGTTCTTGGAAAGGCTCATAGATTTATATGCTTAAGCTTATTGATAAAGCTCTTTAAGGGCGTACAATTCACAGTAGACATTTATATAGCAATAGATTAATTTTCCTGGAAATTTCTGCGGTTTCCTTTTATTACCAGTCTATACCATTTCCAAAACCATCGAGAAAATTAATATTCTTCAACCTGTTTTCAAGTTCTAAATGATTAATTTTTACTTTCATTAGTGAAATTCAACAGTATTTGTGTCCATTGCAAAAGTGACTCTTATGATAGAAACTTTCAACTGGTAAATGATTTAATAGATTGCAATTCTGTGAATGGTTTTGGTGTGGCAGTGCCTTGACAATTTTAATGAAAAATGTTGAAATTTCCAGGAAAAATAAATATTTGCTATACAAAGGTCTAATAGTCAATTTGCCCCTTTAAAGCAATGAAGTTATAGTTGAAATTCGTGGAATTTCAAAAGATATATGATTATATGCCTTGTATATATACATTTTGTGTGTAAATTTGTTGCATAGGTATCATCAGCTGAGGTGTCCAGACAGTCCACACTTCTGAAAGCTATGAAGGGAGAAAGAGAAGAGTTGGAAGAACAAATACAAACCTTACAGGAAAAGTGAGTAAAATAATCATTTGGGAAGTAGAGGCCTTCATTGTATTTACATAATTTAAAACATTGATTAATTTGAAGAGTGTATATTGAGTGCACACATATTTAGTGTAACATGACAGTTGCAACTAATGCTCTGATTTTATTTATTTATTAACACATCCATGTTTTTTTTTCTATCAGAGCAAATAGGTTGGAAAGAGACAATGCACAGAAGCGCACTCTGGTGGAGGATATGAGACTAAAAATGAAAATTGCCCAAGAAAATATGAAATCGGATAGCGGAGCTTTGGTAAGGAATTTTATTAGATTCTGTCATTTCTCTTGCCGTCTTGTTAAGGCCAAGATATGGGAAAAATAAGGGGATGGTAGAATTTCAATTCCCACATTTGAAAAAATGGGAAATTTGATCTTTGTGATGTTTCATGTTATATGTAGAAATTCTTTACACTTGGAAATGAGCACTTTTAACTTTTTTTGTAGGAGGAAATGGAAATTAAAATGAAAACACTCCAAGATGTGTTGGACAAAACAAAAATATATGTAAGTGCATGTTGTCTTTTTTGAAACATTTTTCTTCAAAAACTAGAAAAGAGGTAGATCTGGTTTACTTTTACATTCTTGGTACTACTGGTTTGAGAAAGGCTCTTTGTCAGACACAAACTACAATTTTATGTAGTCAGATTTATATACGTGTATTTACTACACTGATATGTGAAAACAAGCTGTTTGTTTAAATATGGTAAGGTAAATGGAAAATGATAACCATATCAATATTTGATTGTTTATTAACTAATGTAATATGTTTGATACAGTAACATGACTCAGTTATGGATTTTAGCTGTATTGAAAATAAATGCTTTGTATTTATTTTTCTTGCAGAATGAGTCTTTGAGACGCAGATTAAATGCAATCACAAAGGAAAAGCATGAATCAGAAGAGCAGTTGATGAAAACAAAAAGTGATCTTGAGAAAAAGGTAACTTGCTTTTGTTAGTAGTGTTTGTAATGTATAACTAGAGTGTTCAAAATTCTGATATTTACAAGAATTATTAGAGGATATCAGTGGTTAAGAAATCATTAAGTAGGAATTCAAATTTGACACTGTTAGGAGCTAAAAAGTAGACTTAAAAAAAAAACTCAGAGAATGCTTACTCTCTTACAGGCAAAACAACTGACAGAGAACCAAGCAAAACTGAGTGAGTTGCAGAAGACTGTTGTTGCTGTAGAGACTGCTGCTAAGCAACAGCTCCATGGCCTTGCAGGTCAAAGTGAGGCTGCCATGGAGGCAGCACAGACTAAGCTTAACAACGCCCACATGCAGATTAATGAACATCAGAAATTTGTGAAGGTATTTGTAGTATTTTCTCATGGAATATACTGGTCACATTGTAATCCACCTCTTAATCCCCGTTTTGCTTATAGCAATGGGTTGTCAGCTTAAGGGACATAAGTCACTTGTAAGATTTATCATGTATCAATTTTCAAGTACTCTCTTAGACTAGCAGTTTGGAATGACGGTCACATTTTTCTTTGTTTGTAGAGTTTAGCACATGAACTATTGCGTGGAATTCACCAGGCCCGTACTATGTTAAAGCAGCAGTTACAGCGTGAGGGAAAAGTGGCTGAAGCTGGGGAATCATTGAAGAAAGCACAGCGTGTTGCTCAAAACATTCTCAACATCAGCCAGTCAGAGCTGGAAGATTTAATGCTTAGCGAGGAAGAGGACATAAGCACTGTAAGGAAGAGTATTTTATGACAATCTTTTATGTTAAACAAATGATAAACTTATTACGTTTTTCAGCTGATTGTGTTAGGCAAAAGGAGAGAAACTGAAGCAGATAAGTTTGATTGTCAACTAGACAAAAGCTATTTTTGAAAATAAAATGTTTTTCAGGATTTTGTGTCAGAAGCTGAAAGAAGAAAGGACAAAAAGTGGAACAAACAATGGGAAAAGTTACTGAAGACAAGGGTAGGCTTACCAAAATTTATAATATGTTACTGTTTGCCAAGTTTTCTTTTAATCAAAAGAGGCCATTTCATTTGTATGACACTTACATAAACATTCTTTTCCAGATGCAGTTTTCAGAGCCCTTGATGGAACTTTTCACAGACAAAATTGAAGAAAGAATTGAACTCTCTTGCAAGCTGCGAGGGAGGTAGCATCACATTGGTTAAAACAATTGTACCAAGATACTTCCCTCTGCCTTGTCATCCAGTTTACATTCCAAATTGTCACACAGCATTATAATACAATAGGAAGCTTGCCTCTTTCAGCGCTGTAGAACATAATGGCAGCAACGTATAAGGAATAAAAAATTAACTGAATGATTTAGATTCCTTTTACGTCAAGCGACTTGCCGTAGTGCAGAATTTAATGCACAGTCACGTATGTTGTAAGAAAACCAAAGCCCATATTTTATCACATATTTATTGGCTTCAACTGAACTGTTGTGCTCATTTTATACTTGGATTCACATCTTACATTACAAATAAAGCTAAACTATTTTTCACTGTTTTGTTTTTCCTGTTGTCATTACAGTACATAGCCATGATATGACATAGCATGGTTACAAAACAATCAAGGGAATGCAAAATAAACTAAAGCATCTGAACAGGAAATGGAGCATATGCCTCCTCTTGACCCGTAGTTTAATAAACTACCTTTGATCAAAATTGACTGAACATTCTTTGGATATATAAGAACCAACACTTCCCTCCAGACGGCACAGATAGGGAAAGCGTAATTACAGCTTCTCCAACAAGTAAACAGGAAATATATATATCTATGTACATTTATCACATTAACAAGTTAATTTTTATTTGTTTTAATGGACTAAATTGGCTTACTCAGATACGAATATCAGCAGTGGAACTATCTTCCCAAAAAATGTGACCGGCTTTGTTTGGTGCTTAATTTTCAAGCTGTTCTTACATAACTGTATTGTTGACCAATGTTATTAAGAAAGTGCATTTATAGAATTGCAAGCTAAATTTTGTTGACATTTGACTTCAACTTGATATTTAAACAGAGCAAAGACAAAATAATAACATTTAAATCTTTCAAGATGTAATGTAATTCAATTACTGTGAGAAAATTCCTCGAAACTTTTACAATATTGATGAAATAATGTTTATACGCTCAAAAAAAAAAAAATAATAATAATTTAATGGACCTCTGTAACAAAAGAAAAAATGCACAAGACTAAATATATCCTCTAGTGCCAATGTGTTTACTTATATAAAAACAACCAAATTAACCTTATCAATTCTGCTAGACCAACCATTATAGAAAGATTAATGTATTACTGCAATGAGACTACACATAACACATAAAAAAGGTATTATCACTGCAAACTGGATGTGTTTAGGTAAAAACGCCAATGTTAATCTTAAAATACTTCAATGTATTAAATAAAAAGATGGCTGAACTAAACCAAGAAAAACTTCTACATATCTGGCAAGTAAGCATTTTGGTACTGGCACTTTCAACATCCAATTTTAAAATGCTTTTTAAGAAATAAAAATAAAATAAATTGTCCCCTTATTCAGGTAAAGAAAAGACCTTAAATGAATGCAACCCTGTAAAATTAAGATTGAATATAAATACCATATAATTAAAAAATCAATGTGACATTAAGTTATATTATTTGGTACATGACCACCATAGCCAAGGCTCAAATTCATATGAAATTCGGCTATAAACATGACCTGAAAGTTTCAGTAACCTCCCCCTTATGGCTTCTGCCCTTATCTAAAAATCATATGCACTTTGTAGCCAAAAGTTCTGGATTTAAAAAATTACTAGTCAAATCATTAATTGACAGAGCTAGTGGTTTCTTATCATTTGGAAATGACTGCTGCCTATATTGCACCATATGATGAGGACATCAGTAGAAGTGTACAATACCAGGGAATGTTCCTGCCTTTGGCTTTAATAAGACAATATTCTGGTGTTTACTACTGATGCAAAAGTCCTGAATTTACAAAAATACAACAACGTGGCATCTTATTCAAAATGCAAACTACCTGTTAAATCTCAGCTGCCTAAATGACACATTTCCTTAATGAAAGATACATGACCATAACAGCATTGCAATTAAAAAATTCCTTTAAGTTCTACTGCGATTTAATCAGAGAAATGACCTCATTATGGAACCACAGCCATTCATTATATGTGACTAGTGTGGCTTAGTACATAAGACAAAAGGTGACCCATTTCAGAGCTGCCATATGCAAAAGTGTTGATTGAAATAAGATGTACAAGTTATACACTAAAATGCCATTACTGGCCAGCTCCCAGCCACAGTATATATATACATCAAAACTAAGGTTGAAAAATAGACAGACCTGCACAATAGTTGGCAAATACAATTCTTAAAATGCCTCTTTGAATTAATCATTTTTGAATCATGCACGAGTCATGAATTGTAAACAAATGTCTGTCATACTGGCTGGCTGCATCTTCATTAACTTAAAACTAAACCACATTTCTTGATCATAGTCTAGGGCTATAAAAGCTAAAAACTGCTTTCCAAGCACACACTGTCAAATCTTAAAACTTGAAATTCATATCTCCTTTCACTTCTGGTTTTCAACATTCCTTTTTCTTTCCAACAAAGTGTCCTCATTATTCTGAGCAAGGTCACCTCAACAGCAGGTCTTCAATGAGCATTACATCAGAAACCTGCATCATTCAACTCCTCTGGAGTCTGCAAACATGAATGCCATGGTGCACTTGGTTAACAAGGATATACATGTGCCCACAACTATAATGTTACACGTCAAAAATAATGGAGACCTATGAAAAATATTTCTCTGTTCTCTATTCTTTTACAAGGCATCACAATAATAAACATTATGACAAAACAATTAGGAACTATTAATTATTTGACCTCGGCCTTTCCCAAATCCTCTTGTACCATCCGGACCACGAGGTTGGCGTAGAATTCTCTCTTTTTCTTCCGTACGCTTGTTTACTAAGGGACCACCATTGCCCTGCATCTTGGCCAAGGGACTTATATCCTGAGCAGCCTTCAATCTTCGTTGTACCCAGGGACTTGAGGAAGGGCTGATGTCAGATCCATCTCCTGCTGGTCTTGCCCCTGCTGAGTAGCACCTTCTGCGTCCCAATTCTGGGCTGGTTAGTGGACTAGCCTTTGGGCTGCGACTATGCCCAGAATCTATGAGTGGAGACTTCCCCTTGTTTTTCCTCTGTGGCCTAGGACTAGATTTGGGACTTGTGTGAGGGCTGCTTTTAGGCGAGGAGTGGGGGCTGAGACGATTCATGTCCTGGTTTGGACTGAGAGAATTACGTTGTTGGTTTTTTCTTGTTGGTAGTGGTGAATATTCAGCATCTGAGCCACTGCTGTAGCATGAGGAGTCATCACGAGCCAGTTCATCTATACGAGTACCTTTTTTCTTGTTCTTTTTCTTATCATTTTTCCCTTCTTTCTTATTTTCAGTTTTCTTCTCTCCTTTCTCTTTCTTTTTTGGTTCTGCCAAAAGTGCAACATGGATGGCTGATCTCCAGTTGTCTTTGTCTACACTTTCAACAGCATTTTTGGCAGATTCATGGTTTTCAAATTCAATAACAGCACAGACTGAGGTTTCCAGCTGGGGATGCTTACTAAGATGCTTCTTTACATCAGAAGGTATGGCCTTGCCAGGCCTAATTATACGAATTAAGGCTATCTCACCATGCTTAGAAAACAATTCAGCAACTGATTCTATAGAAGGATCTGTCATTGGCAAGTTAAATGCCACTACAGTCCTCGAAGGCGTTGTTTCATCCCATTCTGGTAGAGGCTCCATACGACGAACTTTAGTTTCTTCTGAATTGACTTCCAATTTCTCAGACTGTTTCAAGCTGTAAGCAACAACTCTAAAATCTTTTGTAAGTGACTTGACTTTCTTAAAAGAGGTGATGAGCTTGATGCTGACGTATCCCATTTTATTTCTTCTCACATGTTTAAGAAGGAAAGCATCTTTGAGGATATTAGCATCTGAGAAATAAAACTCCACTTGGGTGATAATTTTATCTCGCAGCTCGTCTGTCGGAGGGGTAAACTCTCCCACTGATTCATTGACAATATCAGCATCTACATCTGACGGATACCCTACACTGGCACACTCGCTGTCACTGTTATAATTTGAGCACTCCTCTTCCTTCAGCTTTTCCACGCGTAGCACAGGTACCGACATCGGGAGACCCGTGTCTCCTCCACCATTTGCAGGGCTGTCAGTTGGTTCGATGATTTTAATGTCTTCTCCACTCATTATTAATGTTGTATGTTCTGTTGAATAATCAAAGTTAGTTCAGATTTTTGGTGAAAATTCCAAAAATCTGTTACTCAAGCAAACCTCGACAGACACCTGCAAACATTCCATCCACAATCAATAGCATCTTAGATGGACCAATCAAGTCTTCTAACACATAGATCTGACCAATCATTTTGTTCGTAATATCATAAGCCTTATGAGCCTCACTATCAATTCACAAATTCATCATGGAGGCAAAGAGTTTAGACTTGATGGAATCTAGATTAGATTTGTTAGAAAATCTAGTATTTGGCAATGCAGATAAAGATGCTACATATCCCAAGGTACGAGAATAGTTACAATATCTTAATATTATACAGTGCTATATTTTTAAAAATTACAGATAAAATAATATCTAAATCCAATGCTGATATCGATGAAGAATATTTTAGATAATGTCACTGCGATTACCGCAAGGACCCAGTGTCATTCAGCTGTCTTGCTTCAATATTTTAAGTGTGGCAGTGGAAAACAGGAGGTCAGTAAGGATGAGCTACTTCTAGGTTCATTTCATTTGGAAATTGTTCGTTTATACCATACTTTTTGTTTTCTTCGTTATTTGAGTAAATGCTGATTTCCTGACCCTTTTCCTCTACTTAAATTTCATGAATTTCGCAACTGTTGGTAGATTCTACCCTGGATGCTTTGTCCCATTTAAACACCACATTTTCTTCTACTTTCAGCTCCCCCCCCCCCCCCCCCCCATGGTCTGCAGTTCCAAGTGATCTCTATGTACAGATTTATAAAAATCATTTATTTTGGAAAGATCTCCTGAAAGTCTATAGTTTTCAGTCTCCAATCTCTGAATTCTTGTTTATTTCAGCAAATGTAACATCTATCTCTTTGTTTTGTTTCTTATTTGCGTACAGGACATTTGAAAATTTTATACTTTTCTCTGTTTCATCCACTATGTTTTTCAAAACAACTACTTGGCTAGTTACATTTTCTATCTTCCTTTCAGAACATTCAATTTCAATATCATCTAGTTTTTTTCCAGTTTCTCACACATCATTTTAATACTTTTGGCTATATTGTCAATTTTCGAACCATAATCCACATAAGTCATCATTTTGAATGGTTGTGTAATAGGTTGCACAAAAGCAGGTGATTGCGGTGCAAATCTAACAGGTGAAAGGTTGCAATTCGTTACCATATTGTACTCCTTGGTTAGTTCCTAGTATTTTCATGTTCCCTACTGGCATTCCAATGAGGATTATTGCATCATCATGTGGTAAGATTGGTGAGTGTTCATAGTGTGGACTCTGTCCATAACTGGTGTGGCAGGATTTATGATATTACCACTAATTGCAGAACTTATTGTTAGTGTTGTGAAACAGCTGTCTCTACCCAATTGAGTAATTTTCACATATGTTTTCTTTTCGATTTCTCCGCTTTTATCAGGTCTCAATCATGATTTTTTTTTTTTTTTATGCGCTCATGCTACTCACTAGGTGTTTAGATTCATTTACCTTCCAGAGTTTCATTTAAAGTTCCACCTCTTTCACAGTAAATCTCAGTTTACTGGAGAGTCCCTACTCTTGGCATATTTTCTTGAAGCATGCACACTGTGGTCCATAGAAAGTGAAATATTGTTTTGGATAACAGACCTTAAAACCTCTGAGGTGGAAAAATATTTACATTAAAAAGATCCTTGAGATTTGGTCAAAATCATTGAGATTACAATGGAGGATTCTTATTGTCAAATGAGACATGTTTTATCTTCTTTGGTTATAAAAGACAATATTAAGATAGGTATAAATAATGCAAGACAATGAAACTAACTAAAGTTGGTTAGTGAAAATTTTGCAGATAAGTGTTACCAAAGGCTCTGTGGAAGGCTCTCAAACCTCTTGCTGGAGCCTGATATATTTTGTTTCTCATATGGGCAATATTGTTATTTACTCAGACTTTTGCAATTTTCCATGAGAATTGTGTGGTTTTTTGTATAGTAAAGTAAGTCGTACATTAATTAAGTTCTGGATAGAGAGGTCCCACTTTTTAGATGGCGTTAATTCTTAATTTTAGTTCCAGTATAATAATCAAATATATTGAACCACCAGACATAATTTATTATCTTTTTTTTTTATGTTTTCTTCTTTATTATGTATTTTTTTCAGCTATAAGAATTAACTAGATGACCTATTATTTTTCCTTCACACTACAAGTTAAAATAAATATTGAACAGTCCATGAGAACTAGGTTAAATTTATGAGTCTCATGGCAAACCCCTGAGAGTAGGAAGGTTTGGGATGACTGTAGTTTGTTCTGAACTTTTACAGCAGTGTGTAGCATAGAATGCAATAAGAGGTAATATTTAAAACCCAGAACTGACGTCATTTTATTTCTTGTTTGTTTTAGTGTGTAGAAGCACTTTCAGAACATCACAATAAATTATCATCTGCAACAGATGGTAAGACAAAAGTATCCCAAGTGTTAAAAAGGCGTAAGTGTTACAGTTTTAATACATTAACAGCAATATTTATCCTATAGTCCGAAGACAGGAATATTAGTTCAAAGTAAATATCGAGCAATAATCAATGTGAAAGTTTTTTCTTGCAGAAGTAGGTTTTATAATACTATTCTATAACATTTGTTATATTCATATAATGGATGCACATTAGTTGTTATTCCTATTGTCCAATTCCCATTTCATTTCAGTTTCAGAAATTGAAAGCTATCTAGATCCCAAAACAGCTGATGAGCTTGCATTAACTGATGAAGCCAAAGCAAACATATTGTTAGCAGGTATGTTTTTCAGAATTTTAATCATATATGGGTATATGTAGTAA
This sequence comes from Lingula anatina, assembly GCF_051362555.1. Classification (NCBI taxonomy): domain Eukaryota; kingdom Metazoa; phylum Brachiopoda; class Lingulata; order Lingulida; family Lingulidae; genus Lingula; species Lingula anatina. The sequence continues at coordinate 42,394,566 of NC_141767.1, forward strand.
GTAAAAAAAAAAAAAAAAAAAAAGCAGAACTGTCACTTTTCTGTAGGTATAGTCTGTTACCACTAAAAAAATAATACACACAGAGACCCGATTCACAAATTAAATTGTTCAAAAATAGATCCAAACTTTTTGACCAAAATTTTTATCTGCTTTGACCAAATAAGAATTTTTGAAAATAAACGAAATGTTGTGTTTGTTTTATAACAAACGAAAAATGATTGATATTTGTAGTTAATTAATCAATTTAACAAGCAAATGATCTTTGTTTTATTTATTTACATTTTTGTTTCCAGAAGAAGAAAATATTAAAAAATTAGCCAAAGATTTAGAAGAGATACACAAATCAACAGATGTTTTTGAAAGTGAACACATTAAAGGTGAGTAGAAATTCTTATGGTGTTGTTGCTTAGCATGTTTAAAAGACATTCATATTTCCCCTTTCTGGAAAATATTAAGTTATAAGGATAGAATTGATAATCAGTTGAATAATAGCATAATTTTTCTGTAAGAATAAAAAGCAGCAATATCTTTATAATTATTGAGTTAACATATGCCTTTTTTTTTTTTTAGAATCATTTCTGTTACAATTTTGATGATGCTTATGATGTCATATTAGAACCTGCCTGATCATTACATTGTGATAATGAATTTATGCACTGTTTTTACAGCTGCTCCATCTTTAGCAGGGAAATTACATTTACTAAGCCAAGTGCAAATAGAACAACAGGTAATATTTTAATTGCTTTCTTACTTAAATAATATAAAGGCAGCTGAGTGAAGCCTTCCAAAGGCAAGCATGTAATATTGTATGTATTCTTTGTGGATCTCAACATAAGTTGGTGGCATGGGAGCATTCAGTCAAGTGTATATGTTGCACATACCAAATATGCCACCTTTTACAAAGTTTCATAAACTGTTGTTGATTGTTTTCTGTGAATAGCATGTCTAACTTATCACTTAATTGCTATAATATTGATAGAAAGTGTATGCTAGGGGAGAGAGTCATGGTCAGTGCTGTGAAAATTTGAGTAAAATTCACACAATTTGACTGGAATTCTTAAGAAGAAAAATTTGTGTTTCAGGACAAAACCTGTGAATTATCTGAAGAGACCAAGAAGCTTTTGCAGTCATACAACAGTATTGTATCCTTTATCAACTGCAAACCAATACCTGCATTTTAGAGTAAACTTCTTTTAACTTTTTGCTGCATTGTATTTCATGCATTAACCTGTATATTGTATCTGCTATATAAAATTAGATACGTATAAATTAGGGTTTAACAAAATCCTTTTGGATGTTTATTTGAACTCTAACATCATAAGTAGTTTTTTTTTCTTAACAATTGGGCAGGTAGCTTTGATATCCCGTCAGTTTGTAAAGTGGGATGAGATGCTGACACAAGCAGAGAGAGCAGCAGCTAAATGAGAACAAAACAAGATTGGCTCTACTTGATTTCTGAAAAGAACTAAAATAATCATGCTCATACATTTCTTTTTGAGACAGTCCTTCTTTCAGTCTACAGTGTACTGACCAGATTGATTTGCTCTTGTCTTAGATTACCTAAAATCTTGATTTAAGAGAAATGTTTAAATAAAGATGTATGAGCTGGTCGTCTCCGTATCTGTAATTGGTGCTATGTTCCTGTAAACTGTGTATGAAATAAGCGCTATTATTGTCCTAATCATTTTCAACAAACTTCTGCTTTGTCTATTAATTTGACTTGCAACACAGACAGTTGCACATGAAAATATTTAGTATACCACTGGCTGGCACTTGGTACACAAGCATGAATCATCTGGCATGAGAGGGAACATAATTGCTGGTAAATAGCTCTACCAATATTATCCATGTGAAGGCACACCTGTTTGCCAAATTGCAAGGTCCTTGCTAAAGGTTTTGGTTGTTTTATTTGGAATTTGTACCTCTTACAGTTAGTTGTAAACTTATTCAAGTAATTTATTACTGCTGTATGTATAGAAATATAGATTATGATTATAATAAATAAAAGTGCTGGATGTTGTAATTACAGAATATAATGTGCTTATATTGTATTTGTATCAAGAAATCATTTTCTTAATTTTGGCTTTCTTGCTTGTAAGAGTACATTTTACAATTGTATATGTAAAATAATAGTACTCATGGTTTTGCGGCAGGTATTTAATAGCCCTGCATGATCTCCTCCTTCACAGAGATGAACAGTATGGGACACACCTCAAGTCTAGGGCAGAATGTTTATGAAAATGACAAGCTTGCCTTTTAATATGTAACAAGTTTGAAATATTTTCTGGACAGTTTCAAGTTAGTTTTTTTAAATCTTCTATTCAAAATACATCAATAAACCTTCAGAACAGTAAAGCCTGGGGATTGAAAATTTATATTGGATGAATTTACAGGAAACTGAAGCAACAAAAAAACGTAACTGTTTTTTTTTTTTTAAACTCAACCCATTTTAGAATTAAAAGATGTTACTGAGAAATTTAAAGCAAAACTGTGACTTTTTTTAAGTACAATTTTAATAACAAAATATTTTTAAACGGACAAGTACAAATTAAATAATGAGTGCGGAAGGAACAGCATCTTCTCTATACTAGTTGTCAATAAAAGCATGTGTGTAAAAACATGCTCTCTATTTCTCTTAAGTTTATAAGCCATGAGTTAGAGACTTGATGGTAAACTTCGTCTCCAAGTTGATGTCATCAATGATCACGCAGATTAAGTTCATTTTGATCAAATTAACCATGCATAAGTACCCGGAAAACAAAATATAACTTTTGTAAAAGCAAAGTAATACTAAACATGCTAAATCTTTTGACATATCGACTAGGTAGCCACATAAAAATAATGGATGAAAATAGTTTTAATTTTTTTTTGCTTTGTACTTCAATGTGTTCAGTCAGTGCCTGATTCATAACTTGTATCCAATACCTTCATCCCTAATGTGATGTTCATCGCTTAACATAAAAGGCTGATAAAATGAGGAAATCATTATATGTAGTTCAGTTTTTTTTACCAAAAAATAAAAAAAGAAAGAAAATATATATGTACCACGCCTGACTGCCCCAAAATACTGTATACATTATAAACAAGAACTGAACATTGTTAACATCACTTACAATATTATGTCTATAATAATTACATATAATAAACAGACTTGAAAACCACTATGATCATCCAATGAGGTCCTATGAAAAGAGAAAATGCATGCCTCAAGAGTATTCTTAAATAGCAGATTGGCATACCACAATGTAAGTATTCTCAGTGAAGTACTGGTAGGAATGCCATCTGATATCAGTTGCATACCCCCATGTTGCCTTAGATTCCAAATAACAAACATCTCATTTAAAATGAAAGAAACAAATACTGATATTATTTTGCCATTTCAGCAGACTTAACTGTGTCACATAATTACACTTATTGCAAAAACTGAACCCCTTTCTGGTTTTATATTTCTAATTAATAAGAGTGAGCAGCACGTTTTTCATAACATGTCCCATTATAATAAGCACCATTATAATCTGAGATAAGAAAGTGGCCTTAACCACCAGTTTTTAATTGCAACAGACCATTCTACACTAAAAACAATACTTTTTGTCATAGTACAAAATAGAATACATATTTTGATGCCAGAAATGTCATTTGTTAAGATTCCTTCACCCCCAACTTCATTTGATTAAAGAAATGAGACTGTCATCTGTATCTCTAATCTATTACCACAGGGTTTTGTTCATTGCCACATTTCTGGGCTGCAATAGTAGCCAACTTGACAGCCACTTTGTAAGACCCTCGCTTTTTCTTGTCAAATTTCAATCCAAAATCCTCTAAGAAGGGATACAGATCTAAACACTTTATGTGGGACATGGTTTTTGACCCAAACCAAGATATATGGGCTGTTTCTGTGATCACCATTCCATTGTCTCGCTGACTGAGTGCTATTCTTAATATTCTCCCTGGCCACCATGGAAAACCTTGAATTTTTCCCCATACCACATCTCCCACACAGATGGCTTTGCCTAGTTTATTAACACTTCTGTAAACATTTCTGGTTTGTATTCGCATCATCAATGGGCGGACTGTTTCCAATCTAGTCAAATGTTTAATCTCTTCACCTGGGAAGTCACCAAAATCTGTGGCATCAGAGGTTGTAGAGGTAGAGTCTGAGACATTGTCTGGTACATTTTGTTTTTTCTTTCTCATTGAGGAATTTGTTACTTTGCTGCTTTGGATGTTGGGTTCAAAAACCTTTGTTTTTGTTCTCTGCCTTAACCCAAAGCGACTCACAGCCTTGCTATTGTCATAACTGCAATTAGGAATATTTGCACTTTCCACACCAGTATCATTTGTTCTTTTCAATGGCACAGATGCACTTTTTACATGGATATTACTTTGAACTAGTGCCTTCACTGTCTTTTCATCCATATCTCTTGATTTGTGTTTGTGTTTATGTTTCATCTTGTGTCGATGAGAATGGTGTGTTAAGCCTGATACCTGCTGGCAGGCTTTTTCTTTCGCCTTTCTCAGAGCTTTCTTGGCTTTTTTGTGGGCATAATCCAGACGGGATCCATCTGAGACACTTCCTTCTTTTTGTGGCTTTGCAGGAATTTGCACCACAGTCCCTTGGCCTTCTGGGCTAGTGAAAGAAATTTTGATAATGGGACTAGTTTTCTTTTGATCCTGTGAGTGTGTAGTTTTCAGCCTTTTGCATTGCACCTGAGGTTCTAATGGAAGCTTTCTTTTAGCAGTTTCAGCTGAAGTTTTTGTCGGATCTGTAGGACTGTCTTTGTTTTTGTATTCCCTACATGGCACTTTGCACTTGGCACACAAAATCTGTCGAGGTCGCAGGCGCATATTTCGAATATTTTTGTCCCATAAACGTTTGACTGGTGTTGTAGTTGCTGCAGTCAACTCAGTGCTTGTGTTTTCTTCATTGTGTTGATTGAAAGTATGTCTCAGTGTTACTGCAGATGATTCAGGCTTCACAGCACTCTCTGACACAGCAGTGTCCAAGGACAAAGTGTGGGAGGGGTTTTGTTCTGGACACGTTTTCTCTACTGTGGGCACACTTGGCATGCAAATACCGTAGGGTATATTTCTGAAATCAAAAACAGATATTTACAATGATACGGATATATAGTTTCATTACATCTATAAACACGTACGAAATAAATTCTTAAACACAAAATAATTCACCCATTCATTGCCCAGTCTGACACCCCGTCTAAATATCTAATGTTTATTTGCTTACCTCTTATCTGCATCCAGTAAAACACCTCGGAATCTTTTGCTTCCATGTTCCAGGTAAACCACGAGGACATCATCTAAAGCCTCCTCCACAAGCACAGACAAAGAAAGGCCTTTCAATTTTAAAGTTTCTTGTTCTATTTCTTCCGCCATATTGCCGTCACTGACTGGATGGATTAACAAATGCGCATGCGCTGCCTTTCCGTGTTTTTGTCGACGTGAAGTTGTCCGAAAAAACGCATTTAATACAGTTAAACAAAAAATTATTGCGTCTACAACAGAATTGTCTGTGAAACATCCTTTACAGACGAATATTTTATCAAACAATGACATTACAGCCTAGTATGATACGACCGAGTTTAAAGTTAATCTAGTGTAGGACACCACTCCTCAATTCCCCTAAAACCGCACCAACACTAATAGGCCCTGGCTGTCAATTGAAGAACTTTAATTTCTCGTAATTATTGAGACAATTCATTCTGCATTAAACGCAAAAACAATAAAAAATAGAAACAATCATAAATAAAAAAAAGAAAAAGGCGACTTTCCTAGATTTATTTTTTACGCGTGGAAATCAGCTTAAAGATGCCCAGGGCGGGGTAAAAAAAACCCGACGCAATGTTCAGCAGTCTATTTAGAACTTTCCGTTTATTTAAATTTTTTTTTTTTTTTTTTTTTTTTTTTTTTTTTTTTTTGCTAAAAGAGAGGATATTGTTAAATTTATCAGTTAATTTTCTATGATTAGTCTCTTCGTCAACGATAATAATTCTTAAAGATACAATTCCTCCCACCTAATTCGCCACCCTCGATACTAAAAAGTTTTTAAAAATGCCGCTCGCAATTTTGCGGCCTTATTAATTACACATATAGGCCTGGTTATTTATACAAGAGTTCTTTTTTTCTGCACGTGCTCTCTGTAAATTGCTCTAAACGATCACACAACGTCTGGTAAACACGTTTTGGAATAAATACTGGTAGGACCTAATTAAGTGCAAAGTCAAAAAAAAAAAAAAAACCAAAACACGCAATCTCCCTTACCCTTTGAATAAAATTCAATTAATATTATGAACTTTCTTTTGTTAGATCTACACCATAGTTATTCGGTAGGGCCTACTTCTATTAGGGCATCCATTTTATTTTTCCCCTTCCATCCGTTTAAGTTTTCATTAGGCCTATATATGACGTGCAAACAGTTCTACTTCCTGAGAATCTAATAATTAATGTATGGCGTCCATTCTAAGCTTTTGCTTAGACTGTTTCATACTATCAATGAAAAAATTAATGTAAATTTAACGTTGATTTTGTTTAAAAAATAGATAAATACATAAATAACTAAATAAATAAATAAAAGAGGATTTTTTTATATCCCTCACTTGGAAACATACAATAGGGGTATTTCAAGAGTGAACGTGAGAGTTAAAATCCTAGCATTATTAAACAAATATAGAACAAAGTACATAAAAAGAACATTGATAAAAAAAAGAAAGAACACTGGGGTCATGTGGATCATTTGTGTGTGGGGGGGGGGGGGAGGGGGGATAGGGAAGAGAAAACGATGTCACTCTTTTTTGTGAAAACTGCAAATTACAAAAATAGCACCTTTTACATGATCATCAGTGCAAATATTCCTGCCCTGAGATGACACTCGTCTCCGAAGCTCTTCAAACTTCACACAATCGGCCTGAAATTGCTACGATCTCAGAATGCAGCTGTTGTAACATATATATTATGAGTTTATGAGTCTGAACACAACGATGCTCTGAGACCGCGATACCGCGGCTCTTTGACCTAATTACCCTGTATAGAACGCCCACAAGCAGTCGGCAAGATGGGAGACTCAAACTTGTCCGCGGTGCTTTATGCAGAAGATGACATGCGTTTGGTAAGATCTTAAACTGTCATTGTTTGCTCATAATTTCAGGTAAATGTATTGTGTATCTGAAAATGTTGAGAGTGATGAGTGCATTTTAAATACATTAAAGGACTGACGAGTTTGCTCTTGACCAGGGGTAATCCACGCTGAACCCTTCGACTTGGCGAATCTACGAATACATGTACAGGTACAGTACGCTTGCGATATGGATATTATGTCACTGCACTATGGATCATGGCTTGTGTACTTGCAGTTATCTCTACACGTCTCTGATATTCATGTGGCACGTTATGTAACTAGAAGATAGAGATATATTTGTGCCAACTGTGGTCTGTGTGCTACTTGTACATGTACTTATCGAAACTGACTGAAGGGAAAGTAAGTCACTTCTGATGGACTGGTTGAAGAAAAAGGCTCACCCTTCCTTGGATGAATAAAAAAAATATTGTCACTTTACAAAGATAAAATGAAAAAAGTATCATGAAGTGTGTGTGTGTGTGTGTGTGTGGAGGGGGGGGGGGGCGGGAGGGCGGGAGAGAGAGAGAGAGTAGGCGTGGGTATTGCTCTGCCCGGGGCCTCGCAGCTTATAGTCCTGTTGATTCTATTTTTCCTCTAGTAATGAACTTGTACATTAGTACCTGAACCCAGTGTTGCATATAATGATCATACCTATATTTATTCCTTTCTTTTGCCACATTTTAGGAAGAATTCCCAGTGAAGGATCCAGGCCCAGGAGGTAATAAAGAACCCACACACAAGCATGCATGCACGTATAGGGGCCTATATACTAGCTATGCACAGATGTCTCTAGCTAATTCATGACACAATTCTCTACTGTTGGAGAAAAGTGCACATAATTTATCTGCGGCTTTGGTAAAGGGTAATAAAGGCCCTATTTTTTTTTTTTACAATTGTGCACACACACCCCTATTTTTTTTTTTTTTTACAATTGTGCACACACACACATACACACACACACACACACACACCATTGTCAGTGTGAGACAATGTATCAGTTTGTTAAAAGGATAATGGCCAATATGTCACATGCTTCAGTTGTTCAAAGACCTGCACTAATTGCAACAAGCAAATTGACTTGATTTAAGTGGAACACTTTTTTTTCTTAGAGTCTAGGATACATTAAATGGCAAGCCTATGTATATTTATTCAATCTGTAATTTCATTTGTTCTCCAGAGGTCCAGATTTCTATGCACTCCACTGGAATTTGTGGCTCTGATGTCCACTATTGGAAACATGGCCGGATTGGTGATTTTGTTCTGACCACACCCATGGTGTTGGGCCATGAATCTTCAGGCACAGTTTGCAAAGTTGGGTCTGGCGTCACCAGTTTAAAAGTCGGTAAGCACATGCACTGTGCACTGAAGATAATTTCAGAAATAATACTTTGCCTTCTAGAACTGTATGATTTTTAATGACAGAAACTAAAATGGTCTTGTACCATTTTCACTGCAGCAGAGTCAACTGGTAAAAGTAACTATATATGGTATGAAAAATTCCTGTTGCTATAAAAACAGAGTAGCTTGACAAGAGCAGAGATTCAAAGGTTTTGACATCAATAGGTAAAGAATTTCATCAGTTCTGTTATACACTCACTTACAATAATAGTGTTTTCCACTCCAGTATCCTGGTAAAGGGAAGGGAGGGTGTACACATTTTAGCTAGAGGTTACAATGCAAGAAAGACGCTGAAATATTGGATTGGAAATAATTAAATTTTATCTGTTGCTTTGATGAAAGTTTTATTGTATCTAACATCAACATAGGTGACAGAGTAGCCATTGAGCCTGGAGTCCCGTGTCGTGTGTGTAATTATTGCAAGACTGGTCGCTATAATCTCTGCCGTGAAATGCAGTTTTGTGCCACACCTCCTTATCACGGCACTCTAACAAGATTGTACACACACCCAGCTGACTTCTGTTTTAAGTAAGTCAATAACTATTGTAGAATACAAAACTTCTTCTCTTTATGAATATAGGATTGTTGCATTTTTGGGCCATATGGGACAGTCTCCTCTTATCTTTGAAAGTAGGGTTGAATGTAGCCCTTCAGAAAATCTTGCCTTTCCCCTCTTTTTTTAGCCCCCTACCTCTTTTGAAAATCATTTCCTTTGTGTATGAACAATGCTTACGGTCAAATCCTTGAATAAAAGGGCATGTAAGGTGGAAAATATAACTGAATGTGAATACAGCACTCTATCTATGTGGCTTTGCACATATTTTGTACTTATCACATTGCCACAAGAGTAGCTTTGAGATTTTCTCATTAATTTGCCTTCATATTTTTACATTTTCCAGCTAAAATATTTTAATTTCTTACAAAGTACATGATCAAATTGTAATGTGAAGAATTAGAGACTTGAAAGGATTTTTCAATAATATCTTATGTCTTGATTTCTTGACTTCAGACTGCCAGATAATGTGAGTTACGAAGAAGGAGCCTTGCTAGAGCCTTTGTCTGTGGGAGTCCATGCTTGCAGGAGAGCTGGAGTATCACTGGGGAGTAAAGTCTTCATTTGTGGAGCAGGTAGTTTATGATCATACTATATTAAATGGGGAGTGGGGTGAGGTTGGGGGTTAGGCTGTCTTCTAGGTGTTCCAAAAGCACCTTACCAGTATAATGTGCAAAGGTGATTTGTTTCTGAATTGATTATGGAACTGTCCTGCTGCGTGGCATGTTTGAGAAAATTTATGGTAAATTAAGTGCATGAAGAGTGAAATATTATGTTTTATAATTGGTTTGTTTGAAGTAACATTGGTTTTGTGTCTGCTTTTGAGCCAGCAGATGCCTTTCAATTGGGTTGAAGTGAGATTAGGAAAAATTCCACCCCTGTGCCACATGAAGTAAAAGTTAAGATCATCCGGTAGACGGATATCTAATGTATTTGATCATGATCTATAATCTAGGTCCCATTGGACTGGTGAACATGTTGACAGCAAAAGCAATGGGTGCCTCCAAAGTCTGCATTTCAGGTAATGCACTCATTTCAGATTATTTTGATTTGTTTGAGTTTAGTCTCTCTTATGTTTTTGAACCATCATCTTGGAACGTGTGCCACTCTCTTCTTTGATGTATATGTTTTCTTGAGTTATAAGTGTAACTTTATTTTTTGTTTGTTATTTATGTATTATTGTGGCATATTTCAAATGATCAGAAGAAGACTTTTCAGCCACAAACACTAGTCTGTAATTGTTTTGTAAGCCCATTACTGTAAAATCTTTTCTAAATATCATTTTATCAAAATCATGTACCATTGTTTTTCAGACATATCTGAAGGAAGGTTAGTTGTTGCCAAGACAATGGGTGCAGATTCTATAGTCCTAGTGAACACCAAAGATGCCAAAGCTGTGGCAAAACAGGTGGAGACAGCTCTCGGAGAAATGCCAGATATAACCATTGAATGCAGTGGAGCAGAATCAAGTATCCAGACAGGAATATATGTATGTTTGCTTGATGTATTTTTTTTTAAGAATATAAAGAACTGCATTACAAACAATATTTCAACCATTCCTTTTGACTGTTTATGAATTTACTACATGTAGAACATAAATTTTCAAGAAATATACAATGGATTATTTAGTTCCAAAATTTCATGCCATATGTCTTGTCTATGAGCATTCTCCCAGCAGCTATTCGTGGACTTGGGAGGAGATAGGTATGCTTTGCAACCCACTGGAACTCAGGGTATTGTGAAGCCACTTTTTCATGGGTGAATTGAGGCTGTCTTCTGGGTCTTCTGGAAGACGATCAGATTTTCAATTTTACATTGACAGGTATCTAATTTTTCTGTCTGAAGACGACTAAAAATGGAGGATTGATCAAAAAAGAAAAAAAAAAAGATAATTTAGAAAACTGTCAGAAAATGCCTGTGGATTCACCCCTGTTTTTAGTACATCTGTGAAAATAATGAGATAGTGTTTTAACTTTCAGGCAACCAAGGCTGGTGGAGTTTTGATGCTGGTGGGTCTTGGTCCAGCGGAGATCAAACTTCCTGTGGTCAACGCTGCCTGCAGAGAGGTGGACATAAGGGGACTGTTCAGATATGCCAATTGGTAAAGAAATTATGAATCTCTGAATATAGTATAAGTGAAAGAAAATTTAGTTTGTACTGCTTAATGTGCATTTGAATAAAGGGCATAATACATCAGTAGTAAATATTTATGTGTAAATCTTATTATTTTCATAAGATAAGTCTGTGCTAATATATAGTCAAGAATCCATTACCTTGTCTAATATTCTTATTTCAGCTGGCACAAAGAAACAAAATCATATATCTAATGTGCAGTGATTATTTGATACATTTATGGTAAAAAAAATTAAGACGTGTGTGTGTGTGTGTGTGCACGTACAGATAAATAGAGAGCAGTGGTGATTGAGTGATAACAATAGACTTACTGATTTCATACAATACTAACATATTTCATATAATCTAATATACAAACACATCTATGGAAACACATCAAAATTTAAGCAGTCAAGTAGGTTTACTTGCAACATTTGTTTACAGCTACCCAGCAGCTTTGGAGATGATTGCCTCTGGTGCAGTGGATGTGAAGCCTCTGATCACCCATCACTTCACTCTGGAGGAGTCCTTACAGGCCTTTGAGACTTCTAGAACTGGTGCAGGAGGAGCTATCAAAGTCATGATAAAATGTGCCAAGCAGTAGGGGAAAGGGTGGTGTTTTTTGTCAGTTTAGTTTTTCTATGCTGTCATTCATTTTCAAATGGAGGTGGGTTTATATTGGTAGCTAAATTTTTATTACCTGGAATGTAAGACAATATGGCCTTAGAGCATGAAGGACAAATCAAATTAATGTCATAGTCCAGTGAAAGATCGTAATGATTTTATGATTTAACTCATATACAGGATGTTATTACAGGCTCATTCCAGGTTCTGTATCCAATTGTGTATGTGCCAAACACAACTGATGTTTTGTTGTACACATGTGATAAATATAGGTTAATGGAACATGGGGGTCTTATAGAAATTGATTGACTCCATATATGATTTAAACTAATGTGACTAGATCTAGAATGCATATCAATGATCATACATAACTTTGAGATATTTAAAGGAACAAAAATTTAATGTCTGTTAAGAGTAATGTTGTTTGGTGTCTTTTAAATGCATAGATGGCAAAAAGAGCATCATCCACACACAGTTTGTCAAGTGTAGCCTGAACTTGCTCAAATATATAGAACAATATACTAGTAATGTTATACCCCGTTCACACTACAATCTGAAATATCCGAATTTTTGCAATGCGAATTAAGGGTGAAAAATTCGATTCGGTTGTCTGGCCACACACAGCAAGAGGGAAACCGAATCGTGCACTGAAAATTCAGGTGGAGGTTCCGGTTTGAAGAATCGCGCATGCGCAGAATCCATGAAAACAAAAAATGGCGCCAATCATTGCTCTTCTCGCACTCAGTTTTTTTTCTCGTGTGTTTGTTTTTGGAACATCAAATTTAACCCAAAAGTCGTCAAAAGGAAGAATTAAGTAAGAACAGGAAGAATTTGACGGATACAAGAAGGAGACTAGCCGGGTTTCGATGGAGAGTGTGGGTCCACTGACCTGGCATGTTGCTTTTCTTTCCCACGAGATTTGCTAGTGCATGCGCAGTGCGATCTAAACAGGTGGCCCTTCCGGTAGAGTAACCGAATCGCTGGAGAGAATCCAGCTCATTAGTAGGATTTTTGGAAACCGGTTTACAAAAATCCTCATGCATTCAGACTACCGCAATAATTCGAATCTTGACCTAATTCGCTATTTAACCGGTTAAATGACTGCAGTTTGAACGGGGTATTAATGTGTAACAGGCCACTTTCTAACTTACATTTTATTACATCACACTGTTACACACACTAATATGAAACATTCATTTTTGGATGGGAGATATTATCATTGTAACTTGCCCAGTATATATGCGTTTTCCTTTAAATTAAAAAATCATAAACAAGGACAGGTGAAGGAAGGAGGGATGTATAGGTTATATATAATACATATGTAATAATCACTATGTTAAATGATTAAATGAAGTATTGGGAATCCTAATTGATGCCAAATGAAATTGCTAGCGGAAAGTATCCATTTAAAATGTTGTTCATCAGTCTGTCAAGAAACTGCACATGGATGTGATGCACAAGCCTTTATATAACATTAACAGTTTTTGAACAATGAAAAGATTGTAGAGAATTGTTTACTTGCCAGAGGGTACATGCACATGGCAAGTTAAAACTGTATTTTGTGGCGGTGATGCAAACAAAAAATAAAATACTATTTTCCAATGAAATTTGTCGGCTTTTCATAAAAATAAGATATATTGTTGTACACTGGCATCTTCCTTTCAATTTTACAGTTCAAGAAATAAGGTAAAACTAGTACTAATAGTAAAACTTTCAAAATACATAAATGAAGTATTGAGTTGAAATGAACAATGAAAACCAAACAGAAAGTTAAAAGACATTTATTATTTATATATTTAACAAGTATGACAAGATGTGGTTTCAAACAACCCAAACCCGTGTTAGTCCTCCCAACCCCACCCCAATTTTTTTTTACAGGAAAAAAGACAAAAGAGTATGCAATTCCTTGCATTTCAAAACTAATATCATACTTGTTAGTGGTCTGTACACCTTATAGTTACAATGACAGATAGATAAGCTGTATGTACACTTCCCTTACACTGGTCTTCCCAGGTACCTCTCACAAGTGCCCAGAGAGTCCTCAACTTTGACAAGCCTATAGACAGGTACCCAGATAGTACACACATTTAACAAGAAAAACCCCCTACACTCCCAACTTTTTGGGAACTGGGACCTTTGACCCCACCCCACCTCCCACCCACCCTGGTGAGAACCCTCCAAACTTTCTTGCGTTTCAGAAACCTTAGGAATAACCTTTACACATGTTGTAAGGATTAAACTGACTAGTTAGAGGTAAGCCTTAATTATTTTAGCAATAGCTTTATGGGAGCTGTCAATGTATATCTGCACAGTAATCTAAATCGGACTGAAAGTTCTAGTTCCAGAATCTCAAGACCATAATTTGTTGCTTGTAGATATTGCATCACTGAAATTGATGAAATCTGAGCTTTTTTTTTTTTCAATTTTCTGATATCCAGGTAAGGGATGCTAACTTTTCCCCCTGCAAAAATTAATATTTTTTAAATTACAAAGAAGTGGGCTTCAATTTGTGAGCTAGACCAGCTTCCCAAAATGAGGTATGTATTTTCATACTAAAATTATTAATAATACTACTAATAACAGAAAATAAATCTGAAAGAAAATAATTTGAGCTCAGATAACCTTATCAGCCCTATGAATCCAAATAAATCAATAAATTACATTGTATGATTTATCACTGCTGTGGGAATGGTAATGGAACCCTAACCATTAAAAAATTTCAGCACATTTGCAAGATTTTAATACTAACAAATCTTATAATGAGAAAACCACCTCACATGGTCTGTTTTTAACTAATACCAACACCATTTTCCACCACACACACCACAAATGTAAGTTGGCATTATCTAATATGTAACTTTCAAAGACGATAAACAAAAAAACTCTGAGGATGTTCAATAGCATAGTTGTATCAAATTTTTAGTGTCTAAATGAACAAGAAAACTTAAGATAATTTCATAAATATTTAAATATTACACCAGTGCCCATGTTTTCCCCCCTTTTTTTACATAGACAACCTTACCAAAGGGGAAATTCTCAACTGTAATTGTGAAAGTACCTTGCATTTAATGCAGTGAGATGAGGCTTAGGGCTACCACTGGTCTTGAATGCTGTATGAGAAAAAAGATGATTATATTACATATTGAAAGAATTCAAATACACAGAGGTTTGCACAGACTGTATTGTTATAAATCACAATGCACCCTGATCTGATGTGGACTACTTTTTTCTATGCTGAATGAACATTTTACAGGTAATAGTGCCACCCACATTTAACATCATAGTGATAATATTTGGCATACAACCATATAATCCTAGCCTCTACAATAATATTTTAGTTACACTTATGAAATCAAAAGGTGTTAATAATGCATTGGTTTTGTAAATTTAAGAAATTTAACAGCAATTTTATAGACATCAATTACACATATGGAAGCTGACAAACTAGTTCTCTTCAGCATTATAAAAAAAGGAGAGCAAAGAAACAAATCTCATTGACCACTTGTACACTCAATACTGAAGGCTTCAAGCACTTATTTAAATGGGGTGTGACCCAATTTGTAGACAAAGGAGTCACTGGTTGCTCTTAATGCATTTTAGTGTTTGTTTTTTCAAAGTTTAAAGCTACTGAGCCAAAGACATTGTGCTCTATGAGAGGCAAAGATGGTGCACAGATATGTATGATGTAGAAATGCTACCAATCATGATTTAAAAAGATGAAGGAAAGAATAAATACAACACTAGTTACTTTCTTAACTTCCCCCCTCTTAAATCATTGTTATTTTTTCTTTTCGAGTAGATAAGGAATCAGCAACACATTGACAATGTTCTTAACAAGTATAATAAATAAGTGCTTCAATTCGATACGAAGCACAATCAAATCTAGATTTGTCCACAGCATGATTGAAGACAGGTTTGTCACTACCCATTTCTCAATCATCATGGTCATAAACTTATCTACAAATATGAATAATCTATTTGACCATCATTATATCGCTTTCCTCTTTGGTAAGTAAAATAAATAGTAATACTTCAGGAAAGATGGGAACAATGAATAAAATATATAGTATCTAAAGACTCCATGAAGTTGTTTGTGTTAAAAATAATATTATTTACATGACTTAGTATAGATATCTTGTGATCATCCTCCTAATTATCCTTAAATAAGTTGGTGCATGGATACAAGCAGTTAACAAATTACAGAACTCCTCGGTTCAACAATACACTGCAATATTGCACATTGTATACAACCAAAATGTATAAGCAGCAGTTATACAAAGTGAATGAGAGGATCACTTCTCATATCAACACTTTTAAGCTTTATCACTGACATGTGATCCTTGCATGTTTACAAGGTCTCGCTTCAAGGAGTCATATACTACATTTTATACAGAAATACTTACTTTTATAGCTATCTCTATAGCTAGGGAAAATAACATTGAATTAGGCCTACACAAAATTTTATGTCCTAGCATCTACAGTGTATTTACAGCTGAGGTAAGGGGGTGGCCAGCACATGAATTCAGCTACATTTGTCCTCCATGTTTCAAAAGCAGAAGCATAAAATGAAACATCCAAGAGGCAGAAGAGAACTACAGTTTGTTCTAACCTGCTACACTGTATGAAATAAATAACAAGTATAAGGCCCCTGATAACTACTTGGTCTGATGTGCATTCCAAGCTGGAATACTCATGAAAATTAGACAGCAAGAAAAGCTTATCCATGAAATTTTAAATACACTATGGAAATGATTTTTGGTGATAGGTGAAAACGACACACCTCAAGAGGAAATATAACAGAACACATCCACAAAGGCATGTAGAGTAATTAAAATATCGTGAGAAGTAATGGTTTGGTGTTGTAGTTGTCCTGATCTAGTTTCGCATCAACAGGAGGATGTCGTGGCTATACTGAGGTTTCCCGGAACACCTGGACCGAGGCATCTTTACTGGTGCGTATATGGAGATACTTGGTGGTGTTCACCTGTGTTATCTTGATCTGTGGATAGCAGTCTGTGGCCTTCAACCTCACTGCTTTATGTGACGCTGCTTCGGCCACACCTAGAAATTAAGATTGCACAGTTATCTTAATTTATGAAAAGCAAGATTAATAGTATATATAAGGTGTTTTTTTCTACTCCTACTGCAGTATGCCCAGATATTTTTTTGTATAAAACTTAAAGATGTGTTACTCATAATGCAACGGAACAAAGGAGGTCGATTTAACATCAGAATAGTCATTCTGTAAGAACAGTTTGTGTGCGTGTCATTGTGTATGCACTAAAGTGTGCATCCCCAATAAATAAGTTGGAAACAGTGTAAGGCCGTTCTGAGCTGTGATTGACAGGGAAAGCAGAACAAGGGGAAAAATAAAAACATGGACAAACAAAAGCATTGCATTCTGGGCAACAGATCCACATGTTCTTGTACATTTTGCAAAGTTGATAGTGTATTTACAAAAATCTAAGATGCAAGACAGAATTGTGGATGTGGACTGTTTTTCTCCCTTGCAAGGACTGCACATGCTTATAGTTTTCCACAAACATAAAATTTATAGCAAAAATTCACACAATGTGTGCTTAAAAGATGACGAGCAACACCTAAGGCAACAACATTAAAAAAATATATATATATATATTGTTAACAATTTAAACAGGCAAAGATATCTGTCACTACTTAATCCAATATGCTAGTTTCAGCCATGTTTCATTCAATAAAATCATAAGAAAAATTGTTATTCAAATATACCTGATAAATCATTTAAGCAAAATGATGCGTCTATGGATATTATTTTAATAAAAGAAAACTTTTCAAAAGTTCAATATGTAAACCTACTAGTAGCCTTTAAGATTCAACTTGACTGCATACAATTCAAACACATTCATATTAAAAAAATCAAAATAATAAATATCAATAACACAAACAACTTTGACAGTAATGACCAACAGCAAAATCTAAATAAAAAAACAAAAGACCATGCACTTACACCAAGATAGTGAAAGACAACATCAAAAGCACATCACTGCAGTACACAACCACAAGGGCAACCCTCGCTCCGAGACAAAGACGATAAATGTCTGTGGCGTGTGATTTTCCGCCGTGCAGGCTGTGCATGCTCAGCCTGCTGCTGTGCAACAACCACAACTTGCTCCGGCCCTGCACTGTGATTTGAAGCACCTATGTTACTTTTACCGTTGTCTGTATTGTGCTTGCCAACGTTATCCACAGTAACAGGTGTTTTAATTGGCACTAAATCATCAGTGCCATTCTGGGGTACAACAACATCACTTTTTGGGTCTTCCTCCCCCCCAAGTGACTGGTCATCACTGATCTGGACAGTGCACTGACCATTAGTGGGAGGGGGTAAAGAGGGTGTCTGACCTGAGGCTATTTGACTTTGACCAACACCGCCACCATCATCCCTGGTCTTCTCTTCGCTGTGGTCATCTTCTAGATCCAGTTCCACTTCAGTTAAACTGTCCTCCTCCTCTAACTGACTTTCACTTAACTCGTCCTCCGAGGATGAACTGTGGTGCCTGTTGCGTCGCACGCTGCTATACCCAGGGTGCGTTTTCCAATATGACAGAACGCCTGCCTCTTTCATCACATCACGTGCAATGTCATGAAAAGATCGCCCATTCATGCCCTCACTGTCTCCCTTACGTTTAAAACTTTGCCGTGTTATGGGGTGCAGAGTCTGTTCTTTTTCAAATGTGGCATAGTCATGGATGTTGATTTCATCCAGTTTTTCCGGTTCCACCTCCTCGCCGTTGATGGAGAGGATCTTGCGTAGGGGGATGTGAGGACTAGGCTGAGGCTCGGGTACCAGCTCTGGCATCTTCCCAGCATTGTGTTTCATGTTGAAATACAGGTAGATTGGCTGCAAAATAGAAGAGAAACAGTTTTTAAGTATGAACAAGTATTTATGTTTAATGATTATGCAACTTTGACTGCTGTTGATTTTCTCATAGGTCATGTTTATATTAGAACTTTTTTGCACTGAAAATTGGTCAGACTTGCATAATCAGACAACTAGTTCACACAGAGATCCCCCTGAACCTTTGTAATCTAGTTGTCAGATGATTATCTGCAATATTTCTAATGGTGTAAACACACAGAGCTACAGAGGTAAAAGTTTCATTTAAACTAAGGAGATTAAATAGTGATGTAGCTCACTATCTAAACTCTTCTTTACAGTGGAACTGCACAAAGTTCAAAATTCTATGTATATCACAATAATGTGCTAATATGTATGCCATGTTTTGCCCCATCTTACCTTGTGGTCTCCCATGCATACTTCCTTGCCTATGCACAAATACAGGGGTGGACCACTAGAATCCTAAAACAAAGGGAAAATAAAGAATATTATATTAGGAAAAGACAGATTAATCAAATATGAAAATTTTCCATTTTACCAATAAAGTAATATTAAGAAACTAATACCATACCGTTTACATATATTTAAAAAAACTAAAACTTGGATGTATATACAGGCTTTAACATTCACAATAACTTAAACTATGGGTTCAAAACACCAAGCAGAAAGCCTCTCTACATACATCTATAATGCTTTTGGCACTGTAGCTGACAAATATCCTGTCACACCATCCTGGGCACCTGGTCTTCATGTAGTTCACACCATCATCCAAACTCTCACTGAACGGATAGCTGAAAACAAATAAATTAGCTAAGGATATAGTACTATCAATATTTGAGAGTTTTCAGACAAAGGATGAGTGCGAATAACCATTGGCAAAGTGCCCATCCTCAAATTTTTTTAATAATTTGCTATTATAAAGTTTAGGCATATATTTGTTGCATGGAAAAATATTATTTGGTTTGAGGCATTATAACTTAGTATTTTTAATGAATTATATGTGGGGGGGGGGGGGGGGGGGGGGGGGGGGGGGAGCCGGATTTACCTGTTGTATGCAATCTAATGAATCAGAGCAACTAGGTTTAAGCAATTATATTACATAAACGATTTTTTCTAATGAAACTTGTCTTGTGATGTGAAAAAGAGTTATATGTTAAATAATTGTGGTGTGGCACAAGTAAATGGGAAAGTAATTATTGTTTTTTTTTATCCTAGAGAAGAGAGGGAGGGGTGGTATATTACGGTATTTTCTCACAGAAGCCATCACTTATTTCACCTAGCTGTATAAAAGACTTGTTACTAAAAAAAACTTGTTTCAGCGTATTTATTATTTTTATATATTTTTTCTCACATACCAAAACTGTACCAAAATAATGTAAGGTAGAACTAAAAACTAAATGAAAATATAGTACACATAATAACAGTTATGGCCAATAATCTGTATGACAATGAAATCAAATCACCTAAAAAGTACTTCATATATGATTATGTATGTGATAAAGAGCTTGTATAGAATGCAATGCAAGAGTTATTTTATATAAAATATACAAATATGAGTATAAAAATGTATAATGAAACAATAAATAATCCATCAGATGTGCTGTCCGAAACACTTTTTGTCTCGCTAATACTGTAACCACTTGATGTTGGTAAATGTGAGGCATCCAAACAGCCTTCTCCACAACATTATTTTCAATTGTATCCCTGCCTCATGGCAAACCCCATATACCACAGGACTGAAGTGATATGTGCACAACTTCCAACTGTCTTAGAACCAGCTTTACACTGTCAGTACCAGCTACTGATGGGTCTACTTTTGCTATGGGAGGTCTGAATCCATAATGTGTACTGGTGGCTAGATGTGTGTCTTAATTAACTATTTTGGCTCTGATTAAATCGGGTGCATCCTTGCATACACTGATTTCAAACTGGCCATCTAGCAGATGCTCATCACTATATTGGCTAGCTTGCTTTATATGGTAAACTTCTGGTGTTTGTTATAGGCTGGTGGTCTCTTGTATGGAATATTTACCAAGTCAATAGGTTTCACTGATTTCCTTGACAAATAAAGTCATTCATAGTATTTTGGTGAAAAAAGGAGAAAAAAAACTCTGCAAAGCTACTATGAATAGTGCTGGTGTGGAAGATTAGGTCATAAGTAACAAAACTAGGGTGTGTGATAGTCCTTTTATTTTACTATTTATGCAAAATAGACATAAATGGGGACATTTACACAATAATTTTGGTTGTACAAAATGTACTTTCATGCCCATTAGAGGGGGTTGGGTCAAGCCAGCCTTATGTGTAGAGGTCTATTTCAGCATGGGTCTCTATATAAAGTAGGAACCACCACAATGTACATCTGCTATTATGATAATTAATATAACTTTGAATATCTGAAGCACATTTTACATTAAATCTTTCTTAATCCTAAGAAATAAGAATGAAAGTAAGATATACTTACTGTATTTGGACTCTTTATTTCCTATCCATATTCCCCCCCCCCCCCTTTTTTTGATAGCATGTATTACATGAAAATGACTTTTCTTTTTTTTTTATTGTTAATGAAAATATTTTACTGACTCTAATCCCTATTTTCCTTTCAAAGACCTACATTTTATTTTGGGTTGTTCTTGTTGTACAAAAGTTTCCCTGTATCTACCCTTCCTTCCTATGTAAGCATGTAGCAGCTACCTCATGGCAGGAATAAACATGGCCGCCTGCTAGCATATGGACTGAAAATGTCCCTATTTTGTTTGAGTACATATCGAGCCCAACCCTCAGACAAGCTGATTTTCACATATATCTCACCTTATATTCATGTCTTTTCAACCGTGAATAATTAGCTTGTCTGAGGCAGGGGCTCATATAAAAAATGAACATCTTTTACCCTCAAGTCACTGTAAGATTCTTCTTTCAATCAGCACTACATGTACAAATAAAGTAATCAAAATATTGATCACAAACAATGATTGGCCACATATTGCCTTACTTTTTTACATGGGCACCTTCTGTACCCAATTACAAAATATCACAGTTGTCACCTTACTATAACTAAAGATATGTAGCATTGCAATTCAGCCCCCCCTAAAACACACATTTTCATGAATATTTGACAAGGTCATTTTGACATTAATTTTCTATATTTCAAATTCAATAAAAAAATTTTTTTTAAGTGGATCATAAAAGTGTAAGACCCCAACTTTAATTTGGCATCATTTTTTTTCCATTCATTCACAATTTATTTTTCATGTACAAAAGTGGGCACTTTTACCCCCTTATTCGCACTCATCCTTCATCATTAAAATAGTTTAATATTTTGATAGAAACTTCATCTTTAAGTTTTCCCAAATAATGTTCTACAATTAATCATGGTATAACACAATTATCTGATCCAAACAATGTACTCAGGCCTGTAGCCAGGGGGGTTCGAAAGAATCGCCCTTTTTGCTGGAAAAAGGTCCACTCTGGGTAAAATTTGATCTAGGTACATGAAGTTTTTATAGAAAAAGGTCCACTTTTTCAGAAAAAGAACCCCTCTTTTGAAATTGCTGGCTACGGGCCTGGCACTATCAGCTGGCACAAACATATGTTATGTTCAAGAAACATTCACTTCATATGTTGATAAAATGGTGAACTTCAAAATCACTACATCAGTTAACCATTCCCCTTTCAGTGCAAACTCAAGAGGATTGACAAAATGATAATGGCAAAAGTCATTTTAGACATTAATTTGCTGTAGTATCTGAAATCTTATGTGTGGCAAAAATATATTGTTGTTCATTGACAGGCGTTCATAACAGGTGTGTAAAATGATAACAAAGTTACAGTTTGCTTCATTATTGATTTTACCATCTCCACTATAAACGTTTCACCATTAAGATATCCCCTGGGAAATATAACAGCATAAAACACTCTAAATAATTACCAAAATGCATGTGTGATAAGTTATCAAACACTCTATTTATAGCGAATGTGGGCAGGACTTGT
The DNA here is from genome assembly GCF_051362555.1 of Lingula anatina. NCBI lineage: Eukaryota > Metazoa > Brachiopoda > Lingulata > Lingulida > Lingulidae > Lingula > Lingula anatina. Next base: position 42,417,249 of record NC_141767.1, read on the forward strand.
GTGTGAAAAGAAACACTATTAATAAATTTCCTCATATCCTCCTTTGACAAGAGTATTATTTCCACTACTTCAAAAGACAACAGGCCTTTGAAATAAAGCACATACTATCTCACAACAAAACAGAAAGATTCAAAGAAAGCTCTCACAACAAAATAGAAAGATCCAAAGAAAACTATCACTTTAAGACCAGACAAATTTGAGAAATTGGTTAACAAAAAGTGTCTATTGGTAAAAAAAAAGGATCAGTAGAGAAACGGATTAGTAGAGAAAATTTAATTTTTGTAGTACATACATGTTTCATAGATTTAACAGCCCTGTAAAAAATACCCACTTAACAAACCAATGCCCAATGCTTTTTTTAGTTGCAGAAATATATAAGTGTAATGTGTAAGAATTCTGATTTATCACAACAAAATTAGGGTTGGCTGTACTGGTTAACCAACATGGCAGTTTTGTCTGGCCTAACTGAGGAGGATACAATATTTCATTTTTTAGGTTCATCAGGTGCAGTGATCACTCACCTTGGTGGGAAGTTGATGTCATGTTCATATACCCTGTCTCTGAATGGTTCAATTTCTTTATCATATGGAAGTAACTAGTGAAGACAATGAAGGTAAACAATATGTAAGTCACACAATGTGGTCAGAAGCTTGAAATAAGACACATTTTTAAACAGGACTCCATGCCATTAAATCTACATCAGATGTGCTTAATAAAAAATAAAAATAAACTAGAGGATCAGAGAGGCGATACCGCCTCTGGATATTGTACCACCAGCTGGAGTAAGCGCATTCGTATGCCCCCCCCCCCCCCCCCCACCAAAAAAAAAAAAAAAAGAAAAATTGGACACCACCACCAGTCTTGTGCTTGACAAGCTCTATAAAATGCAATAAACAAGAGTTCTGAAAATATGCAAAAAAAAAAAAAAAAAAAAAATCAAAAAAACATAACAGTTAAAATGGTCCAATCAAGGAGATGTTCAAATTGACCTGTATTTTCCTAACACTGATCACTCCTGTGATTTTCTAGACAATAGGCCTATTGGTTTTCCTTGAAATGCATTATCAGTATTGCTTATACCGGTATGCTGACAAAAGAGAAAACCTAGGGACAACACTGGGCAGATCTCTGCTAGTTTTGAAGATATGAAGGGAAAGAAAATATGCAGAGTTCAGTTTGTGATAAAAAGTAGGTCAAAGGTCAATTTCAAGGTCACAGTATATGACTTCCTATATAAGTTCAATAGTAGCTATGGGCATTTCTTTGCCAATGTTGGAGATATGAAGGCCAGGAAACAAGTAAAGTGCAGTTCATCATAAATAGTAGGTCAAAGGTCAATTTCAAGGTCACAGTAAGATTGCCAGTATATGACTTCCTATTCAAGTTCAATAGTAACTTTGGACCTATCTCTGCCAGTTTTCGAGATATAAGGGATAAAAAAATTTGCAAAGTTCAGCTTATGTTGAAAAGTAGGTCAAATGTCAATTTCAAGGTCACAATAAGAATGCCAGTATATGACTTCCTATTCAAGTTTAATAGTAACTATGGGTGTATCTCTGCCAGTTTTGGAGATATAAGGGATGTAAAATTTGCAAAGTTCAGTTCATGGTGAAAAGTAGGTCAAAGGTCAATTTAAAGGTCACAGTTAGATTACTTGTATATAACTTCCTATTCAAGTTCAATAGTAACTATGGGCGTATCTTTGCCAGTTTTGGAGATATAAAGATCAGAAAACTTCAAAGTGCAGTTCATCATGAAAAGTAGGTCAAAGGTCAATTTCAAGGTCACAGTTAGATTACCAGTATATGACTTCCTATTCAAGTTCAATAGTAACTATGGGCATATCTCTGGTAATTTTGGAATATTTAACATTTTCCCCACTGAATATTGCGATGTTGTAATTTTTGATATAGCGCAATGCCTAAACCATATCTAAAAAAAATGGACACCACCTCCAGTATTGCACTTGACAAGTTTTACAAAATGCAAGGAACAAAAGGTCTGTGGCATTTACCATTCCAGAATAAAAGCAAGTTTTCGGTTTCGGTATCTAATGGCTGCTTCTCCCGTGAAAATGCACCGATTGACCCCAAACTCCCAAAGATGAAAGGAGTCCCCAATTGTAACCCCTCACTATAACAGGAGAGCTTAGATCTGTGTAGTTTCCAAAAAATAGCACAAACAAATATTTTTTTGCAGAAAATTCCCATTTTTAGAAAATTTTGGCTTGTTTGACCTTGAAAAAAAGGTCAAAAGTCAAATCGCAGGGCATATTTGGAATCTCCAGATATGACTTTCGGTCAGGCTTCTGTGGTAATTTTTCCCATAATTCCTTTGGTTTGGGAGATATTTAGCCTTGAATTTTCAAAAATTTTGACAAGGGTGCGTTTCAACAAGTGTCACGCCCAGGCCAATGCACCGACAGAGACAAAAAAACCAGGGTGTTCAAGTTGAGATCATATGTGACCTAAATCCAAGAGATGGGGACACAGGTCCTGGCGGTCTAGGAGGAGAAGCGGTAACGGTGACTTGTTTCCGGCGCCCGACTGCGGAGCCGCAGGAGCCGGCGGAGCTGTACGAGACGGGTCGGGACTAAAACCATGAGTACCGCCAGCGTATACGCTGGTGGTACTAATAAATAAATGCTGAATACTGTTGCCACAAAAAAAAGGTAAGGAGAAAATCCCACACTTTAATTTTGGCAGCTATGGAAATTAATTTGGGTGGTTTACATGGAATGGGCCCACTGGTACATTTCATTAACAGAAAAGTATTGATCCAAGTATTATCATCAGTCACTTTCATAATATATACATGTGCATGTCTGAAAACCTACTGATAATCCATTATTATCATAGAATATTTCTTTCATCTGCAAGTGGTCAAAACCCTTCTTCTCCACCACTAACACAATTTTCTGGTCATTGTCTGCCTCTTTATATGTTAGTTTCACTAGCTCATTATTCTTCTTACTCCGGCTTTCTACTGCCACAAGGTTTTTGGTTAGGTCCTGGAATGAATAATATGTTATAAGCTTAGACAAATACATATATCACTGTAAGTACATAAAATATTAACAGGACTTAAATGAAGAGTATACATGAAGTGCTGGTAATTCAATGTGGCATACTAAGTTCACTAACCAGGAGACGATGTCCTGTAGTGATGACATGTTTATTGAAATCTTTTATTATTATTTAACTAAAGTCTTCTATATATATTCTTTGGTGTTATGTCGTCTCCGGAGTTGACAGAGAAGAATTAGTCATATCAACAGAGAAAGACAAACTTGTTTTTTTATTTACTTTCCCAACTGTTCTTCATTAGCACAAAAAAAAAAAAAAAAAAAAAAAACTGACCACAGTTTACCTTCATGAAATAATATGTGTCTAATCTGAAGTTAAAGTCTCCAAACAGGAAGAATGGCACCTTTTCATACTCATCATTTTCAATCCTGGAAGAAAAGAACAATCTAACTTTTTCCTGTAATATTTACAAATCATTCAGTTCCCTAGCTTTGAAATAAGCACTGTATCTTGGATACATGTGGCTGAGTATTTTGCAACTATTTCTTTAGTTTGGATTGCAAATATTGACTGATAATGTTGCAGTATAACTGGTTTCTGGGACAAGTATATCATCTTTAAAATAACAATTTAGACTATACTAGGGTACCAAAATAATACACAACACAATGTCCTTAATCGGAATAAAACACTGACTTAAGTTGCATATAGAACAGATGATCCACAAATTAACTAACTGATCCGCCGATTAAATATGGCTGACCCCACTTAAAAAGCTAGCCTTCTAATTACTTGATGGTTTCCCTGCCTCCACACACGCCATTAAACAGATTAAAACTCGACTCCGAGGTTTAACTGCTTGGCCCCTGCAGTGACGGCACACGTGGAGGCAAAGAAACCATAAGGAGATCAGTTGGCACAGTTTTAAGTGGTTTGGCCATATTTAGTCTGCAGATCTGTTAGTATGCAGATCAGCTTGTTCTGAATGCCATCTTAGTCTGTCATTGTAAATCTTAGCAAAATATTAACATCCTAATTGCAAAATACTTCATCATTTTAAGCTAAGTTCATCTCTAATGTAGTTCAAGATTTGGAACTGAGTAACACTGTCTATCTAAAAAATATCTTCATCCTAGAGTAAGCCCAGAAAAAAAAAAGTTTATTACCGTTCAAATGTGTGTTGTAATGCTCTCTGGCGGTGCTCACAATATGTGGAAGGACTCTTAAAATATAAAATGTCAAATTTACTTCTTTATGTAAAATTTCATTACCTATTTGGACAATAATTGTAAGTTAAGACCTTAATACAAATAGTGTACACACATACACACACACTGCAAAGTTCTTCATAAAGAAATGTTAAGTATGTAGCAAGTGATAAAAATCAATCTCTAATACCTGAGGTGTACAAACATCTGAAATTCTGCCACAAATTTAGTGCTATATATTGCTGATATCTTATGAGACTGAAAACAAATATTTCCAGTGACAGAAGCCATATAAATTCTGAGAACCTAATTAACCCCCAGTTAGTCCCCTGCTATTTTCATCCTATTCATCAATCATATACTAGAAGACTGCATGATGGAATTTAATCACTCCCTGAGCCATTAACTACATGAACTGCACCTACATAAATAACTAAGGAGATAATGGTTGTAGGAGTCTAATCAAACCACTAGGCTACAGAGTCAATTACTGGACATAATTTGTAATTAGTGATCTCTTATTTGGATGATCATCCAGGATGAGCTGATGATGCTGTATAAGCCTAACTGAGAGCTATGCTACCTGCATGTCGTCTAGGATCTGCTGGTAGATAATGATCATATACACACGGATCTATACTTTATATTGTATTTCACCCATGTCATAGAAAATGACAAAGAGTGCATTGTGCACGGCAAAAATTAGTCTTTGATAATGGATATTTCTGGAATCATTCAAAGTTGAAGGTTTTAATCTGTCACTATTCAATTGGCATCCATTGGTGTTTGTTGCCTGAAGGTTGTATGTCATTCATAGTAATATCCTTGAACTCCAGTTAACACAAGATACTGTACGTAATGAGGTGATATTTCTGTCTCTTTAATACCTCCCAATTGTTTCCATATTTTAATTAAGTCTATTTCTGATTATTTAGTGGCTTTGTTAATATCATACAACCTTCTTCAAGCCTAATAACAGAAAGACAACTTTGTCATCAGGAACTGTGTTCACCTTTATATGGTTTAGTTCTAAACAAAAACACAATTCTATATATTATATTTAAAAAATTTCTTATTTATTTTTCAAAAATCACTGCATAATTAGTATAAGCGTGATTTCTCACCTGCAGCATGGCCTCAATATTGTTTGCATCATGAAATAAATGAATGTTGATCAAATCAAAGATACTGAAAAAGAAAATACATAAATACCATTTGTGCATTGAAAAAAGCCATTTTAAAGAAACATTCAGTAAACTTAATATGTTGAAGACTAACAAAGTCAAGAATTTACAATTCATCACAGGCACATGCCTCAAGGATATATAATTAAATCACTACAGATGAAAAGTTCTGAAAATTTGCTTTCAAATTTTATGTCTATTCAATTACCATACCTGCCACAAATATTCCACCTTGTTCTGATAAATCCCTTTCTAGACCAACGACACTGAAATTCAATGACAAATACTCACAGGTTATTGACACTAATAAATGTCTACTGATGCCAATCTGGTCATTTATTTTATTTTTTATGTGACTAGGTGAGAGATGGTTAACAACCTTTTTTGCATTTCTGTTTTGTGTGTGTGTGTGCGAGTGAGTGTGTGTGTTTGTGTGTGGATAGGGAGAAAAAGATAAGATACCTCTGGAAAATAATTTTGAGGAAACTTGGCCTTTTCTTTAATGGGAACACTTTCAATGTTGCCAGAAAGAACCTGAAATGAAAAAAAAAACTTTTCATGTTTAAACCTGTTAGAAATTGAAAAGAAATTTCATCATAAATCAAATATCATATTTAATATCCATAAAGCCCTAAACAAAATAAGTACCTTAAAAATGTAATGGGAAGAATAATAAAAAATCAATCATACTTACCTCCCTTCCTACAAAGGGAACAAATTTCTTGGCTGAAATTAAAGCAAGCATTAAATCTGATTACACAATTCTACCTTCAGCAATTGATTACCAATGTTGTTGTTCCAAATATATCTGAAAATATGAGACTGTATGCTTTGTTTTACAATGGTACTGTAAGATTTCTCTTGAAAACAATTAAAACAACCTATACAAATTTATACATATTTAAAGAAAATGCCCAAGAAAATAAAACAAAGACAAAAGACAAATAAGACAACAAGGAATCCAGGAAAAATGTTAATTTTGTCACAACATTCTAACAGAAAACAAAATGAAATTTTATCCAATTTGGTCAGCTTGCAATACCCCCCTCCCATTTCACCACACCTTTATCTGTGCCATTCTCTGTCAGATCACTTGTAACACAAATACTTGATAAAAACGTTCACATCACAACAATTACTAAGGACCTATCACAAAAAAGTGATAAGTGGAGAATTTCAAGGTAACTGTGACCTGGATATCGGTGGATCAATTCTGAGAGTATTATCAAGAGTCTTCCTAAGGATATGCTTATACCATAACACTTATGCTATTGTTTTTCACCTTTTTTTTAAAGGTTTACACAACTTGTAGCTGTCACATTGACTGAATGAAGCTATATATTACCCATACTTTCATCCAAATAAAATCATAGCTATATAATAAAATCAACTTGTGCAGCCTCCACAGGAGCAGGCCTGGTTATTAAGCATATGCCCCCACACACTTGAGGTTCACATTTCATCTGCTGCTGTGGCTGAAATTGCCGTTTGCAACACAACCACTCCCTCTACAGCTTATCAATAGATCGGGTCTGTTTTCCCTGAGAAGGGATTAAGAGCGCGTCCATGAGAAAGCCAGACAGATCAGTCAGAAGGTGGCAAGGTGGGGGTCAGCAGATTTTAATAATTTTTGGTGTGGTAAACCATCAACATAAAAGATATTGTGAGCCACTGGCTTTCTTATTTTGGATCATTAGTTTTAGAGATATGGGGGCAGATCTTTTATTGGCAATTTTGCCAAAATATAGCACTTTTTAGCTCTTGAAAAGTTATAATTTTAAATATTCTTTTAAAAAATCATGTACAGCATAAGGAATTATTAAGGTAAGCCACATGATAGGTTAAGGAAAGACCTTTAATACCCAGTACAGATTTTTTGAAAAGGCACTGTCATGACCACACAAGGTTGATTCTAATAAGGCATGTTTTCCGTATGCTTGACCCCCTCCCCTTCTTTAAATGCACACAACTTCTTTTTTGCAGGTTTTATCCATATAATTTTGGTATGTGCTGATAGAAAAGGGTTGAAAAATAAATTTTGTAAAATAAAATCTGTGTTAAACCTTGTAAAATAAGAACTACAACAATTTTAAAAAGGGCCTAAAAACGAATATTTTCATACTACTTTCAATGCTAAACTGTTTCTTCAACTAAATAAATAAGTCAAAACCATGTATAGGTTTGTGAAAAGCCCTTAAAATAATTATGTTTGCCCTGCAGACGAACTTATGAAGCGAAAATGCATTTTTTAAATTTGTTTATGTTGTAGAAACTAAATGTAAAATAACGATGCTAACTCTGTGACCTATTTTCAACATGGCGGGTGCTAGGATTATCACCGGAGCAGCTGTGGAGCAAAGCACATCGTCTTCACAGTGTTAAAACATAATACTTTCTTAAATTTATGAAGAACACGCACTAGAGATGCTTAAGTACATCTCAGAAGGATTGGTGTGCACCAGAATATAACAAGAAATGACCATAGCAGCTGGTCGTCCTTAGAATGTGCATTTTTTGGTTGAACCACTTCAGACTGTTGTCAGGCTTGGGTTCCTCAATATATCCATCTCATCGATTTAGCTCTGGATATTTGTTGTAAGGTAAGTGATCAGTGGTGGCATACATATACTAGAATCAGATACACTAAAAACTCAAACCAGTTTAAATAATACGTTTGAATATTATTCAGTAATATAAAGAATATAAGCAAATTTTAAAGACATACTGGTATATTTCAATTCACAGAGTTTTACTTGATTTGTGTTTCATGGTAAACATGTATGCTGAAAAGAATTAACTGTGTATCTAACTTATGAAGTATATTTTTGCATTAAATTCTAGGGCTTTGTTACATGTGTTATCATAACACAAACAGTTAAGGACTATGCTGAGCTTGAAGACAGCTTCATAAGAAATTTCTTACCCAGAATCAAAGGTATGTAACACACATTCAGTTTCAAGTTTTGGCATTTTAGGGGATGTTACTTGTGCCAGTTTTTTACATTTTAGTTTTATATTCACTTTGCAGATTTGTGTGTTTACAATGAAGTTGAAGTTAACCGCCTGTGCTTCAATTTTCAAGACTTACATATATTACACAGGACACTTGTAACTAAAGGTACTTATGTAAAATCAGGAAAACTTTGCGGTCCATTATGTTGTTCATGTTGCTTTGCAAGGGGGCGTGCCAGACAATTAAGCTGATTACAACGACTGAGCCCGAGTGTGATACTCCGCTGAGATAGATTGATCCTGCTCTATAGTTTCTATTCTGAACACAGTAAGCCTCTGTTGTTGTAAAGCATTTATTGATGTTATGTTTATTTTTCAGAATTTACATCCTAGGCCTGTATGTGAACCTTGACCTGGACAATCTTACAGACAATAATAGAAAAGTCACCTGAAATTGCACAGGCAAATTCATCAGATTCAGATGTGAGCACCAACTTTGTAATGCCTGGAACACTTCCACGGAGAAGAAAAAAGGTTTACCTTTTTTTCATTTGTTTCTTTTTATATCATGAAATTCTGGTAGCTACAGTCATGCATATTTGATTTTTTTTTTTTTACATTTATGCAATATGTTTGATCAGAATATTATTTAGTAATTGTTCTTATACAGCAATTAACATGAGTTTAAAATATGTTTAATACATTTTCTTTTGACAGCCTGTCCTGCCATCTTCAGGTAGACGCAGTAGTGGATATCCTGGCAAACCTCTATTGGACTTGGAGGAGCCACCTTGGGACAATCCCCCATGACAAATGTGCATCTTTGTCTTGGCAATCTCATTCAGTTTTGTAGGAAAGGAGGATTGGCGCCATTGAATTTACAAATATTGACAATTGACAGTTCAGTCACACTAAACTATAGTGGCATGTTGCTTCAAGTTACCACACTTATTCTAAGATTACTGAATTATCATTACTGTAGGAGACCCTGGATCTCTCAACCAGAAGAAGAAACTTGGGGATCAATCAGTTATAAGATTAAAATCTGTGGAACACTACCCATCACTGTTGTGTTCAGTATATGGAAAAGATGGCCGTGATATAGGAACCTTGGAGATTCATAACTTGATTTCACTCCTGTAAAAAGTAACTGCTTTGTTCTTTTACTGTCCAATTGATAATATGAAAATAAAGTACTCCTCCTGTCATTGTATGTTGCTGACTCTGTTTTAATTTTCTTTATAGATAAAGAATATAGATATCAAGATATCACATGTATTTACAAAGCCTATGAATCATTAGAAAGGAAAAAGAATGGTTGAAAAATGCAATATAAATCATTTCAAGTGGATTAATTAGTGTTGCACTTGAGAAAACTGATAAAATGAGACAGTCATTCCCTTTTACCTTTAGAAAAATCATTTGTAATTTTTTTTTCTCTATTGCTCCCTGAAAATAAGGTATATACACAATGCTGATGACACTGGATATGCACAGTAATAACTTATTAAATGGAGGGGGGGGGGATAACTTGTAATTTAAATTTATTCAGAAGTTGTATGGCTCTGTTTGAAAAGAATATTATTTGAGCAATCCTGTATTACAGATCTCAAAATAAAAAACCTGCAAAAATTGGCCTCTTGATTATTTTGAGGAATTAGGGTAACTGTATTTTTGGGACAGATTTGATGGCAGCCATTTTGTATTTATAAAAATTGGATAGATTTGCCCTTATCAAAGCATAGTTTGAATTCCTGGCTGTGGGTCTTTGATTAAATTTGATTATTGGAAGGAATTTTATCTCAAAATGTACTGATATCTTGATTTCGGCCGTTTGGTTTTCTGCTAAAATTGCTTAAGTTTGAGGCACTTTTTCAATATCTTCTGTTGTGTTTAACACACTTTTTGAATTTTGTATGATTAGACCAATATATGCTTAGGATCCCTATAAAATTTTATGGCTGTCAAGCCTGCAAAAAGAGAGATATGAATGCTTGAACATTGCTTGGTAGAAAAGTGAGTTTGGGGGGTGGGGTCATAAAAATGGGCGTGGCTCGTTAGTTTGTGGGTTAAACTGAAATTTAGTAACATATTCTCAATGGCAAATGGCTGGTTTAAATAGGTAAATTTTCAATTAATTTTAAAAAGTCGTCAGTTTTGACATATTTGCTTATGAAGTGGCTTTATTGACCGAAGCTGAAAATTAAGCCAAAAATGGCCAAAACATATAATATCATATTATAATTATATCCAATGATTTCTTTTGGGATTGTTGCCTTCAATCTTAATATCTCCTATATATGCAACAATAATATGAATTTGGTTGAAATCTGTTGACCCCCACCTTGCCACCCTCTGACTGGTCTTATCATGGACACACACTTAACACATCTGGGATTTGTGTTACAATACAAACTAAATAAAATGCCACAAATGTTCTTCTCAGAACACAAACACAACAGCAGTGAAACCAGGATACAGAGCATTAAAATAGGGTAGTCTAAAAGATTCATCATTATTTTTGGCCTTCCAATAATAATAACAACAATAGAAGAATATGAAGTATGCTTCTGTGGCTCTGGTAATAACAGGTTTTATTTTTTAAAAATTAGTTTATATCGTATCAATACTTTTACCCTTGTTACACAAGCCACAGTTCGTTCTCCAAGTGTAGCAGGAATTTCAACATAGATTTTCGCTACTTCCATCCAAATGTAAATTCCATAAAAAACACTGCTACAAACCAGCATACCTGGCATCTATATTGCTAGGCTAACTTACATTTTTTTCTACACTTTGAGTGATCATTTCTTTCGACAGTTACTAGCAAATTATCTCGAAATCTTCATTTTGGCAAATGGATCAAAGTTCAGCCAAGAAACAAACATGGTTGAGTGGTAGTTTACATGGCATAGATCTAGTTCTAGACGTTTCTTGAAATCACCTGGATGATCATACACAGGTGGGAGACTGTGTTTTCAATACTGGAACCTTACAAGGGAGGGAACTTCTTTCCTTAAGGCAGAGATAATGCATGTTCATACCTAGACCAAGGCAGAACTCAGACTGGTATTTTGTCACAATTTATTTCACTATTCAAGTTGGCCTCTAGGGACAAAGCCCACTTCCCATTCCACCCCACCCCCACAATTCAGCTCATCTTTCCTCTAAATCTACAGGAACTATTCAAGTAACTTTACCAAGCCACTGTTGCTAACATGAAATATCAAGAAAGTTTAAAAGTATGATACCAATTTGCATTAAATAAAAATTCAATTCTACCACATTCCAAGTGACAAGAGAGTAGGAACATATAACCTTAAATTAAGGTCTTTCAGAACAAGAAAACATGAAGCCCCTGTTTACATTGCATTGGGTTCTAACCAGTTCATTAATGATGTATGTTTCAGTGAAAGAAGGAAATGGTGTAGTTGTGGATGTTGGCAGGTACTCACTCACCTTGGAAGTCAAAGACTTCAACAGCAGTCATAGATACGTGGGCGAAATACAAACTTCCCAGAGCCTACAAAAACATGAAAAGTCAGGTAAGGCTTTATCAGATTCGTAAACATCACAAAATAAGGTCTGCATCCTATTCAGGATTTTTGGATCTTAAAAGCTTATGATAAAATACATAACAAGGATTACTTTTTTAACACTCATTCTATATAGAAAGGGCAAAGTTTATGCAAAGACATTTAAAGAGCATGATGTTTATTATTTTACAAAAACATCAGTCGACAACAATATTGCAATCTGTGCAATGACATCATACCATTATTTTTGAAATTAAGAGGATAAAGCACTTAAATAATACAACACTCGCAACCATGTTAACACACTGGTAGTTTTAACACTCTCTTACAATCCACTACTATCTAACAGCTGTGTTCTAAACAAATGCAACATAACTTCTGTTGCAAACATATGTGACAACAGAAAATGTTATTGTAACACTTAGTTAACTATAAATAAACATTTTTAGTGCGTAGGTGCTGACACAGATTTTTAACAACATAGGTTATTCACTCATGCTGGTGAAAAGCTGCCATACATTTTGCAGTTTCCGTGGAGGACTTTCTTCTAATGCTTTTTGGCTCATTTTTCACAAGAATATCCATTTTTTAAATATTTTTCAAGAATATGACATGACTGAATAATTCACATCTTGTTCTGAATGTAATGAGGCAAGGATGATTCATAATGCTATTTGACCGTATCATTCCACAAAAACAACAGACAACATGTATATATGAAGTGCAAACCCACATGCCTTAGCACGTCATAGGAATATTAACCATTAATCCATCAGTGAATGCCAGCCTTTTACTAATGCTCACCGTGAATTTATCAACTGCTGTGAAGTCTTCATCCAGAAACACTCTGGCTTTATCGTAGCACTCCAAATCCTCACTTGCAAGCATGGTTCTGGAAAATATTTAAAAGGGCGCTGTACTTTATCATAATCTTCTTCCATCCAACTTACACAAAATTCCATTTTTTTATACAATTGAAACATAAACACACATTCTTTATACTGATTCAATTTTTGTATCTGAAGGCAAAAATAAATAAATAAATAAATAAATAAATAATTTAACAACAACAGTGTCTACTTTATAATGTGTCATGGCATTTGGCTGTTATTTGGCTGTGTCTCTACTGTTATGATGCCTCTCTTACTTGATGAAGTGGTTAACATATTGCATGGATTCCTCATAATTCTTGCCCCCAACTTCTTGCATGTGAATAGCTAGGAACATGGGCTGGAGCTTGGTCACAGTCTAGAAAATCAAATATTAATATAATGTTTAACTCCACTTATTGTCATAAAACAAAGCATTGGGCTGATATAGTGTAGTATAATATATAACTGCAAATCCAGTTTACAAAGGGATAGTTTGTCTGAATTTATGATACATTAACTTTTAAATTGGATATATTCTGAAACTGCGTGATAACAAAATTTGAGTTGTGCTGCAGTAGCTAATCATGAAAAAATAATAACAAATAAAAAAAAATATTTAAAATATATAAAAAATGATGGTATCTTTGGAACATTTAAGTTTGTTGAAATAAAAATAATACTCTTATAGAAAGATGTCATTCATTACGATCCAATGACAGCCCAATTACTAGTATAGGAAGAAAAACTTTTAAATGCTAGTATCTGAAATATGTTGCCTAAGAGCAAGTATGCAGACATGATCTGCATTTTTTCTCTTTTTCCATGGCCTGTTCAACAGGTAATAAACTTGAAATCAGACCCAAGTTTGTTTCAAGGCATACCTGTATGGTCATGTTAGTTTACCATTAGGTTACATGTGCCCTCTGTAATTGTTATATAGTTATCACCAGAACCATCAGTGAACTTGTTCTCACCTATGGCTTTTCATATAATGCTATCTATCACCTCATCACACTGTTTATCTGATTTTCAAAAACAGAAATCCCAATTCATAACCGAAAAACATAACAAAACAAAAATGCAGTCAACTTCCAGACTTCCACAAAAAAAAAAAAAAAAAAAAAAAAAAAAAAAACTAGCCTAACTTTTTTAATGTACATAATGCCCTCACAATAAAAAGAATCTTACATAATCCAATGTGAGACCTACGACAGTATTTTACTATTGCACCTCCGTAACATCATTTCCCTTTAGCAATACTTCTTGCCACTTCCATCTCAACCAATTAAGTTCAAAAGAGTACAGGTGAAGTGCAATTTCCTTTTCTTCTTAATCTTCCATCTCTCTGATGAGATGTGGAGGGATGAAAATACTGGAAAGGCCCTTTAATAGCACACAGAGCGTACAGGTACACAGCACCACTGTTGATAAAAATATTTGTAGCATTCCTGCTCACATGGGGAAGACAGATGTTTCAGACTTTTTTTACATTACAATAATACTTATAGTTTTCCCCAATAACCAATGGTGTAGTTCACATACATCATATTTACACTGCTCATATATACTAGAACTGAAGATTAAAATATGACAAGTCCTTATTTTTAAATATTACATCCTACAGATTTTTTCATCAAGACTACCAGTATTTTAACCAGTGTTACATTCCATAGTCATCATTTCCCGCTGATTCAATTTTTGAAAGAATCTCTCCTCTTCAAACTGTGGCACTAATAGCATCAGAAGAAGTCTATGCTAGATTTGATTCTATTAAGAAAAAGAAGCAGCTGGGGAAACTTTCTTCCAGACCATGTTATCAGTGCCAAAAACAACACTACAGGCCATTGCTGCCCTGCAGGTGGAGGATACAGAATTGGATAGCAAGAATCCAAGAAAGAACTTGATAATAAATAGTCTATATAGTTTCTACCCTACAAAAATTAATTTGTGAGAGTTTTCAGCCTGCCACTGATCTTTCATAACAATGTGTTATTTCCTCTATTCTTTTTTCATTAGCTCTGCATCCATATCTTGCATTCCAGACAGCAAACAGTGCTTTGTAGACATCATAAACAATCTATCCCCTACATGTGGCTTCTACCTGAAAAATTACTGTCCATCAGAAGCTCACCCTGTATAACCTGAACCTTTCATTAACTACATGGTGCCAATGGGTAGCTGTAGACAACACAAATCCTCGCACTTCCCCACATTGTAGAGTAGCTCACCCTCAGGGACCCCATTCCCTAGATATCTATGATAATTAGAATACCTGGGTCCAATACGTATAAGAATTGCAAATAATCTCCACAGAGAATGAGAATCTTCCTCTTGTTCTAGGATTCTCAATTACATGGACAGAAATAATTCAAATCATAATATCCCCAAAATTAAATAAAATTTCATTTCATATACTAAAACATGTCATAATGACCTCTGGCTCATGAAAGTCCCAAACCAGTTGTTTTCCTCAAGTCTCTGTGATGCTCAGTACAAAATCAATAGTCTTAAAGTGCATTGTCACTATTGAGAATTTGGTCAATAACCTTCTTCCAGACTGCTCGGTCTTTATCCAGGCAGTAATTACATTTTTTAAAGAGGACAGGAAAATTCCCACAAACCCCACTGTCACCAAAAGAAAAAAAAATTACATTAATTCTGTCTTAGTACAAAAAGAAAGATTCCCAATGCCTAGATTGTAATCTAATAGAGTGTCGCAGAGTTCAATTCCTAGGCACACGGTCACTGACCTCTGATAAATGTCTGGGGAAAATTTATTATGAAAAACAAAGCAGAGAGAAAAATATAATTGTTTGGGATTCCCTTAAAATCACTTTCCAGGAGATTACATCTGAAATTCAGCACTCTGTTTTTGACAATTCAAGCTTTTACTACATGTATGAATGTCATGCAACTTATACTATAATACACTGACAGAGTAAAGGGCAAAAATTTTATCAAATCAATTTTCTGGGAATTATAATTTTTAAAATCTGAAGTTTCTGTATGGATTTTTTATCCACCAGATTTGAAATTTTTCCATTCATCAAGTATGTGCAAATCAAGTACACTGAATATTTAGGCACATAATTTTTATTGCAAACATTTGTTTTGGTTGCTATATTTTTCATTTCATCCCTTAGGCATTTGTATGTTGTCAAAATATCATAATATATCTGTTATTCCAGGCAGCAAACAGACATAAGGCAATGCAGTTCATGTGGTACAAATGCCAATTAAATACGTGGTAAATAGAGCTGTAGCGTAATCTACGATTTTTATTTAAAATTTTCAAATGTCACACTTGTTCCAATATCTTCATCTTTCAAGATTTATCTTTTCAGAGATTTAGAACAAAACACTTTCTAACAACAAGCCAACTAACTTTTCATTTGGCAAAAGGTGGGGGTGTGGGCAAGTATATCTCCTGAACAGAGGCTATTGAAATATTGGAGGAAAACTATTTCAATATTTAGCTGTTGATTGAAGAAAAATTACTTAATTCTAACTTTTCATTAGTTTTGAATCAGAAGTATTTTTAAGGGGGAAGGGGTGGGGGTTGTGGAGAGATATTTTTTCAAGGTTCCTCGAATTTACTGGGTTATTACCATAATGTAGCTAGACTCCCCCATTTATAAGCAACAAAAACAAATCTTCAAGTTGATGATTTGGGTTGGAAAAAACACCTACAGTATGAAGAATGCCTACTGGTTAGAAACATCCCAGAGTCATTGAGTATGATAAAGCATCACTTACATGTGTTCTTATTCATCTACCTATATAAATCCACAGCAGAGGTAGATTAATGGTAGAAATAACGGGGGAAGGGGGGGGGGACTATTTAACCCACCCACATATTTCAAAGTACCCATAGTTACATTGATCTACCAGACATGGGATAAAAGCTCATTTCTAACAAACAGGTATTCACAACATTTCAATCATAAAACAATGCATAAATCTATCATAAAATAATGCGTAAATATCATTAACTCATGCTTTCTGTCACTATTTTATCTTCTCTAGAGTACTAGCATTGCTACACAGACTATGAAAAAAAATGTTTATTCTTAAATAGAAAACTTGGTGCAAAGGGATCAGAAAAACAAGTCTGCTTCCTTAAGGGAGGATATAATTAAAAACCACACGCACTGCATCAACAAAACAAGTGTCATCAGAAATTGTAAAATTGTTCACATTATGTATCTCTATATTTCCAGTCCTGTTTTGAACCCTTCCTTTTAACCAATGAAGAAAAAAAAAACTAGTTTATGGCACGTAATATTGAAAACACAACAAGAGCCTTTATTCTATAACATATAGTTTGAATTTATGTAAAAGTATCATGACCTTTTTCAAATGAAGGAAAGAATTAAGATTCATTACAACCAATACAGTAGCTACTACATGTACTAGTAGTAAATTTATGTTCATGCTGTTTATCTTTTTTGCCATGTTCTGAAGACTAAAACTCTGTCACGAAGTTCTATTTTTGACTGTTGAAATTCCATAGTAAGCATGAGAAATAACAAGGTGTAAGCTATGTGAGTGACAGCAAAGCAAGACGTAATCCTAGGCGGGCAATGTAGTATAAGCTTAGGCCTAGCTTATGTTATCAGTTCCATATTACATTACACAAACAAATTAAGATGTAGGTTGTCACGACATTCTATATTTGACCACAGCCCCCTTCCTGATGACGCAAAACGTGGTTGCCATTGCATGCAGTTCACATATTATGAATCTGTCCTTTTTGTTCAGGTTAGAAGACACCTTTCAAGTCTTTTAATACAGCTGCACAAACATAATTCACTCTGTCCTTGACGAAATCTTTGAGAAAGGCATTCAGACTGTTTTATAGAAATGGCATCACTAGTTGTACAGTATAGTATTTTTCAATCATCATGCAGTTCTCTTTAAAATGAGATGTGACAAATTTCAAGCAGTTCTAGATAAAAACCCTGCTACAATGGCATTTTTATAAAAAGTTTAAGCTTAATTTTTGCTTCCTTGCTTCTAAAAAATACTGCAAAACAACCGCAAAATAAATCCACTCAGACTCTATTCTCCCACAGTGTGTAAATATCGTTTTTCATGTCATATAGCGAATATCCTGTCCTTTGAAACACACTACCCTTGGGAATGAGACGTATGTTTGATTTCACATTCTGTTGACTCTTTCTTAATGGATCTTTGATTACTAACTTAAATATCATTCCATGAAATTATTTTTTTAGGGAGTGGGGGGGGGGGGGGGGGAGGGTGCTCCCATTCTTCTCACCAATATCACTGCAATAAAAACTTTAAAAGATCTCTAAAATAAACTTACTTGGGGTTAAAATGTCTCTCTCTTTCCTGGTCAGATGCCAGAAGTACATGTATCTCTTCCTTCATCATGTCTACGAAATTAGGCAAAAGCAGTACAGAAAAAAAGCTGCTGGTTTCATACAGCATGAACCCTGAATAATCATTACTATTCCTCAACAATTTTTGTATAAATAATAATAATAATAAACATACATGGAACTTACCATGAGACTTTAAAATATTTCTGACAAGCTGCATGAATGTAGCTTCTATCAATTGCTTTACAAGTTAAATTGACTATTTATCACTGGTTTCATAGAAAGCCTGTTTTAATGCTTTGTCCCCATACCATATGTCCAGGTTCTCCACCACCTAATAGACTGTAAAATGACTACTTTAGTGGGTTCAACAAAACATTTTATTTCAGAATTCCGGTTACAATACTTTGTCTACTATGAAATAGCTCTGAAAATGAAGCCCCTATGCTCTTGTATACTGGATCACTGAACTTAATGAAATTGATAGGATCACTGAACATTTGCGAACCCCAGAGAAAATGTGTAGCAGTGTCATTTGACTGAGAGCTAGATCCTAAGAGGTTTTATTTATCAGTGATAGATTGGATGTGATCACCCTGATGTGAGGTTTCAGGAATTTTACCCTTGCAAGCAGCAAGCCTAGATATTTTCAATCACTAATATAGAAGTGGAAAGAGAAATGCTGGGAAGATGTCACAATCAGCCTGGCCTCACAAAACTTAGGTTGCCCAATCTTCCAGACATATTCTACCAAGAGCCTTGCTTTTTTCTCATTGTGGATCTTTTAAGATCTTTTGCCAATCCAGGAAATAAAAAAAATGACTTATGCTATTGCAACAGTCAACAGTCTTCCTACTTCAACCTCCAAGATACATATAGCTGAAAATAAGTACAAAATTCATCTAAATATCCAAACTACTGAAAAATGGCAGAATAGTACTAATTTATAAAAAAAAAAATTGTGAAAAAATATGGGGATGCCTGTGACTCAGGGAGCATTACATTATCCAACTTCCTGAGGTTTGCACATATAAACCACATTCAGAAATACATCAACACACACTGAACATGCACATAAAAAGAATACATCTATCTTGCTGGTGAAAAGAAGTATGCACTGTGGAGCAAGAATTTTATCACATGTGAACCAGATTAGACCCGTGGTGACCCTGCCAGCCACACATTATTATCACTGCACATCAATACTGCTATTTGAGCTCATATCTCCTTTCAGATGTAAAACAAAATATTCTTGCTTATTTGTCCAAATTCATACACGATGAATGGATTATTTAGCCCTTCTTTCAATTTCACAAAGGTCAAAAGGTTACTGTTCAGAAGTATGCAGTGGTCCAGGTACGGCACCACAGCAGGAAAGATAAACTTTCTCTCATAGCCAGTACCTCTTTTGTTTACCCACTACTGCCCCTGTCTGCTCAGAGGTTCCTCAAAGGTCAGGAAGGCAGACATTAGTGAAAATAAAATATTGCCATCATTCCAGCAGGCTATTAGAACTCAAAATATGTGTCGACCAACCACAGGTTTATGTAAAAATCTGATCCAATGACTTACTGATGGGCTGGTGCCGGAGGTTGGGTTTGGTGGAGGAGGGTGGGGATGGGGTTGTGAAGAGAAGTGGAGGAAAGGCTTGCTGATTTTATATATAAGATATATCTTATCATCACAGGTAGCATGGCATTGATATACTATATCCAGATGTAAAGGTGGTGGAAATATGATAAACCAGGCAGGCACTTCCAGGATGAGAAACCGCAGACAAAAATATCACGATTTTGTTGAAAAAATAACAACAACAATAACAACAACAACTTGGGCAATGGAATTCATCACACAGAAATTTGATGTAAAAATCAAATATCCACCAACTGACCACCATGTGTGTCATAGTCCACAGACTCAAAATAATGATCCATTTCCTCAAAGCCATTACAGCAGCAGAACAACTATATATAGAGGCAGCATTTGAAGACCCAACATTAGAAACAACATAAGGGTCTTTTATTACCAACTAAGACATACTTTAAAATGTGTTTCCAAGTTATTATGAAAATGTCAACTATCTGGCATCATTTACTGCAAATGCTTCGGCTATGTTGGCTAATACATTACTTGGTAAATGACTGTTTGAAGAGGGTCTTCTGAATCAGGTTAATACGAAGTGCATGATATGATGCACCATGTACCCAGAGAAACAATGACAATGATAAATCTAGGGTCAAACAACAATCAATTACTGTAAAAGATATGAGACCACTGTCTTGTTGAACTACAGTCTTCACGTGCATATAACATGACTGAGAATGCTTCAGTGTTTTTTTCCTTGAAAATCTCCTTGTTAACTCTATTCCAGATAGTTGCTTTTCCTAGTAGTTGTGTTATATATGTCAGGTGGAAACACATCAGTAAGAGGTTGCATTGCCAGATGCTCTTCACTGGTACTGAATATTTACAGGTGGTACATGGGAACATTAAAAAAAAAATTCTGTTGCTTTTAATATCGGCCAAATTGGAAGCAGATGCTGGACGTGCTTTTTGTTTTCTCTTGAGCAAGATTTTACCTGGAGATATACCATTAAGGAAAACTTGCCAGTTTTTTCTGCAGCGTTTATATTTTATCTTCAGGCCATCTTCAGCATTTTTCCTCTTTTTCTTGACACTTTCATTACAAGTACCAATTTAGTCCAAGAGAAGTCTCATTACTCTTCAACAAGATATGAATAGATGTTTTTTTTTCCTTTTGTATTATTTTTTTCCTTTAAGGGAGGGAAGGAAGGAGGGAAGTCTTTGGTTGGCAGCTCTGATTATGCTGACTCCTTGTACTTATCATCAATTGTAAATTTTTCTTGATACCTTTAATGATAGTTATCACTTTTTTACCTATAGATGGCAACAGAAATAAATATTCTACAATTTAAGTGCTGATGAAAAGTGACTATATTAGAAAATAAAATCCACATATTACCATTTAGTTTGAACATAAACAATGACAAAACCATTTTGTGTCATACATATCAAGAATCCTTCACCATACAACAACTACATTATGGGTCGCTTTAATCCTAATCTTACGTATCAATATAGGTTATCTATTCTCCTAACAAGCATTTAACCATAAAATCCACTGCACACAATTGCACTTAATGTTTAAAAGGGGTCAATTAAACCAGATTACACGTCCTAAGGTATAAACAACAAACAAGGTACTCTAATCCTAACCTCTCTTCCAAGTCCATCCATTACATTCATAACTAAATAAGACTCTAGCCTAAAACTGCAAAACTTCATGAAGGAGATAAAGCATTAAAATAATTTTCAACATACTAGGAGACCACGGTTCAGTTGAAACTATAAAACCTAATGCTGATAAAAATAATCCCTACATATTGTTGATGGAAGTAATTACATATTTCCAATTGTCTGATTAGAGATTATGGAAAACTCATCCAGCATGCCAAAAATTATAGATGCAAGGGGAGTGAAAGGCATGAGGATCACCACCAACCATGTCTCTTGTTACTTGATTGAGACTGAAAAAGCTATAAATGTGCTGCTTTTCCACCCCCACCCTGCCCCACACTGGATTCTTGTAAACATTCAAGAGATCAACTGAAACTTCATGAACATGACAATCTAAAAGTTTAAAAGCAAAACCCTTTATTTGCTACTTCTTTCATACACCTACACCTGTTGAAATTATATATAACCTTAGCTAGCTGTGCATAAATTAACAGTAGTCATGCACGGGGCCATACAGTTCATTCAAGAGGCTGATGAGACAGAGAGAGCAGGTAATTGCGTTTACCACAAACACATGAACAGCGCTCTGATTTCACTCATTCTCCAAGAAAACAGGACTAAGAGCATTACCATAAAGCTGTAAAGTTAACCAACAATTGATGATTTTAAACTGTTTATAGATCATATATATATAAGTCAAGGCATGGGAGGGGGGGGGAGGTGAATATTAAGTAAAATACTTTTGGAATACAATTTTGATCAGGCTTTTCACATTTTTAATGCCAAATCTCACCAACACCTTATTCTTTAATCAAAAACATTGTAACATCATGTTTGATATTGTCTTGTAAATAGTACATATATCCACTATGAAGTCATTTGTGCTTGTCAAGTCACCATTTCATGGTATTTTTCTTATATCATCATAAATTGTCAAGGAATATCGACTAATGTACAGACTTTTTCTAACTATTGATCAGATGGCTGTACATCACATCTAGTTACTAAACCCAAGGGTAACACCAGACTTCTGATTACTACCCAGGGAGAACAGTCCAAATGGGATTTAACAAGCGTGCAGTTCAATATTATTATGTACAATTGGTTGGTTTTCTCTTCTTAGTTTAAAACCATTGCTGTGTCAATACCTAAGCCCAGACTTGAAATCCCTTCGATTGATCAGAGACATTTATTGTCGCCTTGTATGTTTTGATCTAATGAAGCACTAATGAAGCACTGAGTTATGAGTCTCTTTATGAGAACAATAATTACCAGTGTATGGTTAGCCAAAATGTTAATTGCAGATGTATACGTGTTATTACTTTTGCATTTGTAATGCTCTGCAAATAGCCTGACAAAGTCACCACTGCATGATTTACCTTTATTTTCAAGCTCACCCAGGAGGATGTAATCATGTGGGAAAGTTTCATCAAAATTTAAACATATATTTCTCCACCCACCCCACCACCTATCCCACCTTCACATTCTGAATCTCATGAGAATTGAATGTTTTTCTCAAATACTAAAAGCTGACATTTTTCATTTCTTGATTTAAACTAAAATGTTCATGAAATTCATAGTAAATGAGTCACACTTCACAGTAAATAGCTGTCATGTTGGTTAAATTTAAAAAGAAACATGCACAGGTGCTAAAATTTGACTTAAGAAGGCATATTTGACACTAAATTGTCTTTTTCTAAATATGGAAGGATTTCTGAAAATTGATCAACCATCACAATTTACTCAGTTCAATATTGAAACAACTTTCTCTTTAAAACTATTCAACAATTTGACTGAGAAACTGAAAAACTCCTGCATTGTTTGCAAAAGAATAATGATACAAGGTACAGAAAACAAATAAATCATACCATTCTATTAAAAAATTATCTGAGATATATCATGGGCTTATTTGGACTTAAAAGTAAATATTGCTATTTGACAAAGAAGTATATAAAAGTGTACACTTACTGCAACAAATTCATTCAGCCACATCTTCAGCATTCGCTCAGGCTGAAATTAAACAAGTAAAAAGAAATCAACATCCTCATTTTATTCTAAACCCATAAAAAATTCAAGACATCATACATACTTCACTGCTGGTGATACTAGTAGCACAGATCAAGGCAGTCAACTTTGGCCACTGCATACCTTCAATACAATTCAAAATGTCCACATTAAACGCACTGACAAATACAGCAAAAAATGAATAAAATCACAAAAGAATAAAAAGCATATAGCCAGGATAAAATAATAACAATGAATTACACATGTGTATATATATACATGTTGTACAAATGACATCAATGAGTTAGTACAAAGCGTCCCATGCAAAAAACTATGTATCTATTTATAAGGGGTTTCTACTGCATGCATCATATCTATCCAAACACAATAAGGCAATTAGGTTGGCATTGTCACAGTGAAGCCAAAGACAACTCAAGCCATCTACATTTGCCTTGTAGCCAACTTCATCTTATAAAAAAGGTATATTAAACTACAAACAATTGAAACTTTTACATTTTTCCATTTGTTCTACCATGGCCATCTCTAAGCATTAGATTGCAGTTTTGTTACTTTTCTCTACCATGGGCACTGGCAGCATATAATCATAGCTATACATCCCCCAAACTTGACAAAAGACATCAAAACTAGTTGAACCAACCACCATTACTTCACATAACATTGACTTAATACATTAAGAAAATGGTTAGTTTTACCAATCGAAAAAGCTAAAGGCTGAAATATAAAACCTGCTCAAATTTATTCCAACTTTGTAGTTCTTTCATTGATATTGCCCTCTTTAAATCCACCCCACTTATCTACAACACTGGTGAAAATTCTTTGAAACAAATTTTAAGCCAAACATTAATAAAGCACTTTAAAAGGCACTGCAAAGAGAAATTGAATTTAACTGCTTATTTATCATAGTTGGACTTTAAAAAACTGCATTAAAAAATATAGTTTCTAAGAAAACATACGTGACTTAGTGCTTATAGGGTGAATACTAAAAGTGATAAATAATAAGTTAGGAAAGTACTTAGTTATAAGAGAAAAAATCCCGTGCTGTTATGAAAACACCATTTTCCTGCAAATAGATGGGATCATGTCTGACAACAAAATGCAGGTCCTTGCTCAAAAATTGAAACACTTCAACTGTGTCAGCACATACCGTGAAGTCAGTTAAGCTGGGTCCTTCCCGGGAAAGCTAGAAGACAAACAAAGTATGCTGAAATTACTACAAAAAGGTTAAAGAAACCTCAAGAAAAAACAGATGAGGTAATGGATGATTATGGGTGACAAGAAATCATTAGTAGGTGCTTTATCGGGAAGGTATGAAATTATGATTGGTGCACATATCAGTCTGGTAAGAGTGGATAACTAAACACTAAAGAATTGCACTGATTAGATACCATTTTGGAAATGATGTATTTTATAATAAGGTAATGGCTGCTGGGAAATTAAACAGTATGGGCAGATGGGTAGGAGTGGTATCATAATAACCTGTCCAGTGATATATACTCTGCTATCCTATATTTACTTTCTCTTGGAGGTCTGGACAAGAGCAGTTAGCCAACAAATTTGGAACAGTTACTACAGAATGCCCCGAGCTTCAGTTCTGATGTATGCCAGCTTCTTCATTTTCAAATCTACACATATGTGCGCTTATCTGCATCTGACCGTCGCTGACACTAGACTCAAGTTTTCCAGGACGATCACAAATACATATATTTAATAATCAAATACTAAGTTTCCGTAAAAGACCATGACCATTAACACACCCACTAAACTGGTGCTGCCACCTAGGTCATAGAAAGTTGGGAGCAGGTCCCACTGCACACATTTTAAGATGGCAAACTTGTCGGTCAGAATATTGTTAATATTACAACTTGTCTTGAAATTGGTGGCAAATAGTTATGCTTTATGGCTTTCAAATCAAACAAAAGAGTCCATGTAATATGCGTCTCTGTCTAGTGAACCTGCATATAACAAAACTCTTTACAATGTCTGAACTGTATAAAACAAGCACTGAGAAAGTGACGTTAGTTTATTGTGTTTCTGTCTATTGAACATGCACATTATAAAACTAATGACAATGTCCGAATTGAATTAAACGAGTACCATCAAATTGTCTTAGTTTATTGCCTTTTTGTCTGCTGGACATATAACAAAACTATTTAAAACAAAGCACTGTTTATACATGACCCATGACTGACAGATACATGGGGAGTTCGCTGAAGGTCAAATCCCGATAAGCCAGCACGTGAAAATTTAAATACCAAGAAGCTAGTCCGCATTGGGTCTGAAACTCGAGCAATTAAAGATAAGATTAGGCGAGCAAATGCTTCCTGAGAGACATTCTCAGGAGATTTAAATTCTAACATAAGATCTATTGGCAAAAATGACAAATAGACAATAAAATGTAGATAATCACACTACAAAATGACTGGATACATAACAAAAACTCATCTTATGTCATCTCACCAAATACAATTACACTTTATATTGCACAGCAAGGCTAAGTCTCCAAATCACTGCTGTCATATCAATATAAGTAGTAAATCAAAGGAAATTTGCAGAGTGACGCTAGCAATGGAGTGAAAACATGTGGGTGAGGATGGGAATGGCTGATACATTATGAAACAAATCTCAATCTATTTTAGCTTAATAGAATACGGTAATAAAAATGAAAATGAAATCATACTGCTTCATTTCACCTGAGATATCATAAATCACTGGTAAATCAAAAAGCCAAGCGTTAATTTTTACTGACAATTATTTTATTTAGAGGTGATTGCCTTTCTATTTACATACATGAAAAACAAAATTAAATGTATAAGAACAGATAAACAGGAATTAAGAACAAGGATTTAAAAACTAATAATGTGGCAGATTCTTTGACATGAATTCATTTAAAAAGATTATGGCACATGTGGTATCCAGGTTACGTAGCACCACCATGTAATTACCTCTTAATCCCACAAAAAAAGTTTGGTCAAAGATGTTGAAATCCACAAGTACCTCTAGAGAATATCTAAAAAATATTGAGTTTCCCCCTTGTTAAAACAGGTTATTGTTCTTACATTGAGTATTTCCTCGTATCAAACATAAACAACCAATATAAAGCATTATCTCTGCATTTAGTTTGTTATCAAAGGGGAGAACATTGTCACCTAATCACGATGATGAATACACATTTGAGTAGGTGATTGTCAGGATAAAATGGAATGACCTGTGGTTAGCCAATGACCAATGTCTTTAAAAAGTGGCTGCTGATAACTTGATAGACTTAGGTCTTCCAAAGCAAAGTTTATAGATTAATACAGCGAATATAAAAATAAGTCTGTTCTCCCATCAGCTTGTTACCTGTACTCAACAGCACTTTCGCAAATAGCACACCTTTCTGTTCACCTGTTCTAGAAATGACATTTGGATTCTAATTATGTGGGATATCAAGTGATATAGTTTGGGACTGTAACATTAATAAACCATCTGTACATCTATTGCTAAGTTCTTTTCATTTCTTTTACTTCCTATCGCTTCTTATCATTATGCTAAACATCACAGACAGAAAATGACTAGCTTGTTGAACATTTAGTACCATGAAGTGACTGTATACTTTGGCTGAAGAATATGTGCAATGTTCATGAGATTTAACCCACTGCATTGAGTGATCTATCAATAGCCAACTCTAATAAAAATGTGCCAACACTGCTGGGACTGGCTTAACACTGAGTGATACAGGTTCTTAACTGCTGTGCTTGTAATATAAAGAGGTCTGGTACTTCAACAAAAAGGGCCATTCAATATTTGCACTGGTCTTACCCGCACAGGTCAAGTGCAGGAGAAAATTGACGTTATGACCAACTTCTACACCACTACTTTGATAAATTCACATTAAAATAAACTCTAAACTGATTACAAATGCAAAATACCAATATCCATGATAATTTGTGTCTTATTTAGAACAACAAAAAGGTCAATTTGAATATTAACTACAGACTGAAATGAATCTTCTGAGTGGAGAAGATATACAGGGCTTTCAAAATAACCTGCACATTTTACAAGAAGATATAACTAACATTTTATTCATCAAACTGTGAGAGGGTGATATTATATATCATCTGATAAACCAATTGATAAACGTTTTCCTTTGTGCTGAATATCAAAAAACAAAATCTCACCAACAGCCCACAAATGATATGATATGGAAAACATGACTCCATGCTTTGTGGTCTGCTTGGCACAGAGCTACAAACACTTAACATGAACCACAAAATGTTATTCTAATTCAATAAAAATAAAAATCTTGACTGGCAGGTAATACAACTAGCCATCAGAGACATACACTGTACAACACCAAAGGGGGCTAAAACACAGCTATGCAAAATTAAATCCATACAAACATTTTAGGATGCCTTAGGCAACAAAAAGGGAAATGATATTTTATTTATAGTGATATCTGAATCCCTGCCACCACTGGTACATATCAACCTAACCTATGCTTGCTCTCAGAACAACCTTCTCAATGGTGACTCTACAAAATGAACAACACAGTGCCCTTATTTCTGGCACGTATTTTCCACCACAAGCATTAACAATAAATTCTTTTGTACAGACATGCAATTCATCATTTATCTGTAGCAGAAACCTATGAATCTATACTGTGGTAGATAGCAAGCTCCCAGGCCATAAAATATGCCAACAATACGATGTAAGACTCAAATATACTGAATAATAAAGGAAAACCAATATTTACAGCAAGACTCAGAAAGGGGAATTTATACCCTGAACCTGTTGGTTTTTTTGTTAACCTGGTTGGCCAAGAATCAACTGCTTTATTTCTGACCAAGACATTTTCTTTCTGATCAATGACAGAACAATTTCCAATGCTTTAAATGTATGCAGGTGGCCTACTTAAGGTAATACTGTCAAGGAATTATCTGAAGTCTAAATAGATATAGTGTTTCAGTTCACATGCAATGTTTAATAAAATGATTGCATACCCTGTATTGATTTTATGCCATCAACAATAATGGTACACATTACGAGAAGCAACAATATATAGTAAACGGAGTCGTGCACACAAACAGCAAAACCAGTACGTGTATTTAACAGTTTGTTTCAAAGTGTTTCATCAGCTATGTAATTTCAATAGAAAGATAAAAGTTTCTCTCTACAATACATTTAGAAATGAACTGATTCCTTACCAGCCAATATTCTGTCTATTTACAGCCAGGCTTCAGGGAATGGGGTGGCAAAAGTGGAGGGGGGAGGGAGAAATTAACTGAATGACAACTTGGAGGGGGTAGTCTATCTCACCTACCACAGCTTCACATTGACAATATAACTAGATTTCCATTATACCCTTAAGAAGCCCTGACAAAAAATACAGTTGAGGTTATAGTTATCCTACTTTAGAAGAACTGTACCCTTATTGTTACAACAGGGTGCAGAACTTAATATTTTTGCAAAGTTGTACATGACAAAGTAGACCTTACAACAGAATAAGCTACTTGTCAAGTGGGTCTGTAGAGGTCCACAACAGAAATGCACTTCAGTTGTAGCATTCACTAATGGCTGCAGGTGTTTGATCAACACCCCAAAATGGTGTATAAACTGACCTAGTCCAACATCAGCAAGATTTCTAGGGGGTGTGTTATGAGATGGTGTGAAATAGAAGGGGTTAAGGGGTGGGTGGGTGTTTATGCCTCGCCATATGTCTGCATTATGACTTTGTGTAAATAAATATTGTAAACCATTAGCATCAGCCGGCCGTCATTGTGCGAAAAAAACTGAGTGCAATGTGATCTAATGTAGTGCCAAAAACCAAGTTTAAAAAGTTAGGCAAAAGTGAGAAATAAATTTGTAAGGGCAACACTATGAGTAACTAAAGTATACCGACTTGGCAGCTTCATAGTTTCATAACGTAACGTGGGAACAAGCCGGTGAGCGGGCACCACTGGGCAAAATGATTGAGTGTGGGTTAATTTTAACATATTCACGTGAAGCATAGCCACATCTCAGATCTTGTTACAACGGCTATTACATGCACAGTGCAGGAAGACTGTTCAATACTCACATCTTCAAATATTGACCCCACATTAGCTGTGATCAGCATCACTTTGGATGTCAAATCCGTCGTGTGCTCAAGTAAGGGAGCCATCTCGACTCACACGCCCGCGCTCGACTGTGTTTCAGGGATGCAAGATCACTAGTAATGCTTTGGTTCTGTTTTCACGTTTTCGAGGCCATAGCCGAAGCAACTTCCGTAGGAAATCCTAGAGGAAACTGAGGAATTTTTCATAAGAAACAGCATCCCTGCTTCCTCCAGCAGATCGACTGTGCGAACATACACACAGATTGCTGACGTCAAACGAAATGTGAATTTTGCCGTGGTAACAAATCGAAACTAGGTCAAGCAGAGGAGGAGTCAATTTCCACCACAACTAACACAATCACTCTGACCACTTGAACGAGACATGTTCATTGTGCTTGAGCATCCAATGTGATGTGGATGTGTATATGAAACATAATAGGCCATATTGTATTCTAGCACTTCATTTTATTGTCCAGTGTAAAGTACACAGCAGTTCATCGTAAACTGAAGCACCTGCAATAAGTAGCCCAACAGCAACCTAACACATTTTATCATGTTTCTGGCAGACCCCATTAAAAAACTGAAATGTTATCGTTCATCAATTTTACATAAAAAAAGTCAATTTGAGAATGCATTTATTGCTTGGTTCGTCCACCACCAATATTTTACATCTTACATCCCATACCAACAAAGATTTATATCTATTGTATTGAAAAACAAAATTAAATATCTCACCAAAATTTAAATAACAATAAAACAGAAGCACACATTTCAAACCACATTAATATGTTACAGCACATTAGGCAAAATTACTTAACTTGACTAAATTACTAAATTTGATGGTGCATGTGTATAATTGGGAATTGTGCATTACACTAACATTTTAAGATAATTTTATTTAACCTAAATATTGAGCACCTAAGGAGATTTTTGCAAAGTTCAAAACACAACCATTTTTATTTACTGAAAGAAGTAACAGTACCATTATATTTAGAGTTATTGGATTCAAGTACCTTTGTAGACTTATATTGCCATTATGTCATATTTACTATGACAGAGTATGTAACAGCCGAACATTTCAAACTTTCTTAAGGTAAAGTTTAACCATTACTTAAACAATATACTTGTAACTATGGTATTCAAACTAATGTTTTGAGTAACAAAACTTCAATATCATATTACTGAACACAGTTTGTGAAAATGTTAGACATCTACAGTAGAAAGCTTATGGAAAAAAGACAGAATTCAATTCATAGCAGTATGATTAAAGTGATGGCATAGCTAAGTATGCAAAGAGTCAAAATGATCCCAAAGAAAACATGACCCCAATGTACATACATTGTCTGCCATGCTTTTCTTTGTCAAAAGGGCCAAAACATCATGCTGTACAGATAAAATTGTGTTAATTCTTTTTAGAAACTCTTTCCTTGTTATTATTTTTATTAACCAATTCTGCCATTATCCCCTGGTTATTTGTAAACCTTTGCGCACTAAGCTAGGTAACAATTGTGCATATCCTTGGCTTATTACAAAGTAGTTTACAATCTTTTGCTTTGTGAGTCGATTCTCAGTGGCTTTATCATCCGATTTCTGTACCTTTTTCCAATCCTTCATGATAAAAAAAATATTTTAAAGCTTAGAGCAGTTAGATACCAACTGTCTTTGATGGCAGTAAATGTTATCACTGTACAATGAATAGAAACAGCTAGTCATGTTTCAGCAGTTTGCTGTAATGCTGCTGCTGTTTTTGGATCATGTCTGGCTTTGGTTTTGTGCGCTTTAGCTGACCATCCCTGTAAAATAGAAGCCATTAAATTTATTGGTGTTAAAAACTATTTCTTGGAGTTTTTATTTTATTTATTTATTTGTAATAAAATCCAAAACTTCTTGATATAAGTTTTAACATCTTTGGGTGTACTTGTTCCACAGCTTTAACAATAAGGGTCAGTTGACATATTTTATAAGATTGTGGATTTTTTTTTTTTTTTTTTTTTTTTTTTGCTATTGGCTAATCACTAAAAAGATCAACAGCAGAAAAAATAAAGGTTTGGAGTTATTCTTTTACTCCAAAATATAATGCCTGTGTGGCCTTCATTTATATGAAATCAAAATGTAGGTAAATTCTAAGGTTAAGTATAAAGGTTATCATAAAACAAATAAATGACAATATTCACCATTCTAAGTCTACTAGACCACCTGCTTGGGCTATCAACTGCTTCACTCTATTGGCAAACTGTATGGCATTTTCATCTTCCTAGAGATACGAAAAATATGCTGTAAGATGAATATACCAAAATGTGAACTGAACTATTTTAGTTTCCCACAGTTACATACCCATTTTCTTATCATTTCAGCAAATAATAATTTGGCTTTTGGATATTCAAATCCGGATTTTTTCTTTTAAGTTGAGCCACTGATGAAACAAATATTGCACATCACATAAATCATTCCACAAATTCACATGTTTCTGTAGGTCACAATATCTGATGAACAACTTTTGTGGAACCACAGTGGAAGTAAGATCTAGTTTATTGTAGGGCATGTATCTTGAAAACTTATCATCCAAACCAATAAAGTTTAACTTAAGTAAACAAATCAAGTAGCCCTTACTCTCTTCTTGACCGGTGGCAAGTACCACACGTCACACACTATGGCCCAGCTGGACATCATCATTAAGATATGCTTGACCATGCCCTGTTTACTACTATTCCAAAACGTGTCTGCAAATCGCAAATCATACTGAAATAATGGAGAAAAAGAATTATACTATTGATAGGAAGTGTACTGTGATATATGAATGATGTTTCATAACATAACATGCTTTACCAAGAACATGATTTAATCAAACTAAATATCAACAAACTGAAAGTAAAAATGATCTGTTCAATGCCCGACGGTTCATTTATTCATGTTCAGTGGCTCATTTATTTGTGTTATAATACATACTTTAATAGCGATTGGAAAAATTGTGCACCCCACTTCAAAGCTCCCCTTTTTGAACATCATAACTGATGTGTTATTTATACATGTCCCTGTGAAAAAATAAAATCAACAGAAATGTTAGCAAATCTGAAAACTTCATAAAAACAACTTGATAAAATTAAGCAGAGTTAAAAGTTAATTTTAAGTAGAAAAGATAGAATCATTTTATTTTTTTATCTTCAGAAGTTACTTCTAAAAACATTCCCTGTTGCAAAAGGTTAACTATACAATTGGGAACTGTGCACTACAGTAAAGACAACAATTTTATCATTTAACAGCAAAACCTATTTTACCCTCTGGAAAAATAAGCACTGGCAAATTCTCTGGATCACTGACATGTTCTTGCAGTCTGAAAAAAATGGAGTTTTTTGACATGACTCATGTATAACAAAATATGCATGCTAAGTTGAATGTGGCACTGATGGTTTTTAAACATGATTAATGGTCAAGATATGATCAATTCTTTTCTTTTTATCTAATTCAATAAAAATTTCCTAAGTTTACCTTCTAGCTACTGCACTTCTATCTCTGACTTCTGATCTTTCAAACCAAATGTGACTTGTAGCTCTAGACAATGCTCTCTGCAGTAGCCCCAGGAAGCCCCCGTGTGACTGACCAACCTAGAAATAATAACCATAGTTTTTGATAAAAAGAATGTGGTTGAGGGGTAGAGGGATAGCATTTTCCATTCACTCAATCATAACCATTGATAAATACTGCTAAAAAATACCTTACATTAAAATCTACTCAAAATTCAGCTTGTTTTTAAACCTTTCAATTTCATATTTTCTTATGGTAATAGACTTGTTGACATCATGCTCAATGACCTTGGATCCTAAATGAATACAGGCTTTTATTGACACTATCATTGAGTGACCTTGGAATTTATCATATTATGACTGGAAATACATTTATGTCCAACATCCTTGTGAGGAGCTATTTGTTAACCCAAAGTATAAAACTGATTACACGGTCTGTGAATAACTGTGTTTACTGCATACAGACACTGAGCAAGTATAAAAACATTAGTGGGTATCTATACACTAGGTATTAAACTAACCATAGCATAGCAATTATCTGTGGCAAGCACCATCACGTCAATGGGGGAAGTATGATTAGCTACACAAATGCCACCTCCCTTGGCTTTATTTTCACTGAAAAGACACATAAAATGAACCACAAATGTGCTGAAATAGGCTTCTCTATTCATTGAAAGGTTCCTAAATAGATGCCTGAATTGCATTTTATTATTTTTCTGCTTTTTTTTCAGCGATTTATCTAAATACTCACCAAATAAATATCAGTTAATTTGTGTTTAAAAAATTAAGATAAGCAAGGAAGTAAAATTTGGTTAACATATTCAATGTCTCACCTGTTGTGGAAAGTAATAACAGCAGAAAAGGCTCTACATAATATACGGTAACACATGAGACTGACATACTGGTTGAGTATCTTCTTAAACCTAGATTGGAAAAAAAGAAATTTTATAATCCATGCACATCATACTGTCACTAAATGTTTTAATTATATCTTACAGGCTATAGCTGTTTCCCTAGTCTACTGACCTGTGTATTGTGCATCAAATACATCATGGGACTTACCTGTTCTTTGGTAAATATCCAATGAAGGCTGTACTAATAATCAACCATGCAATACCAATTACAGCTAATATTATTCTGAAATGTAAAACATATAAGGAATTCAACTTGAATTTCAAGCAAATCATATATACATATATACATATAATATCTGTATTACTTTTGAGCATAAAACTAATATGCTTCAATGGTAGGACACATAGCTCATATTCAAACTTTAACTAACTTATTCCCTCCAATAAAGTAGAATTTTAACCAGCAGTATGATATACAATATTATTTTCCTTCATTGACTGGACATAATGCATTATGACTGATAAAGGCAGATATGCATGCAATATTAGTAGAGCATTTATCTTGATTCAGCTGACTGTCTCATTCACCTAGACAATGAATGACCAACATACCTGAATGGCAACAAGAAAAGGTATCTAACATAAACCCCTAAGCCCCAAAGGACAGTCAGGCGAACACTGAAAAGACCAAAAAATTCAGTTTCTGATTAAGCACTCTTGACTTTTCTCAATGCTACAGTTTTTATTTAAGTTCTCTTAATTTCCCAATGACAAAAAACAATCTACTTCAAAAAGCTTCCTATTAACTAGAGGATCAGAGAGGCGATACCGCCTCCGAATATTGTACCACCAGCTGGAGCAAGCGCATTCGTATAGACCCCCACATACACAAAATAAGGGACACAGCCACCAGTCTTGTGCTTGACAAGCTGTAAAAATGCAATCAACAAAAATTTTCAAAATATGCAAAAAATATATATGACTAAAAATGGTACAATCAAAGTTAAGTTCATCGTAAGGTAGGTCAAAGGTCAAATCCAAGGGTATATTTGAAATCTAATATGACTTTTGGAAAGCCGTCTATAGAAATTTTTCCCATAACTCCTTCCGTAGGGTAGATAATTAGCATTTAATTTTGCCATTTTTAGACAAGGGTGCATTGTAATGAGTGCCACACCCAGACCCCAATACCGACAAAGCCCAAATTTTACGTGGAACGAGTTGAGATTATAGGTGACCTAAATCCATGAGATGGGTACGGGGGCCCTTACCGTCTAGGAGGAGAAGCGGTAACGGTAGCCGTCCGGCGGAGCCGGCGGAACGATCCGGACGGGACCGAAACCATGTGTACCGCCAGCGCTAACGCTGGTGGTACAATAATGGAGAGAAGTTCAGGCAAAAGAAAAAAATATATTCCCAGTATTAAACAGAACATTTAAGTTACCCTATTTAACTGACATATCTTACCAAAATGTTAACCCTATTTAACTGGGTATCTTACAAAAATGTTTACCCTATTTAACTGACATATCTTACAAAAGTGTGCACACACAACCTACCTTAGATATTGATAATTGTTGTTTGTTCTGGACAACAAATTCCATGAAGGAAGCTCTAAAATGTATAGATAAATCCCATCAAAAAGTACTCAATAATGACATTACCTTTTTAAATATCCAGGGCCATTTAAGACTTAAAAGTCAAAAATATACCAACAAATCTTTTGGAAGTTTTCTGGATAATCAATAATGGAA
This sequence comes from Lingula anatina, assembly GCF_051362555.1. Lineage (NCBI taxonomy): Eukaryota > Metazoa > Brachiopoda > Lingulata > Lingulida > Lingulidae > Lingula > Lingula anatina. The sequence continues at coordinate 42,452,857 of NC_141767.1, forward strand.
AATGCTTTCTGAGTACTAGTACACAAATGTTATAAATACTGCCAAATATTCACCTTCAGAACTAAAACATTTTGTTACTTCATCTTCAATTATGGCCTGTAAAACAGAAATGAAAGTAACTTATAAGCTTTTGAGAATATATAGCTGATCTGATGACTATTTAAACAAGGCAGCAAAGCTGTCAAATGTACAGACAAAAAACAGAAAAAAAAAAGATGCAAAATAGGTCATTATGTCAATTTTGATGCAATAATAAATGCTTATAATAGCACAGTCAGTCAACACTGATTTTTAATCATGCACAACAGGTAACATGGTCAATAACAGGAGCAGATTCAGAGATATTTTCTGACAGTATTCCAAAGTATCTTTGTTGATCCATCTTCCATTTTGATAGTCTTCCAACAGAAACCCGTTAATATAAACTGTAAAATCTGACTGTCTTCCAGGAGACCCAGAAGATGGTCTTAATCCACCCTTTCAATAAGATTACAATGTCAGGACCATGAGAGTTAAAATTCACATGATGAAAGTCCCTATATATGAAAAATGATGACAGTGCATAAAATAATATTACATCGTGTTTAAAGACATAAATACCAATACAGCTGCTTATGTGGAAATACTGAAAATGTGCACAGCCTCAGGTGGATGGGAGTTAAAAATCACATCTTAAAAATGCCAGTGTTGGAGAAAAAATTAAATAGAAACAACAAAAATATAATTCTAATGAAGCTGTTATTCACTGCTTCCTTATTATGGACACTATGTTATCTAGCAGAGAGCTTAACAGGGAAATATCAACAAGTGTGCTTTATGAAATTTCAATTAATGGCTACTTAATTAGGTAAATGAGTTTATAGCACTGAAATTAGCCTTGTGAATACCCAAGGGGAATTAACAGACTGACCACACAAATTTGTCTATCAAAGGTCTTCAGGCCCATAAGTCACACCTTAAAGTCATAATAACTCTTCATTTTGGCCAAAAATTGGATTTTCCTGGAGTAAACGGCAATTTTCCCGTACTTACCAATGGTCAGCGACCCCATTCCTGCATTCAAAGTTAATCCAGGGTTTTTTTCCTAAACGTACGGTTTTTTGTTAAAATCTCTTAAGAGATTTTAACTGACGGAGCTCTCTCTGACATCGCATAGTCACTGTTGACCTACTTAAAACCGCGGGAAAAGCAGACAACAACAACACTATATAAGATTCATGAGATATATTCGTCTTTTTGTTAAAAATACATAATATCCACAATGTGTGCCGTTCTGGGCTTTTTATTATCCGACACACTGTACAAAAACTCGCAACTTACGTCTGCGTCCGCATTAATGCGTTTGGCGCCATATGTTATTTTGGTCTCGAATGAACGCGAGAATCCGCGTGACACCATTACGTCATTAGCAACGAATGCCTTGATGCAAGCTTCGAAAGCCCTATTGACAAGCACAGATTTTAGTTTTACTACAATAACGGCCGTTTTAGTGGTAAAATACAATAGAATATATTTCCATGCGTTGTTTACAATGTATTTCATGCGGAATTTTGAATCTCAAAGGAAGAGTTATTATTGCTTTAAGAAAAGCAGAAAACAATAATGCACAAAAACAGGAGACTGCCCAATTCTGATGCAATAATACATTATGTTTAACTGCACAGTCAACATAAAATTTTAATTATGCACAACAGGTAACGCTGATGAATATTAGAAAGTGCCAGAATGAGAAAAATGAAAATTTCACAAAAAATGCATAAATTTAATAAAAATGATGACCCAATTGACCTGGCTTTCTAATTTGAACTGCATGCCAATCCTAAAAATCGTACTTATAAGTTAAATATAATAATAAGTAACACAGTTTTCTTTTCATAATGTTTGCAGTAGCAGTGCAAAAAGATTATTGTCAATTTTGATGTAACATTACATAATAAATTATAGAATAATTATCACCAATTTTTGATTATTGACTATAAATAGCATGGACATGTAGAAAATTTGATTACCATTAGGCTTCATGTCCATGGGAGCTCTGAGTCCCACAATGAATATGCCAAAAAGATAATGAATATTTCACTAAGTGTTAACTTCCAGAAAAAGAAGCCAATTAGACTGCTTTTCCAACTCGGGCTGCATTTTAGTCCTGTGTTTCTTTTTTGAAAGTTTGACAGTAATAAGTAACACCGTTTTCCCATAATGGTCATCATGGCAGCAGCACCAAATATTGTGTTTTCTTCTATTTTGATGCAACATTACATAATGCTTAACAGCATAATGACCATCAATTTTAAATGATAAAATATACGTGTCATGGATTTTCAGAAAATGTGACTAGCAAGGGTCTTCAAGCCCGTGGAGGTTCTAAGTCGCACCTTGAAAATGTCAATAAGTGAAAAATTAAATTTTCACAAAAAACTGTTAAATTGCCAGAAAAATTTACCAAACAGACTGCATTGCCTACTGAGGCTGTATGTTAGACCCATGTTTCTTTCTTGTAAGTTTGAGAACAGCAAGTGACATGTTTTCCCTTAAATGGTCATCATAGGAGCAGTGCCCTAAATAGGGGTTTCTTCAAATTTTGATGCAACGTTACATAATGTTTAACAGCATAATAACCATCAAATGTTTTTAATAAAATATTAGTAACATGGACATTCAGAAAACATGACAAGCAAAGGTCTTCAGGCCCATGGAACTTCAAAGTCACATCTTGAAAATGCCAAAATGTAAACAAGACAGCACTGTCCTGAAATGGGTTTATTTCCATTTTTAACACTTTTTTAACATAAAACAAAATAAACATTTTACTGCCATTTTTATATGACCAACTAAGAAAATTGATGAGATGGGAAAAGTATCAATAGAACAGTGTTAAATGTCCAATTTCCTCCATTCTGAGATTCTGAACATAGTGGATGATTGAATCGACAAACTGCAATGATATGAGTTTATTTCCATTTTTGACACTTTATTACACAATACATGATAACAAGTTTACCATGTTTTTTTACATAATCAACTAACAATGTTGTAAAGATGCAGGAAATATCAAACAAACACTTTTACGCATCTAATTAGTTCAATAATGAGACTGTTAACATGCCTAATAATTGAATCTGAGGAAATGTGAAAAAACAGTATAACTTCTAAAATAATGGCCCGATTATGCTGATTTTCGAACTCAACCTGCATTTTAGTAAGATTGACCACTCCTGTGAATATAATGCCAATTGGCCAATCCGTTTTTCTTATATTGTGTTATCAGTGTTGCATTTATATTGAAAAGTGAAAAAACAGCATAAATTCCCTAAAAATGGCCCAATCATGCTGATTTTCGAACTTGACCTGCGTATTAAGAATTTTCATCAGTTCTGTAAGTTTCAAGCCAAAAGGTAAAATGGTTTTCCACTTACTGTGTTATCGGTGCTGCATATATGCTGAAAAAGTGAAAAAACAGCATATATTCCCTAAAAATGGCCCAATCATGCCGATTTTCGAACTTGACCTGCATATTATGAATATTCATCAGTTCTGTAAGTTTCAAGTCAAAAGGTACAATGGTTTTCCACTTATCGTGTTATCGGTGCTGCATATATGTTGAAAAAAGTGAAAAAACAGCATTAATTCCCTAAGAGTGAACCGATCATGCTGATTTTCGAACTTGACCTGCATATTATGAATATTCATCAGTTCTGCAAGTTTCAAATCAAAAGGCAAAATGGTTTTCCACTTATCGTGTTATCCGTAAAAGTGCACGGCGACGGCGACGACGGCGACGACAGATGCAGATGACGGCTATATGTACAGACACATCTGTGTCTGTACATAAAAACAACACCCATGATCTGATGACAATTAAAACACAACATACATGACTGTTTTAATTTCAGACAAAGAAGGCCTTTTCAGATAACTATGAATAAGTTACAGATCCTCTACGTGAATAACCAAATAGGCATGCAATACATAATTCATTTGCTGAAATGTATACTGCAGTAAGATGTTTGGCAGGGTTGGATTGGGCAAGGGCTGGCTTCAGAGAGGAGTTTGGATATTTTCTTACCTAATCAACCTTTCAAATATGAAATGCTCATTTTTGAAGAACATTGCTGACAATATTTTAAGACTGCATGAGATTAAGTAGTGATTTCTTACACACAATTGCATTTGTGTTAAAAAATATACTGCCTTCCCTTATATTATCCCAGTTCATTTGATTGATAAGGAAAGACTTACCTCTACACCACTTTTACAGAAGTACATTGTATCTGTGAGTTGAAATTCTCTCTGCATGGTCTCTACAGAACGGACGTTGGAGATTCTAATTCCTTCGGAAGCTCTTAGTGGCATCTCTCTCTCTATCACATGCATTCCTTAAAGCAGAATTTGCAACAAAGTGAAATACATTCAAAATGAATATTACTATAAAGGTTACCATTATGAGTCTTATAGTTTTGTGTGTGTGTGTGTGTGCGCGCGTGCGTGTGTGTGTGTGTGTGTGTATGTACACAAGTACATGCATGTGTATGTGTATGCACACCTACATATGTGTATCTCATATAAGCTTCAGAAAAAGCATTTTAGTCAGGCTTTGAACACTGAAAATGAATTCAAAGAATAAAGTGGAAGTAACTCCAAATGTTTCAGTCATGGTGACATTCACGTACATAGTACTTGTTCACATTGTGCCCTATATGTCACCGTTAAGCATTATCAGATAATGATACTGAAAATAAACATTGGAGATAGCTGCATGTCTGTAGTAAAACTTCCTAAGCAGACATTTACTAAGTTGTTTTATTAATAGTACATGTCCCCCACACCAAACAAAAAAAAAAGATAAAAAGAAAAAAAGCAGCATAGCTGTCAAATGTACAGACAAAAAAGTAAAAAGTGATTCACAAAAAAAGGTTACTTAGTTGATATGATGCAACATTATAAAAAGCTCAACAAGGTTATCACCACCAATTTTCATAAACCACTATTTCATTACCTGATTCCTCAGACTGAACACAACCATTCCCAGACGGTGCTTTTTTGTCTTCCTCACCAGCATGACCATCTTCTCCTAATTCCTTACCGGTTTGTTCCTCTGCAGAATCCTGAATAAACCCTTGTTTGTGCTCTATCTTTTGTCGTCCATACTGAAAAATATCCCATATACCAAGTAAACACAATGCAAACAAAGTTAATCACTTACAATATTAAAAGGTTTTACTTTTCTTCAGCTTTTCATCTTAAGAAAGAATTTCTAAAAAAGGCTAAAATTATTAGCATCTATCAACACAAGTGGTTTGGCTGCTGTAGATTTCACTTTCAAGGTCAAAATAAATGATTTCAAGAAGTAATCAGAAATCATTTTGCAAGTGTTTTAGATTCTTGTCAGTCGCGATTTGATAATACTTACATGACGGGTAAGTTTTGACCCTGATAGTGATATACCAGGGTTAGTTTAAAAAGGGTTACTGGGGTCTACTGCTAACAATTAAACCCAGTTATTATATAAACTGCAACTTATAAAGAATCCCTGGCAATTTAGCCAAATGCTAAAACTAACTTAAATTGGCTAAATGAAATAGGGCTGATTCGACTTATTTTAGTCAATTTTAAACCATTTGGAGAAAAAAATGAGGAAAACGTAGCAATTTGGCTAAATGAAAAAAATTGCTAACGCCACCCCAGAATCCTCGGTTTGTCATATCATTTCATCCTAGGACATGTACAATTTAACACAAAAAGTGAAAACATCTTTCCAAGACTACACAAGGCCAGGGTGTCAAATAAACAACTGTATCATAATTTGATCATGCTTCTGTCACTCTGCCCTGCTTATTCCATGCATGCACTCACATGTGGCACTTTCTTTGGGTCCAGATAGATAAAACTGTTCTACATAGTAATTCATGAATTTTTCTGTTTAACTCATTATCGCAGGTTGAACATTTACTTTTTCTTTTGGACTTCTCCAACTGACTGAGTGCACACACTAAGACAAAAGAAAGCTTTCTTTTAAATGGAAATAATAACAGAACAAAATCAAGTATTTCAAGACAGGACAACATCTTTAAATAAAACATATCTAATTTAGTCTTACACAAAAAAAGTGGTCTTAAATGAATATATATATATATATATATATATATATATATATATATATATATATATATATATATATATATATATATATACTATAATTTTTATAGGTCTATAATTTTTAAGGATTTCTGAAAAATCTGTGTGGTATGTATTTTTGCGGCAAAACTCTTTGTGCTCTCCCTTCAACTTGCATACACCATATGAAATAACATCTAATTTAAAAAATCTGAAAAACAAATCAGGAAAATAAAAAAAAAAACTGCACATCTGTCCTAAATTCCAAAGTAAGTAAAAACCACTGGTGACAGCGTCTCACAAATCACACCCTGCCAATGACACAGTAAATAGTTCAACTTTCAATCCTCTTCAATATCACATAACTTATCTTCATTATATAGCAATGAGACATTATTTATAAACTGTATGAAAGTACTCCCCACCCTCACCCCACCCTTTCTTTAATGCAGTTATGTTGACTTAATCAGTTCTGCCATTCACATGAATGGGACTGGCAATTTAATGGTTTTTTGATGTGCTTATAAGAAACTTCAAACACTGAAAAACCTGAAAGCAAATTGCAAAACTGATTTATTTGAATATAAAAGATACTCACCAAAATCACCACATCACTGAATTAAGAATAGCATTTAATCAAAGATTTCCAAGTTTGGGAGCACAAAGCATAAGTACCATTTGACCTTCAAGCTTCATGTTACAGGGAGCATTTTTTTCTCTTTGTCTGAAAGTATCCCTGAACACTCCTTACTATTCACAAAATTTGTTTATGTATCACAAGCCTAGACTTCATGTTATTTCTTCACAGGTGGATAATTTCACAAGAGGCAGGAGCATTCTACACTGTGGGCATCACACCTGTCTTTGTCTTTTAGTTTCATTTCCAGACATGGCAAAACTGTCAGTCCTACTGGTCATGATCAATTGAAAATGCTGTCTGACCAATTACAATGGTTAGCTATCAGTCCTTTGGACGAACAAGGGTTTTCTGACAAGTATAAAACTAATTCTGAATAATTCTGACTTAGACTTATAACACTAATATAATCCTTACTGAGGAATCAAAAGGAGAAAAGCTGCACTTGGTTATTTTTCTCCTTTTTAATACCTTTTGTTTGGAGAATTCCCTGCTTTTGCTTTTACATGCACTGTCATTGGCTTTTTATTGCATCACAGCAATCACGTATCCATTCTATCTATGCATGACCTCTTTCGTTGCCAAGCATGCAACCTTGTATTAACAAGGCCAGGGCAAATGTACTGCTAAATTATGACAACTGACTCTTCTCTCAAGATAAATTATTCATATACTAGTAGTAGGCCAAGATAGTGACACCTGACTTGAAAAGGTACACAGACATTCCATTATTTGCATCTTTTTGGAGAAAGAAACAACAGTGTTGAACAGACTAATGGAAGTTATCATTGCTAGTTACAGATTTTAATTACCATTATTATTTTATCAGATTATGATAGCCCGGAGTCCTGAACAGAAAGCTGTTTGCATGCAAATGAGATACAGATACCATAACATTGAAGTGGTTAGCATGATTCATGTACTCTCATTTGGACTACAATCAGTAATAGCATTTGCGCTCTTTGGTAATTAAATCAAGAAAACAAAAAACTGGTTCAGATATAATTTTCAAACTTGCATGAATAATGATCAGCAACAATTCCTACTGTTGAACAATGAAAATGAGTTTGTTTTTTCTAATATATATTGTTATACTGATGGAACGCCTAGAAAGTGAGCAACACTGACCATCAAACTTTATTAACCATAGTTTATAGGGGTCGAGGTTATAGTACTGACTTTATATTACTTATTGGTTAACACAAAAAAGAGGTCATTTAAAATAGAATCATTGTAATTTTCTGGGTGAAAAAGCAACCCAAACAGATTCATGTTATATTATTGTGATTTTCTGGGCGAAAAAGCAACCAAATAAGACTCACGTTTTCAAATTTTCTTGGAGATGAGCCCCAAAACTCTTATCCATTGGGATACCCCCCCCCTCCCCCCCCCCCCCAGCCCTTCCCAACCATCATAAACGACCTTATCACCTAAGGTCCTTGCAAACTTAAAAAGTCAGTAGAAACACTGATATAATAATTATGAAATTATATAAACAAAAATTTCAGGACCAATACATATTTTTGTGCAACTTGATCCAAATTTTCCCTTGACCTCTGACTACAAGTTGAGACAGTTCAGGTTACGTGTACTTAACTTACCTCAAATATTTTTAGGAGAACCTGTACATATTTCTTCCTAATTCCTACAGATTGACCTACAGATGCCAACACAACAACCAAAAGAATACCCAATGCTGCCGGAGCAAAAAGGATTGCCGCAGCAGTTATCAACAACTGCTCCATAACTGCTTGGCTTCGGCTGTTCCATATGCACTCCGTATAAACTGTGTCAAGGTCACGGACATAGGCTGTCTATCTACATTGTTATCATATTTATCATATCGGATTTGGTTTAGAAAAGTATTTTGTGCCCAAACAGTGAGTTTCAATAGATAAAAAAAACATTATAAAAAAGAATATTACAGCATGCTGGGATTTGGGTATGAATGTCTTTTTCCGAAATAAAGCCTCGGATTCGCTTTTACCAAGGCGCCCTATACAGTAATGAATGCTTGTTTTACTCGAAACGAGACTGTACTGAAGCTGGAGCGGACCCAAGATGGCGAAGCAGTACACGGCCCAGAAACTTACCTACCAAAAACCGCCATTGCCGGCTCCAAAGTCAATTTCCCCAACAATTAAGGTAAGAATTCCTTAACAAAGTATTTTTGAGTTTTTACTGATTATAACTTTTACGATGACATTATATTTTTCAGGGTTTATTGCATTAGCAAGTCTTGAGTTTTAAGATCTGCATCGTAGCTCTGATACTGATAGTTTAACCTATAAAACTACTGGTAATTTCATTAGAAATCAGCTTCACGTTCATAATATCATAATATGGGCATTTTACAAAATTGGCCTTTATGTTTAACTACTATCATTGAATGAGCATTATAAGTTACAGTTTTCAAATTCAGTTGTAACTTTTAACTATAAGCAGTTCTTTTTCACCGAGATTTTGGTTCCATTTTGTTCAGGGATTGTTGTATGATAGTGGATTGTTGTTATATCAGTGAAAATTATATCAGTGAAATCATAGACATGGAGATTAAGTCTGCCATGATTTACCCAGATAAGACTTGGTTTTTTTTTGATAAATGGATTTAGTTATTATTATTATGTTTTTTTTAACAGTTTGGAAGATATGCTGCCTTATTATTAGGAATAACTTATGGTTATATGCGCCATAGTAAGTAAATTATCACTTACAGTTTTGAATGAAACTTACTACCACATGTGGTTCAAATGTATAATATTAAAAAGAAAAAGAAAGTCTTCATTTATTTCAGTAAATATGCACATTAGTTAAGTTCAGAAAAATGAATGATTTATAAGAGTTTGAAGTGAAAAGATGTATCAAAGCTGAGCACTGGAGACTTGATGTTTATCTGACTTTTCATTCATTGATGAGTAAAAGAAAGTTATTTTGAAACCTGGGATTGTTCTGAATAGTCTCAGTGGATATTTTTACTTTTGCAGATTATTTATTGAAAAAAGAAGCAAAAATTATGGCTTATGAAAAACCACGGCTTCAAGCGAGGAAGGCACAGCTTCAGCTTCAGAAACAAAGGGAAGATTGGAGTAAGATATTCTTTTTTTCCTTAACAGTTGTAAAATTTGTTCACTGATGTACTTGGAAATACACTTGTAGTGAAATTATACTTTAAACAGCATGTTAAAAAATATTTAAGTTAGACAATATCATTATGAAAAGGATATTTTATGAATATAAGGAAAACAAAAACATTCAAAATCATGTCTTTCTTCAAATTACAGTCGCAATGATGAACTTAGCAAAGGAATGTACTGTAACACCCAAGAACCCCAACCCTCCAGACAACATCAAGCATATGCTAATAACATAGATTGGACTTTACTGGGAATGGTACATCTGTTACAATGTCAGTTAGACTTGAAGTTAACACATTAGATTGCTAGTAGAATGACAATGTTAAGAACACCTGTATGGCACGATTGCTGAATCACATCTGAAATGGCACCACAACAGTGAAAAACAAGACACGTGGTTGGTTTGTGCACCTAATAGAATTTGACAACTGAAGTTTTCTTTTGTAGTTGAATTTGATTGAAGTCCTCATTTCAGAGAACATTAATTATTAAATGGTTGCTTTATTTCCATATGTATGGACCTTGTGGTTGTTGGATGATAGAATAAAATGATATCAAGTTTCACTGTTGATGTTTGTTTTATATTGCACAAGGATCGGTGCAGAGCATGAAATTACTACTTCATGTGCAGTTGAAAAAAATTTCAGAAGAGCTATCCCCCCCCCCCCCCCCCCCTTTCTAACGAACATGTGATATTGAGAAAAATTGTGCATGCCTTTACTAGAAATCAAAATGCATCTCAGGTAGAAGTGGGGTACACAGATAAATCTCCATCATCCAGATATAGCTTTGATCAACTGTCAGTTGTTTAACCTCCACCCCTAAATCATGTTGCCTGCCTTCAATTAAGGTGCATACCCAGGTTGAGGTGGGGTAAGGTAATTTCTCTGGTCCAAATATCCCTTTGATGAACTGTCAGTTTTACCCCACATCTACCTAGGGATGCACCTTGATTAAAGGCAGGGCCTTAAATGGAATTAACAAAGCACAGACTGGTAATGGGTTCTTCATTACAGAAGTGATCCTAAAAACTTATTATGTGTGTGTCATTGAAATTCTACGTGATAAAAAAACTGATTATACAGACATACAATAGTAGTGCGTGACTTGTAGGTACCTTGTGCCTCAAGTCTTCATTATTTCTCATTTTTTTACTGATCAGTAACCAGGTACAACTTCCTTTTTTTTCTGCCTCAAAGGAGATCATACTTAAATATGAACCCTGAATTTTGTTATGGATACAAAATGCAATTGTTTCACTCCAATGCTGAAGAGACGGTACCTCAAATCAAAGTTAAGCAAAGTAAAGCACTTAAAATCTCTTGACAATGTACAGAAGGCAGCACAACAGTTAAAAACAAGCTAGTCCAGACCCAGCTAGCCCTGTCACTTAGAGTCCAATTTTATGTTTAAAATATCAGAACATATCGCATTCTTTCAACATGATGTAGTCTCTAAGGTGCTGCTCCAGTGGGAGTTTTGTCACACCAAAGCCTATGTTACAGCCCAGTTGCCTGCGAATGTGAAGACGGGTGAGGTGTTGGAGACTGGGGATGCCTTCCTGGTGTGCCAGCACCCAGCGGTATAACCCAGGACTGTTACTCTGCAGAAAGTGCATCTCCTGGCCCAGCCACTCCTGTCCAGCCACTGTCAGAGTTTTGATGATGAAAAAGAATCTGTTTATGACAAGGCTGCAAAATATTTTGGGCCAGCTATCTGAGTAGAAGTGATTAAGGGCTGTAACATCTATGGATTTTATGACCGGGACAATAATGCAGCGTAATGACTCCGGATCTATTTCGTGGTAGAAAAGAAGATGGTTCAAGATAACATGGAGTTCATCTGAAAATTGTGTTTTCAGGACATGTTCTACGATGTGAAATAGAACCCCAAAGGGATTTTCACACACTAGCAAGCCATTAGGGAGTTCTACATCAAATATTTCCTTCATCAGTAGAAAGGCAATACTAATCTTGCCAGCTTCTAAAGCTCGGAACAGTGGGGTGGTGCCATTGTTGTCCACAATGCCATATTTGGCTTTATGATGGAGGAGTAATTCTACACACTCATAACCCCCAGCATCACACGCAGCATGCAGTGGAGTGGCCCCATCCTTATCCTGCGCATTTATGTCAGCTCCGTAGTGATCTATTAACAGTTCAACAATTTGATCAAAGTCATTTCTAGCAGCAATATGAAGTGCCATTTCTCCTTTGGCATCTCTGCTGTTCAAGTCTGCACCATTGCTAAGGAGGATTTCTGCACACTCTAATGCTCCTGCTGTCACAGCTTGGTGTAATGGCATCTGTCCTGTTTTATTCCCTTCATTTACATCAGCTCCTGCCTGGACTAGCATTTGAAGGCAAACCTCATGCCCCTGCTCTGCTGCCATGATCATGGGGGTGGTATCTGACCATTCTGCATTATATCTAAAGTTAACCCCAGCTTGAAGAAGATGGAGAACACAGTCAGCATAACCTTTTGATGAAGCCAAAAGTAAAGCTGTGAATCCATCTTTGCCACAGACAGCATCCTTGTATTCTTCATCCTGGACTATAATGTCAAGGTCTGATAAACGTCCATTGGCTGCAGCCTCAACCAGTTCTTTGCCTTTGTTTTTAGCATTTTGCCTTTCTTTGTCCCTCTTCAAAATTTTGGACTTCAAATTACCCATATTGTAAAGGTGTCTGAAAAAGAGAAGAATGGCAGTGGGGACATTATTCGCAGATTTGTACTGGTATAGTGAGCAACAGAAGTTCACACTCACAACAGCTATCCACCCTTTTCCTTCAGAGTGTGTGTGTGTGTGTGTGTGTGTGTGTGTGTGTTGAGGACACAAAATTTATAATGAGAAATGGTGGTCTATTTTCCATTAATATTTCCTTGTTCACCTAAATTTAAAAATATTGAACAGTAGCAGTTATGACAACTGTGTATTTCTTGACCTGTATGACACAAAATCTAAATAATTAACAGCCGAGTAATAACTTAAATGTGGCCTTATGTCCCACACGGGACGAAGAGGAATGATGATGAATAACATAAATGTAATATCATACAAATTGGTATATAATGTATGTGGATTGGAAGAAAAATCCTTATGTATAGGATATTTGATATTAAAAAACTTAAATGTAATGTCTCAATCTTTTTAATGAAAAAAATTGCAAATTTTACTGATGTGATGCATTAACAAAAGCAAGCTACCCAACAGTTTTATTCTATACAGTAAAAGCACCACAGATGCTATATAGAAATATGATTTTATGATTCCAAAATTAAATGTATCTGTAAGATGATAAATTTTTCCCATTGAAAAGATCAAGTCATTACCATATTACTTAATCAGCTTTTACTTATAGTAAAATTTGCATGTTGCCGTTTCAACTTTCCTCATTAATGTGAAACCCAGGGAAGTGCTTAAGATGCAATCACAGTTTTCTAATGCCTGTCATTTCTTGTGCATGGTATCTCTATCATCTTCAGTGGCCATGCAGTGAATTTTAATTCCCACTGACAGTTGAAGGTGTGTATTAGACCACAAATAAATATAATGTCCTGTGATATAGTGCTTCCCACTGAACCTGGCAGAACTTCACTTCTTAATTTAGTACATTTAAACTCGACATACTGATAATACTAATAATTCTCCTCAAACTGCCATTTACATATATAATTTTTTATAAAGCACATAATATGAGATTATGTATTTTTAAAAGACAACCTACAGCTTTAGTCTAGTCCTTTGACAGGTTTTGATATAGAAAAGGGCTTTTTAATATTAGGTGAGCATGTCAATGCCACAAGGCTATATGAGATTAAGATGGACAACATATAAACTGGATTTTTCGATTGATAACCAGTAATTTTCTTGTCAGTAACTGGGTGTAGCAATTAACCCAAGGGGCAGCGTCATATATTTCTTTCTTTTAACACTATCAGAACAAAGGAATCCCATTTTTTCCCCATTTTCTTATGAAAAATCTGACACTTATTCTGAATACAGAAAACCCTAAATTTACACAGACTCATATTTCACAGTCTAACAAGAGCTTCACATTTGTTCACCAGTCAGAAAGCCAAGCCGTGTAAAAGTAACTTTTTCCTGTTGTGTTATACACCTCCATGAAACAATTTTCCAAACCATTTTCATAAATAAATAAAAGAACAAGTACCTGCAATCAATATTTGTCCATTATTCAGTCACTGTGCTCCACTGAACTGAATTAAATGGAACAAGAAGAAGTAGTGGATCTTAATCTTCAGGTAAACCGGCGCATCCCCTTGACGTGTGGCTAATGAGATGTGCTCATGACAAAAAGACTGCAGAGGCTGACTCATGGGGGATGACAGGTGTATATCTACAAAATCACTTTCACCTTGCCCTGGATCCAATTCAAGTTTCAATTAACGTCTGCTGCTTCCAGTTTGGTGCATGTATTAATTAACCCTACCGTGTTGTTCTACTGTTATGATCCAAGCCCCAATGTTTTCTTTTTCATCAATAAAACTGGTGATTGCCATACCTGCCTGTAGCCATTTGTAATGAGTTTGCAGTCTGGTCATGCATTGTTGTCTCATCAAGCCAACTTTTCTGCTTCATCTTGTACAATCACATATAAAATCACTATGACAGGACAATGGTACTTTTCAAAACATATAATTTAGTCAATACTGCATGTGGTTAACCACTCACCAGAATCAATAGTAAAAATCATAGTTTTTTTTTTTTTTTTTTTTTTTTTTTGTAGGCCACCAGGAGGTACCATTTATTAAGGGAGTGTGAACAATGCTGATTTCCCTAATGGGAATCCTGACCGGAATAATCCTTGTATAACTGATTGTGGGTGCCAAGGCATATTATATGACAACATATGTAATACAGACGTGAACATGAAAAAATTGTGCATATAAGACACCTTAATAATGACATAACAGATTAATTACTTTTTTAAGAAGCACATTTCTTTTTCAGTTGTGACTTTGCTTTGTCATTTTGTTTACAAATGTTTAAAACTACAAGCCATGTCCCAGTGAAGCTACAGTCTAGTGTACAATATTAATGTGTATGCACCCTGAAAGATGTGGAGGGATAAGAGCCCATTTGAAGTCCTCAACTCCTCAAATGTTTGGGCTATTAAGCTGTATGCAGGGCTACTTGTCTCTCAACCAGATAATAACCACTTTCACTTGTGTCTGACCAAATGTCAAACCTTTATCTCACAGACGAATCTAAGACTGCATTCAGATTATCACATCTTACTAGCTGGATCAGTCTAACTCTGCAGGGGGTGTTTGATAAAGTGTAATCAGTGGAGTCAGCTTTATTTTCTGACATGTTTCCTCGTGCAGCTAGGAAGTAATTAACTATTTTGTGCTGATTAAGCTGATTCCGCTGATTGCACTTTAGTGGAAGTCCCCTGCAGAGTTGCAGCCAGTGCGATTTTTGAATCTGAATGTGCCCTAACAAACACCCTGAGGTTCAGAGTAATTGTGGCAATTCACCTCTAAACTGCCATGCCGAAGCTGGGATTGTCTAATGGCCATCACTGTTATTTCCCTGATTTTCAGGGTGCACATAAAACTAAAAAATTCCCTCAAAAAGAAATGGTGCAGCAATCTGATATTATGCTTTATTTATTTAATCACCAACTGCATGAATCTCAAATCACCTAATACTAAAACATTTAAAATCTATAATTCCAACTGTGACAAAATTATTGATACATTGTTTTGCTTAATGTGAACCAGTTAAAATACAGAAGCAGTAACATTACTCTTTGCAATTTTTGTATAAACTATTCAAACATTGTAACAAGAACAGGGCATTTAACCACACTCATGATAAATTTGATTGAATAAGCATCATGTTCACTTTAAAGGATAACCACCCAAGAACCCAACATTTGCTTAGATAGTTACAGTACCAAAATATTACCTTTTTTACCAAAAAATAAACCTTGTCTTGAATTTGGCAAAAGATGCAAAACTAACACATCACCCTTCATTCTCTGCCAGGACGAAGCAGAATATGTATTGTAGCACTGCAAATCAAAGTCATCTCACCATAAATTAAAATAATGTTAAATTCCTAACTCAATGCTACAGTAAAAACAATCTTAGAAAAATAACATTTACATGTAGAAATGCCTATTAAAATGGATCAAACTACAGTATCACAGAAATGAGAGGACTATGCACTCAAGGTAAACCTTATTAAATGCTAATACTTTACAAGACTTAGTATGAAGCTGGGAGGAAAGTAAGACTCTGTCCCTTATGTTTAGGATAACTCATAATTTTACAGATATCTGAACATTACAATATTTTAAATACTGCCAAACTAATGCATACGAACAGAATCATACCTTTTGTCTTAGAACATGAAAGTCGTAACTAGTACAAAAGTGCAACTAGAAACGATGCAGAAACATAGAAAACAGATCTTAAATTCACTCAGAGGAAGTTTAAAATCAAATCAAATCATCCAATTCTGTCTTACACTGCCAATATCATGGTCAATTTATTTGTTTATATATTTCTTTCCCTCTTTTTTTGCCTGCATTTATTTATTTATTTATTTATTTTTTTTTTTGGGGGGGGGGGGGCATCCTTCATGAGTGCTGTTCAAGACCAGCAAAATGAACATATTACCATACATACATTTGTAATCATAAGATACAAATATGTGAAACAACACAGTATAACTGCCAACTTCCCAACATGTCAAAAAACACAGGAGTCTCTTTTCCCTAAAAACATGGAACACTTTCAACATTACACCAACAATTAAAGAAACAGAGTGTTGTATGCAAAATAATTCATCCCTGGCATCATCAGTTACTTTGTAAAGAAACCAGTTTCAGTCAAATCTTTGACAATCTTCATTATTTTCCCCCTTGCTTGTTTCAATACCTCCTTTTCTCTTCTCAGGGAAATAAATCTTTGATATTCATGGCATCAATTTTAGCATTGTACTTGTCAATCTCTTCATTGGTCTGTTTAATATAATTTGCAATGAATTCATCCATGTCTGAAGTCTGTCAAGGAATGTTCTTCATTTAAAAAATATAATCAAATGTACCAACCACGACTGCAGTGGCAACTATTTTCAACTGATAAAATATTGATGACTCTATGGGCCAGCATATTCAGAGTGTATCATACTGCTATCATGACAAGCCTCAAATCAATTAATATTACTTACTCATTGGTATCAAGCTGGCTACAGTATTAGAGGCAGAATTTTTAAACTAACTACCACATGCCAATTAAACAGATTTGGAATTTATTTATCAGTGGCAAATTCTCAATGTCCCTCTCAATGACAGCATGAAAAACTCAGTATGGCATAGCACATTTTATAGTTATGAAGATATTTTAAAGTAAAAGAAATTATTACATGTGCTTGATCTAAGAATTGTATGATCATGATGGCACAAGCAGGAGTCACCCTGTGATGCTTATGCAGAATAACTGTTTGATCAAGAGAGGCAATGGGTTATTTTAAATGTGCACAAGATCATGCAATTACTGAATATATTAAGTAAAGCAAGGATACTGGGATGAGTATCTGACTTGTCTCCAGCCAGACTTACAAAGTGGGAACCATTGTAGAACCAGCCTGGAGGCAGGGCCTCAAGATGATGCTCCTTCTGGAAATATGGAATTCAGAAAATTTGTAAATACTGGGCACTGAAACAGGCATTTTGTGTACATAGTAAGACTTTAATCCAGACTTTTAAATCTTTTTCGTAGATATTAGCATTTGTAAAAAATATTAAGTATGGTATAATCAGTATAAGTATTTAAAAGAAATTGCCAAATGAAAAGAGAATTTCTTCTTTTCATCGTGAACAACAGTACTGCTCAAGTGCACCTTGATTTAAGGTATTTCTCAAGAATCACTTTCATCAAAGACATCCATAAAACTTACATGGATTTTTGCCACTTCATTTTTGGTCAAAGTAGCCTGTGAGACATGGGACTTCTTGGCTGGTTTCTGAAATTAAAAAAAAATCTGTATTATGCCAGATAAAATGGGCCACAGTCAAGGGATGTGCATGCCTGGCTAATGGTGGCTTTTTTCCTGTTTCTCACCAATATTTCACAAGAAATTTGAAAATTTCCTTAATGTATTGTCACTGTTTTTTTAATATTCAAAAAGAGAAATCAGCATTAATATTGCCTTGTATTCCCACACTAAAAACCCAACTCACTGGACATTTCACCTGAGATGACCAGTGTTTTACCTGTTTGGCACAAGTTCTCATCCAGTCCTTCAGTTTCTCTTCCTCCAGGTCCAGACCAGTAAAGACCAGACAGTACTCATGTCCATTCTCACTACCAGCTGGACCATTGGCTGAGGGTGGTGGTGTCTGCATCTCTGCATTGTTGATGACCAGAACTCCACTCAGTGTCACGTATTCTACATCCAGGAGTGTGGCAGAATCTGCAAATAGAGATAAAAAGACGATGAAAAAAATATTATGGCATCAGTATTAGTATAAAACAGCACATATACAGATATGCTGCTACTAGAACACTTTTTTAACTATCTATATACATACATGGAGCAAAAACTAATTTAATTTGATTTTAATGACAATGTAACATGATCAAACCCTAGAAGTGAAGGTTGTACCGAAGAAAATACATTTTCATATGCTCTTTACCTGAGAAACGTAGAAGTCCTCTCACAAAATACACATTGCCTGCTTTTGAAGTCTTATTGAAATGCTTTTTGAGTTCTGAAATAACAAAAACCAGGCATGAGAGATTCATACTTAATTTTTCCTTTTTAGCCTTCAGTCACGAATGCATGTCCAAATTGACTAGGAAGTAAAACCCAGAAATGTGTTAGAGAAGCCAGACACCTTAAATTCTACACATCTAACATATTATTTCTGAAAGTACAAATGTACATGGATAAAAAACACATTGGGCATATGTCTTTGCAGGAATGAAAAGACTAAAAAATGCTAAAAAACTATCTTGCCCCCCCTTTTTTTCCTTTATGTTAAACCTCTTGGGATCACCTTTCAGCCTCCCTAAAAACTTTGGTCTCTCCAGAGGCTGGGTAAAGCGCAGTCTCAGATCTGTCAGTGGAGGAACTACAGCGCCTGAACTGAACTGACCACAGGACCTGAGGACAAAATATCCAACATCTCAGAATGAATAAATAATTTAAGTAACAGAAATGAAGCAGGAACTTGTAGTTATCATGAATATAATGAGGCTCATGTACCTGACATGGATTATAATACACATATAAGCTGGCGGCCTCCACTTACCAGCCTGGACAAGAGAGATGTCTGGCTCTTTTTGCTGCATTTTCCATAAAGGCAGTCTCGGACAAAATCAGGTCAAGGTCAGTGCTCCTGGTGACCTCTCCCTTGTCAGCAAGAATGAAGCCAACCTCTGGATTAGCTGCTCTAATCAGCTTCTGGGCTTCCTCCAGGAAGGGATTCTAAGATAAAAAGCAGTTAATATGTGACAATTTTTGAAGAGAATCCATACGATATTTTAACCACAGGAAACTAAAGCCACATCACAATAAAACACAAATCACAAAGTGCTTTTTGAGGGACTCTACTGTATGGTTTACTTGACACAAGCTATGTAACTGGCACAGATAGGGTTGATGGTAAGTTTTGTCATATTGACAAGAAAAATTTTATCCATTATAAAAAAAAAATTCTTTTCTGTGTTAAAAATCATATGTCATCTTACCTTGAGGTCCAGATTACTGGTAAAGAGAACATTATTAACCCAGCCCTCAGCACACTGGTCCAACAGTTTGGGGAATGTGTATCTGAAATGTTCACGGGAAATTAAATATAGAAATTTTAACTTTGTACACTGTAGAGTTAGTAAGGTTTGGCATGACTTGATAACTGCCAAATATTTGAAATATCAACAGAAATCAGATGGCATTAGATGGTTGCATTTTCAAACAAGCTCCACAAAGGTTGGTGATATCTACATAGCTCAAAAACTGTAGTGGCCCACTTCTGTGTTTTATGTAGGCTAAGCCTGCTTACCTGTCTTCCATATACATGTTCATTGGGTCCACACATGCTGTTACTGCACCTGAAGAAAGAGATACAGTGTGAAAATATCACTGGGTTACTGACAGTGTAGAATCAACTAATGACTAGTTATAGTTTTATTTACTTCAAATGTTAATGTGGGGATGACATAGTTTTGTTTTGAAAACAAAATCCCCTAATATCTTTACAGAGATGGTTAAAATTTAAACAAATACTGCAGGCTGTTTCTTATCAGTCTAGATAAAACAACAACAACAATAATGAAGATGATGATGATAAATTTCTTATACCTGTGTTCCATATTTATTTTAGAATTGTAAAAATTACAGTGGCCAGCTGTGTAGTGTTATCCTCTATATCACACATGCAGAAAGTGATCCAGTCTACATCTACTTACCTATCTTCAGATGTCTCTGAATGTCAGGATCTTCAGAGGAACCAATGGCTGTTATTACATCCACAATATCAGTGAACCTGAACAAGAAAACATATCCAAGCTTTCTTACATGCTTCTTTGCATTTTTTTCTTTGGAGAAATGTAGTAAAACAAAAAAAAATTATACAAAACCACTGAGAGTTAGTTAGTCACATCTACAGGCTACTGTACCATTTCACTTGATAACAATACTCATAGACTTTTAAAACATAAAATACCATCTAGAAATCTATCAAACAATTAATTTTCTTTACATCTAACTTCATATCTGCCTGTATATGCCAAGACCAAAAAAAAAAAACAACAAAATAACTTGAACATCAAAGATTTGAAAGATAAATTATATTCACCCTGGCGTCACAAGTAGTATATGTAATTTTTTGCTCTGCTTCTTTCTCTTGGATGCTTTGATGAGTTGTGACAATGACACCTGTAGCCCTTTGGGATCAAAAGTGTCTATGTTGTCTACAGGTCTACGCAAAACAAACCACCTGCAATTAAGAGGTAATATGCATAATATGCATACATCTGAAATTCTAAACAAGCTATTTCCATAGTTGATACATATTTCAATAGAGCATTATCAAAACAAAATTTATATGCATGAAACCACTGGTACTGCAACGCTAAATCAATTGAAGTATATCAAGCTATCTACAACAAAACTCAACATACCTCCATGCAAAATAAACACCACAACATAGTTTGTAACTGACCAGTGATTAACACAATTGAAGGGGTGCTAAGATTTGTCTCAATAAAATGTCTCACAGTAATGTTATTTATTTATTATTATTTTTTTTTTTACTTACTTTTGACCATCTTTGGCCATGTTCACCAGAGTAGTGCATAGGTTTCTTTTATAGCTGCCTGGAATGCCTGTTATGATTGTCACAGTCAACTGGAAACAAAGAGTTGTAAATCATCTTAATACAATGTCTTAAAATAACACATTAGTTCTATCATTTAATGTTTAATGACATAAGGAGGGCTTCTTTATAAGATGGTCACATTATCAAATTATAAAGCTGCAGTAAAATTATGCAGTAAATTTACCTTTTACTGAGTTTAATCGAAAGTATACAAAATTCATAAACATTTAGAGAAAAAAAGTTCTTTTTCTTTTTTCTTCTGTGTTTCAAGTGTCCAGATATTTTGCTTACTTGGTCATCATCATCAAAACCGCCTGCATCATAAGGCTGATTGAGCAAAATACTGAGATCTTTGGAAGCCACTGGAACTCTGCCAACACTGCTCACTTTCAAATGATCCAGGAATCTGGACAAATTGTAAAAGAGACAAAATTACAATCAATATGGGCATAGATAGCTTTTCTAAAAAAAAAAAAAAAATTAAATCAACAATAACAATACAAAATAAGATAACCTCTTTTCTAAAAATTATTGTAAGACCCTTTTCCTATGTTATCAAGAAAAATTTTAAGTTGTGACCTGAAAGTGTCATTCTGCATAAAACAACAGCACCCTATCAAATACTTGCATTATAGGTAGAACTATCAGACAAAAGTACATCTCATCCATTAAGTGTTTTACAATTTACTGTCAAATTGTAATTTTTTTCAGTTAAGTTCTTGATACATACTATACTAGTAGTGTGTTTTCCTACCTGTCTAAATCCTGCAAGCTAGCCATGGCATGTTTTAATGGAGTCACAGTACCATGAGAACTCTCAACTGTATACTTCAGCTGGAGATGGTTATGCCTGAAAATACAAGTAAAAGTTACTTTTTATTCTAAAGCATTTAAATGCATTTTCACCCGTTTTACTTTTTTCTTAACTAATTTCATTAAGTCATAAAATGCAACTGTTACTATTTATTGAAAAAAAAAAGACAAACTCAGATTCGGCCTATCAGTAAAAAAATTAGATATGGTATACCTAATGCATTTTTCTAGATAAATAAATTCAGAAAGTTCTGCATTCTGATAAAAAAAAATCAAGTGTACAAAAACAATCAAATCAAGACAACTTGTGAACATACATTTGCGCCAGATCTTCTGGAAGCTGTGCATCTCCTGCCAGCAGCTTCATAGGAGGCACCTGGTCTTCCTGTCTCCACAATGGTAACACCTGAGAAATAAAATCACTACACCTCAGTCTTACATGTATAGAAGTTCTAACAGGCTTTTCTCAAAGGTACAACTGCTTTTCAACTCTATCAGTGTACAACAAAATCAAAATCTACTGTCTTAAGGATAGATTTTGAGTTATGCAAACCAGTGATCATTGCTGAAGAGAAATATGAAATCACTTCTGCAAGTTTGTTCAAAGAGTTAACACAAATGAAATAAAAAAAAAAAACATTTTTAATTAAACAACCTGGACATAAGAAGAAAAATTTATCTAGGCAAATAGTTTTTTTTTTTTCACAAAAATGCCCAGAGGCTCATCACATAAAAGATGATATCTCTGATGCAGACTTAAGAAAACATTTTCTATTACTTGAAAAAAAAAAAAAAAAAAAAAAAAAAACATTACAATACGATATATAATAACTTACCTCTGCAAAAAAAGCTTTGTAGGCTTTGGTTTTGGGAGTGAGTACAAACACTAGCTGCTGGTTTTTGCCCTGTAGATGAGCTGGTAAGAATGGGCTGAGACTGGGTTTGTACATGACTATCAGCAGAGCTACAACACTGGGAGAGTCCTGCAATGAAGAAATATTTTATCAAAATACAATTATCCATTTCAATTTCCATATCTAAATGTGGCAGCATTTTTAACAGTTAAAATTTTTCATAAAAACATTCATGGAGATACATAGATTAGAACTTTGATTTCACTGCAGATTATGACACTAACTTTTTTCAGCACCCACAGGTATGTGCATGGCTGACATGAGTATGCATGCTTGTGTGTGCATTGCCTGAACACATCAAGTTATCTCCTATTCATCATTATTACAATCTTACCCCATCAAAAAACTCCAGGCTGATGACTTTGTCTTTGGGAAGCACAACTGCACCCAGCTGATTATGTATGAAAACTATTCCTTGTTCAAAGATGTGTAAATGTCCTAGAAGATATAAGAAAACATAGGTGGAAATCATAAATGGTAACTAAAAATTCCCCTAAATAAAAAAAACATAAATTTGGATTATCAAATTTCTTATGTACAAAGCAAATAAAAAATTCATCAGTTATGCAAACTGCCCAGCAAGCATAAACATTCTCATCATCAAAATGCAAGATCAGCACACAGAATCTAACAGTAATACTTATACAATATTCTAATATTAATACAAATTCCTGTCAGTCTGTAACAGAGCTATCTATACCTTCCTCAGGACTGGAAACCCCATTGTTTGCAAACACCTGTGCCATGTCTCCAGGAACCAGTGTACGGCCAAGGCTGCCATTGTCGCCTCCTCCTATCATACTGATTATATCTGGGGTCAGCTGACCAGTGTACTGAAATACAGACCATTCATGCTTATACCAGTATATAGCTATTGGCAAAGATCATGACAGTACTAAAACTTATAACTATTAAACTGGAAATAAAAACTAATTCACAATATTAAAACATTACAATTGGCATCAACAAACATGTTGAGAGAAAAAAAATTGAAAATATAAGATAAAAGTTATGTAAGTAGTGTAAGCTCTCTACCACAACCACAGTTTTGTTCATACTGCCAACATGGTGATATGAGAGCAACTCATGATCAACAACATGCTATCAGTATGAACAAGACTGCAGCAGTGGCAGCAGAAAGTTTACAGTACATTAAGGTCTTATATCCAGAGTTAAAGTTTTAAGTTTTAACTTGTTTTATTATGTATAAATCTACCTTGATATATGAACATACATCAGTCAAAAAGAATAAAGTTGTATATATATTGTATTACTGGAAAACTGGGACACAATACAAAGAATTATTACACGTGTTAGGGAATAGAAGCCACCATATGACAGATGGCCCTTATTTGGTACAGCAACATTCTCTAGTTCTTACCTGCCATGTGTGTTGTCTAGGAATATGACTAGTTAGGAAAAGGACCTGACTATCTAAGGATGAACCAGCTGAAAAAAAAAAAACAGTTAAGTATAAAAAGTATTTAAAAACATTTCCTTATACTTTATCCCTTACTTTCTTATTTATTTTGCATTTAAGGAAATTAAAACGGGAAATACCAAATAAGTCATAATATGTTTTGTTAAATATTCCCATTTCTTGTGGTTGCCATTCACCATCAGGTGTGGTGAGGACAGATCTTCAACCCCTCAAGCTTGCTACAGGTCCACCACAAGAGGGCGCACCTGAAGATGAATCACAACCAGCAAACAGGCATAACATCTGTTCGCTGTAATATTCCATGCAGTTTTTCACTCCTATATACAACTATAAATCATCAAAACATTGTGTGTTAACATTAAATTACCTTTATTTACAACTGGGATAGTTGACTCCAAGAAAGCTTCAGCAAATCCCACAGATCCCAGAGTCTGCCCATTGTGTTCTATGCTAGGGATGTTGTATATGTAAACTGTAGCAAGCTTAATCAGGGGGGAGGATTCTCCCTCTTTTAAAACCACTGGTCTGGAAAACAGAAATGAAATCAAAACTGATTTGAAAAGATGTGCAGCTTAATCATTATTATGACAGCGACTTTACCACAATAACAGATGCAACAAATGTTCTACCTGGAAATCCTGCCAACTTTTAAAAGCATTTATGAAATAGCAATAATGTAATATAATTCTGTATACCACACAGACACCACATCAATATAGATCAATGAACTACCAAAGAGGAATTTGATTCTTTTTTTTTTTTAATTCAAAATATTTGTTCCAAATTGTCATATGAATGTTCAGTATAAAGATATGTAAATATTTATATTCACTTGGAAATCTAATAAAAAAACAACCTATTACTTTCTCTTCATTTCCTTGTATATATAATTTATTAATTCATTTATCCATAGATGGCAAATTTGTTCTGATACCGTGCCAAACTGCACCAAAAACTGCCCAAGTGCCTACTTACTACTTAATATCTATCTTACCATACAGTGCTCACTACAATAATGATTGATGAGCAGACCCCCACAATGAATGTCTCTGAGGACCTCCATAATGAAATAACCTCTTGCATTGCCATAAAAACTGACGCAGTGCCAGAAGTTGTAATAATGTCTAGCATCCAGCTACAGACAGCCCTATTAGTTTCTATCTGCACTCAGAATATTGACAGACCTTAATTAAATCATGTCTTAACCCTTGCGTAAGTACATTGTGAATAATTCACGGGAAGAGCCAATACTGCCACCTCTGTGGTGATCTCTACTGAATTTAATTGCAATTCCCACAGAATCTTGGCTGAATCTAATAATGGCGATAAGGCTGTCCAATTTCGATTCTTATTACAAGGCTGTAAACACAGGAAAAGTGTCTTTGATGAGCACTATATTCATTAAGTCTTCATTTCAAAATTTTCAATAAACCTTACCTTCCATGGTGATCATATGCTTCAATTGAGAACTCGAAATTGCCCCTAGGGAAAGTAAAAGATATTATAGTATGAGACAAAACATCACTATCACAGATTCTTTTCACTCAAGTAATAATAAAATGAATAACTGAAACCACAGTTGCAAATGAGAAAGTGTTACAAATATTTCATTCTCAATCTGTTTTTTTTTTTTTTTCTTTTTAGTATTGGTTATAGTTTATAGGTTTGGTTTTTTAATAGCACAGATTCAGTAATGTACACATTTTTAAAAAATTCAAATCATCTCTGTTTCTATTTCCTTCAATAACGTGAGATTTAAAAAATATAATTTGACAAAATCTTCCAGTAAATTAAATTTCAGCAGGTGACATGGGCTCCATGACTGCAGTGAAGGTCAAGTGGTCTAAAGCATTGAAAGGCAATGATGACCTTTTCAAGTTGAGTTCATCTATTACTTCCACCGAATGAAATGTCAAAAGAAAATCAGTGGAAAAAATCAATTAATGTCTGCTATCACAACAAAACAGCAAGTAATTGATATGAAAATATAAGAGGTACGATTTAAAAAACAAGGGCATTGCACTATGGAAGTGAATGAAATCTATTTTTAGTGTCTATACTTGATGATTTAGTACTTCCTTCTTGAAAAATCATGAAATATTAAATGGGGAATACTGAAAAATTGCCAAACTCACTTCTAACAAACAGAATTAAATAAATCATGCAAGGAGTGTTTATTATGACAACAAACTATAAAACATATGCTTTCCAACTTGCCCACAGGTAAGAGATAGGCACTTCAAGCCAGAGGACAGTCTTTTCACAACAGAACTTGATCCCAAAAATTACTCTAAGCTTTTAGACCAAAAATTAAGCATCTTTTCTCCTATGATAAATTAACCGAGGTCCAATAAAATTAAACATTCCACCTGGTTTATAACAAGCAAGAAATGGCTAAAATTTCAGATGCAATTACTCTTACTATTTTAAAGTGGACCAGTGCGGATTTTATCTTGAACTAAAATTGACCAAATTTTTTTTCACTAAAAGCTAAGACCAATTTACTGGACTTGTGATTTATTGTGCAACCAGCCTCTGAAGGTAAGTGTTCAAAGCATAGGCTACCTTTGTGATATAAATGTGGCACTGACTGCTGTGTCTGAGGTATCACAGCGTTTCTTCACTATCTCCAACAACTGGCTCTGAGCCTGAAATATGTATACCATCCCATTTTTATATAATACAACAAGAGCATTCATTGAATACCAAGTCTATAATATTGCTAACTGACAACATCATAAACTGTGTTACATCTTATAATCAATATATTATATGCCTTTTCGCATAGTCATCATTCTGAGCAATCTTGAATGTATCCTCAGAATTTTGTAGCTTTCCAGACAAAAGTCTCTCAATACATGAAAAAATCATCTATAACATGTGGTTAATGTTCATTATCAAAACCACAGAGGGCTATAAAGTCAAATTAATCACGTAGTAGTCAATACAGTAATGCAACTTAGTCTCATTAATTTCCAGAGACTGACAAAACAGCAGATATCCAGATGATAAAACAGCCATTTTTCAAAACTACAAATAATTGTAAACTTCATAAATTTATAAACTTCATGTATTTTTTTTAATCCTGAAATTGTAATCTGAAAAATTAACTGTTTCAACAAATTATATGTAATCAATGAACAACCATCTTTTTTTCAGATCATATTTATGGCCATAATGTCAAAAGAAGACCTAAGGAAAGATAAAGTTATAACTAACCATAATTTCTCTCAATAAATGAAAATCATATTTTCCAGCAAATAAATGACACACTAAGACAATAATCTACTTTAATGTGCAGAATCAAAACTGGCAAATCAAATTAACCCTCTTACAAAATGAGATTCTCATGGTGCAATAAGTTTCCATTACAATTTCAATCAACTGTGAACACCAAGATGTGTACAATAATCATATTACAATTATTCTTCTTCAGACAAAAAAGTGATAAAGAATAATTTCTCTCAATTTCCATGTACATTAGTGATCGAACAGTTTTTGTGCAACACACACACATACACACAGACAGATATATATACACACACACACACACTCACTAATGAAAATACCTGACTCACACATACTAATGAAAATACCTGACAGACACAAGACCTCTCAAGTCCATCAGCACAGTCACCACATGGAGTTCTACATACCTTCTCTACACTAAGGGAGTTTGCATATGTTTGTATAGCTGCCAGCAAGCCTTCCACTAAAAACACATACAGCTTGGTCAACAGCCTGAAATACATTATTGTATAATATTGAATAATAATAATTTATAATATAATATAACACACCTACAAAATTGTAGTCATTTACACATGATGGATAGATGAATTATTTTGTGGTTAAATAAATGAATGTACAGGAATGAGAATCCTTTTTTTTTTAACATGTACATTGTAATATAAAAATCACAATTTGAAAATATTACTTGATGATGACTAAAAATTTTCATCACAAGAAGATCAAAGCTACTGCGTAACAACAAAAACACACAGATAACTGAAAAAAGCCAAGCAAGGTTCAATTTTGCCAGGCATTGTTGCTCCTTTTGCTTCCACCTCTGTTCAGTAAACTTAAGAAAATTTCTTAAAATTTAATCTTTGAACTTTTCACCTTTATTACCCGATAACCTTTTCTTTTACCTGATATCAGTGGGGCCAGGAGTAGGAGTGACCTTCAGGTCTGTGGAAACTGAAAGCAGGGAAATAATACTGTTGACTTAATTAGATTTGGGCTTATGTAACGATAAGTCCCCATGAAGATGAACAGCCTTTCATTTATTTTCAATGGGACATCAATATTCCACTATGCCCACAAGGCTTATTGCATAGCAAAGAGGCATCTGTTTTTTCACTGCAATATTTAGAGAAATAAGAAAAGAAAACACCATTAATTACACCCTAAATAAAAGAAGGCGTTAACTAGTACCATGAAACCTTAAACACTTTGAAAGCAATTTTGTGCTTGTCAATTGTTCAGCATCTATAAATCACGCGATATGGGGGCACTTGACCGAACAGTAGCATTTGCTCTCCAGTGAACTTTCTAAGCCACCACACAACATCAGAAACTGAAGCAAATACCTTGCAAGCTGAAAAATTTTGAACAAAATACAATCCATAAGAAATATGATAAAAATGATTTGTTTTCAAACAAAAAATATGTGGCAGAATGTACATAAATATTAGTGCTCTCCAAAAACAACATGGTCTGTTATGCCATTATGTAACCAAATATGTGGTAGAGCAAGCTGGATATGCTGTAAGCAACAGGGGGAAGTGTAATCAGACACTACACAGGGCGTTTAACATTAAACAATGAGCCAAAAAACAAGACAAGTCATTTACCTGGCCTTTTTCAAACTAAAGATGATTGATGGCCAATTGACAGGTTGACCAAATTAGAAAATAGAACAAGAAATAATCCAAATATTTTTTTAAGAGGCACAAAATTGTTGCTTCTAACTAATCCCACATTTTTAATAATCTATTGATCGCTGTTCAACTCTTATATCATTCTTCTTTGGAAAATGAAGATTTTAATCAGATTTGGGACTTTAATTGTAAAGAATGCACGGAATGCCCTCCTTTTTGCCTTGTCAAAATATCCACAGTGACAGATCAATCCCTGTCAGAATGTCTCCCTAATTTCATAGCAGCACATGTACAAACATTTCAATCCAAAATATACCACCGCAGCTTGACAAGTGCCTCTATATGACAGCAGACTCCTAATCAGGACCACCATTCTCCCCTTTCACATACACACATTAAACTCTACCACTGGGAAGTGACCACATCAGTGCAGCCAGATCTCTAATAGAGCACACACACACACAAACACACTCTCACACACTCTCTCGCTTGGCAGCAGAAGTTCCAAATCATCCAGGGAGGAAGAGAGAGCAAACTTACAGCACCAAATGCATCTAATAAGTTGTCAGCAAAGGTGAGGTAAGCCCAGACAGACAGCCAAGTATCTCACCAATCTTTTTCTCCCTGCAGGTAATACATGAGTCAGACATCTGGGAAGCACATCCTAGGATGTTGACTACAAGGAGAACCATTACTTAGATTTATTACTTGCTAGCTGCATCAGCAGGATCCAGGAGAGAACAGGGGAACTGATGAGATCTGTGCACCTTACAGAACTATTCTAGAAGTATGTGAAAACCCTAGATGGTATTTGATATAACGATTGAAGCATTTGTCATTTTGGTTAAGAATCATCTAAGAATTTTTTTGTTCAATTATATGACTGCATTTTTGTCTGTGGAGTTGTGGGAGTCACTTCTATCCACAGAAGTGTGTGGGAATATTGCAGGAAATATAATATTTTCAGTCTAGTAATGGTAGTGTTAGCATAAAAGGTGAGGGCATTAATTGCTGCTGCTGTAACATATATGTTCACTAACTAGATAACTAGCAAATTGTAGCCAAATGTTATACACAAGCTAATTTGGCAAAAGGAAAGGTTTTAAAGAAATATTGCATTTGGCAATGCTTGGGTTCAAAATATGCATATTCCTAAATTTAATAGCTATTTGCTGTAAAAGGCTTTATCTTAAAGTTAGCCTGGAGACACAATTTTATAGGAATTCCTTATATATATATATCATTTCCTTTCTCTGGAATACCTTCACTATGTGCCAATGTAAATGTGCATGGTTTCAATTTCTAAGTCAAAATCAACATGGTTTCAATTTTTAAGTCAAAATCAAATTGGGTTCTTATTATTCTGACATTTTCAAATTATGCTCTTTCATATGTTTTAAGTTCACATGTACATGTTACAAAGACTAAAGAATAATCTACGGTAATTCCAGGTTATCAAAGCACGTGTTTAATTCAACAAGGTTTAGGTCTGTGATATTTAGCATATTTCATGCAGTATTTAATTCACAAAAATATGACACTAAGGGAAAGTTGTGTCAAAATTCTCCTTATTTTGAGAAAAAACTTGACATTTACGTAAAGTCATTTTACATTATTAAGCTGATGACTAAAAATATCATGAAAAGATCACATTTTCATTTCTTTGTTTTGTCCTTCCGATGGCACTTGACATTAATGCAGGATTTTTATATGTATGATAAAACCTCAAACAATTTTCATTTAAATATAACACAAGGTGTGAAGAGTGTTCATATACTAGAACAGAGATTGGACCATTAAAAGAATTATAAAATTTAAATGAAAAAATAAATACTTTTCAAGCATACTCTTTTTAATAATGCTTAGATTAATATTGTGATAATGATGAAAGCTCTGATCAATAATTCCATCAGCAGAGATTCAGGAAGCACACCTTTTTAAGGGGGGTGGGGAGGGGGGGGTATTTATGAACTGTCATGAAAATTAATCAACAGTTTTTGAGACGGGGTCGAAAACTACCCATTTTCAAAAGTTAGCCAAGTATCTGCTTTATGTTCAATTATTTTATTATATCTCATGATTGCACAGTATGTTTGGTGATGTTTTGGATTATGTCCCCGCTTCTCAATGGATGGGAAATGGATGATTTTTAGCCAAAGGTGCCACACAGAGTCAGGCGATGAGAAGTTTAGAACATTAAGTCTAACCCTGTTATGTAATACAAACCATTTGAGAATTTGGCTGAAAAAGTCATACATGTTTGTGTGTGGAAAACAATTTCAATTGAAAGTGAGAACTAAATCGTTGGCATCCAGGTAATTACACCAAAGAAATGTCAGAACATTTCGGAAGCAAGTTGGACGTGGATCTACTTAATAAAATGTTCCGTTTTCACATCTGGAGAGCCAGTCTCTGTGATCCTAAGTTACCATTCATTAGAATTAATTGAAAAAGAATGGGTGAAAATGAACAGAAAGGTGTATCTTGAAAGGCAAGATAACCAAATTAAAGTGCATGGCCCAACTTTTATTACAGTGTTTATGTAGCAGCAAGCTGCCTTTAAATTCCCCTCACCTATCCACACCTTGCCATGAAATAACAAGAGTCTCACTTGCTGCTTGTGGGCAAATGAAATACATGTTGCCAGGAACAGCTGAAAGTATGATTTTAAGGCTCATTGACATTACAAGAATTGGCCTGATCCAGACTTGCACAAGTCAATTTGAGCCCACACCAAATTCACCATACACTTCGAATTCCCTAGCACTTCCATTCAAAAATGCCCAAGTGCCTGTATGTAGGTTTTACTTGATCTTTAATCTTACTGGATATCATCAATGTAGAATAGAACTGCTTCCCAGTTTTGGTTGGTGATGTAGAAGTTTGATTGTAAAATCTGAAATCTGAAAATCGCATTAAAAAGTAAATTCCTACAATAAATCACAGAAAGTACCAATAATGGCTGTGTGCTTATTTCAGCCTCTTTAGGGTCACATTCCCACTGGCTTTCCAAACACTGCAGTCCTCTGAAGCATGTGTCAAATGTGACAATCTCTTCACCCTCCCATTCCAAAGGGACCACAGGCCAGAAATAGTGGAAAACAACAAAAAAATTCAGAAATCAATTTCAACTAACTTTTGAATAGGAAGTGGCCCCAGAAGCTAAATAGTGCATAAATATCAATGAAATCTCATAGGCTTTATTTTTTGCTAACACATTTTAAACTTGTTTTCATAGATCAGTGGCAAAAAATAATCAGTTGAGTGAGAAACTTAATAAGAATTGAATGGTGGTTCATTTTTGCAGCTCAATGCAGAAAAACAATCCCCAATTCTTTAAGATATAAAAAAAGGCTCCTGCAAGTTAGTACATCCTCTCTTCGTGGGGAACATGTAGACCTTTATGTTAATGGGCAAAGAAATTGGTGCTAGACGACAAAACATACTCCTCAAAATTATAAAGTACTTTTAAAAGCACTGTGAAAATTTTTGCGTAAAAACTACCTATTCCAGCGTAATAATTAGGCATGTTTTGATATCATGCATAGATCTCCTTGATCAATCCATCTTGTTCAATAGCAGCATGCACTAATTAAAATGAAGTAACCCAAGCATAACTCACAGAAGAAACCGTTCCATTTCCATGCTGGCTAATTGCACTCTGGTTTGTTCTGATAACCTCACACTTTGCTTTTAGTTTGGTTGTCATTTTGAGAGGGCAATGTGTGCAAACATCAATACTGCAATCAGCACATTATTGCATTAAAATTTGTGATCAGTGCTATGCTCAACACTGAACTGTAACAGTAATGATTTCTGTGTCGCATTCAATGTTAATTTTTCTTGGGAGTTCTGGTTCTCAGGCATAAGGACCCAGAAGGGTACCTTGAGTTTCAATATCATAATGATGACACTACTTTGCCAGTATATCTTTATGTTATTTAAATCTGGTTATAGGGGAGTATATAATATACTCTAAAATCAGGGTGCTTGTAGAGTTTTCAGGACAAATCCCTGGCACAAAATATCTCTTTCTTACATGTATCTGATTGGTAATCTTAGATCTGTTCAAGCCATTCCTATTTTCAAAAAGCATTGGTTCTCAACAGTGTAGACAAAAAACATTTGATGTGGGTATCACATAAAGAAAATTTTCATAGCTCGTTAGTGCAGGAAATTTATGACTCAGCATTCACATGGTTTAGAGAACTTGCTGAATAAGATATTGATCACATCATATATAATAGTTTCTTTAGTTTCTTTTTCTACTATTGCTATAATTGGGAAATGTGGCATTTATTATGGTTCTATGAATGTACTTTTAAGGTACATTACTAAAAATTTTGGTGAAAAAAAAAACAGTAATGAAAATCATTTAAATGGGTTTTCTACATTTACCCGAACTGCAATGTTAAAAATGAACTTCACCTTATTTAATCATTCTAAACAACGCACACAAATATATTTTTTGTAGAGAATTTTTTCCACTTTGTTTATTCTGTGCATATTTCATTTCCGTATCTCTACATTATAAGCCTCAGCATGGTCTTAAATTTTAATGGATTTTAAAAAATAAATGATGAATTCGTGTAAATTATCAAAAATGACCTTTTCAATTCCTATCATGGTGACCAGTCACAAAACATGCCATATTTTGATACAAACACTCCACCCACTCTGCCATTCAGTTTTCTTTTCAAAAACACCCACCCTCTTGTGTCTCAGCCCTCTCAGCCTTTTATTCCATAACTGTCATTCCTTATTTCCTGTCTTCCCAATCTTGTTCCCTGTCATCAAGGTCACCACACGTAATCTGTCAATTTTCTAGGTACTCTTAAGCTCCCAGGATGTGATTAATTTAATACCAGCGGCAAATTATCCAATGACAGATCTACCTTTATCCAATTTGATGGCAAAATAAAGCACATTTAGGACCTAACTGTAGGAAATAACACAAAGAAATAATCTCAACAGGCATCACAAGACAAACAGATGTTATGTACTATAAACGAGTATATAAATTTCACACCTGTACACATTCAACAGATTCTCTTGGTGCAAACATTGCAAAATTATAAAAATTAAAAATACAGCTATATATATACAATTTACACATATATATATTTTCTACCACATGTGTGAGCTTTCCAAAAAGGTTTCCTTCCAAAAGACTAAAATAAATGACTTTCGGGTTAACATAATTATCAGCAACTGAAATTTTACAGACACAAAATCCCTCAGTCTGGCAGATGATGAATCACCAATGCTATAATTCAGTTTAAAACAGGATATCCCAACTCTACCTAACATCTGCTAGAATGATACCATCTATAAAGAAAGTGCCACAAGTAAACCCACTCCATACTAAAAAAAAAAAGATTTAAGAATAAATCAATAAAACTAATTAAACAACTGTCTTATTTTTAATCAAATGCCATATTTCTTCTATATCAACTTAGTTCTTGTTTAAGTTGACTTAAAAATAATCTTAGAAACATGCTGAATATAAACCCGTGAGTGGGCAAATAATCAATCTCCATAACTGTATCCTCAAATGAAACAAGAGTTTCAATGCTGTTCGTTCCTTTTAAAAATGAAGGACCTAAACTGCATTAACACAATTAACAGATAACAATAAAAGACAAAAGTCATGAGCTTAACACGCCAAGCCCAAGTTGTTCAACAGCAAATTGTTTCTCACAAATTTCTAACTGGACAGGACATTTGATTCTATTGACCTTTTCTACGGACTAAAAAAAAAAAAATGTGGTGTTTTGTCCAATTATGTAAAGGGTTTGTACAGAGATGACCCTGTGGCTGTGCATACTGTCCACCACACATGTTAACTGACATAAGCTGATAGCAAGGACTGTCCATCCTATAATGTTATCAAACCAGGTAAATTGGCCAGGTGATAGAAGCTCTCCAGTAAAGCAGCTGGTGGCACTTTAAATATATGGAAATGATGCAGGGTTACCTGGTGCACTTACTTAAAACATGAAGTATTATACTGTCATTTCCACTTTAATGGAGTCACAAATAATATTTTTAATGATGACAATAAAAAAGCAACAATAAGTGAATTAAGTTTGACAATCCCAGGGCTTGAAATTGGAGACAAAACTTAGAATTTGCTTTTGTATCCATAATAGTAGTTGGGGGGACAGAAACCACTTCCCTCCAATGTGCTGTTTTAAGAGGTTTTCTTAATTTAAAGCAATTACATTTTTTGTAGCTACAACTCAATCCTCTGTTCAGATATACACAGCAGTATGGACGTTTCACAGCATGGGTCACCCAGCTATGGTTTCTCTGAAGAGAGCAGTCTAAACAAACTATGATAGAGATCCTGTCATAATGATAATAAACATAGTTAATGTCCCCACCTACTGTTTATTTATACCTACATCAGAGCTCTGGAGCCTTCAGAACACTGACATTAATTTCATGCTAGTTAGATCCTCTTTAAAAATTGGAAGGTGAAAAAATAATTATTTTCATCAAAATTTGTTTTGATTTATTACAAGTATTAATTGATAACTTCTGTCTAAAATTGATTTTCCTTGTTAATATAATTTGGTCATTCATCATTTAATTAAATGAATTGCTCTTAACAAAAATTAAACTCTTCAACTCTATGACTACATTGTGTGTGAAAGAAAGCACTAGTAAATAAGGTAAACAAAAAAGTAGTCATTTCAATATAACAAATTTCCTAGACAGTAGATTCCTGCTTGTAAAGTTGCTATGCTCTTAGATCTAGGTGCAATATTCCAATTATATTATCATGAAAAAGGGAAATTAATAGTCTCACACTTGATGCATTCATCACGTAGGTTCAATATCCTTTACGGATCATAGTATCAAAAGTGGAGCGTGGATGCAAACACAGGTGAGAATTGAACATGAATCAGCAGCAGGTGCAAAAAATGGTTTTTCAGCCTGGATTCCAAATCCATACACTATGGTTCCACCTGCAGACAGTGCAGCTAGGAACCTGGATAATAACAATCAGTACACCAAAGCAAGGGCTCCTTTTGTAGCCTCTGTTGTTTTCCCGGTTGATAATCAATGTCCCAGCTCTCTCACACCTGCCTATAGGCACAGAGAGTAACCATGCTGGCCTGATGCTCAGTTTTGAAAAATTGCTGACAGTCAATTTTGCAAATCAATCCCAGCTGCCTGGCCAGGTTGTCAGAACAGGATAACTATTGAGCAATTTGTTGGTTTGCTTTGAAATAACAGTCTCTTCCCTTCCATTTCAGGCACAGCCCCCAACTTCACACCAAGGCCTCTGCTTCCTGTGGCTAGGAAGCACTCAGTGGGCTGCCTACTGCCGCATTCATTACCAGTCCAGTGTTGCCAGAATCGGCAGGAAAAAGGGGATTTGTTTGCCAGTGAGTAGGGATAACTCGGACCACTCACTGCCTTCACAGACAAAGGACTCTAAGGGTTTGCTTGAAGGGCTCCCTAGCCAAGGAAAAAAATATCCACAAGGACCAATTTACAGAACTATCACTTCACAGAAGACTGCATTGATTTTAGGAGGTGGTGGTCTAGCAGAAGGAAAGGAAGTTTATAGATTACCAATTTTCTGTGTGATCAATATGTGAATGGGGTTGCTTATTTTATACCAGATTTTGAAACAGATTGGAAATTAGCATCACATTTGGTTGTTGGTGACGGCCGCTAATCAGCAGTGTGACTGTGAATAATCTGTGAGATTGACAGGGTGGTGGCAGTTGTACAGCTTCAAAGTCTTCAGAGTACACAGTCAAGCACATCACCAAGGTCTTACAAATTGGAGCAGCTCACTTTTTCATTAACTTCACGGAAAACTGAGGGAATTCAAACAAGGCACAGTTTAAACCTTTTTCTTATAAGCTGCTTTGAGCCAGAAAAAAAAATCAAGAAAAACCAAAACGATTGGTAGTGCGTTTAAAGTTGACATCTTCACCTCTGATAATGGTTGCTTTCACCAATACAACAGAGGGAAATAAAAGGCACAACTAAAGGAAACAAGGAGCGCGCACACACATAAAGGACTAATCTAAGCCTGGTGGTTCATTGAGCGGGAATCATTGAATGGACTTGACTTGGAGAGAGAGAGAGAGAGGGAGAGCAAGTGGGATGCCAGAATAACAGCAGGTGCTAGAACCAGATGCATTAGTAACTCAACACCCCATTGTGAGCCAGGTGAATCAATTAACAAAACCACTAGTTTATGTAGATCTGATATTAGAGTTTTGTGGGACATTTCCTTTGCGCTCACCAGGGGGAAAAATCATAAGTTTCCAATATAGAAAAGAGAATTTCACAGCATCAGGAAATACAGGAATTTTATGAGGACTTGCTGAGGGAAACTGTACTTGAGAAGAGAAGAGGAAGACTGAAAAAATACAACTTGATATTGAAAAGTTCAAAGCACTATATTCACTATGGAATCTATTCAGTATAACTCAGGCATACCATGCACAGGGAATGCCTCCATCACTAGAGTAAACTGCAGTAACATTTCCATTACTACACCTTCTCCAACCCAGGGATCAACAAGCCAACTTGAGTGGCAAGTTTTATGCGATTACATAGTATTCTACGCAAATCCCATTTTAATTGGATTTGGATTATTCTTTGCCATTTTTAACACCATAGTTGTTATGAGCCATGCTAGAATTTCCAATGACAGCTATATGATGGGACTGACAATATCAACAGCCATTATGTATATCTGTAATGGCATGTTGCATTTCCCTGATTATGTGGGCTACAGCGAGGCTTTCCAGCATGTATTTGTGTACATTCTGGGTGGTGGTGAATGGTTTGCCTACACTGCACTGTGGCTCATCGTCATGGCTGCTTTGGAAAGGTGCGTTAACATGATGCGCCACCAGGGGGACACTCTGTGCACCTCCCTCCAAGCCTGTATCACCACCATCATGATCTACATGGTGTGCTTCGTCAGCACCCTGCCGCGGTACTGGGAGTATGAAGTCGGACCCACAGTTGACCCCGCCACTAATAACACCTTTCGTAAAGTCATGAAAAGTGCAGCAGCATCAGGTCCAGAATACAGTGTATACTACTTTTGGTACATTCTCAGCTTCAAACTTTTGTTACCCTTTCCCCTCATGCTCATCATGACCATTATTCTCTGCCAACGCATCGGGCATTACAGGAAAAGGAAAATCCCTTCCTACAGACGTGACAGCACCTTAATTCTACTCAATCGCAAACTCAAGGAAGAGATCGACATCTCCAGATTAGCCCTAGGGCTGCTGGTGACCTATCTGTTGCTAGCAGGACCGTATGTAGTTATCACCGCCATCCCTGAGGTTTTCCCAGAGGCGCTGGACAAGACATCAACCTTGTATAGTATTTTGTTTAATTTTTCACAATGTTCTTATTATCTGAACTTCAGTCTCCAAGTGATCTTATTCTCCTGTTACAGTAAGTCCTACAGGATTGCTGTGGCCAGACTATGTTGTGACAGATGCAGGAATCCAGACTATGAGGATTATTAATCTTTAGCCTTATGCTTGAATTCCTAATCCAAACAACTTGGGAAATCTGAAAACCATGAGGACAAAAGAATGGCTCTCAATGGATAAAAAAATCTCACTTTCTCTGAAGAATAAAAAATATCTGGTGTAAGACTGAAATCTACACCAGCTGTTGGTGTGGTGCAAAGTCATTGTTAAATTATTTTTTCATTGTGGTTTAGTCAAGTAATTTGAAACAGAAAAGAAAATATAAAATATAAGACAACCGAGTGAATGTTTGAAACAAAAAATAATTGTCACAACATGATTTTTCAATGGCTATTGAAGTTTGATTGTGAGGGTGAAAAATAAATGCCTTAAACTAAAGCTACTATGAAATGCATTTTCTAGTGAGTGTACTATGTTATATGACATTTAAGTGGGCTTAAAACACACAAATAATGATAGACTCAGATCTGCAAAGTAAAAGGTAAAGTTTTTCACCACCAGTTTAACCAAAAAACATGTGAATGCTGTCTACGAGGAATAGCTTAACAGATTACAGTGTGAACCAATTGCTTATATTTTTAGGATATCCATGTTTCTTACTTATAAACTAAGTGAAGCAGAATTTCCTGATAAAAAGGGCCATTTCTTTCTCAAACAAATATATATTGCTCTTATGATCCATGTTTGAGATTCCAATAATAGTTTCCCTTTTAGATTAAAACACTTCAAGAGCAACCAAGTCTATGCCCTCTAAAACTGTCATTGTTATTATCCCCCTAGTGTACTCATTGTCACATTTAATCAAGGACACACCAAGTAGGGAATAAAAAGTTTAAATTCCAAATACACAGTCCTAATGTGCTAGAAATTTGACTGCCTGTAAAAAAAAATTCCACAACGCCAACATGTCCATTCACTCATGTGATCAGACAAGCATAAAAACACTACGCCATGTGATAGGTTTATGAAGAAAATATGTTGAATGGATTTGACGATGGAAAAAACCATGAGCAAACCACCCTGTATATTGTGTTTCATAAATGTGAGAAGTACCAAGTCTAATCACC
The DNA here is from genome assembly GCF_051362555.1 of Lingula anatina. Classification (NCBI taxonomy): domain Eukaryota; kingdom Metazoa; phylum Brachiopoda; class Lingulata; order Lingulida; family Lingulidae; genus Lingula; species Lingula anatina. The sequence goes on from NC_141767.1 coordinate 42,492,708, forward strand.
ATGCTTGCTGCAAAGACCCAAACTTTCCCTACCCAAATGCCTGTCCTCTTTCAATCTCAAATATTCAATTAGATAAATGTGATTAGTAAGAGAGAAAAAACAAGCATACATTCAAACTGATTACTTGAAAGATGCCTTGTTTGTGGTTAATAATGATATATTTCTAAAGCACAACCCAACACAACTATCAAATGCCAAATTCTTCACAGCAGACAGCCACTTTGAGTCCAATAGTTAAGTGTCAATTTTCTCAAGTACTTTCTGCTGTTCAGTTCTGCCGTATCCCATTATATTGAGATTACAGGTTGCTCCTGTGGAAAAAAGTAGGTCTTCTTCAACAGCACTGCACTTAACTGTGCTTCTATCTATTTGTTTAAATATGGTGGAAAACAAACAAGCAAAATGACTTTTGGTGAAAGAAGCTCAATAAAATGGGAGACAGAATTTCTTCAAATCAATTTTTGTTCTGAAGAAAGGCAATCAATGGATAGGAAGCAAACAATTTACTCTTGCTGTGAAGGAAGGGCAATCAATTGCCAGAAGAGAAACCTTTGTTCTGAATATTTCTATTAATAAACACACATTCTGAGATTAAATTTTTCATAAATATGAAAAAGTTCAGCTCACTAAGAAAATGCCTTCCAAACAGGTGGTTCTAAGGGGAATTCCACTGATAACTCCACTGTTACGGCTGACAGAAAATGAATTGTGCTTGTCAATCACTTAAAATAACTAATCTCCCTGCTTCTTAACTGCTGCATTTAAGCCTGCCATAGACAGCAAAACCTTTTGAAAAGAAATTCACCTGAAGGCTTATGGTAAGTTCTGCCTTGGAAATGTAAGCAGATCTGGCACATGAATGAAATATGGAACTGGTCTTTATCTCTCTGTTCTAATATCTTGGAGGCAATGTTAAGATTCTCAACTAAATGTGTGCAACAACAATTAACCTTTCACAAACAGGAGACATTTTTGTAGTCAGAAGCACTAAAAGCCATTAATAGCCAATAAACAAACTCCAGTTTTTTTTTTACCTTTTTTTCCACATTTGACATGCTGATGAGATGAAACATTGCAGTTTTTTTCCTGAATACCCCCTCCTTTATTTGGATTATTTGGCAGATTTTAGATTTAATTCGATTTCCTAAATATATTTTAATTGTTATTCAAATTCATCACAGATTATCAGAATCTTCTCTAGATTTGGTAATTATATCTGGGGAATTCCAAGGACCAATTTCCATTTGAAAATAAGAGACTTCAAATAATATATATGCAAACACAGGGATATGAAGAAAACCACTCAGTACTTTCAAAAACATGTCTCACAATCAAGAAAGATCAAGTAAAAATATTTTGACCCATTTCTATCCCTTTTGTGCATATCATCTGAAACAAAGGAACTCATTTAATGTGTTTCTCTTTGATCTTAGCCATTGTAAAGAAGATAAATGATAATGACACATCATTTAATTCTCCAGATGGCATTGTGTTACACATAAGATTGGCAATCCTAGCTGAGGATTTCCTTTGGATATAAAGCAGTACACAGATTGTCAACTTCAGCTAGAACACTTTAATGTCTATCAAATTATCATGAACTCGTCCCTTTTTTGCATACTCAGTAAGGTAGTTCTTAAAAAGAAAAATGAATTAACATCCATTTGTAATAAATACTGCCTGTCTGGAGTGAAGAAAAAAAAGACATTTATGTTCTGAATCACCTTATTCTTGGGGTATGAACATTTATTGCCGTGTCCCTAAGATGAATGGACATGGAATTTACAGATAGGATAAGGCAGCAAAGAAAAGCATATTGATTACTCCAATAAGGAAACAAGATAAACGAGATCCAACAGATACAGGAGCCGAGCACACACATATCCACGCAATTTGAAGACATTCAGACTATAATTTGTAAAAAAAATGCAACATGGATTAAGTTGTTATTCTAGTCCTAGGCGCAGTGTTATGTAATTTGCTCTGCCAACAAAGGATTCTTCAATTAATAACTGTTCCCTTTGAAGACTTGCCACTGTTTAACATACACTAAGAGAGCATCTTCTATCCTAAATTCCTGACTGAAGTGAAATTGATTTTGCAGAACAAATAAGCATCCCTATCCAACCATTAGGCAGGGATCAATTTCAATAAAAACCAACAGAGATGAAAGTCAGACATGAATATCATGTGATCAATAGCTAGATCAAGACACCTTTTAAATCATCCAGTGCAGTGAATGACCTCAGCAAACAACAGGAATAATGTGCAAATTAAATACTCAGTCATAAATTGTACATGAGATTGGTTATATATCCACAAGATGTATAAGGTATTTGGATTTTTATCTTTTTTTTCAAATGGTATTTCTTCTCAACCAAACTCTCCAATCTATTCATGGGGAGGGAAACTCAGTTTTTAATCACACCATCATAACAATGTTTTGTGTCAGTCTTTGGACAAACTCTTTCAAAAAGCAAAAATAAACTATCATCAACACACACAGCCAACAGATGAAGTATCACGACATTTGTAGAGAACTCTTGTAGTAAAACCTAATTAGAAGTAAAATATATACAGCTGGTGTTCCAAACAGATAAACGAGGCTAATCTGTACAAACTAAAAATGTCAAAACAACACAAAATGATGCCAACATTTTTTTTCCAAATCATGCAACACAGTTTCTTGGCTATTTAGGAACAAAATGATATCATGAATAACATAACTTGTATATTTAACTTTTTCCCACAGATGCACATCATTCATACAATGAAAATTTTCTAATACTGTGTATTGGGAATAAACTACTAGAGACTGCAGTGTGGGTCTCTCCTTTGAGCCTCACAAAACAAAGTTAGGCCTCATCTTCTTCTTCTACTGAGTAAAAATATTTGTGCACAATCAAACATTTTGTAAAATCAACAACAATGAAGTTCAACAATTTTATACATGTGATGACAATAATTACTAAGAAAGAAAGGAAAAAGGAGATTTAGACCAGTGATGTTATGTTTGTAAAAAAATCAAAACAACTATTAACTTATAATGAAGCCATCTTCAATGGTGATATGTTTCAAATGAGTAAAGTATGTAACATCCCAATCTTAGCACACGAAGGGATAAGGTTAACTGAAGCAGACAGCTGCTCCACCTATAGTTTATACAGTAAACTAAACTTAATGTAATCCTGCCAATAATAATAAACCACAGAGAGCTGAAATAAAAAATTCTGAAGGTAAAAAATTGAATAAGGTAGAGAAAAATAATATTCCATCAATATATCAATACATAACTCACAAAAATATCTTACCTGGATAAGGTTTGTGGCTGGCCTGGAAGAAGTAGGTCCTCACACAGCTCAGTGGACCTTTAGGTGACACAGCCTGGCAGACCTAAACATTGAAACCACATTAACAACAAACAGCAAGAAGATTGTCTTCAATAAAAAACATGCATGCTACAGTCCAGCCAAAAATTCCACCAGAAGTGCAAATTACTCTATTAAATGATTCTAGTTGTGTCTTGATCAACTACTAGTGTGATGCACACTATAGGCCCAGAGCATTTTGAAACTTTTGAGATTTGAGATATACACAAGATCAAATTGTTCAAATTGCTCCAGTTAAGTACAACCAACTCACAATTTGAAAAAGTGCCAAGACCATTTCGCAAGCACACATGATTAAGAACTAGGACATACGAAAGTAGGTTTTGTATGTCCTAGTTTAGAAAATGGAGAGATATACAAATGTAAATAAAAGAAAATAACCAATGAATCATTAATGTCCAGGATATGTCTCTATGATTTGTAAAAACAAAAATAACTCCAACCACCCCCAACAAATAAACCTTGACAGTTTGATCCATCAAAGTTGTCACTCACCATGTGAGAAGCCTCTGAGCTTGGAATTGTATCACTGCTCTGAACTGCTCCTTTCCTGACTGCCTCTAAACTCTTCTTGTTTGTATTTTTGCCAAACAGGACAAAAGGATATCTGGCACTGTAAGGATGTAGTAAATTAATACTTATTGAATTATTGAACTTACCTTATAGAATTACATGATTGTTGATACTTGTAAGTTGTGTTTAAGCAGAGTTGTCACCAGAGATGGATAATTAGGTAACAGCGCTTAGTACTATGTAAAGAAAAAACAAAATTTAAATGATAAAAAAGGAAATATTTTTTCGTAAAAAATTAACATGTGATGTTTAGTCTGTCAAATAAAAAAACTCTTTTACATGCTTAAACATTTACATGCATTATGTAATAAATAATGAATGTTTGCATATGTATGCATTACGCTACAGAAACCACTTACAAACTGTCCGTCTTAATTGCTCCAACAAGGCCATGACTGAAGTAACTTCTCAGAGGCTACAAATTATAATGGTAGCAATATCAAAGAATGGCAAAGATAAAGGTTGCTAAAGAGTTGCATCCAATCTTTGTTTTTTGATAAATATGCAAGACCTGGGATAAAGCCCATACTACTGTTTTAGTTAGTGCCAAACTCTACTGGTCTTTAGGGGCATCAAGGTCTATGAATCTCTTTTCCAAATGCAGAAATGCTGCACAATAAATGTACAAATTTATAAGTTATGCTGGCCCAGCTTCAATTTTACTGGCATTTGGCACAGGGCCAGTGCTAATGTTGCAGACTGTTGTTCTGCACTGTTGACTGTCACCTTAGAATAACATGTGACAGTTGGCTCTGTCCAAAATGAAGACACTCGCTAGTAGGTGACATATTGAGTGTATGCCCCTTTACTGTACTTGCTCTGAGAATTGCATACTCAAGATTTCTACTGAGGTGCCAATACATTTGCCAAAACGATTATCAAAACTGTCAATTGCATGATCACAGAACTTGAACTTAATTAAATCTCAGGAGAAAAAAGCAGTCTAAGAAACAATTAATTCACTTTAAAGCAACTTTAATTTACTGAAATCTCAGATATTGTAGGAATGAAAATGCTAGAGCATTGTAAAATAGAGCACATGTTCTCTGCTGATCTATCTAGCTTTACTAATTTTCATTTAACCTCACATTACTCACCTCACAAACTTTTCTCTCAGTGAGCTCTGCAATACCTGATTTCCTAAAATAAATACAGCATTTTTGGTGAAATGGCCAATTCATGTAAGGCTGACAAAAGAACACTGTATGCTCTCCATTACAAATCAGCATCTGATGTTTTGCTTAAATGAATACTGAGGAGCCATTCAAAATATTCCACATTTTCCTTCAGATGAAATAAAGATTCAGTGTCAAAAGATCAAATCTCTTTTGTAATGTTAAAGTTGTCAATTTAAAATAAAGGATTGGCTGTGAGGCTAGCATGTCCTCTGTTTGTACAGTAGTTTAGTGTGTATTCTTACCCCTCCACATCCACAGTCGTCAACATAGTCTTCCACTGGCGCTCAAATAATGGAAGATGCTGTAAAATAAGTTATAAAACTTCCAGGTAAACACATATACATATATCTCACTACATAAAGATAATAGATTGTGTGTACATGCCATGATTCACATTTATTTTTAAGTTTAGAGAATACTGAACACCAAAGTATTTAAAGTTAAAATATAAATTTTTTATCCTAGGAAGTGATGAAATGAGTGAATGCTTAAAAAGCAGGAAAAACATATGATAACTTCCCATGGAATTTTTTTATAAACCTTTTTCATTAAAAGGAGGAAGAAACTCACTTATCTCAAATTGAATGAAACACTAATGAAACACTTACCTCAGTGGCCAACATCTCAACAGACACGGGATCCATGATGCTGTAGAGCTCTGCAACCTCCTTGCTTACATCAACTACTTCATGCTTCATTGTGAAGAAACCACCACTAAAACAATAGAACCATTGCAGCAGCATGACTTAATAATAATAATAATAATAATAATAATAATAATAATAATAATAATAATAATAATAATAATAATAATAATGATAATAATAATAAATAAATAATAATACCACTATTTTCCTACAGTAATCTGCTAATTTTAATCATTTTTGACATTAGCTGCAAGACAATAGCTTTTTCATAGGCCACAGAATCACCCTTTTGGGACTATAATACATATTCTAAACTTGTAAAATACTTCATGTGCATCAGTTTTTTTACTTTCTGCTAGCATGTGCTCAAGGTAAAGCACATCTTTGTTAATCATTCATGTACCTACCCTCCAAACCCTTCCAGTGCATAAGCTTGTATTACTGGCCACTTTTCTATTGAAAATTTGTCAAATGGCAGAGGATGTGCTGAAACAATCAATGATATAAAGAGTGTCAAAGGGATAAAAGCAGTGATAAAAACAATTCAGTGAATCATTACTCTTTTGCTTCTTAAACCAAAACAGGAATATGTCAGAAATGATAGTCCTTCTATGGAAGTGTTTTTATAATATAACAAAAAATAGCTGAGAAAACTGAATATTGATTGAGATAATTATCTGTATACCTGTATGCTTAATTCATAGCAAAACTTCAATATCAAATGGTGAATGACAGCTAGCCAATACAGAATTGCCAGCAAAATAAAATTTAACATTTTCCTAGCTGTATAAGGTTGTCATTTTTGAGACATAAAATAAGAGTTTCTTCTCACCCCAGGTACTGTAAGGAATCCCAATTGTCTTGCAATCTTTAACCATAGCAATAAAGCTGTGGATCTTGAATTCTTCAGCTTCCTCTTCATCTTCATCATACTGAAAAACAATTCACAATTTATAAGCATCCACCATAAAGTGACTTTTTTTAACCTACTGTCCATTCAGGATACCATTAACTGGCCAAAAGAGGAAACAGTGACCAGCGACTGAACAAATTCCTAGCTGCAATTCTCACTGACATTTGACATGGGCCAGAGTTATCACCACAGAATGACCCAAGATTCTCCAGTTAAATGTATTTCAGGAATCTGAAACATAGTTGTTTATTTAAGTGTAAAACACAAAGTAGATACAATGGCACCATGTGTATTACGTACCTTTTCAGGGTGAAGGCAGTGTAATTTCAGGTTTCTCCAGTGTGCAATGTATGGCAGGAAGTACAGGTAGTTCACTGGGTTGCAATAAATGTGAACACTGTCATGTTTCACCAGAATAAGAAGATCTAAGAGAAATAGAATGTTTGACAGACATCATAAGCAATCTGATAATCAAAGTATAAGACAAAGACAAGACAAAGGTATGGATTTCATCAGATACGCTTAATAATATACATATTATGTCTGCAAAAATATACATATTTTTTCATCTGTTATAAAATTGTTTAAATATAAATTAAAAGTACAGCTTTATTTAAAAAATTAAAAAGACTTTTCTAAATACTCTGCATTAGCATCCTGAATATATCAATCACCAATCTTACCATCAATTGTTTCTTCCGCAAACCCAGAGCTGCAAATAATAAAAGTGTCTTGCATTAAATCAAGAGGGTTTTATTGCCATTTTTATGAAAGAAATTTTATGGTAAATATCCTTCAGCTATATAGCTCAGTATACTTCTTGCAGAGAACACTGAACTGCTTGTAACATTAACTTAGGCTAGAGAAAAATTAATAAAAAGAGTTTAACACTGACAGTGAACATTTTAAATTAACCAGATGTCTCAACTTTGTTGTAAAATTATCATAACTATACTCAACATTGCCTATAATCCATATGAATATATTAATCTCACACTTTTACGAATCAATGTAAAAATCACTTTAAACAAAAAATCAAACTAGCAAATTTAGACTCTTACCAAACACTTAACAAAGGTATTTATATTTGTATGATGATATTTTGCCAATTAACTATTGATAAGGTATCAAATAAATCATTTCTATATAATCAAAACAGATAAATAAAATCAGATAAAAATACTACCATGACCCTGGGGCTAATAACCTAAATTTGTCTTATTTGCACACCTTTCTAATTCCTTCCTGCGGTTTTCAAAGAACCCAAACAGAAGATGGTTCACTAGTTCTGTACAACCATCATTATAGCGACTGTCAATGCCTGTAATAAATAGGAAACTTCTGCAATACATACATTTACATTAAACATATCCAGAAAATTATAATTTTCATGACAAGAAAAATACACAAATCCAAAAAATTTTATCATATAACATACAAAAGATAAAATCTTTTAAAGCTCATAATCAACTTTTTATCTATCGATTAAGATTATGAGTACCGTAAATTTAACTGCATAACTTCAAAGACGTCGATGTTAAAACGTATCTAAACTATTATTAACCTGTTTGAAGTATCGTTATTATACAAACACTACCTTACTTACAAACACTTTTCGCCTATAAAGAAAACTGGGAAGTGTTTAAGAATTATTTTACCTGTTACACACAAGATGGCATCTGGACTGGATGCATGTGCTCTTGATCCACCTTTTAATATGCTCTGTACATGCCGAAGCCGACTTGAACTAGCAATATTAGAAAAAAATGAATACATTTCAAACTCTAGTGACATGAAAATAAGCTGTCATTATATTATTTTGGTGAGGTTATTGATCAAAATTAATTTACATCAATGAATTATCAAACAATAAGATTGCCAGATTATTTCTGATCCAACGTAGAAACTTGAAACTAGTTTACAAAGGTATAAAAAATGTTTACTTCTTTTAAAATACACCATATATATATATATATATATATATATATATAACTGCAACTTGATTAGTGAAATTCAAAACACCTTTCAACTACAGTACTAAATCTTAAGTCATGTAATCAGACTCACTAAAGAGAATAATATTCAAAAATATAAATTAAATATGCTAACCCTAAACTCCTAAAATGATTTTGTTCAGAGTTTTAGACAAAAATTAATTGTCTGTGAAGAAGGGAGTTCTCATTTGATAATGGATTTGCAGATACAGGTCTGCTTACCAGTTCCAATTGGATGCTGATCTTCTGTATAAAAGAGATTCAATGGATTTGCCAAAATTGCTTTGTTTTGTTTGTGTCATTTGTTTATCATATCTTTTAGTTTGCATCGTTTATTGACATTTCGCACTTTATTTTAACCCAAGTCAAAGATGAATAACAAACCCAACTTATGGTTTTCTTGGAATATCATGATGCTCAGTTTCAACATAAGCATGATGGTGAAATTAACCATGGTATAACCATTGACTCAAGGACATATCATGGGTTGTATATCTTTGAAATCTTTGCTATATTTTCAAATCCAAAACATTGCCGAGCTGTGTTTGTTCTCGTGTGTCACACGACACAAAACTGTTATAACACGTTCATCTGGTGTAAATTAAGAGCAGTTCTAAAACTAAACCAAATACGAATCTCATATCACCCGTGGGTGCAAGTTATATTGCTACATAACCTCAGAAAATATCGTATAAAGTTGTTAGTAAATACAAGGTAATTTTAAACGCTGGCGCCTATTCTTAGCGTGGTGGGCAACCGCACTTCAAGCGCTAATGCTGAGCAGCGCTGTGCATCAAATGGATACTTACCTGACAAATGATGAAAATGTTTCCTGCTTTATGTTTCTTCGAGCCGAAGAAGGCCTTTTAGGTCGTCTGCTTGCCATTTCGTAGCAATCTAAAGCTTATTTGCGAAATTTAATGTTCCTCGCTCCGCCATGATAGTTTGATCACGTGACCATTCGACCTTTACCTTCATTGATAACCTACTTTCTTTAAAAGTTTCATTTCTGTCTATGTGCGGGAAATTTAAAGTTGGATTTTTTCCCGTATGTTTTCTTTTCAACATTTCAATTGGATATAATTTTAAATCGGTAATAGCAGATAATTTGCTGTTGAAGCTTGTTATCTACGAGGTCAGGTAGAAGTTAAAATATCTATTTATATTTATGTTTAATGTGAGACAACTACTATAATCTAGTTATAATAAAATAATCTACCAAATTGGATACATGGTTGATTTCAATATTACAGAGATAATATATACCTATTTCCCAGAACTGCAAATTACCTTCTGGCGTGGAAATAGATACTGTAATTTCTGTCAGAGATATGAATTTTGAAATAGGCGCCGATGGGTGTGTGTGTGGGGGGGGGGGGGGGGGGGGGTCGATCCGTCGTTACAGCTAGGTCGTTTCCTGTAACAGAATTAATTAAAGGTAATGTAAGCCAAAGGGCTCAAAGCTGGTTAATATCTGCTAACTTCACATATTAGAGTAAAATCAGCGGCGACAAGGATCCAAAATGGCCCACCCGGACTATAGGCTACGTATACGGCTTTTTCAGTTTCATGGAAACGGCGGAGATGGCACTGTAGTAGGCGGATTAGGCCCCATACATCTAACATTATTTGGTGTGGTTTTTCATGATAGATTTCAGAAATGCAAGAAGCACGTCTAACCATGTAGCGATTGTGATATAATTTTAAAACTGAAAAACAAAAAAAGAATTCCGAAGTTATTGAGAGAAAAGAGAACAAAATTAATTCGAGTCCTCTTTATCAGAATAAAAGAAAAAGAAAAAACATCTTCAAGGCCACCTCCCAATCCGATATGTCAGCGCTGGTCTTTTGGTCTTTTTTTTTTAACGTGCACAGCGGTGGCCAGGATTGAATATGACATGAGGCTGTTATAAGCTGATTCCAAGTGAAAATGCGCTGTTACCCACGGACTTAGTAACAAATTTTCTATAATTGCAGAATCTGAGTTAAGTAAGGATTAGCATTAAAGTAGAAACAATATTTAAAAAAAACACATCGATTTTGATTTTGTTAGGTGAAAGGGTACGTCCTTTCGATACTTTCTATTTCTTACAGTTTATCTCTTCGCATTCTTCTCCCATGCATATGACGATTATGAAATATCAAAGTAGGCCTAATGGGTTTATTTTTCTTACCAAAACGTGAATGACAATGATAAATACATAAATAGAGATAATTCTTCTTTGCTCTTCAGCTGAACAGTCTTAATTGAGAGGTATTCAGATTAGGCCTACGTTTGTAACGTGTTTTCAAACAAAAGGAAAAACTACACTCTTTCGGTCTGATAAAATATATATATGTCTCCCTTGGATTCTGGCGACAGACTGTTTTATAACATTGGTATAGACAGGACAAAACAACGAATCTGTTTAATGGATAGGCCTATCCTTATTCTAATTCGGAGACGGGTTCAAATGTAGCGTAGGCCTACTCATTTGGGAGTCTATAAATTTGTCGGACATTCAATTTGAGGTTGTGTACCGGATCTATCAACTATGCTCACTGACTTCAACCTCCTTTGGGCTGTGGCATCTGACCCACCCCATTTCCCTTATTTATTTATAGGCCCAGCGGGCAAAGTGAGAACGATCTTTTTTTACGTATTCCCCCTCCCATCTCTAATTTACGACCCATTTGTAAATATATAGTCTTTTCCGTTCTTGTAAAACTTGTTAAGGTGACGGCGATTTGGCCTATAGGAAATACTTTTCTTGAGGCGTTTGTTGACACCACGTACCAATGAAAGAGATGAGCCAGAGTAAATCGGTTGTAGGCCTTAATAGGTCTACTGGTCGCTTGACAATACATGGACATAGGCCTATATAGGCCTATATAGGTCCTATTATAGCTAGTGGGCCTAAACTTAATTTTGTAATCTGGGATGGATCGGGGGGGGGGGGGGGGTATTTGTATGTACGTCAAAACACTTTATACTATCAAATACGCTTTTTTTCGCTTGGTTCTTTCATGTTAACCTATACTTATTTTAATTTGAAGCCTATTCGGGGCCGCCTACTCGCAGCGTCCTCTGGCGCGATTGACTTTTCCTTTTAGAATTTACTTTTGGTTAAATCTGGAAGATATTTGGGACACAACTCATACTTATAAGCAAACATCTAGTTATTTTTAACATAAAGTCAAATCTGATAAAAAAAATTGTGTTGTATTTTCATACACTGAGTCAGTATTTTTGGGTTGCACATGATTGCAGAGAGTTTTCCGAACCATAGCATAGGCCCCAAGTCACACCTGACACACTGCATAGATCTAGCCTATGTTGTATCCTGTTGATCGACACATAAATTAATTTTGATATCTTATCTAGCTGTATAATAAACGTATATATCTTAGGAAAGCAACAAGCACATTTTGAGTTTGGATAAAAGGCAAACAAACTGTTCAGCTCATGAAGTGAACGACTTGCGGAAAGTTGCCGATTTTAAGGTCAAGGTCAGGTGAAAAAACTGCATTCCACCGACGACGAAACAGACAGTGTAAGAAAATGTTTATGATAAACAAATCTGGGAGTTAAAGGGCGTAAAAAACACATCTTAGCCTTAGCTGAATATCATTTTCAAAATTCAAAGCAATTTTATAAGTTGTCGTTTTTATTTCAAGACTTGCGCACATCCAACTAATTTGCAAGACGTATCGCGCAGCAAGCCGGGAAGAGAACAGTGAAGAGGGGGAGTACGGAAACTTCGGCATATTTCTTCTAAAATAACCAAGGCACTTTATGATTGTAACATATATGGTGAGTATAATGATCAATCACTAAACTCAAATGCTGTCAGAATACAAGGACACACATTTAATGTGAAAAATTGAAGATATTTTGGCATTTTCCTCCTGTGCTCGGCCATTTGGCTAAAAATAGAACAAGACGAGACTCTTTAGTATTAGCTAAATTATGTTTACGGAGTAAACTTTTTTGTGCTTTAATGTGTCCCAAAGAAAGTAATGTGGGCGAATTATATGTGTTTTTTAAGCCTGTTTTTTTCGAAGATTTCATAAAATTTGACGTTTTACGTTACCAAGTCATTCCTCCTTTTCTCTTCTCTCATTCTCAAGTGAATTCATTGAAATGGCAACTTTTTTATTATACATTGAATAAATTTCTGCTTCTCCAGATTACTTGTTGCCTAAAAATGAATACTAGCCATAAATGATGCTTTTTTATCCTCCACATTTAAATTTCACAACTTTAAAAAAAAATCTAAGATATGTGTTTGCTTTATATATGAATGTACTTTTAAAGAAGTTTTCAAAACCATTATATATGAAATAAATATATCTTTAAAAGTTGCATGTGTTAATTGTTATTTTTTCAATGACATTATCTATTTTTTTACATGAGCATGCCTGTAAGCAGTATTTTTCTCTTTGGGAAACTGCTTCAGGCTCTTAGCCAGCGATTTCAAGGGGGGTTCATAAAAAGTGGAACTTTTACCATCAAACTGTTATGTACCTAGATGAAGTTTTACTCAACAATTCTTTTTCTGGCAGAAAGGGGGTGGGGGGTAAGTTAGAATCCCTGACTCTCCCAACCCCCCCATCCTACCCCAGCTATGTGTATGTTCTCTCCCCTTCTTGCAAAAAAAAAAAATAATAATAATTGCCCAAAATAAAGTTTTACTCAAATTTACTTGCCCCCCCCCCCCCCAAAAAAAAAAAGAAAATTTTGTGCTGTTTTTAGTCATATTTCATCAGTTATTATTATTATTGAAAATTATAATTTAATGTTATTCAGGTGAGGAAAAAGCCGCATCTCTGCCTACAGCTCTGCCAGTGCATCTATCTTTTGTGTTGTTATGCTACTCACAAACTGTTTTTGTCACGTTTTATTCTAATACTTCATCATGTCAAATTACCTTCTTACGTCAAGTAAAGCTTGTTTACCAAGGTGATGTGAGGTTTATTATCACCTATTTAAAAGCAGTGCATAAGCATAAGAACTAAGAATCTTATGTAACAAAGATGTGTCAGTCTATTTTCATGCACCATTTTGTCAAGAGGAAAGATGAATAGTATACATTTTACTCAGATTTATGGTTATGAGAAGAATTGATATATTAAAATGCTACTGTTGGTCTAAAATAAAAATTTTAATGTTGTTTGAATTGGGATATAACTCGAATGAGGGTGGTTAAAGCTGTCTTGCGTATTTGTATTTTGTAAACATATTAAGAAATGGACACCAGTATTATGTAAGTTTTGAAAACAATGGATATCCTTTTGACCAAGGTTGGGAAAAGAATCATTATTTTTATTTATTTATTATTTTTTTGTATAAATTGTAATTTTTCAGAATTTGTTTATGTGAACTCATATTGTGCAGAACATAATTGTTTGTTTTATGCTTATAGTTATGTTTGGACACCTAAGAATGGCTCTCATGATCTCATAACGGAGAAAAATTATTTAATTTTAAATTAAAAATTTAAATTAAAAATTTAATTTTAAATAAAAAGTTTATTTGTGCAACCCCAATTTAACCAGTGATGATTTTGTTCACAACTTGAAATCTTCTCTCTCTCTCTTTTCATGGCAATATGCCTTCAAATAAATGACTATTTACTCAATTTTCCTGACATAAACCACCTTTGTTATATCAGAAATTTACTATTATTTGTTCATTATCCTCATTCTAATTCAGAACACATTCTAATGTAAATCTGAGTAATGCTGAAATTTTATCTTTTAGAAGGCTTGAGTCATGATAACATACATGTTGTTAAATGAATGCTAACATTACAGATGTGGTAATATTATTATGTGTTTTTAACATTAAAGACATAGTTTGCATTTCAGCCTTCTTGTTTATTATATCTTTAAGTTTCAGTACCAGATGTGTACATTGATGTCATTGATTGATTTGTGTAGGAAGCTTAGTGAAATATTTATGCTTAGGGCAATATATACTTCAACATGGGAGGAAATGTAAATATGCACCTTCTGTCTTTGCCATGACATTTATTGATATTTTTTACATATTTAAATATGTCAATGACGCACACTAATGAAACAAAGGCTGATAATTACGACAATGATATATGAACCCATTCTTTGTGTGTTTTTTCATAAGAGTTCAAAAGAGGTTATTAGGGGAAATTTTGATTTACTTCACTTCAGTTTAAGTGAATAGTAGTCTACTAAAATAGAGTAATTGTTGGCCTATGACATGAGCTGCAACTTTCTTGTTATAAAACCGCCATGGTATTATATTAATTGTGCTATTACTGATTTATCTGGTGCAGTCAAAGTAGACTAAAAATTCGGACTAAAAGTTTGGACCAAGTTACAGACTAAAGTTTTGTGAAGCAGGCCCCAAGTGTCAGAATACCATCCTGTGACTGTCCAGGGCAGTCCTCCTGTAATAAGTCAGTCGCAATTGGATCAAGATGTTCCAGCTTATGAATATAATTATCAAGTGGATAGAGGTGCTGACATTTGGGAGGAAGGTGATTATTGGATACTACATAGGGTTTTATTTTGTTTATGGACAAGATTTTTCTATTGAGTGGCATAGCATAAATGCCAAAGTATTAAGTCAAAAATGACAGTGGCATTGTCTTGCAGTTCTTTGAATTCTGATAAATATTTTTGAGAGAAGTTGGTTTTCTTTATCCATTTCTTATATTATCATGCTATAAATGCTTTGGCCTAAGGCACATGTCCATGCTTATAAAGCATGCATTTATTTATTTAACCGAACAACAATCTGTTTAGCCTATGGTGGTGATATGATAATATGGAGAACTTCTCATCAGTATGTTCCTTTTGTATCGTCATCAGTTGGTTAATTTATACTACTAACACTACTGGGTTGGCCATAGTTGAACTTATTATAGGTCTCTTTAATGATATCTTTTTTATGTGTTGACAATCTGAATGGCATTGGTTGCTGTCCTTGGTAACCCCTATTTATAGATTTGTCTACTTGCAGTGGAATAATGTAACGAGCATGGTTTTAAGATTGTAGTAATTCCAGAGCCCAGCTTTGAAATGAAGCTTGAGAGACCATATGAAAAAAACCCTTTGTCTTCTCTCTTTTTTTTTTTTTTTTTTTTTGGTTGATTTCCTAAATATATAATTATAGCTATATGTGGAAGATTCCATCCATCTGGTGAACTATTAATGATGTTGACCCATCTGTATTTCTATTAACCATCCATCTATCCAAACTCTTTGCCATCTGGCCTTACATCTCTTTCACATTGGGTGAATAGTATCTTTCAGATGATCCTAAATGTCGTACACATATAAGCAATTTTTATTTTTATTTTTTTTACAGGGTATACTGTTTATTTTCTGTTTGGGTGATTGTTATTGTGATGCATGGTTGCTCAGATATACAAGTTGGTAGAAGTTGGTAGATACTTTGATAAAAAATCTCTGTTACATTTTTTTATGAATGGTCATATAGGATGCAGAGTATTGTGAAGGGCTATAAAGACACTCCCCCACAAACTCTTTAACTTTAGGATTGGTATCAATTTTTGTAGTTTTGCACACCTACATAGGTATTTATAATTTGGCTTAACTGCCATCTTTTATTGTGCCCCCGACATCTCTCATTTCAAATCGTGTTCATGCAGTCATCATCCATACGGATATCAGTCTAATGGGGGTGTACATTTGAGGCTGTTGAGTGAAAAAAGCTTTGAATTTAGTTATGGTTTTCCTTTGTGTGTTATTTGATCCTGTAACTTTTCAAATATCTATGAACACATAAAGCTCTATTTAATTGTTCGATATTATTATAATTATTATTGTTTTTATTATTTATTTATTTATATAGATATATCACAAAGTTTAGTCAGGGGAATATGTATGCCTGTATCCTATATAAACTTTCTTGTCACCTGCAAGTTCTTAGTTTACAATTAATAAATGTGTTTCAGAAGTTATGATTATGTATTTATTAGACATTTTGAAACAAATTATGAAATGCCTGTCGGATAGTTTTAATGATATGCCTGGCAACAGGTTTTAGCGAATATTACAGGCAACTAAAAGTGAACGTCTTAGACTATTTTTCACACTTTGAAATTTTATGACCAAGCAGGCAAAACAAATTCGCGAGTTTCTCGACTATTTATAGAAAAAGGAGTGTGTGTGCACAGTTGCAACCCACACAAATATGTTATTGTACAGTGCCTTTGAAGTTTCAGTAGAATCTGAGACATGAAGGCCCAGGTAGCTTTCAAATCATGCAGAGGTGAAATAGTTTGAATGCTCTTTAGTTTGACAGAATCATGGCTCATTGACAGTACTCCATGTGGATTTGTCCACCATTTGTTCCAACAATGGATCAGTGGAGGAAAGCAAATATTCCGTATTGTTGAATATATGTCACCAGAATTAAACTTGTAAGGTTGAGCATTGAAACCAGCACAGTTGGCTGTTTTGTTTTCATGCCAATAGTGAATTGGAGGTAAGCTTTATCGGGCAACTGAGAAGATCGATGCATAGATTTAAAAGGCTGGTGGTACCGCAAGTGCACACTTATTCACACAGCCTCTGAAGCTTATCGGTAATGTTGGGTAAGATTTTTTTTTTTCATTACACCACTTATCCTTTTGTGTTAGATAACAATTTCAAACCATCTTAGAAGAATTTGACATTTTCAGTTATAGCAAGCTCTTGTCCTATGAATTCTCTCAACATTGTATTTAATGTTTTTTGGTATCATATTACATCCCCAACATTGTTATTCACATTGAAGCTTAACTTACAATTATGTAGGAAAAAACAATTGAAAAGCATAGTAGTGTTAGAGATTACATATAATAACATATCTATTTTACACATTTACCATTGCTTCCTTTTTCTCTTTTGTTTATTTTTTTCCTAACAAATTGTGCCCAGGCTAAACCCTATTAGTTGCTAGCTTTGTACCTGCTGAAGAGGATTTATGGAAGGGAAAATGCTCATTATGAACTGACCTTTCTAATAAGAAATTGGAGACAGGGGAAATTACTGGTTTCAAAGTAATGATGTCCAGACAATGAAACATTAATGGCAGGATTGATGGTCTTGTGTCAGGTTTCTGGATAGAAAGGATGTGTTTGTTGATCAGTGATAGATCGGTCACAGAAATCTGAGGATTAACATGTCCATCGGGTAACATTTGAATAGATTAAACTGAATCGAATGTCCTCTTTTGTAACATCACTCTATCATGAAAAACAAAAATGAGTTTTTCCGTTAGCGCTTTAAACTCTTGCCATAATGATGTAGTGTATTGAAGCAGGTGATATATGATGTCAGTATTGATCAATCTTACATGTATAGGTATAAATTTTTGGCAAAATCCAGAATTTTACTTAAATCTTCACTTTATGGGTTTTTTAATTTTCAGACATTCCTCTCCCCCCCCCCCCCCAAAGTCTAGTCTCTTGAACAATCTTCGCTTTAAGAGAAAAATAACAGAAGCAGTAAATAGTATGCCTTTTACATAATGAAAAAAACGATGGTTCAAAGATGCAGATATTTTTTGTTATTGAATATTATATAAGATTGTATTTATATCAGAAGAACCTTTATTGAACTGAATGGAGTTCCTTGCATAATGGATGTCACTTCACATAAATTGCCACAGATACCCAAAATGTAGTAGTTATCTGCAGCAGCATATGTGTAGTAGGGTTTTGACTGTGCTGTACAGATTCATTATTTCAAGCACAACCTGTTAACATTCCAGAATTATGTTTAGGTGTGGATTGGATTTTCAGTTTTAAGCATTTTGTTCTCATTGATGTTTATCACTATTTATAATCAATAGATAATGATGAATTTAAATTATGTGTTAGAAAGAGGTATAGTGATCTGAAAATCAATTATTGGTTGTCCCAGCAGGAAGAGACATCTATTACTTTTCATTTGTTCAAATTGACCAATTATTTAAAATCCTACTTTGTACCACTTAAAATTCAATAAGTTAAATATAATTGTCAACTTTTATATAAATCCTGTTCTTAACTTGGTAATTTAAAATGCCTGTCCCTTAAACTACTGTATGCCTACTTCTGAAGAAAAGTTTTCAATTGTTTAGTGTCTGGTGTGCCAGATATTTGGTGTTCTAAGTGCAGTTTGAGCAATGTTATGTAAGTGTTGTATAACTTCGACTGCTGGCTGGGAGGCTGGGAGGCCACATTAACTGAATTTGGCCCATTAGTACAGAGGATGTCATATTCCATTACTAGTGCTAATAAGAAGGCACCCTGGTGCCACTGAGTGCAGATTCCGGAAGGTTGTGTGAAGTAAATATTAATATACTGTTGTATAATAGTGAGAGTTTCTGAATTATTTTCAGAAGAAGAGGACTTTTTTTTGGGAAATCATTGAAAATTAATATGATACTTCGCAACATTTGGCCACTGAATTATATTATCCATTTTTATGTACAGACACAGATGTGTCTGTACATATAGCCATCATCCGCGTCTGTCGAAGCCGTCGTCGCCGTCTTTGCCGTGCACTTAGCGATAACACGATAAGTGGAATACCGTTTTACATTTTGTATTCAAATTTACAGAACTGATGAATATTCATAATACGCAGGTCAAGTTAAAAAATCAGCATGATCGGGCGATTTTTAGGGAAGTTATGCTGTTTTTTCACTTTTTTAGCATTAATATAACACAGATAACATGATAAGTGAAAAACCTTTTTACTTTTTGGCTTGAAACTTATAAAACTGATGAATATTCATAATATGCAGGTCAAATTCGAAAATCAGAGCTATCAGGTCAATTTTATGGAAGTTATGCTGTTTTTTCACTTTTTTCAGCATATATGCAGCACCGATAACACGATAAGTGGAAAACCATTTTACTTTTTGGCTTGTTGTTCTCGTAAGATTTGACTTGACATTTTTGAAAATTTTATTTATTTATTATTTATTTATTTATTTATTTATTACTATTTTTCTTTTTTTGGGGGGGGGGGGCAATGCTTTACCAGTAGAGAAAATTTTTAAAAATATTTGGGAGGAAACCAAATGACATAATCTATGTAACTGATTTTCTGCCCCACCCTGTATTTTTCTGTCATGATGCAAATCTTTGTAATGAAAGGTGTATGTATGTTTAGGATAAGTTGTCCCAACTGTTATCCCTCTGTTCTCCAAAGTGTGTCACTTAATTGATATCTTGGTGATGGATGTGTGAGTAGGAGGAAGAAAATGGAATTACATCTGCTGATGAACTTGACCTAACCTCCCAACAGACAGAGAAGGCTTGTTCCAATAAAGAACTACCTGTGTTTTATGTCAACGCGCCCTAAAATGGGTTTCCTGTTGCCTGATCATATGTTATGCAGGTGCTGTCATTATGATATTCCTGTATACAAGATCTGTTTGGCGCCTGATTCATAAATCAAAATTATTTTAATTTTCTAGATGTCTACTTCATATAATATATTTGGTATTGTGATAAGCTAAGTCTGTAATAGTGAAACTTAAACACAGATTGGAAAGGTTTTAGATGTAAAAATGTACAAGGGATGTTAATTAAACATCTGCATATTGTATGTCTGAAAGTCTGTTGTGTGTTTAACTGGTGAATTGAAATATATTGAAATATATTGAACCTACTTGATTTATTGTAAATAGGTGGGTAGTCTAATTCTTAGATGTTAAATCAGTTGAATTGAGATGCACACGTGGACTTCTGTTGACACAAGTTTACAATTTGAAAGTTACAGCATGTGGACCAGCTAGAAAGTGTGACAACAATGTGGGAATAATCTTCCCCGTGTGTACAATTGTGTGCAATGTTTTGGATACAAAGATTTTGTATGAAATGTGTAAATAGCAATATATGTATGTAATTTGAGTTGAAAAGTTGAACACACTAACAAAACAAGCGTTCAAACCTGCAAGGCAGGCTTGCATTTTACACCCAATGAAGTTGGGAATTCAATTACTTAGCTGAGATTGGGGTGAAAGTGATACCTTTGTTTGCGACTGAACTTTATTTATTTCATTGAAAGGAGCATTTCATACTCTGATGTTTGCACATCGCTTTTTTATTTTTGCAGTGGGAAACATTTAAAAAAGAATATTTATCTTGTACGGCACTCCAAAGAGGACTTGAAACTCAAATTACAAATAAATGTGAGAACTCAAAAGTATGAAATTTATCAAGAAAAATAGCTCATTAAAATATTTTTGAGCCCTAGTGAAAGTTTAGAATTAAGTAACCTTCAAATACCAATATGCTGCTGGACTAGGTCTGCAACGAAGAATAATTCCCCCCAAAAATTGTAGGGTTTTCTGATTTCATGGGGTTATAATTTCTAGGAGCAACGCGTAGTTGGTGGCATATTTTCAGGAGTGTTTTGAATAAGAATGGATTTTAATTTTAGCTCCATCTTTTAAAAATTAAGGTAGCATGTGCATGCTGAATGCTGCTTTATGTGAGGCAGCTGCTCCTCAAGTGTTCTCATTCTTAGTTTTTGAATGTGGCATCTGTTAAGATCATCGCAAACAATTGTTTAACCTGTTAAGATGCAGTAATCCCAACAGATCCACCTGTTTGCTAGCTCATGATTGGTCTGGTAAGTCCATCTCAGTCGTAACCTCGGACTAAAGAAAAAAAGAAATTTCATTGTAATTTGTAAGCGCACCTTTTAACAAGATTAAAACATCCACTTGATATATGTTTGGGTATTTGAGCATTTGCAGATAATCTTGGCTAGAAAAGCTTTTTCATGTACTTTGTAAATGATATGTGCTCCAATAACTGCAGTGACAGAACAAAGGAAAACTGATTATAATTGAGGAATGGAAATTAACAGATCAGTAGCCAGATGACCTGTGGTCACTAAGTGCTAGATATCATGTTGCTGGAATAAAGTGCTCTGATAATTATTGGGAATTGAACTACCCATGATTAATAGCTACCCTGGGTAGTAATGTACATAGATTTCATTATAATGCTTGAATCACTACTCTTCTCTACCCTCCCGTGCAGTTCTCTCGTTAGAAACGCAACACCCTCTCCCCAGCAGCAATCTCCTTTCACCCCATACACTCTACCCCCACCTTTAGACATAAAAGTTGACACTGACAGGTATATTAGTTGATTTTTTCATGGCGCAGCGCTGGGAGGTGAGACAAAAAGATGGTAGATTAAATGCTTGGAGCTCATTACAAGAGATGGAGGGTAGAGTTTTTGAAACGCAAGCCTCTTGTCAGTCAGTTCTCCACTGCAGCTATTTGCAAGCACGTCAGGCTATATTCATCACAACATGCATCAATCCCCTGCCAAAGTGCATCAGCCAAATTTTACTGATGTGGTTATGTTAGTAAAGATTGGCCCATTAATCAAGATCTTTTGAATAAAGTAATTAATGCAAATGTCGGTTCTTGTAAGCCACTGGGTGAAATGTTACTGCCCATGCAATTCCATAATCTGCACTACTGTACTTTGGCTCCTGGTGTAAGATTTTGAGAATTTGGTTTAGCTTTCAAGTTAAAAATCGTGATTCAAAACAAAATCCATACATGTGACGCACCACAAAGGTTAAAGTTATTTACATTTCTGCAAAGATAATAATACAGAAGATGGTTGATGGCGAACTAATCCAACGCACAGCTATTGCTGTAAAATGCTGCTGAATACAGTATGTCCTGTCAGTAGTCAAGGAGATAAATCCATGTTATAGTTTTTTTTCTGTGGGGAGAAGTATGGAAATGATCTATCAAATTTGTTTGGCTTTACTGGCCTTTTGACATTTTTCTCATGATAATGTAATTCTGTAGGCGACCTATTCTCCAGAGTGAGACCCCTGAAAATCGAAAATCTTGACACTTATTTGGCTTTCTTTCCTCATGAATAAAAGAAAACGCTAAAAACAAGGACATATTTATCATCACAGTTAGTTTGACATGTTACGATGTCATGGTAAATGGGGCATTTGATATCTTTATACATAACCAGCTTTATGGAAATGGGCAGCATCACAGATGTCATTTATCCTCACTTTTGTACCATGGATTTTTCTGCACATAGTTGCACACACCCACCCACACATTTATGAGATAATAAATTTGGTGATAATAATAATAAATTTGAGTCTGAAATTCATTAAAAAAAGTTCAGTAGACTATACATAAAAGCAAGTACTTAAGAATACAATTACCAAGATATGTCCAAAGGAAATATTAAGAAAGATTAAGATTCTACATCAAGATGGTCTAATTCTCCCATAAAACGCATTACAATTAGGATAATCATAAAATTTCCTGAAAATATATGTCTTTAACTCCCTTTCAAAATTAGCAGTTGATTCACTTGAGTGGATTTTAGGTGGTAGCATATTCCATTCCATTTGACCAGCTAATTTAAAAGAGATGTTCCCATAAGTTTTTACAGGTTTCAATAATAGTTGGTCTACTAATCGCACATTTCTGGTAGGAACAACTAAAGATTGTTTAAGTAAGTTGGTGCCACTTCATAAAAAGCGTCATGGACAAAAACTTACCATTAAATAAAACCTTGCCTTGGAATGGCAGCCAAGGCAGTTCCTTTTAAACTGGTATGATATGATTGTCCATAGATGTATGAGTTGATAATGTAGCAAAAATGTTTTGAATACGTTGTAGTCTTTTTATCTGTTTCTTGGGACATCCATATAAAAAAGTTACAATAATCCAACTTAGAAGTTATCAAAGAATGTATAACTATAACTATGGTAGAGTCTGAAAGGTGGCTTAGAATTCGACATATGTTCCTCATGTCATATACTGAAAACTTGCATGTAGAAGTTTGTTAATTCGTGGAAAGTGTTCCGTCTATAAAAACCAATTCTTCGTGTGGGACTTTGTCTTGGTGACACTGGCTCTGATTTTGAGTTCAATTTCCTCTGATATTTTCTAGTTGTGTAACTGGGTTATAACCAGAGGTTCTGTGAGCATTTCCATCATTGATTTTCAACTTAGATATCAACCAAGATATTTAAACTTCATGACAAAAGTACATTTATTGTATTGCATTTGATGCTAACATATACACTCCTGGGGCAAATAATTTAAAAGAAGCAATCTTGTGGACAGAGAACTTCTTCATGTGACATACTGGACATTATTATATGTAATAATGAGGTTTCAATGTTCAAGCTGATATTAGAGATTACATCTGTATACAAGTGCCCTTCTTCCCTCCCTCCCTCCCTCTCTTTCTCTCTCTCAAGAGCTAAAACTGTGATGAACAGTTAAATGTCATAAAGCAAGGGATAATATGTAGGTTAGGACTAAAGGTGCTTGATTAGGATTTCATACATGTGGATTGGCGGGAGGAGGACCTTAACTGGTCCAGGAATCCTGTTTGGTTTTACAGCTTGATTTTATGAGGAAATTAAGAGAGAGCACTGCCCAGGCAGTGCATGTCTTGAATATTTTCTGGCTATACATCATGGCAGTTTGCAGAAAATTTTGGAATTGGTTGTAAGAATTTTTGAAAAGTTATATAGTATGTGTTCTTATTTTTTGGTGAGCAAAAAATAGCATTGAGATTTGCAGTGTGTCTGATCATCAAGAGGAATCTTATTTCAATGCACTGCAAGTTCAGTCAAATAATACAATATCGCAAGTGAACTTGGTTTGAAAAAATTGTTATGAATTTCAAGGGCATCAAGAAGAAAATGGTAACATTTTCTAATCAGAGTAGATCTGACAACATGATATTTACTAAGTTGGACAACAATATGATCATAAATCTGGTAGCAAAAGAGAATGTTATATTTGTCACTGTGATTGACTGAGACATTAAACTGGATCCACAAATGTAATAAAAACAGTGATGGATGGGTTTGTGAAGGGACGATTTTATGGATTTTGTTTATCAGACCTACTACAGAATGAAATGTAGGCTGGAGCAGTTTGTGGACAAGACGATAAGAACATTTATGTGGCCTGGAAAAAGAAATTCAAATACAAATAATGAATCCCTGTGTGGATGCAGGAAATTTAAAGTGTTTTGATAAGAGCTTGAGGATTAAAGTTCTTGATTCCCATTGCAAATCGGACATCTTTGTCAAAGAGTTCTTTTAGATATTACTGTGTATTTTTCAATGAGTGAAGTGATTTTCTTCAATGTTCATATCTGTGTAGTGTGCATTTGATTTTATAAGTAAAATTGAAAAAATAATAATAAATGGTATTGATTTACACTGGCAGTGTAGTGAATGTTATGCAATGTACCTTGCATTAAAATATAAGCACATGCAGGTGCATATGTTTTGTAGACTGAAGTAGGAGGGCCTGGGCATTGAACTTCCAATACTTGAAGAACAGTGCCGCAAATTACACACAGTATTGTCTAGAGGCTCGTGTCAACTGCTGCATGCTGATAGAATTGTGTTCTTATCTGTGTACTCGGGTTAGCCACACAAAAGCAGTCAAGAGAGGAATGGTTGATCAACCATTCAGGTAGCTATAGTGTTTTCATAGAACTAGATTGCAAAGCATGTTGTTGCAAACATTGCAATGGCACCATTCTTTATCCAGTGTTCTGGGCTCCCATTCATCCCCCATGTTGGCCCCACTTGTGTATCCTATCAGGTTTCACACGAGTTTCATGCATAGGGCAGTCTACCTGAGATAAAGTGGCCAGTGTATCAGGATATTGTAGCAGGGTGAATGAATATCATTGTGATGTATTGATTTGAACATGAGTTTGGGCCATTACTTTCGGTGACGTAGAATTTAGATTATGTTTGTTGGGTCAAAGCTCCGGTCAGCTGGGACAGGGAGCTAGAAAAGTTGACAGGTATGCGCTAGTTCCCTGGAGGGCTAAGGCTATTAAAACGCAGAGCTGGTATAAAACTGTTGGAACGAATTGGATGCCTGCAGAACACAGCGGAGTCAGAAGACTAGCAGAGAAAAATTGCATTGAAAGGTACTGTGTATGTGCTATGCTAAGTTAAGTTAGCCACATTGATCACTGTAAAGAACAAATTGAATTTGCATTTAAAGTGGAAAGATATATATGAGGGTCATTAGAATAGTCTCTACAGTATGAGGAATGTGATTTGTCTTTGATAAGGTTTTATATTAACTTGAATAGAGGGAAATTGTGCAGTGCTTCATTATACCTTTATTTTTGAACTGGGGGGGGGGGGGGTAAAGGAAGGACAGGTAGGACAGGAAAAATAATGTGATTAACACAAAAAAGATAAACAGCCTTCAAATAGTCACTTACCATCAATGCATGGTACTTGTATTGTGTTTACCCCTCCATTTAACAACTATTAAGGCAGGTTTACTTTATAAAGGTAAACTTCTTGAAGTGTCAAAGAAATACAACAGGTTCTTTACCCCAGGTGAATGCTTTGACAGATGGGTCAGCCTCTTTCGTGTTCACTTAAAATATAAGTTTTCCAAATGGCCTTTTAGTCAATACGTTTTGCTAGTCACTGTTATTTTGGTAAACCAAGATAAGACAGAGATGTAAATATCATCAGCACAGAACCGTGTAGTTCTGAATCTTTATTTTACCCTTTGGGCCATCTTTTCTTCAGCTTCTTGATAAAAAAAAGTATGGTGATACTGATTAATTTAAACAAATGGAGAGCAGACCTCATGTGGCAATGTACTGAACCTGGATATAAAAAGTGATGTCACCTTGTACACCATGCAGTGAACTAAAAGCTGGACATGAAGAAACAGAAAAGGAGAACAAGACAATATTTATATATGAAGCTTAGAATTTTTGAGTAAACATGGCTATAGAAAATTATTTTTGTAAGGACAGTTTCTGTTAACACAACTTATAGGGTTCCTTCATATGTTTTCATAAAAAATTATCATATTTTTCATACATCGACCTTTTTTAAATCCAGGATCAAATCACACCCTTTCTGGAAACACTAAATGTGGGTAGGCAAAGTTAGCATTCAGTCTGAGGTTACTAAGTTTGAACATATTTATCATGCATGTGCCTCAAACCTGACAACTTCATACATGAAGTCTGTATACTGTGGCATGTGTATTAGTTTTGCACTTTGATATTTTATCATTTCGAATGCTGTGGGTACAGAAATGTGCCACAGCCTTAACATAATACTGGGGCTGAATTGAAATTGTGCAGGTTTTTTTTTTTTTTTAACAAAATGAGAAGGCGAAACTTCGTTGCATTTATTGTATTATTATCCAAATTGATTATATTATATACAGGTGTGTGGGGGGGGGGGGGGGGATACAAATATACCAGCATTTATAATACTTATAATTACGCTATCACTTCTAGGTCATTATACATATCATAAAAAGATTTTTTCTACTGAAATTATTTGTCTCTGCACTCAGTGTGCTCAATTTAACATGCAGACTGTTTTCCCTACTCTGAACATGATTGTAACAATGAATTTAAATTTATCATTGCATTAAAATTCCATAAGAAGTAATAGGCCTGTAAGAAAGCCCTCCACCTCGTACCATTAGTGATAGGCAGGTTGGAAAGTTCCCCAGGGAGAACCTGCTGGCAGTCTGCTTAAAAAATATTCATCTGTAATCATAATTGAAGAACGGTACAAGGTGCATGCTTCCACCTCACAGAACTTGTCATCCAATGAAATTAGTGGAATTTTAAGAAGCTCTCAACTAGCAGGGTTACAGGTGTAATTCCTACCTTTCACCCCTCTTAGGTTGAGTCCACTGTTCACAGTACATAGTAAAACCAAGCAGTTTTGTCATATGCAGTGCTGAATGTTATCAGTGTGCCTGTCGGTCACTTGTTAAAGGATTTGGGAACAGAGAAACCTACCTCATTGTGGGATAGATTGGTGAAAACGGCCTAGTATTTATCAGAGGCAGTATGCTCTAACTAGTGGCTCCCATGTTCAGTGGAAGGTGCACTAACTGCCTCACAGTAAGTTAAAAGTGTACATGTCCTCTTATTGTGGTTATTGTCATTTCTTTTGTGCGGCACTAGTAAATGTATCTGTATAAAGTAAAGCTTTCCAGTGTATTTCAACTTGTTCGAGTACATTTATCATACGATACAGCATATAATGTATAACACCATCTGAGTAGTATTGAGAAAGTTTAACCACTAGATAAAATGAAACCTTCTGTCATTGTTTAGTTCAGCAATCTTGTTTTGATTAAGAACTCCCCCTGTAATGGTATGAACTGCCCATGGTTTATTGAAAAGCGAGTCACATCCAGTTTAGCATGAGAAAATGAAAAAAGGCAGTAAGCACTGACACAATTCGCAATACATGCAAAGGCCACAAAGCATGGAAAGATAGTGGCTCTCCAAGAAGTGTGCTGTATTATTTGATGTATTGAGGTGAGTTATGATGTACAGCATGGGTGACTAGGCCAGTATGGCCACATGTTCAACTGGATATACTACTAGAAGAGATCTAGGCCTAATTTGCCTGCAGCCAGTTTGGTCCTAACATGAGAATCTGGCTAATTGATGATAGTACTACCTGTGTCAACTTTCACTGTTAGTCCTAATCTTTTCACATCAGATGCAATCTCCAGTTAATTGGATATTCATCAATTTTCTTGCCCTGAAACAAAAGCCCTTTACAAATGGACAACAAATAGGAGGAAGTCTTCCCCACAGATGTGGTACCAATGGTGATGGTGCGCTGTATAAGAAGCATTGATCTCCACTGCATGTTCAATGGTACAGCAATGCTTGCAGCAATTGAATAATTAACAAAATTCCTCCTACACTGTTAGCCAGCCATGGTTGAGTAACCAGTTTGGCAAGCACCTTTTATAGCACTAACAATGAAACTTAGGCAATGGCTGTGGAGACGTAAGTTATTTTAATGAGTGTAGAATAGGCTGTGTTCTAACACTCCTATTAAGTCAGTGCCAGTTTTTTTTTTTTTTTTTTTTTTTTTTTTTTTTTTTTTTTTTTTTTTTTTGAAGGGGGGGGGGGTTGAAACATTGTATTGGCAAATCAAGGAATAATAAAGTTAAGCAGAAAGATTTCTAACAATGGGACAAATTGCAGAAGTACAGAAAAAATTGATTGGTTAACTTGGGGCAGGTGTGCTGTGAAAGATAAATCTCCATTATCTGTATATACACGGGTTTTTAGCATGGATGCACATCATGCTTTCCATCACACATAGTGCTCTAAAGAAATTTTTTTCTTTGATAGTACTATTAGTTATGCAACCACAAATGGTTGTTTTAGAAACACGCCCTTATTTTTATTCGGAGGATGTCCTCAACCCTTTGAGTTTATCAGTCAGTTACAAATCTTATCCATCCAACATAATTACATTGTTTACTGTGTGTATCTTTACCATCTACCTCCTACTCTGGATGCGTTGGTTTACTAGACTCATGATAAGATCATGGGTGTGATATTTTTCATCACAAATATCAGAGCGAAGTATTCCGTGCCTCACATCAAATGGAAATCTCAGGAGGGAAATCACCTCATTGCCTGTAGTTATACTTTAAAATATACATTTGTCCTTCAGCCTCCCTAATATAACCTCAACAGATGGCTGAATGCAATCGTCCCCTAATGTCAGAGGATAATGCTATATGGGCTGGTTTGTCAAACTGACTGATTAGAATACAGGTGTTGTGGTGCTGTTATGCTGGAGGTGGTTTTTGTAGCAAGTGTGGGCTGCATAAGAGCTAGGTGCATGCCAGGTTTGTCCAAACATTTCGCTTAGATAATTTTGTCGGGCGCCCTGGTACTTCACAATCTGTGACATATGTAGCGGTCAGTGAGAAGATGAGGCTGTTTACACCAGAAAAACAAATTACGAAACCCCAGACTATATTTGTTTTTAAAAAAGGTCTGAGATATGAAATGTCAAATAAGTAATGCAAAAGAAAAAATTCATGAGCTTATGTGGTAAAAGGAAAGGAAAACAGGAAGCCATAGAACCCAGAGTGGCATTTGAGCGATTAATAAAAAAATTCTCTTTTTAATGCAAATTCTGCTTTGTTGCACACAGTGTACCATATGTGACTAAAATTGAGAAATTAGTGTCTTAAATTGTTTGGAATTTCCATCTCTAGGTCCCATTTAAAAAGAGATAAAAAATGTCAATAGATTGTCGAAAAATGTTGTCATTTATGAAATGATAGGAGAAAATTTTTCACTGGCATGTATTGTATGAGTGCCAAACGAAAAAGGACTTCAATTTCGGTAAAACTTGTGACAACGCAATACTTGCCTGAGGCTGCCCATTGTAGCTATTCAGGGAATCTATTTAATTTGCAAAATCTGAGAAAAGATTATGCGAAAGATGTGTCATCTCTCTTGTGGAGAGACATATTGATTGGTATATTCAAAATGAGTGAAGTATAGGCACATAAGGCCTTGGTGTTATATGGTTCTTGAATTCTGCTGAGAATTTCATCAATCAAACAAATTGAGTGATACTTACAAGTAATGTTTACTGTGGAACTCCTTGCAGCAGGAAGTATGTTTTTATGCTTTTTTCGGGGAGAAAAGTGATATTAAATTTTCTCTAAAGACATTTAGATTTTATACCTTTGCATGCACCAGTGATATTGATGTCTGTGATGTTTGTAAATATTTTTTGCATCACAAAAAGATAAGTTGTTTTCTCTGCAGCTGCAGTTCCTTTTTTCTTAGAAGCTCTTGAATTTGACATGAAAAACGTTTTCTTCCTTGAATTTCATCCTTCAACTATTTTTAGTTATTCTCCACTTATGAAACATCGTCTTTGCATTT
Source organism: Lingula anatina (assembly GCF_051362555.1). NCBI lineage: Eukaryota > Metazoa > Brachiopoda > Lingulata > Lingulida > Lingulidae > Lingula > Lingula anatina. Next base: position 42,523,139 of record NC_141767.1, read on the forward strand.
ATTGGTATGTTATTCAACTTATTATGTAAGGACTCGTGTAAGATTGTTCATAATCCAAGCTTACATCTGTTTTGATATTTGTAAAGAGGTTGGTATTTGGTATTTTTTATTGATCAGATCGTCTTTTTTATTTTTAGATTTTCCTAAATTGTTTTCATGAAATATGTGATACCTGACGATTAGACAAGGCACTTGTATAAATGGTTGAACATTATGCAGAGTACACTGTATGTTGGATATTCTATCCATCCCTTTTGTATGTGACAATCTATGCATGTGTAGAATAGCATGTTTAATACTTAAGTTTTTTTTTCTCTGCCTTTTTATTTATTTTGTTAAACTAAAATGCCCTGGTATTAAATTTGAGATAATAATAATAACAGAAGCATGGGATTTTTCTTTATCATTCCAGCAGGTGCTTGAATTGACACTACTTCCCCACTGAAGACAGGTCTCCTCACTCACTCATTCATTCAGACATCATGGACAAGTCATTGTAAATCCACCCTCTCCTTGTTGGTGCTGTCTTGATGCCACCGCCATCCTCCCTGTACTGTACCCAGCACCAGCAGCAGCTTACAGGCTCCTTTGTACTGGCGGACGGCATGGTCACACTCATCACAGAGAAACTGGGCAGACAGACTCTAGATGATCATGGACGATTTATCACTGTAAGTCACCAACCAAGCTTGTGTTTCATTTTGAGTTTGTAATTTTACTGAGTATTTTTTCGCAAGTGTTTTGCATCTTTTTGGATTAACAAATAGTGCATGGTATTTGATGTGGGGATCTCGCCACCTGCTGATTAGTTGAAGAGAGAGAGATGGGCAATGAACGGGTGTTGAATGATTGCAGCATGCTGACCTTTCTAAAAGACTTCAACAGGGATTGTCCTGTCAATTTTTTCTCATAAGTGCCATTCGGAAAAAAAATGCAGTATGGCATATGTATCAAGTCTATATAATGGTGACATTCTCACTAAGACTTGAAGATCATTTTGGAAGATATTATTGTATCTTAAGCATTCTTGTCATCATAGTAACTTAGGATGATGTATCACCTTTCACCAAAACAACTTTTTACTTCTTTGTATGTGAAGATAATGTGTGATTCGGAATGTTTTTCCTGCTTTACTAATGGTGTTAAATTGTAGTTTATAATGTTGGAATCATTTGTAAAAGGGCCAGGTTTTCATCTCAACATATTATTACTGTATCTAAGTACCCTACAAGCAATTAGAAAATGGTGACTTGGGGATATTATTTTTTTGCCTTATAAAAGCCAAGCAGCCTGTCTCTGAGGCTGTCAAGGCACTTGTGCAAACTTTATTGTTATGCTGAAAAAAACTTCCAGGTTGTCAAAGGTTTGTTAAATTTTAATGTTCACATTATTTCCATTACGTTCTAATACATGATACATATGATAAGTGTACAATTTGTGTCTTGTGTGTGTGTGTGTGTGTGTATGCGTGCGCGTGCATGCACGTGCATACACACGTGCATGTGTATTTCTGACATCCATTTAACTAAAATATTTGTGATAATGGAAAACTTGTCCCAAAAAGACCATTATTCAAATTGTCAAAACATATATGGAATGCAAAGAAAAATGGAACATGAACTTGGAGGGAAAGGTGGAATACAGTATATTTTCATTTGTTAAAAAATTGTTATTAGCAAGGGAGGGAGGTGGAGAGTGGATTGTTTACTGGGGAGACGTCTGCTGAGACAGATGGTCTTCTTATTTGCTAAAGATAATCCCTGCAGTGTTCCTTGCTGAAGCATGCTGGTTTCTGAGACAGTGTCAATACAACTGTAAATTACTTGGGAAATTTGAGTTTGTACAGGAAAGGATGTAAATAACAAAAGAGTGCTGCAGGATTACAACATACACCTGCCATTTTCTCATCTCCTTTGTACAAACATTGCTATAAAGTTACAGAAAGAGCACATCCTCGCTATTATAGTGGTACAAACCCAGATATTGACCCACCATACACGGGTTATGGATTTGATACGAGATGGCCGCACCAGTTCAACTTGGAATTGGTATCAATGTCGGAGTGGCATTTTCTTCTGTAAATATCTGCCTATCTGATTTGTGCAAAATTTGCACTTCATTACAGCAGCATTATTATATCCACAGCCCTATCTGCACATTTTTATTCATGTCTGCATGCAACTAAATTGACTGCTTAATCAGAATGATATTGGATATCTTTATTCTGGTGGCCTCTTCTGTCGTACAAAGCAGCAAATTTTTTTTCATCATGGACAAGAAGACGTGAATGTGTTCATCCATGCCTTATCTCGTAATACTCATAAACCAAAATGATTTTCATTGGCAAATTCAGCTATGAATTTTGATTAGTTATATTTTCCAGGCCACACTATGGGGAAATGCTTTTCTTCTGCATGAGCAGATACAAGTAATTGACTGTGGGTTTGTGGAATATTTATGTATCAGCCTAATAACTGGATAAAATACACACTGTTAACTGCTGGAGGTGTGTTTCCATGTCTGGGTTCTTTAGATCAGCCATTTAATTACCCTCAAAGTTGGATAGCTTATGAATATTTATGTATCAATTTAATAAATACAATAAAGGATCTATAGCTGCTGGAGACAGCAGTGGAGACTCCAGGCATACCTTTCCCATTTAATTACCCCGAGAAATAAATAGCTTGTTGCCCCACAGCCTTTGGGATGAATTTAAAGATCTTCACCCTGACTTAACCCATTATTCTTTGTTTTGTTCTCCTGACTATAATCCTACCAACACTGGTATTGTACGGGGGCCGGAAACATTAACTCACTTTCTTGTACAATTTATTTTCAAGTTTGTGGAAGGCAACAGCATTTGGAGATCAGAGCCATCTGGCTTTGAAGTATATATGTCTCATGGTTTTGCTTGGTTACAGTCTAAACACTGCTTGTTGATTGTGAACACCACGTACCTGAGGTCCACTGTTTGTTCAGCACACCGAGTTTGCCTAAACACTAGTTTGCTCTATTTATGGATGGCCATGGGCAGGATACTCGGGCCAATGGTTGGACTAAGGTTTATTTAGACTTCATTACTCTAATGGGGGTAATTTCTTCAAGTGCTTTGGTCTATGCCAAAATTAGCCAGCTTAGATAATTGACGGTCTCTTCATGGTAACAATGCACCTTAGAAATGATGATTATTTACTGATACACCAATATATTTTCTCATGTGCTTCATCAGTTTTGTCACCATTGAGCACAGTAATGGATTCACACCTATGTGCCATGAAGTTATCTGTCAAATATATATTGGGTAGGGGAGGTTTCCAATCATGAATATTTCATTGCACAATAAATGAAAACTAGACTATAATGAATTTGAGGTTAATAATATATCATTTGGGAGGACCTCCTACTTGGCCCATTGTTGACCTGCTATGCCTTGTTTCTGACGCCAAGAAAGTGTGTTCACGTGTTTTAACTAGTGACTTAACCACGTGTCGGACCCTCTACCAGTTTACCTTTAAACGAATTCTCAAAAGTAACTGCATATTAATATTTAATCAGTCAGCCAGACTCCTCATTTATACCCTGTGTGAAAAGGATACATGGCATGAGAAAATGTCTTTCTCTATTGTTCTTTTTTTTCTTCTGAACTTCAAGTGATATATGTATAGCATACTTGGATGGCAATTCAAGTGCACCTCCCTCATTCCAAGGAGATAATTTGTTATTGTATTTATATATTCTACACCACTGCTTAGGTGAACATGCCCACCTCAATTAAGATTCACCATCAGATCTGTGTCTACAGATGGCATTGAATCTCCTCCATGTTTGTCAATTAGGGCCATGTTAATGTTATGTGGTTGGATAGGAAGTGACATTGTGACTATTGGTGCAGTGGATGCTTGTCTCTTTTGCTGTACTTGCTGTCTAATGAGCCAAATCATGATATGACAAATAATGTCCACATGGTATTATTTTCTGGATAACCTATGGGAACTATGAGACTCGTTATCATTGCCCATTATGAATGTGAATAAATATGACTTGCTGTACACAATGGCTGTATGTTATTGTTAATAACTGGACTAGGAATCCTGTCTTTGTTTTTGTAGTGATGCAATCCAGTGTTGTTCATCAGCTGGCCAACATCAATATTTTAAGTGTTCATTATCACACATGAAAAGTCACTTTGATCCTCATTACCTGTTTTGTATATTTTGTTCCAACTTATTATTGGGTGATTAATGGAAATGACATCTTACAATCTTAAAAAATTGAATAACATGACATGGTTTGTCATTTTTTTTTTTTTTTTGTAACATATGAGCATTGTTCTGTTTTGTTCCATGTGTTTTGTTCCATTGAGATTGTCTACATTTATCATAAACTATAGAGACATAATGGTTATTCTAATCCGCAATTTGTTCATATGATATTTTTATTTTTCCAGAGGTTTCCTCGAAGCTCCCCCCACTGCGAGCCTGTATTTAGCTCCTATAATTCCACAGGTAAGACGTCACCACAGAAGGAAAAGTACATGTTATATAAAACCATTTTAAACCAAACCAAAATCATTAGTACCTATATGAATGTTCCTGAACTGATTCATCATCAGCATATTGAAGTGGAAATAATATTTTAGTTTACATAATATTTTTCAAAATGAATTATTTTTATTATATACAAAGATTACATGGATCGTGGTCTATCCACACATGTACAGGAAGGAAAAATGTTCAACAGCGAAAAAAACAATGAGTTCCAGTTGAAGTCAGTTGTACATCAGATGTCTTAAGCAGGTGGTCACTCTGTCTCTGTCAGGTCAATATCAGGTGGGAGAAGAAAGAAAAGTCTTCTCACTTGCATCCCTGAATTATCCCTATTGGCCCTGAATATGGATACTCCCTCTGATATCCAACACTTCCCTGCGTGGTCTTCTTGGCCAGGTTGTGACCACAGAGTTTTACATTCTTGTTGCCTTGGCAACAGAAGGAGTTACATGTAAAGTGCCATGATTTAAGAGACGCAGCTCTATAAATGTCTCAGGATATTCTCAGAATTCTAGAAGTTTATGTCCTATAAAATTGATCCGTGCGTTTATTGTAGCAGTTATGGTCTGCAGTTGTGTGGACTCCAGAGTAGAGAAATGAGAAAGCTGATTGAAATAGCTCAATGATATTGAACTTTTGTTGGACATGAAAGCAAGAATAAATATGCTTGATCACTTTTCAGCAAAAGTGGGGGGAAAATATATTTAAGGAATAAAAGGTTAAAGAAAAAAAAGGAAAGAAGTGCAATATCTCAAGGCTAGTTCTGTCTGTTGAGCATCAAATTCTCTCAGCTCAGTAATTTTGTTTGAAAGCACCAATTTCTTGTTTAAAGAAACTGAGTTATTGCATTTGTTGCACAGGTGATTCAGAGTTCAAGGTAGTTACTAAATGGGCATTTGTGTATGTAGTTTTGCTCTTAGTTACTGCTTAATGTTGTCGTTAGCCTTTTAAACAATTGGTTAGTGTGCCTAAACTCCACCCTGAAAGTTGAAAGTTTTGTAGATAAACGTGGGCACCAGTGAATTGGAATGCATTATTCATTAAAAACCTTTTTACTGTGAAGATAAGCTTCAAATGTGGTCATTTTGAAGAAATTGAAGTAGAAGTAGATACAATTATTTCACCCTGTTTCCTTCCATACAGCAATCCTTGGTGAGCTGCCTCGAGATTAGCTTGACAGTCAGTGCCCTTTGAAACCCGGTTTCGTGCTAGCAAAATGTCTCATGTGTGGAAGCTGAAAATACCATGTTCTGTGCTGGAGAGCATTTTGTGTTGGAAAAAGACACATGAGGAAATTACATAATGTACCTCAGCTCCTGTTCAGATACCTGATTACCTCCTCCAGATTGAAGGCCATTAGCACACTGAGGGGCACATAGACATGCACATTATTTCGACACAATCATTATACTTTCCCAAGGTGATTAGTGCTCTTCAAGCTACTGGCACATTTTAGGGATAGTCGTGACAACAGTGAAAGGAAATTGGCTGCTAAAAAGCACAATTTTGTTAGCAAAAATTTGGCATTTAGATTTTGAGTGGAAAATACCAAGAATTTGTTAGGTTCCAGTCCTGTTCTTGGTAGAATTGCTTGATCACGTAACAAGTTGATTTAGTGCCTAGGGCTAAGATTCAGTGCTAAGATTTAAAGGAGGCTTTAAATTTCAGTATAATTTTGAAGGTGCCTTGTGCAAAGCTGGTCTGATTTCCAATTAGAGATAATAACTCTTTGTTACTCATATACTTTGCTATTCCCTTAACTTATTACAGTAAAATCTACAAAAAGCACTAAATGGGAGGTATTGTTATACCTAATTACCTGGTATAACACTACTTAATTTGCAGAAAATGTAGTGGTATCTGTCAGTGGTTGTTCTTGGTGGGTATCCCCAAAGAGTTACCGAGATGATGAATAGCATTGAAGTTCCGAGGAAATGAGTAGCGGAGGAAATGAAGAATTGTTCTCCTAGAGAATAAAGAGGATCATTTTAGGCGCCATGTTGTTTGATTGATCAGCTTTTACAAGTCTGCATTCATGCTCTGCTGGTTCTGCATGGTTATGTCGTTGAATTGTTATGCCTGCATCCTTTGATTGTCAATTGGCTTAGCAACATTTTTCATGTATATGGTATAATAAATATTTGATTTCCAAGTCAATAATGATACATATTTTCAGAATGCAGGATACATCATACTGCATGTGAAATATTTGAATGAAGGGCATTATAACATGCCCCTTGCTGCCAGTTGGGCGACTTTTATTGATCGCAATTTATCTTTTTTGCTCATTTTAGATCAAAAAGCAAAGTTAGTAATTATCCAGACCTCTGACCCCTGGGACCAATCGCTGAAGTCAGGGACTCATTTCCAGCTGGAAACACCACCGTTCTGTTCACACACTGCCAATGCAACACAGAAATGCCTCACCTGCTTCGAACCGTCACCGAGCACACCACCCGCACCCCCAAAGAAACGTCACTGCCGCTCTCTCTCCATCCCTGGGGACTCCTCAGTCACAGGGGGCGACACTAGGCAGGCCTTACTTCATCGCCCCGTGGCTTTGAGACCCCACTTAAACAACAATAAACTGTCTAAAAATCGAAACTCTCCCACTATCTCTACTGGCAGCAGTCGAGGGGGCAGCACTCTAAGCTTACCGGGTTTGCAGAGCAGCTTTAATTTTTTCCCCGCCACGTCTATCAGCAGTGGGGGACCATGCCATTCAAGTGGCTCCAATGAGTATTTCTTCACGCCCCCAGAATCCCCAGTGCCAAGACCTGCCTCTGCCTCTAGTGGCTACTATGACAGCTCCCTCAGCTCTCTTGGAGCACCATGGCTAGAACACAGTCCCCTACGTTGCAGTGGGAAATATGAAGCATTCAAACTACGAAGTCTTTCTCTGGAGGATCAAATCTCCGAGCACACCTCTCAGTGCACCTCAGGATCCATGCCAGTTATGCCAGGTGCCATTGGTTCCACCCCATCATCGCCAAGACGACAGCGTATCCCACGCTGCCGTTCTCAACCATGTGTTCTCCAAGATCGAAAGTGTGGTCTGAAGAGGCGTCGGGAGGAAGATAGACCTGCACTTGATTTCCTTAAAATGAAAGAAGTAAGTGTAATTTCATAGACACGTAGTTATGTTATTTCATTTGTTTTTGTTGAAATATTTTAAATTATCAAGTGCTAGAAGTTTGTGTTTGTATTATTTTATTTCATACACTTGAAACAAATAAGGTCATGCCTTTCTTACTCCAACTTCATGAAAAAAGAACATACAGTTAAAAGCAATCCAAATTGCCATGTGAAAGTAGTGAGATGGCGATGGTAATCACAGCTTCCATCTTTCACTGCAAGGCAGTGGTTGGCAAACATTAAAAATCTGTGTAAGAGCCTTGTTTTATTAGAAAACTGAGGTACTTGCCCCTTGAGTTGGTGGAGATATCACCTGCCAGTTGTGAAAGGAAATTTAGAACTCATTAATTTTGACTGAATCACCTTTGGGACACCTGAAGGCTCAACCTGGTGTGGGAACATGATTGATTTAAGATGACAATAAGTATTTTTTTTCCACAAAATGTGGAGTGTTTTACTAGGGTATTTTTATGGACATCTTGTACTTCCATTTTGTCACAACTGATTTGAACAACAATTCAGAGCTTTTCTCCTCCTCTTTTGTCAACAGTGTGGTTTTCAACTCTGCTCAGGTATGGTTTTCTTTACACTTAAAAAAACCTTACATATAAAAACATGGCTTTGAAAAAGATAAAAAGCATTGTAGAAAACTTAGCCACTCCCATATATACTTAAAGTTTGTATTGTCAACATGTATATATGTTGCCAAAAGACATTTAGGTTGGGGGGAAACATAAACATGTGGAAAGAAAGCTTGTTGCTATTTACTATAAAACTGAAGCACACGATACTTTTAAATACATTAAAATGTCTGAGACTAGTCTAAGCCATTTGCCTTACCTTAAGATTCTGTAGATGTAATTAGCAGTTAATTTCAGAGCAGGTTAACCAAAAGTTGTCCAGTCCTTCATGTCAAAGCTTTTGAATACCATAATGCATTATGAATGAGCATTTTTTTGTCATGGTCTGCAGGATTGGACACATATCATTTATTATGTACTCGACCCCTGACAAAAAGATGCAAAAGTCCACTTTTTGACACCTTTTTGATAATTATTCAATGCACTTGTAAAAATGAATAAAAACATCTATTCATTAGAATCTAAGGAGATTGACAATATTAAGAAATTTGAGAAACCGTAAAAAGATAGGAATTCCTTTATAGGATTTTCTTTGTCAATCGATAGCAGATCCTAACTGTTCATTATGTTTTGTCAGTAATGAAATGTCCATCAAAAAGAATCGGTGGGAGATTGCATGAGAGACTGAATGACAACCCATCTGCTCGGTGGAGGGGGGGGTTAAAATCATATGCCTGTAATTTCCACACTTTTGCAGCCTTTTCTGGGTAAAGCTGTATAGAATAACTGGTTTAAGGGACAGATTTAATTGTCCTTGAAATATGATGTATATGTAATAATTATTAATCAGTTGAACCTGCTGTGAGCAGAGAATTGCTGGTAATTGTGACCATTATGTAAATGGAATCTGTCTGGTAGTGTCAGCCACTCTTTAGGCTTCCAGATTGACATTATACATTTTTGGGCCATACTGTTTAAGATTTTCAAGGTCTCATGCAATCTCCCACTGAAACTGTTAATTTTTGTTAAATCAAAAATAAACAATGTATCATGTTGGATGCATTTTTGTATATTGGGTGGGTTCGTTGATACGAAATTAGATTTTGCTCATTCGTTGCTGAATTTTCTTAGTCAATAACATGACATATTTTTTTGAACAATGACACCATGGTTGATGGATTGGCAATAAAGGAAGAGAATAAAAGAAAACAGGTTTAGTGCCAAGTCTTTGATAAAAAAAAAACAGCCCTTTATCTTGTTACCAGTTATGAAATCATTTATTAATAGCCCGACAATAGTTGAAAATGCAATTGACGAAAGAATTTTGACTTCTGAAATAGTGTTTTGATTGTGCCATTTATAAACATCATTGCTGGGTTGTTGCAGGGGGATGTTGGTTCGCCCCTGGGCACTGCTGCACAAGTGAAAAAAAGCAAGATTGTGATAACACTGCAAAGTTAAGTCAATAGAGATCCATTGTTAGAAGCTGGCTTCTGAAGAGAAATAAGAGCTTGGTCTTTATTGATGCACACTCCCGTTCTTGACGGTCAAATGAATGACTTGGTCTCAATTTTGCTTTGAGAATGATAATTCCTTCATGTGCAAAAGGTTATGGAAATAACTTATATGGAGTCTTTTCCTGTGCATTTTGATGAAAATCTATTTTAGTCAAGAAATGGATTTGCTGAATGTAGATTGTGTTTGGAATAGGTTTTTGCATTGATCCAGGTTTTGGCATGTTGTTTTGGCATGGTAGTTCTGATAGTGTATATCAGGTGAAATGGGCAGTCAAACTAGCTAATTCTAGAAAGTGCCCACATGCATTAGTTTCCTCTCTGGGAAAAGATATTTGCACTAAGAGATTACTTCGACCCTTTTACAGTAATGCATTTTTATCTTTGCACCAACTGGCTTTGACTGCCTCCAGTCATTCCATGCTATCACTGGCCATCTCCATTAATGACCTTCTCTTGAATATCACTGTTAATAACTGCACATTTGTTGGTCATCAAGCTCTGGGTGTAAGTGTAACTTGCTGTACAAAATATTGGACTTTTAACAAGAACATTGTTTTCCTTTTCTTGAATGATATCTTTTTTTTTTTCAATCAGAACCTTTGCCTGTTGACTAGTGAAATAGTTTCTGCATATGCGCCCCCTATTTTTAACCATGCTGTTACAATGTGTCAACTATTTAAGTATGGTTTGTAAATTTATTTTTCTGAAATGTAAAGCTTGAAATTTGCTGATCAGTGCCTACTAAAAAGGTAAAAGCAGTGTGGGAAATATTTTCTCTCTCCCTATTTAATGTTGATGACGTGTAACCAAAGGGGAGCATCCTGTTAGGCTACCCCCCACTTGCTGCTAAAATGTTAACCTTTTTAACACCTTTATTTTACTTATGATTGAGTGTAAAAGATTGGATTTGGTTCCAGTACTTGGGCACGGCACACTACAGCTATTGGGTCCAGTTTCACAAAGGCAGTATAACCTGATATTGGTCTATAATTTTAGTCTAGAAGTTCTATTTCACTTAAAAAGATAAAGTGATTTTTATCAAGGTAAATAAATTAGATATTGTTCTGAAACATTGGCCATGCCTTTCGTGATATTAAACAAGTGCAATATTTAATTTTATTGAGTTTAAAAAAAACTTGAATCTTTGGTCTAAAAGTTAAGACCAATTTTCGGGCTAAAGTTCTTTTGTGAAAGGGGTCCCTGAACTCAATTTTCTATACCTGAATGCCCATTTGTCACTGGACTAGCTAATGTGCCATTACAATACTTGTTCAACATTGTCACTGCATGAAAATCCAAACAGTGTGAAATACACATGTATTGTAATGTCCAGGGGGTGGTGGTTCAAGATAACCCCCTTCAGCCTAGCGCCTTCACCTTTAACGACAATAGAATTCAATCCTCTGCGTGAGAATGTCAACTGATATGGCACAACATATTTGTAGATCAATTTTATGTCCAAGGCAGGATTTCAAAAATGAGATAAAGGAGTCAAAAATTGCATTAGAATTTATTGGAGATTTTGAGTAGCTCGATAGGCGTAATGAATAGCTGTAGTGCATAGGTGTTATTACATATAAGGTAAATTTGTTCCTGTCAGTGTGCCCACCTTTAGTAAATCATGGAGATGTTTGGATGTCTGAATACAGTTTTAATCTCCACTGCATCACGGATGCGTGATCTGGAAAAGATTTTAGGTTTTTATTCGGGAATTTATTCCACCACCGTATTAAAGGCTATGTGCCTTTTAGGGCAAATTTATAAGGTCGCGTGCAATAACATGGAAGTCTAAGCAATTGTGTTGCCTTTAAAAAGAGCTGTGGTTTAGTATTTAAACAACTGATTTTTGGACTGAGATAAGTTCCAGTGTGTGACGTCAGGGAGTTATGGTAGCCTAAAAACATAATGCTTAAAGAACACCGCTAGGTTAAACATTCATAGTCTCTGCAATGTGAGATTTTTTCAAGTGACAATATTCCTTTTCTGAGGTACTATTTGAAAAATTCTCACAGCTGTATTTGCTACAGCTCATTGCTTGTGCCTACCTGACAATATGCAGGTTTTTAGGTCTTATTTTTTTCTGTTAGATAAGGTCAGATTTGTAATCTAAATTATACCAGAAGAGTGAGCTTTTATCTGTGATTTATAAGTGAGTTGGGTTATTAAAAGTATAATATTCAAACAAATCGATAAATAAAACCACAGATCTAATCAGAAAATGAAATGGTGGCCTTGATCAGCAGGCCTATATGATAAGTGGAGGTCAAAAAACACGAAAAAAGGACAAGGAATGTTGCTTTAATAGCCTTAAGAAAATGAAAAGAAAAAGACACGCAGACAGTAATTCTTGCAGTATGTGAAGTAGATAAAGGTAGTCTCAACATGACAGCTGCTCTGAGTGGATGTAGAGAGACGGAGCACTCTCATGATTACTGGGATTGTGCAACCCTTCCCTGACATAATGGCACTTCTAAACCGATCCCTGGGGGTATGATGGGCACCTCATGGGGCTAGGAGGATTGAGACCTGATTAGAGTGTAAATCACCTCTGTAGAGCTCACTTGAGGTGCTAGATTTACCAGCAGGTAGATCTTTTTCATCTCATCATTCACCTTATTATGGCATGTACAGACATAAGAATAGATCTGTGGAAGAGATTATAGACAGTCAGTGAGTGAAAGGGAATGTTCACTGCAGTGTGTTCGCTGCATGTAAAACAGGTTGACACCAGACACTGGCTTAATCTGTTTTCTCTTCAGATATCAGTATTCTTTACGCAATGTGGAAAAAGAGCATTATTCTGATTTGCTTAAGTATTTGGTACCATTTTGTAGTCTCCAAGAACTTCCTTAATTTGTGTTCGTTAAGCAAGGTGGAAAATTAATCCTTGCTGCAGATAAAAGGGATTTGGCACCATGTTATAGATGTAAGGATTCCAGAGTATAGAAAATTGAATATCCCACTTACTTTTGGCATATTCAGAAATTTATTAATGCATGGAGCATGGCCAGTGAGAAAATAAATGATATAAAATCAAGTCAATTAGGGAAAAATTGTGTATGAATAATTGAGAAATAAAGAGGGTCGTGAAAATAAATAGAAATAGTCCAAATTCTAGGACATGAAACTAGTGCGAAAAGTAGCTTCAGTAGATCTATAAATAAGTAGACTTCTGGTGTTTATGGAACGTAGCTGAAGTGACACTGCCAGGATTGACTGGCAATCAAATCAGTGTTAAGCAGACAGACTCGGTGACACCAGAGTTGATGCAGCAGGCATCTCCCCTGGGAAGAACACTGATTGAGCTGGCAAATGAGACTAGGAGGAGTACAGGAGTGAAATGTGAGCGTTTGATGACCATGCTTCACTCGGGCACCTTGATGCATATGGCTTGTCTCTGGTCTCTGAAATTGTTTTTAGTTTTAGGCCTCGTTCACATGCAATGTCTATTTTCTAAATTCTATTTTCTATTCGCGCTATCTTATGATCACGGTCTGTGCCCTGAATATCCCGCCGCGTAATTACTGGCAGGGCGAGACAGTTACTTATAGTAACTTATAGTAACTGGCAACAAGAGCAGTTTAACTTCTGAAATTTACTTTCACTTGGCACGATGTGAACTTTAGTTTTCACTTTTTTTCACAAAGGCAATATATTTATGGTTATCTTCTCATATATAGCGTTATCATCCTTAACCAAATCTGCCTTTGGTATTACGCAGATAGGACTCGGTCTGTAAACAAGAATCCTCTATCACAAATTGATCTGTCCAGTAAATATATGTATGTAATAACCGCGGCCTTGTTTTTCTCCCAGCGTAATTGCTACCATCAGGATACAGGCAAGAATTTTAACTCATAAGCAAATTCATTTGAAAATGTATCATATGAGTAAGTGGAGTAATTTACTGCCAGTGGCTTTTAAATGCACCATTAAACTAACAGACATACAGTCCAACACAGTTCTTACTTTACACAGTGAGATGCAAATAAGAAATTCCCATCTGTTAATTCATGAAAGCGTACAATGCAAATATATTAATCCACGCTGATGACAAATGACTTTTAAGTCTTTCTTTATATATACTTGGTGTAGTTGGAAATCAACGGTCATGATAGATAAGGCAGCTAAGTGGGGTTTTTGCTGAGTGACACCAATCTAAACTAAGTGCACTTCAAACTGTTTTAATGAGTTAAGATTCCACAAGTACCAAGCCAACTCTTTTGATAATTTTTCTACACTGTATTCTCAGCATGCAAGGTAAACTTGCTGCCTGTATTCAGATGGCATTAACATATTGGAATGTTGAACCATTGATTGCCCCCTTTTTTTTATTGAACCCTGCATAGCAGGGGCTAACATTTTACTCAATCACAATATTCCTTTTAGAGATCAGGGTGCACTGTTTACTTACATGAAATATTGAAATTAAAGTAAACAAAAAGAGAACATGTTATAGAATAATGTGAAATTAAATGATTTTGTTAAGCCCTTTTTATTGAACCCTTCATAGTGTGTTAGCAATGTTTTCTGTCCCACTGTTTCACTGTGGGATTGAAAATGGTGTTTAGTTTCATAAAATATTAAACTAAAAGTAAACAATAGAGAACCATGCCTTTGAATAGGGTAGAATATAAATACATGTGCTGTGGAGTATACGATCCCTTTTTCAATAACTTTTATTAATGAACCATGTATTAAAGATCGGGGTCAAGCACCGCCTGAAGAGGAATTGCTAGGTGTAGGTTAAGAGAAATTGATTGATATTATCAGAATTGTGTCCACACGGAAAAATAATTCAATTTTAATGGTGATCTATGAAGTATGCATACAAATTGAGTTCCTTAAACTATGACATAGAAGTTCAAAATATGGTGTGAATTTAATTAACTGTCTGTAGTCTTTGTTTTTACATCAGTTGTTTTTCAAAATCTTTCTGATTCTTAGTATTTTGGTGCTACTTGTTAAATGTATGATGTACAATAATGTATACATATTTGTTTTACAGACTGCCATAGAACCTGTACAAAGATGGTATAAAGGTATCAACATTCCACTGGTAAGTTGTGCTCCGTCTCAACTAACACATTGTAAGCAACCTGTACTCTCCTTACTCTTATGTGGAACATTCTTTGTCACATAATCAACAGTAGCAATTGCTTGCATACTGAATGACATATTGATTCCTTTGACACTGTCCACATTGTTTATGAGAGTGATTGTTGTTACTTCAATATTTAGGTCATTATGGGGAAATTTTACTTTTGCAAATTGTCAGCAGAAGTGTAGCAGTTCAGTTTATAATTCTTCAAACCACATATACAATTGCAAAGATACAGCTTATATATATATATATATATATATATATATAATGTTACAAAGGTGACACAATTTTATTCTTTCAGAATTTCAAGTCCTCTCGCAGTTTGGCAAGTGAATTTGCCAGCCTGAATCCCATTGCTAGCTCCCCTCTAGATAGCAGCATCCCAAGTACCATCACAGCGCACACCGGCTCTGCCACCTCATCCCCGACCTTAGAACTACAGGAAAAGAACGAAGATAGTAATAATGAAAACCAAGACGAATTTGTAGACAGAGGCTACAGCACAACCACGGAAACTTCCGATAGTGTGGATGCTAATTGTTCTGATACTTGCAGTTGTCATGACAATCTGGATGAACAGAGTGAGGAGGAAGAGGAGGATCATATGTTTCACATAGATGTGGCCAATGATATTGACCTTGATCAAATTGAAAAAGATTAAGTTTTTGTTCAGATGGAAACCTACTTGCCAATCTGGCTGTAGGGACCCTTCTGGTTATTCATTGTTTCATTTTATTACTATTAGAGTACTTTTGTCTGTGATCATCTTTATTTTATGACTCTAGTGTGGATATGATGAAAGCTTAAAGATAATAAGAAAGTAGTTTTGATTGAATTGTTTTGGATTCTTGCACTACTTTCTGTCTCTGGATTGTTGCTGTTTACAGTGCTCAGTCCTTACTGAATTAAATGCCTAGAAAGTCACCAATCCTCAGATTTCGTTTGTTACAGGTATTGTTTACAAGGGCAGTGAAATGTTAACTTTATTATTATATTTGAAATATATCAAATAAGTTACTTCATTTTCCCCAGTTTGTTTTACTTTCGAAAATCTGTCAGACATCTTGTCATTAAATGGCATTGATGATTGAAGTGTACCTAATGTAGAAAACAAAATGAACAGAATGAGACGAAAAACTGAATTCTTTTACAAATGGGTCTCATTCAAAGATATTGTTTGTTATTTACCGTTACCAAACCCTGT
Source organism: Lingula anatina (assembly GCF_051362555.1). Classification (NCBI taxonomy): domain Eukaryota; kingdom Metazoa; phylum Brachiopoda; class Lingulata; order Lingulida; family Lingulidae; genus Lingula; species Lingula anatina. Next base: position 42,539,227 of record NC_141767.1, read on the forward strand.
TATTTCATTTGGATTTACTTCAAAATGAAAATGGAAATATTAAAGATCTGCCAAAACATTTCAATTTTCAAGGAAGAGTCCATAACCTTGATGAAATTATAATTCATTCTACCTCAGAAATGGGAATTTCTCATTGTAGTTCTCAGTCCCAATTGGCTGAAGCTTCCAAATTAAGTTCTAAAATGAGAATAGAAATGCTAACACAGTGAATACCTTACATGTACAATATATAAATATATATTATACTCTTATTACATGTGTATTTATTGTGAAAACCTGTATCACATATTTGTGAATGAAAAGTCATAAATTACAAAAGCATCGTAATGGGTGCATCTGTCCAATGAACTGTATATCATTCTTTGTAACTTATGTACAAGTTTTAAAGATATATTGTATCAACTTGAAATCATTTTTAGAAAAGGAGCAACCATCAATGCATGTTGATCAAATTTGTCATTATCAAATTTTTTTTTCTTAGAATATGAATTATTGGCATTGGGATGAAAAAGTTCATCATCTCATGTTGACTTGGAAAAGAAAAACCTAAATGTGTGGATTCCTTTTTGTGACCTAGCTACATTCCACCTAAATTTTAAAATCAACCATCAATATATGTATAAAACTTGGAATGTTTCTTTGACCATATGCATTAAAATATTTGTACATTTTAAACTTTTGACTGCCATCAATAGCAATAAGTCTAAGTAATAAAACTAAAAGTACGGGTTACAAAGAAGAATGCTTTGACCAATAAATCCGCATTTTTTTCCATGATTTGTTGGTGAAAGACTGGGAATTGCTAGAATGTGGCAGCTCTTTGAACTATTTCAGGACTTCTGATCAAAATTAACTGAAGAGAACTATATTGTATACTATATTTTGTTGATGTTTGAAGAGTATACTTAGTGTGTTTTGTAGATTAAACATACAAAGAATTTAAAGCTTTCAACTTGCCCACGGACTTTTGTATTAGTTGCCAAGATTCAGTTATGACAACAAGGATGCTTATTTCCTCTCTTAAGAAATGTTGATAATATCAACTTTACCAGAGGTTTGCAGGGAAATAGTTCTATTTAAGTGATACTCACTATACATTGAAGAGTGAAAATTGTGGTGCATCAATAGTAAGAGAAGACATGTTCTCATATGCACTGGTGCTTGTGTGTGCTTTATGGTATTGCTTACTCCTGCGTACAGTAAAAACTTATGAAAAATACAGTAAAAATTATTGTGAACAAGTTGAAAGTTGTAAACTTTGCACAGTGTGGCTGTGTTCTAGTCAGTCATATTTTAAGTGAGCTTTTTGTTTGGTTTTTTTTCAATGCTTATTTTTTCTTTTTGACAGTCGTAATTTAATGACATTTTCCCCTTTCTTTATTAAATTTTTTCATCCTTAACACTCCTACAGTTGTGCTAAATTACCAGTTGTTTTTCAAGCTGTAAATATGCTTGTATTTTGGTTGTTTTTGAGTGAAAGAAAGGCAAAATCTTAAAAAATATTTTTAATTAATTTTTTAAAATTATTTTTTATTATTTATTTATTTATTGGTTTGTATTGTGATAATTTTTTTTTAAATTGGTTACAGTTGCAATTCTAACTTTGAGACTTTGTGTTAAGAAGTTGTTTATTTGGGGCCGTAAGAAAATTTTTTAAGTAAGTACAATAGATATGAAATGTATTTCATAATTGAACTGGCAAGCGATTTAGACACCTTAAATTAAGGTCTTGTTTAATATTCCATTTATTGTTATTTAGCTGTAAATGCAAAATGTTTCACTTTTTGCAAAAAAATTTGTACAAGTACTTTAATTGAAATATTCAAGATGTACTAACAAAAGTAGATAATTAAGTCAATTTGATATAATCTCTTCAAAGTCAATCATGATGAAACATTTTGGACACTGCAGTCTTTTTCAAAATGCCAGGGCATTGGTTGGCATTAGCATGGGTTTGCATTTTTTTATCGTAAATTTTCTTTTCTTGTTCAAAGCATTTGATTTAATAATTAATTCAATTCAATTAATGCCATTAAAACGAATTGCAAGGTACACATAAATCCTGTCTATGTTCATTGCTACATAACTTGGTTTTGATAAAAAAAGGTATGCATTTTGTTTGGCAGGTCTTGAAAAAAATGTGTTAAAGAGAAGAAGATGCTCTTACACATTGGCTCAGGGTTTTGATTTTGCTAACAACTGAAATGGACTACTGTCCCCAAAATACATGTTTATCTATATTATGCACTTTGTAAGACTTTCCTAAGGAGTCAATTGGTAAACTTTTTTTACAGACATTGGACTGTATTCCAAATGCTTGCAGTCGAGTAAAGATGAGTGGATGCCTGCATGGCATGTGATAGTTCCTTTGACTTTAGGTCAGAGAGGGAGAGAGCAGACTGCAGTTCTTTATTGAACGTGTGTAACTTTGTCTTTTTTGAGGAACTTCCTCCCTAAAGACCAGTATATTGTTATTTGCTGCATGAAAATAAATGGGCATCAACTCCTTTAGAGTTGTGTAAATTGAAAGTAGTTCAATACACCTACTGTTATTATCATTATACCATTACATTTTTATGTGTGATACGAGTGTAAGGCATACACACTTAGACGTTTTCAGGTTTTTAGAGCATATATATATAAATTAATTACATTTTTAAAAAGACCAAAAATATGTCAAATTGTACATAGTAGCTAAGCACTATAAGTGGTAAAGGGAAAGCCATTTCCTGTGTTGTTTTATATGTGTAAAATAAAGTTTAGCGTTTTGCCAGTAAAAAATGTGTTTTTAGTTGTCTTTTAATTTGTAAAAATTATTTTACTTATTAACATTTCCTTTAAAAGTAAGCCAAAAATAGGCAATAGGCAACCTTGAAAACCGGTGGTGTGGTCTGATATACCAGTGAATTCTTGATCATTCGGTGCCCAGTCTGGTAGTTGGGTAGGCCTGAGAAAAATGAAGGATATGATGCCAGTATAGGAATTGCAAAATCCCACAAAAGGGGGAATCCGTTGTTGTAGAATGCCGAGACATAATGCAGTGAAACATGGTACCTAGTATTATTACAAATACTGGATGACATAAAGACTGTCCTATGCAAATACTGGATGACATAAAGACTGTCCTATGCAAATACTGGATGACAAAGACCGACCTATGAAGAGGAAAATGCATTGACTGTCAAATTCTGAAGTAATTGGAAAATACCTCTGTAAAATGTAATTGTTAAACCAAGACAAATAAAAACAAACATCTCCATTATCACATGCACCTTTGGTCCACCTAAAATGAAGAATAACTGATTCAAAATAATTCCCTAGAGTATCTTTCTTGATGGCGTGCACGAGGTATGGTTGTAGCGAGAAAAATGGCAAAGACTGTAGTTACTGTAGTGCTCTTGTACAGCAATGGTCTTTCCTTCAATGACTGTAGCCTGGGTTTCTGTTGAAAAATGACCCAGACAGCTGTCAACTGAGAAATGCCATCTGGTTAAGATGCTAATTAATGCTGTGCATGGCAGATTTGTGATAATCTATAACATTTATCAAATTATCACGTTAACAAGTATTCCAGAGTATCAACACCATGATGGGAATGGTTGCGTTTTCAGGCAAGAAGATCGGACATATACAGTAAAAAAAATTGATTATAAAACTCAACTTTGCAGAAAGTTATAGCAATTAAAGATTCTGTGTAAGCTCATTTATTTACAACACAGAGAATACATACTACATGATTTTCAGTTTTTGAACAATACACAATAGTTACAGTAATAATTATATTACCTGTGTATTTTGTGTGAATGAGAAGGATACCCATTAACTGCACCTTATCATCCACATTTATGACTGAGAATGTACAAGTCTATGTATTTCATCAAACCTGCTCTAAATGGATTTTTACGGTATTTTTAACCTTTCTTAGTTGAAGAAAACATAATTCTAATTTGAAGATTAGTTATAGAGACAGTACATGAGGTTTTGGCACAAAAAAATTAAAATTCACAATACCTAGAGACCATAACCCTGCCAGATTCCAATCTTACAACTACCCAAAGATGAATGCCCAGTAAACAGTTGCATGTGTAAAAAAATAGCCTTTGATCAAGTATGCTTTATCATTTGATAAAAAGTATGTAATGTTCCTCTGAAACCTAAGCATGGATAATATCTGTAGAAAACAAAGCTTAAAAACAAAAAACCTCACATACTGTCCCTTAAAAAATCTTTTATTATAAAAACACTAATCTAACTTCACTATGGATGAGGGTTTTGCTGACCAGTAGAAATTTCCTGCCCTGGCAATGCTAGTACCTGAATTCTATGTCCTACATAGGGAAATACTTGGAAGTGTTTTTCTTGGAATGAATCAAGCAGGTTTAGACTAAAAACTAAAAAAGGATGGGAATCCAGGAAGAAAGGCATGTTATACATGTAACCTTGACAAAGCATGCAATGGAGACATTTTTCAAAATTTAACAACAAAGGATGCAATCTGATTTGCTTTGTGCATAAACAAGAATTTGGATGTGTGACACTATCAGCGATGAATGCCATCATTTCATGGATCAGATAACTGTTAAAAAATACATAGTACCAGGTTGCACTTTAAATTATTTAGGAACTGGTATAGTTACAATGTAAAACATGCAGCCATGAGCACCTTTATAATATTTGCTACAATTCACAAAAATAAAATGACCAATGTTTTTTTTTTTCATCAGCACATTTTCATATCATATTAATGCAGCAGCTTCATATTGTTTTCAACTGCTTACATTTGGATTCGTCAAAACAAAATGTGCCATGATATATGTAAGTCTGACATTTAATACTTATCACCTAAACACAATATATGGCAATCTATAATTTACCTTGACTGGTATTAATCTCTTATCCAATCTTAAATAATTTCCATGACCTGTTTAAATCCGTCACTGTGACAACAGCTGATACAGCTGTTCATTTCATCACAATGACCTACGTCTCATAAGCACAACTTATCAACAGCAGTCTCTCATGCACGTAAATTTAATGGTTCAGATTCTCGTTTTTTTACCATCCTTAATTATTCTCTACAGCAAATAATCCCTTGCAAATATATGCCTTCATTTAAGGTCAGTGGGACACATAGAGAAATGTATTGCTACAAGCCTCTTTTACCAACAAGATCCTTTGTATCTCAGCCTTGCTAAAGTGGTTGTTGCAGTAGTCATACAGGGTATTCATATCGCTTAACTTGCCTTAAATGTTCCACTGTTTGGTGTGCATTCCCCACAGCACGTTTGGTGAATGTTTACCTATGTCCACAAATATTAAAATGTCATATTTCTCAATTCTTAAAAAGACATTTGCAGAACATTACAGAATATGAAATACAGTGAATTTCATATTTTACTCAGGAAAATAGTTTCTGTGACTTACAATGCATACACAACATATGCATTTTGCAATGTATGTAATGGTCATATTAGTTTGTAATCTGATGTGCACATTTTGCCATGTTAAACACTCAAATGGTCCATCTTCTAAATGTATTTATATCTAGGTTACTTTCTTCATCTGGTAAATTTGATTTCCTTTTCAATCAGTCAGCCTCTATTATAATATCACACAGCAGGAATTGGTCTTCTTTGCCTTAAAAAAGATGTGATCCATGATAATTACTCAAAAATGACTGGGCAACTCAAAGTTTTTTAACTAGTACCTAAATGAAACCACATCATATAAAAAGTCAACAAATAATGAAGTTGACAAAGTAAACAGAACAATAACTGTTTGAACAAAACACAACTCATCGTAGACCTTTAGTATACTTATTAGTTATATTAAAATAAGTGAACTATGATATACATGTGACAGCCTTAGGAAAAAAAAAAATATATATATATATATATATATATATATATATATATATATATATATATATATATAATTTTTTTTGGGGGGGGAGGGGGGGCATTAGACTATTTCAATGTCTACAAATTCATAGAGACAAAAAAAATCAGCTGTCTTTTTCCATCCTTTTTCACCAACATAAAGACTAAACTAGAGAAAGGAATTTCAAGTTTAATGGCATATATTAATGTGTCCATAATGGAAAACAACATGCCATGTTTTGTAACAAGTGTGCTACTCACTGTTTTATAAAAAGCCTTAGATTGCGTGCTGAGTCCCTCTGATTTATCAACAAGGTCATCTAATTTCTCTCCCCTCTGTAGTACAGCTTCTATTGTATTATGCTGAAGTCAGAACGAGCAACTTGTATGATCATATAACTTATATAATCACAAATGTAACTCACAACATATGTAAACAAATATGTAACAAAAAACATTATATAATCAGGCAATTTTGATTGAAAACAGCACATTACTATTACCTAAAGATTTTTGAATGAATTATTTACTTGATGTATCAGTCTGCTATTAAGTAACACATATTGGTTAATTGTAAATACTAAAGTACATTAATAAATTAGTGAAGGGGTCAACAATTTTTATCTTCATTTTCGCACGTCTGCAAACCATACACTCAGTGGGAGGGGGTGAATGCCCTCTGCATGCTTTTGAAAAATAATCAAAACCAGGGGTGTGAAGGCAAAGGTCTCCATTTTAAGCTTCTGCCTTGTGTTCTCAGAACAAAGGAGGGGAAGGGGGGGGGGAGAGTCTTTGCAGACTTGAAAATTGAAAATGATGATAAAAATGGATGACCCCTAAGTATTAACATAAATAATCACTTACAAGAATGATCTTGGTTTCATCTATGTCTGCTTGTAGTCTGGTCATGGCATCAGCCTCCTTGGGATTCTGGTATTTGACTAAATAATCATCCGCATTTGAAAACTGAACAGTGCTGAAATACACAGAACACATGAATCAAAACTCAGCATCCATATCACTTGCTGTCACTAATAGAAGCTGCAAGAAACAACTTAATTACCTTATCACTATTCACTAATCTTTATCCTGCAGACAAATTTTCTGCCTGGATTATTCTGAATTGCTTACTTTCTCAGGTGACTTGATGGAAAGCATTTTGTACACAAAATCTGAAGAATTTATCTAGACAATGAAAGGGAGTAGCTGTCAACTGCTGATGAAGATAATTAATTACTAAATTATATTATTAACAAGCAGTTTATACTTGAGCTCTGTCACAGTTGCGGAACAATATTTCTAAGAATAAAACCCTTAACTGCTTTTTGCATAAACTAAAATAATAAAGTTGCACAATAAACAATAAATACTTGATAGCTAAATCTTAACTTGATGACTTGGCTAATTTACTGTTGAGCGAAATGTTTTATTGATCTTACTTTTCTTCAACGGTACCCCATTCAATCTTGGGGAATTTTTCTGAGAATTCATCCAGCACTTTATTAAGCAACGTAAAGGCAACTCTCACTGGATATTCATGATCAGCAATAAGCACACCTGCTAAACCATCAGCACGCACATAGACATGCACCATGTATTCTAAAACAAAACATATAATTACACATATAATTATACATCTTCAATGACAGAACTTAAGACCATTCAATTTTATCTATCAACAAGAAAACAGATGTTTACTGTAGTATGTCTGATAATGTGATTTAGGTCTCTTTTTAAGTGCTGACATACATGATACTAGAAACTATAACCAAGTTCATTTTCCTTTTACAGAACACTGCAGATATATCTACTGCCTAGTATTGATCATCTTGTCAATAAAATATTTATGAAATGAGGTTTTACTTCTCAACTCACCTTGTTCTTTTACTGAAGCCCTGCTACATAAAGATGTCCTCTCTGTTACTATACGACTTGTGAAATCCATAAATTCTCTAACACTGAAAAGACAATACATTGATATTGAAGTTAAAAATGTCAATTATCAATGAACATGATAACCTTGTGAGATTTCAACATCACTTTTACTTTAACTAGGCTACCCAATCTGCGCTCCTTGCAAAACAAATGATAAATTTCACAGTGATTCATATTATTTTTATTTGAAGCAAGAGAAAGAAACATGTAATTATATAAATTATCAGTACCAATTTCTTACATAACACAAATAAAATCCAAACGTCCCACAAAATTATCTCTCATGCAGCAGAAAAAAAGACTTTAAAAGTATATCTTCTTCAAAGTTCTGGTTGTAAATTTCACCTACTTATTTTCCTTCCAGTCTTGAACCACGTTAAGCAGATAATATCTGATGATATCTGTGTGCAAATTTCATAAAATAATGTAGCAAAACCCCGTGGTATTTCTCTAACTTATATTATTTAAAACTATACGGTGGCACTTGGTTGGGATTAGCCAAAATAATTTGGCATAAGTGTTTGCTTAATATGCATCAATGTAAAATATGCATTGAGACTGACAAAAATATTATTTAAACATTTATCAGTACCTGCTGTGAAAAACACTCACAAACATGAACATTCAAGTCCAGGAACAGAAACTGAAAGTGTCTTTTCAAAGTGAAATTGTTCTGTGTGTGTACAGTATTAAAACTAAAAAGTCCAAACTGACAATGAAAATTAAGAAACATACGTCGAAATTATATTCAATTTTTCCCCATCGGTGTTTTGCACCAATCAACTGCCAACATTATATATATTCAACCTATGTATAAAATAATTTGTTGGAAGACTTTATTACAGTTACCATTTTCCAAAATTCCTAGTACTTTCTCCCTTCTTTTCTATCATATCCTGGAATTTATCTTACCTTCCTCTCTGAAAATATCCAAAGGACTGGAGGTCATGTGCAGCCTTCAGTGATCGCACTTTGTGCTCTGTCTTATACAATACTGTTAGGGAATATAGCTTCATTTTGTGGGTTGTATATGTACAAGATTACCAACTATTTACACACCTTCTACAAGCTGAAATATAAAAGAAAATATATTTTGTCAATGTGAATACAAATTATGTTTTATATCCAGAGGATACAAATCAAGTTCAAATCCTTGCTGAATGAAAGTCAGTTTATAGATAAATATCTGCAGCTTATCACATGATGATCGCATAGTGATGGTCATGATATTGTACACAATGACTCAAATACTGGCTATTTAGTATTTGGTATTGAATGATCACATAACAACCACAAATAACACAGTGTAGGCATTACAGAATTAGCTTTCTCACAGTAACTAAAAATGGCAATTTTTTGTCGACCTGGATTGTTTGAAAGATAAATACAACTAATAACCACTCTTCTACGGTTCTCAAAGCGTATGCTTCTTTGCTATACTTCTTACGTTATCAACTCATTTTGTACCTCTTCCTGCGTGGAACTTTTTACGTGTCAATTGGATAGAATTATGCTGAACAATAATGTACCATATTTAACAAAACGAACCATCAAATCCCCAACGTTAGACAGTCTATGGTTTGAGTAGGTTCAATTCATGAGTTACCGAGAAACACCATAAAATGATGAAACTTACCCTCTTTTACACAATGACTTGGTGACAAACATCCAATAAGTTTGATGCTCTCAAGATTGTTAACATCGGAACTATCAAAATTTTTTTCCGTGACTAAAGAGTGACATCACCGAGCCTCGATATCGAAAAGTAAAGCTGCTCCCAAATTTAAACAGCATTTTTGTATATATATTTTGGAAGCTCTGTCAGTAAAATGGAGTACTGGTACTTATCAGTACATCTAAAATACATTAATCAATAAACATTTTAATAATGAAATATTTTATTCAAAGAACTATTAATACTGAAAACAAGTTTATCGCCGAAACCATATGAACACTCACAGCCACACGAACACATTGTTGACATTTTGCAGGGTGGGAAATTACGGATCGAGACTGAAGGGGATACGGTTTGTGCTGTTAAGGTGCTTTTTCTTTCCTTTTCTGCTTCCTTTCCTCATTGCTCCTATTGATGCAAATACAAATTATATCCATATTTAAAAATTTGAGAAATACAAGTGGTCCTGTACATGCTTTTTTTCACTGTAATAAACAGTGTAATTGACAATTGGTGTGAGTTAAATATATGTTAATTGTTAGTACAATCCTTGTCCATTTTAGAATTATTCAGTTTCTTGCCTCATTTTCCATTTGTGGGCGGTCGAAGGTACCATAACAGCATGCATATCAAACTAAATAACTTTGCTTGAGGTCAAGTATTAATTTTCATAAATATATTATTATCTGATTATAAATTATTCTGCTTGTTTTTAGTGACCTGTACAAAGGGTCACTCTGCTTAGATTTATTGGGGTAAATTAGTTATGCAGACTTCAAGTCTTAGTTATTGAATCTTTTCAATTCTAGGCTGCTGGAGTACAGAGTGAAGTCGGTTGCTGGTCAAGATGATGAGGGAAGTGTATTCCACATTGTGTAAGCTGTATACCTGTATATATATAGTTATTCTAGTGCAAATAGAATAGAAATCTACCACAATATTCTGATAAAGCAAAGCTGTCAGCCCTGTGTGACATATAATACAAGACTAGAAAATGTGCTAAAATTCACAGGGGGTGGGGTTAACTTTTTTTATGATATCAGTGAAATTCTATATGTACTGGGAATGTCATCTAAGAAAACAATGCAAAAGTGACACTCAAAGCATGGCGGAATTGTATTTTTGTTCAATAGACTGTAATTTGCCAGACCAACTACTAAAAAACACCCATAGATGAATTATGTCAGCTTTTATTTGTTGGTGAACCCCACTCATTAGTCTGTCAATATTTAAGGTCACTCTCCAAATCACTCGAAATGTTGCATGATTTTATGCTAAGTTGCAAGACGTTTGGCTGTCTTGGATGATTTTCATTAAGGTGCACATCTCTTCTAAATTTAACAACTATTCTCTTAGTTTACCTCAGATAGCTGTTACTTTTGTGTTACCCTGAACCTATTGTATTATTATTTATTTACAAAAAGAAGACAGCAAATAGCTATGTAGTTGAATAACTATACACAGTTTGTGTGTTCCTCAGATATACCAATGCTTTGGTAATGATAACTTAATGTGATCATCATCTTTTATTGTTTTTCAGTCTTAGTGTTATGTATTTATCATGTGGAAGGTGAAAGTGCAGTTCTTGGACAACACTTTTTGCACATAATAAAGCGTCAAGAATTTTTCAGTCAGGGTAAGTAAATATTAAAGTGTCTGCTATAGGTTTCTATAATGTGTAAGTTGATGTTAATAATTTTTGCTGACAAAAAAAGGTTTTCATACATTAAAACGGGTTTGTACTGATAGTAAAATTAAGTTTATATCCCTAGATTTAAAGAATATAACATATTGGTTCAGTAGATCAAATTATTATAGCAGAAAATAAACACATGCAATAGCAGAAGATTTGTTAAGCATGTTATGAAGTGAGATTTAGCAAAACTTAAATGCTATCATTACATGTAGGAAATACAGCTGCAATAGAGTTTCAAGCCAAAAGCAAGTCTTATCCAGACCTCCCATCTTGGCTCACTCTAAAACAGCGCACGGAGTTACAAGATGCTTACTTGTTTGGTACACCAAGGGCAGAGGCAGTCAGCACTGACATACAGGTATGGTGTATGTGGTACAGTTTAAAATTATGGACATAATTGAATTTGTTATTTACCATTTATTTACTTAGTGTTTGTTTTCTGTTGCAGGTTGCTGAGAGTTTTTAAATTGGACTCTTGAATTTTAGTATTATATTAACTTTCAGTGTCTCTTATTGCCTTGTAATCATATTCAGTTGCTTTTTCCCTCAATAGTGATCTAATCAGTTTTTTTTAAATAAATCAAGAGTTTCTACTCTTAGTATTCATACTGATGTTAAAGCATTGTCGTAGAATATATTTAGAACTTAGAACCATATCATCTTAAATCACCTTGCTAAACTCCTTTTTTTTCTCAGCTAATTTTACAGTTTCACCAATACATAATGATAGTAATGTTTCACTGCAATATTTCCTTTATGTTGAATTATTACTGATGTGGGTAATGATGTGTTACAGATCATTGCTTTAAACAAAGGGACATATCAGACAGAGCAAGATGCTTTTTCTATAACTGTAGATACCACAAAAGGTAGGTATTTTATTCTGTGTACTTTTTTAACTCTACGTGTATGTATTAATTATGTAAAATTTCAGTTTATCAAACAGGTACATGACCCTAGCTGTCCAGCCTCATGTCCTGGACTCAAGAAAAATATTACAGGGTGTACTGGTTGCATTTCTTACTCTTGAATTTGCAGCTGATAAAGATCACTTGATGCCCAAAAGCGCTGCCTGCAACTCCCTAATATAATGTTTTTCTTGAGTCCATGGAATGAAGTGAGATACCTCATCCTATTTCATTATAAACCTACTATTGCTTGGTTCACTTGAACCATCAGCACCAAAGAATCTAGACAACAGCCACTCTCAAGGCAAGAAGCCTAAGTAGCTAGCTTTTGTTCATTTATCCATGTATCTTGGGCATTGCAGCAGAGGGTGCTGCCAAAGCACACGTCCTCAGAGAATCAGCTCTGAACCCTGTTATTTTGATAAAGTGGGCTTTAAACAAGGCATGACTATGGGCGGCGGTTTATACAAAAATTCAAAACACGATTAGTCGTCGTCGTTATCAGATTCGTCGAATTCAAAATACGATTAGTCGTCGTTGTTATCAGATTCGTCGAATTGAAAACACGGTTAGTCATCGTTATCAGATCAGTCGGCAAAATACGACTAGTAGTCGTCAAAACGCAACTAGTAGAAGCCAAAACTCGATTTGACGCTAGATGGCGCTCATGTCAATGGTCTTGGCCACCCTTGTGCCGACTTCACAGTCAGTACCGCGAAAATCTGACACTGACAATTAAGTGCTTAATTTGTGATTGACAGATTGAGGAGAGTTGACAGATGTTGTACTTTTGTAAGCTAGTATGTGATAGATACAATACGAGTCGCAGAGCTGTACGTCAAATAAATACAGGGGTACGAGTGCAATGTCGAGTTTTGTACTGCAACTACACTGCCCTTGCGATATTTTACTCATACATGTTAGGGGCCCTTGTGGTCACTTAGTCCTGTGTTGGACGATGGAGGGCAAGGGTGAACACGCCTAACAGCTCCCCTGACCTAAGTCAGCCCTAGCCGCTTCGTGCAGCAGCAGCAGCACCAACACCACTCCCACCACCAGCAGCAGATTAGATACTGAGAAGCCCCCCCCCCCAAAAAAAAAAAAAAAAAAAAAAAAAAACACTACTCTTTCTCCCCCATCAGTGGCGGATTTAGAGTGGGGGTCTGACCCCCCTCCCCCTCGGTTTCTGAAAAATATATCACGCCAATATTCCCCTCTTGAAATTAGAATTTTGACTAGCTAAATAAATCATAGTTCTTAACCGTACCAAAGGCACTGTTTGCTCTTTAAAACACCAAAAATTTTCGGGGGCCCTTGAGTAGGCCCCAAACTCCACACCAGTGGGCGACGATCGGCTTCACATCGTCCCGGACCCCCCAATTCAAATAATCCTGGATTTTTTAAATATTGTGACGAATTTTTAGATCTTTATATGTCCATCTGACATGAAATTCCACATAAATGATCACACTAATACACCTTTTACACCGGGGTAGGCGAAGGTGTTAACACTTAGGTCGAGGGGAGCTGGGGGGGGGTCTGGGACGTCCAACACAGGACTAAGTGACCACAAGGGCCCCTAACATGTATGAGTAAAATATCGCAAGGGCAGTGTAGTAGCCAGAGGCCGTGGTTTAAGCCAGATACAACACTCGCCTGCAGCTCGACAATACACTCGTAATATATTTCACGTACAGCTCTGCGACTCATATTGTATCTATCACATACTAGCCTACTATAAAACAACATCTGTCAACTTTCCTCAATCTGTCAATCACAAATTAAGCACTTGTCAGATTTTTGCGGTATTGACTGTGAAGTCGGCACAAGGGTGGCCAAGACCATTGACATGAGCACCATCTAGCATCAAATCGAGTTTTGGCTTCTACTAGTTGCGTTTTGACGACTACTAGTCATATTTTGCCGACTGATCTGATAACGATGACGACTAATCGTGTTTTCAATTCGACTAATCTGATAACGACAACGACTAATCGTGTTTTGAATTCGACGAATCTGATAACGACGACGACTAATCGTGTTCTGAATATGACGAATCTGATAACGACGACAACTAATCGTGTTTTGAATTTTTGTATAAACCGCCGCCCATACATGACCACCCACCCCCACACACACCCAACTCTGTTATCTGCTGTAAAGAGTGTAATGCACATGACCACATAGCATAACAGTCATACAGAGGATGAGTACTAAAACAGTGAGCCCTGGGGAATATTTATTTATTTATTTATTTATTTATGTATTTATTTATTTATGTTAATTCAAAAAACATTTATCTCCATTTTTAGCAGAGATGACTTGTATCTGATCTTGTACATATTTTTCTACCTCAATAACCATGAGAATTGATTATTTTAGACCTACCCAAGAATATAGTGGAGTTAAGAGTGAAGAACTACAACATTGAGGAGTTCCTGGCTGGCCAGGCTTTGAGCAATCTTACCCGGATCATGGCAAAGCTGTGGCCTGAGGCTGGAACCCTGCAAGTGGTGAAGGTGTCTTCTCTTGTTGATGAGCTGGGAAGAGTACCAGTGCCAGATGGACCCATGCAACCACTGCCCAAAGAGGGGTAACAGTGATTGTGTACAGAGTAGAACTGATAGCAGGTCTAATTTGGATATAAAAATGAATTTCCAGCCGATGTTAATGTGTTGAGAAATTTATATATTATGTTGCTTGGAGGTTATGGTTTATTGAAATTATGCTTTATTGTTTTAGAAAAATTTTGAAGAATATTGCATAGCTTAGATTAGAATTTCAAAGTTTCAAATTTCATGCATAGGCATGTGCTAAACACATCCACCGAAACTACCATCTTTTTATTTTTCACATCTTTATTTTCTCCTAAATTGCTTTTGAAATTGATACTATTTAACTTCAATCAGCATATCATAGATTTAGATTCAGGGTCCAAAGGTCTCTTAAACGATAATTGTTATTTGTAATTTCATAGTACAGATTTGTGAATTTATGACTCAAACTGCAATTTCATGGTACATACATAAAAGTAGCTGTTGTCAGCATCATAATAAGAGCAAGCTGCCCAGCTTTCATCTAGGTTTTGTGCTGGGTTCTTTTTTCTCAACTCTGAACTATTTGCAATATGGGACTTCTATGCTCTCAACAATCTCCAGCACACAGGGAATGTATCAGACAGGTTGGTAAGCAGATAAATTGTTCATGGTGTGCATTGCAGTGCTCACAATGACTTTTTTGTTTGTGCCATGAAATCATGGTTTGAGTCCCAATCACAAACCCTAGGCTCGAGATCTCTTGCAGCTATATCATTTGTAAGGCCAAATCTATTTACCAGTTATGACAATAGAGCTCAGTAAACATACCATTTCCAGGGTTTTGGTTCAGATTGGAGGAGCTGGTGATTTCTCTGCACTCCTGGCCAGTGTTAGTCAGCAAGTGAACAACACAAACTGCATGAACCAGGAACAGTTCATTGGAATCCGAGAAGACTTTGAGCCCGAGTTTAACCTTGACTGGTGTGCCTTTAAGATGTTTCCATTAGTAAGTTACAGTTGTCTGAAACTCTATAACATTTGCTTCAAGAAAAATTAACAACTTTATGTTTGACTGCTGTTTTTGAACATGCAAGTTGATTGGAAAAATTGTTGAAACAAATGTTAAAGTGATTTTTCCTAATTTTACTTGAAGTTTTGCACTTGGTTTGAAGCAAGTTGTAAATGTTACTTGACTACATACCTTAATAGTCTGCCATGGACTGGAAGTAATATTATTTCATTTAATTTTCCACTTTTCTGGGTGTTCGTTTGAGAAATAGAGGTCTCTTACTATTGTGTTAGGTTGTTGTGTTAGGTGAGACTGATTGTGAAGACTTCTTGATTGCACCAAGACCATGGTTGTTGCTATGACTCGTAAAGATGATTGTCTGACAAACCCCTTTGGACACCATACCAGTTGTTTTGCACTGTAATGTCAATTCATATTCCATTCATTACATTTTTTTCTTTTTTTTTTTTTTACTTTGGTCCCAACAGGCTCAGTTATCTGCGAATTTAATGCAGTATTCTTGATAACTAGTAAGACATTGGAATATTTTTGACATGCTATAGATTTATTCTTGTAAGTAGTGATGTATGTCACTGGAATGCTAACTAATGACCATGGTTGTTTTGAATTTTCTTTTCAGAGTACTGATTCGAACATAGGGTTTATCTAAATCTGTTGCAGCAAGATTTGATGTTTATCCATTTTTAATGAGTGTCAGAATTATTTTCACCTATCATAACCCAACTTTCAAATCCATTACTTGCTTGAAAATGGTAGGTTGTGCTGTAACAGCAGTACTGATGAAGCTTTACGTACATCACATATAACACAGCTAGATCAAAGCTATGCACCTGTTACACAATATATTGGATGGGGTATCTTAAATGCCACTAGGTTAATCATACGTTAGAATTTTGTTTGGTTTCAGAGGGAAGGGACATTCTCCTTTTATCTTAGTATGTGGTAGATAGCAGTGAATCTTATACAGATATATCTTTCTCTGATGCATGAAATGGATTGTTGCCTTTAGTAAAAGTCATCACAGGAATTGCCAACAGAACTCTTTAATCATGTTTCGATATTTGCAATATCCTTCGGAAGAAATATTGCATTTTCTTTTAGCAATTTATCCCATTTCTTTTTCCTATGGGTTTTATGTGTGATTTTCATCACCCTCTAAATGTTACTGTTAGTAGAATTTGTTCATTTCTCAAATACATTATTGAAAATGTTCTGAACATTTCATAAATGTTCCTGTAGGGTTGGGTCCTCTGCATCCAACTGATGATTAAAGTGAATCACCTGCCGGCTCAGCACGTTAGTGTGCATTTTCCACATAGGAAGACATGTTTTATTGATTGTGGTGATTTTTCCCACTGGATGAACTTTGTTAGCGTTGCACTCAAGGTGCTTCACCATCTTTAAATTGTGTTTCTCTAGGTTATTGGAAAAGAAAGGCAATGAAAGAAGTTTGGTCTTTTAGATCAACAGTGGTAAGGACTGCTATTACAAAGGATTTTTAAGAACTGGAGGGAGTTTCATAACCTCAGATGGTCAGCATGATTACCAGTGTATTTTAATAATGAAGTTGTTTATTAAATGTTCTCTGGAATAATACACTGTATATTCAGATACAAGTATTTTGCATTGCAATCCAATTAATTACTTGATATCATAAAAAAAATCTTAAAAGTAATCAAAGAATTGTGATTACTAGCTCCAGAGTCAATAAAATTGCTCTGTGATTGTTACAATATCAATCTTAGACCAAGAATTTTCATCAAATTTCCTCATGTCACATTTGATTTTTCATGAGACTTACATGTTTTCTATCACTTAAATGTTTTTGATATTTTTTATTGTTTGTTATAATTAGTGGTCTTAAAACCAGGCAATCAGATGTTTTTAGGAAGGTGTTTTGCCTTCCATAGAGTTATATACTCAACTAGCAAAGTCATTGACCACTGTTGGTTATTATAATGCCTTGAGAGATACTTTAATTAAATTTGCAGAGCCAATAAGACAATTTGAAGTTTGCCTTGTAATTTTAACAAAATTATCAATATAAATCTCCTCACCCTCAACTCACCAGGAAAAAAGAGAAGGAAAAAGAGCAGGACTACTTTTTATTTGGGGATATGTTAACAAATTTGTTTGGTGTGCTGCATGCAATAGTGCAATTATAGCAAGATTGATATCGAACAGATTCATTACAGATAAACATTGTTTTTCTCATTGGAAATTTTCTTTTTAAGTGGCAAAGAAAGAAAAGGGTATAAACTACAGATGATATAGACATTTTTGTGATGCTCATGGACCTCAAGGTTTCAATATTTGTCAATTTGAACATGTTATGAAGTTCAGTTTGGCATCCTGTCATGGATGATTATTGAGTTTTTATCCTGTTGACCATTTTCTTGAAGATAAAGACTATTCAGCATGGTCTTCTTGTCATCTA
Organism: Lingula anatina; assembly: GCF_051362555.1. NCBI lineage: Eukaryota > Metazoa > Brachiopoda > Lingulata > Lingulida > Lingulidae > Lingula > Lingula anatina. Next base: position 42,557,324 of record NC_141767.1, read on the forward strand.
CAACTATGCTGCTTTAATTTTAACTTTCAAATCTGTGAGTGCCATGAGGTAATTTTCTTGTCAACTCTATTTGATCACTGTAATACCTTTCCTTACGGAAATAGTATTATAAAATCACAATACTTTGATGTACAAATAAAGAGGCAGTGATTACATAGCCATGACAAAGGTCCATGGGTTTGTTACATCAGATCTCTTAGCTCGCTCTTTGTTTAAAGATGAATGGTCACAATATCAGTATGGATTCTTTCTAGCCCACGGATGTTTGCTAACTCTTGAGTGGAAATTAAAATATTTAAAACTATGTTATTTTTTATCACATTTTTCTTTTTTTGTGGAAATTTTCTATGTTAAAGAGGAGCTGGCTTGATTATACAGAGCTTTAGTGTCTATGCTTTTTTTGTAGTTCATAGGATTCATTTAAGAGCAAATCAAGACTGTCTGCAAAGCTTTTTATTGGAGCATTTGAAGCAGAATTGAAATGGAGAAATAAAGTAATGGGGCACTCATGTAAAAGTCCTTCCATCTGCATCCCATTTCAGTCAGCAAAATGTATTTTTGTTCTGGCAAGTGAAACAATGGTATATTTACTCTTATTGAATCTACCAAATTGATATTATGAGTGAAATTAGGTGAGAGCTGACTGCCAGTTGGCAGCAAGGTCAAGGATTAGCCCTATTCAACATTAATATTATGCCATTGCTAGTGTTCCATTATCAATCTAACAATGATGTTTTACACAACAAGATCATATGAAATTACCTAAACTGCTGTGTGCAATTTATACATCTGAATATTGTAAATTATGACAGCATTTTAACTGAAAACACATCCATTAAGTCAATTTTTCTTTTTATCAGGCTCCATTTTCTTGCCTTGCATATATTATAAGTCAAGTACCTATTATTTATAAATGCATTTGGCCATGTAACAAAATATTTGACATCTTAGTCACCTGAATTTTGGCTCATGCTTCTTTCAATATACTTGTAAAATATTTTTGGTGGTAATTTATTTCCTGTTGATATGTTGATTTGTTTATGACATTGCATTTAAAAGAAAGTGAATCTGACACATTTTTGCCTGGATTTGTAAATGTTATTTTTTCTCTCACTACAACGGGAAAGTTTGTGATAATTTTTCTTTTATAATAAGCCTGAAGGATTTCAATCATTTCATGAAACTTGCTAATAGCAGAATAGGAGACAGTATTTAAAACTTGCACTTAGCTTGCAAAAACTTAGATTAAATAGGTATAAGGTACATATGTTTTCTTGGACGTCAAATTGTTATTTTAATCATTGATTATTCCACTATGTGTCATTGCTTTTAAATTACCTACCCTCATTTCATGTTGCATATATACTGCTCAAGTCATCTACACTCCTTGACATTTGTCAGATGCACTTTTAACCAGATTTCACAACAGTAATCAGCTTACCATGAAACTCTGGAACAACTTCATGACACCATATTTGGGAACCAGTTCATCCCATATTAGAATGAGAAAAAAAAGGCAGCACAGTTTTGTTAGATTTTGACCAGGTTTAGTTATATGTCACGTGTTAATCAGTGAAGATGTTGAATGATAAATCCACTGGTATTTTCAGTATTGTCTCCTGGATTACATAGCAAATATTTGTCTTTGTAATATGCAGTTTGGCAATCCAACTGGAATCCATGACCGACATTGGAATGATCTTGTCAGCATGTTTTTATTGTTGATATTTTGGCTCTACTCTTGTATGTTTGGCATGTATTGTAACATGTGTCCAATAAGAAATTGGCATGTTGTTGGATTGTGTATGAGAGTATAGTGAATATGGCCAAGATAAAGTAAATAATCTTATAATGAAACTGTTAGTAATGTTAGTCAGAATATTGAACCCTTTTTTCATCCAAGAGGTAAACTAATGAGAAAGTGTGTGCATCTTGAACATTATTATGATAATAACAATAACAATTATTTCAGGTCTAAACCCCATCCACGGTGTTCAGAAATATTAAAAGTACTTTTCAATAGCAGTGGTACTGTAATTAAACATCATTCAGTATTTCTCTTACCATTGGAAAGTAAACTTCTTTTCCCTTTTTTTTTCACGCACAGTATTTCATCTCAGGATATTGCCCTTTGGTGGAAAATAAAATTATTGCCATCCAAGTCTGAAATAGTAATCATATTAGTGGTAATCAAACTTAATAATCAAATGCGTAATCATGATTGTAGTACTTTGTAGTCTGAATGCTGCCATGAAAATGTCATTTTATAAAACATTAAAAAAAATAGATTGGATAGTGAAGCAGAGAGGTAGTTGAGTCCCCTGAAGCCAACAGTTGGTGCCATAAGTGATGCTGTTTGCAATAAAAAGTATTTGAAGTATAAAAACCAATTCCAATCACTCAGAGCAAAGTCAATCAATATCCTTTGGGTAGGGACCAACAGGGAAATGCCTTGGGGATAAAACAATTAACACAAATTATCCAAAACTGGAGTAAATATGAGGGATAACATTCTGTAAACTTTTTGTAGAGATGCAGCAGAACTTGGGGAATTTAGAATATATCCACGTATGCATTCCACCAAGTGTATGATGTGTCTGCAGCTGAGTCATAAGAGTAAAACAAATCTAGGCATGGAGTGGCTTGTGGATATTTTGTTTAAATACCATAAATGCATCTCTAGATTGGTATTATTCTACAAGCCAAATCCATTTGCTTATGATGGGTGAGGTGGTAAATCTCGAGAGCTGACCATGCGCCAAAGACACGGTGTGTAGAGATGTAGTTCCAGCTTTGGCAAAATATTGATAAGAATGTCAAAACCACACCCAGGCATTTGCTGTAGACCACACAGCCTTGCTTAGGTGGCAAGAAAATCAGGCATGGGATATTTGAGAACATAAAATGTTTTTTGGTACAAAATATATTAAATTTCTGGCTACTTTGTGGAATGTTGTTAATGTTCATACTGTTATTTAGACATTACTTGGGTGGAACATGGACTGAACATGTTTCATGTTTGGGCAACCCCATACCCATCATGTGATGTGAAATATAATTAGTTTGGCATTTAATTTCTTGAGCTGGTGTTATAACATAGTAAATATTTTAATACAACTCACTGCATTGCTTTCCTATAATTTGTGTATTTGCAGTTAAGCCAACTTTGAAACAATGAGCAAGGCAATTTAAATGGATACACCTGAAACATGAAAAACAAACAAACAAGATTCTCACCTTCAAACATATCATTTAGAGTGGACAGATAGAGTGACCATTGCACTGTGCTTAAAACCTTTTAAAACTCCTTGAGGTGAAGGTTTATGTGTTAACTTTATTTTGACTTTTGACCAACTTTAAAATTTTCTGAGTACCAATTTCATGGTGTTGACAAAATAACAACATCCACAGTTCTAACACTGAAATGAAATTTCCATTTGTTTAATTAAGGTGGTTTTATTAAAACACTGTCAAAATTCTTGAAATCATACTACTCACAACATTTATGCAAGATAAGGAAAATATTTGTCTGTGTACGATTCTTTGCATCTAGACAGACATTGATTGTTGGATCCCTCTCAAAGTTCACCCGTGTGAATCTTGGCCCAAGCCCCTCTGTCCAAACCTTGTTCAGAAAGATCTGTCTCTTTTTATTGAGTTATTATGTACAGACACAGATGTGTCTGTATATATAGCCATCACCTGTGTCTGTCGTCATTGCCCTTGCTGTACACTTTCAGTGTTATACAAATAAAATGGAAAACATTTCACTTTTTGTCTTCAAACTTACAGAACTGAGGAATATTCATAAAACACAGTTCAAGTATGAAACTTGGCCTGATTGGTCCATTTTTCAAGTTTTGTTGTTTTTTTTCTTTTTTTAGCATATTTTATCCACCATTATACAAATAAAATGAAAACTGTTGTACCTTTTATCTTCAGACCTACAGAACTGATGCATATTCATTAAATACAGGTTAAGTTCGAAAAATCAGCTTGATCGGACAATTTTTCCAAAATACATGCTGTTTTTTTTTTTTTTTTTTTTTTTTTTTTTTGCTCTCTTTTTTCAGCATTATACAAACAAAATAAAAACCCTTAGAAGAATGGTTGACATACAGCTCATATTGGCAAAACAGCATGACTGGATTTTTTTCTTTCTTGTTGTCTGTACATTTGACACCTTTGCTGCCTTTTTTTGTCATGGTTGATGGCCCAGCAAAAAGTTCAGAATCTGGTTTCAAATGTTCTTTATATATTACTCAAAATGAATTTCATTAGATTTAGTCTCAATCCAGTCTGATTTTAAAATGTTTTTAAAAATGAGTAATTCTCCTACCAGATGGACAGACAGACAAGTTGACAGAAGTGTGAGCACTGTCTTCATTACTTGGTTATAAATATTATTTAAAAAGACAACAAATGGGAAAAAAGGGGAAAATGTAGGTAGCAAACCACTAGACTTCTTGGAAAGTGTACAGTTAGCCTCAACAAACATCATGCAATACTAGTCAGATTTATTGGGAGACCTGAAAGTCACAATAGATAATGTTAATATTTGGGGACTTTTGAGTACTATTTTTATTAAGGAGATGCAACTGGTATTGCTTGGTTCATTTTAACGAATTTAGAAGTCTTTCTTCATTTGGGAGATGTTCAAATAGGTTGAGAAAGAGGGAAGGGAAGTCTGTTTATCCTCCTGAGGTCATGGTACCTTGTCAGCTAGTATACAAACTTCTATTACTTACAAAAAGGTGAAAAGAAAAAGGCCAAGAACATGCCATGAATTTGACTTGCCTCTTTTCACCTTGGAATATTTAAAGTTCCCATTTCCTACTGATTTGAAGTTGCTCAGTAAGATAAGGAGGTGTGAAGAGTATAGAAAGCAACACTGTGAAATTACTCTCCGCTTTGATGCTGACAAAATAATGTAACTTTAATTTAGAGAAATTTTAATTTGCATACCACAAGTTTGAGAGTGACAGTGAAGTTGAAATGTTGGGAGGGAAGGTGGCCGGAAATCATTAATGATTGGCCTGCTACTGCATCAGATTCTCAAAAAATATATAAGAATTATTAGTTTTTTTGTTTTGTAAATAAGACTAAAATGCTTTGAAAAATTGCCTAAATTTGGATATATTCACAGAAAATCACAAGGCTAATTACAAACACACTTATGACAATTTAGTTTAGAAATCTGCTCTCATTTATGGGGATTTTAATTTCTTTATAAGGAGGCATTTTGAAATATTTATACAACATTTTATTTATAGAAAACAAAAAGGTAACCAAAGTTTAAACCAATTTCTTGCTGTTTGTATGGTTTTAACTGCTGTGTTGATAGAATTGGGTTTATTTTTAGTTCAGAGTTTCTCCCCAAATAGCATCACAGAGATGTAAACAAACAAGGTGTCCTCAGCTAGGGGCGTAATAAATTTATCACACATATAGTCATCCTGTACCCAGTAAACCCTGATCAGAAGAAGCAGACGAAACATAATTTGACATTTATGTCATTTTGATTGGCATTAGAGAGTACATGTTGTTTTGGGTGTCTCATTTCCTGATTCCTAGCCACGTCCTTAAAGTTTGGTGGCTGATACAGCTGTCATTTATTCCTCAGTGGGAAATACATAGTATCGAGGAGCAACAGGGAGTAAACCTGTTTTAATATTCCCAAGAAACACACAAACGGTTGGAATTTTGAATTGCGTATTGAGGTGAAATAAGTTAAATCTGCCACTTATTGGACCCATTGGTTGCAGACACTTTAGTGCAGAGAGGTTAATGGGGAAATATGAGGAAATCTAATAATAGATAGAAAAGAGAAACAAACAGCACATTTTGTTATTGTTTTCAAATGCCAACACCACGATACCAGTTAAGAAGTGCGTCTTCATGTTTCAATATGTGGACAGTTAAATCTAATTTATCATTTTTCTTTGTGGAGAGTTCTTTTATCTCAAATATACTGAAAAAAACATTTAGTATTTGCTCAGTGTTTTTATAAAAGTATTCAAAAACCTGTCTTTGCAGAAGAACGGACATTTTGTTATGGGCCTGAGTGCCACTGCATTGTAAACTGCCCTATTCCATGTAGAGTTTATTGCTGTGAACATTGGGATATCAACTAGCTCCATCTGTCCATGTCATTGGCTCTGACCACCACCCTCTCCTGATGTTTTTATTAGTGCAATAACTGACGAGCCATGAAATCATTTTAGATTAAATGCATGGAAGCTTTGCACACAAACAAGTTATCAGTCAAGTTCTTCAACAGGGCTTTATTAGATTCTTCTGACATTTAATGTCATAACTGTTGTATTCTTTTTAATTAAAAAAAAGTTCACTTCAGTTTTAGCACTTATTAGAAAAAAGGGGATTGCTGCCAGTAACACTTGCTTTTTCGAAATAATACCGTTGATATCAAGGATTTATCCATTACTCCTGTATGTGTCTTTTTTTTTTTTCTTTGTAAAATTCACTGTTTTATGATAAGTCACTTGGGTAAATAATCAAGTAAAGGTGATAAAAAAGGCAGACAGAGAAATCCAAGAAGTACCATTTTGTCCTGACATTGTTGATCAAAGTACTTATTATAATAGAAATTCTAGACACAGATATTGACTTATGGGAACATAGAAATTATATTTTATTGTCAACAGTATGAGATCAGACCCATCAAGTGGGCAAAACTACTCAACAAAATTAAAAACCTCAATTATTTTGTATGCTGAGTTATTGTAATGCCCTGTCAATGAATTACAACACATTATGTTCTCAGGGTTTTTTTTATGTGTAGTATCTTTACTAACAGCCAAGCATTCAAATGCCCAGGATGTTAGAGTGGGAGTAAGGGTCTGTTACAGAAAAGACTCTTGTGCATGGAAATTTGTATTAACTTTTAAAAGTTTGGTTTACTTTGACATTTGTTGAGCAATTTTATGAAATATTGTGCCTGTTTTATAACCACAAAGAAGTGGCTAATACATGGTATGATAGAAATTGATTATTATTTAGTGATTTTGAACTTAAAATATTTTATTTGATCTATGTTGAAAGTGTTATTAGGCTACTGATATCTGTGAATGAACATGATGTTTTCCTTTGTACTTGTTGACATTGTGTCTAGTGTTTTAAAAAATAGGTTTGAAAATTATGTTTTTAGTTTGTTTGTTTTTTAGTTGTTGCACATATATACCCATATTGCAGGCAAGTTTTCTGCCAGAACCTTCTCTTCTCTAATTGAATATTTCTTAGCCTTTCAACTGAAATAGACTCATGTTCTCTCTTGTACTTTTTTCCAGCACACATAATACAGGAGTCTGGGTATTGTGGGGAAAAAGTGGCTAAATATAATACCCTTGGCAGTCATGTTAAACTGCATTGGGACCATCACAATACTTGAAGGTGTAAGCATTGTCTATAATTATACAATGTGGGAAAATACTTGTTGAAATAATAATAGTAAAAGGGAGAAAGTGTAACATGATAACACAAATTGTCAATTCTCCACTTTTGCTGTTATGGGTTTTAACATATTTGGTCTTATTACGCATGTCTGATGATGAAAAACGTCATTATAAGACAGGATGGACAGCTATATCCAGGGGTTCTACTTGTTTAAATGTGAACAAAACAATATACTTGATTAACTCTGTATTATTTGTTGTGCACGATGTGCAAATAGTGTTTTTTTTTTCCTTGATTCACTTTTCATGTATATTTTCTATCAACCCAGCATTGGCTTTCAAATAAAGCACTGTTGCAGAAATTATATTTACATAATTCTCAAAATTAAATGCATTTATGTGTTGTTCATGAGGAAGTGGTAATAATACTAGCAGATGAACTTCATCTATTCCAACTTATTCATTAAATAGGTGTGTTGTCTTGAACTTGTATAAAGTCAAAGAGTATGGAATGCAGACAGCAAAATGGGGCAGGGACTAGGTTTTAAAATGTTGCTTGGTTTTACTTGGTATATGTGAAATGGCAGAAGAGGACAGCAGATGTTAAATATGTAGGATACAGGGATATAAAAATTGCTTGTTTTGTCTCATTTGTGGGTAGGGACATGGCCCACTTTGCACCTTCCCCCCCCCCCTCCCCACTTTTCCATTAACTTGTAGAATGGTGAATGGTATTTCTATACAAAATGTGAAAACTGAAAAGTAAATGAGGTGGGGAGGGGGGGAGAGAGAGAGAGAGAGAAACAACCAGAACCTTTTTGCAAGATCTGCTCTCCTCGAAATTAGTCATACTTTTGATATAGCAAATCAGAAAGTCTTGCAAGTTGAAAACCTGACCTTGGGAAACTCAAGATCAAAAAAGACTGTCTTATATAACAGTTGTGTGAGCAGGTTAAGATCAACAGTGGTTATTTAATCAGTTCAAAGGAAGTAAAATAACATAAGGCCAGCCTCTCATGGTCTTGATCATAAACAAAGAAAAAAAACTCCCTTAAGTAAAGGAAGTGTTTCCTCAGAGTAATTGCTACTGAAAGACGCTTATCAGTATCTTGCTCACCTGAAACCATTCAAAACTAGTGTTGTGGCTTGATTGCTAAAAGGCGTGTGCAGAAATGCTGATAAGAAAAATGACTGGATTTTGTCAGGATTTGATAACAAGGATACATTCACATTTACTCAAAGACCAGAAGCATATACTTGAAAATATCTTGATTACTGAAGAATAACACTTTTTTGTATTATTTTTCCAGCAGCAGATATTTTACGGTATCTTGTTTAATAAAAAATAACCCTATTCTTTTGTTGTTGTGATTGAAATACATGTTTGGTTTGACTCTGCATAGAAAAAAACTTTTATTTGAATTTTGCAAAACGTCAGAAAATATCACTTTCTATATCTGGATGTATTCAATCATATATTGTCCCACGTAGTCCCTGAGCTCTTTTTGCATTCATTTAGAGTTTGGCAAATTTTACATGAGTTAATTAAGAAGGCAGCACAGCTCTCAAATGTACAGGCAACAAGAAGGAAAAATAATCCAATCAAGTTGGTTTGCCAATTTGAGCTGTATGTAAATCATTCTTGTAAGTTACAAAAAAATAAGTAACACAGTTTTCCTTCTAGCGCATTTGTAGTGGCAGTACACAAAAATATTTTTTATCAGTTTCGATGCAATGTTACATTATGCTATACAGCTTATAATCACCATTAATTTTTTATTATGTACTGCAGGTAACATAGATATCAAGAAAATGTGACTAGCAAAGGTCTTCAGGCCCATGGAAATTCAAAGTCACACCTTGCCAAAATGCACACAAGTACTGAAATGTGTTATTTTCATTTTCAGCACATATAACATAATACAAAATGACTAATTTACTTTTTAAATAATATACTAAAAATTGTTTAAGGTGGGAAAAATTTCATTAAACAATTTTAAATGTCCAATTTGTTCTAATCTGAGATTTTGAACATAGTGAGGGATTGAATATGACAAACTGCACTGAATCATATAAAAAAAACAGCTTTATATACATCTCAGCAAATAGATGATTAGGATAAGACAATGAAACCACTCTTTTCAGGTTGGGGCCCAACTGAACAATAAGATTTGTTTTATATGGTGAACTTATCATACTGAGCTTGGTTTTCCTATGTTTGGTTGAACTCTGCAACCAAAAAAAAGCCTTGAACAGAAAATATGCATTTCCATCTACAGTATATATATATATATATATATATATATATATATATATATATATATATATATATATATATATATATATATATATGCATTTCCATCTACAGTATATATATATATATATATATATATATATATATAAGTAACCGTCATTTGTCCGCTCTTGGTGTTATGGGTTTTAGCATATTTGGTCTCAGGTTATGTGAGTTATACAACAAATGAAAAACACAAGCTACTAATGCAGTTTTAGAGGCAAAAATGATTCACCATTAAATACTGAGCTTAAAGAATGATTTGTAAATAATTTATTCTTTGGCAAAATCAATCGACAAATTGCATTTGTTTTATTTTGATTATTGTAGCCCTAAAAGCATTGTGACAATGAAAGGCATTAGATTGTTTTGCCAGTCAAGTAGTCATTGTTGAAAATAATATGTCTAGAAGTTATAGTATTATAGTTATTAAGGATTGCCAATTCTGCGCAATTCATACATTTTAGAAAATATCAATTTCCTTTGCTTTCACTTGATATTTTGCTTTCAATAACATGACAAATAGAAATTTTTGCATTATGTAAGTGTTATTTTGGCTATCCCGATTCAGAAAAAAAAGGATGTGTAAAAAAAGTTTTAATCAGTCATATTATTTATGAATTATGTACTAAAATATTTTCTTTTATTTTGACTGCCAACGGCTATTGCTGGAATAATTCCAAAAAAGGCAAAAAGATATTTGATGGCAATATTTGTGCCAAGTCATTGATTAAGCTGGCTTAATATGATGTTTATTGCAGACAGTTATTACACAGCTCAGTGGGTTGTGAAGTGTCCAACATTGTGTGAGCAGAAACATATGGATTTTTCAGCTGACTAACTGGCAAGAGCTCGATTCTTTCACCAAATTACACAGAAATGTCACAGTTCGGTATGTCAGGCATTTTATTATATCCCTTACAGTATTACCATGGAGTCTGTACAATTATTACCAGAATGCAATAGCAGTTGCCACTGTATCACAGTGACAGTCGTGTTGCTCCTTTTAAAGCATTTAACAGTACTAGCATAATTAACAACATGTTTATAATTACATTACTAATAGAGGAGAAGAACACATACCACCTTTATACATTAAATGGGTTCACTCATATGAGAGCATATTATTGTGATTGCTATTGCTTTAAAAATGCTTATTGACAAACATTCAGTTACCAGCACTTTTTAAGCTTCTTTCAAGTGATATTTCTAAACTTCACAAGTCAATCCACTTATATGCAGGACATTATAGGTGCTTAAGATAAGAAATCGTGCCTTGCTTTATGTATAAATATTTCTGCACTGCAAATGATGTAGGAGACTATGACAAGCAAATACTCACTTTTATAGTATCTCTAATAGTCATTTTTATCTAAAGATACCCCGTTATGCTACACAAAGAAGTCATTTCACATTAAACTGCCCTGTTGTTAAGTAGCATGGCCTTTTAGTGCATCTTTACCATCATACAAATCTCTCACAATACACAAACTGCATACTTTTTCAGCAAATCCTGTGCTAAAGGTTTTTATATTGGATTTTAAGTACAGTATGTAGCCAACTTAATACCTTTTTTCATGTGAGAGTAGCTAAAGATGAGTACTTTTAAATAATATAACAATTTCAGATAATTGTGCAAATATGAATTTGAATTCTTCATGATCCTAGATAGGTGCTAACTTTTAAATCTGTCACTGTAAGATAGCTGCTAACTTTTTTAAAGATTGGATTAATATATAAGAAAGCATTGAGCCTGTACACTTACTATTTGCAATACCTTTATATAGCAAGGTATATACATATATATAGATGTATGTCTGTGCCTCTGTTTCAAACTCTTTATATATATATATATATATATATATATATATATATATATATATATATATATATATATATATATATATATATATATATAAATTTACCTGTACTTTTATCAGTAACTGTTGATTTATTGCACCAGGAATACAATGAAATAATTAAGATTAACTGTCCAATTAACTTACGTATGTGTTGGTGCTTGTTGAAATATTAATAGCAGCTATTTGTGAATATTACTTCAAGAACATGAAAATTTGATAAGTCTGTTGTCCCTGAAAAAGTACAGTCTTATTTCACCACATCAGTGAAGCTTAAGCAATCACCTTGTCTGTCACCTGTATACCTCAACAATAGCAGGTAACAGAATTTCTCTATTTACACCATGTATGAAAACACATTGAGATGTTTTGATGAAAATATATACATATTCACTTCATTTTAACCTTGAAGTTTTTTTTCCTGTAGTAACCAGTTTGCCATTCGTACACACCTGTTGTCTGTACAGTGACATTGCACCAAAATCATTAGATGCCATTTTATGAGCAGTGATCATTATGGTTTTTCACCTTACTTGTCATATGAGTCCTCAAAAGCACCGATCCACATTGACATCAATTTGCTGTGACTAAGCCATTTACTCATATTGTTATCTTCTCATTGTTACTGTCTGTCAGCAAGTTACTGTCTGTGATCAAGATTTGATAATAAAGTTACCAACTATACCTTAACATGTCGATTGCCTTGTACATGAGGTATTCACATATGATGAGCTTGGTTACAGACAAGCATGACAAGTAAAACATTCTTTAAAATGTTCCTTGAAGCAAATGGTTGAATTTATGATACAACCAGTTTTGATTCTTGGTAATTGAAATTGTTTGGAATCGGATTCCATTTTTTAGCATATCCACAAATTTATGAACTGGAGATCTCTCTTTAAGTTTTTATTTACACAAACAGCAGTCAATCATGCCTACAGTTTCCTAGGTAGCTACACATAGCTCATGCCAGTGTTGTCTGTGGTGCTATGTCCATTCAGTGTTGCTCTTACCACCTTCAGCTTCAACCAGCCAGGCTTTCTGCGCTCTGGACACCAGGCAAAGAATATACTGATAAAGGTGTCCCTAAACTGTTTGCTCATTGTGCAGTAGAGAACAAAATTTATCGAGTTATTTAACAGTGCCACAGTGTCCATGATGTCTCCTAAAGGATTATACACGCTTTGAAAGAAATTCGGAATAATGCTGTTTAGAATTGTCATGATGCCTTGCGGTAGCTCTGTGATTAAGAACAGCATCACAACTAAAAGCAACATGGTTGTGGTACGATTGGTTTCTCGATGGCGTTCTGACTCGTCACGGCGCCCCTCTGACATTAACCTTGCTCTTCTTTGATTGGCCTTGTGTATGATGAGAATGAGCAAGACTGTTAGAATTGTCAGTACAAGGCATGGGATCAGTTTCACCAGGACTGCTTGCAGCCAGTAGTTTATTTCAGCAATTACATGGTACCTCTCGGCCAGTTCACTGTTGTCCACCCCATATATGAAAGAAGTCACATTAAGCATGGATGCATGTGGGTGGGTCTTATTACCAGAGGTGACCAGTAACTCCCTGGTGTCACAGAATCTTTTGACCCCATTCACCAAATAGTTTGGTAAACAAACAATTGCAGGAAGGATATATACCAGGGCCACAGTCGCCTGGGCGCGTTTCATGCTACAGAGACGGGGCCCATCCGAGGGATAGTGCATATACAGAAAACGGAATATTGCCAACACTATGGTTAACCATATTGCAACAGTGTGACACACTATTGTAAAACTGCTGTGGAATTGGAGGAACCTGATCCAGTGCATGTTGCGCGTTTTGAGAACATCCAGGATGGGATCTTTGAGGATGTAGAAGTGGACCGAGACTGGCAGATAGGAGAGCATGGTACCCAGGTCTGCCACTGCCAACCATGTGAGGATGAAATTAATAGAGGATCTCATGTTCTTGTGCTTTAGAGTAATAATGTTTGCAATATTTGCAATGATGCCAAATGTGCACACGACAGCACTTACATACCCATGGTACTGTGCATAGCTACGTGCAAAATCATGCAACATGGACTCCTGCTGTTCATAGACAAGTCCTTTTTCACACAGAGGCTGTGAGTAATTCGCATGGCCAATGACGATGGCATTTTCTGCTGTTTTGTTGTAGTCTTGAACACTGACATAAGTCCAGATATGAGGCCCTTCTGCCATGGTGACATCTAAAGATGGATGAGACATGGTTGAAACTCTAAAATTCTTCTGGCATGCTGGCACTCTGTCTTTTTCTTATATACCTCTGTTCACTTGTCAGTTATATGTTAAGGTTTCGTATAATGTAATCACAGCATGAAGAAACCTGTTTACTTGGCATATTTTTGATTATCCAATCAGAGTCCATAGAAGTCAATGGCTTAGTTGACTGGCGCTCCTCTTGATTGGACTATTGACTCCCAAAGATACCATATGTTTGGTGTTAGGCAACACAAGCCCCAATTAGACCGACTTCATTGTCAATATCCTGTGTTTTTAATGCACTTGTTATGATTAAGACCCACTGTTATGGCAAGATTCCCTGGTTTTGCTTGCCTTGTGTCAGAGCTGAGTGGGAATCCAGCCGTCTGCCTTGTCTGTACACCTGTAACGAGATGACATTTGGTAACAAGAAACAGTCAGATCAATGGAATGTATTTAAGTACACAGATTTTCCAACTGCCTTCTTAATTGGAGCTTTCATATGCAGTGTGGCATTCTGTTGATTGGTTGGTCAAGAAAGCTAAACCATACTGAGTAAACATTTTTGAAGTGATTCTGGTAAATGTAATGTTGACGGTGGTTGCTGCTGATAATTGACCATATGCATCCTTCATGCATATGTGTCCTCTTTGGTTATCCAAATGTACATCACAGTTTTGAGTGCTCTACATCTATAAGATTTGAGATTTTGATCTATGAACTGACTTAGGCAACATCATTTTTGAATGCATTTTCAAGCTCACATTAGATTAATTTTTCAGACTTTGATTTGAATTATTCAAAATGTCAGAAATAATGAAGTAATTATTGTCAATGCTGTAATGTGCAAAATGCCTGTATGAATTTAGGCGTTTTTCCTATTGGGAACTATTGCTGGCGTTTTGAATTACACAGAAACTTGTAACTGATGACTTGCAATTATGCTTGCATTACACTTACCATTCAGATTTCCAGTTATAATCATGCATTAATTGTAAATGTGATCATTATGAAGCATGGAAATCTTATCTTTACCCATGGAAACAAATTTAATCCTTTTCAAGTATATTTGTAGAAAAATATTGTTGAAGCAATTTATGTTCAGAAAATGTAACAGTGTAACAGCTCTTTTTTAAGTTTCTTTTTATCTATGTATTTAGCTGACCACATATTTCCAACCCCCATAATTGTATATTTTTATACCCTGTTTTTGAATATTGGTTAATTATTATTATTATTATTATTATTATTATTATTATTATTGTCCTTACTTAAAAATTGTAAAATTTGGTTGAAATTCACACCAGGTGATTGCTCAGAAATAGATATTGATTGTGGAGCATTTTGTTTCATAGCCTGAGAGAAGACTTTTCTGTAAAGATTGCCTGTGATAATAGGATTAAGGTTTTCCACCGTTATAAGTCCTCAGCTCATCAAACATTCAGTTTAAATTGTATAATGTAGATAATGGGCAAACTAAAGTTTTTCTTTCTGAAGCAGCTGTTATTCTGTATCTAAAATGTCATTTCTGATTTTGCATTAAAATGGTCATTTATATTTTAAAAAAAGGATATTAGATGGATATAAGGGCATTGTTTAAAAAATTGTTTGCATGGATATTATGATTAATCTTAGCCAATAGGGTTTCTTTGTTTTGATAGGTAATATTGCAAAATACACAAGCACCATTATTCACTAGGTTTGCTGTCCTTTTCATTTCTCTTGAAGAGGTTTGCGGGAAATGAACAGTTATTGATGTTTTTGGGCTAGCTTTTGAAGGTATACTAGACAGGCCTAAATATGATTCATCCATTAAAGGTTGTGATATTTCTGTTGTAAAACATAATACTTCCGTTGTGGAATAAGATATTTCTATTGACGTCTCTTGTATAATTGTTACCCACAATTTGCCTTCCTTTAAGTTTTGACATTAGGACACCCTCATTGCAGTGGCTAAGAAGCAAATGTTAAATAGCATATAATATGGCAGTATTATGGCATATTCCATGGAAACTTGACGTCATTAGGTTTTCCTTTCTTTACAATGAGTGCATAACCCAAACATTAGCTTTGTTAATAAGACAATATCTTACATAATTTAGTGTTTACTCCAGAGATTGTTGTATTATTAACCTTTTCAATGGGATTAAGACCTCCCTATATCATTGAGTGTGTTTCATTTGACATTTTGCACTGGCAAGTACGGATTTTTTCCCTGATGACATAATGATAGATTAAGGGAGGAAATACCTTTCTTTTGCCAAAAATATATTGATTTTTTTCGCACTACTTTGTCTATAGATATAATTATCTACCATCTGAGATAAAGAAATAAATGCTTTCTTAGTGAAAATGAGATTTTTCTTAATTTTTCTAAATAAATAGGAATATAAAGTTTTTTTCTCTCTCTCTTTTTTTTTTTTTTTTTTTTTTTTTTTTTTTTGTAAGCAGATAAATTCACTTGATATTTTACATATTTCATCGTGACTGACACAAAAGAAGCTTAGTTGCAATTTGTCAGTTCTAGCTATGCTGATTAGAGTTAAACCCTTTTCTAATGTGGGAAGGAATTGGAGCTGGTTTTAAACATAATTTGTGGACCAATTATGATTGGATATTGATATTTTTCATGATGATTATTTATGAATATTAGAAGAGCAGAATGGTATTTTAGTTTTTTTGTTAGCACTTTTATTTAAAAATAATGACCCTCAGTAGTCAGAAACCCACCAAAAAAGCCCAATTTCATGTTTTGCTGCACAGTGCCATAAGAATTTTATTGATAGCTGCTATGGCAACTTACAAGCCTTGATATCAAAAATGACATTTTACTTTTAAAATGCTGTCATTATGTTATCTTTGAGATTGCGGGACAGTATTTTAGAAATAAAATCTATAAATAATATATGATCATATCTTTTTGAATCATTTGCACTGCACATGGTAACGGTAGTTTTGTGACTGCCTGTGAAATGACTTATACCCCCCCCCTTTAATTCAGTAGTATAATTCATAAAAGCTAGTGTCTCTTTACGTGGATCGAAGTACACTTAGTTATCTTCTAGTCAATTTAGTGCCTTTTAGTTAATATGTATCTGAATGTATTTAAGATAATGTAATTTTCAAGATTATATTCCAGATTAACGTTCATTCTCCATGTCAAGCAAATTAATTTATCGTAATACATTGATGCCAGGAACTCATATTAAGCTAGGACCCATCATGCTAGTTTGATAGGTCCTTGTATTGGGTAGGCAAAAAAAAGGGGATTCCTCTGAGTTTCTATCCTGATATCTGTGACAGACCTAATGATACCGGTGGTGTTACTGAGATCGACAGCAATTAGTTGCCAGTTGGGTTATGAGGGATAACCATGTATTTGAAATCAATCAACAGAGAATCTGTAGGTCTTCTTTCTCATGAGAGCTGCCGTGTTAAGAACACAGTCACTACTAGCTTGTGAAGAGGACATTGGCATTTTTATTAAGACAGAGTTTTGAGATTAAAGGTTTGCCTGTATCGCAAATTTGATCTTCAGAATAAATTTTATCTTAGTATGTGTAGAACAGAATGGTAACTGTTTCAGAGTTTTTTCAACTGCTTTTCATGACAAAAAATTGTGAGGACTTTTGCCATGAGCTTTTGGCCATGCATTGTGCCTTGCTCATATGACTTATGGAATGAATGATTTCATGGTGGAAATTGAAAAATTCTGCCCTTCGTCTGTCTAATGGTGAGGGTTGTACATGATCAGTAACTGGGACCTTCCCCCATGCAACTTTAAGGCCTCATAAACAAAATAGCTGTTCACGATCTCAAGCCTCAGGTTTGTGATCGTGAACACCAAATTAATAACTCAAAATGCCATTTTATGGTGCAGACGTAAAAATAGTGGATGTGAGCAACAGCGAATTAATCCAGTTACTATTCCATGCAATATGTTCTGTATGTGCTGAAGATTGTTAAGAGAACATATTGAAAATAGTTCGGGGTTGAGAAGAAGAAGCCATATGTAAAAGCAGGAGACATGGTTGAAAGCTTGTCAAATTGTTCACACTCTCTTATGTGATGCTTGCAACCACTATTTATGTTTGGACCATGAAATGTGGTTTGAGTTGTCAATTCTTAAATCATTGTCTCGAGTTCACATATGGCAATTATCTTTTGTGAGGCTTGTCCCTCATGAAATCACTGTTTCTACATCTGATGTGGATCATTATTCTTAGAAATAATGTAGAAAAAACTTTCTCAAGTTTTAAATGGTGGTCATCAGTTTTTATTCTTTGAAATACATAATCACCACAATGAAATTTCCACAGAGCAGGCACTGTTGGATTCTGCATGGAAGCAGAAATTCTCAGACGCTTTCTGAAAACCTGGATTCACAAATTTGTTTGTAAACTGTCATTTCTCCCGTAAATGAAAAAGGCACCTTCTAGATGGGATTCATATTTTCTGCAGATTTTCTTCACACACTACTTACATCAATTCTACTGACATTTCCCATCCTAAATTGCTTTTTCTCTTCACTATAGCTATAGTTCTTGGAATAATTCTTTAAAAAATTGATGGATATTTGGACTCTTTGTTTTCTTTATATCTCATGGGAAATATCCTCAGATAAAGAACACATACAAGTGGCCAGGATGTTATCATCACAGTGAGGGTAGGTCTTCTGTGGTGTTATCATGAAATACATGTCTGGCCCTTCCAGTTACTTTATTTCTGCATAATGTCTACTTTATATATAACCATATTCTTGCTCAGATATTGAAAGATTTTGTTTTTCAAAGTTTGGCATTCTAGAAATGTGACCATTTGTACTTTAGTGAATTTTTTTTTATCCAATATGAGACTTCTATTTTTTTTTAACATTGTGATTTTTATGCTTAATTTTACTAAATACAAATACAAAAACATCTCATCAACTATGGCTTTGAAAAAGGGGTGAGTTTTGATCATATTTGTTTCCATTAAATTACACATTCTTTTATGAATATAAAATGATATGGTAGATATAATTAAGAATGTTTCTCTCACCATCAGTATTAAAAACTGAAGAATTTTATTAGTTTCTAGAAGTTACATGTGAACTGAAACATCTGTTTCATATGTAATCTTGGCCAGTATGCCCAAAGCTTATTTGCAAACTCTAAATAGGTGTGAAAGCACCCACATATTGTTAATTTTTTCAATAAATCTTTAGAATACAAACATGTTTCATGCTTATTACATTACCGAGTACAAACTTTATCCAGTTAAATATTTATGATTAAGAATGGATCAGTTTTTAATGTATGTCTTACAGTCCAATTTATAAGACTGCACAGGACCAAGAATGACATGTAATGAAATGATGGTACTGTATGTTTTTGGCACACACTCTCATTAGTCTTTTTTTGATGGTGATCACTGTTTCATTCTATCCAGAATTATTTGAATTACACTTCACCTTTAGTAGATAAATTACCTATTAGAAAGATGGTGATATCTCTTTGACTGCCATGGCTATATAGGATGCATGACAGCACATTCAGTAACTGGAACTCCACAAAGTTATTAGGGATTTCAGACTTAACATGCAATATTCATACTCCCAAAAAGAGAGTAGCTCCCTCTTGTATAGAAAATGAAGGAAACAAGGTCTGCTGCATTAGTCTAACCGCGCAATTCCAGAACCATGCAACTTCAAAAGAGACCGTCATGTTTTATCGTGCTTTGCAGAGAAGGAAAGATATTGCCTTTTGGGTAATATGAAAGAGTCTGGGGATTACATTCTTGGTATGTTTGCAGTGGGAAACTACATTTGGGATTTGATTTAAAACAACCTTTGAGAATTTTTAAAGACTAAATTTGCATATTGGTATCCATTTATCACTAAATACAAAACCAGTTGTAAGCTGCCAAAGAAACTTAAAAAGATAAGAGTAAAATTAAGAAAAATAACCCATGTGTAAGTTCGTACAACTAGAATGCTCTGTTATCTACAGGTTGCTTTTGTTGCATTAGAGAAAAAGACAGTATTGTTACTCATTCATTTTTCTACATAAAACCTTTTTCTGTTGCTTTTGTTCTTTATCTTTTGTGTTACCATACGTAAGTATAGAAAGAAGAATGATATATACTCACAGGAATAGCATGTCTACCCCTTGCTGTTACTAACTCTGAACTTTTCAGCTCCATGATTGATTACATGACTGCAGTAATGTGAAATTAAAAAAGAAGGCTTTTCACGTATAGTTAGATTCATAACATTGTGCTGCGATCTGTCAATATGCCGATGATGGTAATTATTATTAATTGCCACAAAGCATGCTCAAATTAATTGGTGCTCTTATTGAGCAAATGGTCGGTGTATGTTACGGACATATCTTTCACTTTCTACAAGACAAATCACTGAAAGTTGTGTTTCAAGTACAACTCACACACTGTTACTTCTCATAAGAATGTTCACTATGTTGCATATGCGAAAAGAAATAGCTGCCCATTGTCAGCGTTACCACATTATTACGGTATGTTCTACTACTCAGCTTTTTTATCCATAATTTCAAGACCTTATCTGACATCTAGTTTGAGATAACTTACCTGATTCAGTCAAATTTGTTTCATCAGAAAGCATTGGCAGCATACATAATTGAAAGAAATAAGTTTATCATTTTCCTACCTTGATATGTTGACACGAAGAAATGATTAAGTGATTTTTTAAGCAGTATTTTCAAACTGTGTACTTACACTGTGTTGTATGAGGTAACCTTAGTTGATGAATTGGTAGCACAAGTGCAATGAGTCGATTGCAATGCTGAAAAAGGCACACGCAGATCATATTCTCATACTGCAGTAGAACTAACAAAACACTGCATGTCTCTTTAATTTTTGATATTATTTGTCTAAAATTTAGACTTTTTATTTATTTTACATTTTTATCAATAGTGTAACTCTGTGGGATATCAGGTGTGGTGTCTGTTGAGTTAGCAACAAAACCACACATTATTGTAGAAAGTTTTTGTGGGAGGAGGATGGGATGGATGCCAAATACATTCTTCATAAAGACAGATGCTGGTAAAATCTGCTTCAACTCATTTTCTCTATGTGTGATTGCATCCAGACCATTTATCAGGTCTTTTTATTTGTTCTTCAGCATAAATCCACTTAATTAAGAAATGAAAAGTCCACTTTGTATGAATTGAATTAAATATCAAATTTTACAACATCGTTGCTATAATGAGGGGGACTTGGTCTAAAGTGAGTGTCATTGACATCTGATCATGTGCCAGTTGCATGATCTGGAATACGTATTGCTGAAGTACCAGTAATGTTTTTGAGCCATGCAGTGGTTATGTGAGTGTGACCAGTTGGCATGCAATAATCAAATGACATCTTGGCATTCAAGGTAAATGTGACTGCCCAAATGAGGAAATATAAATTTATTTACTTCTTTTTCCGTACAAGTTCGAATGCAGGGATCACTCGGTGCAGTAGATACAGCCGTTTGGAGTCATGTACTCGCAGAAAGTGCGTCATTTGTGGACAGTGAAATTATTTTGTCTTGGGGGCCTATTGTCTATAATGAATTTGGGCTGTGTACAAGAAAATTGTTCACAGAAATGTCCAACTGCCTCAGGTACCAAGAACTTTGATTAATCTGAGGAGTGGGAGAGACTTTCTGGAAAGATCCACAGAAAATATAGATATGTAATTAACCTAAAATGATGCACATAATCAATTCAGATTTGTGTCTTCTTTGAAATAGAAATGTTGATAAAGTGCACAATATTTCACCTACAGGCAATGTAATGTGGTTAACAAGTACATTCATCTTAAAGTAGTTGTGAAATATTTAACTTTGTTATCTAATGCATATGTAAAAGGTACTAATAAATTTTGTATTTATTTATTTATTTTTATTCATTTATTTATTTTTTAATGGGTAAAGTAGGGACAATTTTAAGGGAACTAAAAACTACCCAGAGGATTAAATCATTTGTAAGTTTGGGAATAAGGAACTGGAATTGGGGGGGGGGGGGTTACACTCCTGTTAATGTATACCTACGTTGTACATCCGCTTGCACAGTCATTTTTAATCAGAGGTTCTATACAATCTGAACAATCTGAGCTTTACAGTTTTGTATTTCAGGTCGAGGTAGGAAATTATCCAGTTATATTACTGTTAAAAGTCAATGCCCAGTGTTCCTCCTTGGTGCATTAATAAAACTGTCTTATCAAACCTCTCTGGAGAGACAGAACTGACAGAGGCAAAGCAGAGATGTACAAACTCTGTAGATATGAACTGTATTGTATGGATTGTTTCTAGTCAAGTTTGCCGCAGATATGGTACAACAAGTCAAGTGTTATGTTAATCCTTGGTTGAGAGATTTCATTTAGTTTTGAGCATTTTGTTTTCATTTGTGGGCGTGTACATGTGCTCCTGCCGATGTGTGTTTGTTAACTAAAAAAAGTGCTATCTCTTATTGCTGACCCTTCATTTATTCACATTAGAGTTCTTTTTCCAAAAGAAACTTCCAGATTCTGTTATTTTTATACGGAAACTCCAAGATAACATGCCGACCAACCCAGTGGGCTCTGCTTAATTTAAGTGTGATGCAGGGTTTCTGCATGTTTGGTTTGGTTTTCTCTTGTTGCTGCTAAACATCTAACGATTTCATGAACATCTTTGAGTCTGGTCAAAGAGAGATTTCAGCAACATTTGGCAGAAGTAATGTCAGGGGAGCCTGTTTCTGGAAATTTTCCGAGATGTTTACAATAAATATAGGTAATCAGTATATGGAAGGTTTTTTTTTCTAAAAAATGTTTTTAGAAAGAAACAGATAAATTTTAAAAAATTAAGTCAGTTGTGCTAGTTTAAAGGTATGCCTTTCTGAACTTTTTCTGCTCCAGTGATTCAAGATATGGCAGTAAATTTGAGTAGATACCTAGAGTGTGGCATTTCCCGAAGTGTTTTCTTTCCTGGATCTGTAAGTTAAGCAAAAAGATGAGGACAAATGCTGCACTGTTCCGATTACTAGGAATTTTTACACTTGAGACTGCCATGATTGTTTTCAGAAAAAAATCATTTGTTAACAAAAAAAGTCTTGTCCCAGGTGAAGGATTTACTATAATTTCAATTAGAGATAACATGTCTGAGTTTCTCATTATATATAAGGTGGAACAGAGAAGTATTTTTAGAATAATGTATGGATTATGCACTCATAAATGGCAGTTTGGAATCTGATTCAAAAATAATGACAGAGAAGTGTGTCTGGCATATGTTTAATACATTCCTTCCTCAAACTTTCTTTTCATTGGCAAAAAGGATAAATGGAATTGAGAATATTACATCTTCCACATTCAGGAAAATAAATACTTGAAACCAAAGTTAAATAAATAACACCATAATACCATCAGTTGCTATTATTCAACTAAACATTTGTGATTATTTAAAGACCTGCTGCAAGGTGTTAATGGAAAGTAACAGTGATGTAACTATAACAGCAGGTAAAACATGCTGTTCTTGAAGCCTTTCCAATATTTCATCATCTCATTCATATTTTTAGCAGAGGGCTTCCTATATATCAATAGTATAAGACTTGATAAATGTATATGTTTGATGTATAAATATCAGTGAATTTTTAAAAAAATATATGCAATAATTTAGAAATTATGGTTTGATTATGCTTACATCTTTACAGTTAATATTTAGATTAAAGCATTATCTTTTTTCATTGAAACTTTGCATTATTTGTTTTTTCCCATTGATTGTGCCCCTCCCCCTTCTACCTTTTTCTGTTGAAAGGCACTAGTTCAAGATTGGCATGTGTTATATTAGGATAGAATTCTGGAAGAGAAGGAGTTATCTGAATGTAAATGTTAATGTGCTTGTGTATCAGTTTGTCATGGTTTCTTAAAGATACATATGAAGCTAGAATAAATGCCCTGTAACATATATAAATTATTAGTACTAGTTCCTTACATTTACACAAATAAAATCTTCATGCCAAAAAAACAACCAAAATTAATCTTTCAAGCAGCAGAAAAAGAAGACTTTCAAACTGCACTTTCTGCAAATATCTTGATATATATTGACCCACGTATTACCCCCAATCTGTAAAGCACATAAAGTAAGCAGAAAATATTGGAACAAATGCAATTTTTTATGAAACAATGTGTTTGTATCCTACAATTAAAAACTTTTTGGTGGTGTTAAAATGGGTTAAGCACCAATAATTTGACAGAGGTACTCACTCTATATACATGTTTAATATGTTCCTAATTCAGATAGATAAGTATAAAGTACACCTGCAACTGGGTATACATGAATTATATATGTCATTTAAGTTGTTTCTGTTGATGTACAAATATATCATATATGTAAACTGTCAAATGTTACATATCGATTATTATATAAAGTAACCCTTTTATCTGACAGCAAATGACCAAAAACATTTGCCATTTAGCATAAAGTACAGTTTGAAAAAAAAAAACAAAGTTCTATCCTACCTGCAGTGAACTTTTTCTGAGCTGCTTTTATAAAGAAAAGTCCTCAGTTTTGTTTCAACAGTTTTGCTACTGAAAGCCTGTTTCTGTGTGTGTATTGAATATCGCCTTTACTACTAAACTTCTGTTCAGTTGTTTCCTGATGTCTCCCTGTCTTTGTAGCGTAATGGAATCATTGATCAGGAACTGTCTTGGGAAAACTATCCAGCTGCTTTAATTGAATGCGACTTCTCCAATGTGAAGATGTATAGTTAAGTCAGAAATACTTTTCTTCGAGCCAGCATGTTGTTCCTATGAGCTTATTGTCATCTATCAAGTTTTTACTACAGAACATGCAAGCTTATATATATATATATACCCTGTGCCTTGCTTCAGGAGGCTTACAAGTATTTGGTTTGAAACCAAGCTTTTTGTAAGCAGTTCTCCTTCAAATCTATTGGATGACATCACAGTGAACCTCAACCAATCACTTTGCTCTGCTTGTCTAAGATTGTGTTAAGTAGTGTCCAGAACCGATAACTTGAAAAGAAATATTTTCATTCTCATGGAATAACACACCTGCATGTAATATTTCAAGGCAAACATATCAGACATTAATTATTTACACTTACGAAAGTAACACTGTGGTAATTTGACTGCCAGTTTATCTGATCTCATTAAGGTAAAAAGGCCAAAAAAAAAAGATAAATGTATTAACACTCTTTATATACAGTTGAGTGAACATTGTGTTTTAGGTGTTGGTTATTGATGCCACAAGCATTTATGTGAATTAGAAGCATTTTGTGCAGTGAAGTGTCTCTTTTGGGAGAGCTGCAGTTCTGTATTAATGACTTCCCACTGCTCTCTGCTGTCCCTACCTAGGGTTACTGTGAACACTGACTATACTCAACAGGGGCTCCTGTTATTTTTGTATGTTTGGCCCCTATTAATTCCAAACTGGCATTGTTATGGTTCCTGGCAGTGTTCCAGGGCAAGTAAGACTAGGTGAAAGTGTTAAAGAATAAGTTGTAGAAACATAATAAAAAAGCTTCATTAGATACAGTAGAAAAACATGTTCACACTTTCTGCAGGAATCCTATCTTTTACCATTGTATGGCCTCGGCTTCCTTGAAATGGTTTTGAAAACATTTATGTTTCTAGGAATTAAATAGCTCAAACAATATATGGGAATTCAAATTTACGTTTTCACTCTTACAGTCACTTTTGGCAGATAAAGAAAACAAAGAAATAAAAGATGACATTTAAAGGAGTTTGGATAATAACCACAAAAGCGTTTTTTTTTAAAACAAGATTGAAAATGTTAGAGTAATATGCATTTTCTAGAAGCTTTAACACGCTTTTTACAAAAAAATACTACTTGGCAAATTGCAAGAGGCCAGTATGTTACACCTTAATTTATTTATCCTTATTTTAAGAAAGATCTTATCTTTGTCGATGAAGGCAATGGAAATACACCCTCATGTCATGCCTGATTTACTACTGCCCACACACATACAAAATTACTTTTAGTTCCACTGCAACATCTCCTATTTTCATACACACACTTTACTTCATATCTGTTTCAAATGAGATATCTGGAGTTCCAGGTTTCATGTTATCTGAGCCACTCATAAGTATGAACTACTGCTGCTACAGCACACCTTTCCCTCTGTTAAGACACATAAAGGAACTTTATTGAAATCAATCACTTGACAAGCAACAACTTGGTGATGATTTCCTTACTGCTTTATTGGAGTTTTATGATATCTGGCCTGCTTAACAAATCCATAACAGTGTTCAGGGAAACTGTTATCGAAATGACATTTTGAGGACGTTCACCACTTTTCTCGAAAAGCTAAAAAACCTGTTCATATATATGATAATGTATTTTTTATTTTTACCTTTGAATTTACAATAAAAATCCTAGACAGGTGAATTGGGTATACATAGATGTATTAAATGATTTCATTGAGATATTGTTTCTTTTGTTTGCGTAAGTTCATTTCACAAAAATACACTCATCTGAATCTAATCAAGAGGGAGACAATTATCTCTATTTTTTTGCTTTAATTTTCATTATGAAACCTTGATTGTAAAGGCAGACTTGGCAAAAGGAGATGAATTTTTTATCAACCATTGAGGTTGTCATTGATGTTCTGCAGTAGATGGTAAAATGTTTCAACTTCTGCCCTTGTGTTTTTTCTTTGTCTAGGCTGATGGATGGCCTTGAGAAAAGACATGAATAGACCTTCCAGGTGTTTCCAAGGCATATATTCATGTAAAGTTTCACACAATAAGACAGACGTCAATGCAACATGTTATGCTTAGAAAACAGTTTTAAATTGTGCCAAATAATACACATGGCACAGCCCATTAATATTACAGTCACTGTGAATCTCTTTTCAACTCTTCTACCTGCATAACATGCCTCACAGATACTAACATGTATATACAAGGTAAATGTTTCACACTCAGCCTATTTAGTAACCACCATAAGAAATGTTTTTATGATCTCTATCTGGAGAGTATAATTTTTATTTCCTGTTTTTGCCTTCTAAGTTGGTTTTCTTCTTTCTACACAGCCTTGAGAATGAAAACACTTTTTTCCTATAGCACATTTCAGACCAAGAGACAAACAAGGACAAATTGCAACATGGATTATTAATATATTAATTAAAAAAGGATCAGTCCAGATCATATGGGATAATAGAAGCTTAATGAAGAGTATATCCCTGCAGCACCTTGTCTTAATTCATTTTTCCAAGTAGAGTTTCTTATCACTGTTGGAGCTGGAAGATTGTCCATAATTACCTTTGTTTAACATGGCTCACAATGTTTTCAGTGGCATGATAAACATCCCAGAGGGATCTCGTCTGCTTACGTGTTTCATGACATGATATAATTGCTTCAAATTTTCAAATGCCTATCTCAGATATTTTAGTTTTTCAAGATTTATCATGGTCGGACACTGACTTTTGTATTATGTGACATACACAAAGCCAACAGACTTTTCAGAAGTTTTCATATAATATTTTTAAGCATAACTAAGATCGCATTCACAACGAGTTGAGCCATGGCTTTACAAATCCTGGAACTAAATATGGTGGATGCACATGAAAGAAAAACCGCCTAATCTTTTAATAGTCTCTCCGCCCCTCACATGCCTCCCCATGTGGGGTCCCAATGGAGCCGAGATTTGATGACCGTACCCTTGCAGGGACGATGCATGGGGAGGCGTGTGAGAGGCGGAGAGACTATTAAAAGATTAGGCGGTTTTTCTTTCATGTACGTCCGCCATATTTAGTTCCAGGATTTGTAAAGCAATGGCTCAACTTGTTGTGAATGCGATCTTACAAAAAAATCTCCTTTGGGGGACAGGGGGTTAGAAATGATTAACTCATGTTGTACTTTATTGAGTGATTGCAGTATAAGCATTCAACACATACTAACACCTCCCTTAATTCCTCTTCAGAAACAGGAGGTGCTAATGTATCTAGCAATACTCATATATACTTGACACCTACACTCTATCACAATAGATATGGTTGATTATCTGAATAGTTTCAAACAGGAATGGGTTTGCGGTGGTGATATACTGTTACAAGATTGCTTTTGCACAGTTTGCAAATATGAGTATTCTTTATGTCAGAATTATGAATTGCTGTCAAGTTTTTTATGAAGTTAGAATATTGAGAGATGACTTAAACTATATCACACAGCAAGAAATAGGAAGAAATATTAATAAATCAGTTGAAATATTTATTAGTTATCAAATTGAAATTAACAAGAAAGCAATGGATAGATATTTCAATAGGTTTTATTTTGTTTTACATTTTATTTTAGAATTAAGTTGCAGTTATTTCTTTGGTTAACTGCATAGCGTAATTTTGAAGTTCAGTCATATATATTATGTGGGTTTTTGTTGTTACAGATTGTGTAAAGGCAAGTCATGTATCTTTCAAGCGGATTTACTTGTCTCTAGTTACTAGGCTAATCAGCAAATATCTTTATTATAAGTGAAAAAATAAATTCAGTTCCTACTTTCTGTAAAAAAAAGGAAAAATAGAAAACTAGTATTATATTAGGAAATCAGCATGTGGTATGGATGAAATTGAAAGAATGAATGAAGTGGAACAAATAGATACCATACTTGGTAGATTCCATGTGAAATAACCAAAATAACCATCTGTCATTCTTTGCCTGTTGCAGCTTATAATACATTAACATTGGATTTTGATATTTGTGTTTATTTATTCATGTGTGTCCCTTTCACCTCAGTTCACCAACCAAGAGCATGGTCTTAGATAATCAGATTTTAGCCAAAAACATTGGTTGATCTAATCAACATAACAGACTAACAAGGCAGTGGTGCCAATTGATTCTGAACACATATTTTGTCAGGCAAATGCAGCATTTCAACAGAAGAAAAGATGGAGTAAGGTTTTCCACATGTGGTTGTATTTAATCCAAAATGTTGTTAAGATGATTTCTGAGTAATGTATTAAAAAGAAATCAGGAAAGATTGGCCATGACATATGTGTGTTGGAAAATAATATTCCTAATGGTAATGTGAATTTTTATTAAAAAAAAAGATTTTGTTTCTTAGAACGAAAATAATGGAATATGGCAGATGTTTTAATGATATTACATCAATGTCCTTCAGTTTATTAAAAAAATATAGCTTTCATTAAATTTATAGTGATATATAAATGTTCTTTAAATTTTTTTCAACATTCCATTTTAACAAGTCATCTGATTGTTGTCTCTCTACAGCTACACTACAACACAGCCATACATAGCTTATCTTCCTGTCCATTTGCTGCAATTTGACTACCATGTGCTTTGGCTCCAAAAGACTTGTTTTGTCCAGGTGCATTCTTGATACCGATGCATCCTGCAGGGCATGGTTTAAAATTTGTGCATGTGCTATATCTATGGTGGTCTTGAATGACATATCATCTCTCAGTGGGACGTAGTTTTTATTCACACAAATTGGGTGTGGTCTCTTCGGGATTCGTTGTGATTCATTGCGTTTGATAAAAGGGTAGGTTTCCCTATTTAATCCTATGGTCATGCTCTACTAAAACTGAAGGATACAGAACTACATGAATATCTCCTCTACCAGAGTCCACAGAATGAAAACTGTTTTGTCTGCTTGTAAGAAAAAAAAGCTTTACCATGCTCATCAGGGTATTTTCCAGTCAGCCTCTTCCTTCTATACATCGTTCAGACAGAGCAACCATCCAAACATCATTAACCAGCCTGCTATCCTATCTTTGAAGTTATCTTTCAAATCAAATTCATAAAGTCTATCAGGCTCCAGTGATTTAAAGCTGAGACTGTAAGATAACTGGCTAATGTAATTGTTTTTAGTTTCTACTCTTATGATTGAAGACTTTTTGATATAATATGCATTATTTTACGAGGAATGTATGACTTGTTTCTTCTTTCAATGATTTTCTTATAGTTGCTTTAATTGTGCAGTCAGTCAGCAAGTTGAATGGAAAAGAAATGTAGTGAGACCTATTCCCAAGGTGCATGCTGCCACTCCAGTGGGAACTGACCACACAAGTTCAATTCTTCTGCCTGACTTTTTATGTACAGACCATATTGTTGCATCATTGGGACCTTACATGGGGACAGGCCCAGCACATAGCCAGAGACAGGGCCAAATGGAAAGAAGTGACTGTGGCCTTATGTCCCACGCGGGACGAAGAGCAATGATGATGATATTGTTGCATCACATAGAACTATGACCTGAGGTCTGTCAGTTTTGATACTGTCTTTGGTGTCAAGCTAACTAGAAAATTTTTGACTTTTGTGATGCTAAAATACAACCAATCCCCCCACCCAATGTTGCTGTACTCTTGTGTGATAGGATGCATATAGGTTTTACTGGATTATTTCATGTTTTGAGTAATTTAGGTTATCAGTTCAGTTTTAATTAAGACTTAAGACATTGGTCTGTACATTTGGTGGCTATTACTTTTTTGTTGTTGTTGTTCCTGATGCTAGGATTTTCATATTTCTCCTTATACTTATTTTTCTTGTTTTTATTTGGTGTGTTTTGAAAAAAAGGATTTCTTTGAAAACTAATAAATGTGGGTGCAGGTTAAACCAGGTTAGTAATTGCATTTAAGTGCAGTGAAGAAACCAATAGATGTCCATGTTGCATGCACTTCAGGCCATTTCCAATAATACAAAATAAGTCTGTCTAAATTTAAAATGTCTTAGATTGGCAAACCATTATTTACATAGTTACAATAAATGAAGCATATACACACTAGATTACTTTGATCTTTACATTACTTTTGTTTTATTTGTTTTGAACATTTGTACATAATCATGTTTAGTCACTATAAAGTGCATTTTTTTAGTATGTATGTGTGATTGCTTTAATCACTCAGATGTTTTAAGACATAGAATCTAAGCCATGATTCTGTTTTCAGAAATTAATCTAATCCATCATGAATTGTTCAGTGTGTCACCTGAAAAATGTATTTTACAGATTTACTTGAAAAGGGGGGGATAATATAAGTATCTTAGTTATGTAGGTTTTGAAGATTTTCTTCTCAAAACTATGCTTGGCTCTAGAAGTTTAGCTTATTTACAGGGTGAGTGTTTCTCACTTATGGATGTATAAACTACTCTTAACTAACTTTTTAGCACGTCTTCATAATTCTAGGTCAGCAATGCAAAGGTTACTTTGAGAAATGTGTCTTTTTTCAATTTTTACAGCAATCATGATTTAAACTACATCAAGGTATTAGTAAGGTAATGTCTCAAGGTGCCAGATATTGAATGCTCCAGTTCTTCTCAGAAAATACATTTCTTCTAAGATAAACAAGGAATTATGATTTACCCCCATACTGGATCAAATGTCTAAAACCAAGTCAATGGCCTTCTTCTGGTAAACTGATGTTGAAATGTCATCAGTGTCATGTGGTGACGACCTATGTGGGAAGTCATCCAGGACCAGGTTTTACAGGTGGTGACACCCATGACAATTCAACCTTGGTTAAATTGAAAAAGGCCTTAAACATTAATTTTAAACATATGATCCAGTAAGAGAGTAAGCCATTTTTTATATTCCTATCTTAAATTTAATTTACAATCACTGAATAAGTCAAAACGTCTTGATGACATTTTTCCTGACTTATCACCAACACTGCTTAACATTAAGGATAAAACATTGTCAAACAACATTTAAAGCACTTATGGATGCAATCAAGGCACATGACTTCTTGCTGCTTACACTTCATGTATGCTAACAAGGGGTGTGTATTGTTATTGTCAGTAACTACCAGGATAGGACTTGCCTCTATTATTACACTGCTTATTATAATAAGACACCTGCATGTTATAACCCACCTGCATATTATTCATAATTAGTGATTTAATACACTACTAATTATACATAATACCTAAAATGTTGGCCTTTTTCTCTCAAATTGCTCGCATTAAGTATTGTCAAGAATATGTAATGCTGCAGGTTAACAAGTCTAATGGAAGCATCGGGCACGTGAAGGACTGGGAGAAAATCATTACTTGTGTTTTAACTTCCTGCAGATCCATAATTGACACATTGACGGCAATTTGTTCATCATCAAAATCTCAAGTGGTGGTGTCCCTGGATGTCTTTTCTTATTGTGGTGCAATCTAGGCATACTGTTAAATTGTTGACCTGCAAATGAGAATTAGTATTGAAAGAACCTGACGGCTCTGTATCCAGGCAAACCGCCTACTCCAAAGGTATAATGATCTCAACATCAAATCACACATTTTGCACCATAGAATTGTTTTTGTGACATCTGAAAGACCTAATAGAAAGACTGTCTCTGCCAGCTTCAACACTAACCTCAGACTGACATCAGGTTTTTTTTTTTTATCGAATACATTTTAATTAGAACCTAAGACGGCTTTTGATGAATATATATTTTAGTAGTTAGTCTATGGTATAATGAAACCATTTGGCTCATACTGCAAAGCCTGTGTTACCTTTTAATTAACCTGTCCAGTGACCAGAGAGGTGCTAGCCTAATACTGGGACTCATCAATTCACCAAGCTTCTACTTTCTAAAGTTAAAGCTATTTTTCTTTCATTTACCCCATTTTCTAAATTTGGCTTATATCACTACAGGCAACCTCGCCGAGGTAAGCATGTTCATAATTTGAACATGGACCCTCGTATGTTTCACTCATCGTATGTGTACTATGAGTGCATTCAGAACAGATAAACCATGGTCTAACTGATCCGCCAACTAAATTGGGCCGACCCCACCTCAAAAGTGATGCTGCTAATTCACATTGGTCTCCCCGCCTCCACAAGCGTCATTAAACAAATTAAATCTCAGCTCGTAGGTTTAATTGCAATGGCCCATGTGGTGGTGGGAGGACCATCATAGAATAAGTGGCATCACTTTTGAAGTGGGGTCGGCCATATTTAGTCGGGTAATCAGTTAGTCCTCGGATCATCTGTTCTGAATGCGTCCTATGAGTACAGGGCTAATGCTAGTCCAATTCATCTCCTTGGTTTGTCCTTATATCACCTCATATCTCAGTCTGATGATCACCTCTATGCTAACCCTTCCCTAACTCATTCATCTTGTTCATTTTTATCGTTGAAATGCAGTTGATCTATGCTAGTTATCAATGGATTCTCTGTATAGAGTAAATGCTGGCATGTTATCTCTAAGAAAAATATTCTGTTTATTTTTGTATCCATTGACTCATTACTATGATGTTTATGTATATTAATTGGTTATCTTTATGGAAGTTGAGCAGCCAATCTTTGAATTTTTTTTCACTCCATACCTATTCCTCCTCCATCCCTCTCTCAGCCCAACCTCAGTAAGTTTTAATTACCAGATTTGAACAGCAAATGTGCTTAGCACTGATGAAAATGTTTTAATGATTCTTGGTGAATGATATGTATTAGTTTATGAATGGCAGGACATATTTAATGTCATCTTTGTTTGATTTGTCATGAGTGATGGCAGTTTTTTATAATTGAAATTTTTAATAAGTATGTAGCTAAATAAAAACAATGGTTACCACTCACCTAATGCAATTTGAGGTACTTGATCTCTCCCTTTCTACCATGTTGCCTGCTTTGAACCAGTTCAGTATCAATTAAATATTTTCTTCTAGTCTAATTCCAGTTGTGTGTATGTGTGTGCGTGTGTGTGTGCACTAATTTTGCATTTGATTACCCACTGTATAACCTCCTAAAAAGAACATCAATAATGTAAAAACACAATATCAGGGATGAACATTCATGCATTTCTTGATGATATATTTTTTTATAAACAAACTCATGATCAAGTTTTTTTAAACAAGAAATTCACAGATACATGTAATTATGTTGATAATTTTACTTTACAGCAGTCGGATCCAAAATTTGGCTAAAGTGATGCATTCATTACTGCACTGTACATAGAGGTAGTCAAACCCATTTTCATAAGATGCTCTTTTAGACAAGAGTGGTAATTGAATTTATTTTGAAGATGCATATTAAGTACATATGTCAAATTAGTGCCGCTAAATGAGACCAAATGCCAACACAGTGTTTCAAATAGTATAACCTGAGAAATATTGCAGAGTTTTGTAATCATTTTTCCAGAAAAAAAAAATTAACATATTTCCTGCTTACTTTCCATGCCTTACAGGAGGGAGAATAAGTAGGTTAAATCTATTACCAGAAACTGACAATGATACAGTTTTTAAAAAGTCTTTTTATGGGGGGGGGGGGGGGGGGGTATTTGTATTGTGTGAGAAATGAGTACTCATAATTTATATATGTTGCAGAGTACTTACTTTTGCTTCATATACACCTTTAAGTCATTAATTTTTAAAAAGACAGATGTTATATAATGTTTTATTTAATAATATATCAGTAGTATACCAGTATGTCCCTATTGGCAGACTTAATTGATATGGGTTATGTGGGCCTTAAGGACATCAAGAATTGTTCAGAGGACCATAAAGAAGTGGCTATAAAAACTCTGCTATTTACATTTTAAACATTTGTGCTACATTGGCAGAAGGCTGCATAGATGTTTCTGAACTACAGATGATTATATCTTTCCCTACTATATGTAATGGTAAACACTTTTTTTCTGCTAAATTTCCTTATTTCCTTCAAGTGCTCAAATGATCAATGAATCTATAGACACTAACATGTCCACTAAAACAAGAATGAATACCAGTTCATCATTGAGTAATAGTGTGATTTGAATTACCAGTTCCACTCAAATCAATAAAGAAAATGTATTTCCAAAACTGCTGATTACTTTGCCTATTACTTGATTTGTTCATATTCACATACTGATTTGCTTTTGTTTAAAATGTCAAAATGAAGTATATACTTAAGCTTTCAATAAAACAGCACATCTTCCTATTAGTCAGTTGGTATTTTCAAGCATGCATTTGCCATTATATCATTTTTATGGATAGACTCTATTTGTCTGTATAGATTTAGCCATCATTTGTGGCTGCTGGAAGTGTTTGGTTTTGTTGTTATGCACATAACATTGCATCATAATTGACAAAAAACATTTTGTGCACATTCATCTTTTCATTCATCATTAGCAGAGCTGTTTTAATGCTATTGCTT
The DNA here is from genome assembly GCF_051362555.1 of Lingula anatina. Lineage (NCBI taxonomy): Eukaryota > Metazoa > Brachiopoda > Lingulata > Lingulida > Lingulidae > Lingula > Lingula anatina. The sequence goes on from NC_141767.1 coordinate 42,592,207, forward strand.
CTATCAGTGTTGTCATTTATGTGTCTGTCCATTTGACAGCATTGCTGACTTGTTTCATTAATTTTTTCTGAAAGCCTTTCACCGTCATATTTAAAATGATTCTGTTGTTATCACCACCGTTACTTTCATCCTTCTCCATCCAGCAATACAGCCGCATAAATCAGTTCACACCTAATCTGAACCCTGTAGATGATTTTTGGTGATTTTATTCTGAGTGCCCATAAACACAACAGATGGTGTTATTGTTGCCAATAATCCATACATAGAATGAAAAGTTGTGATATGAGCATAATGTTAAAGGTCCCTATGCAGTAGTAATGAAACTTCCCTGTCAATACATATCATAATGTACATTGTCAAGCTTGATTACACTGCAGTACATTATTGGATAAAGTAACTGTAGACTAGGCTCAGAGTGACTAACAGGCACATTAGAAAGGATGTCACAATCAATAATTGGGTTTAAATAATATTGATTAGTATACACTCTTTCCCAAACCCCTACAAAAACAATAGACAGAAGTTGAACCTTAAATAGCAAACCACACCACTGAGAAGATCCATCCCTGAAAGGCATAAATGTTATGTTTTTAAAATCCCACTCTTTATTGTTAATCAGAGAGTAGAATTCTCCATCAACCAAATGATAATAAAATTATTTTGATAAATATTTAGAAAGGAAGAAAGGATGATGTTGAATCTATTAATAATTTTCTCTTTTGAGTGTCTATCTATCTATCCTGAAATTTCAATAAAATCTTTGCAGAACTTTTTGAGATCCACCAATAGAGCACTAATAAAGAGATAAACCCAATTCTTATAAACACATTATCTCCTTTGTTTGTAGGTAATTAAAATTTATTTGGAATATGTTTGTTCTTGTTTTACAGGACTGGTCAGGTTACAAATTACACACATTGCACTTCTCTCTCCACAAAAAGAACTGAAAGTTTAAAAAAATGCTTAAAAAGTTGAAATTGTGTTTATCAATCTTCATAGCATAGCACGTGTGGTATATACACCTCTTAGCTTTTGGGCAGTTTTGACTAAAATAAGCATACCAAAGTGAGACAGTCCACTAAATATTTGTCTCAACACCTTGTGCTTTTATACCAACAGTCTACTTTTATTCATTCTTCCAAAAACATTTCAGGTTAAGGGATGGTCAGTTTTAAGTTACTGCTTGATTAAGAATATAAAAAATATACAGTTATTTTATAAACCATGAATTTTAACAGCGGTATGTGTTGGCTTATCTTCAGAATAGCTAAAAGTTTAGTTTGATTTGTATGGGCATACAGTGACTAATTTTTTTTCTGAATGTTCAGCATAAAAAACTTTCTAGTAGTTCAAATGCAATTGGCAAGAACCAAGATAGCACGGTACCCATTGGTACTGGTAGAAGTTAATGTTGGTACTCGTAACTGTCAATTTAGATAAAATATAAAAGCAGCAGTGAAAATTGGTCAGCACTTGTTGTACTGAGGAATCCTGCTGTAGCCTAAGAAGCAAAAACAGTTGTGGAAACAGTTGTTAATTTATTTATTTGGTATGTGTAGTACATGTGTATTAACATGTTTGTTTATGAAGCCAAACATATTGTTGATTATAGTAGCAGCTGTGCTGAAAATACAACAATAACCATGTTGCTAATACATACATTTTCCATTTTGTTATTGAGATAATAATAACTTAATGGTTTGAGTAAATTTCCTGTAACATTTTGTTGAAAGGTTTTTCTTATTGTTTCTTTTTTTTACTGAAGAAGCAAAGATACAATATTAGAAAAAAAAAACAAAAATCAAGTGATAATGAAGAGCTAATATATATTATAGATATATCTTACCTCAGTTCGTCCGTTATTCTCTTCAGTTTATTCTTCAGAACGTGATCTGTCATGACAACATCTGGAAAAAAATGAAGAAACACATATGTACAAAGTGATTAACCGCAAAAGCTTCATATCAGTGTTGTTAATCTTGTTCCTGACCAGACTTCTATAAGTGTTACCTTGGAAAGAACACTTGTTTAAGGCCTGGTTATTTCCATCAGCATTGCACAGCTAACTGCAGCCGACAATTTGAAAACATGATCAGCTAGTTGTTAGGCCACTATTTACGGCTGACAGAAAGCTGATTTTGACTCAATCATTGAAGCAGCAATCTTATTTCACTGGAGATGATTATCCCCTTCTCTTTTTTGCTAACCCTTCAATTTTTCAGAAATGTCAGCCTCTCTTGGGTCATGGTACAAGTAATAACTCAGTCGAAACCATACTTAAGGCAAGAATCGGGGAAAAATATTCAATCTAATAACCCATCAATGTGTTCTTGTAATCTCTGGCATGTGGGGGCTTCGGGCGGCTAGAGATTTAGCTTAATATGCTGGTACTGACAATTGAGGTAGTAATATGTTGTTGCTCTGTTCGATTACGTGGGTTACTGAAAATGGTGACCTTTTTAGCACGTTTCCTCAACAACTTACCCAACAGTCAGATGTATTGCACTACCCCTATATCTCTATACCACCTGATTTTATAGCAACCAGTGTCACCTGACCCAAGGCCTGCTTGGTTCTAGCGAGATTACAGCTTACCTGCTTACAGAGCGTCTGCCACAAAAAGCAGAGGCTCTCACAGATATTGTATAAATAACCTGGGAAAACATATGCTCTGATCTAAGTTAATAATGTCTGTGTATTGATGTTGTTTGGTTTAGAGACTTTGTTACCAAGCATATTGGTATTTCATTACATAATCTGCCAAACAGTTGTTTTTGGTGCTAATGAAACAAAATTGGAAATCTCTCAAGTTCTCGGTAAACTTTCTTTGAAAGTGTTCTTAGAAATATGGGGCGTCCTTTTCCTGTTGGATAACATTTAATTGCCATTTTAGTCGTGTATAGATTAACAGTTACACCTCAAACAATAACAGAATAGTTAGGTCTCAAACAACAACAGAATAACATGACGTTCTACGCTTCAAGATGCATTAGATACAATTTCCTATATTTAACTTAGATAACATAAGCATCAAATTTTATCTCAAGACATTTCCATTAAATGAACAAAAACAGTTGGGAGACCAAATAAAGACTGTAAAAACAAAGCCATTAAGTGTACTTTTGCAAGTGGCTGTGTCGCTTATCTGGCCCTTTTGACAAATTATAGTACAAAGGAAGTTTAGATCTCATTATGTGATACCACCTACTGCATTTTTTACCAGGAAGAGCTGATTGAGAAAGCTAGCCCATGTATTATTTATTTGTGTACTAAGTCATTCATTAATCTTTCAAGACTAACTTTGTTGGTGTTTTTTTTCTTTTTTGTTGTATTGATCTGTGCAGAAAAACCTTTTTGTTTCCTTTAAGTTATTACATACTGCTAATTGAGCTTTATATTTAAGTGTCAAGTGTTTAATTTATTTTGACTGCTTAACACAGGAAAAACAATCCTCCTAGCTGAATGTCTTTGGCCAGATTGCTGATTATTCTTACTTGGAACCTGTTCCACAAGAAGAAAAAGCACTTTAGCCAGAAAATTGCTCTGAATTTCAAGGCAAAGATTTTAGTTTAACCCAAGATAAATCAGAAACAACCCAGTCATGTTTTAACATTGTACCTGTTTTATATCCAGAAATACATGGTTAATGTTTTGGACAACAAAACTTATTTCATTTAAGTCGACTGCTATATAGCTGGTGTATCTTGAACTGAAGCAGGCCAAAATTTTGGTCTAGCTATTTGCCAGCTTTCTTTTGTGATATTAGCTGTTGAAAAAACTCTGGATTAACAACAGAATGTGTAGAATGGACCCATTTGTTCAAGATATGTTTGGTAATAGTGATACATTTTTTACAGTGCCAAAGTATTTACTTGACAATGTATATTATTTGACAAACCTATTGACCAGTTAATACATAGAAAAACCATGCTACATAAACCCTTCCAACTTTCTTAACTCGAGGAGATGATAATAGATCTTTCTAAACCTAAATGTTTATCCAGAACTTCTGCAACAGTTGAATGTTTTACAAACTTTTTTAATTATAAATACTTGTATGTATTTGTGTACTTTTCATTGTTATGTACAAACACATTGTACATGCATTTAGGTTTCTATCTAAATTATATATATATATATATATATATATATATATATATATATATATATATATATATATATATATATATATATATATATATAATTGTATACAGTAAATGTAAATTGCATCTCAAGTCTCTTTTAAAATATGGCCAGCTTCCATTACATGGAGCTCTGTATGTACTTACCAGTAACCACATGCATAAAACACTCACTGCCAGAAGCACCAGCTTTTACAGGGGCAATAGTTTTATCACTTCAAACAAATGTCCAGGAAATTGATTGTACATGTATGAAATGGTGGTTGTGAAAATAAAGTGGAAATGCATAAAATGGAATTTTTCTCGTTAATTGGAATTCAAACAGAGCTTTTTTATCTGTGTTTTTTTGTCTGTGTGCTTAGACTATTTAATTGCTTCTCCAGTTAGGTGATGACTTTGTTGCGATACTATCTCTGCGTGACTGCTGTTTGAGAAGAGTGACAAGTGAACAATTAATTGATTAAATATTGTAAAACGGTACCATGAGGCCGCATTCATGACACTTGTTTAACATGAAGTGTCCAATGGGATTGCTGCTTACGTTTCATCAGTTGGACTATCAAACAAAGCAAAAATTTGATTTGAAGAGGGGAACAGTATGAGGGGCGTGGTCAGTGTTTGACATGCAAAGTCTGTATTCTGGCCATACTGTAGATGAACAGGAGGAACACCAATCAACTAGAAATCAAAAATTACTTGCGATCATGCAATATTGTCATGCACGTATTGTTCTTCTGAGTTGGGGTGAAAGGTTCAATTACTGAACAAAAAGAAATGAAAATAATGTAAACCATGAATTATGGAAACAATATTCCACGAATTTCAAATACCATACAAAAAAATCAATGGAATGAAAATGTTACAGAATAATGTTTACGTAAATGGTGCTTAGATATGTCATTTGTATCGACAGGCTGAACTGATTTGCTGCAGTAACTCAAAGAATTAGATTAGACTGCATATGAAAACACTGTTACTGTCTTTTTAAGTAATAAGGTGTATATTTAACTTAATGGCTATAAACTAACTTTTCTCTCTACTAATAAGAGACCTCATTGACTAAGAAAACTACTGTTTTTGGAGAAAGGAGTGGCTAAAGAACTTGATAATAACTGTGAAATCCTATTATACAGTTTTCTTCAATATCTCCTGAATAAGGCATTCTTCATTACAACAAATATTAAGCTTTTATAATAAAGTATTTGAGGGCAATATCATGTCCATAATTTGAATCTTAAGTCAGGTTTTCTGTCTTTACTCACTTAGTCCCCATTCCCATAGACCCCATTTCCAGAGATTAGATCGATCTACTTTAGATCGACCTAACTTCCTGGGGGTTCACGCTAAATAGCTGTCAGCCGAGCGGACACGAAAGTTAATTACCCCCTTACAGCTTGTAGTAGGCCGGACGGACATTTAAGCCGGATTATCTGACAGTAATCTAGTGAGACTCCCCGTGGGGATAGATAGTTCTAAAAGCTCTGGGAATACAGCCATAGACACCATCAATCCAACTTTGCAGGGACTCTCGCTGAGTGCAATTAGCATAACTTAATGACATGTCTCCTCTTATTTCCAACATACTCGTGGGAACACCAGCTTCTCTGTATTCTACATAATGCCAGAAGGGGTGTCAATCTGTTAAACTGATTGCATTCAGCGAAAGTTCCCGCAGAGTTGGATCGATCTGTGTAGATTGGTGGTATCTATGGGAATAGGGCCTAAGGCCCATCTCAGCAGGTCCTCTCATCATGATAAGCTCACAATATTCTGATCATGATCAACTCACCATAGCTTCTAATCATGATTAACTCACCAAGTCCTATTGGAGATAATTTTTGCATCACCAGCATATTTTTTAGCTCTATGTGAAACCACCAGTTTCTATAATTCTGATGGGTTTAATGGACAAAGCCTCTAGTGTTATATGTAAAAAAAAAACTGGTAATTGTAAATAATTATCCCTCTATCTCTCTCTTTCTTTCTCTCTTTCAGTGCATGTGCATGTGTTTTTAAAGCAAAATCCGGCTGCCTGGATCAGATGCTCTTAACAGTGTATATTGAGCTTTATGTATCTCAGTACTTGTAGTTCAGAAAATATATCAATAAAAACCTTTTGTGTAGAGGTAAAACTTTGGCCATTTGCATGTCAGTTTTCCAGTGTTAAGAAGTTATTACTTCTGCCAATGATTCAGGCTGTTTCCATTGGTTTTGGTTTGTGTGTGGTCTCTTTGTTAGCGGACGAGATATCTCAAAAACTTCATCACAAATTTTGATGAAATATTCAGGATAGATGATGATTTGAAATCAGTTGTTCAGGAGGCACAGACTTGATAACAATTTCAACTAAATACAGATTTCTTCATTTTTTAAAATTTTCATTTTTCTGTGATGGAAGTGTGTCTTGTGAAAGCGCTCTATATTTTTTCACTCAGTTTTTCACCTGATTTATTCTCAGGCAGAACAAAGTGCATGGCAGTTAACCCTGATTCACAATATTCAAAGGCAATTAATAGATTGTATGATACAGTGCTGTATTTTAGATAAAGAATTTCAAAGAATAATTTATGCAAGGAAATTTGTAAGGGATCTCCACATGGTGGTAATCCAGTCAACTTCTTGTGCTTTGCTTCTGTTTAAAGGTACCCTAGCTGGGACTTTTGTGCCTAATTGAATTTTACCCTAGAAAAAAATTATACTATCTACGAATCATTGCACCATCGATTCCATGTTTTAAACAGATGTTTGTACTGTCTTTCTGTACATTACAAAAAAGATACCAACATCAGGTGCCTTTATTTGATGGGTTTTATCAATTTTTAGGGTCTGAATTGGGAAAGATGGGACATGTAGAAAATACTACTTTGGGACACTTCAGGCAGATATATATATATTTAATAAGTAGTAACCACAGACCACATTGTTGTATTAATTTGGTTCGTGCCACACTTGCATTTTGAAAGCCCTACCTGATTGATCCAGCTCAGAAACAGACATGGTTACTCAGACTGGCCAATAGTAATTCAAGAAAAAAATGTTTTTCAAGAAAATTTTGAACATCCAAAAGCTGACCCAGAGGGCTGCCCAAATTTGCCCTTGTCGTTATTGAGATAGTATTAAATCAAATTTCTTTAATGCAACTTAGTTGTAAGGAAATGTAATATGGATATAAAAAGCATTGATATCCCCTTCCAGGTCAGTGCTCTTCATTCATGTAGGTGTAAATTGAAAAGAAGTGTTTTTTATTGGGAATGGGGAAAATGTGCCCACACAAGATAATGTTGTCCTCAGTGTTATTAAACCAGGATGTTCATCCCCCACTGTTCATATGCCTGCGTAAAGGGACAACTAAAGTGGAAATGATATGCATGGAGGGGCTTTTGAAATCAAATCAGATCTCTGTTGCTGAACAGCAAGCACCTGCCAGCTGCTTTCTGATGTAATAATAAGTGTAATTGTGTTTTCAACATGGTTCCAATTGTGTAGGATTGTCCTTAAGATATGACCACTACTGAATCGAGATCCACAAACAAAAAAGAAAATGCCACAGTGTTACGCTTGATTTTGTCCCTGTACAAAATGTTAATATAATAATTGAAAAAATGGCTTTGCTATCAAAGCACTTCACAGCCTATTAGCACTTTCAGAAAATCAGTTTCCTGCATGTGTCATTGACATCATAGTGAATCAACATCTTAAGATTTTGCACCATTGGATGTAATCCAAATTACTTCCAGAAGGTCTCTTACTTTGTAAGATCAGGTTATTGCATTCTGTTGATTAAGGGAGACCTTTACAGCAATAAACACTTATGTGCTATATTTTCAGAAGCATACCATGTTCAAAACAATTTATTTCTTCAAAATTGTTGAACCCAAAATAGAAAAACACTCTTATCTGCTGACAGTCATGGTTCTTTGTTCATTCTGTTCATCACTATTTTATTAAAAATGAGTGTTTACCATTTTTAGCAGTAGTCATGATTGATTATATATAGAAATGCTTTGTATTAATTATCAGTGGGGTAGTACCTGGTAGTGCAAATTATTAGATTCTTATTTTGTCATATGTTTATTAATACAATGTATATTTATGTGATATTAATACAAATGGAAGTCATTGCCAAAAGTGGATAGAGTGAATGTGAATGAGCAATGTCATTTACTCTGTAAATATAGCAAAAAGTAGTATACAGGTATTGTTCAAAGGCCTTTGATTTTGTCAGTCTAAATGTACTCAATTATTCACATAAGAATATCTCACAATTATCAATTTTGCAAGTTGTTTATAGTGGCAATGATTTTACCACAAATAGCACGTAGTGTTTTTTTTTTTTTTTTTTTTTTTTTTTTTTTTTTTTTTTTTATTAATATGATTTGTGTCAACATGAACATTTTTGGATCAAAACAGGGATTCAAGTAGAAAAAATTGATGGCAAAGGATGCATTAATGCATCAAAAATATCTTCGAAAGTGTTCATCAAAAAGCAGATAAGGTGCTAGATATAGATAATTTTTTTTTCTAGCAGATTCAGGTGAAATTGCAGGACAGATGCCATTTTAATAAAAATCAGATATGTTCAATCTTTTTTATTTACATTTTCAAAAGCAGAATTTTGAACTTGTCAAACATTAGTATATTTCTACAAAGAGAGTTGTACAAATGATCTTAATTGCTCATTAAACTGCTCTCTCTCTCTCTCTCTCTCTCTCTCTCTCTCACACACACACACACACACACACACACACACACAGTAGCTTATTTGAACATTGTAACTCATCAAATTTTGTACCCATATGTCAGACAAATGGTTTGAAACTCACCCCTGTCATCTCCGTAACAAGTCCAGGTGGTCTGAGCTATTTGTTATAGACTTAATGTGCCTTGACTAGGATTCACTACAGAAAACTGATTGTATGTATACCAGCAGTAATAGTGAATCATCTTGTCAAATGATGCAAGTCTACTAGTATACTGGTATCACCCAGAATTTTCATTGTCTGCAAAGCTTTAAGAACCTTAGACCTAATAATATATAATAATAATAATAATATATAATAATAATATATTTATTTTAAGTCTAAATTCCATATAGATATGTTCAGTAGACTTTACAATTATGTGAATACCTAGATTTATTTTATTTATCATTTGGATTTTTTTTTTCTTTTTGGTAAATCAATCGATTATTTTTATGTACAGACTCTGTAAGTGTCTGTATATATTCTGATTGGTCTGTCTGTCTGCACCATCATTGTTGCCATCACTGTCACTATCCGACATATGTTATTTGCCCTATAATTTCCAAACCATTTTTTTTTACTTTAAATTTACTGTGTGGCTTTGCTTGGTAAAGAGGCAGGTTGCTTTTGAAAATTGGCATGATCAGTGTACAATTACTGTAATTATTATGCTTTTTGTACAATTTTGGTGATGTTCACCCTATAACTTCAAATTCATATTTTTGTTTTACTTTAAATTTACTGAGTGGCTTTGTTGGGTAGTGGCAGGTTGCTTTCAAAAATCAGCATTATCAGTTCACATTATCTGTAATTATTCTGTTTTTTATGTGTAAATTTTCATTTTTTCGCACATTAGCATTTTTAGTGGCTATTTTATCATAGAGAATTGAATCACTTGCAAGTTTTTCAATGTCTATGTTACCTGTTGTACAAAAAGTAAGAGAGTAAGAGTGATTGTGCTATATCATTATGTAACAGTGCTATAAGCATTATGTAACAGTGCATCAAAATTAGCCAAAATGTTTTTTGTGCATTTTTTCTCTGCATAATGTCTGAACATGTGACAGCTTTGCTGCCTTATTTCCTGTATGGTGTCTGTATATTTAGCAGCTTTGCTGTCTAGTTGAATTTTCAAATTCCATTTTTCACATGTTATTGTATGTTATTCGCATTTTTAATGGATATATTTGTCTCTTTTTGAGTAAATGAAATATTTTACATAAAAACTTTACAGTCAGCGCTTATTCATATCATATTATTCATATCATTACTTTCTGTTGAGAACAAAAATGCGCATGCTTAACAGGAAGTATGATTTACAAGAGGCAATTGTTGCCCTGAGCAGTGACAATGGTTTTAGTCCCGACCTGTCATGTCCAGCTCTGCCGGCTCCGCGTACTGGCGCCGGATACAAGTCACCGTTACCACTTCTCCTCCTAGACCGCAAGGACCCCTGTCCCCATCTCTTGGATTTAGGTCACATATAACCTCAACTTGAACCCCCAGGTTTTTTTGTCTCAGTCGGTGCATTGACCTGGGCATGACGCTCGTTGAAATACACCCTTGTCAAAATTTTTGAAAATTCAATGCCAATTATCTACCCTACCGAAGGAATTATGGGAAAATTTTCTACAGATGGCTGACCGAAAGTCATATGTGGAGATTTCAAATATGCCCTTGGATTTGATCTTTGACCTTTGCTTCAAGGTCAAATGGGCCAAAATTTTCAAAAAACGAAATTTTTTACGAAAAAAAAATTGATTTGCCCTGATATTCAGAAACTACACAGACTTTACCAATAATATTATTGGAAAGTGTTACCCTTCGGGTCATCTTTCATCTCCGTGAATTTGGGGTCAATCGGTGCATTTTCACGGGAGTAGCGGCCATAAGATACCGAAACTGAAAACTGTCTCTAATTCGGGAACCGTTAATGCTAGAGACCTGTTCTTTTTTGCATTTTGTAGAGCATGTAAAGCCCAACACTGGAAGTGGTCTCCGTTTTTTTTGTATTTCATACGGTTTTCGTGTTATGCTGTATTAAAAAGTACATTGTGGTGGTGAAAGCAAAATATGCAGTATGGTAATGGATAATAGATTTTGAACCCCAGGAAAATAAAACATAAGGCTTGGTGAGGCAGACAACTTCTGGTCACAAATGACATTATTTCATGAAATTTGAACATCTGGAACTTCTGAGCACCTCCCATTTTAAGAATTTCAACCGAAATTTATGGCACATTATTGTAACTCCAGAATTGTAACATTTAGTCCCTTATATCTCCAAAACTGGCAGAGATAGGTCAATAGTTATTATTAAAGTTGAATAGGAAGTCATATACTGGCAATCTAAATGTGACCTTGAAATTGACCTTTGACCTACTTTTTACCATGAACTGAACTTTGCAAATTTTCGTTCCCTTTTATCTCCAAAACTGACAAAGATATGTCCATAGTTACTATTGAACTTGAATAGGAAGTCATATACTGGCAATCTTACTGTGACCTTGAAATTGACCTTTGACCTACTTTTCATCCTTATTTGAACTTTGCAAATTTTGGTTCCCTTTCATCTCCAAAACTGGCAGAGATACGCACATAGTTGCTATTGAATTTGAATAGAAAGTCAATAGCAATTTACTGTGACCTTAAGATTGACCTTTGACCTACTTTTCACCATGAGCTGAACTTTGCAAATTTTTGTTCCCTTTTATCTCCAAAACTGGCAGAGATAGGTCAATAGTTACTATTAAAGTTGAATAGGAAGTCATATACTGGCAATCTAAGTGTGACCTTGAAATTGACCTTTGACCTACTTTTTATCATGAACTGAACTCTGCTAATTTATTTCCCTTTTAACTCCAAACCTGGCAGAGATAGGTCCATAGTTACTATTGAACTTGAATAGGAAGTCATATACGGGCAATTTACTGTGACCTTAAAATTGACCTTTGACCTACTTTTTATGATGAACTGAATTTGGATTGTACCATTTTTGGTTATATATATATATTTTTTTTTTGCATATTTTGAGAATTCTTGTTGATTGCATTTTATAGAGCTTGTCAAGCACAAGACTGGTGGTGGTGTCTCTTTTTTTGGGGGGGGGTTCCACATGAATACGCTTGCTCCAGCTGGTGGTACTATATCCGGAGGCGGTATCGCCTCTCCGTTCCTCTAGTTCAACTGTGTTTTCATTGGGTTTGTTGGACCTCGATTTACTTGCTAGTGTGAATGGCCCTACAGTCACCAATCTTTAATTTTTTACCACTTTGCCTACATATCAGCACATGTTAGTTCAGGTCTACTTGAAATGGATTTTTAGAAGAATTAATTAACTGATAATCCTTTGACTTATTAAGTATCTGAATTGGTTAGCCGCGATGATAAGGTAACAAAACACTTAGCTTGCTAGTAGATTGGGACACCTGGTCTGTATTATAGACACTTGAGTCCATTATATATAATTACTTGCTGTCTTTAAATGCCACTTGTAATCCTTCAATTGCAACATTAAAACTTCCAGGGATCCTTTTTTATTTTTGGATACCTACTTGCCACCAAAATTCTTAGAATATGGCAAAAATAAAAAATGAAAGATTAATCTTCAAGTGTTTTCTGTCAGTTGAAATCATAGGTTATCATATAGCTTTGTGGTATTTATTACTCTTTTTTTAGCTCAGGGTTTTTTCACTCAGGCTGGTGCAGTCATCTGGTGTACAGTACGAAGTAATTCAATGACCATTTACACACATGATTTCTTATTAATCTGTAAAGCTATAAGTGTCCTCTCCATTCATTCTCCCACAGGTTTAACCTCAATGTGCAGTAGATATTGGAATCTAATAATACTCTCTTCATTATAAAAGATTTAAATTACAAAGCTTTGGCATTTCCATATGGCATTTATTGATTTTAGGATATTCTTTCTTTTTAAATTCTTTTATTTCATGAATATCTGACTATGTTACATTTAAGTGGATGACTTTTTTTTTCATTCACAAAATGTTTCTGAACTGCTAGAGATGCAAAGTGAAAACAACATATACTTAATACCAATACTACAAAGCCATAGCTGCTGCTACTCAGCAATTTGATCAATCACAAATTTAAGAGAGGTCAATTTGATTAAATTTATAACTACTCTTAATACTGTTACTCATATACTATCCTGGATTCCATGTAAATCTTTCAGTATGGAGCAAAAAGTCAGACAAAAAAATAAAATGGTTTGTGACCATACAGTTGAACTTTTTGGAGGCAATGCAAGCACGCTGCCTAGGTTTGGCTACCTTAGAATGGTGTTAATTTCATCTCTCCTAGCTTTGACTGGTGATATTTTCTTAAGCTTCAGGTAGAAAGCGATCTGCCACTGCACATCCTGTTGCTGTGATTTGCACATGGAGGTTAAGCAATAGGATTTGTAGAACCGTGTCTAATAAGTTTGATAGAAGCGCCTGTACAAGGCATTTGAAAAGGAAGCACGCACTTTACACAGTGAAGATAGCGTAGAAATGTTGAAATTGCAGCTAAAATAAAACTCTATCAAGTGGCAACAGTTTACATGAAGTAATACTATGTATTGTAGACTCAAAACTATACACCTTAAGAGATAGGAAATACCTTTATTACCATTTAAAGATATTTAAAAAATACCCATGTATGAGTGACAAGGGCCAAATGTTAAATGTTTACCATTTTTATCATATAATGGCAAATTTGACTAAAACTAAAGTTTAAATGAGTTCAGACTTTGAACCTGCAGTTACATTAAGTAATGCATGCAAAGTTCGGAGTAGGTAGAAGTCAGACCAATGCCAGTAATTTTGTATAAAAAAAGTTTAGACTTGTGGAGGAGGAAGGTACCTGTAATCTAACATGGCCCCTACTGTGGTACCTTGTTGCACTGTATTCCTTAACAATTAGGAGCCTGATCTGTTGCCTCCAGGTGATGTCCGGACATAGTAGATCATTGGAAAGTAGGTTTCTCTATAACAAGAGGAACATTTACACTGAGACATCAGGAACAAACGTTTAGGTTCCAAAGGGGCACTTACACATTGGTGTTGGTTATATAAGCTCTTCCAGGATGAACAGTGAAGGCATCTCATTGCCCACAGTTTCTTTAAATCAAATATATGCATTGTTGATTAAAATACAGGATTGGAGCTTTTCTCAGTGGCTTTTTTTTAAATTTTGTTTCAAGCCTGGTCCAAACTGCTCTGTGGAATTGTGGCTTCACTGCATGTAACATTAAAGTCAAGTTAGTAACATTTTAGTAGAAGCAGCAAGAGCGTGGGTTGTAAAAATTTAGATCGCCTAAAGACCTGCTTGTTACTGCGACTTTTGCTCCTCCCATGAACTATTGTCCTTTTAATAAACATTGGTTTGTTTGGACAAGAAGGTGCATTCCAGGTGCAAATAATTTGATTTTGATATAAGAAACACGTAGCAAATCAGAACTGTACAACTAGTGCCAAAAGGGCATGCTAACCACCAGAATTTCCCAGGTTTCAATGTTTTAATGTTTGAACAATTTGACATGTAGATAATTGTAACTATCCTCTACTTTGGTTATCTTGAAAATACATTCTTTTTTTATATCCAGTATTCTGCAGCTTTAAATAAAGAATTTCTAAGATATGTATTCCTTTGATGCATTAGGGAAAAAAAAAGATCTCTATATAAAAACTGAAGACAATTACTTAAATGGAATAATATAGGGAAAATTTTGACCTTAGATCTTTTGAAAACCAATTGTGAATTTAAAAGAATTTGATGAACTGTTTTATCTACTGTATTCAAGAAGGTACATTGAAAGAAATTACATGGTTTTGAAAGCAGTCAAGCTATTATATCTTCTTAGTCATAGTATTATCCCTTCTTTGTCAAGGTATAAATAATCTTACTTAGTCTAGGTATTATTCCTACTTAGTCATGGCTCTATCCCTTATTAGTGAAGGAATAAATAACCTTAATCAAAGTATTATATCCCACGTTGGCACCTGTCCCTGGAGCAATGTTTCTGTCAAGGAATCTTCTGACCATAACAAGATGCATGTTTTATCACCCAACTGGAGCAACAAACAATGCTAATCAACTTTAAAAAGCACCTTTAATTTTGTTAGTCGTTTTGGCAGAGTTTGGCAAAACGTTAATTCACCTCAGCAAATTTTAGCCCTTGAGGGTAAGATGTTTCCAGTGTTCTGTAGAACTAAGGCAGTGGAGATCACAGGTGTCACTGCAAGAGATGGGAAAGAAATTAGAGATCAGGAAGATAGGATGTCATAAAGTGATTAAACAAAGCTCTGGCAAGATTGCCAAGCTCGGCTTAAGTCAAATTGATCCCTTGGGTGTTCCTGGAGTCGGTAATACTGTTGTTTTTAAGGTGGTCGCAAGAGGCAGGGGATATTATATGTAATAGCTTTTTCTGAGAAATAGCTACATGATAAGAAAATGGTTCTTCTTATTGCTTAAGATTATTGTATCATTCTGTAATGGCATTCTATTTATTGGACAACAAATTCTCCTTACCACTTGATGACTTTTTGATAGATTATACAGAAATTGTGCTATACACAAGAAATTGTGTTTTATGTTTTTACTTTGTTTGGTATTGTATAAAATACTCTTTTTTGCATGACTAGAATTTCAAGTAATAATTATGCTGTTCAATTTTTGTTCTTATAAAATGAAACTAGTTCTTTATTTAGGTAACATTTCAGATTTATTAAAAAGGTGTTCCCACCTTTTATCAAATTTTAGAACTTTTAGAATGTTATAAAATTTGGCTAAGGGGTCAAAAGGTCCACTTTTTCAGAAAATGATCCCCACTTCTAAAATTCTGGAAATACAAGGGAAAGTGTATAACATTTTTTAAAATAATTTCTTGAAATATTATACACATTTTTGATAATTTAGACTTGTAATATGCCAAATACTGCAATCCCAGGGCTGATTTTCTTCCCTAAGGCCATCATGCAGCATAGGGCAATCTATGGAAAGTTTTGGCTTTGAGATCTTGCAAATGAATGTCCGCTATGCATGGTAGATTTGTATGACCTAACCAAGAAGATGGAGCTATAAGTGTAAATTCCAAAAGTAACACATCTTGAATTAAGAAAACCGTATCTAATTCAATTCTCAATGTTGCAGCTGCTCAAGCAAGTGAGTACAAGTTGGTCACAATGCACATGTGTGAGCTTTCTTCAGAAAAGTTTTTTTTTTTTTTTTTTTTTTTTTTTTTTTTTTTTTTTGACTTGGTTATCTCATGAGAACAGAAGCTCACTGAAGTGCTTCTGCATGCAAAATCTTCATGTTTGCTGAACTTTTGGCATCAGAGGGTCTAACATTTTATAGAAAGTAAAAATTGTAATTGAATGCTATACTGTCATTGGCCTCATTCAGAATTTGGGACTAACTAGTCAGAGGGTAAAATATGGACGACTCACTTGAATACTTCCCCACAGGATATCTATTCAGTGTCTTTTAGCTGATTAGAAGGCAAGCTTTGTAGTGGGTCGCCATATTTGACCCTCGGAACTAGTTAGTTACCTATTCTGAATGGGGTCATTCAGTTTATATTCAGGTCTTGAATTTTTTTTCCAAGATGTTTTCTGGCAAATAAGGCTAAAAAGATATTATGTAAGGCATTAATTTGCATTATTTAGAGAAAGGGTAAATTTTTACCTCTAGGAGAAAATACTTAATTGGTTTATCTGTTAAAATAGTGAAACTCATTCAAGAGTCCTGTTGGAACAACAAGAAAGTACTAACAAGGAAGAAAAGCTGCCCTCTGCAAGAACTAGGTATTAAGTTTATCACAGGGCCAAGAAGAGATTTTTGAGACTCTTTTTGTTCTTGTTTCCACTGCCAAAAGGAAGTAATTTTTCTGGCATGAAGAGAAAACTTGTTTGCCTTTTAGTCTGGTAGGAGGGGTGATTCAAGTGCTGCATTTCATACAGCTAGGAGTCGAAAGATGAAAATGGCTGATCACTCTAGATTTATGACAATACTTAGTCTTTAGGTCGCTTCCTGGAGACAGAGATACTTATCTCCACTTCACAGTATCACTTTTAATTTTACTTTTATACTTTATACAGATAGATAAAAGTTGTTTTATGAGGAAATACTATTGCAAGCCTATTGCTGATGTGTCGCCTGTACTTTTAATGGGTCTTTAATGGTGGTCTCTTTCATTATCCAATTTCCATGTAAATTGATTTTTGATTTATGTTTTGTTCATAGTTTTAAATCTGTACCGGACATTTTTTTTTTTTTTTTTTTTTTTTTTTTTTTAGGTTTTTATATCTCTCATAGGTTAAAGTAAAATTATACTCTTATGAAAAGTTTTCACTTGCTGGCAGATGCATTTTATAACTCATTTCAGTCTATTGCTCTTTGTGCGTTTGTAGAATTAAAGGTTTCCGATGACATTTCCCTTTACTATGGCCCTTCATTTCTTTCAGCTGAACCAAACATTTATCAAAAGCCAAATTGTTCTGTGATTGCACGACAAAGAACAAGCTATACAATTTGCCAAGGTGTCTTTTATTCAGATGCAAAGTGCCCAAAATAAACCATTTTTGGAACAGCATTCACAATTACTATCAGCCCCAAAATACTGTCTAGAGAGGTTTGATGTGGTTGCCTCAAGTTTACAGCAAATGACTGCTTTGCATGCAATAAAACATTCCACGTGGGAGTCCCCAGCAGACCTTCGGCACTATCATCTCTGGCTTTGGAGAGGCAAAGTGAGTTTGATGAGAAAATGGCCTGGTTTCTTAGAGTATATGCCTCTCACGAGAGTTAGTGGCCTTTTTAAATGCAAAATGATTTGATTTTTTTTGTAAAATGTGGTTAGAAACTTCCCATGTTTGTTAATGTGACCCTTTTTTGTCTGTGTTTACTACTGGGTATCTCAATGTGGGGGTTTAAGTTAGATATTTCCAAAAATAGAAACAAAACCCACATTTTGCATGATGTTTTCTTTCTTTTCACCTTCCCACTCTCAGTTTTTATTTCTTTTCCAGTAACATCACATGTTATAAATGGTTACCCCCAGGAATTGCCTATTTAGAAATGTACTTTTAACATGGCTTATATATATTTCATAGTTCTCAAAATACATAGTTATACTTTTAATAAAGCTTATAAATTAAGTATTTGGCATATTTTTTACATTTCATGCCTTCCAAAATATCCTCCTCTCATTTCATAGTTTTATGTTATAGTAGTCATGTGAACAAAAACTGTTTCAATATACGAATGGTGACAGGTTTCAAGCCTCGTTCTAAGAGCTATTGAAACTGACTTACAGAGAGAACCTTATTTGCCTCTGCCATCAAAGAAGGTTGTTTTCTTGGTGTTGATTCATTTGTTAGTGGACAATATAAGCTTACTCAAAAAGCTCCTCCCACAAAATTTACAAGATTGACAATTATTGGAGAGAAAAGAAGTGGCTACAATTTCAATTGAATCTATGTTTCCTGGCACTGGCAGTTTCCTTACCAGAGGTCTGTGTTCCTGGGATGCTCTCTACTAATCATTTGAACAAAACTATTTGCCAAATCTTAATTATTTCATTTCACAGCTTAATTTTACTGCCCTCGATCAAGGGGTTATTGGAACTCCTGGATCACCCAGATGTCTTTTTTTATATTTATGTAAACCTCTCAAGCAAAGGTCAGCATATACATGTATGCAGTACTCCAGCATGTAGACCCATTACATGTAGTAGTAACATTATCTTGCTTCTATCAATGTACAATTAACACCTAGGATATCAGATATATTGACAGGTGTAGGGAAAGGAGAACACAAGCTCTACTCTGGTGTGAGACAAATGAGTCCACTTGTCTTGAGCCTGCTTTGAAGTAATTGAATAATCACTAAGAAAATATGGCTAAGAACTCTTCTAAAGGGTATTTTATGACCTCAAGTTGTGGTCAATGTTCTGCTTGACCTTCTTGCCTATTCAGGTCACTTAGACTTTTTAATGAGGAAGGGGACTAATAATAGATAGCTTATGTATAGGATAATTAACTTGGAATTTTTTTTTTTTTTTTTTTTTTTTTTTTTTTTTTTTGAGGAAAAAATCAATTTATTTATTTTATTTTGGTATGTAGATTGTTATTCTGCATCATTATCCAAATTGCTCTACACTTTCTTACCCTTTTGAGTTGATGCCAAATATTTGCATGGATAATTTAAGTGTACTCATTTCATATCATACAGTAATATTAATATTTAAGAAAATGTGGCCTCCCTCAGCCCTAAATGATTGTCATTAAAGACTGGTGTTCAATGAATAATTTGTTTCAAGTATCAGTTATACAGGCAAAGCCGTCTAGAGATGTTTTGTGTGGGTGTTGGTGGTGCACTCAAAGTACCTTGAGTGCAGCAACTTTGTGGTCTGCCATTTGTTTCTCAGCACTTGCCATTTGTAAGCACTTCTCAATTCCTATTGAACCAGAAGACATAGCCACTATTTCCCTGCCCAGACAGCGGGTATTCACAGCTAGGGGTGCCAGGCCTTGGTACAGGGTGTGAACTAGCAGAGCATTGCACTCTTTGAGTCAAGAATTACTTGGAGTTAGACCTAGAGGCCCAGGAAGAAAATGTTTTTATCTTTTGGTGTAGTTTTTGTTTCTGTTTCTGTTGGCTTTTTTCCCCCTTTTTCTTAGGTTTTTAATCGGGTACAACAACAAGGTGTAGCAACTTCTAATTGTACCTGATTACCCCTTGAAATGAATGACAAGAACCTGAAGAAAGTAAAAAGAAGTAAAAACTTTCCCATATTACAACTTAGTGTAGTGAAAGTGGTCATGAATTCAATTCTTTTTCAATTAAAAAAAAAACTCATTTGATGTGGGGTCATTTATGTGTAGTTCTTAACAATGGATTTTATGAATTGTGAATGTTGATGATTTCGTCTCACACCATGTCATCACTTGAACTTTCATATTATTGATCAACCTATCCTACCAAATAATTGTTTTTGAAACCTGTCATGATGTAACTATTGTTCAAAGGCAGTGAAGGTCTTGTATGCCTTCTTAGAACAATACTGTTGAAAAAAAAAAAACCATTAATAAAATTGGTAGTATTCGTAAGGTCTCCTGAAAGGTAATGTTTTATGGCATTAAATTGCACAGTGGCCTTGTCAACATTTTGTGAAGTTTTTATAAACCCTTTAATGAATTTTTGAAACAGTTGAATGATCAAAAGATTCTGTGAAGAAAATATTTTTGTTATTTTGCCTTTCAGAAGACTTCTCTGAATACCTTGAATGCAGCAGAAAAAAGATTGCTGTGGCATATTCAAGGAACTTCAAACAAATTTGATAAAGCAGTGTTAGTTAAGTTGCATTAGATCACATCTAAGTGTTTCTTTACTGTGTTTGTAATCATTAAAAAGATTGATATTAATCCATAGTTGAATGAGCCTGCCAATATAGTGCTTCTCCCTCAGAAAAAAAGGAAATTAGAAGCAACGGTGCATGAAAGTCAATGACCCAAAAATGGTTAGAATTCTTACAACTCCTGTAAAATATGTTGTCTTTTTATATAATCATGTACATGTTATACTTCATGTAAGTTTGGTATTTTAGTTTACAATCCTTAGTTTTGGTTTATTACAACTGCCATCATATCATTTATACAATGTGGAGAACTTCCTGTCAGGTATTTTAGTTTTTTTTTTCTCTTTGTCCAATGAGGTTATCAGAATTGTTTCATCATGCTGAAAGAGCCATTATGGTAATAAATCTTTCTTCTGTTGCATTAATCACACATTTTGGCACATATATTGCATTAGATATGTACTTTTATGTCTGCTTTATAACCTCAACAATAGAACATAACCATTAATAGAAATGAAGAATCACAGAATAAACGGTCTTCTTTGGCTTACTTTTTATATAAAGGTGATGTCATAAGAAGAAGATATTGAGCTTAATAAGTCGAGAAAAGATCATATTATAAGCTTTATAGCAAATGTACTTTTATGAAGGATATTGCTTTATCTTGTTTCCATTTTCAGTTCCTTCTAATCTAAGTAATGGTATAATCATATAATAAGTTGATGACATGTCCAGTTTTTGTTAATGTCACTGGAACAAGGCTTGTTATTTGACGTGTCTGAAAAACCATTCGTTTCAAAATCTCCTCATCATCAAAACAAGATTAGTGATAATAAACAGTATTATCAAGAGCTTTCTTGTAACAGAGGACAGACATGACAGTTACATTTTTAAATGTTTTACAGTTTCTGAGGATAAGGATTTAAGCCTGATTTGAATGATATTCTGTTGTTTCTGCAGTTTTGACTTTGGTCAGAATTATTCTGTTCGATTTTGGAACAATAAGATATTACATATTATTAGTAGAATGCCATCTGCAATGATAGGGAGATAGTTGTGGCACCAGAAGCCCATTTCCTTCAACTTCTTGTGAGGATCTGTCTCTTTTAGCACATTTCACTTAAACCTCCTTAGAGTAAATGATGGCAACAGTGTAATGTCACATGTTCTTTAAGAATTCTTTTTTCTGTAACATATATATATATTACATATCCTTTCAAGAAAATTAATAAAATTTTACCACATTAAATGCAAAATTTAAAGAAAAATAAATTTAAGGATTCGGTATAGTTAATTACCCTTCACCATAACATCATTTACTTCCAACTAAAAAGCAAGATAACCTCTTCTGTGTTTTCTGAAGGTGTCAAGTTGTTTATTTGCTGAAGTCTAAAACTGCACTAGTTTTGGTTGGTTAAATTTTGAATTTTTTTCTGCAAACTTGAATTTGGGACTGCCACGAATTCCCCGATTCCAAGATACAGACAATTAAGGCATAGACTCCTGCCTCATTGCATTTGTTTCTGAAAACACCTTGAGGGAAGCAGCGTTGCATGCATGATGCACAGAGTTGGGTTTCCAGTTTATTACTCCCTACAGATGGATTTTTTTTTCATCACAAGAACCCTTAAGAATAAACTGTGTCCTGCTTGTGCTTAAAGGGGTCTTTGAGGTCACTTTTTTGAGAGGTTTACAAGATTATCAAGGCTTGTTTCATACTTGGGTGGTAAAAGAGGCTGTGAAAGAGAGACAAAATGAGAAGTCCTTTCCCTCCCTAATGTAATAGTGGTTCCACACAATTAATAAATGCCAAATAAATCTGATAACTGAAACAAAAAACATCAAAATTCCTTCTTTTTTTTTCATTTTTTATATATGTATAAATTTACTCCAAGAGAAGTTTGAATACATTTTTTTATTGCACACATGAATCAAATATGGGCACAAGAAGTATAATAGCCTTTGATCCTCCCAACAAAATGTCTATTGTTAGTCTACATCAATGAACATGTTTAAGAAACACTAATTCTGATTTGTTTCTCAGCAACCAATACGTGACCCATGATTTTTGTGAAAACTGTCTGTGTACATGTATTTGATGACTGTGCAGCCTATTTCTTGTACTGTAGGCAGTTTTATTGTTTCTTGATTAATCGGTTCCTTTCATAAGAATTCTGTTTCTTTGATCTTGTTTGTAGAAGGTATGTGTTGAAAGGTTGGTCAATGAGAAACCATAATGGGATTTGACCAAGTTTGACCCAAGTAGGTGTAAGAACCTACCTGTTTTGGTATGAGTAACGGACTGGTTTTGCCACTGACCTTTACATGTTTGATGATGTTAGACAAGCGTAATGTGCTGATAGATTTTTTAAATTAAATCATGGGCACTTTCTTCTTCTTTTTTTTTTAAACCATACTGTTCCAAAGAAGATGTAATTTATGATATAGCCTTTAGGGCAGTGGGTCTTTGAAGATGGCCCAGAAAATTTGGAAAAAGATGTGAATTTTTCAGAGGTCAGTTGTACTCTAAACTGTATCTCTCAATTAAGCTAGTTTTGTTAGCGTTAAGCATTAATCATGTAAAGTGTTCTGGCACTGATGGGTCGGAGGTGTTAAATGTTCAAATGTACATATTCATCTTTTTTAACCCAGAGAGAAAAGAGTGTGACCAAAGGAACTATTCTGAAATCTTACCAAAATAGAATCTGCCACAGCTTTCAATATAGCTGGTTTGAATGTTGAAGAGTGGCTATGAATAGAAGTATAAAGGTCTCTAGTAATTAACGTGTCTGCCAGGATGAGGGAATTCAAAACAAACTTATACATGTATTTCTGCAAATGATTTTTTTAATGGTTCATGCATTTTTGACCTTGGGGGAATTGTAATAAAACCATTATAATCTTGATCCTTGATGAGCAATATTGGTTTGTTTTTATTTTTTTGCCTCCTTTAAGGAATTTGAATTTTACGCATTGATATATCTTTTTAAAAGGACCACCCAGAGAATGTTGTGTACTCCAGCTTAGTTGCTATGTTATCTTGATCTTTCTGGACAGTTTTTGGCAATGTTGTCCAAAGTTCCAGTGTTTCATGCTGTTAGGCAGATGGTTGGAAAGGCTACTTCCACCAAGTTATCATGCAAGAGAGACTTGTCACAAACCATGCTCTAAGCCATATTTTATTCTACAGACTCTCATTTGAGGAAACATTCAACTCCCTTGGAAGCAGTGAAAATAGTTCTGACATTTATTTTTCATGAGTTTTGTTACTTTTTGCCAAAAAAAAAAGTGTAGGGTTACTGCAGCTCTTTTACACAACCAAAAGTGGTTTTCTTAGGCAGCATTCAGAACAGCAGACTAACTAATCTACGGATCAAATATGACAGCTCACTCAAAAGCTTTCTGTCTTATCTCCCAATAGACACTGAATACCTTTCCCACATGGATTAGGCAACAAGCATTCAAGTGGGTTGGCCCTTTTTGATCCACGGACTAGTTAGTCCGCTGTTGTGAATGTGGCCTTAGCTTTATGCATTGCAGTTTGGCTTTATTTACTTATGTGTAATATGAAAGTGCTTGGAGATAAAAGGTGTCATCAAAGAACTCTAGTTGTGGTCAACTATGACAATTTTTGTGATAAAATTTTGTTCAGGAATGAAGTTACACCCCATACCAATTGCTATCTTACCTAAAAATAGAGAGGTGTTAAATTTCCAGTAAAAGCTTTGAGTTCCCTATGCTTATATACATTGCAATGAGAAATATAAATGCTGATATTTTATATTTTTGAGGGGATTTGTTTTGTTTTAAATCAGCACAAAGATAGACACATTATTGAATAACTAGATTCAAGAAAACCCTTATTATCGGTATCTGGAGGATAATAAAGGCTTACAATACCCTGCGTAGATTAAGGTATCTAATAATGCTAAGCACTTTTATAAAGGACCCCTGATTTTTTTCTTTACATTTTTTTAATTGATTTTTCTAAAACTTTTGACCTGAAATTGACTTCAACCACAGACCAATAGCTGTGATTGCTTCTTTTCACAAAAAGTCACAGAACTATTAGCAGAGGATTTAGTGCACATAAGCAAGGGAATCTGTATGTCATTTGAGTCCAAAAACCTTACATATACCCTTGAACCAATCCTTGCATCCAAGCTTGATAAAGTGAACTCTGTGTGACATCCATCAAAACAAAAGATTTGTCATAAACATCAGAGTCTAATAAGGACTTACAGACAGTGTTCCTATGTGGTTTATGCCCGGACTGTGACATGGCACACCTCTGTAGAGAGGGTTAAGTGTTTGTGGTGATCTTGCAGCCTGTTCTGTAAAAGGCCTGCTGGTTTCTTGGGGTGAGAGTCAAATAATTTATCTGAGGTCAACAGCTTTAATGTTGCCTTTTTGGTGAACTTAAAATATTTCAAATTGCATGCTCAGGTATTTATTATTATTTTTTATACTGTTAATATCTAAAAATATTGTTTTGTTTATAAGATTTACCAAAAAAAATGTGTAATAGCTTGCCATTGTATTATCAATTTTTGTACGTCCCTTGAAGCCAAACAAATGATGTCATAGTGGTATAAACAAGTTACTCCCTGGAAACCCATAGCTTTTCCCATAAACTGTGCCATAGGCCTGTGTACTTGTTTGTATACACGTTTGTTTGTGTATGCTAATTTTTCTTTGCACTTTTCACCTTTTGTGAGTTCTCTCCTCTAAAGAAAATAAGCTTGTTAAGTATTCCTTAGGTTTTTGTTTACCATTTGCTATCATTTTTCGTGTGGTAAACTGTTTTTTCCTCTTCATTTACACTTTACTACATCCATGCATTTGCCATGCAGATCGAAGATTGCTTTTATTTAGTTATCACAAGAACTGGTTGGGGTTGGGTTTTGGAGGTCAACAAGAGATGGAGTGCAACAGAAGCTTTTGGGCATCATCTAAACGTATTGCCTCTAGGCAACTTAAAAGTACATTTGTAAGTAAAGAGAAGCAGCAACTTAAAAAGTACATGAACGCGTACGTCAGTAACAGATAAGGGGAGATTATAGTGATTCTACAGGAGAAAAGATGAAAATTGTAGCTAACACATGCAACCCCATGAAATTACTATGATTGAGTTAGTGTATATTATGAGAAGGTTTAATGAGACTTGATGTGTTTTGATTACCAAAATGTTGGCAGAATACTTTCAAGTTAAGGGATAGCCAACTGCGATGTTCTTTGTTGATTTTGGCTCTTGAGGGAAAAAGTTTGTTATGGTTATATCACAGTAGTTGTGATGTTCCTGCTCTGTGCTTTTTTATTATTTGGTTTTGGTTATGTGAGATAAAGTTGAATTTACTGTAGCCATAGTATCATGGCTAAAAAAAGGTAAATTGTTTAGTTGTATCCTTTATTTCTATTGACACATGCATAACACCATTTGAACCTCCCAATAAAATGTCCACTGTCAGTCAGCATCAGTAAAAAAAGATAAAGTTCTGATTTGTTTCTCCCTAACAAGTATATGATACACGTTTTTATTTGATTTTACTTTATTTTATTTTTATTTATTTATTTATTTATTTATTTATTTATTTATTTATTTTATTTGTTTATTTATTTTTTTGCTACGTGTGTGAGTCAGTACATTTGCTGTGTGTGGTATATGAACAAGATGCACCCTGTTGAGATGAACAGTGCATTTGTTGAGATTGCACCTCCACTTAATTGTAGCAGGTGGGCAATGTGGGCACAATCTGCTGAAGGCTTTTCACTGCACTAAATGTGCTCACTGTACTAAATCTGCCCTTAATAGAGTGGAAAGGCCTAATTCTAGCTTGAAGAAAAGTAAATAGATAAATACGTGAATTTATGATTGAATTAATAGATAGATTAACCTAACGAAATATAGGTGTAAGTGTAGGTGTGAAAAACGAAATATCTAGACATGGTGCATCTTGCAAAACATGAGTTCACCATGCATGGATCTTTTGTTCTGGACAACCAGTTATACAACTCAGTTATACAATTTATTTGTTTGATCCACCACTCCTCAGCTAGGTCCATGAAGTATGAGATATCCACCCTTGTTTAGCATTCATGTACATGTGCCTGTAATCACAAGTAGAGATACCAACGTCCAAGTTTTGCCTTGTCTTGGGAATGTGTACCACAGTAGTCTTCTAGGGAACTATTCAAAGGCTTTATATTCCTCTACCATATATAATTTCCAAAGGAGCAATGTTAATGGTTAAAGTGTTGTGCGTAGGTGAAAAAAAAATCAGATTTTATCTGAAAGTGTACTTTAAAGAAAGTGCACACCAAGTTTCATGTACTGTTAGCCAAACAGATAAATCAGAGTCCACAAAGGGCAAACTTGTTTTAAAACACTTTTCATCTGTGGTTTTAAAAATCCCTCATCTAAGAAGAAAATCAAAGTAGTCCTTTGAGATCTACAATATAAAGGTACAACCCAATGAAGTTTTAGCTCAAACAGATCTACCTTTTGGGGTACATCACAAACAGACATGTGACCAGGCAGGACAGACAGCAGACTTAGGTACGTACTTTTATCCAGTGCCTGTTCGTCATTAATTGCTGCCATCAGGCAATGTTTTTATCATTCTTGTCCCGGTAGGGTAACGGCAAAAATGTCACAAGGACGGGCTGTCACTTCCAATTTTATGGGCCATGTAATTATTAACTATTGCTCTTATTTGTGATTGATTCCTGTCAACCATAAGTAACAAGAAAGAAAAAAATGACATTTTGACAGACATTGGTGACTCAGTTTTTGGTGCACACCTGTTCTCTTTATAATGTCTTTGTTTAAATTTAGCTTAAGATTTTTAAGGGGACTAAAATATTATTTCTAGACACAATTTTCTTATACTTGCATACCATCTTTCTATCAAGTTCCACACTCAGATACAATGCATTGATATGTTTTTATGAAAACCAACTTTTTTCTTCACTTGACTTAATCTCTTAATCTGACAAATAGAATCACGGGGATCATTTAAATAGGAACTGAACACATGCATTTTGAAGATTTTTTTGTTTATGACTTTTGTGCATGTATTAAAAAGAAATTAACAGTACTTAAGCCAAATCTTTAATTTTTTTACTTTTTACTTTTAATTACTGTTTCAGTAGGTATAAATATCTTAATCAGCTTGTTTATAAACTATTTATAAATTTTATATGTTGTAAAGTCTACTGAACATTTTATGGATTTTAGACTCAAAATAAATACATTACTATTATTATTATCATTGTTAAGAGTTACAAAGCTTTCCTTGTCTAATTTTTAGTTATGTACAGTGGTCTTTAGAAATTATCAAAGGACATAATATTCCTTCAGGATAAAAGTATTGGATATCAGCAAAAACATGGAAAATTTTTTAAGTCTTAAAAGACAATTTACCCTATGTATGGTCCCTTTAAATTAAAAATGAAAATACTTACCTGAAATCTATTTGCTGTACATGTATATATTGGACTTTTCCAACCTCCAGCTTGATGGAGCAAGTCCACCTTTTCAACTATAATATGTAGATTGCTATTTTAAACCTTCTTTTGAATTTTAATTTTCTTACTCCTCAGTTCATCTCTTGAGTGGATGTACTACATGCTTCTGTATATCAGATCACTGTTGTGAAAGACAACTAACATTATGACTGTCATAGTAGATCTATTGCCTCACTGAAACCTGCACACCCAACTTAAATAGAAGACTTTCAGCTAAAGTGAAACCTCAGATGATGGTAATTTTCACAATCTGCTGCTTTAAAACAAATGGGTAATGAAAACAGTCTGATGACCTTGCAGCCAATTAAGATCAGTGGCATTTGCTGTTAGCCTTAATACGGAAGCTGATTGAAATGATGTAATGATTTTTTGCACCATTGCTTGTGATAGTTGGTGATTTGGTTTTGTTATATGATATATGTTTGTTTTAGCATTATTAGTCATGAAATTCAAGCAAATTGGATTGTCTTTCATATTTCCAAAAAATAGAACTTTATTGGGATGAGAGAAAAAGAGGATATCAGTAATTCAGAAAGCACTTTGTGTAAAAACAAATTAGGGCTTGAATAGATTAAACATTGGCATAGGTGAAGTGTTTGAAATTTTGTGAGAAATTTCAGTAAATTAGGGGTCTGGGTAGCTTTAAGCAGGGGCAATTAGTTTCAAAGAACACTCCCATTTTTGGACAAGCTTTTTACTTGGTCAAGATGTAAAATTGAGCTAATACAAGAACAACAACAGGTTCAAAAGTTGAAAACTTTTACATTTGAAATTAGCCAAATGTGTTTCATTGTTTAATTTGTGGAATCAAAGGACTCGTTTTAAAAGGGGAATAAACTTAATTGTTAAGTTAGGTGGTGATAGTTCTGAAAAAGCTACAAAAGCCTCATTCTCTCATGTGATTCCTCATCCAATATCCTCTAATGCCCATTGGCATTAAAACAGGGAATAGAAAAAAACATTTATCTGTCACGTTTTGCAACACTTTGTATAAACATTTTCTGCAATTGTAAAAATAAAAGTTCAGCAACGATGATTAGCTTTAATCTGACATTTGGAAAGGCAAAATTAGCTTATAAATAAAGTTCATGCCCTTAGTGGCAAATGTCCATTTGGGATCTTATCTCATGCTGCCCAATTGAAGATGTTTTTGTTAGAGATATTTGTGTATGTAATAAATTTAGGTGTAACCTTTAACGGAGTTGATTGCTTTAAGTATTACTTGGCAGATGTCTGTGATTTGGAGCATACAAGTAGTACATCAGGATGAACTAATAAATAAACATCATATGTTTGTTATGTCTAACTTAAATGGTTTTAGTGGGAAGTTTTTATTGACAAAATAATGGAAGTTCTGGAATCAGTCTTTTTAGTTATTTCAATATGATTTAATGTGTCACATTTAAAATTAAAGATTAGATATGTAGTAAAAAATATTGAATAAGATAAATGTGCAAGGAAATTATTTCATAGCAAAAAAAAAAAAAACAAAAAAAAAACATCACAATGAACATCTTCCCTGGTAGCTAGACAAATTCAAATTTTAATCTGGAAATGTGTTTGGGTGGAAATTTCGCTGGGGACTTTGGACTTAGTGCATCCATAGGAGGGAGTACAGGTAGTTAGCCAATTCTGAGAAACTTTTTCCATACTGAACAAATATGTTTCTGAATAACTTCTTCATCATGCATTTGTGGATGGCTGCTAGTGGTAAACTTACTGTAATAAGTGAACTGTTTTTATCACTACCAATGAAGGAGGTTGTTTTCATTGATGTTGGTCTGCCTGTTTGTTTACTAGGTGGATAAGACATCTCAAGAAGTTCTCTACAAATTTTGATGAAAATTGCAGGATAAAACCACCATTTAAGTTGAACTTCGGCAGAGGTCTGTCCTCACTAGAAGCATTCTGTTTATTTAAAAACACCTGTAAAACTTTTGGGCTTGTGTGACACTTGGTGTGAAGTCGGTTAAATTTATTTCCAACGTATGTTCAGGTTATCAAATAATGATAATAACTAGCAAACAAACATGGGGGGATGTGTTCAGATTCACGTTGCAGCTTGTTTTGATTATACCTTGTTAGAACTAATAGCTCAGCAAGGAAGTAGCATTTTTCTCGACTTACTTTGAATAAATTTATGTATCACAGCATTAAGTACTAGCATGCTGTGAGGTATTTGAGGTACTAGTTAAGAGATACATTTTGTGTCAAACCTTTGGCTTTCTGATTATACAGAATTTAGTGCAGTTCAACCCTGGCAGCATTCATAAGCTACAGGTGTATACAGATTCAGCTTATGGTACCTTATGAATAGCTATAACAAATTACAATTTTGGGAAAGGAAAGTGTACAATATTTTATTTGATAGCCAATTTGTCACCCTTTGGTATACTTATTCTGATTTCCCTGGTATAGACAGATTGAAATACTGAGTGACTGGGAATAAAGCACCACTCAAAACTTTTTCTGATATTTAAACATGACTGTCCTGGTTTACTGGACAGTTTCCATGCTCAACACCACTGCTGAACTTCATTACATAGATTATCAGCACTGGAAGGTGTATATTATGAACATGTTACAATGTTAGACAACACATCCTGTGTGAGCACTGGTTTTAACCCCTGTGCCAAGTTGAGCCGCCACCGGAGATGTAGCTTTGAACAGTAAAGATTAGGTTAAGATCTGGGTGGCCATTCAGGTTCACTAGATATTGGTTATAATGCTTTCTTGTACAATGGGCATTGACTTAATTTTATCTTGATAATGGTAGAGGATGATAATACCTCAGAATTATGAATTAAGTCAAGAAAATGGGTTTTTCCTAGAGTGATACAAGGGGATTCAAGGAAAATTGCATAAGAGACGGTTTCATTAAGAGTAAAATCAACAGCCCAATCCCACCATGATAAGAATTAATTTCATGGATTTTTATTTGTATTGGGTGTATGATATTGGATGGAGACATTGCCTGTTTCTGTCTATGCTTTGTTAAAGGCGTCGGCAACATCCAGACAACTTCATTCCATCCAGAAGACAAGATGGCTAGGACATATTGCACCCATTTTGTGGATTTAACACTTAATTGAACCATGCAATAATTGTGTTTGCAAAAGTGAACAGCATTTTTGATTCAATCTCAGGCATGCAATTATTGTCTACTTCTCTTCCTACTATGGTTACAGTGCCATATGCTCAGTTCATCAGTTTTATGAATGATCGCATGATGGATGTATGATGATGGCCAATGATAATTGCCTACTTGGTAAATTATCGGCCATACTTATTGTGTGTCAATTTTGGTTTCCAACTGGTTCTCTATTGTCAATGTCATGGTAGTCTTCACATGTTTAGGTCCATAATTTGTTCAAGTCTAATTATCATGTACCTTGGATAGAATCCAAACTGTAGCATTTCTTTTTGGTCTCACCTCTCTGCCTGTCCCTTGGCATAACAACATTTACAGTTGCTCTGGATCTTTGAATGCAAAATACTCCCAAGCTGTATTTTGGAAACAACAACATGAGCATGTTTGGGAAATTCACGAAGCAAATTTTTATAAAAATTTCTATGAAAATGCACAAAAATCAGTTATACAGAATATTTAAAATGTAGCCATAGGGCTTGCGCTACTTACTCTAAGTCTTGAAATTCATAGCAGATCTTGCATGGCCATGCAGCTGAGTTTGATCTTGTTTCCTCGCCTTGCTTTCTCTATCTCAGATTTTTATTGAAAGCAGATTACTTGATAGAACATCATTTGACTACTGGTTATTTATTCCATGCCTGGAAAATGTAGAGTACCTGAAAAAGATTGGGCATGTCATAACTTATCTCTACCCAGGTAGCAGATAAAAGTATGCAATGCAAAAATTATGCCATAAAGATCTCATGGTATCAGCCTCCACACATTACGTGCCAAGCTTTACCATGCACACCATCCAGTTTACCTGGCCGAAATTTTATTCGGCCATTTTCTGGTTGGTTTGCGCTTACTGGTTAGTATACACAATATATTGTTGATGTTTTGATTCTGAATATTCAGTTGCTGTGGGATATTTTATGTTATTAATAAAAAGAAACAAATTTTGGAGTTAAACTAGGATTTCAACCTGCCTGATATTGTAGAACTACCTATTACAGCATAAGCATTAGTAACTAATGCAGTCAGTACGGAGTTGTGTGGTTTGGAGAAGCTGTGTGTGTGGTGTATGGGGGCTGTTAGCTTGACAGTGGGTAGTTTGACATTGTTTTCTGGTTATATCGTGGGCTGTTGTTTCTTGTTGATGTTTCCCAATTATCTGCGTCATAAGTGTTTTGGAAGCCTGTAGTCAGTAAATTATAATGGGATGTTCTTTTTCTGATAAAAGTAGACCTTTTTACTGCAAAAGCTAGGTGTGGTAATTGAATCTGTGTTTAATTTTAGGTCCTGTTTTTTTTTTTTAGTTATTATTTACGTTCCCTATTCAGATTATTTTATGTAAATTGTTGTCATATTAGTAAGCTGAATCCTAAAAGTGGTAAAAAAGCACAATATATAGTTATTGTATGTTTGTTTATTCCTTGGAACATACAAATTTATTACCACTCTCTCCCATCATAAGTATATCCCAGCATGATAAGTGATTTATGGATTGAAAAGGACTTTAAGGGCATAAATGGGTATACACATGATGCTTTCAATGCCAATCAATATGTTAACCCTTCACTTAACCTGTAAATATCCTTTGAACACCTGTATTTATGGATGTATTATCCCAACCTATAGATGTCTGCAACATTTATCATAATGCCAACCAGTCTAAATTGTCTATGAAATATACATGTATATTTAACCATCAGTGTGGCAATTTGCAATCTGTTTATGTATTTTTGATAAGAGTACAGTGGAATAAACATAATGTCATCAAGATACAGAAAAGATATCTTATAATTTTGATGAATTCCAACATGAATTACTTCTGCCAGAAAAAAAATATTGAAAATAATTTTTTTACCGAGTGTACATGTTATTACTTTCCTCACAATTAGAAGATGATCTTTGCACAAAGTGTTGAGTCAGTGACCAGGAAAGCAAGAATATGCTGGTGATTCTTCAGAAATAAATATTAGAAGAAAATATGGATGTTAAAATGTCAAGCATTTAGTGTGCTGATAGCATAGTTTCCTCAAGGGTATTTTATCAAGATGCCAGCTTATTGCCTCTTTCACATTTTCAGTACAGAGAATATCACAGTCGTGTGGAAATGAATTGTGCTTTTTAGCCATGGCTGTTTTTCTTATCAGCAGAAAGTACTGTACTCTAGTCCTTTCCTGCACTGATTGAAAGGGAATCATCTTAATTACCCTAGTGATGCTGCAACTTTGCCATCATTGACTAAAACACAAGCAGCCATGAAGGTTGGGATCAAGGGGCAATATTCTGCAATCATAGCTAATAGGGAATCAATAAGATAACCTCCAAGCTGTGCTCGCGATAAATACCATATCCCAAATAGAAATCACAGCGCAGTGGTGCTGCATCTAACCAGATCAACCCTATCAGCTCAAGGATGATGGTCGTAATGTCAGCTCATTCTGGTAAGCAGTCGTATGATTATACACGCTGCGCTGACGGATGCCTCTATCGATCAACAGAGAAGGTGAAATGAGGGTTTTTCAGGATTCATTTCTCATAAGAATTCCTAGAGGGAGTTCAGAGAAATTAAGAGAGATCAGAGTGTCAACTGGAATTGATAATGGGTCGTGATTGCTAGGTTTTTGGTTGGTTAAAGAGCCAGACCAGGCTATCTGACATATGCTTAAGCTTGTTTGTGGAATTTTGGATTTAGATTGAAAGTATGCTTATCTGTACATCAGTTGAGCAATAATTTTGTTCTTTGTATCATTTCATTGTTATAAGTCTATCAGCTCATTGTTTCCTTTGGTCTCAGCCAATTTACTTAACTTTATAAATCCTATCTGCTTACGCAGGCCAAAGGATAAATACATTGCTAACTTACAGAAAAAGGGGAGGAGGTATTGGCACAAATAAACTTAATGAAACAAAGTTGACTTACTGCTGTATGTCAATTTCACCTTATTCATTCAATACACCACTTCTTAACACCCATTCCACATTACTTTCAAATTTTGTTTTTCTTTTATAAAATGTGCTGTTTACATTAGCAATTTTTGCCAGCTCTTGCCATGATAAGCTTCTGGGCATATTATTTTTGAAAAGTTTAGATAGAGCAAGTTTAGGGCATTTTATTGTTATCAAATACAAAATAGTCCTTACCTTACAAAAAGTGCCTTTAGATATAGTAAGAGAGACAGAATATGCTGTTTCAGAAAAACTGGCAGTTTAACATTATTTTTTATCTGGTGGATATGGCACAGATCTAAAGATTCATTATGATGTTCATTAAATGCATATTATGCATGTTATACCTTAATATAGCAAAAAATGAATTTCCTGGAAATTCCAGCAATTTTTCTTTTATCAACTTAATAAAAGCCACTGAGAAAATTGATCTATTTAATTGTTTTTTGGTTAAAAATTCCTGAGTGAAATTCACAGTGCAGATTCTTCAAAGACTGAAAACTTCAAACTCAAATATTGGTTTATAGATTGTAATTTTCTCCATTTTCGGATAGGGTGTATACCTTGATGATACAGGGGAAATTGCTGAAATTTCCTGGAAAAATAATTTTTGGATATATGATATCTGATGCTCCTTGTATACCTTTAATTTCTTATCAGACATCTATGGTCTAGGTCAAAAGGTTTGTTTTGATATCTCTTAATGGGGCTGATAGGGCACACATTTTGATGGTTGATGCTTATCTTTTCATTGGAAAATGAAGTAGTTAAAGAGATTTCTGTGAATTGTTTGGCAGAATCACTTTCCAGTGAACTCTGCATCACACTGCATGTACTCAGCTTTTGGACATAGTATTTGATGGATGCTTATATGGATATAGACATATGTGAAATGAATATATAAGAATATATATAAAAACATATAAAAACAGTATATGCCAAATATAATTTTGTTTATTGTAGTATCAGTGTATGAACAACTGTAAGCTGTAACAAAAAAAAGTACTTCAGTGATCCCATTATCTGCCAGTTAATTGTTTCTTAGAAAAAAGATAAAATTAAACAAGGTATTTCACCTTAATGTCTTTGTAATTGCAAAAGCGTGCAACATCAAGTTGTCTTCAACTTCAAGATAAACTTTACCAGGTAAAGGAGTTTTGTTTTGATTGTTTCCTAAGAAAATGATTAGTGATGACAGTATTTTAAGCAATCTTTTCTAAATATACTTTGATGCATCGGCATTAACATGGCTAAATGTTAGGCCAGCTGAAAGGGCACCGCAGGATGATTGTCTTTCAGTGGAAAGCATGACATTATATGTGTTCCCTGGTCTCTGTGATAAACTTTTTTCAGTTTACTTAATTTTGTAGATAATTGATAATGATTCCACCAGTATAACTGGTTTTGATATGCAGTCACTTATGTTGAGCTGTGTATGATTATAGCTTCATGTACTTCTAGCCATATTTGATTTTGAAGTCAATGGGTGTAATTCTTCATATTTTTATTTATTTATTTATTTATTTATTTATTTATTTATTTATTTATTTATTTATTTATTTATATCATGAACAAACCTTCCTGAACCCATTTGTCTCCAAAAAGTGGTTTTTCATCCTTAAAATCAATGTATTTACAGTTTCATGAGGGTTAACAAATGTTAATTTATATATTCATTAGAGACTAGATACTCAGTAGTATGAACTTTTTTAGAATTTGATTTTACTTGAAGACTGCTGAAAGGGCCAATGACAATAAAATAGGATTTTGGTACATTTTTTTCCTTAAATAGGTACTATTTTAATATTTTTCTATCTGTTGCACAAATGTGAATTGAATATTAGTCTTAGTACATTTGGACGTCATCTAGAAACCTAGCAAATAGCAATCATATGCTGAATGTGGTACTGGCAATTCTACTTTAATGATGAACTTAGAGGACAGTTCAACTCTCTTTGGGACACGTGTCTTAAAGTATTTTTCAGTATCAGCAATGACTTTGTTATCCTTGATCTGAGGCTCTTTATCAAGGTGATTGGGCATGAGCTGCCCACTCCTGTCCACAACACTAAACCTAATACTCCCTATGCACTCAATCAGGAAGGAAGTTTTCCAGATGTTTTCCTTAATGTAGGATTATAAGGAATTGATTGGCTTGCTCACACCTTTTGTTCTGTGTTATTAGAATGTGTGTGGCATGTGTGTGCATGTGTATATGTATTTAAAAATGCACCGATGTCTTTTTTTTTTTAATTCAGGAAACCTTGGAATTGTCATTTTCATAAGAGGTCATCATTAGTTAGACAGTATTTCATTGTGGCAACTGAGGCATATGATCATACCATTAACCTCCAAGAGGGACTTAAAAACTAATTTACTTCTGTGTGAATAAAAGCTCATAACCACCATAGAGACAAAAAAAGCCTAAGGTCTTGTATGTCATGAAGGGTTTTTCAACACAGAAAAATCCAAACTTCTATTGATTTTGAAACAAATGGACCGTTAGGTGTCAACCTGTATATTGATTGTACTCTGCAGCAAAAAAGACATACTGGAGATGTAGTTTACAGTGATTGCTGTATTGAGAACAATGATTAATGGTCCAGTTGCCCTTTATTTCTACTATCATTTGTGTCTCTGAAGGATAGTAGAGGAGAGTGCCCTTGTTCTAAAGTGCTCATGTGCTTCAAACAGTGGATATGCCTGCTATGTGTGGACATACACACATTTATGTGCATGGATATGCACAATGTTGCATGCATGCACATGTATACACTGTCTGAATTGAACTGGTTAAATAACCCATCTCATGATATCAGATTTATTTCATTGCCATGAGTTTCAGCATCTATCAGAAAATCTGAACAGGCATGTTGTTGCCAGTGATCAGTGACAGAAAGTGTATACTATAGAAAGGGCAGTCATCATCAGGTTGTATTCTGAAACCCGGGGCCTATTTAATTCATTGAATGACATTTCTTGATTTGATTGAAAAAATTGTTGTCACACAAGCAGCAGTATATTGCATCTGGAGACTGGCAGAGATATTCCCCAAGTTGACTGACTAGACAAAAAGGGTTTTAGATACACGGTGGGAGTTCCACAAAGAGATCATCACGTTACGCTTTCACTTCTATTGTACAGTCCCCTGATACTCTTACTGTTTATTTTGTTTCTTGAATAGCAAAAGTTAAAACATAAGGTTTATGTAACTGATATGATTAAAGCATTCAAACAGAGTAAGATATTGTTTGCTATTAGTGGTTGCTTGAAGTTGCAGTAATGCTTCACAGTAAATTTGTCAGAATAATAATTATAACCCATAACAACTATGGCATATTGACCACTCTCGCTCTCTCTCTTTATATTGTGCATGTACCAAAAACATAATAAAACCTTCATGAAATCTTAGTCCAAAGAGAGCCTGTAGACTAGTTTGTTTTTCAATTAACCTAGGATATAAGACCCTGATCTGCTTCAAATTTTCATGTTCTTATTTGCTGATCACATCCTAATGCATTGGAGCAAGCCCCCTCCTCCCCCTCTCTCTTTCTCTCTCTTTCTCCTGGCAGAATTCCTAGTTCCAAGAAGTTGTAGTTGCTAGTTCATACCCATGGGTTTCACCTAAATATCCATATGATTCCAACAATAATTATGATAAAAGTGGACACTATAAGTGATATACTGAAATAGATACAAGGTTTGACAGCTTATTGCTAATTTGTATGAGTTAGGATAAAGTAGGATTTGGGAGAAATACGGTTATTCATCTTTTAATATAGTAATACAGAATAGAATATGAAATGGTTATATAACAACTGCATAGCAAAATCTGGAGTTGAAAATAAAATATAAATGCTAATTTTACATATGGCGTACAGCTTAGTGATTTTACTTTATTTGTCCTGGGGCTTCAAAGGTAAGGAGTCTGAATTATTCCTATACATACATGTAGGCAACAAACTACAAATAAGTACAACCACATCTTACATTAAAAAGACATTCAAATCCAATATCAAACCTTGCTCAACATTCTATGCATATATAACTTCTTTTTATTCATAAAAAATCCATTTGTATTTGTAGACATATTATCTTTGCCAAATGGTTTTATGCATATCAAACAAGGCATTTTCTACATAAAACATGATCATTTTACCATAGAAACCTTTTCCTGAAATGGTAATTATTACATCAGATACATTTGCAAGGTTGATAAGGGGCTGCTTTTGCTTTTAAGTAAAACACAAAAAAAATGACACAAGAGAAAACATACTGTTTCAGAATTATTGACTTTTTTAATAATTAAAAGTGTGTTACTCCCTGAACATTGAGTGGAATAACTGTTTCAGCAGTTTTTCTTTGGAATACCAGAACCATATATAAGACAGAAATTTGATACCAGTAAGTTTCAGTTGACTGGTATTGATGATTTCCTTGTCAAATTTAAATTGTGTGCTTTTAGATCTACTGTGGACTGGTTCTAATGCTATATTTTAACTCTATTATGTGACACAATATATTTTATGAATACATGTCTCAATTATAGTTTATTGTAACTGTTATTCCCTTCTTGCCTTGTCTCCATGTTGGGTTTATTTAAAAAAAAACAATTATCAATTATAAGATTTGTACTTTTAGAACCATCCAAAATGATGGAATATTATTAGTTCATGTGTACCTGTTCAGCAGAGGATGTTCTTTAACAACAGCAAGATAAAACTTGCCATGTTGGCTCAGAACTCTTGTCTAGCTAATGATGAGTAATCTTCAACTTGCTTTTAAAACTGCCTTTTCTTCAAATCTACTGATTCAGTATTTTGAGAGATTATTGAAGTGCAATTAATCTTAACAAGTATGTTGAAAATCTCTATGAAATTTGCGTAGGATATGTTAGTACAAGGAAGCACATTTCATTTATGATGCTAATCACTTCTTCATTGATATCAGCACTTACATTAAATTGTCAAAGTATAGCCAAGTCTTATTTTATCTCACCATTATTGATTATGAAAGCTTTAATTCATGAATATTTGCAAAAAAAAAATCTGCTTCACTTACTGCTGCTACCTGTGTTACAGACACTGAGAAATTTTCTCTGATCTAAAATAATGTAGTACATTTGCCATAAATATTTTCTATAATTGGAGCTTGAGAATTTTGAAGAGGCAAAAAGGCTTGCTTACCTTTGAAACTCCAGCTCCCCACTAGCTTATTGCTTCTACACAAATTGGAATAAGTTGGGGTTTTTTCAACCTCAGAGTCCAACAACTATTTTGACAACAAGGCATTGATTAAAAAACTCTCATAGAAATAAGTGAACATTTCCTTTTATCAATCAAAAAAGTGTGCATATTCCTCATTTCAAGACGTGCATCTGTTCTCAAGAAGCTGTGTTTGATAAATGTCAGATTCTCCTCTGGGATCGCAAACCTGAGCTCAGTGCTGTAGAATTCTGTTCATCATAAAAAGAATAAAGACAGCGATAGACTACTGGTACTTACTTGTTCTGCCTCTTCAGGTGTACTGGTAGACAACCTTTTCATTACCACATCAATACCTCAACCATTCCTACGGCTGTTTCCCAATAAAGTGAAAATAACTAACTGAATTCTTACCACAATATATGTTTGTTCTTACCACAATATATGTTTGTTCATGACCTTTGTATTTTCATTTAGAATTCAATTCAGTGGTCGTTTCCCTAACACAATTACCATATCTCTCACGTGGGCTACTAATAAGCGGTATCATTTCAGCCAATAACCACGCTGCTAGTGAGAGTAACTTCTAGTATGTGGATTAAGGGTAGAAAACATCATTCTGTTGACAAACTGGTGGTAGGATGGCTTACATCAGTACTAGAAAAATACCCAAGAGGGTTTTGTTTTCTAATTAGTAAGTTACGGAGACATTGATGACCAAGCGGCAGTGATTGGATATTAGAATGCAGGCAGCCCTGCTGCCAGATAGTTCACTGTCTTATTCCTTGGGGCTTCTTCTACTTACTCAGCTCTGTTTCAATTGAATCCATGGAATTCAAAAGATTGCTATTACATTTGCCTTTATCTCCCTCTGTTGATCAATTTTTTTGCTCCCTTTTTGACCATAATTGGGCAGTTGGGGTCATTTAATGTCACAATGAGGCCTTTGGTGTATGGATAATGACCTATTGTTGACCAAAGTAGTAGGTATACTTAGAGGAATTTTGATCATGCATGAGATTGAAATTCTTCATTCTCATAATTGCAAAACAAATCAGCCATAGTAATAATGGCTTCCATCATCTTTTTGCTTGAAGGGATGATGTGCAAATGATGAATATCGCAAGTGCAAAACTGATGGAAGTATTCAGAATATGAAGAAACGGCTTGTCCGCCTTATTTAACTGCTGCATGAAAAAGGATAATGGGCAATATGTATTTTGGTGTCTGTTGAATATAAGAGATGTGGAGGTACCTGCTGGTGAATGGCCAACTTAATACCCACAAGTGACTGTACTAATACCCACTGTGACTGATCTAATACCCACCAGTGACTGGCTAGCCTAATACCCATCAGTATCTGGATAAACACTTCTCAGTACCTTGGGATAGCACCCGCTGGTGCCTGACAAAGTACCAAAAAGAATTAGATTGAATACCTTCAGTGTATGTTGCATTTTTGTCTGGAAAACACTTGGAACATTTTGCAAAACACCTACTTCACCTGGCATTGCTGTTTGACATCATTCATAATTGTTGGCTAATTTGGAGGCTGTTGCAAATGATGGCACATCCATTAAAAATGATAAAACAACTCAGTATATTCATGCTTAGTATATTCATGCTTTACCATTTTACACTTATTTTAAAATATCTAGCTGCCAATTGACATTTAAAAGGGATGCCTGCATGTGTTTTTGAAATACTTAATATATATATATTTTATTCTTTAAAAGAGCGATCTGATAATAAAACACCTCTTGTATCTCTTTGTAAATCTATATCATATTTCAACTATTGACTGAAGTTTTTATTTATTTATTCATTTATTTATTTATAAATTGGGTATCCACGGCACCTTAGGAATATTCATGCCTATTTCAGGAAAAACAGTTACTACTGGTATAAAATTTTGTAGACTAAAAACATACCACATTTAATAGTACTCTTACCATTCATTCAGATCACTATTTTGATTGCCTTGTCGATAAGTTAAATTGAAATCATAAAGTTTTATTTGGGTTTGGCATAGAGTAAAGCAGTCTTAATTGGCCAAGCATCAATCAACCCATTTATTGTGTTTGCCATTAATGTCTTTAATGAAATCTTATAACCACTCTGGGTGAAGGAGTTATGAAACGTATTATATGAAATTCTTACCAGAAAAGGTTGACTTTCTGTATCTTTCATTTTGAATTCTCGGCTCCATGCAGTGATGACTTTGATGACTCCAATAATCAGGTCAGAAGAACCACTTTTGCTGTGGCTTCTGGCATTCCTGTATCATATGAAAATGAGAAGAAACAAAGGTGTAGAATACAATCTTAATGACTTTCAGTATAGAAGTTGATCCTTTCAAGCAGTTTCCTATTGAAATATATCATATCCAGTTCAGTAATGCCCTTGTTGACATGTAGGCAACACTGCTCTTTATTAATTTTTTATTATATCTTGCTATAGGGTGCTAATTAAATGGTCAGCCATATGGTATAGTTGTACAACCAGGTTGTAATGTAAAATATTGCCATGTAACTTAACGTACACATGTACCTGATGAAAAAACAGAGGTACCTGTTATCCACCAGTACCTGTTTTAACCTACTGGTGTGTTTTTAAAAAATGCTTCAGTGTTTTGGTCGGGTTCTACTAAGAGTCATGTGCAATTTCTTCCGGTATCTGCCATCTTGATTGATGGAGTGGTCAATTGCACATATCATTAGGAGCATTAGGAGCAATCAGGCCTCAACCCTGCCAGCCAGAAAGCCAGGCACAAAAATGGCATCAAAGACTTCTAAGAATGATGACTTTTACTTTGATTTAAGCAAATTGCAGCTGAAAGTACTGAGAGAAAATGAGTTACTTTCCCCCTTATTTTTTCAGACTTTGCGTGGGTTGTGTTTTCAATCGTTCTTAATGGTGTTTTATTGACTTAATGTCAATGACCATTGCATGGACATATGGAGAAATGGTGTAAACATCCATTTTCTGACATGATGGAAACACCAAATCAACATGATGGATATGCAACAGTCAATAGATGTACTAGTATTGTGTTAGGATTATTCACAGTTTCAGTATTATTAAATGGAAGATGATTTTTTTTCTCCAAACTGCAGTATTATGGCACGGTAACTGGCATTTTCTGTGTTTGTACATTACCAAATTACAATACCAATACAGCAATGGTTTTTGCTGAGTAAATATTTGCTAAAAAAAATGATGGAGAGTCAGTTGTACCAGTGTTTTTGGCATGTTTTATAATGAGTATCTCCAAGTAACAGAGGAACATATTGACCAAGTAAACCAGCCTTAATGTCAGAATGATGAAATAAGATCATGGAAAAAATCAGGTGCCCTTTTGACTTGTTTTAAATGGGAGATAGACAGGTTGCATGAAACTTATATCAAAATGCAAACTATGACACATAACTACCAGAACAGTGAAAGCAATGACAGTAAAT
Organism: Lingula anatina; assembly: GCF_051362555.1. NCBI lineage: Eukaryota > Metazoa > Brachiopoda > Lingulata > Lingulida > Lingulidae > Lingula > Lingula anatina. Next base: position 42,634,733 of record NC_141767.1, read on the forward strand.
TTTTATGGTACATCTACTGTAATAAACCATTACTTTTAATTATCAATATATATTACAAACATTAAAAATTATAAATTCAATGCTTTTTTCTGGAACAACAAAAAGAAGGGGGCAGATTTTTATTATTCTTTTATATTATTTTATTTTTTTAATTTTTTAAGCTTCAATGAAATTTTTGTGCCAAGGAGATTCTCCAGAGGATGCAGTTAATTAGGCAAAGCAGGTGTAAATGAGCTGCTGCAGTGGATATTTGGGAATTTTTTGTCATTTCTATTTTGAATGTGTTATTTGATACAAAAATAAAAATTCTTAGCAAATATAGAATGAGTAAAGCCATACTTCATTGGTAGTTTGTAAGATAAGTATATCCACATAACCTGAGGATAATTCTCAATTCAGTTTGCCTGCATTATTTGTTGTGAATTTTGATCATATTTAGATAATTCAACTTGATACCAATTTTAGTTGTATAGTAAAAAATAAAAAAATGCTTCTCACTCTTAGAGGAAAATACAATGAAACCTATTCAGCTAAGGTTTATTCTGACAGAAGGCAATAATTATGAAGAAGAAGAAGAATGTCATGTAGTGTTTTTCATGGTTACAGTATACACATGGCTGCTTTTTCTTTTTGATTTGCAAGGACAGGCTGTGATTAACTATTGCATTCATTTATATTAAGATAAAAGCACACACTCTAATTCTAATGAACAAAACAAGGCAGATAACTGTCTGGTGTGCTTTGATGATTTAATTAGATTAAGAATATGATGGTGATTGTGACGTGTTTCTAATTGGGATGATACGTTTTCATCAAAATTGACAGCATAAATATAATTATTGTTCATTGATGTAATAACTTAGCAATCCAGTTTTCAAAACAGATTTATAGCTGTTTAATTGTTCATAACAGTGGTTAGGTAAGTAGATTTACATTTCACATAAGAAGTAACATAAATATGTTTTATGGACCAGTTTTCTTTGCATAATAAATTATTTATCTAAAATGATCTAAGTATTTTGTTCCTAAGTAAAGAACAGTACCTGATACATGAATTATATGTATATATACCAGAAAGCACTAGCTCTGCATTGCTACAGTATTTACATACCCACAATTGATGAGAAGAAAAGGTCATATGCAAACTTATGTTTAAGAAAAAAGTTTTATGTCGCTATTGAGTTCATCAGATATTTTTTTTGTCTTGTTATTCAGAAGAACCTAAGGTTTAAAACCTCTATCTCTCTCTCTCTCTCTCTCTCTCTCTCTCTTTGTAGAAAACAGAATTATAATTTGTGCACATTAGTACTCTAAATGAGGTTTGAAATTTTGTTATATTTTTCTTTACTTTGACCATCACTAGCTTATCTTTTCCATCTAGCTAATAGAATTGGTAAAATAGGACCATATTTGGAAGAGTAATTCCTTTTGTGAACACCACAAATTTGATCTAAAACATGTTGTTGAAATATATGTTTAAAGACAAGTTGTTTGACTGGGCACTTTCTTGGACATATTGCTATTGATTATCAATTATTAGTTGTTTGAAAAGAAAACCTCCAGGGTGCCTACTGCTCTGATGTACTAAATCACAAAAAGACAAACATCCTATAGTGTAATAAGCTCTGGGTGGTACAAGTAAATGAAGAAAAAAGCTAAAACAAGTTCAGTCATAAACCTTCCTGCAGTTAGAAACAACTCTTCCTTTCACCACTCTCACCCTCGCTCTCTCTCTCTCTCTCTCTCTCTCTCTCTCTCTCTCTCTCTCTCTCATTCTGCCCAAACAGCAGTTGCTTTCAGCTTTTCCTGCCAGAGGTAGATAAAAATGATGAGATTAACAACTCCTTGGAGGAAACATCAACTATCTAAATTCAATTGTTTTTTAGATTTCCCATTAAGATCCAAAACCATTATGATACTTTTGAGGTGGCCGGAATCTCTCTCTCTGTAGAGCCCGTTGGTCTGGGTCAATCTGGAGAGTAAGCTGTCAAACCAGGGGGTCAGGTGGAGGTTACGGCACCATCATTTCAAATAGATTTCTCATTAAATTCCAGTTTTTCTGTTCTGTTACTTCATGCTAATAGCTTTAGGGCCAAGGTCATGTGATAAGAGCGCACTTGGGGTCCCACAAGTCGAACAACATTCAGATTACACTCTGTATTGCTGCAGAGCTTGAGGGATGATGACTAAAAGTACTGGAGAGTTTAGTTTCTGGTGCTTGTATACGTAGGTGTGTATTACTCTGTGGGGCCATTCAGAATAGGGGACTAACTAGTCCGAGGATCAAATATGGCCGACCCAAGGGGTATCTATTCAGTCCCTATTAGCGGATTAGACAGCAAGCTTTGTAGTAGGTCACCATATTTGACCCTCGGACTAGTAAGTCCCTGATTCTGAATGGGTCCTATGTCCAAAAAAAACTTTGAACCTCTGAAAGGCAGTTTGGATATGTTCAAGAGATAATGTGGCATTTATGGTGAATCTTTGTGCATTTTGTTCCTGTTGGGTCCAAAAGAATCACATGAGCTTACATACAGTTACATGAGGTAATTACATTACAAAACATGCCAAATTGAGAGAATGAGGTTGGTGCAAGAGCACCATCACCATGAATAAATTGAGGTCCTGCTGTATTATAAGTGATAGCTTGACTGAAGAACTGTTAAGCTATTGGGTTAACTGCATGCCCATAATCTGAATCTTAATTTTGTATTCTCCTTGGTGACCATGTCTCATCTATCAAGGGTCTCTCTCTAACCGAGATATAATGCTTTACTTGGGCCTAATTTTCAACTGAGGATTATTGGGGTGAAGAATACTTCTAGTTAAGTAAGAAAGAAAGAAGTTCAGTAAAACAAATGATACAGTAATTACCTAAAATTTTCAAATGCCTCACTTTCAGATATCTTACATGGTCAAGGTCCATCATTTTATGAGTTGAAGATGCTCACAAAAATGTACTTTGTGATACTAAAAAATCTAGCTTATGTTTTGAAACTTTTGAATCAACATTTTAAAGTATACTGCTTACTAACAAACCATTTTTTGAGGAGGAGAGGGCATATTATATAATCCTTGTTGAATTTTTTTGTGTGATTACCATAGAGCTAGCAGTAAGGAATGGAACCTCACAAGCAGGAACATTTTGTATTCTCGTCACCTTTTAGATAAATGCAAGTCTAAAATATGTGTCTTAGCAACTGTTTTCCTCTATTTGTAATATGCATGAAGAAACAGTGAAAATCAAATGAAAATGAAATTAAAATGGCAAATTTGTGTTAACAATTCTTCCCAAACAAGATCAGGCCTTATAAAGGGATTAGGCATTTGCAAACCCCAACCTCAGATTTGTGAGCCCGAATGCCCAAATTAACGAAAGGACTCAAGGACAAATTAAGAACTTGAACATAAAAATACTAGCCACAACCACAATGCTTGGAACCATGTGTGAGGCCTGAAGATTGAGAATAGGCAAATTTACTCTTTAATATGTACTGAGGGGGTATACGTAGGAATTAGAAACAATATATGGGTGTCTGTTTTTCTAAATATGCTATTTTACAAAAAATAATAATCATATTTGACTTGTTTTGATGCAGAAAATGGAAATAGATTGTTTCTATACTTATTTCTCTCTACTTCCTGTTTACTTTTTCTATAAATAAACTGCTGATTGAAAAATATATCAATTCTCAGCTGCCACTGCCATAAATGTAATGAGTGGGTTGATATTGCCATGAGAGCCAGCTATAATTGTGCCAAGGAACATTTGAGTTTGTTACAGACTGCAGATTGGTTTCAAGGATAAGCAAGTTGAAAATTTGGACATTTTTATTGATATATTTGAAACATATTGAATAGAAAAATAGTCCACCTGGAGGTATTAGTACCTGACATGTACCTTAGGACTGTGATCAAGTTATATCAAATGTGATGGAAAAAAAAAGAAATTATGAAACTTAAAGTTAAACTATTTTAAGATCTAAAAAATGTCAAAAGTAGCTTAAAAGCAATGTCTGCAATAATATTTTTTATCCTCATTCTTCAGTTATTACCCAAACCCTTCAGCCATATTAATGCCTGTTGACATAGTCTATGTTTTGTAATCATCCATATTCAAAGTTTTATTTGTATAGAACCCCCTCACGTTTGTACATTTGAAGTACTTGCATCATTTTGTAATTTTGTTATCTACAGGAGGATGATAAATCCAGTGGCACATTAGTGTTAATACCAAGCTGAACACTTCCAAATGACTACATATATCTTCCTTGTGGTGAAAAGTAGCATGCTATTATGTGTAATGAGACTTTGGTTGATTCTGATGCTAAACTTGGTTCCAAAAGCTGTTCATTAACCATCTCCACGCTGTGCTAGTGAAAGTGCAATATTTCATCCAAGTTATCTTGTTGACAGAAGGCCTGTAGTTTAAAGGGGGGTTCTGAAAAAGTGGACCCTTTACCATAAAACATCTGTACAGGTATTGTTTGAGATAATGGCAATGAACCAGGTCAAATTTTGATTCATAACTTGCTTTTTCCCAGGCCAAAATGGTACCTTCAAATACCTCTCCCCCTCTCCCATAGCCCTGGACAGGGACATATCTTCCCAGGCCTGGGCAATGGTACCAATATAGAATATTCTGCCAAACTTGCATTCACATATTGAAATGACCCCAGAATCAATTACAAGGGTCAGTATACATCAAAAAACAGAGATAAATCTCAATAGATCAATATTTCTCTTATTTCTCCTATATATATACGTCTATCTACCTTAAAACCAGTACGTGTGTCCAAATGCCACTGCCAATGATTTCAGACTTGAGGATCAAAGGACATCTTGGTAGCATGCATGTTCTATGCACTTCCAGTTGTGAAAGAGGATCTGATCATGCATCTATCACTTCTTGATAATATCCAATATCTGAAGTTTAGGGGATAAAAGTCCAAATGACTTATTTTATGGAAGTCCATCAACCACTATTATTGCACCTATCAATATGTTTCTTAAGTTTGATGATTTAATTGAACTAGTGCCACTTAATCCATTTTGTTCCCTTGAGAATGGTCCTGCACTAAGCTGCTACAAGTGCCCAGGCAACAAGTACTGTTCGCAGTTGGCAGCATACAAACTAGCCAGACCAATTAATTATCCTATCCCCTATTGACCCATACAGGTCTTCAGTCAGAACACTGGTTAGATATGCTGGCAAGCAAATTTATTCTCTTGAGCTAATTTCTTCAAGTGGTGTGATCATTTCATTGCAATTGCCTGGACTCCTACCATTGGTTGGTTTAATTTGTCGAGTCTGTGCGACCATCTCCATAAAATTTTGTATTAACGTGATCTGATTTATGTGGTTTATAAAAGAGGTTTGGCCAACACCATGTTATTTTGCTGATTGGACACTTCCATACAAAATTTTGTCAGGATCAACCTTGGTATTTCTTTGAAGATTTTTTTTTAGTGAAAGCTAGCAGTAGTTTTACCAAGTTGGTTGTATACTACTGACTGATTACAATATTTATCCTAAAAATCTTTTATCAATGCATTTTTTTGTTTATTCACAGTTGTTCTTTTAACTTCAGGACCCCTTGCTGTACAGAACGGAAACCCCAAACATCCCAGTTGTTCATCCTGATGGGAATTTCCAAATCCTCACAGAATCTCCTGCTCCCAGACAAGATTTGACAGTCCCTTTCATTCTGATCATAGTACTGCCATGTGTGATTGGCATCCTGCTGTGCCTGGTGCTGAGTTATATCATGTTTGGAAGAAGACAGGGAGTGCAAGTATCCACCAGCCAACCCCACCCCCTCCCCTCAGCTTGCACCTCAATTAAAAACATAGAAACAAAGCAAAGAAACATAATATGGAGGTTTTGCAAATGTTGAAAAATTAAGCAATGGTATTGCAAACTATGTTATCGCTTAATGCCCAGCCCCGCTTTTGCATTGTTTTATACCTTTTAGATCAAATATCAAATATGAATTTTGTTCATGTGAATTTAACACACCTTTGGAACTTATTTTACTGTTTTGGGGTAATGAAGATATTTTTTGTTTTTTCAATTGCCTTCATGAAGCTCATTTTTTCACCAATGTCAACACTTACCATCCATCTTCAGAAATGACACATTTATGACTTCTAATGATTTCGTGCTGTATTATGTGTGTGAAAATGCTCTACAAAGTAGGTTTTTTGTACTTTTGTTGTTTGCGAAACCTCCCCAGCTGTTATCAGAAGGGTGATAATTCCTCTATTTCTCAGCATGAAAGATGTCATCAACATTACATGAAAGAGTGATCATAGGTCATATTCCATTAAAAGCTTTTGCAAATTTTAGTTAATAGTATCAGTTTTAATCCTGTCACCTTGACAATTAGTTTCCATGGACAACAATGAGAGCAGTTGGTATAACCATGATTTAGGTACATGCTTAGATTCCTTACATGTATTTGCTTACAGTACTATGGGCTAGCCAAAAACATGGAATCCAAAGATAATACAAACATTTTTAATGGATGTTAAATACGTAGGCCACAAAATTTGAGAGAACAGTTTTCATATTGTGTGACCAGACCGCCCTTGCATGAACACGTTCAACTTCCTCACACCTACAATTGAACACGATATTAAGAAATCGGATTAATCATGCACAAAGGTAATGGTTAACTTTGACATTCCGAGCCGTCCATGCAGACGGCAGACATTTCCTGGAAACTACTAATTAGTATACATTCACACCACCAGTCCACTTTGATGTCAGTGTTGGCTAATTTATAAAGAGCGTCATCATCTTCTCATCTTGTTAAGACCGACAGGGTATAACACACAAATAACACGATTTCATTTATTTTCAGCAGGAAGAGAAATGCAGGGACAACAGAGTAAGTGATCTCTGCAGGATATTAGTTGTCATCACAGAGGCAGACTAGTGCCTATATTTACATTCGAAATGACAAGTGGGGCATAAAACTGTGGATGTTGAGGAATTCAGCTGCCACGATTTATCTGATGGGGACATTTATAGATATAAATATTGAGGCTATTTTTTCAAATAATAACTTCAGGAATGATGAATTGTTTCAGTGTAGAGGAATACCTTGTATGCCATATTAGGTCTATTTAGACATGACTAATTCCATAGAACCAAGTTTTTTTAATAATTCTTAAACCTACCAGCAAATGGCCAAACAATTTGCTGTTGGTTTAATGGTCAGAGACTGCCCTTTTCACAACAGTTAAGAGTTGAAAGGACAGAGGGGAGTTGGGCAAAGACATTCTGAATTTTTTTTCTTAAGCATTGGACCATGATACATGGTTCAAACTTTGACTTAATCTTATCTTGTATCAGTCCACACACCAGGAGGTATCAAGGGAGTAGAGTGTACATATAGCAGTTATTAACCAGATTATCCCCACATATTCTTTGTGATATACACTCTGATCGACTGTCTGATGATTATTTAAATGTAAAATTTAACAAAAAGTTATTTCTGAACAACCACCAAGTAAAAGCCAGATATCTCAATCATAATCTTCTGCAGCAATTTCAGTGATTATTGTCTTCATTTCTAGTCATCAACTTCAGCAGTTTGTGTCCATTAAGAAGGCCACCAGCAACCTGCGCCAGATGTCACACAAGAGGCAGGAGTCCATGCCGGGCACTCCGGTGTCTTCGTCACATTTCCGTCCACAGGGACAGTCCACTCCTGTGGGTAACACGCCTGGATATACTCCGCCATCACTCAGGTAAACTGCAAAAACTTCGCACCACTTGTTTTTCTTTTCTGGTGGAGGTGCGAGTGTTTTGAATGAATGAATTATTTTTAAGACTTGAGATCACATTAAATGCGCAGACCTCTTCAACGGAAAAGGGCAATGAAAGTCCTTTTGAAAAATGTTATGATTTTCAAACTCATGACAGTTGAAATTGTAAATTCAACTTTCCCTTTGAAATAGCTGTCTATCCTGTAAATTTCATCAAAGTTTGTGAAGAACTATTTGAGATCTCCACAGACAATCCAACCAAATCCAATGAAAATATGACCTCCTTTATTAGCAGAGGTAAAAAAAGAACTTTTTCATGATTTATTTTAAATGTTTATATACTCACCTGTATGATTTTTCACTATAGTAGCTGTATAGATTATTTACTTATGTGCATAACATAACCATAACAACATCTGCAATTGACTGGTTTTCATTTGATTGATTTTTCCTTTGAATAAATTGCTGTATAGAGACAGTTTTGTAATGCACAAGATAATGTCGGCATTTTGTTTTGGTTCACGGCATTCAGTGAGGTTATGATTAAGATTAATGTTTATTTCATATGTAAATACCCGGCCAAGATTATACAGACTAGCAACAGTCCGGAAAGGCGAGATCATCTTATGATGATTTATTTTTAAAGCTCTTATGATTTATTTAACAACAGCATTGTGGCATCATCATTAAGCACTTTGTCATGCATTTGAAGTCAGACACCAATATGATTTATCAATATACACTTATCCTATTTGGTAATCCATTAGTATCTTTCAGCCACAACATTCTGTTGTAAATTCTGAGGAAGATAAAATAATAATAATAAATTGTCAATGCAGTTATAATTAACTGTAAAATGTGGTTTACGGGTTCTTGCAGGTCAGGACACGAAGGCTCTACTGTGGCGCCCCCGCCTTACAGATTACCTCCTGTCTACCCTCCCCATGATGCTTCACTCAGGTAAGACATGTAATACGTCATACTCTATGATATTTCTCCTTTGCTGATGTAAGAAACATGTTGTAATAGAGTGTTTCACGTAGGTAAGGTTAAGGATAAGAGCTTGATGCCTTGCTCATGGTCACAATACATTAAGTGCCTTGATGCCCAGAACATCACTAAAGCGAGATATTTAAAAAACTCATAATTGAAGTCTGATGTTTCACGCATGATGTGATGTTCAGCTCTGATGAGTTATGAATAAGCAAAAAGTAGATGATGTTACACTTGGCTGAGGTGGGAGTGATAGATTGGCTTTTCAATGCAGTTAGATGATTAGATAATAGCAAATAAGGCAATATGTGTCATGTGTAACTTAAAGGTCACTTGTGTAATATTTTATATTGCTCACTGCTATATAAGGTGTTTTACATATCTGAAAAAAAATATACTTCTTTATGTAATGGTAAAAAAGAGGATTTGTTCAACATGCAATTGCCCCGTTGAACAGTTTGCTTCTTGGAGGATTTGTGGCAGAGGGGCGTCATAGTTTAGTGGTCAGTTTTCCAATGAATACAATTATTCCAGGTTATTTTGGATGATTCCAGTGCAGGTTATTATAAAAGCTGGCTGGTGATTATTAGTGTTCTACAATTGTTATTTGTAGTCGTTGGCAATTTACTAGAGCCCAGGGGACATTCTTTTGTATTATGATTTCTTAAGGAAATAGGTTATTGACATTTGGTGAATTCAATAAGCAATCCAAATTTTTGCAATTGTGTACATTTTTTGTCCCTTTGGAATAATTTACGTACTAAACTATTTTTGTAAACATATCTGAATGTTAACAGAGAGATTCTATTTTGAGATGTGTCCTATGTCCTTATCAAAGATTTTTTACCCCATTATCATCTGTTTTTTAACTTACCATTGTCATAGTAAATTTACATTGACAATGATAAGACATTTAGAGGGTGGGGATGAGGTCTGGGTTGCTGAGAGTCGTGTACTTGTAACCTCATTGTTGTTGATTGATGTTTGTGACATTGGAATTCATCCATATTTCATGTATATATCCAAAAATGATCCATTTGATGCATTTTTTGCTTTTGGCATTTAGATAGTTCATTTATTTGTCACTTGAATTTTTTATGAACTCTGTTTCCTTTATTGTACTTTTTTATTTTTAGTCTGATTTAAAGAAATTCCTTGCACAACTTGTGATGTCCTACATAGCCAGTTCTTTCTTTATATTAATGTTATGCCTGTACAATTATACATTGTAATCAATTGTTTTCATGTCATTGTAGCCCCAGTCCAGTGACACCTACTGGTGGTGAACGTACTGGTGACCAGGAACAACTGGTGTCTTCATAAACCATCTGTGTCACCAGGTCCCCAAAAGGCTTTGCCAAATGACACGAGATGGGAGAGAGGAAGCTTGTACCGAAGACAACAAATGACAGATGTGACCTAAGACTTTTGTTATTGCATCATGCATGATGATTATATTCAGAAGTATTGACTTGCATGTCTGAGAACTAGCCTGATTGAGATTCAGATTCTGGCAGTTGCTCTTTTGAATTGACAGGGAACCAATCTGCTTTCAACATCTGACCTTTACCTTCTTTTCATTTAGTTTTTATTTCAGCTTTTACAAACCATTTCCACTCTCTGGATTTCAGACTTTGGGTATTAGGGGCCTGAGGCATCAGGGCTTTACTGATTTAGTGCTGGAGCTTATAAATTGAACCTCCTTCAACAACAGTGAAATGTAAATGAGAATATTTTGCACATAGTAAATGTTGCCCTTTCTTAAACACTAAAATGCTCTGGTATTGAATGCATTACTTCAGTGCATTATCTGCTATCTAACATGTACAATGTACATAGGGCAAGCTAAGAAAAATATAATAAACTATAACTAAAGGGTGCCCATTATTTATCATCTTCTAATAGAAATTGTGCTTACACAATTATGCATCAAACAAGGATAGCAAATAGTTGATAGACAAACCCATAGAGAGGTAAAGTAATGCAAATTGATGGATGTTTACATTGAACTCTTTCATGGTATTGATGTAAAACGTTTAGAAGAAATGGTGACACTGTAAGAAAGAAGAAAACACTGCTCTCTGTACATAAATGCCAAGTTTTAACTTATTCTCATATTTTAATTGATATTTAATGTTAAATTGGTCTTCTTATTAAACAGTACATGAAAATGCATGTATTTTAGGTGTAATGTATTGGGATTATGTTATCTTCAATATTGTTACAGAGGTGACATTTTGTAGCAATTGCGTTGTGATAGAGGCGACATCTTGTAGCAATTGTTTTTACTTCTCTAGAACAATTAGTTTTCAAGGAAAGGAATGAGTAACCATATGTTATTTATGGATGTTAAGTCATTTTAGACCATGCATCTTTGCCAAACTTTTTTGTCACTTTGAACTATTTTCCAGTTTTTTGAAAGATTTACTTTTCTGTTAGTTATTTACCAAAATGCTCATCCTAGAGTCTTTTCCTATGAATTTGTGTTCTTACACTCCAAAACATCAGTCTGATGGTTATTTCTTCAAAATCTTTATCATTTAATAACAAAAAAATCATAAGAATGAACTATAACTGCCATGTTGCAGTTAATCGGTGTCACAGCATTTTACATGTGTTAATGAATATAATAAACAGTTACCTCAACCAAGGAGGCCATGTTTTGACTTGATCTATTAGTTAACAGACTAACTGAATATGTTATGGACAGGTTTTGACCAAATTTTCAATTTAATTTTTACCATTACATGAGTGTTATTAAGGTCCCACTGTTTATTAAGTATTCAGACTATCTAGTGTTTCCCTCATGTTACTCCTATGTACATGTGTATTGTCTGCCCAGTCTGCTCCAGCCATCCTGAATGTAGAACTGAAGCTGAAAGGGAAAAGTGGAATTGAATAAGTTAATGTAGTATTTATTAAATTGTTAACCTGAGCTTCATGAGCGTATCTTCTTTTTGAAAGTAAAATGTTCTCCGCTACAAAAAAAAGTATGAGGGAATTTTAATTATTTTCCTTTATCATCAAACTGTTGACAAAATAATCCTCTGCCCGCGTTTTTTTTTTTTATTTTTTTTTTTTATTTTTTTTTTTATTTTTTTTTTTTTTTTTAGTATGGAGTTGTTATTGTTCACTTTAATTCGATCTCTGTCTTCATTACTAGAATGCATTTAAACTTTTGCACTTATGTATTTCAAAACGATATTTATATTTTTTAATGAGATAGCATTTGAAATCTGTATATGTACACGGCACCTTTCTTTACGTTAAATTTAACAATGTTAGGTGACAAAACATATGTATCTTGGATTGTTTGTATACGTTTTATGTCATAATGCCTTAATTCTCGTTTTGTGGTTAAATGTATAAATAAATATTCGGCTCAACAAAGAGTAAATCTAATGGGGTTTTATTCCTGAATAATGAACATGCATGAATTGTTTAGATTATCAGTAAAATAGCTGAAATCTGAACTATTAAACAATGTACTTGATGCTTCATGTTCGTCAGCCGTTGAGATTTAACACTCGACTGCTCTTGACAGTAATTGTCACATATCACTGGGTGTTTTAATCGTAAAAGGAGATGTTCTAAGTTGATTACTTTAATTTTATCGATCTGTTTTTATTGTAACCGGCATCCGATAGAAACATTGGAAATACTGGTATTATTGGATTTGGACGTGTATCTTGACTGATACATGTAGGATGTCATTCTCTGCGTTCAAAATATTTTGTTACAACCTTGATTTATCAATTAAATGGAAACATTTGCATTGAATTTCATTTAAAAAAGAGACAGAAAAGTCAATAACGACGTTCTATGGCACGACGTAACGTCACGTCTCAAATACGTCACATCTACTGTGACGTTAACCCGCACGGTGACATACAGTCTTAACGACAGGTCATCTTGAGAAGCACGTCTCTTTTGACCAAACCTGTAATCCTACTCAAAATGGCTACTGGACTTAAAGATGAGAAAGTGAATGGACAGAATTCAGATGAATCAAGTCTTGGACTTCGTACAGAAGAAAGAGCAAAATCTAGAGCAGGCCATCTGGCCTTATGGATAGATGCAGAAAGTGGACACTCCGGCTCTTCTTCCAGGCCGATAACACCACTTGATTGCGCGGCAGTTCCTTTGCATCTTTCACGTAGATTGCCTACGACAGCTACAGATAGAGACCCAGCAGTTTATTCTATCTTGTTGGAAGAAAGGCTAAGGACAGCGGAAAAACTGAGAAGGGAGCAACTTAAGGCGAAGACACCATCCACTGGAGCAAGATTAGAAAAAGTAAGTCACGTGGGCGAGTTAGCAAGTATTTTCGTTTGGCTTTAATTTTCAACTTTCAATGGAAATACATCTGTATATCAGACTGATGTCAATGAATATTTTCGAAATTTCGGTGTTTGGGGATTTATGCAAGTCATAAAGACCAGAAAGGAATGGCGCGTAAATACCGACATCATCTTGAGTTTTGTTTTCTTAATAACATTTTAAGGCTACACAGAAGAAATTGGAAGAAGATATAATAGACCAAGAAAGGAAAAGACAAATAGTTGAGGCCAAGTTGGAGAAGATGAGAAGAAGACCGGAAGAAATTAGAAAGAAAAAAGAACAGATGGAACTTGAAAAGAAGAAAGCTCGGGAGGCAATGGAAAAGGCAATAAAGGTCAAGAACTTTCATCGTTTTCATTTTTCTTTTATGTATGTATTCCTTAGATAAATTAAACAATCTGTGAAGCGTTTAAAGAAAACTTTTGAAAAATGGCATTTTTCTTTTGCATATCTAAACCATCATTTGAAGAGTCACTTTATTTGCCTGTAACAATATAATATGATATGCCGCAATCACCTTCATATATCAATCATATTGCAAACATCAGGCTGTGGACATGGACAAAGTGCAGGATGAATCCAAATTGCAAGAAGAGAGACTCAGATTCGAGGAGGAGTGCCTTAGGAACTGTGAAAATAACCAAAAGGTATATTTTATTTTATTTTTAGGCAAAATACTTCTTAGAAAAAGGGAGCGAAACTTCTATAACTGTCATTATCTGCGTCTTTTGTAAAAGCCTTCTTTTTATAGAAAAGTTTTCTCATTTCACACACATTTTAATCTGTTCCAGAAATACCCCATTCAGCGCGATGTGTTTGAAGAAACCAAGGCCCCCTCTCGATTCAGACGATGGTGGAATTCCGTTGTTGATGCCATCAGATCATTATCTTGCTTTGGTGGACGCCGACGCAACAGAGTTCACCCTATGAAGTAAATGGCCCTGGCGATGGAGGACCGGAGAGCGCACGATAGAACTGATTTATCGCTATTAAAATTTAGTGGAGTGTACTAAACATTTTGTCAGAGAGACAAAGACGACGAAAAACGGTACAAAAAAGAGGAAATGACATATTTATCACCGATTCAAAGTGCCGGTTAATGTTATTATTATTTTTCTTTATTCGTAAAGAACGTTGGTATTCTTTTAATCAGTGATAGCGATGTTATATAGTTCTTGCAAGTGAGCAGTGGACTATTTCACCGGCGGATCCAAAGAGAAGAACCGCAAGGTTGCGGTCCCCCCTCCCCTTCTTTGATTTCTTTTCACCTTTTATAATCTATATTACAATGATACAAGCCGGGCAAAGCGAGGAAACCCTTACTCCCCCGTACTCCCTCCCTTGACCACCGCCGTAAGGGCCGATCAACCCCTCAAAAAATAATAGATCCTCTGATGTGCGTGTCACCCCTCACCGCTCCTCTGCCTCCCCCCCATGTACATGTAGTAGCAGTGCCACTAAAAGTTTTTATAGTCTTTTTTATTATGGAGGGGATTTTTCTTGTATATACGTTAGTATTAACTAATTTAAGCAAAATGAATCAAGATAATTACTTGTATTAAACTGTCCGGTTAAAATGTGTAAATAAAGCATATGATTTGGCAAAGAGTAAATTTAATGGCGTTTTATTTTCCAATAATAGACCAGTTGGGAATCAACCGTTTTAAGTCGGAAAATTGCTGGGGATGACAATTGTATTTGTATAAGAAGTAAAAGAAAAATATAACAAAAGATGCTCTCGTTTATTAATATTTTTTAGCAATGGTGGGTTTACAAATAAATACATACATGTACACATATACATAATGCGAAAGCACTAAAATGTCTCCATTAGCTGAACTACTACTTTTTTCAATATAAAGAGGAAAGTAGAATAGTAGCACATAGGTATCAAAGGTATAGGTGTTAAACAACGAATGAGTTACTGCGTGATTATAGTATGCAGAAAACAGAATACCTAGCAGGTAAATAAAAACGATATTATTATTAGCCAGTATTGTGTCTTATCGCCAGAAAAAATCAAATTGCGTGTTTTCCTCAAAACTGTCTGGATTTCGCCGAATGAAACCTCTCAGTAAATTTCAAGCTATAGAGTGAACAAATACAGCACCAATGATATGTACACCTGTGAAAATAATCAAAAGGTAAATTGCGTTTTATCTTTATGCAAAATAGTTTTAAGAAAGGGAAAGAGAGACAGGTTGTGTTATCAGTGTTGCGTCTTTTGGCATATTGCGTCTTTTGTACTGACAAAAGACATTTATTATACGCACAAATATGAGCGCATGTGAAGGCGTCACGTGGTCATCGGATTTGTTGAACAGTTTCAGTAACAACGTCTCAACTAACACTCAAATGAGCCATACCTGTTGCTATTTGCATAACAATAAGTTGCTATCGTAGTGTGAGCTGTCTTCCCTAATGCTCACTTGGCAGTTGGACAGAGTCGGGTGTGGACGTATGTTCAGTATGGTGCAGTCACAAGGTCGAGTTTTTAAGAGACGTAGAAGCAAATACATGTTTTGTAAGTAGCACTGTTTCTTCATAATCCACCACTTAAGGCGCAGAATATTTACGACTAATTTTTATAACATGAATCCTTATACTGCTGTTCCCATTGTTACTTGTGTGTCACTCATAATGGTAGAATTTATTGGTTACAATGCACTGGAACTTCATATGTACAGGATGAACGGCGCTCTCACCTGGCAATTGATGATAACCTTACTGAAATCTTTATAGAAAGTTATAAAGTTATAAATATTATTTTTCTTTTCAGAAGCCCAAAGAGATTCAGCACAACATGCGCCTGAAAAAAAAACGGTGCCTAGCCTTTGTTTCATACTAGGAACCCCACGCTTATCCGTGCACCACAAAGGTCGATCTTTTATGAGGCATAGAAGCCAATGCATGTTTGTGAGTATCACTATTTCTTCAATATCATTGCCATTTTATAATAAAGGCGCAAACGAACGAAAAAATATTTACGACAAACATTTATAACATTGATATTGTTGCTTGTATGTCATGGTAGAAATGACTGCTTAATTATTTTACACAACCTGTCGTCTTTAGTGTGACGTATGTTGTCCATTCATTAAACTGTTCACTGTATTAAATTTATTTGTACAATTACATTGTGTGCAATATGTTTGCTATGTTCTTCGAAGACAATTAGTTAAAAGAGATCGTTTTCGCTTCTCAGAAATGCGCCAATATGCACTACAATAAGTAAGTACACTCTCCTCTGTGATATTACATGCATTATTTGTATGTTTTAAAAAAGCTAGTTTGTTTAGTCTTAAGTTATAAACATCATTTTCTCTTTTCAGAAACTCAACGAGATTCAGCACAACATGCGCCTGCCAGTAACCTACGGTGCCTAGTCTTTGTTTTATACCAGGAATCCCACGCTCATTCGTGCATCTATTATATGAATACTGAATAAATATTTTTGTAATTAATAATAAATATTTTTATTCATTTTGTTATATAATATTATTATGATAAAGATAATAGTAATGATAAAGTGAATGAGATATTTTAATTCGTGTTTTAGGACTTTTAAATTCAATTTGCTTAATGCTCTGTAAATGTCTTAATATTTGTGATTGGCGGTTTTCTGGGGTACCTAAAAATATCTAAAATTGAAATAGTTGTAAATGTTGTATTGCTATTTGCCCAAAATTTATAAATAAAAGACATTAATACTGTAACGAACACTGCACATAAAAAATTATTTTCAAAAAGTTTCATAACTGATTTGCCTGACTTTTTATCTTTATATAGTACTATATATTTTACTTAAAGTATTAAGTAAAATATATAGTACTATATATTTTACTTAATACTTTAACTGGCTATTTATTTATAACTTTAATCATCTTATTCTGTTCATTTTACCCCTGAAAAGTCTATTGAACATTTTTGCATGTAGAATAGACAATAAATAAATAAATAATTATATAATCATTGTCGTTAGCTTGAATAATTGGATAGTCCATTTCATTGAAGGGATAAAAGTAAAGGCGAGTCAATTTCTTTGGACGGGTGCCAGGTGGGGCGAGTCCATTCAAGTGAAGGGGTGTCAGGTGGAGCGAGTACATTTTATTGGAAGGGTGTCAGGTGGGGCGAGTCCATTCCACTGGAGGGGTGTCAGGTTGGGCGAGTCCATTCCAGTGGAGGGGTGTCAGGTGGGGCGAGTCCATTCCAGTGAATGGTGTCAGGTGGGGCGAGTCCATTCCAGTGGAGGGGTGTCAGGTGGGGTGAGTCCATTCCAGTGGAGGGGTGTCAGGTGGGGCTAGTCCATTCCACTGGAGGGATGTCAGGTGGGGTGAGTCCATTCTATTTGAGGGGTGATAGGTGGGGCGAGCCCATTCCACTGGAGGGGTGTCAGGTGGGGTGAGTCCATTCTATTTGAGGGGTGATAGGTGGGGCGAGCCCATTCCAGTGGAGGGGTGTCAGGTGGGGCTAGTCCATTCCAGTGGAGGGGTGTCAGGTGGGGCTAGTCCATTCCAGTGGAGGGGTGACAGGTGGGGCGAGTCCATTCCAGTGGAGGGGTGTCAGGTGGGGCGAGTCCATTCCAGTGGAGGGGTGACAGGTGGGGCGAGTCCATTCCACTGGAGGGATGTCAGGTGGGGTGAGTCCATTCCATCTGAGGGGGTGTAAGGTTGAGTGGAGTGTCATGTTCAACCGAGTCAATTCTATTTGAATTTACCTATTCCATTATTCAATTTTTAAAAATTATTTACATCACAATAATTTAATTTGAGAATGGTCACAAAAATACACAAATCAGGAATATAATTCAAATATTTTTTTATTATTATTACAATTTTTACTCCAATAAAAGGAAGTGATAAAATGGGTTCCATATATAAATTTCGGAAAAATAACCATTGCCATTTAAAACGTTGTTTGAGGTTACATTTGTATCTTTCCACTTTTCCAATTTCAATTTCAAAATTGAAGTTTTCATATGTTGAATGGGTTAGCATATAAATCGATTTATAGAACCCAAATCCGTCAAAAATGCACCAGTCTTGCATTTACAAACATAGGAAAATTATATGAAGGAAGACTTTGAATGAATGAATGCAGAAAAAATTAATGTGTTCCCTTCTGCTATAGAAATAAAAATTGATTTAAAAAAAGGCGGAATTGTAATTTTTTTACAAATTTTATCTATTTATGTGGGCTGGTGAAAACTGTTTTAGATATTTTCTTTTAGTATGTTAAAACCGGAAAAATGCTAAAATTCCATAATTTACAAAATACTGGGTATATTTGTTATTACGTTTACAGCTATTTCAATTTTCTATATCTTTAGGTACCATATAAAAGTGTCAATCACAAAACTTTTGACATTATTTACAGAGCAGATTTAGCAGATTGAAAGTCCTCATTCCACTTTATCATAACTACTATCTTTAGCATCATAATTTCATAACAAAATTTTAAAAAAAAACATGGAAAAACGACAAATTACAAAAGTATTTATTCAGTTTTCATATAGTAGATGCACAAATGAGCGTGGGATTCCTGGTATGAAACAAAGGCTAGGCACCGTAGGTTGCTTGCAAGAGCAGAATTTGTGCAGAATCTCGTCGAGCTTCTGAAAAGAGAAAATCATATTCATAACTTTAGACTGATGAACGGACAGACTTTTAAGATACTAATAATGCATGTAATATCACAGAGGAGACGGTGCATCTAATATTGAAATAGAGTGTGTGTAAATTAGGTTTTAATACAGTGAACCGTGTTATGGACAACATACGGCACATTGGAGACGGCAGGCTGTGTAAAATATGTGTAAGGTTTCAGCAATGCTATAAACATTTTATATAAAAGCTTAAACATAAAAATTTACAAATACTGATTTTTAAGTTATAATCGATAAAAGGAAATTAACCCTATCAGAGACAAAATTAACCATAAGACCATTTAATTACGTCAAAAAATATTCGTAATCAACTGTGGAGGGACATATCGATATATAAAAAAGAGCCTTAAAAAGTGAAGAGCTAAAAGATTTCAGTTAGGTTATCATCAAATGCCAGGTGAAAGTGCCGTTCATCCCGAGCATGTGGAGTCCCAGTGCATTGTTAACAAATTTATTATTCTGAGTGACACACAGGAAGCAATGCGAACAGCAGTACAAGGACTCGTGTTATGAATATTTGTCGTAAATATTCTTTCATTCCTTATTGAAGAAACGGTGATACTCACAAACATGTATTTGCTTCTACTCCTAATAAAAGCTCGACCTTGTGACTGCACCACACATACTGTAGCGTCTACACCCGACCGCGTCCAACTGCCAAGTGAGTATTCGGGAAGACAGGTCACACTACCATGAGCAACTTATTGTTATGCAAATCACAACAGCTATAGCTCATGTGAGTTGAGAAGTTGTTACTCTAACTGTTCGCTAATGTTCAGTAAATCGGATGGTGACGCTTCACAAATCGATATGAAGCAAATAAATAACGTTACCACGGGGCTATATATTGCTTAAAGAATCAGCAAACGTTAAGAGAACGTTATTCTACTTTTTAAGCTGTCACTGTTATTTTCATTGTTCTGTGAAACGTTGCCAGCAGCTTATTTCAAAATGGGGTTTGGGTTGGACGGCGACTAGAGCTATGCAGTTTTTTTTTTACTTTTAGGAATGGCTAAATAGATATCAATACTGTTACCAACACAACCAAATTTATTAAAAAGGCGTTTTAAAATAATATTGTTAGTTGTTTGGTGTTTATGACGAACCAGTGACTTGCTCGCAAGGTTAGCTAACACAGGAGTGAATAAGTCCAGCTGTAGAATCGAGCGAATGGAGGTCCGTTGAATAGTACTTCACGGTCGCCTGATCTTACAGATGTATCCACATGAGGTACATGTACACACACACTTAATTGTCATGTAGGGACATTTTTATATGTCAAATGTTTACAATATATTTATTTTATATAATAAATCTAAATTTAATTTATAACATCTGCCAGTAGACCTTTATTTTAAATGTTTTCTTTTTAATTAAATGAACATAATGGCAGACAGTTGGCAACTTAATAAATTGATAAGGGATTAAACTGTTGGGTTCAGGGGACCCAAACTATGTCAGATCATCCCTCTTGCACGGTGACTTTAGTTTGTCAAGAAATGGCTGTCTACCACCTAATTACCTAGCTGAACGAAACTTAACAGGCTTCATTAGCACCTTCTACACACAGGACCTATGCGAAAGTTAATGTCGTTTTGCAAGAATGTGGAGAATTGACAAGTATCACTACATTTCCAAATAATCTGTCTGTAACAGAGATGCATATATTTCAAGGAAGATATTCATTAATCTATGTATTTTTAATGATCACCAAGCCACCGAAATGCGTGGCTATCATTGGATTTGAATGTGTTTTTGGCTGTTACTGTCTTCTAAGTTATACCAAGGAGATGTATCACATAACTTCAAGGTTTTACAAGGTTTAAAAGAGTCCAATCTAGTCAAAGGTAGGCAATCCATTTAACTCAATAGTATCAAACTGGAATATGGCAAGATGCCCCTTCAAAAACTTTTGCTGATCACAGGCTCTTCTCTGTAGGAGAATGATTTTAATTTGTAACAATAAAGATTCAATTTGGAGAACGAATTTTCTATGAAAACGATACCTTTTGAATTTCATTTCAATTGAATCGAAGAATTTGAATCGAATCTGACAAAACGATGAGCGAAACCATATTCCATAATAGACAGACGTTCTATGGCACGACGTAACGTCGCACCTCAAATACGTCACACCTACTGTGACGTGAACCCGCACGGTAACATACAGTCTTGACGACAGTTCTTTTTGAGCAGCACGTCTCTTTTGACCAAACCTGTAATCCTACTGAAAATGGCTACTGGACTTAAAGATGAGAAAGCGAATGGACAGAATTTAGATAAACCAGATCTTGGAATTGGTGCAGATGACCAAAGACCAAAATCTAGAGCAGGGCATCTGGCCTTATGGATAGACGGAGAAAGTGGACGCTCCAGCTCTGCTTCCAGGCCGATAACACCACTCGATAATGCGACAGTTCCTTTGCATCTTTCACGTAGATTTTCTACAACAGCTACAGATAGAGACCCAGCAGTTTATTCATTCTTGTTGGAAGAAAGGCTCAGGACAGCGGAAAAATTGAGAAGGGAGCAACTTAAGGCGAAAACACCATCCACCGGAGCAAGATTAGAAAAAGTAAGTGACACATAGTGAGTAAGTATTTTTGTTTGTATTTAATATTCCTTTTTTTCATATTTGCATATCAGATTCCTGTTCCAATATCTTTCTTATTGAATTTGATGAGATAAACTAATGTCAATAAATATGTTTGAAACTTTTGTGTGTTTGGGGATATATGCAAGTCATATAGACCAGAAAGGGATGGCGTGTAAATGCCGATATCATCTTGAGTGTTTTTTAATAACTTTAATTTCTTAATAAAATTTATCTTAAGGCTACACAGAAGAAATTGGAAGAAGATATAATAGGTCAAGAGAAGAAAAGACAGTTAGTTGAGGCAAAGTTGGAGAGGATGAAAAGAAGACCGGAAGAAATTAAAAAGAAGAAAGACCAGATGGAACTTGAGAAGAAAAAAGCTCGGGAGGCAATGGAAAAGGCTATAAAGGTTAGGAATTTTCATCATTTTCTCTTTTCATTAATGCATCTATTTTTCAGATAGAATTAAACAAACTGTAAGGTATTTTAAAGAAAACTCTTGAAAAAATGGAATTTATATTTTGCATATGTTAAACTAACGTTTATGGAGTCATGTTATTTGCTTGTCACAGTATTATATGATATGCTGCAATCACCTTTATAATCATATTGTAAACAACAGGCCTTAGACATGGACAAAGTGCAAGACGAATCCAAATTGCGAGAAGAGAAGCTGAGATTTGAGGCGGAGTGCCTTAGGAACTGTGAAAATAACCAAAAGGTATATTTTGTTTTATCATTATACAAAATACTTTTATAAAAGCCTTCTTTTTATAGAAAAGTTTTCACATTGAAATTGGTATAAAACATACATTTTAATATTTTCTAGAAATATCCCATTCAGCGCGATGTGTTTGAAGAAACCAAGCCCCCTTCTCGATTCAGACGATGGTGGAATTCCGTTGTTGATGCCATCAGATCATCATCTTGTTTCGGTGGACGCCGACGTAACAGAGTTCACCCTGTGGAGTAAATGGTGATTGAATGCCAGAGCTCGAGAGCGGACGGAAGAACTGATTTATCGCTATTAAATTTTAGTGGAGTGTATTTTTATAAACATTTTGTCGGAGAGACAAGGTCGATGAAAAGACCTCTGACTCAAAATGTCGGTTGGTGTTGTTTATTTTCCTTTATTTGTAAAGGACGTTGGCACTCAAATAAAATAGCGATGTTATATAGTTCTTTCACGTGGAGCAGTGGTCTGGAAATATAAGGAAAACTTACTCACCCTCATCCAACCACCACCGTTATGATGACCGGATTGGATCCGCTGATCAATGTGCGAGTCACTCATCACTCCGCCCCCCCCTCTCCGCCCCCCGTCTATGTGTATGTACATGTAGCTGCTGTTTCACTAAAAGCTTTTGTACTCTATCATGTGAATAAAAACAATTTTCTTCTAAATAAGTTATTCTCAATATTGTAAAAAAAATGTATCTCATGTTATTTACTTGAATATTACTGTCTTGTTAAAATGTGTAAATAAAACATTTGACGTAAAAAAGTCAATCTGGTGATTTTTTTATTTCTTTCTTTCATTTATCTTTTTATTTTTAATGGACCTTCATACCAATATGTGTCTGATGGGTCCAAGTTTGTTCCCCCCTCTCTCAAAAAGACATAAAACTAGCATTTTTATCTTTGTGCCACGTCTCCTCCTCACCCCTCTATTTATAAAATCCTGGGTTCGCCATGCTCGAGGTCCGCTGGTGATGGCAAATATTCTCGCTGGACACAGAGAAAAGTGTACTAAACTAGCCAGATACATAGCTGTGAATATGACAGAAAATCAATATGTGACCCAAATACGTGTAGAGGGTAGGTCCGACAGAGGATATTGTTTCAAGTGACTTCTTTCTACCGCTGTCACCTGACATTTGGGGAAAATCCAGTCTCTCTCTACCCGGATGTAACTGTATACTGTACTGGGACCTCGCCACACATTGAGACCCTTATACCGGTAACAAAAACATCCCCGGGTAATGTCACCTCTCGAGGATAGCCTTTCATAGAACCCTTTGTCCGGAAATTTCGGAATTTCCCATGGTAGGCTATTTCCACACCGGGTCTTGTGCCTTGGTATTTTGGAGGTTTTGACATTTTTAACCATTTTGTTTCATGTGTCTCACAGGTATAAGGTGTTTTGCGTTGATATCATTATTCCCCAGGGACTGGACCGTCTGTGTTGAACTTAGGTAGGCACCGTCTTACTGTAATGTTGACATGAAAGCTATTGTTTGGGGGAGTAGAGAATAAGAGAATTGATAAAGACAACATGATTGTACGCGATATCTTTAAAATATTGAATTTTTAAACAATGCATATATGGCAATATCGCACTGTGCAATTATCAAAACAAATTTGTTGAAGGGACTAGTTTTTGTCTTGAATAATTTAAGATAATTATTCTATTTTATTTTAGTGTCATTTTAGTTTTTAAAACGTAAGGAAATATTGCTGTACCTTTAGCGCATTACATTACCCCCCACCCCCACCCCAAATAATCTTGCGTATCAGTTGACCCACAAGTAGATACCCGGATATATGCTTGTTCGTACTGTCTATTAATTATAAGTATCACAAGAAGGCGTATCATACAAGACGAACAGGGCTCTGAAGCGACAAGTTCAGGTTCCTGGAGAAAGGCCCCATTACATGCAGAAGGTCTGTTGATTTCATTTTATGATCAATTTTGCTATGCTTAGCTGCCACATGAAAAAGTAACAACTGTTTATCCGCGTAACTTGGGCGTCTAGTAAACAATTTAAAAACGAAAGTGGAAGTCGACAGGCGGAATACAGGGGATTTGAACCAAAGTATCTTGAGTGGTAGGTGAGTATGGTACAGGTGCTGAGTTACTGAATATTGAAATTTTGGTGTGCATCGGAAGCTTAAATGCCACTAAAATCGGGGCATTCAACAGCGCAACATCTACAGTGTAAGCCATACTTCATGGGTACATTTTGGACAAAGCAACCCCATTTAACGCCTTTGAAATAGCTCTTGACGTGGCTAAAGCTTTTTGAAACCCAAGATGCGAAACACGGGCGTGATTCTTAAAACATTGCCCTTTGCTTCAGTAGCATTGATATCGGAACCACTGAGAGAATCTAGTCTTGATGGCGTTCCACAAATCAACCGTATCATGTCAGTTTTTGTTCTGGACATACATGTAATGCTACTTTTACTTGGACTAAGAAAGGCACCTTCCACTTCGAACGGTATACTTTTAAGTTATAACTGGACCGGCCAGCTTTAAGAGGCCCTTACCAAGGAGAAACTCCTTGCCCTTACATAACATTTTATTACACCACAGGAGATTTTATTCCCTTTCACAAGTTCTCGAAGATTGTGCTCCATGCTGTTAATTATGTTAATACATACTATAACCCTGCATAGTTGTAGAAGTCTTGTGTTGGATCCTAGATACCGGAACACATGTCTTTTAGCCTTGTCGTATGCGGGGGCTCTCTTACACAATAGCCAGAGTACATTAAAAGTTGCCAGTCTCTCAATGAGTACCGGTGTGACAGGAATGGTGCGCCAGCGCGCCTCTAGGAACCGTAGTCTGTTCCCCATTCATTTGTATAGGTGACATTCGTTTATATACTAACCCCAATTCCCCGACTAACCCTTACCTGACACCAGGGGCCCCTATAACAATATACAAAAATTTTGTAACAGACCACTAGCGCACTAGCGTAAGAGAGTATACTAATCATATGGGAACCCGAGTTAGGGCCCACAGAATTGGGAAATAATTTGTAATTAATATTTTCAAATTCTGCGGTCCTTGACACCCGTACTTCCATTCCTGTCGCTTAAGTATATTGCTGAGCGTGAAAATGCCTTCGGTTACTGTTTAATTCTGAAACCTATATATTTCAAAAAAGAGTACGTTCAAAGAGAATTAAAAAATTATGATATGATGTTTGGTAGATAAATAAAAAATCAAAAGCAGCTAAGATTACCACCAAGTCCTTTTTATGGTGTCATTGTGCAGTTGATATTTTTTTCTAGGAAACTGTGTTTTAAGAAGCATATCAAGCAATCAGGATGGGTAAGTCTTGAATTCATACAATTTTGTTTCATTATTATGTATCGGTGTACTGACCTATTTATTAAGATTAATGTCAAATATGTGATTTTATCAAAGAATAAACAGACCTGACTTTAGATTTACTTTCTCTCTATTATCTGTACATAACTTAAAGGTCTTTTTATCTTGTGTGTTTGAGGACTGGGTCGAATTCTACTATACGCCTGTCTTGTCGGTGATATAGACCTAGTAAAGTTCAACACGATATTTCCATGTCGTTTTATATACGGGTCACTTCTGTACTTATGTGAAGAAATGCCGTAACTTTTTCGTGTTGTCACCTGTCACCAACTATAAAACTAATATGCATGAACACAATGTGAAATTAAGCGGCGAGTTGTGGTGCCAAAACTGAAAAAAAGTTTCCGAAAACAATGACAATACTATGTCATTTGCACCTTTTATTGTATCACTCCAGTTGTCACAATTATACATGAATACTTTTGTCTCTACTATTTATCTTATATAACGCCAGGTGACATGGTACTAGCAGGGAGAACACAGGCCGCAGTGGTGTCAGATGGACAGTGAGTTATCTCATTTTTTATGTATCAAGCTAATATTTATTTACACTATCGACGGAACTACCCTGTATTAAAGGAATAATAACTCTTCGTATGAGATCTATATTTCACAACAAAAAACATTGTAAACAGCTCATAGAAATATAATATATTCTGTTTTACCACAAAAACGGCAGTTATAGCTATTATTCTGATGTCTGAGCTTGTCATCGGACCACGTGACCTCCATAGATGGCTATAGTCTGTAATAATCTCTTAAGAATTATAACAAAAAAACTTTTTAGAAAAAAAAAAAAACAAGGACTAACTTTGAATGTGGAAATGGATTCATTGACCATTGGTAAGTATGGGAAAATTGTTGTTTATTTCAGGAAAATTAATTTTTTGGCCAAAACTAACAGTTATTATCCCTTTAAGGTATTTATGTTGTATCTCAAACACGCAACTCATAAACGTTTCTCGTAATCGTTTTAAACAAATAATCAGTTTTTTAACACAATTGTAATGTTTGAAAGAAGTTAGATGTAGCCTACCATCAGTGATGAAACGATGTTCACGTTGTGACTTATAAATTACGTCGTGAAGCTTTTTAAAAAGTTTAATAATGTTTAGTCAATTTTAAAAAATACTTTTGATGTGCATCTCAAAAGTGGATATAGTGCAAGTGAAAATTTTGTTTTAGAAATCAGGCGTATGCTATTCGAAAAGAACAGGCCGTAGTGACTGAGATAGCTCCGGGTCAGTATGGTATAGTCACCCAACAGCAAACGGTCTTCATCAGCGCCTCCCAGCAAAACCTCCCAGCTCTGCAGTATGTACATTTATATTCGAATTCTTATCAAAATACAATGGAAGAAAAAAGTTAAGGAAGCATGGGCAGAACGGACTATTGACTTTTTATCTTTGTTTGTTTCACAGTTCATGTGTCTATATTGAAAAAAAATGTAAATCAATGTAATTAGGACACAGAAAGGTAAAAAGTTATAAATGTTCAAGAAACTGAAAGCTCGTTCAAGTTTTATCTGATAAAATATAAATTTATTTTTCATTTATAACTATAACATTAGTGTCCCAAAAGTCACCAAATGATGGCACTGTATAATAAACGGACAATATTAAAAAAGCGCTAATAAAGCATTTATTTATTTATAATTCCTAAGGTACCAGCCGGCTGGGAATGCCCCAGTGATAGTGCAGGTAGGGAGTGAAGATGAGGATAAGTGTATATGCTGTGAATCGTGTTGTACTTGCACTGGGAAGTGGTATTCTTTCCATGGAAAAGGTGAGCTACACAGCATTTCGTTTTGCTTTCGTCACATTTACATGAGATCAACTAGAACGCTCTACATTATGTGAGATTCTTCTTCTAACTTGTACGCTTTCACCTACGCCTTAGACATATTCGTTATTATGCCCAAGCCTACGCTAAATGTGCAAAAAAATGTTAGCTTTTAAGTGAGTCTATTGATCTTTTTTGATATTGCTAAACGCTGTTTTTACTTGATAACTCTTTGAAACTGAATGTTTCCTTAGAAACTTCCTCTTCTGCGTGAGGATTTCACCCATCTATTCATTAATATCATGCCTTCTTTTAAATCTCTTCGTAGGCTTCTTTCCAGTATGCATGCTGGTCGTGTTCTACTTCATATTCGGCGTCTTTGCTCTAGCATTGTATTGTTGTTGGTGCATCTTGTGCGGGTCCGACTAACGTCACTCCATACGCCATGGATACAGCTTGCTGAAATACTGAGTGCATCCATTTCAACCTTAGTGCTTAATAACCTGTGTTCCAATTTGACTGATAAAAAAGTAAATTGTGACGCCTTTTTTCTGATCAACTATATTATTTTATAGATATATTATAAATAAAATAATAAGTAGTTATGGATTAATGATTTATAGCGAAAAATTATATATACATGGATTTGTATATCCATAAAAAGGATGTCACTTTTTTCGAAAAAGAATAATGAGCATCACGAAGAGATCCTGAACATCTGACATGATTGATTCACATCACAGGTTTTGTATAATTTTTTTTTCTAGTCAAGTATATTATTTAGAAGTGTTATTTTGCTAACCAGAAATTTAATTGGCACAGTGATTTGATATTACTTGATTGAAAATTAAGGTGAGGTCAAGTCAGCAATTGTTTAGAAAGAACTTATTCTTTCTACCTTGCAAAAAAGTGCAATGAATGGTACGTTCATTTAGTTTGCACCACTGTAGGTTAGATTTCCAATGCCATTAACAGTAAACGTGATACGTCTTAGTAAAAGCAGAGATTGGACTTTATCTTTCTGGGTCAATTTTCTGTTTAACTAGCTTTAACCTTGTCTACCATAGGCGTAGGCGGTGGTGGTGGGAGGGGGGGATTAGGTCCCCCATTATTTTAAATCACGACAGTCTTAAACGCAGTGAGCGGGGGATGGGGGGGGGGGGGCGAGACCCCAGTCAACTTATGTCAAACTCCAGGTACAAAGTTTTGACGTTCTTTTTTTTTTCTTGTAAATTCAAAATTTGCATTCAGAATGTAAGCTGATAATGCGGCCCCCTGGAGTGCGACGAACAACATTATGTACTGACAGCTGTAAAAATGATAGGCAAAGTGTCTTATTTCACTTTCTATTTACATAAATATTGAAAAATTGTACGATCGAGTAAATAATCAAGTATTATTAAAGTAAAAGTGTGATAAGCATGTGCATGTATTCAAGAGACCTATGTTACATGAGAGATGTACTAATTTGAAAAAGATAACGTCACAAGATATAAATTTTCAAATAAATGAACAGTGTTCTGTGCTCGTGTATGTATTAATTGTTCTTGAATTAACATCTTTCTGATATGTAAGTGATACACTGTACACCTCATACTAATTGATAAACCAGAAACTGAACTACATACACTGTACGTGTCACGATTGTACTTTGTACGAACTGGTCAAAATGCGTTAGATGCGACTGAAACATTGCGTTTTACCAGAAAAAGCTCGATTGTAGTTAACTTTAAGTTTCACATTCTTTAATCTTTATGACTTTATATATGTAGAAATTATACCTGCATTTATTTTACGTATTTCAATGTATTTTCTCTAATTCAAAAAAGCATTTTGTTGACTTTTCAAATGATGAGAATAATTGACATAAGTGAATATAGCCTACAGTGTACATGTATATGTGGCCCCTTTTCTCCACTACAACATTTGCTTTCATTTTGGCTCTCTGTCTAGACATGACTTCTGAAATACTTAGACACCAAAAGGCATAGGGAAAAACTGGCAACAAGCCTTTTTTTTATATGGTCCTTTAACCTTCAGCCCTCACCATACTTAGTGTCGTGTTTTATGTAGAATTTCGCTGCCTTTTAACTTTTTGTTTTATTATTCTTTAAAAAAAAGAAAAAGAAAGAAAGAAAAAAGTTTTGATAGTCTGAACATAGCATAAGTCATAGAATGGTTATCATTTACAAAATTCTATATTTATACCGGGTACATGAAATTTCCTCCTAAGCCCCTAGAAACATAAAAGATGTAAAATGAGTGATGAGAACACTTCGTTTTCCTTT
The DNA here is from genome assembly GCF_051362555.1 of Lingula anatina. Classification (NCBI taxonomy): domain Eukaryota; kingdom Metazoa; phylum Brachiopoda; class Lingulata; order Lingulida; family Lingulidae; genus Lingula; species Lingula anatina. The sequence continues at coordinate 42,664,294 of NC_141767.1, forward strand.
ACAAAATTGCTAACAAAAGCAGGTTAAGTGAACTTTTTAGTTAAAACTAGCACATCAAATTAAAGAAACATTGTACACTTGCGATCATGCCAACGGTGTTTGGACGTATTAAGTGATTTGTGAAATTGTTCACTGTTATGCATAAGTGACTTTGATTAACCTTACGTTGAAGTATGGTATGGACTCTTGTCATTTGTTCCATTTTTCTCGGGTGTACTTGTTTCTAAATGTGATGCCATATTGAGTTCCTCTGATTAAATACTGCTTTGCACACATACACCAGAATCCCAACCGAAAATATGAAAAAAAGAAAATCATTGGCCAGTCATATGAAAAATCGTGTAAAGACTTTCAGTCTTCCGTGGTAAAATTCATGCTTTAAAAAGCCTGTTTTCAAACAAACTGCCAGAGTTTGAGAACAGACTGTATTTCTTAATGCGATCACTCACAATGACAATCACTGGCACTGATCACTGACAATATTACAAACGCAATGCGCCCTTGTAAAAAGATCTCCTCTACCACATTCTCTTACTCCACCAACCGCAAAGAGTGATGTTTGAACTTTGTATTCATTATAGTGTCAAGTATTTACTTTTCTATTAGAGAGTATTATTGAAAGCCTGCTTATGATCGGTAATACGCTTTTTAGATTTCAATAAGTGCTATATTGTATTTCAAAAGTAATTTCGAAACTCCTTTGATATATTATCCCTTCATAATGTTTTGTGGACAATTCAACACGCAAAGTTAGGACTATCCCCAGCTGCGCGTCAGTCTCCTTAAGTCCTGTGTCTGTTAATCTTGAAACTGAAATTGTCCACTACATACAATGGTGTGGCTGTAGGCCTTGTCAAAGTGAAGTGGTATTTTCGTTTTAAAGAAACGGAAGTGATTTCCAATTTGCGTGAACTGGCACGGTAGGTGGGCACCTACCTGCAATGAGGGTCAGGGCAAGGAAGTACAGGGATAAACACACGCCAGAAATATGGTTTTCATTTCAGTTGTACTTTACCATCAAACCTCCCCGAAATAACTTCAGATTTATCATGTAAAATAATGACAGTGAAATGCGTTGGTGGGGAATGAATCGGGCTGTTGTTCTGTCCTAGTTTATCATAATTTTCATTACTAACGTGGGACGGCGACTGATTCAACTCTCTAAATCCCAACACTTAATCCCCCTCGGAAAGCAATCCGGACGCCGCGCCGCAGTGATTATCACTTTTACCGCAAGACCGCCCGGGGTAAGAGGCGGGGCTGAGACGCTCCGTAATAAAGAGGTGGGTAGATCATTATAGGTAACAATGGTTGACAATTTCCCACTGGTTAGCCTTTCCATTGAGTACAATTCATCTTAGGGCTTTTATCCTCTTCTTCCCATCCACGGTGCGCACAGGAAATTCGAAAGCTTGCCCCAGTGGTAGTAAGGCCTACTCACGTCGGCCGGGGATTGTCTTGACGGGTGGGCACCATTCATCTGTCCGCCCCAATCTCCCTACTGCTATTGCTGCAGATTCATATATGCGGAATCACTGATCACAACCACAGGAGGCGCAACAATTGCTTCTTTTGTTTCTAGACTATGAATACCTGCTTGCACAAAGCCGGGTTTTATGTGACCGGCATAGCTTCTGTTAAATTTTTCGGAAAATTCCAGCAAAAATATCCCCAGGTACTTTTATTTTAGCGAGTACAGTGTTTGAATTCTGTTGACCTCAATGAAAAAAAATCATCACGCAAAATCTTCTACCCAAAATCTGAATTAATTATTCATAACAATATATCATCTTATCGGTGTCTCGTGGTTTTTCTAGTGCGGCTTAAATGTAATACGGTAAAAAGTCATTCAACGATGGATCATGAGACACTTTTTCACTTCGCCACGGTGACAAAGTATAATCCTCATTCTTTTGTGCTCAGTGCCATTGCTGTGTTTACAAGTTTTGCAAGCTAGAGGGTAGACAAACACCATTTCCTCTCCCGGGCTCTCCGCCTCTATACGGTCAAGTTGACAAAGTAAATGTCCACTTCCAAGGTGGGCAAACACATCGGTGCTTTTCAGACAGTACACACCGGTCGTAGTGGACAAAACACACTGAAGAAATCTCACCGCCAATACATTATCCCCTTTTCAAATGCGAGATATTATTCTCAGTTCCTGTTACGTTAAAAAAAGTGGGAGTACGGTTAGCTAACAAGCTATGGTCGTTACCTTTATTAGTCATTGGTTAAAATCTACCAGCAATAATTATCAGGTGTCAAATCATAATTTCAACGTGTAGACATAGGAGCTTCGTCGGCACTATAATCGCGCCTCTCGTAAGTGTGAGTGCAATATTTGTTTAGATCGGTACACCGCAGTAGATCCCGCTAATAGCCATCTATAAGGACAGGGTTAAATTTGAATTCTTTATTCTTAGGTAAACAATTCCACACACTTAGCAGCGGTTTATCCAAATGCTGTATAACTGCACACTTAATACCTATGACTATTAAGGCGGCGGAATCTCCATTGTTGCGGTATCGTTCATTAAAACTTAACTCTGACGTTTCCTTTCTACGCCCTGATTGGTCAACATTTTTTTCGCTGCGTCAATGAAACTGGGACAATGCCACTGAGAGGGGGAGCAGGAGGAGCCGACGGGCTGTTATGATTGATATTGGCAATACGATAGTACGTTGATGTGGTTATTTTGACATCTGTCAAACATTTCTCCAGCCGCACAAGCAGATAGACTTACAGAAGGCACTAGTTAATTTTCACGCACAATTGACTCAGCGATAGTCCCTCCCCCTTCATGAATACACAGTGCTTATCGCTTAAATAGTGGGCCTGTGCTCACCTGCGAATAGTAGTGTACTGGAAGCAGTCGATCTAATGTGTGTAAATGAATAATGAACTAGTACATGTGATTCACCTGGCTTCTGCATATAGGATAAGGATTGGTGAAATTTGAAGAATAAATCATTGGATGGTTTTTAGTAGGTTTTTTGAAGAGGCCGACAACGGACGTATAAAACCAGGAACAGAGTTCTGAAAGCTTTTAAAGAGGTTTCTATTCAGTGATTGTCAACTTTTAAGAGGAGACCTCAGTGACACCGGCAAAAGAAGCCAGGCACAGTAGAAGTATCTCGCATACAAAGCAACATGTGGTTGTCGAGAGATGTCTTAATAGCCTTCTTCTGGCTAGTGAATTCTTGTTTTTTATCCCACACAACGACTTTTGCTAAAGAGCATCGCGAACGCGGCTCAGCGGATCGCAGTCAATCTCATAAAAAGAAAGAACTCTCCACAGTTAGTAGTAGTAGCAGTAGTAGTAGTAGTTCCATGGACCTCAAATGCCCAAGTTGTGATCAGATTCACTGTTCTCCCAGGAGAGCGTCAAAACTGTACCAGAAATGTAAAGGTGGGGTCACCCTCGGAGTCTGTGACTGCTGCCCCATTTGTGCTAAGGTGGAGGGAGAAGATTGCGGGGGAGAGTGGAACTACCTCGGGAAGTGTGACAATGGTCTGTACTGCAAGCCACGCTCGCTGCAACATTATGACGACCAAGTGGCTTTTCCTGGATACTCCGGGAACAAGATGAACAAGATACCCGAAGGAAAGTGCACGAAAAGTAAGTACAAATGATGGCTACGATGATAACGTAAATAAAAGCATCAAATGTCGGAGTAAATTAGGGTGCTAAATTCCTTTTAAGCTCAAGTGTGCTGATTTTATCTCGTTAATGTCTATTTCTGTTAAGATAATGTTTTCGTGGGTTTTAATCTGACGTTTAATGTTTAGCGGTTGATGATGAATTGTATCAAGCGCAATAGCAGTAGTAGACTTTGGAACCAATACACACCGGACACACAATTACAATACAAGAACACCGCCAACAACGGGTAAAACACCCACACCACAGCACCGCTACACAACAAACATACGTATCGAACTGAAAGACCAATACAGGAAATTCTGCAGCGATCGAAAATCATTGCTGCCCTCCTAGTTACGGGTATCTTACGCTCAGTTGGTCCTAATGACATCATCGTGGACGTTACAACTGTCATGTGCCCCACAGTGATGATGCACTTCAAATTCCTACCTTATCCAACAGTGAAGGAATAGCACAGGTTATCGCTCTCCAAATATGATTGGCACCTCTATCAGCAATGACTAGCACAGGCTAAAATTTATAGAAAAATATCGCAGTATATACACAGTCCGTGATTCATTTATAAGCTGAATTTCTCAGTTGTTAAAATTTTTAGCCCCGCGGCACACCCTGTAACGCCCGACTTTTATCTTAAGATTCAATGTAAAGCAAACAATAATAACAAGTTTACAACGTATAAATACGTGGAATAGTCTGTCCAGTCTTTTAATACTCATTTCTGGGGATGTCATTGCGTGAGGGTACAGTACAAGGTCCTGGTCTCAGAGTAGTAGTCGCAGAGGGTAAAAAGAGGACGGGGACAGTTGAATTGGGACGGGCATTTACCCCATTAACTGTCAATTTAAATGACCATGGTAGACGCTACCTGGACACTCTTAAAGCTAACATCTTAATATCGGCCTGTGGGTCTGGGTCAAATATCTTGAAAGCATACCGCAGATCGATAATAAATAAGTAGAGAATAAACAATTTTATTTACACACGGCGTGTAGACGGACTAATATACACCGGCAAACTCACTGATTAACGCGCCCATATAAACACCACCCAAGCTTTACTCAATAAGGATCGTGAGCAAATACAGGTAAGGACGGTTTTGGATACACACTGTATAACACTGAGTGGTATTCTAGCACGGTAAAGGTCGCAAAAAGAATACTTTGGCCTCCGGCAACGAAAGAGAGAGAAAAAGGCATGTCCTATGCCGCTATTGGAGGGTTTCACGCCCAAGGCTGAAAGCGGGAAGATCAACTATCAAAGTGATCGGCGAAGCATGACCAAGGCGAGCTCAATGAAGTCGTTAACGAATCTTAACTCCCAGGCAAATGGCGTGAACAAATTAAAGCCCGTGTTCTTTCTGTATTAACCCGTCAAGTGTCAACTCCGCCGCTGAACTGCGAGCAACAAGTTCCGTCTCCAGGCCACGGTTCGCACGTCTTCTTTTCCAGCGTGTCATACAGCGTGAAATCCCCACTCTCCGTGCACAATGGTGCGGTATGACCTTACAAGCATGCAATCCCTTTGGTCATTAACATAGGCGTGCTAATGACGCTTAATCTTCCATCTTTTTGTCTGAGGCGCGGTTGGGGACATTGGTGCTTGAAAACTCCAGCTTAGGGGAATTTTCACACTTCAAGGGGACGGGGTAGTATAAATATTTTCACTGCGGCAGGTCCTATTTTATAAATAGCGCGATCAGCAATTCTCGCCTATTTCACAATGAAATTAAATTACTCGGCTATCTTGAATAATTGCAACTCTTCCGACTGAGAGAGTCAGCTGCGATTCCTAGTCGCACACTCCGTTAACTCGCAGTTACTGATCACGGTGACAACCGCATGAAATTGGATTGCCAAGTTAAGTGCTTTTGTGAATGAACTTATCCAACCATGAGGGATTACAGACTCTCTTTTTTTCAAAAAAGAACCATGTTTAAGGTCTTGAATATCGACCCTATCAATCTGAATCACCGAAATAACCACACTTAAAGTATAACATTCCCTTTTTTTCGTTTACTGTATATCTCTGTTGTTTTAACGTGTAGTAAGCAAACGTAAAGCTGTATAACGGAATACATTCACATTTTGATTGCTCCTAATAATTAACCGCAAATACGCCATGGTATCTCTATCCGTATCTCAAGACGATCACTTGAGATACGCTCTTTACGTACAAAGGCTATACGTTTACCCTGCCTTGACGGTCAGAAAAGGACAGCGTTAAGTTTGATTGCTATCTGAAATCAATATAGAGGGAAACGAGAGAAACCGCTGGAATTTTTTATCAACAAATTATACTGTGCTTCACAGGTCTGGGTAGCTTTGACTCCAACCCAACTCGCGACCTAAAATTAGATGGAAGTTCGGCTCCCGCGTGCCACGGGCTCATATTCCTCTTCATGACTTGCGAACCACGAGTAAAATCTGGCATCCAAACACCTGTCTCGTATCAATCGGTGTAAAGGCGACTGATTTTTCTCTGACCTTCTCTAATCTGAGCGAGGTGGAGGAGCAAAAGTTGCAGTTTGTTCTACACTCAAGTATAAAGCTTTGCTAGGGAATTTTTTTTTCTTTCATAGGAACTCTCCATTCATCACAAAACTTTTTTTTATTTCGCGTGAAGTTTTGTTTTTAAAACCCGAACTTAACCCTCTAATGTGTATCAAAACAAGTTAAACACAACATAAAACAATCTTGAGGTTTCTGTAAGCATACGAGAAACGACTTCCGGAAAGGAAAGGATGGTTTTTCCTATTTAGTCTGAATTCGACATTCCTACCCTCCGCAATTTCACGTAATGTGATCTGAGGTGGAAAGTTTTAAGTGTTGTCTCAATAAACTTGATGCTGTGACAAGAAAGACGGTCATTAATGTAGAAAGTTGACTATCTGGTGTTTTCACTATGTTTTAACTTGCTCAAAGCCTCCAGGCCCATGTTTAAGCAGAAGGCATCAGTTTCCATGCTTTTGCAGCAGTTCCTGTAAAAAAAAACGCTCCACATGACATTCCTACACTAATACACGACTCCGACTGTCTCACTTCTGTATTACCCGAAGCTCAAACTTAACACTTGTTGAATGATTTTTCTTTCCTTATTCAGGGCCAGGTATGGTTGGAATTCAGGGAGTCCCGGGGTATTGCCACCCAAAATGTACCCCAGACTTTTGTCGAGATAACCCGAAGGCAATATGTGCTGCTTTGTAAGTATTCATCAGTTTTCAGATTTTGACGACATTTTGGAAGTATGTGAAACATTTTTTTCTTCCTGCTAATATCACCCTTAGTCGTCATATTAATAAGTGCTGGCTTTTGGTGAACCTGCCCGTGTACCATGCGTTGACAGGTGGGATACATGGTCGGAAATTAAAGCTGAGAGAGAAAACACATATGCCTAAATCATTGTGCAAATAAAGATCTGGGTTAAGCTTGACCCTCATTAGTTAGCGTGAAAAAATATTTTAAAAAGAGGAGAGGAAAACGAGAGTTCTATAAATTTCGGTGATTCAGGCAAGAAACTTAGAGCTCGTTGTGATGTTGCTGAAGTCCATAAAAGAACATATAGTAAATAGTTTGCCGGAGAATGCAGCGGTGTTCTTAAGATCCCACACACAGGCGATGATTCGGATTCTCAAATATGACAATTTATCATGACCAACTGGTTTCTAAGGCAAAATCGTCTAAGAAAAGACACGGAACAGTAAACTTTGCCAAATTCCCTCCAAGATAATATATTGAGGTAGTTGCTTTGTAAAGCATCCGTTTACTATGCCCATTTATTATTTTGAAGACTAGTTCGTGAACTATTGGAGCTCTTCTCAGCTCGGCCCATAAAGCAACAGAATAAGGTAGAGAAAAATAGTATGATATCTTTCTATCTTGTAAAAGGATTGATAACGCACTGAGGGGGGTGATCGGTACGTAAGATGTAAACATTCTTCCAACAAATAAATCACACGACCTGATACTCTATGAATCAGAGTTATTCAGAAAAACTATGTACTGAGATATGAACAGCCTGCGCTGGTACCCTGGTATCGGAGATCGAGTCGTAAGCAAACGACATGCACCAAAGGTGCGCAAACCTATTCAAATCTGCTGAAAATCGGGGTGATCATATGTAATCGCTAGATGAAAGAACTGGAGGAGCAATACAGTTACAGATTATCTGGGTGGATCAGGTAGACGTGCAAAAAGTCACTACATTTTAAAGAGGAAGTTCAAAGTTGGTACCCAACACTTAAAATCGATGTCACGCTTTTTTATTGACAAAATTGAATTTATCAGAGCACACTCGTGAAATTAGTTTAAATTTCTTCCAGTAAAATTCACTTTCTGTTTAAATTTACTCCGAATACCAGCGTAACTGTTGGCCGTCCCACGCCCCTTTTTACCAAAACAGATCTCTGACATGTGGTTTCTTTCTCTGGCCGGTAGGCAAGAAGGTGTGTTGTAAGTTGTCCTTAAATCAAACAGGTCTGGAACACACAACAAACTTTTTTATCAAATCTAACGAAATATTATCATTTACAAAAAGCTGGTCACTTCGCATTCCCCTTTTAATTCCAATAAATTAACACCCGGGCGTGTCATTTTATTTCCTGAACTGTAGTTTAAGTCTATCAGTGCAAGAAGTACTGAGTAAATAAAAGAACATGCACTCTAGCAATATCTGTTTCGACCCAGTTGGAAAAATGACTTAGTAACCTCTTCTTGTGTACAGAACACACACGAAGTCGATGTATTTATTTTCTTTCGATTGCTGTATTTTTCTAAAACTTTTTATTTCTGTAACACTAAAGGTCCATAATCGATATTTTATAGGGTGGAATTCAGTTTATAACATTACAGTCTGTAAAGTAATTGGTAGGTGTACGTGCAAAATAAACACGGTTTAAATTTACCGTTGTGAAACATGATAGCCTATGTCAGGCATGGGCCCCCCTTCGATTCTAGACCTTTCCACACCAGCTCCAAATCATAACTATATTAATGCGAACAGTCAACACAAGGAGGGGAAGAAATTTTGACACTTTCCTGAATAAATAAACAAAAACTCATAAAGTAACAAAATCATTAATTCCGCACTTGGCGGGTCATCTCGGTCATACGTGTCCACTGAATCGCTATTATATACCGCGTCATGAAATTTTGTGGCCAAACATTTTTCTGTCCTTCCATATTACTGCTGTTGAACTCTCTTAAATGTACTTTGTAGTCAAGGAAAACAAGTCTTGTTCGAAGGCAGGATTTTTTTGCGTAAATCACAACTTTGATTACATATCTGTTTTCATTTGGCTTTTCGACTTCGGCCATTCCCACAGTGGGTTCTCATTAATGCAACAATTAATTTCCACCATCTAATTCAACCAGGGTAGCGGTGGGTGCTGTGGCTTGCTGCAATTTGTAAAAGGAAACAAAAGTAAAGGAATCTTTTTGAAAATTTATGTTTTCCTACAAGTAGTACCTGCGCGAAGACAGAAGCCCTTTCGCGGGAGCCTGGGTGCCCTAAGGCATACTCCAAACAAGTGACTCATAATACTCCCCAAGGGCTTCATAGAAACGTGTCCCAGTGCCACCCCAAGCCGAGAATTTCAATTGTCATTACACCTGAAGCACGTGTAACGTATTATCGACACCCTGACACAGAGATCATATAGTACGTCACTATCCCTGTGCAAAACAGGAGAGCACGTCAGTAGTTTCCCAACTGTATGTGTGCGAAATCCTTATACAAGTGCGTGCGGGTAGCTATCAGGTGGTATCTTTCCAAGGCCCCTCCTCGGCCGTAGGGGAAAGAGCTCGCCCCTCTCATTATCCCCGTTTTAACTCTCTAACAATCACATCGCACCGAAAGGGGCTGCACACACGGTAGCTCGTTAGACGTAGAAAAGGTTTCATGTTCTCTCGACACGATTTGAAGCTTACTTATACCTAAATAAGAAACGGGTTTTTTGTTGTTCAGGGGCGCCCCGCCCCGCCTCGAGACAACACCCTGGTCGTTAAATATTGGAATCCTTGTTTCGACCCTAACCGTGAACTTTTATGAACTAAGTTTGTTCCCCCATTTTTATCTACGTCATTTCTGCATTTGTATATCATCAGTACTTCAAACACGCCAGAGAGGTCTGTATCGTTACTGTTGCCAGGTAGAAGAAACTTTCCGGAGATCATTATTTTGGTATAAAGGATGATTACATATTAATCGACATGCATATAATTCCACACATTCCTTACTTACATTTAAAACATGTCGGACCAGTGCTTAGGCAATCACTATCAATATTTCTACAAACTTCCACTCAGTATATAAAAATAACAATTGAAAATAGAAGAAAATACCGTCGACTTCCCATGCTGGTCACAAAAATAACATCTCTTTAGTTTGGCTCGCTATTTTAGATTTCCGGAAGAATGTAGTGTACCTCAGTGGGTTTGTAGTTACAAATTGCACAACTAATGTAAACACAGACCAAATGCAATTTTGAAGTCGCGACACCGGATACCCATTTAATAGCTAATTAATATTTGGCCAATTAAGAATCTTGATAAATCCGACATTTGCTCCTCCCTGAGCGCCCGCCTACCCCAGAGAGGAATAACAATTAGCGCTGTTTGAGCCATACCGTAACTTGTGCATTTATTAGCCGAGACGTGACTGAACGGTTCTAAAATTATCCCCAGCTCCCTAAAACAATACTATATCTCATTGCCTTCTGACAGCAGGCTATTTTTACTCAGATTTTTTATCTTAGCTGGTTCTCTTTCCTTGAAATAGAGAGCACTTGATGACTTATTTGATGGAATAATGTAATTACCACGTTGTGGTGCTACAGCTATTAGATATTGACTCGCTTTTAACTATGTAGTCATCGGTTATTTTACTATGGTAAGTGGGAATCCTAATCCATCATGTGTATTGTTGTGTCCCTTAATGCATTGCTTTGTCACTTTAAATTCCCCTAAAGAAACGCGTAAAAGAAATCGGAAACTTTCCCGGGGTATTCCAGTGGCTCAAAATCCGAAAGAAAAGCCAAGAGATGTGGAGAAATGTCCATATCGAATCGAAAACAAGGCATTTTCTTCTCATTCCATCTTATTGATAATGGACATAGACTACCTAGGTAGCTGAACGGACTTTCATCTTAACCGCTTAATGTGTGCACGCAGGTACTCGAGATTCCAACGTGCAATCTCCAAGTCAAACGGCAAAATTGAAGCCGGTGTTTATTTTTCAGTTTGCCTCAAGTAGGTTGTTCACTTAAGCCAGAAACAGGCCTCCTTACACTTCAATCCCCGGAGATTATCGTAGTTTACGTTAGGGCCATTTCGGCAAATTAGCTCTATTTATTTTTTTCGTAATTGTGCTTAGAACACTCAAGTTAAAGATCCGAAAATTTGCGGTGCTGTGTCCGTGAGAACGGCGAACAAACTGATCGCTAATCACCTGCAACTACAAGAAGTAAACGATGCCGTAAGTGCTCAATCATTTAAGAGTTACCCTTTTCACCGCAGTTCCTTTGACGTAGGTCTTTAAATTTTGTCTTTTGTATGGACTTAATTTTCACTTAAGCATTAATTTTGTTGTACACTTACCAAAAACTGATCACCGAACAAGATTTACCAAAATCGTCACGTTCTTAAGAACAGGATTGATATTTGCAAAAGAAGATGCGGCGGCAACAAAATTATAGGTTGAAATAAAGAATAAGGATGTTTTCCCATTAATAGGGTGTAGTCGTGTCCGTGCAGATCACTTTGAGTCGCCAGTGAAGGTTATAATAGTGCGGTGCACGCAACCCGGCTCCCCTCGGAGGCAGCGTGCGGCATATTTGCAAGGGGTGTGGTAACACGATCACACCAACCTGTGTCGGGCAGTGGTATTGTCACAGGCGATAAACCTGTCGTTAAGACAGCTGGAAAGCCCATAGAAGACAAAAACCTCAACAGACCAGAAAGGTGTAGTGTATTGTACGTTAAATATTGTCTAATATTAACGTGCAATTTCCGTTTCTAACATGTCATATTTTTATGAAGCACCTACTATTAACAGCTTGTTTACCTCATCATTATGTTTGGGTGTGGTGTGCACGAGTGTCAATCATATATATATATATATATATATATATATGTAGTATACTCATCTTTGGCCCTCGCGATTAAAGACTTCAGCCCTGGCCTCGGGCAACGTAGCCGCAACAGAGCACTACATACATTTCAAGATGTTTTTTTTTTTCGTTTACGAGACGTAAAAGCAATTCTTGCTAGAAGAATATTTCCTTTTAGCAATAGGACAATCCAAAGCAGTATCGACTTTGCTGCCTCAAAAAGACAATCGTGACACAACGAAACTTCCTCATCTGACTATGAACATTTTAAAACTATAATCAGTAATGCTAACCTGAAAATTATGGGAATACATCAAAGTAGATAAATTACAGGGGCTATAAAGATATATGTGATATGGAATGGGCTATTTTTCAAATATTACAGAAATCTTTGGTATACGAAAGGTATTTTTAACCAATCTATCATCCTGCTTCTTTTGAAATTTCAAAATCATCTCATTTTTACAATGAAAAAGGATTAGTTTAATATCCAAAGAATGCGTTTGTGTTTAAAGTAGGTGGCACTGGAATTCAAACAATTTCTTCTGCATTATTCTTACTTAGGGGATCTTTTGACCGATATCAGACATATCATCATAAAGCAAGGAAGAAAAAGCAAAATTTAGTCCAGGGTCTTATTTCACCAGCGACTTCGCTATAAAAATGCGTCTCTTTTGTTAAATATAATAGCGAATTTAGCGTTATAATTAAAGAAAAAGGCAGCGTTCAGTCTCCATCTACATACTTCGCACGATTTATTGAACCACAAAACAAATGTCGAATTGCACGTACATATGAGAAGGTGTTACTAGTCGCCTTCACAGATATCGGCAGGTGGATGGTGGCGGGGATTGGCAATGAAAGACAAGGCGGTATTCTCATCATCTTCCTTATTTATGATGGTTTTTCCAGGCAGCTGATGAACGCTTCTTGCCAGAAGTTTCATCATATCGCGTAATGCACGCGAAGAATTATATGGCCAGCCATTCGTCTGCCATAGGGGCAAGCTAGGTCCCCATCTCTGTTGGTGACTACTGACATATCTGCCCTTAAAATTAGGGTCTTTTCTTTCCGCTAATTTTGGCAGGTGGTCTCCGTTTAGTTGCCGGGCAATGAAGATGCTCCACCTCTTGTTTTACTCTGGGTATTTAGGCAATAATTTTACCAGATGGGCCACCTTGTGTGGAGGCTGTTGTAACAATTACTTTCATGTGTATATGTGGAGGAATGCAGTGTAGCAGAACTGGAAAAGAAAGATCTACTAGCAGGTGGAACAAACCTGCAACGAGTTAGATATAGTATGGGTTCCGCCTTCCACGTTTAATGTACACACGCTTCCGGATAGAAAACAACATACACACACTTCCAGTTAGACAACATGACTTCACACACCTATGAACATCCTTTTGGTACACGGTGTCTTGCCAAAAGACACAGTCTGATTTCGGGTAACAGGATGGCGACACCACTGGCACTTGTTCACCACCCAGAGAGAAACAGGTCTCTAGCTTGTCAAAAACTTGCCAATTTAAGAAGCCATTCATCCATGAAGGTTTATGGTCCTTAGTTCAATGTTTTTATTATAATTTTGAGCAATTTTGCTGTAATTTATTGTAAGCCCATGCGGTCTGAGGTTGTGTTGCCTAACAGCTGATAGAAGGGTGGTTACAGGAAGCTGTGTCTCTTGCCTCCTGAGAAAAAAATACCCACTAATTCTGGAATGCCTCTTGCGTTCAGATGCGCTTAATTCATTTAAAAAGTGGAAAAACTGCAGTTGCATATTCAGGTACCAATAATCTAAGGTTGAGAAAATATTTAGATAATAAAGCTGCTCCATGATGGAAAGATTCCATGTTAACAGCTTACTTCAACCCAACAACTTTTGAAAAAACAAAGACAGCCACATCCCCTCCCTTTACCTGACCACATTAATTCATTATTGCTCCCTTTCATGACAGAAACAATATGTTTAACAACATCAAAAAATTCACTCCAATTAAGGCACGTCTGGCGATATGTTCTTGCTCTCAGAGTGCTGGAGAGGGCAGAAGGTGACACCTCAGGCTTCTGCCCACCAGAGAGGTGTGACATGGTTATGGCCATTTCTTAAAGGTCAACTTTCTACAAGATAAGACAGATAAATCCTTTCTGTTTTTTCAACTTGACCTGGGCTTTTCTTCATGGTTGATGAAAAGATAGCATTTTATGGCACTTATTCCTGCTTTTAAAAGCTTAGCTTTAAAAGAATGTGTAAACATCCTCTAAATTTCAATTATTTGATAATTTTGGATAGAAGCATGTGGATAATTTTATCCTTCTTTGTTGGGAAGCTGCATCATGTTTATGCAACACAAAAATTCAAGGGTGCAAAAGAAAAAAAAGAAGAAAAAAATAAAACCTAAGAAACTGCTGCTGTCTTGAATTTGCACAAATTAGTGGGAGTTTATGTTACTCCATCACATTATTGAATCCAGTGCAAGGCTTGATGACTTAACCTGACTTTTTGTTGATTCTGCTCCAAGAGGAGATGGGGTTTGATTTGGATGTTGTTATTTGTTGGTACACCAAGATAAGATGGCTGTCATGTTATTCTGGGCCATGTAACTCACTGTTTGCAAATGCGAAATCCTTTCTTATTAGTCAAAATGCAAATTGTTCGGCACAGACAGTTAAGTGATGAGTAGCAAAATCGTATCAAACAGACTCTCAGTAAGACAGTAATGAGACAACTCAACTTAATCAATATCACCCCTTTTTATCAATGTAAGGTAGCCTAGAGGTATACTCCATACTACCTGTGCTTAACTTGGCATTACTCTACAAAAATAGTTACTGTAGGGTTTATGTGTTTTCTTAAGTAAATGCTTGGCTACTGTAAGAACACGTGAGTTTGATAAATTCACAAGAGCCAGCTGAAGACCTTTAAATTCTAAATGATTTTGTGGTGGGATTGTAACAACTTCCAGACTGTATGGCAATAATAGACGGACATTTATTATATGTGCATTATTACACAGCCTGTGCCACTCTGCACAATGAAAAAAAATAGTTCAAATGAAGTAACCAATTCAACATATTTTACAAGATCAATTGAAAGCCGCATTCATTTTTTCAAGCTTTGGTTTATCAATTAAAATTCTTGATGCAGTGAAATATGTTCTAAGCACTATTTACATGTATTTGGAGTGTAAAGCCTGAACTAATATAAGCATTCAAATTCTATAATTCACATTTAAGGAGGAAACTTTTCACTTGTAACTATTAAACCAGGTGCCCTTATCCATTTCATACATATCTCCAAGAAAGTTTTTTTTTCTGTTTCCTTGCCTATTCTTTGCTATTGTTATGGTTTCATTATTCAACTCAAACATGTAATCATTTTACTTCTTGCAGTGATGTAGCAGAAGTTAAGCAAAGTTGCCAAGGTGAATGTCAGCATACATCCTGTATGGCCTGCAGATTTGTCAACGACGAGCCAGACTGCGGAAAGTGTGCCAAAGATGACTTTGGCTGCATCAAAAAGTTTGCAAAATGCTACAAGAGGCATACATGTACAAGAAACAAGTTTCCTTGTAAAAAGAAGGTCAGTAACTAATGCCAGCTTATTTTCTACCAACAAGGCAACCAAATTCCTGATAAGATAATAAAAACAACCCGTTCAACATTATCAGGAAATCTTAAATGGCTGTGATGAAAATCCATTTCCATATGAACCAACATTCAAAAGGTTCCAAAAAGTCACATTAAGTTCCTGAAATGTGAATCCCATGAGAATCTGCAGAGAAAATCCAGTGATCATAAAGAAATCCCATCTCAGGTTGCCCCTGGCAAATTGCTGTCATGTCAGCGGGGGCAATGGTGTGGGAGGGCATCAAAGTTAAAGTACAAACACACAACTGTCTTGCAGCATAGTAAACTTCATCGGAGCTCCCAACATGAAAGTGTTTATGTAATTCCCAGCCAGCAAGAACATGACAATAAAATAGATAAGGATGGAATAGTTCTTCTGGAAACTCTACTACCACTACTACCAGTGTACTTTAAAAACCACACATTGCTAGGGGGCGGTGATTTTTCATTGGTACTATGTATCAGTCATTTTCCAATATTGTTGTATCTTTTCACATCTAAATCTTAAAATGTGACAAGTCACCTCAAAAAACATTTACAACTTCTTGAAAAGAAAAATCCCTGCCATACTTTGTCAAGTGACATGTGATTCGAGTCCCTCGTTGCACTGGTGGAAATAATCAAAGGCAAGGTATAATCTATCTCCTGCCAATTTTTTCACCGAAACAGAAGCATAAAACCACTTCAAGAAAGCAAACAAGTGCTATGTGCATACCATTATGGCTTTTCCAGCAGGTCTTACAATTAAGAAGACTCCTCCTTTTTTGGAATCAGGGCAAAAAAAGAAAAGCAATGAACTTTGTGTTAGCTAGTGAATAGTCTTTACAGATGAAATCTGGTTTTTTATTCCCCCCCCCCCCTTCTTAATCTTAGGCAATTGCTTTCTTATTCCTTATCATATCCCCATTAAGTCAAACAAAAAATCTCACTGCCAGCCTTGCTTGCATTTCTCAGCAAAAAACACATCTCAACTAGATCTTGAATATTGCTTTAAGATAATTCCCCAAAACAATAGTTCAAAACTATGAGAAACATTTTTGAGGTCAATGTTTTCAAAATCACACAGATTACTTACTCAAAATTTGCTTGAATTACCAAGAAGCAGGGCCTGGAGGAAATAAAGCCCCCATTAACACATACTTGCTGGAAGAACTCTGAACTTAAAAAAGGAGTATATATATATATATATCATATGCAAAATTTAATTCATTAGAGAAAACTTTGTTGTATTTCTTGTAATCATAACTGTTTGCTGTTCTCTGTTATATTTAGACCATAGATGCATTCTGTTCTATTCACAACTGTATTTAAATTCTCCTGGATCAAAGAACAAAAGAAGGGCCACAATACCACATATCACTTATTGCCTTTTCAGTGTTTAATGCCAGATCAATGTGTAACATATACTCACCTGTATCCAGATGGTCCCTACTCCCCCAATATCAGGATTTTGCATTTATTTTTTCTGATAAATTGACAACCATAAAAGGAGCATCCCAAATCCAGTTATCAAAAACTTTCATAAAGGCACATCAGGCCACTTTTTGAACACTTCACAGACTGACAGACACTCTTTTTTATCAAGGAACCCACTTGACAGAACACGGTTCGTTTTACAGCAAAACAAACATGCCGTTTGTCCAGAAAATGGAAGAAAAAACTTCATTTCTTCCATTTACTCTTTTGTTTCTTGATACAAAAAAATATCACGACCCTCCCAAATACTCTGTTCAGTTAATTGCTGCCCAAGATTTTGTTTAAACATGCATTTTTTCCCTTGAATTGAAGAGTGTGCTTGAAATGAACTACACAGCCATAAAATAGAAATATCTTTTCCAAAAGACAGATGTTGATAAACACTCCTCCTTGCCTAAAGACTTCTGTTCAGCTTATTCAAAGAATTATCTTATGGCAATAAGTCATAATAAAAAATATTTTATTGGAAAAAAATTATGTTTAATGATGGTAAGCATATAGAAAATTTCCATTTAGGGGTTTACATGTATAATAAATATTATTATGAAGCCTTTTTACTGCCAGTATGTTTCACTTTTAATACTTGAACTTTTAATTATCTGCAATTTTTAGTAGAAAATTCCTGGTTGGCAGTTGATTATGGCTTCTATTATTACTACTTTGAAGAAAATGATGAGTTAGGACATAATATTTCCCACTAACTACATTTTCAACATTTACAGTAACAAAAATTATTCTTTCTCTATACAGGTTAAGTTCAAATGCAAAGTTTATTTTTGAGTCAAAATCTCCAAAAATACCATCCATGCTGAAGAAACCCAAACAGGGGAAAAATTTTCCAGTAAAAGCTGGAGGCAGTTTCCATTCAGCTCCAGAACAGAGCAGGTGCCTGCTATTTAGTAGAGTCATGACGAATCTGTTACAAATCATTAAGGCCAATTTGAGTTGTGTGTTAAATACAGGATCAAAGCCACACAAGTGAATGTGATCCCAACGAAAGGTAGTGCTCCCTGTTGCATCGGCACGTTAATGCAACAATCCCCTTTTTTCCTCAACTTGGCCCAGTCATGTTAAGTTTGCAGCTATTAGTATAACACACTGAACACAAAGAGCCATAGGCAAATTCTGTAGTGGAAGTCAATGCAGAGAGCACTCCTTGTATCAGCTTGGTCTCCAGAGAAGTTTTTTACCCACCACTCGGATTAGCTAGAGACTGACACAGCAGTCGTCCTGTTTACTCGTGAAACAAATTTCTGTGTCACAAATGGAATGTTTTTCTAGGGGATAAATCATACATCAACAAATGGACCAATTAAATGTCAAGGTTGATCAGTCAAATTAAAGTTAATGGCTAATCTTGTAGGGGCATAATTTGAGGAGTTTTTTTCAAGGCATCCCATGTCTTACTAAAAAAATTGACTATGGCATTTTGATCTTTGAAATACAACATGAAAAATGTTAAATAATGAGGAGGGTGAAACTAAACAAGTGTTGATTGCTGGGGAGATCTTTGATGTTGCTGTGCTTCACTGAAAAAACAGTGATTTAATGAAAAAAAAGGTGAAGCAGGTGTCCCAGAAATATAAAATATTAATAAAACGTTGAAAGATAGCGCCGTTGGATTCAGACGGGGAGTGTAGAAAGGGAGGCTAAAAAAGAAAAAAATAGAAATAGCACTTTATGTTGGTTAGACCTCTATGCCAGGGTTTTCACCTTTAATATAAGTCTGAGGCTGTATATCTATGTTAAGTAGCACTCAGATATATAACATGCTATGTACATATAGAGAAATACCATACCACATTAAGACACATTTTAACCAGGCATGATTCTTAATGCAGGCATTACATTCTCCTTAAGTGTGTGGAAATATGATAGTAACATAACAAAAGTTTGATAAGTCTCTCAGGCGCTGTTGTACAAAAGTACAAACTATGGACGAAAAAGGATTTTAAAAAGCAGTTTAGTGAGGTGGATTAATAATGCCGAGGTAATGGTAATCACATTCCACCAGTCATAAAGGTCAGCTACCAAAGCACCAGACAGCTTGGACCAGCGACTGTTATTTTTGACCCCAGCTGAATTTTTGCTATGTGAGAAAAAAACAAGGCTCAAGTTGATATCAAAACAAAGGCAATGTATACCTGGATGCTTGCTGTTCTCTGAGCACCTGATGCACAACAAGCATTGGTCTCCAATCATATTTTCTATGGAAGGGTTGTGGCAGGAGAGGGGGTGCAGTGGCTCCAAAAACATGCTACTAACCCTCTGCACAAAGTGATGCAAATGAATGGCCAATAACCAAGTCTCCTGTGGACTTTTATTGATAATGCTTTTATTTGTCTTATCCTCCAAATTATTGTTATGGCTTCATCTCAAAATTAGAATTTTGTTGTAGACTAAGTCCAGACTTGAATTTCTAAATGTAGAGTCAATAATGGCGTCATAGCACCAAGAATAGAAAGAACATTGGCAGTAAAAACCCCATACACTTACTGGCATGCATATGCCATCCATTGACAAAATATGGCAGAAAAATTGATGAGAACACTAACCACTTGAAATAACAGCCTACGTTTGATTTATGGAAGAGAATGATTTGTAGAAATATTTCAAAATCAACCAACTTGCATTTCAAGCTTTATTAAGCTTGTTTTTACTGACTTCATCTTAAGATGAGGAAAGTTTCTAATTTTCCCCCAATCTGGCATGTTTAAATATAGAATTCAATCAGGAAGCCCTAGTAGGCTATGTCCAAATGATATAAATTAAAGATCTGCTGCTAAAATATATAAAACATATGCAGTGTACAGAAGTCCCATTTTTTTCTTCATTTTCCCTGCACATCATCAAGTGTCTTTATATAAACATGCAATTGGCACGTTGACAAAGATCAAGCCCCTGACTTTCTTTGTACAGGTGTTCAAGATTTTATACAAGGTTATCCTGTCTCCATGATTGCTTGCCCCCACCCTCAGACCCAGGTGCTTGTGAAAATTTGTTGTACACAGGAGCAAGTGAATGGTGAAAGGCACTGTTAAATGAGACATAAAAGCATCTCAAGATGTCGTTTCTGCATCAGTAGACTGAGGGTAGAGACAAACAGGTGGAGAGGTTTCAGTGGCTAAAATGATCAAGCTGATGAAAGAAGAAAATTTTATGGGGATTTTACTGACAATTTAAGACATTGTGTAGATAGTGACAGACGATCATAGAGAGGAGGGGGACCGGAAGGAAGTGCCAATGTTTAAGTCTTTTATTGCCCTCAAAGATAGCAGGAATAATGAAAGATAAAAAACATCCTCTTAATGACGAACAATTAAGCTGAAATTCTAGAAACAGTCACTCCTTTATTTTCTCCCATACTCAAAGACATACAAATCTCACAAAGGGTTTCTTTCTGCCAGAAAAGCTTTAAAATAATGGTCACTGAAGATTTAGAAAAAAACTAAACATTTCATCAACAATGTAAATGATATCATAGTGAATATGTTGCATAATGAGATCCTAGCATTTTATCAGATCAGCTAAATGGCGGGGTTTTAATGTTTTTATCACCTCTCCAGCAATTTGGTTGCCTGACATTCGGTGCTCATTCAAAGCACTTTCATGGAAGAATAACTGTACAAAGGAGATACATATATATATGCACACCTTTTAATAATAAGCACAAGATCTCCCTGTCAATTATAACAAGGAAATAATTAACTTAAGTTCAATATTGCTTTGTAAGGACATTTTGATATCTGTTGAAGATTTTAATCACTTTTGAAACATAAGAATTTAATGTTAAGAGTAAATAATTGACAGTTTGGCATACTTTAGAATCAAATTGTTTTCGTGTTTGCTTTTTCTATCTTGTTTTGTTATTTTTTTATATTTTCAACATGTGTCTGTCATTGTTATTCCTGCTTCATTTGTTTTTCATTTACTTCTTTTTATTCCCAAGTTAGAGTTTGTTTATATCAATGGCAATATTTTTTATTCTTGCAGTTTAAAGAAAATGGAAAGTTTATGTGTGCAGTACCCGCATGTTTGGATTAAGTCGCAATATCAGCTGAACAAGATCCACATCACAGAAGATGAGCTACAATAGATTTGCCAAGAATGCAAAACTGTCCACGAGTGTTAACTTATTTATTCCCTGAAGTGATGACAATGACAATATTCAATACTGTGACAGGCTGATACCAGTGACAATGATGGGGCAGACAAGGATGGGTATTTGTGATTCAGAATCACACACCGTGTCAAGAGTCAAGGACACAAAGGCATCGCACCAATGCCTCTTTTGCCAAAGAACATTCTCTGAGAGAAATGGAGTGTTTTACAAATGACATCTCGATCTTTTGTCACTTTTATGTATATCTGACTGCTGGACTTGGTCATCAGTAATGATGTTGGACAACAATTATGAAATTTTAATCAAAAGAAGAAAAAGATGTGTTATAGAGTATATTTTACATTGTGGTGAGAGACAAAATTGATGTTACACAAGTGAAATTCACTGCAGTTTACATTCCTGCTCACAGCCCCCCCCCCCCCCCCTCCCGATTGTCTGTGATCTATCATTAAGCAGGAATCTTCATAAAAAATCAATTTTTTAAAAGTACTTTCCTTATTTTCCTTCAAGTACAGGGCATATGCTTTGATCATAGTATCCTTGGTTTTGTTGTGCAAAGTGTGCTTATATTACAAGTTGGGCATGTCAACCTGAAACATATCAGGTGAAATTTGTTGGTATATAAGTGCTAGATGTTAGCTCAGAGGCATTCAGGGGGTGAAATACCTGCATTTTTGATGAAGAGAATAGCGCCATACTTGCCTCAGCAGGAATCTCATGACATCTGTGGCATTGGGGCTATGTTCAGTCAAGTTCTTCAACTAAGTCTGCAATGCTACCGCCAGTAGGGATAAAAACCTGAGGTGCTGCTTTAGATATCGACTATCTACAGAATCTGTTCCGAAACAATTATATTTCTGGTGTGAAAGGCTTGACATTTCAGAAATATGATTATCATTTCTGCAATCAGTCATTGAATGTGCTCTATTTGGTCACTTGTCCTTATTTAAAGACTGTCCCCACCCTAAGTTGAGCTAAATATAGGATTTCCCGTTGTCCTTGTTTGTCTAAACCTCAGATTTTTATCCCATTGAACGTGATCTTGGTACATCACATGCTGTGACAGCATAAGATTTTGTGTAACAAGAGGCATAATGCACTCGTTTTTCTATAATCTGGATACACTAAGAGTTTATCTAGACATTTCCTTACTGAGGGTGGTAAATTAAAGGCAGAATAATGACCTTCAGAATATGGCCACACCTCAAATACATCTTTGTTAAGGGTAAATACTCATGGTGAATATTTCTTAAGGCCACATTTTTTTTCATGGTGGCAACTTGATAAAGTATGCTTAATAAAGAAGAACCTGTTTTGAATGTTCTCTAAGAACATTTTTTACTGATCGGTAAGGTATCTTCTATAAATGTAACACTCCAAACCAATGTAGAAGTTTGTACTGAACCACAAAACCACCTCTGTAACAGGTATAAGATGAAGAAGACTTGTGTTAATTATGAGATTATTGAAAAAAATCAGAGAATTAACTACCAAGCCATTTGCCTCACCTGATCCTGCTCACCTAAGTACCTTATCTAAGCAGGGGATTAACTGGTCAGATATGGTAAAAGGGTCGGCACTTCAGTTCTTCACCTAATCAACAAACTGCACTGCCAATTCAAATAAGCAGGGAAGTATTTAATTCCATATATTGACAATCATGTCATTAGGTTTGACATTATGTCATCATTTTGCATGATTACTAGATAATGCGTGTAATATGAGGGATTTTGATGGGAGGGATGTGTTGGCTGTTAACCGTTAACCTGTGATCCCAAGTGACGGGACGGCATGGCAGGAACGACATGGCTTTATCACCATAATAATGTGTACAGGATTTATACCTCAAAGTCTTGGGAGGCAATTAAATCAAACCTGAGTTAACACAGAGGTGACAATTACAATAAGCAATTATTTATCATTTCATCAAACTGATACGGCACAATGTACAGACATGATACATTGATAATATTTTAGACAGCTAAAAGTCAAATCATGTTTGTACATTGTCAAATCAATCATCACAGTGAATATCATTTGTATAGTCAGCGAGATGTGATGTGTAGAAAAAATTAGGTTCATCTTTTCAAAATGTATCTTTTAAGCAGAGAAGAAAAAAAAACCTTGAGTGTAAAATTATTTATTGTCATTTCAAAATCTTAGTGCTACAGTTCCTCACCCAGTATGGTTTATTGACTGGATTATGCAAAATTATCGACATTTTTATCACTAAATTATGATTTTTTTTTTAGAAAGTTTGAAGAATACGCCCTGGCAGGCAGAGAACAATGCACAAGTCACTGCTCACAGCTAGTTTTTCCCAGACGCGGTTATTTTTAACCATGATAATCTTTTTATCAGTTGCACAAATGGCCTCCACCACACATGTACTCAGTGCCAGTTTTAGTTTGTTTTAGCAGAAACAAATGTTTTTAAGACCTGCACAAGGTCTACAGCATAAGAATATGTAACACTATGCAAATAAATTGTCACCAGAAATGCAGATTAGAATCATGTAGTTAAGGTTAGTAATACCAAATCAGACCATCAGCAATATGCATGCTATGAAAATACTTTCAAAAAAGTTGATATTTTTCAAGATTGGATGAAAGTCAGAAGTATGCGTTTTTGCTCTAAGAAGTCGATGCTAGTCCTGCCTGAAGTGAGAAATCACAAATTGTACAAAGTGTATCATACATATAGCTGTGTACAGTAGTTTGTATGTGCTAGCTGTTTTGTGTCACTTTTTGTGTCGATATGTTATTGTTCTTTATTTAAGTTACCATGTAACAGAGTCTTATTTATGTAATATATTCTTGTACGAAAATAAAAAAAGACCTCGAAGTACATATGGGCTTATTTGTGTTTCATGATAAAACATGCTTGTCACAGTTTAGTTTAGAGATTACTGGCCATAAATAGGCCTTAGCATTACAAAACTTTCAAAATAAATTTGAAATAAAAATTTTGATTTATTTAAAATCATTACTTTGAATGTGTACAAAAATGCATTTGATTTCACGCAGACAGGTGATTTGGTGCACATGTAGGAGGGAGGGGGGAGATATGAGCATAAGTATCACTCCATTAAATTTACAAATTAAACAGGAGGTCAACGGGTCAAGACGCACATCAAGCAGATAAACAATCTTACCAATGATACCTTAGAGTATTATGCTATAATTAATTAAAGCACAATCTTGGAGATTTAGGAATTTAAGATCTGTAAGGTACCCCAA
Organism: Lingula anatina; assembly: GCF_051362555.1. NCBI lineage: Eukaryota > Metazoa > Brachiopoda > Lingulata > Lingulida > Lingulidae > Lingula > Lingula anatina. The sequence continues at coordinate 42,688,531 of NC_141767.1, forward strand.
CATGTTCTGTGCATGCACTTAGATACCACAAGCAATGTTACACCTATCTTTCTAGGCACATCATAAATATGAAACAAAATTTAGTGTAAACATAAACAAGGTGTCTGCAGAGGAAGTCTCAGATAAAGCAATCTCTTTTCTTCCAGGTTAACTGTTTGAAAAATCAGAAATAAAATTTAATTTACTGCCACTTCTGCAAAAACTCATTTTAAAGTAGGACTCACAAAGCAAATGTTAGTTTGATGTTTATTTACTGGGTCCTAGTTAATACTGACCATATCAGTACAAGTGGAACTCATATATTAAAAAGGTTGTTTAGCTTAAGGTGTCATCCCAAGATCAACCTAAAACATCAGGTGAACTTCCAGCGCTGCCTATAGGTAGAACTACACTAAACACTTCTTAACTTTGAAATGTGACATTAACTAAATCCTGCTGCCTGGTTAAGTGATACAAATGAGAGGCACTCCATACTCTGCTGGATGGGGTCACCCTCACAAACTACATCAGACACTCATCAAATCACTCTACAATATTTACTGCTGGAGAGGTTGAAATTTTTTTTCTCTCACAGGGACACAGAAAAAACCAAGTGATCCCCGCAGCAGACTTCCAGGCTATATGTCATGACAGCTCAAGACCTCAAGGTGCAACAGGTTGAAATCTTTGATGTCATTCTCTTCAAAGCTTCAATAGCAGTTTCCTAAGGGCTCTTGAGAAATATCCCTTGCAAAGGAATACCTATAGAACCTATACACACCACCTGCAAACAAATTTTTACGTAAATATAAATAAAATTATACACTGTAACTGACACTTCATAAAGAGCCATGGCATTAAAAAAGATTTCACAACGAGAAAAGATTAATAACAGACCAAATATCATGTTAAAGAATAGAGATGAAATACTTTAAGAATACTATTATAAGAATATCCTTTTACCTGTGATTTACACAGGTACATATCACCCATATACGCCTTTTCTATTCAAGAAGAGCCCTGTAATTTATAAATGTCAAATTTCAGAACATTCAAATATTGTATTAAATAGCCAATTGCTTTATTTGAGGAAAAATACAGGTGCCATACGTGGTAACTGTAGGTTTGGTATTTTATAATAGCATTGTTAGTCTTGATACCTGTCTCCCCAAGATTTTCCTTTGAAGTACATTCATGGCTGCCAAATTTGTGACATCTTTGTACAAGTTGGAAATTCTTCCCTGGGAACTTCATGATCTCAGATTGCATCATTAGATTTTCAACAGATAGCTTTTTTTTACGGGTAGACCACAGTCATTTGTATGTTTGTGTGTGCGTGATGTGCATGCGTGCTTGAATGTGCGTGTGTGCATACATTAACACACAAAAATTTGTTGAAATGAAATATATTTCAATTCACAAAGAAAACATACCTTAGTACATCTTATTTTGTATTTTTCGACAGACACACAGCAGATTTAAGCTGTTAAAATAATATAAATCAGATCAAAGACCATCATAATTGAGAGAGGTAGTTAAAGTGTCAGTTAAATGTAAGAAAATTGTGGTGTTAGCTGTTGGCTAAATTCAATAGTGTTATGATGTAAAGAAAAAATGGCAATAATAATGCACTGCACTATTCAACAGCAGAAGTTTAATTGGAAATGTAAGAATAGAAAGTGCAAAATGTTGAGATCCAGGTAAAATACAAGTGAAATATATGCCCGTGGCAATCACTGCAGTTGTTGTAAAATTCTTTAGAGAAAGGGTAATCAAATTATCTTTTTTATTTTTATTCCATATGATCTTTTATGGTTTTCTTTGATGTTCTTGGCAAAAACGGTCACAGAGTGAACATATAAACTATCCCAGATTCAGACATTTATGACTATATAGTACTTGAACCCTCATGACATTCTTTCTCAAAGTTATTTCAGCAAATAAAAATATCACCAAATAAATCTTTCACCATTTTGTGCAAACTTGTCATTATCACTAACTGAATTTTCATATTATGCAATCTGTGTAATCTCATTCGAAACAGTCCTTGAAACATTATCAAAGGCAATAATACTTGGTTATATAGAAAGAAACATATTCAAAAGTTCAAGTGCAGTGAAAACAATTTAGACATGAATAACCAAAAGGCAATTTATAATCCATTAGTTCAAATGGTCAGTACAAACATCCTCTGACTGGACTGTTCAAGTCAGGGGAGTAGATTAAGAGATCATATCCAACTCACTGGCTGTAAAACTGACCACAAATATACTCTTAAAATAATCCCAACTACCTGTGGTCACTTGACCAATCCCCAAGTTGGGTAATTCCAGACATTTCCTTCAAACAATGGTCATACTTGCTGCTGCCTATGTTAACAGCCATTATTTATGTTCCCCATCATCTGCTTCTCCTTTAATTAAGTTATTACAATTTAATTCATGAAAATGGTACTCACTTAAATGACTTTGCTATATCTTTTTTATCCTTATTTTCATTATTTAGAGAAAACAAGCACCATGATGTATTTCTTTCAATCAATTATTTCCTTTTTTGTAAAGACATGTTCCCTTTATGCTACATTGTAATGTGCAAATCAATAGTAATTAGTGCCTCTGGAGCTGGCACATTGGTAATATATCATCCTGAAATGAAAGTGCACCACCCTTTTCTTGTCTAGGTCCAACATGACTACCCTATTCAAGTAAGCATTAAAAACTAAATTGCAAGGGCTGTATTTTTTCTCTCTTTTAACTTGTATACCTGAAAAGGATCTGCCATAAATAACCTTCAGATGATTTGTAACAAAATAACCATTTTTGGATATTTTAGTACAGAGTATGTATTGTTACTATCATTTTCATCATACGAAGATACATATTTTAATCCTAGTGAACAAAAATGATAAAAGCTTTTGACAAATTCAAGCATTTTAAGAAAATGAAAAATATCCAAGTAATGATCAAAGAAATCAAAGGTTTAATGGGAAAAAGAATGAACTGCTTTCCCCTTGGATTAAGTTTATTGGGACATATCTACAACTTAATCTCCTGGGTAAAATTAAGCTATTAAATATCCATCTCACAAGTTCACCAAGTTTGACTTTACAACCACTGAGACCAATCAAATGAATTATAGAAAATTGTTTTAATGAAATTCTTAACTAATAAACATTGAGAATTTAACCAACCCTTGCTGTTACAAAGTAGATTTCCTGGACCATTTGTCTAAATTCAGGAACTCTGATATGGAGTTGATATCATGAATTTTTAAAAAAAATGAAAATACACATCTGAAACATTTGAAGAATAGCTTTCAGTACTAAATCACTGGAAATGAGGCTTTCCATAAAGACACAACTAGACACCCCTTCCAGATAGACAAAAAAAAATCAAGTAAATATACTTATCTGAGATTTCTGAATATTCCCTATTAATTATTCTATCAGAGGTATTTACCACAACAATTTCATAATGGACTGTTGTGCAGGATGATGGACACTTAGATCATCATGTATATTATCTTCATCTTTGGAGATTCCAATTTTTCCTACCCTGGGGAGGTCTACCCACCACTTCCTGGGCCACTGCCATTTTTGTGGTAGCAATTAGTGTTACAACAGTCACCCCTCTGGGTGAAACAAAATCTATTATTATTACTCTCCTTTATCAAATTCTGTTATAAATATCTCATTTCTTTTTTATCATAAAGTCGACAAATTATATCATGATGCTGGCTTCAGGCAAGTCTGCAAGGCATTCCCACCCCTTTACACTTGAACAAAAAGGGATGTAACTTCCAAAAACTGCAGGGGCCTTACCGAAAATTGGACCAAATTGATTCAAAATTAACCAATTCTTTGAGTGAGAGAAAGTTCAACAAGATTCTGTTTGCTGTAAACATTGGAACCCAATTATCAGTTCAAAGTGTGAAGTTTGCCAACAACTCAGCTAAAAGTAATGGGCAAATAGACACACTCACACCTTCATCTCACCTTCCAAATTCTTTTTGTTTAAGAAACAAATTTATTTCTCTTTATGTCAACTTATTCCCCAAGCATAACCTTGGATTTGGACACATTATTCTGGTGCATTGAGCCTGGACAAATACACAGTGGAAATAGCCTTTGAGGGTTAGTTGGTGCAACAGGTTTTTCTCAGTGATATTCTACTCTTTCAGAATAGCATCAATTTGTTCGTAAGTGCCAGCGCAAGAGCTGGGTCAACAAGCTTCCTCGTTCAGAAGTAGACAGTGGGTACATCAGGGAAGGAAATAATTCAGTGCTTTATTGACACAGAACATTGTTCTTTTAGCTGAAATGAAGGGTGCACCTATATCAACATACCTTTACAGGTAGTCTCTCTTAATTGGGCTGGATGATCCACTCTTAACCCCTCTTGAGACAAAATAATCCCCCTAATTATAGACTCCATCTGATCACTAATTAGTAGTTTGCTAACCACAATAATGGAAAAAATCCTTTAAAAAATGAGACATTCAATAGGCCACAAAAAGGAATTAATCTCTCTGATCTTAAGATTATATTTCATTGGTAAACATCCAGCAATCCAACCAACCACTCCTCTACTTACTCACTACTGGAACATCACTATGAGAGCTTCAACTAAATATCAGAATTAGTATTTGTTGGACATATTTATCTCATTTTAATCACTTAATTTTTATTAGAAAAAACTGCAGTGTATAATCAATGATCTTACTTCCGAATTAGATATGCAGAGATAAAAAATGCATACATGCTCTAATATACAGCAAAAGAACAATACGAATTTGTAATTTACTGTAATGCAGATAAACAAGAGTGTTTTTGAGTGACAGAAATGGAAAATGAATAAGTAAAAGAAACGTTTAATTCTTATAACCCCATTAAAACATCTGAAAATCTCATATTGCACTTTGTTTGCCTGTAAATTGCAGTAGGGGGCTAATAATGATTGATAGATTTATTCCTCCAATACGTGAATTGGAAATTCAAACAAAAGAAGTTGATAGAATAAGAGAATGCCATGCTTCTTTTCTTTCACATCTCCCATCAAACACAATAAAACTTTGCCAAAAAAAGCTGTTTCCCAGCCAGGAAGATATGCACAAATAATAAGTGAACCTGGCCTTAAAGGAGAACCTAGCCTTTGATCTCTTCACACTTGACGAGAGAAAGTGACTAAGTGCATAAGAGAAAAACTTTAACAACTTTATAATTGGCCTACAATGTAAAACCTACAATTAAAGTTTGAGTAGATTGTCCCTGACAATCCCTCACCCCCACCAATACACCTATGACTCCACAGCAATTTACTTGAGACTGAGGCTATTTTGTCTGGACAGAACGGGAGACGTTGTAGTGACGTCTAAAGCAAAAGACACTACATTTTCTGATTATTATCTATAATTAATCATCAGAGACTATGATGCAAATATTTGACATAGTTTAGTGACATGCCCTGTCATAACTAATCCACCCACATTAAACAGTTATTGTCAATGACAAAACAGACACAGAGACAAGTGTAAAATGTGTCACCAGTTTCAAATTAGAGGGTATGGATATATGGTTCTGTAGTTTAGTAATAAATTAAAGATAATCTTAGATTTAAAACTCCAGAAACATGACAGTGATCACAAAATTATAGTTTAGTCAAAAGTTTTTTTAAGAAAGTGATCACATGGAGGAAATGTACTTTTATTTCTCAAGAAAATGTCACATTTACAAACACATTAGGTCAGACAAGACATTTTAAATTCGAAGTACTGTCTGCATGAAATGTCTTAAATCTTTATAAGTGATTATTCATAATAAAAAGCTAATTTTTCTAAATTTGCTGATATCTTAATTTGACAGGTTTTGGTCTCTACAACAATTTCAGATTAAAGGTCATATAAAGGTAGACCTGAATAAAAACAAAGCTTAATCCCCACTGAGAGTAAAATAATAGCGCCTAGCTTGTGTTCAGACAGGCATTTTCTCCCAATTAATTGTATAGGAAAGCAAGAGAGAGAGAGAGAGAGATGATAGAAAGAACTCGGTTTTCTTTCCTACATCTCAATAATCATATCAAATTTAATATACCCAAGATTAAGTAGTGATTGCAGATATATATTTCTGGACACAGTGGGGGAAAACTTGAGACCATGCTGAGGCAAACAACTGATGATATTTTTATCATGTATTGAGAACACGCTAATTAAATTTGTGTTGTGTGTTACGCATTACAGCGTTTTCAAACATACATGTTATTGCTTGTATGTACATGTGCCTGTCCTGATTAATCAGAGCCCCTCCCTTCAGTAACAAGAATCCTGAAAACATTTGAACATTAAAGACTATAAAATGATTTCAAGCTGTGAGAAGTTGGCTGTATAATTACTCATTGCACACTGTGGTACCCACACTCCTAACCACAGAAAAATATAGCACCTAGAAATATTGAAATAACTTTTTCCATTCAAAATATACACTTTCATGTAAGTTTACAATTGTAATATAATTAAACTCCATTTTTGTAAGAATTTTTCACAGAAAAATGCAGAGTCAAAGTACATAATAATAGTCCAACTGTTAAGCTTGTAAGATACACTTATTTTTAGAAACCATTCAGAGGTAAAACTTTTTTCCTGAAAATAGAAAAAAAAATTCAAAACAGTCAGCTGGTAGGATTATCAGTCTGAAAAAATCGCACTAAATGACCTCTGTTCAGCCCTCACTTCCTTACCAATGTCCAGAACTATTTCTCAGAAAAAAGCATTTGCCAGTGTTTTCTGGGAAAATATTTAGACATGTCGGACCACTTGGTGCACTCTCGCATCTAAGCTAATAAGCATACCATGAACTCAGAAACACCACGACGAAACTTTTGATCATCGCAAACTGAGTTGATTCTGATAATGATAGGGATGTTATATCTACCATTGCATAAACAGAAGACTGATCTCTTGAAAATGTTTGGCATATTGGGTTATTGTTTGCCCTAACCAGAGCGACTGAAGTTAACAAACAATCTGGATCCTCAGTATCTGTGTCAACAAATGAATAAGTGCCTTTAGTAAATTATGAAAAAAAGTTTAGGAAAGAAATCTTACTTATCAAATACACATACACTGTATTGGGTATGGTATGCATTTTACAAAAGTATAGCAAAAAAGAGGGATAAACTTGAACATGTGTACTCTTTGAGAAAACATGAAAAAATAATGAAATGGTGAAAATGCAAAGACACAATGTCAAATCAGAAAAAAACGAACAAAATTACGAAGAAAAAAATGCTCAAAGAATGTTGACTTCCATCCCCTGGCTTTAAGTGTGGAGTGAAAATTGTGACCAGAGCAAAGAATCAAGTTCAAGGTTAAATGAAAGTAAAAACAAAGACACTTTATCCAACTCATTTCTTAAACTATGAAGAGAATACTGTGCACAGACATCCAAGTGACTCATTTGATGGTGTCCAAACAATTTCTTTTCTGTTCAACGTTTAATTAAAGTGGGATGGGATGTTTAGAAAACTCAAGGACAGTAATCCCAACTGGATATCACAGCGATAACATAGTATCATGTACATCCTCGATATTGCAGAAGCCTAAAACCTGCAAACACTTTAATTTCAGTGAAGAAAATTCTATTGAGGTCCTCAAAGAAAAGCTTTCTTGCTTCTAATCCAAGAAAAATATCACACCCAAGTGTTCGATTTATCTTAAGTTTTTTGTATCATGTTGTCAATGTTAGTTTTGGGCTATGGCATGATCCAGGCAAATTTGATTGAATGCAATTCTGGACAAAAGAAGATGAGCTATAAGACTACTTGTTTTAGTAGATAGTTTGGATCACTGCTTTTAATCAAGATTAAGAAAACTGCTAGGATAACAAATTTGTTTCAAAATTAATGAATAAAGCATCAGGGAATTTAATCATATTTCAACATCTAAAGATATCTAGCACAATTTTGTCAGTTCTTTTACGATATCTTTCACCTCCCTAAATCTACATTTGTATGCAACTACAAAAGAAGACTAAGAACAAGGTAAAGGCTCTAATTGCTCTTTCTAAACTATCATTGCCACCAACTAATGACTCAAAGCATACAATTAATTAAGGACAAAGCCTGCCTGTACCACTCTAGCAAATCCCTAAAGCTTTTTCCACTACAACAGACGAAAAATGTGACAGTCTGCACTATGTAGTTCACAACTCACTCCATGCCCAAATTTTGTGAATGGGTTCAATTCTGGTATTTTATTTGACAATTCCATGATGGTTTCATTTCCCCTCTGCAGTTGCCCTCCCACCTGTGATCAATGACGGGATAAGCTGGTGCTTGCCCCGCCCCCTCTGGGTGGTCCTCCTTGTTATAGGGTGTGAGTGATTGTGACCATGATAACACTTCTCAAACCTTCCATGTTACACCTCTATGCTCCATTGGATATTTTGTTGAATAAACTTAACATATAGGGGTGTTTTTCCATTAATGTTCCTGCCTTGTGCAAAGCTTAATTGAAATTTTGAATTGGTTACAGAGCTGACGTGTCCTTACAACTATTGAATAGCTTTACACCATTTATTTTACTAGAAGGACCTTTCAATAAAACTGTCCGTCAACGTCCAAATTTTGAACAACAAACTTGTTTGTCCTATACCTATGCTTTCATTTGTGTAAATAAGGAAACATAAATGTATTAATTTATAATGCTTAAGCATGGGAAAGGTTTAAAACATTTTTACCTGGATGTGAGATTATCTATATCACTTTAATTATTTAAAAATGTAAAATTTCCCCAATGTCACAATTCTTCATGTTTTGATTTTGGTATTTTGTGCCTCTTCGTCATTGCTCTTTCTCTGGCTGACATCTTTTTCATTTCAAATCAGATAACTAATAAAAGTACAGGTCTACTATGTTCAATCATAAAAACACTGAATTTTCAACATACCATCTGAAATGAATGACTTTAATGACATTTTTCTTTTTAAGTTTACAGTGTTTTTTTTTTCATTGTTCAACAAGTCCCAGTTCATCCAAATTTCTGTACTTTCAGATCTGATCTTTCTCTTTGCTCCCATTTTCTCCTTTAAAAGATGATATCTCAAAAGAATATGTGATGATCTCTCCCTTGAAACCTCTCCTAAGTGTTGGTTCTTTACAGCCACATCCCACTGTGCAATGGTTTCATCTTTTCTTCATTAAACCAGAAGTCAAACATACAGTAAATAAGCACCCACACGGCTTATACAATCTACTTTTTTCTGCCACTTACGTACAACCTTCACTTTTATAGGTCTAAACTTTGAAGTTTTTAAAAATAACAAAATACAGCATTAAGTAAGTGTACCTACTTTTTTTAAAGATACAATGTAAAACCTGATAACAAAAGGACCTCCAGTTGACTTTTCCATCACTTAAAGAGCCCATTTGCCCAGTAAGGGTGCAAAAGGAAAATGATTAACCCCCCCCCCCCCCAACAACCCCTGTCATTCCTTGTCATTCTCTCTGTCACCTGAGGTGATATCTTCCTGGGTTGGACAGCAGTCATCATCATTTAGCCATATTGTTCCACACTAACACAAAGTGTTTTTACATGGCTATAATTTTAGCAGTCTACCCCTCCCCTCACTTAATGTTCCTGGCTCTGCCCTCTTATTAAACCATCAACACCGCCAAGATTTGGACAATAAGAGTCATTTTGAAATTCCGATGCCCACGGAAAAAAAGGAAATCCCCAGCTCTGCCCACTGTCTGCCCAGCCATAATCACATCTTTATCTCAAAGATTGCCAGTTCTTTTTTTGGTCTAATACAACTAACTATTGTCATATGTGTACTATAATTTTTATTGTTTATCTTGGTCTTATTTTAAGCTTTAAATCTATAAATAGACAGTAGTAAACTTACACATTATTTTTTGGTGCTATTAGACTTTGTGTGGGGGATCATTCTCTAGTTACCAAGTTTATCCAAAGATTCCTCATGGCTGAATCATATCTAAGGAGAGCAGCAACAAGATGATGAAAGATACTTTTAAAGGGACATATTAGAATATGATAACTGACACGAAGTAAACAATCCTACTACCATATTTATATTGTGAGAGTCTTGTAGTATTTACCAAGTCAGCTTCATGTAATCTCTTCTTTAGTGAAGATAAACTGAATCAAATTAATATAAAAATGAAGAAACAATACAGATGTCCAACCTGAAAAAAGTTTTAAGGATACCAACAGATTCTGTTAGATTTGTGTACTTTATAGGAAGGTAACATAAAACAAAAAATCTCCTAATCCTAATCTAATGCAAACTTATACAAACAGACAAACAGGCCATGACCTCTGTCACGAAACAAATTCCACAGAGAATAATGGATCAAACAAGGCTATAAAACTATACAGACTTCTGAGTCCAATATATTCTGACATTTATATCTTAAAATAAGAGACAAACTCAAGTTTGGACTAAACATTACAGTAATGCATGTACATGCTATCAGACAACCAAATATTTGTCATGTGTATGAACATAGAAATAACACACAAAAAAAAGATTTAAGCGAATAGTTTCTTGAAACTTGGACCCATCATATACATATGCATGTATGATGGGTCCAAGCTTGAAATAAAGATATTATACATTGGTTTCTTTCTTTTATTTATCATAATATTCTTTTAGTATGATGTAAACAATCCCAAACTGATGCAAGGGTCTCACTGGCATACATACATGATTGACGCAAGTAAGCTTATCAATCGTACCCATTTCAGGAAAAGTTAGCGGCAATTTGTGTTATCAAGGGTGACCACTACTCTTTTGTGGTGTTACACAAACTGGCCACATTCATTAAGACCACAAATACTGACCACAATAATGTGGAGCCTTAAGGTTTTATTTTAAAGGCCCTCACAAGTGTAGGAGGGGAGGAGTGACACTGCAATTTCTTTTGAATATGATTAATTTTCAAGGAATTCGCTTTTCTAAGACATTGTACATGAAATTTGGACTGTTGGGGTCCTTTGATTCATCACAGTGAAGTCATCTTACCTCTCAGAGGTCAAAATATGTTTTTTGGAGAAGTGTTGAACAAAGGTAGGGAATACCCCCCCCCCTTAATCACCAATCCCCATTTGCAATGATTAGCACCCGATTTTATAGTGATCCTTACAGTGATCCTCATAGTGATCCTTATTTCCACTGTATTTCAATGAATGCATTTAGCAAACAAAAATTAACAAAAAAAATTGTTCAATTTTTCTTTTTAATGCCCAGTTCCACACCTCATCTCTCTCTCTTTCTCAGTTAACCCCCTTTTGAAAACCTCAAGCTGAATTCAACAGTGTATGGAAATTGTTAGCTGCACTGTATCTCATTACTAGGAGAAGAGTCAAAAGTAACAAAATACAGCTGTCTATTGCAACAGGTGAGATCCTTATGAGACAACTAGGATCATCAGGGACCTGTCAGATCATCGTAATTGGTAGGAGCTTTCAAATGGAAACAATAGGATTTGTGTGAGAATAAAAAAAGGAACTGTATGTTTGCATAGGGTGAAAAGGTTATTTCTTATATCAACCAAAAAATAATGCAACTGTTTGGAAAGAAATCAACGATTAAAGGCATCACTTTGTGTGGTATACATACAGAGATAGCACCTAGGCAAGTAACTCATGTACAGACACGAATGCCACCTGGGGATAAAATTAGAAGGACCTTTGAAAAGTTCGCCTAATTCATGTAAATAATTTTGTTTACAAAGATAACACAGAGTTAAAATAGTATCTAATTTGTTTAGAGTATCAGTAGGTGGTTTGTCTTGTGCGAGGCACCAGGCCTCCTCAACCTTTTCATTAGACGATCTAAATACCTTCAAAGTTGCCGCCATATTGAGCAACATGGTAAACTACTCAAGATACTTCCCCCCTGCTTTTACAGAGAATACTTTGCCACAAAATGTGTCTTCCTACTGTTATGACTGATTTGTTGACTGAAAAATATTTACATTTTCCAAGATAATTTTTCTAAGAAAAGACTTGTGGTTTGTAGTATAAAGTGCACTAAAGCAGACGGAATGTTGTGGGGTTATTGGAGATTACTACATCAGCGATAAAAAGAACCAAAATAACACTTCTCTTCCATGTCTAAGTTTCTTTGATAAAGACAAGCATATTTGCTAAGAGAAGAAACAGTGGGTAGGTACCAAGTGAAATATTTCAATATCACAGGGGCTTTTACCCAAGATGTACATTTTGTGATTTCTAAAAATGTCATTTACTTTTCTGCTTAGCCAAAACCTGGTCTATTACTCAATAACTATTGCTAGTCATATCAGTTAATGGCAAAGGGGGGAAATGATGAAAAACATGAAAATATTTTCATATTAAAGAAAATATCAATTTTATTCTTCAGTCTGTCATTTCTTCTGTCATTTCATTTGCATCTTTATGTAAAGCAGAAATAAATTTTGTTCTGTATTTCCTTTTTGTAATCATTATGTTCTGCTATGTGATATGAGCAGGCATTTATTCTTTCATCAAACCAGCAATGTGCACTTCTCTGCTGCCAGATCCGTCTTTGGGTCTGCTTCAGTTCACCCACACATGAATGAACCCAGATGGTAGCTCAAGATCCAACTTCCCTTTCAGGAAAATGTTTACATAATAATTCCTTTGAAAATGTCTCCACAACATTTCCTACAGAGCCACAAGTACAGCAGGTTTCACAATGCTTATCCAATGAGAAAAAAAGAAATCTACCAATGTTATGTCTTTCCCTGCCCTCAACAAGAATTCTGCTTAGCAGGTACTTGTTCATGTATAGCCATATCTACTGAAAAACATGAATGCATTTAAAGCAATGTTACAAAGAAGTCTTGCAAATTGATGCTGTTATAATCCCCAGACCTGCACTTATGTTCAATGTCTGTGTACAAATTATACAAGTTTTGATCTTGAAGCTATGGGGCCATTCAGAATGAGAAGATCCGAGTGCTAACTGGTCCACGGCCTAAATATGGCGGACCTACATGTAAAGAAGACCGCTTAATCCTGTAATGGCCTCTTCACCTCTTTCATGCCTCTCCATGCGTCATATCTGCAGTGGCACAGTTATTAAATCTTGTCTCAATTCGACCGGTCAAGGGAAGATGCGTGGGGAGGCATGTGAGAGGAGGAGAGAGACCACTACAGGATTAAGCAGTCTTCCTTTCATGAAGGTCCACCATATTTAAGCCGTGGACCAGTTAGCACTCGGATCTTCTCATTCTGAATGGCCCGTATCATTACTCAGTGGTCCACTACTGCTAAGATCAGATTTCTCCTGCCACCAGTTTATCTGCATGTGCATCCCAGATATCACTCAAGTCTCTCCAAGAAACACCATGGCAAACGCTCACCTGATTTGAGGTGAGGGGAGATTTCCTTTCACTCTGTCATACAAAATATATAGTTCCTTTCTCTAAAATACCAGCCTTTTTACAAGTCCACCTACAAAAGACAAAAAAGACAAAAAATATTTATCAAAATCAAATATTCAACATCAATCTGAAATATTTCATTTTCCATTTTCTGTTGTAAAATGATATTTTAAAGCAACAGACACCTGTAATGTTAATTAGGAAAAAGTCAAGTGAGTGCTCATAATACACGCAATGATACAGATAGGGCAAAAGGTGTACAGCTACTTCATCACAACAGAAAATAAATCTATAAAATCATACCTACATAGTCAAATATAGACTGTCCATCTGCTATTTAAACAAAAAGCCATATTTCTCATATTTGTGCTTGAACAATAATCTAGTATCAAAAGAAGTTTATAAAAAGATATTTTACATCCGATTCTACACAAAAGGCATGTTTGCCATGTCCACCCCTACAAAAGGGGAAACAGTTCACTAGTGCCAGATCAGAGATGGACATCAAAGACACATCCTTATTCTCCTGTAGGATGTGTGCTAATACCTAGGATACACAGCCACCTACATGTACATAAAACTTATTTCAAAATGCCGGTGCAACTCAACAAGAACAGGTGGACAGTCTATGACAACCTGAGTGTGATCTAAGGATTTAGTGTATATAATATTATTTATCTTTTACTAGGTCCCAACATTAGATAGTAGTCAAGAACACAGGTAAATAAAAAAATTCTAATACAAAATTTTCGTGAAATATAACAGTAACACATTTTCAGACTCATTCCTTCGTTTGGTCACTAAAAAAAGGGAAAAAAGCATTTGTGACTTAGGCTTCGTTCACATGAAAAATCTATTTTCTAAAAATCTATTTTCTATTCGCGGTATCTTGTGATCACAGTCTGTACCCTGAATACCCCGCGGCGTAATTACTGGCAGCGCGAGCCAGTTACTTCCAAAGCTGTAATTAATTCTCAGCTGCACTCAGAGTGATCACAAGATACCGCGAATAGAAAATATATTTTTAGAAAATAGATTTTTCATGTGAACGGAGTCTTATTTAATAACAACTAACTGGAACTGTTCCATATCTGCTTCCACAGAGAAATTCAGGTTCCCTCTAAAAATGTGCATTTTCTACAAAAAATTATTCAACAGTTCTCTTTACACATTTCATGCCCCTACACATATTTTCTTTATTTTATCATTTTAGTCCATTATAAATTACAAAAAAAATAATAAAATCACATCTTGAAAACAAAACAGGTATGCACCCTAATGTTTATTACCTAACCAAGTGACAGAATAAAAAATATATCCTGCACTGTTTCACCTCTGATGCTACTTTTTTGTAAGGACAAAAGGTCAATAAGTCTGATATCTGAGGTAGCCCACCAGTTTTTCTGTAATCTAAGAAGGAATGAAGACTATGTTAAAAGCATGGAGTCTGTTTTACACCAAACTTATGTTGTGCAGACCCAGTCAATGTCCAACCTGTTCTTACTAAAAACTAAAAAAAAATCCTATTCTTCCTCTGGGCCTACAGGCAAGTTGGAAAAGGTTTACCATGGATATTTATAGTCAATTTTTAAACACAGCTAATCATGGCATTTAGAGGGTGAGAAATCGGACCTTTTCATGATTTAACTATCAACCAGTGTTTCTTCCTTCTGTCATATTGCTTAATGATACAGAGTGGTTTGTCTAAAGTCAATTAGTAAACACACACAGGTAAACAAACTTGTTTCCTTTGATCTCGAGACTAAGTGGGTGTCGGAGAAGCTGAATCATACCAGCTAATCTGGGTGAATTCAGTTAAAACGCAGGATTTCCAGATAACGGAGCAATCCCATTGGGTAATCGTAATCTCTGAGCTAACACAGGCTAAAATGTTTCAAGTAGTTGGGATTGATTCCGCACTTAAGAACTACTGTTAATAAGGGTGGTGGCTTTGATTGATGATATCACTTACAATTAATTCCTACCCCTTAAGAGTCACAAATGTTACTACCAACTTGTAATATAATATAATATAATATAATATAATATAATATAATATAATATAATATAATATAATATAATATAATATAATATAATATAATATAATATAATATAACAGGTTTGATATATATTTGTGATGCCTTTACACATCTAGCAGTAAAATGGGAAAATAGGAAAGATGCAAGTGCTTTTCAAACTTCTAAACTTATCCAATGGGTTACATCAAAAACTATTTCATGAATTAAAAAATACATTGAAAGGCAAAAGACAATTTTAATGGGTTACAATAGTAGATTGTTTTCATCAATTTTTTCTATAAATTTCCATAAAGCCTTTCCATTTTCTGTCTTCCAAGTTCATTTTTTGTTGTTGATACAAAGAAAATCTATAACTTATAAGATATTTTACTTTCCACTGATAACAAAAATCTGTTCAATAATGCAGTTTTAATTGACCAACAATTACTTCCTCAAAGAAAAATCACTGTCTATAATGTGAACTCAAACTTAGTCAAACAGAAAACACGTTCTTACATAAATAAACAACCCAAAAAAATTTAATCAACCGAACACGTAAAAAAACATGTCCACCATAGCAACAGCCATCAATATGCCGACAATGAACTGTAATGTCAACAACATGGTTTTGAATAATTAATTCCTTAATTAATATTCTTATGAAGAGGCTGTTCCACAACAAACTTTCTCCAGTGGGCCACCAATCACAAAGCAATCAATGCCAGTTCTGGAGAGCACCCAACCTCAGGCTGATTTTGAAAACAATGTTTAACCCCTAGACTCCAATATTCCAAGCACTACAATCAATTTAGCACATTAGCGTGACTTCCAATCTGGCCTCTCTTGTTCCCTGTGTCTACAACTATGTCTTCTTATCAAGTATTACTAAATACCCATTTGATTAAGAAGCTTAATTTACAGTCATATTTATAAATTTTGAATCAGGTGACAGACAGCTTTATATTATTCCAAAGGGAAACATTTTCACATTTCATCATTTTCAACTTTTAAAGCAATCATCTTTCCTCTTTGTTTATGTTTCTTAAGATGTTTACAAAACAGAGTGCTCACAAAGCCCAGATGCTTACATCTATTATTCAATCTATATCGTGAGAAAACAAAAATATACCAATTAAAATAAGTCCAGATTATTGGACACACAGTCTAGTGATTTTCTCTATTGTTTTTACCACCAAAATACCCCCTATGTAGACTTCTTTTTAAGTCCACCTCCCTTTGTCTTTACCTCATGCAGGGATAGGGGGCTAAGAAATTAATACTTTCTTTGTGAATGAAATGTTCACACGCATTGATAGTGCATCAATTAATTTATCAATGCCTCTGATTTTTCAATACAAAATCTTCCAGATGCATGAGTCATTATTTGCTATGACATTACACACAAACATTGCACACCTATGGATACAGGTATTCAGGGCACAGAGACTATCAAATGACCTCTCAAAAATTATCAAATTCAATAACTTTTTATTAAATTAACATAACAATGGTGCTTAAGCCTCCAGTTGTGGAAATTGTTATCAATCTACAGAACATCTAAGGTAATAATATTTTCCCTATTCTTATCACTATGATACCATTGCAATTTTAGATCTAATATGTCTGTGGACATCAGGACTTCAATGAATTCTGACTCTGGTATTTTTGGTATTTATACATCTTTTCGATCCTATTTTTTCTGCATTTCTGCCTGACAGTTGGCAGATGTCACCATCTGAGGGTTATTCGGTGCATGTCTTGACCAAAAGTCTGTTATAAAGTTTTCAAAACATTAGGACATCACTTTGTTCATTGTACTAACTGCCCTTTTGAATCTCAACTTCAACACCTTTTTTTTTCCTTCAAGATCTCCAAGTTGTTCTTATGGCACATACTTTTCATTCTATAATCTTCATGAACCAAAAGCCTTTATAAGTTACCAGTTACCCTGACTGATGCTTCAAAATTGCAGTAAAGATTATCTCTCTGTCATTAATAAAATTTAAAGTTGTGATAAAGAGTTGAGAGAAATGTAGAGAGAAATTTTAAGGGTAGGCATATCACTTATGTATTATATCTTAGTCTTTAATAATAAATGGAAATCAATTCCTCTTTATTTTTGAGAGAACAGATTATTTCACAAGAACAGAAGCTTACTGACCCCTGGTCAAGATATTCATGATATAAAACTGACCACAGACAAAGTGAACGTGTCTGTAGTACTTTCCAATCTCCTTATTTCCACAGTTTAAATGTGAATGGTTTGGCATATTGACCAAGCTTAAAGACCATGTTTTCACCTCATGCAGAAGATTTCACATATGACTGGGCACATTTTAATCCGTTTCGATTGAACCATCCAAATTTAACAGCCAATTGCTCCATATAGATTTACTTTAGCCATGGTGGTAACAGGATTAATTAGGCACTTCACGCTGAGTCTGATACCTCAATGGCATTCACTTCTATTGGTTTATGAAATTGATTGAAGAAAACTCTGAATGAGATTAAAGTCGTAAAATTTCTCCCAAGTTTCCGATTCCAATTCATGGTCACTACAACACACTATAACAAAACAACCGAATTCTATGAGACAGGGAACTAAGGTCCAGTGACTTCCAATGGACATTGAGTTCAAAGGTATCAAAAAGTCAATGATCTGAATACATCACATAAAGGCATCTGATCATGTCCATTCATTTCCTCATCACTCCTTTGGATTGGAAATCTTTCTGTTCCAATAATACACACACTTATCTATGGACATGAATGAAGAAAGGTGTTAATGATTACGAAGCATAAAATGGATGTTATAATGACTGCAATCTCAGCATGTGGGGAAGGTAGAGGGCAAATGTTAAATTGAATGGTCTCTCCAATGTCCACCAAGGTAGAAAGAAAGGGCATAATCAATAGTATTTATAAGTGATTATTTGTTAGTGCTGTTTTAATGACCGGTAAAACAAAGGTCAGTTTTTTTCCTGACCACTTTTTTTACTTCATTACACCTAGCTCATAACTTAAAATCCTGTCGTAAATACAACAACTAAGGTCAAGCCTGAACAAGCCTGGTCACTTTCTTTAGTAAACATTTCATTTTTTGTCTTTTAAATCGAAAAGTTATAGTAGCTTTTTTTCTATTTCAGGGTGATACATACATTTTCATATTTTTTAATCATTTGATATAGGTTCAACATCCTAAACATGAAATAATAATCTTAAACAAAAATATGTCATGGTACAAAAATAAAAGCTTGAAAAATAAAATAAGCTTGGATTCATGTATCGTACTTAATATTCTAACATGCTGTATTATTGCGTATATCAACCTCTAAATCCTCTCTTCAGAGTTTGCTTTATGAAAAACTTTTACAACTAAGAGGGGTAAAAAAGTTTAGCAAAATAAATGCCAATACCCCAGGAGTTTGTTGGCCCTTAAACCTTAACATTATCTGCAATGTTAACGGCCAAACAAGGTAAGCAGAAAAAAAAACCTAAATTATCAGCTATGAAATATGCAACTGCCAATGTTCCTGAAATAAGACCCACTTGACTGGTGTTATCCCATTCAATATTATCTTTTGAGGAAGTGATTGTGATAAACACCGAAACAAATCAAGTCTTTCTTGATTAAAGGGAAATGATATCTGCTGGAAGTATTTTTTCTCAAACAATGGCTAGTATGTCAGTTCAACATTAATACAAACTTAAACACATTCAACACTACCAAATCTGGCTTTTCTATTAGAAAAAATGGATATAGTTTGCCAAGAAGGTGGACCAAATGTTTACTCAAGTCCTGTTGAGGTGATCTTTTTACAATGGATATCTAAAAAGATTTAAGCTCAAATCCAGTTTGAATACTCGAACCACTTTTCATCCATTAACATGGACTTCTTGCACAAAGTAAGGATAAGCCATGGCCAGCAAAGGCAAGAATTTTAGCTATCCACAATGATTTCAAGCTACTCGATACTGAAGCCTTAAAACCTGAATACTAAACACAAAAAACATTCCAGCTTATATCTCCATTCTGAAACTGTAGGTGTGGTCTTGTTACAAAGGCGGCGCAGTTCATGGGGAGTTACGGAGGAATTGATATCGTGGCATCATGGGGTTGAAAATATTGGCAAAGGATCTACATAGTATACAACTTGACATTTTGAGTGAATTAATTATTTCCCTCACATCCAAAGAGCATGTTGATTGATATTTTCTTCTATTTTGTATGAAAATAGCCCCAAAACTAATCAGGATGGAGGAAGTGCAGATTTCTAAAATATATTTTGTAGCTTAGCATTGTAGATGGAGCAAAATATCTCAACTGAAACTGAAACTGAATATTGAAGACAACAGAAGAAACCTATCAAAAATTCAAAAATGCCTGGCAAAGGAACAACATTTTGTCTTTAGCATGTGGATCAACAATGTCTGTCTGCAAAAAAAATTCAAAGATTTTATTGAGCCAGATTCTGATCAAATGAAAAACAATTTCCCACCTCAATCAACAGCTCACAAGCCACACTGGGGCGTGGAGGAAGGAGGAGTGTGAAATCAGAGAGGAAGAAAAAACATTTTAGCAACATTGTGAAAGAATGAAACCATTGTTCCCTTTGTGAAATGTTCCAAACCTGAAGGCAAAATTAAATTTAACAGCAAGCTGCCACCTAAGCATAACTCAGTGTTGGAATATTTCCAAGCAATCAGTTCAATCTGGGTGGACTGCAGATACTGCTGGGATGGAATAAGCAAATCACACCCTTGTTTTCAAGTCATTTAATACACAAGGGCTGCAGCCCACACAAATCATAAGACAAACGAGCTGTAAATGAGACATTTTATATGTTTCTTTGGAAAAAAAGCTCCCATAATTCTGTCTGAAAAATGTAATTTACTTCATTATGCTCTTCATCAAACATTTATAAGCCAAAGTGTTAAAAAAATTCTCCACAGTTCATTGACTCTACTCATGCCCAATTCATCTCACGACTTTTGCAACACAGCAAATTAGTTGAACCCTAATTGTTACACTAGATGATCGCATATAAATCCATACTAAATTATGGCTAGTTGAATTGTAATAAACAGTCTTGTCAAACCTGTGACTTCATAAAGTTGACACATCAACTCTATCAAAGGGAAAGAATTTTTATAAAGGACAGGGTCAGTCTCATAAAGGAGAGAATTACAATTGAGATTATTGAACACCAACTGCTTTATAAAGGCTGAATTACACAAGAGGGCAAGGTTGTATTGGACTTAGAGCCGCTAATATTTAGAACAAAAGAGGTCCAATAATCCTCATCTCTCCCACGAAGTGACCAAACATGACTTCTTGATTTTTGTCCCATATTTCAAAAATAAATGAAAGTGATCTATCGTTAATCTTTGACAAGTCACATAATTCTGACTGTAATAAAGAATAGTAAATTAGCCGAAAAGTCATGATCCTTCTTTGACAACAAATTAATATCTTATTTACAGAAGAACTTTCGCGTCTTAATTAACATGATCAGACAGCATGTCGACTCAATTACACCATCCACAAATCAAACAAATTTGCTGGATCGAAGAAGCAATCAGAAGAGCAAAATCAAAGTGACACCTCTGCAGACTTCTGGCTCTGCAACAACGCCCAGGTGTGCCGTCATCATGCCTGGAATTGCGATCACCATATCCGGATGGTTACTACACTGGAACCCAACACTGGCATGCTATGATATATTTCTGCATCCCATATTGTAGTGACCCACAGTTCAAACACGCCAGAGCTGTAATATTTCTTTCAGAAGGCATACCTTACATTTTATGTAGGGACTTAAACAAGAGAAATATTTACAATTAAACAAGAATAATTGTAAATCTAAAGTATGAAATTAACTGGTTTAAATATTAAAGCACTGAAGTCCCTTACCACTTGTCTTAACATACAGTACATGATGTCTTTTGTTCAATACTCAAACTTACAAATATCACAATCTTTTATGGCTATAGATAAACATCATAATACTAATTTACCATCATATAACTGGAATCCCAATTAATCATAATGAAGTATTAGGCATACATATATTCTTGAAGCTCTTTACTTTCTTCTTTTTTTCATAATGCAATAATATTTTTCTGTTCTTTATAATTAGACTCTCATGTTTATGTAACTGTTAAACTACTCTATTCACATTATTCCAAAACAATAAAACTACGTTCAAATAGGCTATTATGTTCAGCTCCATTGTGTTCGTTGGCTTTGCCTCATTACTGAATTGTCGCAAAAGGCGTCAATAGAGTTGATAACACTTCATAATCCCCAAATCTAATTACAACCCAATCATAAAGTGATAAAATATTCATCTCATTTTACATGAAACAAAATAAAATGTAAGAGAGTGTAACTTGATAGGGTCAAACTTGACAAACAGTCAGGACAACATATCACGGCTTATTGATCTTCCAATTTCATGTCTGCTTGACTGCATTGTAAACCATCTTAACTTTGACTTTTGAAAACAACCTTGTAAGTTAGTAATCTTTCATTTTTTTTTTACTTTTTAGCTCATATCCCATCCTTGTCTAGGAAATTCTATTTTTTTTATTTGAAAGTATTTTGTTGTTGTTTTTTTCATTTTTAGGACTTCCATATATGTGTCAGCTGTTGTAGTGACAATTAAAATCAATCCTAAAATACAGCTTAAAGTTACTACGTATAATATGACAAAATATCAGCACATTTCTTATTTGTTTACAAAATTGATTGCACTAAACCGCAGTAATTAGATATATTCATCGCTTTAAATCTAAGTAACTAAAAGTTATATCATCACGTAAGTTGCAAATTCAGGAGGTTTACAAACTTGTGCAACTCAGATCAATTCATCTATAAATGACAATCAATCAAGTTTTTATTATCACACTTTGTCATACGTCCTACTTGATTGATTATTGAACAGTGCCAGAGGGCAGTATCAAGAGTTGCCGCCTATTTTTTCCATCCTCTCTCAAGTGCCCTGGTCACCAAATGAGAAAGATTGACAGTAACATACCCTTTCAGCTTCTTAAACGTATATTAGGAACTTACAGCCAGCCAAATGTGAAAACTCCACAGGAAAGAAAACAGAGCCTGGTTGAAATTATCCACATAGCATCTTTTCTACTCTTGCTTGATAAATGTGTTAAACCATGGATCGTATCAGTAGTGTCTATACTATCCATGTTACTGGTTGTTATTGCTAATCTACAAGTCCAAATAACATGGACATCCAAACAATGGGCAGACATATATTGTGTAAAAATTGATACAATATCTACTATGGGTGTCTATGCCTTTCATTCAATGGCCTCTATCGATTGGCAAAGGGCAAAATTAGACAAGTAATAGAGAGTGGGAAAAACAATTTCACTATGTGTAAAACAAACATCTGCTCTTTCTCACCAGTTGTATTAAGGTATTAATAAAATGTTGACTTGACAAAGATTTTTATTACTTTTCAAGTCTTCATTTGCTATCGGTTTTAAATACTCAATCAAACAACTTCATTATCGAATGTATGCTGTTCATTAGGTTTTAAGACTGTCCATTAGATTTTCATGCTTGAAGACTATATCTAGTAATTAGAAATGCAAATAGGTAAGTGATTCCTATAATTCTTTGTTTGATTTCAATTTGTTTGTTGACTCATTATTACAGTGTTGCTTCCTGTAGCAATTATCGCTGCGGCATTTTTTGTTTTAATGGCTTCTGTAGAAATAATGGAGACATATAATTGATTAGACCAGTTTGAAATAAAAACAAAGATGTCAACAAGTTCGGAAGAAACTCGAAGCTAAGTATTTTTTAAACAACTGCCTTCAAACTTTGCAACAGGTCAGGTATATTTGGCCACTAGGTGGCAGCATCTTACAACTGCAACATCTGTAAAATGGTGAGTCAATAAAGTGATTCTTATAATCTGCTAAACAGTCTTCATTTCTAATATTCATTAAAGTCATGTTTGTCCAGTTGTGCTCATTACTTGTTTTAAAGGCTTCTTTCCCCTCAGACGGCCCTGCTGCTTGTCAACAGATTATATAATGTAAGAGAACTGCTGACACCACAGCAGGTGACAAGGCAGGTGTGACTGACAAGAAAGGGTGTCGCTAAGTCAGATTTAAAATTCTAATGAGTTCGATACAAATTATCTAACAAGAAAAAATTGACAGCTTCTTGCAACAGGATCTGTATAGTAATGGTCTACAACAGAAATAGCTTTTGACAACTATTATGTGAACATCACCTAGATGGCAGCACATCCTAGTGCACTTCTGTAATCATATACTTTTGAAATAAATCCCAAGAGTTAACAATTCTCCTCTAACACTATGGTTTTTTTCTTTTAAACTCCACAATACAGTGTTATATATGTAAAATGCAAGATAATGGTTAAAACAAAAGTTTGGGCTCTCTTACATCTCTGCCAAAATGCCCAAAATAAAACACAGAACTCATTTATTCCAGTCTATTTCACCTGAAGGACCCCCACCTCCTAACAAAATAAGCAAATGGTGTTACACTTATTATTATTTTATTATATTCAAACTATACCATTTAAATTATATTTAAATGGTATAACTTAACATTATCTTATATATTTATAATCATTGTAAAAATATTACTGCATGACATCACAAGATGTGGTAGTTGTGACTGGGTGTGACATGGAGAGCAATCCTTACCTGCTTCAGCCTGCAGTTTTCTTTTCAGATTTGGCTTCTCATCCTTGGGAGTAGGAGGTTGAGTGTTGTTAGGGCGAGGTAGTAAGTGCCCAGGTGTGGGAGCTGGCTTGTTACTGAAGTATGAATGTTTAAGTGCCTGGAATGAAACAAGGATGCTCACCAAAAGAGACAGGTAGCATAGTATCCTGATAAACAATTGATGGATGAGGTTTATGTGCATGAAGCCATTATAAAAGTCAAACAATGAGATGTTACTGGTGATATTTCAATCAAATGCCACCTAGGTTCAGACCCTTCAAATGGGCATGGAAATGTAAAAAAAAAAAAAATGAAAAGGAACTGGGCCCCTTCCACTCTAAAACATGGGCTTTAATCCACCACACATGCTAACATTCTTTAAATCATATCCCTCTTTATACCTGTGTAGCAGTGCACCTCCTGGAGGGTGCAAATGCTAGCATGTAAGCTATGAGGTCTATGAGATCATCAGAGGCTGCTGTGAAAATTTGATGGAGAGGAGTCCCTGCCGTCTCCTTGAATTGGATGTAATCAGGGAGATACTTCATTGTCTACAATGGAATTAGATGTTAAATTGGAGTTTTAAGATAATATAAACTTTTTATAATATAAAATAAGGTTCTTAATGATACCCATTGTCTCATTGTTTTAACAGCAATGAGATAAATTTGTAGTGCAGCTTTTTTTAACAAATATTATTCAACACAGTTCCTAATCAGGGTAAAGATGTCATTATGCTCCAACCATTCAACACTGCCATAAAAATAAGCTTTTCAAAATCTTTTTTTTTAAAACTTTTTTATTTAATTTCATTATCTAGTCTGAAACATACTCATTAAATTTAACTTACTGGCCAATCATCTTCTTTTGGAGTTCCCAGTGCTTCAAAAATTTTACTTATTTGATCAAGGTCAGAATCACCAGGAAAAATAGGGGTCTGGAAAACAAATGATATGATAAACAACTTGAAAAACTTCCAAAGCACAATATTGTGTTAAATCTTAAGCTGTACCAAAACAGAAAGCATATTTTAGAAAATATTGACAGTTTAGTGGAAAATCAATCATGTGAAGGGCAGGATTTTGAGGAATTCATTCACTGAATCAGACACATGGCCACATAAATTGTTCCTTACTTTCAACAGTAATTCGCCCACAATACAACCCATGGCCCACATGTCCACCCCTGTGCCATAGCTGCAGGACCCAAATAGCAGCTCAGGAGATCTATACCACCTGCAAACAGTAACAGATAATACGTATATACATCAACAAATTTATTCCTTCGCATATTCTCCAATATTATGATTTTCCGACTCTCCCCCCCCAAAAAAAAAAAATAATAATAATAATAAAAATAAATAGCATGCTTACTAAAAAATAATCAAAAAACAGTTTTGGGAAAACATACTGCTGTAGAATGGTGATAGAAAATTATAGAATAGACTGCAATTAACAGGCAAAAGTTCACTCAATTTTTTATCAAATTAAGGATGTGCATTAAAATCTCATTATAGTTCTGTCATTTTTAACTATCATTATATGATGCAAAGAATTGTTTCAGCTGTTTTTCATATACAAACATACCGTGTGACCACTTGATTGGTGTACAACCTGTCTGGTGAACCAAAAAACTTAGCCAAGCCAAAATCTCCTATTTTCACCACGCCTTCATCATTTATAAGTAAATTGTTAGGTTTCATATCCTAAAATAAATCATAATTCATAAAATGTATTGGACATGATGGGTATTCACTTTTAAAGATCAAAAATACTTATATGAAACACACACACACACACACACACACACACACACACACACACACACACACACACACACACACACACACACACACACACACACACACACACACACACACATTCAACGCAAACACACACACAATTTTGAAAGAAAAAATAATTTAATTTTTAACAGGATTTTCCACAATTTGAAAGTTTCTTTATCAAATACATAACAGCAGTATTTTGAACCATAAGTACAACTTCATACATTGAAATTATTTTATAAGTTTGTAATAAGATCTTCAAAAAGGAAAAAAAAATTCCTAGAAATTTCAACAAGATGCCCTTAATCACAAAAGCATATCCTCTCCAAAACATTTGAGAAAATTACAATCTAAAACCCATTTTTGAGTTCTAAATTTCTATTTTGACAGTAAAGAGTGAAATTCACCAGACTCCATCTGCTTTTTGAGAGTTACTCAAAAATTAAAGCTCAAAAAGGTTTATTGATCACAAGTTTGTTAATAGTTTTTGTGATAAGCATAAAATTTCCAAGAAAAATAGTGTTCACAATATAAAGGTCTAAAAATCGTTGTGCTTTTAAGACAAAGTTACCCTGTGTAGAATCCAGTTAGCATGGAGGTACTCCAGACCCTGTATTGTCTGTAGAACATAAGACTTGATGTGGGCAGCGGTGAGAACTATATTACTGTCCTGAATGATAACCTGGCAATGAGGAAAGAGAAAAGCATTTTACAGATTTTCAAGCAGAGTCTGGATAAGGTTTACAGAATACCAATGACTGCCTTTTGTGGCAATCAAGAAACTAAGAAAGAAAATCTCATAAATACTGAATAATAAGTAAAATTTTTTTTTCTAATCAAATGACATTCAAATTACATATTACATTACACTAAATGTACAGCATTTGTATGTTGGAATGCGGTTTACATCGTGTAAACATTCTGTAAGTTTTACCTCCAAATCTGTGTTCATGAATTCAAAGACCAAACTAATGTTAGATTTGTGTCCAAAAACATCAAGAAGCTGCAAAATAAATGTTCATGTAAGACACCACCATATTTGTTCATCATTTCAAATTATAATTTTCAAAAGTTTCAGAAATAAATATATACATTTGGATATTCTGTATTGACAAAAATTATAAAATGCCACTGCCGAGTAAAAACATCAACATACATGAGGAATTATAATTGGCCAAGTGTTGAGAGAAATAGCATACAATTATGCTGAATTATTTTAAATGTACCTTTACAGTCTAGGGCTTCTTTGTTACCCACTTCTGCACAATTCTTTAACTAATCTTTAACTAATCCACATACTTCTTTAACTAATCTTTATGTGAAAATACAGTTTCAATGTGATAAAGTTTTATTATAACTATTACCCCTATGATATTAGTGTGACTAAGTTCCTGTAGAAATTTGATTTCTCTCAGAGCTGTCCTGTTCACTCCATCTGCAGCCTCTCTTCTGCTGCCCACTTTGATCTGTAAACAATAACCACTCATTATGTTTTAACAGTGTAAAGCAAATCAAAGTTAATTCGACAGAGACTTATGAATTACAAGCATCATTTTGAATATTAATACACCATTGTTTAAGAATTAATGACTGCATTTACTACAGATGTTAAAGTGAAATGTTTTATACCTCTGCTGAGCTGTTTAATTTTCCAATAATTTCAAAAACAGCAGTGAGTACTCCATTAAGGAGCTATACAATGAATTTTAAATGTTTTATAGTAATGATTGATTTCATTGTTTTTAATGATTCAACCCAAACCAAGGAGTTATAACAGAAGGAGATTACACGCGTGGGGGCGGAGCCCGTATTACGGTCTCTCATTGGTCGGAATGAATAGAACCCAGAGAACAATAGATGCCTATCTCTGTTACGCTTAATTGCTACTCTCGTTTAAATCTCGTTTGTTAGTATCTGTGCCTTCGTCTGTTGATTTTTGAGGACAGACACAGAAACGGAGTCCCAAGTTTCTAAAAAATGAGAGAAATACAGAATTTATATGATATTACGTTGGACAAGGTTTTCAAAAAACAGGTAAGTGCTTTTAAATGCATAACTACACGAAATATGAAGATAAATTGCAACTTTTATGTCGTAGGGTCTCACTGTGTAAGTGTCCAGCTACACGTTGATCTCGCGAGGTGGTGTGTGGAGAATAAATATTGCACGAAAAATATTTCCCACTCATAACAAGTGCCTATAAATATAGTATCAGATGAAGAAAGTTTGGTCTTTATACAGTTGCAATTGTTAAGTAATTTGTGGCAATAGCAAAGAATAAAACTTAGGTGCACTTTCAGTAGCCGAATAACAAGCAGATGCTTAAGCCGCCATCTTGTTAATATTTCGAAAAAAAATTACTCCAAAAGACATTTTCCTCCTACTTTTTGAAACTTGTGTCACATGACAGTCATAAAATTTAACTAATTGTTATGTGTGCAACACACTTGCTTGAGCAGTATTGTTTTTTTTGCGATTTTACATGTGGTATAGCTTGGATACGACAATTGACAATTTTCATGAGTTCCGATCAAAAAGTGTTACGCTTGTTACGGCCAAAAGCCTTACCGCTTTTTGTACTTTGCAAATGCAAGATTATAAAAAAATTTGGTGTGTTTAGATTCTTGAACATCTTGGTCGTGGCGTGGTATATATTGCATGGGTATTGCTCTAATATTTCTTGAAAAAAATAACCTGATTTGTTCAGAATACCAATTTTTTACTCTAGTGTTATGGGTAAATGTACCATTTTGGCCTTTACCTTTTTCGTGTTTAAAACTAAAAAGACTTATCATGACAGTTGGTCATCATTTTTCTTCTCACCATGATGGGTGGCTTTGGAGTGGTAACTTTGTTGTTAAAGTAAGGTGCTCAGTTATTTTGACTGGAAAAGTTTTGCCTCCACCCAGCATTTTCCATCATGGCGGTCCAGTATCTTTGGTATAGTTATTTTAAACTTATTTAGTCTTCCTTTTACATATATATGTTTTAATTCATATTAAACCTTTGAAAAAAGAACACACATGAATCCTGGTGCTGTCTTAATTTAAAGTCTTAAGGTTTTAAGTTCACCTAGGCTCCACCAATTACTCTACCTGTTATCTCACTACACATCTCCCTTTGGGTCAAGGTGTGTAAGACACACCTTATTGTGTAAGACACCTCTATAATTAAGGGTACTTGCTTCTCTACTTTAATTATACTTCACTACTTTGGCATGTTAGGTGGCAAGCTTGGATGTTTCAGTTCATTTTAAGAAAGAAGCTTTGCCTTGGTGGTTACAAAAGAATAGAACTCTATTAAGGTTTATTCATTACTTGAAAGTAAATATTTCATCTTGCAGTGTTGAAACAGAAATTCTCTCAAAATTGATAATGAATTTTACATGCTTATCTTAACACTGCTCAAGTTTTTTTTTTCCCTTCTATTATAGATATGGGAGAAGGCTGCATTGAACGTATGAATTATGGTCAGGCTGGAAAAAATTAAAAAATGTCAATGAAAAAAGGAGGTCAGCGTGTCTGGGGTAAGTTACTTTTCTCATAATGCCTACGATGCATTAAACATTCACTAACAACAGTACCCTTTTTTTTAAATTTTTTTTCAAAATACAACAACCTTGGGCATTTTCCTTTTAGCAACCGGCCTCTCTGAAATCCCCTTTTTGTCCTGTCAGAAGAGTAGGAACCAGGGCGGATTTAAATAATTTCTTGTAATAAGTACAATTTCTTTCAATTTCTTGGAGTTATTAGCTTGTGATCATGAATCTTGATATTCTATATAAATTTAGTTGTAAATTGTTCATTTATGTGGTGAACATTATTTCAGTCAAGTCATAACAAGATGCATTAAACTTCACTGCGTAATTCCATAATGTCTACATGGATACTAGTAGTTCATAATGCTATTATGATGTTTGTTTTTTTCTAACCTACAGGTTTCTCTCTTTTCTGAGTGGCATGGCATTGGCAGGCAGAAGAAAAGGTCCTGAAGAAATTCTCACTTGAGTTGTCCTTTTTGGAGAAGAAACTGGATAAGACTGGCCAACATAGATTGCATTAAATTAATAGTGCTCCTTCATGACATTTTAAAATATTTTCAGTCACCTGACTGATTCAATACATTTCAAAAGTTGACATAAATTTTATGTTACTGTCACGTGGAAAAAAATTCAAAACCTATATATAATTTGTTGAGTGCCATGGTATAACAGTCTACTTGATTGCAAGTAAAATTTGGACTGTTTCAGTGAAATTTCTTTAAAGCAGTTAATTTTTTCAGCTGTAACATGTACTCCAGTTCATTTTATAAATGTTCTTACTAAGTGTTGTCTTTACTTATAATTACCTTTTGAAAATCCCATGTTTTTTTATCCTATTTGTAAGAATTAGCCACTTTAACTTCTAGGTTTTTTTTTCATCCAGCCCATTAGATTCTCAGACCTTGCTGGCCTGTGAGTGGAATAGTATCTGGCACAGACTGGTATCAGCAAGTCAGATAAAAAAGAATATAATTATTTCTATTTGCACGGTTGAAAAAAATGCCAACATAGACTGCATAAAACTGGAAAACTATAGCAACTTAATCATTCTTATGACTTCATTAATTACTGCTTATGTGTAAAATTTTGTTTTTGTTCTTCTATTGATATAATAAAATGGTTTTACTCACAGATGCTACTATCATGATGCTTGAGTATAAAGTTGACTTAAAAGATATTTTAAGTTAATATAGTAAATAATAGTTTGAAATTAAAAATTCTCATCTTTATTTGTTTCACTTTAAAAAGCTCAATTAATACTAAAATTTCTGATATATTTTGTACATTAATATATTTCTGAATGAATATTCTTAATGTTTAGCACTGTGTACTTGTTTACCGACAAATATGAAGTGTTAGTACGTGTCAAAATAATCCTAAAAAAAGGGAGATTTCCAAGATAAAGAAATTTATAACGAGTATTTAGTAAATTGACATGTCGTGGCATTGCTTCAACCTTTGATTAAAATTTCACTTCAATGCATTAGGATATTAAAATTATACCGAGTGAGAGAAAAAATACTTAAAGAAATTTAAAACCATGCAGTCACAAAGCTTAGGCACTGTCTCAATGTAGGCCTATATGTTTATGGGACCCAAGGGCAGGAGGGTCCAAACGTTTATGTATTAATATTATGTTCTTTGGCAGTGAGGACAGACGTTCACTTGAATGTCATTTTCACAAACCACAGTTGGGACGTTTTCTTTTGACTTATCCTTGGTGATTTTTCACTGTGTTGTGCAAAAGAAAAGCCATCTATCACCGACTCAAAAAAACTCATGGCGACCATCCTCAGTCACCACCTTAAAATCGCTTTCTATGATATCGTTCCCTCCCAGCACATCGTCCAAATAACTACCTGTGAAAAAAATCGTCAGCATACAGCGCCGCTTTGACACTACTGATTTCGAATTCTAACGCGAAATAACGCATATAAAATCAATCTCCGAGCGGAGGAGAGCGACCCAGACGAAACCTTGAGACAGGAGGCCCCCCGTAGCTAGCTCCGCCCACCGTAACAGACATCGGACAATAGAGAGGCTTGCGTGTAATCTCCTTCTGTTATAACTCCTTGCCCAAACCTACTGATATGTATGCATGCTAAGCAAATTTTAATTATTGCTAAATATCAACTGTACACTGGAGGTGATTCCATCCCAAAATTTACTCTTATGTCTTACTTTCTTCACTGCCACTACTCTGTCATTGCATCCTGTGTCCCTGGCCTTGTATACTGTTGCAAACTAAAAGAGAAAACAAACATGATTTCTTCATGAAGTAAATGGCGCCATAACATCTTTTCCCCCCTTTTTTGGAAACATCAGTGAAGGTGTTGTTCGTCAAGATATATCCTTTGCAGTTTTAACTAGGGAAATTTTAGATAAACTTATGCTAAACTGTTTCTCAATTGAGAATATTGCCATCTGAGCTTCGAATCTAGTTGGTCTCAGAACAAAATATATCAATATAGACAGGAGGGGGACAATAGTGGAGTGGACTACTCCGAGTAAAAGGATAAATTATGACTTAGACATGAAGGGGTTGTATAAGCCTGCCACTCATATACTTTGACATAAACATATCCTATTTAATATAGTTGAACTTATTCACAAACCTGTCCCTCTCCCAAAAAGTCAATTTTTTCATAACGTTTAGAACGATCACCCATGCTCGGCTCTCTCGTATTTGGAGGAGCGAAAGTTAGCACATGCGTAAAATGCGCTCCGCCATGTTTGTTGTCATAAACAATTTCACCAGCAAAAAATGTAAGTCTATCTGAGCGCACCTTGTCTTTCAGTAGTTTTATAAAAGAGATATCCCCAAATATGGGGGCTGGTGCGAGCAAAGGACCGGCAGTTGGTGTGCCCGTGAACCCCAGGGTCCAGTACACGGATGAACTCGCCCAAAAAGAAGGGAAGGTGAGATGGAAATTCCATGCAAATACCAGTCAGTACATGTACTGTGCATGTAGAACATAACTTACTGGTACTCTCTTAAGCTGTTACTTAATTTAATTAATTAATTTATTTATTTATTTATTTATTTATTTATTTATTTTATTTATTATTATTATTATTATTTTTTTTTTTTTTGTTGTTGTTGTTGTTGTTGTTGTTGTTGAATGCTCACCCTATTTTCATTCATGAAACATTTCGTAGCTCTTTTATCAAAGAAAGCCATGTAAAAAGAGTTGAGGAAAAGATAATACTACATGTAGTATTTTTATTAGTAGTTGCATCAAAATGTACTGGTAATGCACAACATGTTGTTGGTTGGTACCTTCCCATACTACACAGGCTTCACACAAGCCTCATGCATTCACTATTAGATTCTGGCATTAAGGTTCTTTTGTATGGTTTCATGGGAGAAGGTGAATCACTTTCTACATTTTCTGTAACTTCACTAGCTGGAATTCTATCAATTAATTCCCTCAAAGCAGAGTCCCACCTGTTTCTAGTACAGATCACAGCAACACAGTCTTTCTCATTTAGCACTTTTCAGTTTAAGAGCCCTGATTACAAACCTACCACAGTTTGAGTCATGAGGAAGAATCTCCATGTTCACTTTGAAAAAGTAGGGTTATTTCAAGAGAAAGGCCTTTTGCATCATGCAAAATACACAGTGTACAAACATGATTTTCATTTCATTTGCCCAGACCCTAGTCATAGATGCACCCAATTTAATGGACCTGAATCATGGCACTGTGAGATACCGATATGTGGAGGATGAGACTGCCCCCAAGAAGAAGCAGAAAAGGACAGAAAAACCACATGAAGTAGACAAAAAACAGATGAAGCATGGGTATTTTTATCATGCCAAACTGAATGATTATAGTGAAGGTATCTAGTATGTTTGTGAACTACATTAAAACTATGATATTCATGCTACCAGTGTTTGCTCTCACATACTAAAGGTTATTAACAGTTATCAATGAATCATTATCAAGATTTAGTTTTTGTAGCACTGCAAAATAAGTACAAAATGTATACAGTTGCACTAGATGTAGATCGCATTGACGTCCCAATACAGTTACACACTACAGCATAATGCAGAACAATATACTATACTATCTAATATTTCTTTCAGATTTTTTTTATTTTAAATACATTTTTGTAAGTTCAATCTACTTCACTATTTTTAACTCCATGAATGTGTTATTGTTAATATTAAAAATTTGTTGTGGTAGTACAGGTTGTGTTAGTTGTACACTCAGTTACAGCTGTAGGAATCACAATGTTTATCAACTTAATTTTTTGCCTTTTCACATCAAGTGGTACAGATTTTTCTTTCTTCAAAAATATTTTTTTGATTTTTTTTTTATATTGTGCCAGTTTGAGAGATTGACAATTTATGCCTGGCTATTATGTAAGCGAATCCTCACACTTGACACAGCTAGTCAACCACATCTTTTTACATAGGGGCTTGTGAAAGGCAATAACCTTCAGGCCCCATTTATAATGTAATTTAATGCAAGGATCAATCAAACTGGTACAATACAGAAAAAATATACAGCCGGATGTGAAAAAGCCCTAGATCCCATTCCCATGGATACCATCAGTCTACCTAGTAGATCAGTGCAACTGCGCAGGGACTCTTGCTGAGTACAACGCCTCCTCTTGTTTCCAATGTACCCTTATAATCACCAGCTTTTCTATATTCTACTCAATGCCATGGGGAGGCATGTCATCCAGTCAGAGCTGATTGCACTCAACGAAAGTCCCCAAAGAAATTGATCAATTTATATAGACCAATGGTGTCTATGGGAATGTGGTCTTAGTGTGCCTGTCTGATTACAGATGCTGGTTATCAAAAGGAAGATTCTTTCAAGTTTCGTTATGTCAACAAAGGCCCAGAAAGTGCAAAAAAGAAGAAATTATATTATGTATATGGAAAGGGTCTAAATGCCAGAGATACAAGATTTGACAAGCACACAAAAGAAGATAAACCCCAGGGAATTGGTTATGCCTGGCCTAAGTCATTCCGACAACCTCATCACGTCTATTATCAACTAATCTTTGTGAAACAAGGTAGATATCCACTTGTTGATCATTTCTCTGAAATCTGTCATTTAAAAGGCTTGACTAAATCTAGTCTAAGGATGCCTTTTACTGTGTATATACTGTAATAGAGCTAGCTGTACTAAGTCTGAGGAAATCTGATTTACTTTGGATGTGCACATGATCAATCTTTTCCTTCTGTAGTTATTTCACTTCCTTTCACAAAAGCACCAATTTGACAAATCATTTCACAATTTATGTGTCTGGAGAGCATTCTTCTGGCTGGATTATTCTATGAATTATTTGAGTTCTCAAATTTTTATTTGTTATTATAATTTTTTTTTAAGGGGTGGGGTGGGGTGGTGTATGGTGGCCTTTTGGTCTGTGATTCGAACATGTAGATACAATGTACTGTGAACAAAATTAAAATTGAACATTACTATAGTCTATACTGTCATTTGGGGCTAGTGCCAAGATTCATTTAAAAATAAACATATTAGACTGGTCTTCTGGGGACATGATGCCATTTATCTAAACATCAATACCACAGATGGATTGCTTGTACCAATAAGGATATAATTAAAAACTTATTCCAGCAAAGTCATTATTAAAAACTTAATCTAGGACAATCCTTTCTGTCCATTTAATCAATCAATAGAATTATTGGCAGTCATTAGGTGGGTTACTATTTTGGTATAGGAGGAAGTTAAAGGAGGTTAAACATGTTTTTATCCCTTATTGTTAAATTACACATACATTGTACATGTATGTTCTGTAGATGCAGAATTGCCTGTGATTGAAGGAGAAGATGAGGAGGAAGAGGATGTCGAACCAGAAGCTGAAATTTCAGAGAAGGAAAAAGTTGTAGGGTGAGTTCTTTTGTATTTAATGACTAATGTAGAAATAAGGGCAACTCTAAGTTTTGGTACACACAGGGTTCTGTTTCCTATTGACCTAATTGACATTTGCATAACCCTTTTCTTTATTCATCAGAGTGGTACTGGTTTATATTAATAAATCCAGCCTCAACATAATTTTGTACCACATAAAAAGTTAAAAGTTAAATTGTTTAACTAACACGATCAGAACTCATGGCACCCTCTTTCATTTTTGAGTTGACTTTAAGAATGGTCTTGTGCAGCATAAGTCAATTACATTTTGCCCTTTTTGAGATTACTTTGAAGTACATGGAAATGTTTTCACTTGCTGAGGTTCTTATCTCATAGACATAATATGCCGAACTCATTTTAGTCCAAAACCTTCCAACACAATCCAATTTCAATGCGTGCACATTCAGCTGCCAACCAGAAACAATTAAACAAACATTAGTTTGTGAAATAAAACAGATTTTTCTGCTTTCATTATGAGACCCAAGACAATTTGCCTTGTTACTTTGATAAGAAAGGTACATTTCGTATTATTGAAAATTACATTAATTAAGATTTTTTTCTTATTTTGTCAAACATAGATATTTGGAAATGTATTACCATGCCACCATAATTAATGTCTTGATGTTTAAAAGTAGATTTCTTGACAAAACAGTTATTAACATCTTATCACAGAGTTAATTAGGTTTCAAATTAATTTGATGTTTATTCTTGAATCAACCTACTTGCTTTTAAAAAGCAACCAGAATACAATAATTAAGTTTTTTTTTTTTTTTTGAATTGCAAACTTTCAGTGTACTGGCTGAGCTCTAATCAGTTTAGTATATATATGCTTAATATATTTTAAATATATACAATTTTAATATATACTATACAACTGAATTCATGACGCGATGTAATTAACCAAGTGCAATTGTGTGAAGATAAAAGATTTATACATATACCATGTACATGTACTGGGAGACTGCATATTCTTATAAATAGAAACTCAACCTATCATAAAAGTTTCGTTAAACTTTATACATATTTTCAAACTAGATAAATAGATAAAAAACAATTAATTAATTAACTAATTAATGTAAGATCAATAAAACAAAATACTGAAGTCTACAAGAAGTCCAATTTATCAGCAATATTCATATCATGAAATAAAAACAATTTGCAGAATAGTTGTAAAAATAATCACCACCTGGACTTATTAGTACAACACAACATTATAGGACTATTTAGATATGTTCTTTTTTCATTAAAAGCAGACTTGGTGTCTTAGTGGTAGAAGGGACATAATCTTTCCATTTACTCTCAGAATTGATTTATTTTGCCAGATTGCTTTCTATTCCACTTTGGTGATTGTAATACAGTATTCTTGGGTTACACGTCAAATGACAAATATGTCATGCATAAAACCACTATTAAATTACATTCCTGCATGAAATAGTATTGATTGGAATTACTACACTGGTGTCAGTTAATTTACTTATTTCACATATTTTCAATTTGCTGATCACAAAAAATGAATACAACTAGTGACATTGATTTTACTGTCAAAACAAGAGAAAGAAAAGGGAATGTCTGCATGCTTTATGACCTTGTAATTTGAGTCTGTCACATTGGATTATAATGCCATGGGTTGTTTGTGAAAATGAGGGGGAAAATCACATGGACAACTGTAGATTTCAACTGAAACTGTTGACCTGTAATTATTTTGTCAGCTTGTGCTCATATTCAGATCAGAAAATGTGTGTACATGAGTTCTTTTTTTTTTTTGTGAAATCTTGGAGGTATATACATTTCAATTAACATTTAGTGGAACATCATATTTGGACTCTTAGTTTGTTACTCCTGACCCCAGCAGGCATATAGATGCACAAACATTACAGGTTTAATTGGTTTTGAGAACATATGCCTGTTATATTTAGAACCGCCGATACTAAATGATAAAAATCCTGTATATGTCTTATCTTATATTTCAAGGATGAAAGTGAAAAGCTCTGACTCTGTAAAGGATGTAAAGAGCCGTCTTGCTATACGCTTGTTAAAGTCAGTTGACCACATCCACATAAGTGTAGGCAGTGAGGAAGCAAGGTAAAAAAATCTCTTTTAATTTTTTCCTCTTTTATTTCTTTGTTTAAGAAATTGATCTATACACTCTTAATTTCTTTCTAACTTCTTGGTTTTAAGTGTTTATGGGAAAAGTGTTGCCTTTCATTTACCACCCCTGTTGCTGGTTAAAAAGATAGCCACAACATTAGCTCCTGGCAGGGTAATACCTTCCTGATAGCCATCTCTTGACCAGCAAAGCCACAACACACATTACCAACAGGGCAGCTCCAGATTTCTGAAATTTCACACCGGTCAGAAGTGACATTGATCTATCCTTATGTTAAATGGATTTTTTTCTTTTTTTTTTTTTCAGGGATGAAGATCAACTACAGACATTACGTAAAGAATCTGATGGTGAATGGGAAAGATTCCGTATTCAGCTGATGGCTGTGTGAAACTACTGGGATTTTAAGTTCCAGTATAGAAAAATACTGTGTCAGATATTTAATGATGCATTATATTTGATCATTGTTATGCCTGATGCTGTGTGATATTTCTTAGTAAATACACATATCTGCAGTAAAACATCAGTTGATTATAATCTGTTTGCAAGAAATTGTTGTTGGCATATATATAAATGTACAAGTATTTTAATCGGAGAAAAAAAACATATACATAAAAAAATTAACCAAGCTGGTCTTGTTTGGCTTGAATAGGTTCAGGAAATGGGTGATATATTTTTCATGCATATCTGTCATGTAACAGATGTAGCTATGTGTTTCCTTTCTCAGTACTTGTATCAGCATTTGTTAGGTAGTGTGCAATTATATTTACAACCAACTTAAGTATAATGTAATGTTGATTATGGCCAAGTCACACTAAGGACACATTATCTTATACATCATACAAAGCCATGTAACTTCAGCAATGAATTGTTTTAACTGAAAGCCACTGAAAAAAAATCAAGCAACAACTTAATGCAGCTTATAAGTTGAAGTTCACATGCAATGAGGTTTACAGTTGAAGTGGCTGCAATATAAATTGTGTTGGAACACTGAAATATCTCAGAATCAAAGACTTGTGTAACAGCAGGGAAGATTTACCTGCAAATATGCAGCAGTCTCAGACACTATTTCCAGTGAGGTAAATTCCTATCTGTGGGCTAGAGGGTGGGTTACTGGGGTATAATTGATGAGTTAATTATTACTGATTACTGAAGAGTAGTGCTGATGCAGAGTATAAACTTTTAAGTGGGCTGGTCCTCTTGGTTTATACTGTAATGGAAAGGGTGTACGTTTTATTTATCTTAAATGTTTAAGATCGCTTTACTTACCCAAAGGTTACTTTTTGATTGAATGAATGATTGCCAAATTGAAAACTATGAAAAGGTGGTATGGTCTTAATAATGTTAATGTAGATGATTGGTATTTTAAAAACACTATTAAGACATAA
This sequence comes from Lingula anatina, assembly GCF_051362555.1. Classification (NCBI taxonomy): domain Eukaryota; kingdom Metazoa; phylum Brachiopoda; class Lingulata; order Lingulida; family Lingulidae; genus Lingula; species Lingula anatina. Next base: position 42,727,368 of record NC_141767.1, read on the forward strand.
GTACAGTAGCAAGTCAGGGCAAGTTAGGTTATGGACACGAAGTAAAAAAAAGTGTAAAAAGATATTTGGTGTGAGTGAATGTGTGTATGAGAGAGAGAGAGAGAGGGAAAGAAAGAGAGAGAAATACAATGCCGCCTGCACCAACTACCGCCAAGCCAATGCTAGTGCCTGTATTAATGGCGACTTTACGGTACAGCAGTTTGCAGTGTGCATATATTCAGATTTGATAGATGACTAAATTCATGAGTTTTCCCTGGGAGAATTGTGCTGATTAAAGTCAAATCTCTTGGCCAGGGTTACAACGCCACACATCACCAGTAATTGTTTTCTACAGTTCCCTCGTGGGGACGCAGTGAATTATTACGCAAAGCTTACATATAGGGATTTATTTTAACATTATGTAAACTATACGTTTAGTTCGTTAATTCTTCTTCTGTCATGGATGTCTGATTCATAGATTTTTTGCAGTGTTCAGCCGATGTAGGATTTCTTACTAAAGCTATGATGTCTTAAATGGCTTCTTGTATAAAATCAATTATTTGGTACATCAAAATGTTACAATATTTCCTGGCGAAAACACACGGTCGGGGGGTTATATTTAGTAGCCAGCCAGTCCTTGGGGTTCGATATTTCTGACTTCGTTTGCTCTACTAGTCATTCCCGTGGTCAAAATGGGAAGTTGAAATTGTATTTTTGCAGCCTTCAGATGTGATATTTTTAGTAAACCAATTTTGTGAATATTAATAAGAAAGACCTTAAGATATTTTTTCTATTGTATTTTTTTCTATTTAATCGTTGAAAACTTTTCGTCAGGGTTGATGCAACATCTTCTTTGCCCGTCTTCCATGGACCGTTTGATAAGATTTTCAATTTAGTCCTCTCTAATGCCTGTTGTCACAACTTGACGAAGATAATTTACACGGCTAAGTGCATGGAAATTGAAGATTATCCCAGTAAGATGTGGCATATGCTGTACAATTGGATGCGCCTGATGTCTGATTTTGTACTGGAGGATGGTTCTTATGGTCAATAAACTACATTATTAAAGAAAAAATTACTGAGTTTCTTTATTGATAGGGTTGAGACCCAACATCGAAAATGAAAGAGAGAAAGAGAGAGAGAGAAGAAACCATAATTGCATCTTACTGAAGAAATGCAGTGTTTCAACTTGATGGCCCTGAGTAAAATATAGTGACATTGACATGTTTAGAAGAAACGGTGTTATTTTGGAGCGCTGCCATGTAATTTTCATAAGGACAAGTGCCTCTATGATCGTAAAAGCTCTGGTAATTGAAATGATGTGAGAATACGAGTGACTCGAAAAAAATCGAAAGTCACTGAATATGTTCACTAATTCTTGGACTTTGAATTGTTTTTTAAAGTTTGTCTATGTAATGGCAAATTCGGTAAATTTGTTGAGCTGTCTTGGGTAGGAGCGGTCTTGGGAAGGTCAGAAAAGAAGTGTTTTTCTCGTTTAAACCACAAATGTTTGTTCTCCAAAACAAGTCAATCAAATCCAGACTTCTTGACTCTCCCAAATATTGTTTTCTGTGACGCGTTTGATATGTTGTACAGATTACCCCCAGTTACAGTTTAACTAAATGTCCTCTGAAGGCATCACTACTTTATAAAATCGGCCGGGACTTGTTGACGTGCATTTATCAAGAGCAAACCGACAGTAGGCGAAATGCTACTCCTAAACGCTATCGGTAGACGTATTAATTCTGATATGTTCCTACTTTCATTTTAGGAAGACAATTGCTTCAAAATACCCCCTTTTAATTGCCCTCTACCAGCGTCACAGATTTGTATTGTGGGCCCCTTTTCTAACGCAGAAAAGTGCCATCATAGAGACACATACACCTGTCAATATCTAGTGAAAAATCAATCTGTGGTCCTAATAGAGGGTACCTTTTATCGCGTTTTTTCCACTGTGGACTTGAGCTTCCCAAGGTCGGTCCTTACTGTACCGAGTCTCAGAAGTAGCCCTTCTCTGTTCAGCAGTTTTGCTGACTTTTGCAAAACAACAGGCAGACCAGTGGCAGATGATATAAAAAGGTTTTAAAATGACTTGAAACTCATTTTTTAAAAAATATAACACTTATTAACCTTTGACAAAACTTTTTAAAATCATCTAAATGCGTCGCCCAAGCAGGTCGCCTCAAACGTTTGACAGAGGAACTTGAATTCTTTAATTCTGTCCACATTGATGTCAGTGGATTTCTGGCTTCTTCATCCGTCACTACCACTAAAATATATGGGGATACTGGTAGACAAGTAGGAAAGCCTGATTGCACTTTTCGTTTGAAGTGAAGCATCCTGTGGTATTTTACAAAATGTATTCCTGCCCACAGAGACGCCTTCAGCATTATCATTATTAAACAACTATTTTTTCCGCTTTCTCGTCCTTTTTTAGTTAACTAACTACATTTTTATTAGTACTTTTTATTTTTGCAATATTGCATGCAGTGGTGGTTGCCATGGACGTTTGACTGTGATGCATATTGATTCTGTTTCCGTTCAGGGATGCCTTTTCGTGCGAACTGATTGAAGATAGGAGTCCTTATTTCTATCCTTGCTTGAATATCACTGCTAAAATCTTTGAATTCTGTTGAAGCCACAAGCCGGCAACGTGCAGCTGTAACGAAAAATTGATTAAGGAGGCTTTTGTTGTGTTACATATGCTATAACTACCCAACTTTGTTTCATTGTAGATGGTCTGTTTTCATGTTTCCAGTAACGAGCAAGTCACCAGGAAATTGTGTCTTTTTAAGGACAGTGGTTTTAATAAGGATTTTCGAAACTTTGTTGTGGTTTTCTCTCTGCGTGAGGGCCCATTTCTGACTGAAAAAATACGCGGCTTAGTTTTTTGTCTATCATTTTTTCCCTTTTATTCCACTTTTTTTCTGTCAGTTTACTGTATTTCATTCCCATTTAATTTGTTTTGATTGACCGTTTCAACTAAATTCTGTAATCCAAAAACGCTAAAAAGCAATAACAAGAAAGAAAACAACGAAGAATAGCGGACCAAGGATGTGAATTGAATTCAATTCACCACGTCCTCGAGGGGACCCAAAGAAGAATTCTACATTTATTCGCCAATATGCCTGAGTATGTCTGAGAAGATAGTGGCCTAATAAGCGAGGTATCATACCAATGAGTATTTCACAAACCGAGATTCTGTGACGAGATTGTCAAAATAAGTGGTTTATAAGACAAGTTGTCTTCACCTTTTGCAACTTTTCAGTATAACCCAATAATAAAACACTGTATATAGTGTATGTATGTGGTTTATTCTTTCCTGTGCCAGATGGCCATTTCGTAGCGGGAGGAAACACCACATGGCCAATATAAATGTATCTTTTATCAGATGTGTAAACATTTAGTACTTAACACAGTTGTAGATACACAAGCAATCGCCGCTATGTCTTGATACGTCCATAATAATCACCAAAAACGTAATCAGTGTCGGAATCGGATAAGACATGTCGGTGTATATGTTTGTTTTCAACGATGTGAAGATTGTGTACACTATAATTTTGTAGCCCAACTTTCATTTCTTTGCCACTGCCAATCGGAATAGATTCATATAAATAACAAAATAATAATAATAAATTCCTTAGGGGCACAGTCACGTAAAAGCGTGAAACTACAGGCCTAATTTTTGATTTGTGATTGCAATGGATCGATCAGTTAACATAGATATCAGTCATGACAGCTCAGCCTAAAGAGTTTGGCATATTGCCACTTTCATTTAAGTTCCGTTTGATCACCGGCAACAGGGGCGGATCCAGGATTTTTTGAGGGGGGAGGGGTCTGGTTTTTAGGGATTGACAATCTTGGCGATAGGTTCAACTAGACGTTATTTGGTGCAATTTTTTATCAGAAATCGAAGGAGGGTCAGGACCCCCCCTGATACTCCCTCTAAATCCGCCCATGGGCAACATCCCTAACATCTTGACCTTGTCAAACAGTTAACTTGGCGTCTTACTGTAACTAAGACGGATTCCGCACTGTGTATAAAAAGGTTTCTTTTGTAACAACGTTTGTGAATTTGAACGTGTGTTCAGAGATTTTGTTACTTTTCATTTTTTGTACGACGGATGAGTATGTGAGATATGTAATGAAGATCCCATAGTATCTCCATTAAAACCATACAAAAATAAAGAACTATGGCTTCGAATTCAGTCGTGTTCTTTCAGATTTTAGTTGCAATTATTTTCAATAAGACTTTCGATATAGTGATTCAATTGAAAATAAATAGAGTAGAATATTGCATCCATTTGGATATGTTGTTCAAATGATATTCTTATGTCATGCAACAGAAAAATCTGAACCACCTGACAAAAATCGCTTAGCACTGCTTTCACAAATGGCCTGTGTCGAAGTAGATTTTATTAGGTGTTAAACTTGTCAGAAATTAACCACATTTCTCGTTTCAAATATTCAGGTATCCTTACCAAGGTCAGTCTTAGGAACGAAGGAGGTAATGTTAATATCGACACTGATTCGTCTTTCTTTGTGTATGTCTGTTTGTATGACATCAGAAACTTTTGAAGCATACACAGATACTCAGAAAGAAAAGAAGTTATTACAATTTCAGCCGAATCTCGGTCGAATATTTTTTAACAATTATTGTTTCTGTTTTTCCTAATTGCTTTTTTCATGAAATGATCTCAAATTTTGACCTAAAGTCTTTACAGCGTTCAACGTCATAATCATTCAGTCCAGAAGAGACATAACGCCCCCGTGTTCTTCTTATTAAATGTTCCTATAATACCAGACATACAAGGTTTTCAAAAATTATTGCCAAGAAGAGACATTTAACGTTCGAATAAAGTCTGATATACCGAGCTTCTGAAAATGATGGGCGCGGGAGTGAGAGATGTTCTCACCTGTCTTGCAAGGTTAATAATTTCTCACAAGTAGAAAGAGAAACTATCATCCCAGTTCGAACATTTGTGATAGACATTACTAGAGTAATCGCCAGTTTACTTAATACTTAAAATAGCGGTTATTACAGTCGGTACTCGATTAAGAAATATTTCTTGTAATTTTAATAGAATCATGCTACTCCCTGAATTATCGTATGTACATATACTTTATACGTGTAGCTTGTAAAAAGTGAAAATGAGGAGCGGCGTCTATCAGGCGGTATATCACGCAGAACTTAATCTTCATATCAAGAATGTACTATTTGGTATTGATTCATTCAGGATTTGTCCGTCATTCGATAAACTACTAATTAACGATGTTTCGTAAACGTTCATCTCTCATCGCGGTAAATCGGTAAATCTATTCTGATTCCAAACCCCATTTAAAGAACAAGGTGTCTACAATAAAACTCTCTGACAACAATTTTGAATAAAATTCGGTCAAAATCAGTGTAATCTTTGGTAGATTGATAACTAGTTGCCATTTGAAGATAACTCAAGATCAAACGTAAAGTACCAAAAACTATTGTCTCTGTGCAGTTTTAGCCACGCATAAAACTGGTTAATTAATGTATTGCAAAGATATGTCAGTCAAATTTGGCGAAAAGAATCCTTGCATTTGTACGTAATCTAAGTGAATTAGATCATTATTGAGGACGGCATCTGCTACACGGGGAAGTAGAGATTGAGGCTAGATAAGGATTAAACCAAGAATAAATACAGCAACCAATGTTTTATTGGTGGCGGAAAATGATATCTTGCAGGCAACATTTATGTTTACTCCGTTTCGTGTCCTGTTTAAAAAAATGCGTTATCTGGGTGGGGACTAGGGCAGCCTTAAGACTCTGCTCATCTTAGTTCCATAACAACAGAGTTTGAACTTTCTTTAACAGTAACTTTAAATGTGACACTTTTACGTGCACTAGTTTAAGAAAAGGTGAAGCCTGAACATGGCAAAAAATACGATATTCACGGAGAGTCGTTTTGTTCTCCTGGGACCTCTACTGAATTAGATAAAATGTCATATCCCCCAATCTGCAAGTTGTTCTCTATGTTTTCCCATAGCAAATCTAATGATGCAGTTGAAGTAGCTTTACTTTGGATTGATCAGATGGCTGCTCGTTGGCATTTCGTTTCCATTCCGCGGAATGTGGGTTCCTAATCCCTAGAAAATGAAGAATGACATCCAACCCCATTGCCTGATCACGCTGCTGACTTAGGCGGATCAAGTTCATCTGAAATTATCATTGGAGGTATGCTAATGAAGCCGACGCGTGCTCCCTACGTCAAACAATCATCGATCAAAGCGCACAAGAGGGGTTGGACAGGAAGATTTGCACCTCTTATCTTGTCTATCAGACATGGTCGTTCCGCAGATCGGCCGCGTTTCTAACACGCGATAGAATCTGGACTGCTAGGGTTCCTCCTGTTCCTCAGCTTGCTCATCCCACATGTTTGAAATCATACACATGAGAACAACTCGGCTGATTTCTGCGTTTACTTGCAGGTTAGTCGACTCCTGCGCAGCAGTATAGTTCTTTGAACCAAACAAGCACCGCCCAATTGCAAGCCAATTAATATTCAAGACGACCAGGGCAAACGCTGAGTTTCCCCACTTACGTTTTGGTTAGAGCACGCGTGAGAGAATCTGGTGGCGGCATTGCGTCACGGCAATCGAGTGACAAAATCACCACTGAAAGAGCGAAGGAGCAGTTCATCAAGGGTCGCCGGCCAGAGACAGGTGTCGGCGTCTATCTCTCACGTCACGTTTCGCAACTCTTTCAACGGAAGAAACACTCAGCAACAATGTGAAAAAACATTTTTTACAAAAAGCAAGGAGGTGTTAAGAGCCTTTTTATATACCATTTTAAAGTTATTTCGGAAAGAGATTCTAGATGATGGCAATGGCTGAGGAGATGGTTTTTGATTACTTTAAAAACAATAATCTTTCAGTGGAAATCGAAAATGTCACGAGGAATGGGACAGACAATGGTACGTCACTTTCTGACTACGCATTTTCCTTTCCTACTGAACTGATTCCTGTAGTTGTTATTTACGGGTTAACGTTCATATTGGGAGTTATTGGTAATGTTCTGGTGATCTTTTCCATTGCCTGGTACAAACGTATGCGGAATATCACCAACTTGTTTCTACTGAGTTTGGCGGGTGCAGATTTACTGCTGGTGATACTGTGCGTTCCTATAAAGGTAAGTGTACGGAATACCTGTTAACCCTTACGGATTAGACCTGGTTGGCCTTTACGATCATAAATCTATCCTTCTTTTAGATTATATGAACTTTTTCGATACAAAAAGAGAAAAATCACACAGTGGATTACTGGAGTGTTAAAAAAAATCCTATTTTTTTATTCTAGTCTTATAAGTAATGCGTACTTTTAATATGGAATCACGATTTTAAAGAACACTATGCTACTAGTTGTTTATTTTTCTATTTATTTATTTAATTACTCAAGGTCTGTCTGAAATAACATTGCTTCGTTGTCTTTTGGTATGGTGAAAGTTGATGAAAAGGAAGTTATAAAAACATTTACCATTTAAATCACTTTCTCTCAAATACACACATATATACATATACCCATCTCTAACTTTCTCTCTATCTTTCTCTCGTAAACACGCACACAAACACACATACACGTCAATGCACATCTTCCAAACAAATTAAAAGATCAAGGGAATGGTTAATTTGCGCGAACATTTAGCCATCAAAATGCCTTCCAGGGAATCTTTATATTGAACTTTGTTTATAAAGAGCATGAATTCATCAGCACTTGGCCTTGTTGTCGAGATTATTTACTATTTTGCTTATAACGTGTATAAGAACGTCGTTACCAGCATATCTTCATATAAATAGCCTTGATTTCCATTTTTTCCATTTTCTCGTTGCCCACGATAAGCACACTTTTAGAAAGCACTTATGAGGGAGTTTCTTTAAAAAATTAGACAGCCACCCTTTGATTTTCCGAAGCGAAATAACTTTCTCTGCACGGCTCCGCTTAATGACATGATTATTGGGGACTGCTACCGAACGGTTCTGCTGTTGCGATTTCCAATGTTTTCAGGATGAACTCACCTGATTTCCTGTGACTAGTGAAGACTAAATGCATTTGAATCGTCAAGTACTTCAATGGGAATATCAAAACAATGTCAAAGCTCTGTTAAGGTTTAATCCTGATATAAGGGACACGCCCTCCCGCTTCAGCACAGTACTAACGGTCTGTCATTTGAAACGTTAATCTCTATAGCCACCAAAACTTTAAAATTTAAAAAGTTCGCATTCCAAAAATTGCTAACCCTTAAATTGTATAAAAAATGACTACGCACACATTTCATTGAGGTAAACACCTCCCAAATCGAGCAAACCAAGAACTGGCTGAAGTATTCTACTTGATGCATTAATTGTCACATCTTTTTCTTTTTTACTTTGAAGTTATGTCGCAAGTTGCCTATGATCACTTTAATTGATTTTCACTCCCAGTCTGGTAGTGCAGAAGTGCACTAAGATTCGTATAGGTTTGACGTTCATTAAATAAATGTCCTCAAATGCTTAATCATGTACAGAATAACGATTACAAGAACTAGCCAGTTTCGAGGACGATCAAACTAACGTAGGGGGTCAACAGTTATTTGCTATGTTTCAGTTATCGTAAGTATAATGCTACGGGGTGTTTTTCTTACTGAGTGTAAAATGTGAGCATATTCCTAATTTTGGAGATGATCAGCTCTTCACGCAGCTGGTTTGGTACTCGGTACTTCGCGCTAGAAGGGATAATGAGTCTAAATTGCTGCAAGAACGTAAAAGGTACATCAAAATTGCTAAAAGAATGTCAGAAGTGTCAAGGGGGTATCGGTCATCAAATGCCCGATTAAGTATTTCTTTGGGTAAAAAAAGGGTAAGTTAACCTTAGGAATTTCTTATCTGATTGTGGTACAAATGTTGAGTTATAGAAAATATTATGCATATAAGATTCACTTAAATTGGAAACTGGGCGCACTTTATGGACATTAAAAATGTGATAACTATTGTCGAATAAACAAACCTTTCCGAAGAGCTTGTGAAACCATGTAAATGGAAATGAAACCCATTTCCTTTTCAACCGTGAAACCAGTTGCATGCTGAAGACGCACGAGGTACAAACACCAAAACGGATGATAGGTCACCTATTTAAATCGATCGAACGCGTTCGGAGGTGTGTGATTGCGAACGAGCACATTCATTTTAGCATGTGTTCTGTACGCAAGAGAATAGGTTCGTGCTTTTGTCAGAATGCCACTAAGTGAAGTGAAGTGCATAAACGACACACGGATGAACTTAAATATTTCAATCAGAATGTAAAAAAATTAGATCAATTCATTTTTATGATTCTGACACTGAAGTGTACTTTTATTAATAGCAACTGCTCTCTCTCTGTCAGGCAAGTTGCCAAAATCAACATTAACCATGGCGATTATCAATGAAAGCAGCGCTCCTAATAATGCAATTAATACCCACGTATACTATATCATTCCAACGATAGTTTATGTTTCATCTTTTCGACCAACCCATTGGTTTCCAATATACCTGTCAAGCATCAGAAATAAGAACAAAAATCTTGCCATCAATTGCACCAATTACCCCATGGTCTTGGTAATCATTCGGGCCACTATAATTTCATTACTTGGACCGGTTCGTTGTTAGGCGTACGCGTCTGCCAGTAGTTTTTAAAACAATAGCCAGAAATAACATTTTGTTGTTTTTTCATAAAGTATTACCTTGCTGTGTCTATAATAATCAAACCTAAGCATCTTGTCAGAGAATTTTGCATACATATTATTCTTAGGCAAGGAAAGTTCGTGTTCATGACCTTTTGTTTCGAAATAAGTAATATCCGCAAGCCAAAAGCCAATTCTTCGCTGTCATTATACATAGTCTCAGCACAGGTCCTTTGTATGGACAACGGCAACTTTTTCGATTACAGTGTGGAAATAAGGAAGTGTCATTTAGGAACCGCCTCTTCCTTTGATTAAGAAATCGTTTCGATGCGTTTCCTTCTTGGTGATTCTTTTGACACAAAGTCGCTCCTTGTATTGATTGCTTCTTCGTTTAACTCCAATGATCTTGGCATCCCTACATTTGTAATACGGAAAGCGCAATAAGTTAACGTCTTATCTTGATACCCATAAGGGCGATCGTTTTTCCATCCCGTGGCGGTGTTTGAGCCCAATCCACTTTTGTCTCTGGAGGACAAATTGTATAATTTATGTCACAATTTATGTAGATCGTATTTTATGTGTGTTCTGTGCAGTCGGTTCTGTGTCATATCAATATCAAATTTATACTCTCGGTAGGCATGGCCAATGGGAGACAATAAAACTAATTGGCCGCAACGTGTATTCGAGTAGATGGAACGATACAAAACATGTCCAATTAATAGGGTGGAAAACAATACTTTTCGAATTGGTGTTAAGTATGACTGCTTTATCTGTCTTGTAAAATACGAATAAGATCAAAAGATGCAATCTCCACGGATCTTCATTTCTTGACTCCAATGCACAAGAGTGGTCACTTATTGAAATGGCTGTATTTGTGAGAAAATCACTCGGTGCAATTAATCAAAACCACCTCTAGTTGTCTCGTTTATCTTTTTAATGTTAAAGAGGAACCGTGATTATAGTTAACCACACTCTTAGAGCGGTCTTTCCAGCACTAATCAGACTGACAGAACACGCAATTTAGAGGATTATTTTTCCGATCTGCACTCGACCACATGTTTGTTATGTTATTGTGTGGATAAAAGTTTTCAGGCAAAAATTAATCTTAAACATTTCTGTGCTTTCTGAACCTAAAACAATAACAAAAACTTTTTGTGACAGTGATCCGTTGTTTTCCTTTTGAAGGGACTTTTTTGGGTGTTAGTTTATTGACTTTAATGTTTTGAAATAGTGCACTTAGTATCTTCTGTTTTATCGGTGACTTTGCAAATTAAAAGAGAAAATATTACAAACGCTTCATTCACCTTGCATTATTTGTTCTTTTTACGTTATTTTTGCAGCTTGCAGTAAATTTTTCGTTCACCTGGGAATTTGGTGAGGCCGTCTGCAAACTGGTCCATTACATGCAGAATGTCTCCATGATCTGCTCCGTTTTGACGCTGACCGCCATGAGCCTAGAGAGGTATTTTTTACAGGGAAGACGCACGCATTCGCTTAAATTCATCGTCGATCACGCACACTCACAATCGATTACTTATGTTTTGTATTAATCGTGATAAAAATATTATAGATGTGAGCGTACAAATATTTATGAAATAGACTAGTCAGGCGAGCGATGTAGATTATCTCCGAGTGTACCATAAAAAACATATCATTTACTCTTGGCAAATGCCATATGCGACTTTAAAAAAAAATCTTGATTCTTTGTATCAACAAATTTAGTTCCCTATTCCCTACAGAGACAAGCGTTGATGCTAAACCTATTTTTCTATTTTTCCCCATTTATTCAACAGATACTACGCAATTCTACATCCAATAGAGGCCCGGCATGTTTGCACCAAACGTCACGCCAAGCTGGTGTGCATTGCCGTATGGGTGGCATCGTTCGTGATGGCAACCCCCATTCTCATAGGACAGGTGGGTCGGAATGTACAATGATCTAAAGAGGTAAAGAACGCGCCAAGAGCTCAGACCTCTGCTAAGGAAAAAGTCAGTGATAAGACCCGGATTCAGTTGAAATTGTAATTGAATCTTTCTCTCCTAAAAACGCCTTTCTTGACAAATATCATCAAAATTTGTATAGAATTTTAAGTATCTTGACAGGCGAAAATATAAAGATCTTTGTTGGTCTTGTACTCGTGTATAACCGTTACTTTATTCCTCTTTTTTCTTTCGTTTTGCTTTAAGACTCACCTACAAGTTGGAAAACCCCCAGTTGTTGGTTATTGGTGCCTTAAGGATTGGTCTGCGCAGCACTGGGATATCCTCTATGAAGTCTACATGCTGTTGGTCATCTTCTGCATCCCGGTGGGAGTTATGGTGTTTGCCTATTGTAACATCATATCAGAAGTGTGGGTGGTCACTGGTCGGAGGGCTTCCATGAGGTCTGGGGAGTAAGTATGCTTTTTTATTTTTATTTTAGCCACATCGCGTTAAATTTCAATGTGGAATAACAATGGTTGTGCTAAGGTTCACCGCCGTTGCGAGAAAAAGAATACTTCGACGAGAACTTTATTCAGACTGTGGTGATAGTAATACAACAACAGTACGTGCAGCATTTTTCTTATAAAAATACCCTCTATAGTACGCCTTATTTTTAATAAAACCGACGATACCGTTTCAGTGTAACGGTATTTGTTTCTCAACTTATGAATTAAGAAAGCGCCTAAGGTATACGAGATCCGACGCTTCTTTGACAACCTAATATTGACTGATATTTCAAGCTCGAGACAATCTAAGCAATGATTCAGAGCTATCCTGCAATTATGTGAGCGTTTGCAGGACACTGATGGCAATATAGCACCCTGTTTTGCACACATAAAATAGACTGTGGGGAAATAAATTGTTGACGGATGTGTCTTGGCAGCGTATTTATCAGGAATGAGATTTAGAGGTCGTGCCCTAGTTCTTTGAATATGCATACTGGTCAAATAAAATTTTGTTATGGACGTTTTCGTTTTGAACATTACTAACATCCTCAGTCTCAAAGACCAGCCATGTTGTATTGTACTTAAAAAAGGGTTTCAAAATAGAATATATATATTTTTTCGCTTAGAGCAAACGGAATCTCACTGCCCTGTAAGAAGGAATCGATTCCAATGACAGACATGAAAAAGAACAAGAGGCAAAAAAATTCCGCAGTGGGACACAGACAGCCAAACGCTGAAGATGTTTCTACGCGAAAGCAGGTATGTTTCCCGCTTAGGAGACTTGTGTGTAACTCAAGAGCACGATGCATATTTATTTCCCCTTTTTGGTAGCATGTTTATGTGGTTTACCATGGCTTTGAGTTCTTATTTGCTCAATTTATCGGTGTTCTTCGCCACAAACTAGGTGGAAATACTTATAACTTACACCTACTTATACGTATTCTTAAACAATGTCCCGTTGATCTTTAAATCAAGTACCTCTCGTAAGATAAATGAACGTACTTCAATACACGTAAATTAAAGAGGCTCTCTTCAACATCAAGAGCCCATGATTGAAATTAATCTTTACACGGAAAGCATTTCCAAGATCTAAGTATTAAAATGTTTTTGAGTTTGATGTTTCAATTTCTTAAACAACAGGAAGCAGATCTCAGGTAGATCGGTAGCAAAACTATTCCTCCTGTGGGTCATACCTGCCGAGAAACTTGTTAAGATGTAACTTCAATGTTCTCAAGTTACCTGACAAGGTGCAAACAACTTCCGTTCTTTACATCAGAACAGGTTGTCCTGATCCATCCATACTATGCACCTAGCTCTAACGGTTGTTTTCACTTTTTTGTTTCAGGTCATCAAAATCTTAGTTGCTGTCATAGTATTGTACATCATCTGTTGGGGACCTGTTCTTTTCAACAACCTCTTGACCGCAGTGGGTGTTCTAAGGCGTCTAAATTATGGCTACCTCAAGCCAATGCGCCAGGCGTTCTATATTATGAGTTACTTCAACAGTTGCGTCAACCCAATCGTTTACGGTTTCATGTCGAAAAACTTCAGGAAGAGTTTCAAGCAAACTCTATGTATGTGTTGGTGCGACCGTCAGTCAAAAAACACCCTAAAACGGACCTGTGTTGAGCAGACGACATATAGTTCCACTGTGACCAGATGGGACAGCACAGCTGCGGCAGCCTACCATAAGCCGGAATCGCCAATACCGTCGGATGTGTGACAATCTTAAAGATAAAATCCAATCAAGCTGTCTCACATTATCATGAAGTTGAATTGGGGATTTGTGCCCATTTTTGTCGAATTCGGGCAGAATGGTCTGAGGTAGACGGGTGTAGTAAATGCGACGCAGTTAAGCACTTAAAGCCCTAAAGTCGATATGCTGAGGAGAGCTAAACTTGTTTCGTATGGTGAGATTGAGGATAAAACCAAATTACGTTCCTCTGCAGGTTTCGGAAAGTAATCATCTCTAGCGATTATGTCTAATTGTGTCCCTGGAGTTTGGAAGTCTGTGCTGTAACGCATAGCCCGTTTGAACTTACAGTGCATTCTATACAAACTGAAAATATTTATAGAAATATAAAACAGTGGTGTAACGGGAAACGATCCTTATCAAGGTTCGAAAGGATTCATTTATTCAAGTAGCTATGCAAGGTGTGTTTAATATCTAAGTGTACAGATGTGAAATAAGGCTAAAATACAAAACATAAAGTCGAATGATTTTAAGGTTGGGTTATTTAACCTATCCTGAAAATGTTGAGAGGCTCAGTTTTGCATAAATGCCGATATGGATTCTTGATTATTTTTGGAATAAACTTTTGAGCGGCGTTCTACATGTGTACATCTACATAAATTGCGATGAGTGGGCAATGTTAAATGACGTTTGTTTGAATGAATTTATATATGAGCATCAAAGCAACAAAAACATGTATATACACTGGAGTAAGATAGAAATGGATATAACATTTCCAATCTAATACTCTATTAGACTATGTACGAAGAAAAAAAGTAAACATATTCACAATGGATAAAGATATAGAGGTCAAAAATCGTATTACTAATCACATGTTATCAAACTATGTGTTCACTTTATGTGTATGATTTTGTTTGTACATAACACTAGATTGCTTTTTACGTCCGACATCTTAGCAAAACCTGATTGCGTAATGTGTCCATAAAACAATGAACTTCGAATTCTCCACCAATGTGCGACACTGGCGTTTGATATATAGCAGACATGGGTGCACCTTCACTTTCTCACAGTTGTCACAAATGTGATTACAAAAATGTACAATTTAACAGGTGCCATCGTCTGTATTTTTAAGCAAAGACAAAACAACTCTTACCAGATTAATACTTAATAATTGTAATATTCTGAACCTGGTTTACATATGTAAAGCATACTTTTTTAGATGCTGTTATATGAACTGAACGTGCACCACTATATTCTCAATAATGTACAAAAGTGTTTCAATAAATCTGTATGTTGTACCTTGTAAATAAATGCTATCGTGATCAACATCCCGCTTTAAATCGACTTCTGTAATTCTTCAAAATTTGGTCTCGCTGTGGGTCTGGTATGCTACTCGGTACATCTCTCTTTTTTCCTCTGAGGAAGGTCCCCATTCAGGACTTGGCCTTATTAAACCTCGAATTCGCTGTAAATAATACAAAAAAAATTATCAATGCGATTATTAAGAACCCCGGTGTTTTTATCAATATCAGATTTTGAATATATCACACCCAGCGAGTGGTACGATGAAACGCTGAACACATATTGCTTATCGGTTTTCTTGCAAACGACCTTTAATGTTAAGTACCTGCAAAAGTGATCCCTTAGTTCTGGCTACTTGAATTACCATCAGCAAAGGTATAGGCAGAATGGAGCATAACGCAATGACCCACCCAATGCCGTACGTCCATTCTGGATATACATAGTCTCCGTATGACACCGGACTATGCATTATCAGGCTGAATATCAACACAAACTGAAAAAGTGAAATGTCTGTATAAATAAGTTGTCGCGGTTGCAGAATTTATCTTATTGCAACCCAGTTAAAGCAGAGAAGTTACCCAAAAAGAGTATTGACTATGTCTTAGAACTGCTCATATCAAACAACAGGTATGGGTCACACTTATGAAGCTATAATGGCGTAACTTCTCTGAGTGGTAAACGTACTTCAAAATTTGTTTCAGCCTTCAAAAACTTGTCAATGTACGATGACGATTCTTAAATACCTGTCGCCTTTCCATAGCATACACCTATATTGAGAAGTATAACACTACGTGATTTTTGAAATGCGATTTTTGGGTCATTTATAGAGTTACTGTACATGTAATATACTATTTGACTTCAATTAAAGCAAAACTTACTAAAATGGAAAGCGGTGTCACAACAAGCCAGCACACTTTAAAGAACAATGGCGGCGGTCTTCCAACCATCAGAGTGATATCTTTGCAGAAACGATTTAAACCTGAAATATGCACCAGAAAAAAAAAAAACAATATTCGCATAACGTAAATAATATAACAGAGAAAATACAACAGTTACAAAAATACAATCTTATAATATTTATTACTCTTACTAGTGGCCATCTTTGGCAAATACACGACGCATTTAAATAAATGAAAGCGTTCAAGAGATTATAAATAAAACTCTCAGTTTTCACAGCAAAGTAGAGAATGCCATAATTTATGGTTATTTACCATACACCCAGGCAATGACCACACATTCAGACATACTGATCACCAGGAGGGACAGCGTAGCACAGTACCAGTCCATCACCTGCAGGATATAAACGCCGCCCTGGAATAACGGGGGAGCTCGTAAAATAATTTGCCATGTAGGTCAAATTTAGAAACGTCCAACAAAAACCTTTCCATTTACTTATGGCAAAAACCCAAGAGTCCACAGAGTTTTGAGAGCATCGCACAAAGATAAGTTATTGATACTTTTCCACAAAATCTGAATGGATACCATTTGGAACAGCCAGAAGATGAATACTAAAATAGTAACAAATTCCACTCTGCACAGTCATACGTTTTGATGCATATGATATGTATAACCAGCACGGTCTGGGGTTGCTGGAGTGCCTTTAATATTTTTTTTATTTTAAACTTTTTCAGATTATACATAAAACCGGACTCCGATGTAAACAGTAGTTGGTCTATATGCGGTATTAATAATCAATAAGTTAAAGGGAAAACAACTGTTCGTAAGATATCCATATTTTACAACATATGCATTGTAAACAACTCACAGAAATATAAAAAATTGTATTTTATTGCCAAAACGGCAGTTAACGCAATCATTCTGGAATTTGTGTTTGCCATCACATCATGTGACCTCCATAGATTGCTACACTCTGTAATAGTCTCTTAAGAGAATATTACAAAAAAAAAAAAAAACTTTTTAGAAAAAAACAGGGACTAACTTTGAATGTATGAATGTATTCAATAACCATTGGTAATTATGGGAAAATTGTCCTTTACTTAAGGAAAATCCATTTTTGGCCGAAATGAACAGTTGTTATCCCTTTAAGCATTAGCAGACTTACCTGAGTAATAAGCATGAGGGACACGAGAAACTGTATTAAGCACACCATGCCTGTCAGTATAGTTTTTTTAGGTCTCAAAATACGTGGGAATTCGTCAGTAAGGCTGCTAACCAATGTTTCAACTTGACCAAACTGGTGAATAAAAATTAAGAAAATGAAAATTGACCAGATTTTATGTCACACTTGATTGAATTTGCCGCATAAATATTTCTTTACATACTCGGTATCATCCACGAGGGAGGGCCTATCTATTTATTGCTTTATAAAAAGCCTGTCTTTCGCGTTTATGACGCCTTTGGAGATGATTGTGGATGAGACGCTTATGGCACCGGGGGGGGGGAGGGGGGGGGGGCAGGAGTAATCATATCTTACTTTGAAATCCGTAAACGCCGCCTGTGGTTGGGACTACCGCCGTTTAAAAAACCGCTAGAGAATTTACTTCAAAACATCCACTTTAGTCTCGACGTACCTGACTGCCAAGACCAATCATTATCAGCATGCCAAAGAACAGCACAGACCACAGGGGCGAGAGTGGCAACTTTGCTGCAGCTTCTGGGTATACTACAAATGCTAAACCAGGACCTACAAAAGACAAATAAATCTTAATAGATAAACAAACGGTGGTAAATTTTCCAGACAAACATACTGTAGAAATCAAATAAGATTATGATATAACGCTTTTCAGACACGGGAATGTGGATGACACTTAAATGTTTTAATGTAATACACACTGCGAACCAAACCTTAGTTTAACTAAGTTTTCTTAGTCACGTAGTCTGTTTCCGGGTCTGATAGTCATACTGACTTATGATTTGGCCAGTTTCACAAGCATGATTATCAACTTCCGTATCTTTGGCTTAAGTTAGCTCTCAGTAGTCTTGTCTGCTAAAAACACTGATAAAAATTTACTGGAAAAAGGTTGTTTCGAGCTAGAAGTCAGTCTATAACATACAGGTACGAACCTTGTCTAACCACCTTGCTGATATCCTCTCCTGTTTCATATGCCATAAATCCTATCACCGTAAACACTACTAAGCCTGCAAAAAGACATGTTATAGTGTCCACCACAGAGATCAGAATGGAATCCCTGAAAAAATACATGACATTGTATATGATTTTCTACTGCTGTTATCTGATATTAACACTTTAACCGTGACTTACAGAGAAAAAAGACGAATAAATGCCATCTGTTCAGGTAAATCGGAGAACTGCAAGCGAAGGTGTGCCATTTTGCGTATTGCAGATCCACTCTCACTCGAGAAGACATATATATATATGGACAGGGTTCTTATATATATATATATATATATATATATATATATATATATATATATATATATATATATATATATATAAGAACTACTGTCGACTAAGATTACAACATGGCATTTTAAAAGAAAAAAAATCAGAACCTACCGCAAACAGTTATGATGAAATGGGTTGTAACTAGCGTAAGTCAAGAGTCCTCCCCAGCCAACACCAGTTGAGTAGAAAATCTGTGCCGCGGCTTCTCCCCACACCTAAACGTTTGAACACATTCAGAAAATATATATCTGAGGTAAAACATTAAAAGCATTTTTCATTAGAGGTCCAAATGTTTGTGGATTGTGGCACCAATTACGCGGCAAATCTTTGGATCGAAATAAAAAGAGTTCGGTGACTGGTTAACCATAGATAAATTGCCAGTACATGTAGATACAACACGTTTGGAAAAAAATTATTCTCTTAGTTGTTAAAAACATCATACTGGATATTACGCAGAGAGGTCATAAATACGTAAGATTGCAATTTAAGTGCGAGATTGAATTTAGATTTTGATATAGGGCATGCGTTTTGAAACATTACATCCTTCTCATAGAATGGAAGAGATGAATTGAACCCTGGACATCGAAGGAGTCTATTCTTAATTAGAACAAAGGGATATATTTCTCTCGCGCATTCAAATTAAAATATGACTTCAAGATCCAAGCTTTTAACTATAAGGGGGTGCACGGTCAACACAGGGTGATAATAAATTGAACACACTTCATCCGGCACACATACAATCGAAAGACGATAGTGAATGGGTCCAGAAGGAAGGGTTCGGACACAAGGCCTGTGTGATCCCCCTTCCCCCTCCCCCTCACCTTGAAATTTAATAATTTTTCCCACTCTGGTATGAGATAGAAGATGACACCGCCTAGAGACCCGGGCAAAGTCAACCCTCGCACCAAAAGAACGGCCAAAATCACGTATGGCACCGTAGCTGTCACGTATACGGCCTAAGCAAAAGAAATACATTAATATTTATTTCGGCACAAGAACACAGATTATGATTAGGACTTAAGCATATATTTTATACATGTAACTACAGCACTAAAACTACAACAACAATGTAAAAATCGATTTACACAAAGTCAAGTGTGACTATATGTAACGGCCGATTTGGAATACTCTTTCATTCATTGCCTGATGCATATTTGTAACATAACATACTTGGCGTTAATTAATAGTAGGCATTGTTCAAGTCCCTTAGGCTGGGAAGAAAATACAGGACGCAGCACTTGCGTAATCGAGAATAATACATACATGTAGGCCTACTGTAGGGACTATGACGACAAATGTGAACTGGTGGCATTTTCGACAATTTGTGATAATTCAATCTGCTGGAGGGTTCATCCATCTTCATCTCATGGTAATCAGTTTTATTTACAAACCAATAACACTTACCTTCCCCGATGTTTTAATCCCCTTTACCATGCAGATAAACGTAAGTAACCATGCTCCAATCGAGCACAGAAACAGCTCCCAGCGAAGCACTCCAATTTCTTCAATTCCACTTGTAATTTGTAAAACATTGTTCCTACATGAAAAGCAATAAGTGTCTCAATGTCAGTCCTCTGTGCAAAATTAAGTGAGAGACACAAGTAGTTTGCTCAGTAGATTTCACATTTCTAACAAGACGTATTGATTAAAGGAGAAAAGGTTGTCAAATGATTATATACCTCGTTTATCAGTTTATCTATATTTATTATTGAAGCAAGAGACAAGGCCCCGCAAACTTGGGAAAAACATACCCGGTATACGCACATCATCTTAAATGAATACAACTAAAAAAGTGCCATATTTTCTTACTGCCAAAACTGTTCACTTGACGTCTCGTATCGAACGGTAGTATTCACTTGCCAAAGAGTTACGTTGACTGTATCATTTAGAAGGGCCTCGCCGGAACTGGAGTAATTGAAGGCCATTTCAAAACCTTTTGTCGTGTTGGAAAAATTTCCCGTTTTTTCCCCGTTGCTGGCCACACAAAACTCGTCATTCCAACTATTCTGACAGCTTGCCCATGGAACTTCGGCGCGAAAGGAAGAAATAAAATAGAAAATGGCCCAAGCTACGATGACATTGTAGTAACAACCGACGATTCCCGAGATAATTACCATTCCATAACCTATGCCTAAAATAAAAAAAAACAAAAGTAACACTCACTGAGTTTTATTTATATTTTCTAAATTAACTAATTTTATATTTATTATTTATTTATTTATTTATTTATTTATTTATTTATTTATTTGGGGGGAGTATCTCGTTCTCGACATTATTCATATAAGAGTTTTACTTTCAGTACCACTTGAAATAAAAAGAAAGAGGGGAAGAATGTTGTGGCATAATACATTATAAGACCTGCGACAGAAATGGGCTCAGTTTACAAAGTGTTAATAAGAAAAGACCTATTTGGCTGTTCCGCAGGTAAAAACAAAAAACCCTCTTACCTTTGAAAAGAGGACTTAGTCTCCAAACGGTAATTGGACTCAGTCCAGAAAACTGGGCATAGGAAAATTCCATTAGTAATAAAGGGATAACACATATGGTCATAAAGAACACGTATGGAATCAGAAAGACACCTGCAACGAAAAAATAATTCACATTTAATGCTATTCACTTTCCATAACATGCATTAACTTTACATAACATGCCTCAACTTAAACATAAGGTATAATTTACTCTTTCAGCAGCTTTTATTTAGAATCCATATTGCAAACATAAATTGTCATGTGATCAACTGATGATCTTTCTTGACGAATGTTTTTGAAATTATTTTTTTCTGGCAGACACGCTCCTTTGAATCGATCTTTTAAGAATCGAACTGCGGTACATCTTGCCATGAAAACAATCAAATACATTAAACATGCAGAAGGGAAATAAGAACTTGGAGAAACCTTTCAATACCGGAGTATTTTTCAGTTTTCATGCGATCAAAGCGTGACACTCTAACGTATGCCAAGCAGACGAACCGATTGTATATTTCTAAATAAATAGGTCATCAGGTGGGGTCAAGCATAGTACAACGTTTTGGATGAAAAGTTATCAATGCCCGATCGCAAGCCTTCAAGTTTCTTTATAATAATCAAGATTTATCAAACGTAATGTATGAAGACAGATGTAAAAGACAATCGTTATAGTGGTTACGAATGCATTATTCTTTCGTTCTTCCAAAACTTGGTACGGTTTAAAAAATTGACAAAATGCAAATTCCGTTCAGCAGTGTCCATGCATAACCGAGGCTCTAATTAGTCATATTATTCGATTTTGTCTTAAATTTTGGTAGGTTGCTTTTAAGAATGTAATAATGGAACCGTTTTCTTAAAAAAAAAAGGGTCAGTTGAATGCTTCTGAATTTGACCTTTCCTCAGCAGACGGCACAACGACAACCTCAGCCGATCGACATGATACAGGTATTGTTATATATGTTTGCTAACAGATAGCTACATGCAAGTGTCAGATTCCATAACAATGTGGGAGTATTGGGCATAAGGCATAACAAATATAAACACATGTATTTTTGTGAAACTGCCCACTTTAGGTTGGGTCTTACTAAAGAAATTCCACAGACAAGAAAATTTCAATTCTTCAAAAGAAACATATGACAGTCTTTTTGTCGAATGCTTAGTGGAAGATATCATTTTACCTATGTCAACAGACTAAAAGAAAAACAAGAAAAATGGTCGCCACATAGTATAAAACACAATATGGGGCCATGCCAGCCACAAAAAAAGTCACAGCAGTGACGAACATAATTTGTGCAATATTTCCATTATTCTGACTTGCCCCACAATTCCATAATTTTCTTTGCCTTATACAGTGTACTATAGAACCCTCCCGTATGGAAGGAAATCAACGGTAATCAAAGAGAGATACAGAAGAGTTAAGCAAATATTACACTTAATGTGTACGTCACTGATGAGACTCAAATGTCATTTTTTTGTGGAATAACCCCATTTCAGGTCATTGCTCCCTCTTCCGCTGCAAAGAGGAGCTTACGATTTCAAGAGCTTTTAACGTGCACCGACTAATTTTTCTTCCTTTTTGAACGTTTTGAGAGAGATATACAATGCCATACCTCCTCCGTTTCTATAACAAAGATATGGAAACCTCCACACATTTCCGAATCCTACTGCCAACCCAATACAAGAGAGCAAAAACTCCGCCTTGTTATTCCAGTTTCCACGTGCAACATCATTCTTTGGTTTCTCTGATTTCTTTTCTAAAGGAACTGCAACTTCGTTAGCAAAGTCACTACCCTTGTCTTCCATCCTCAAATCTACGCAAAATAACGATAATTTTCAGCAACAAGATTCAATTTCAGGTCGTTGAAAGGTTTCGCTGCGGTTGGGTGGTTGCTTTTAGGATGCTGGTATCTTTTAAACAGAACACATTATTTCGTAAAGTTTTGTATTTTTTTCCAATTTATTATTGCCATCGGCTTCTCCCCTTCTTGAACTTTGTTGTGGGTTTCTCATATTACGTTAACTCGTGCCTTACCTGTCTTTTTTAGTAGATAGGTGCAATGTCACTCTGTAGAGATACAAACACGCTAATGGACACTCATATGTACAGGTATCTTTTTAAGTGCACATTCTTATTCTTATGGTGTACCGGTATGAAAATGGTGACATTTGTTGATTTTTTTTCAATTAATAGCAGTGTTGTTACCCCTATGGATACCAATGCGATGTTGTTGGTGGTGGTTGTATTTCACTTTGTGCATAACTTAAAAAATATATAAATAAGCCTACTGCACTAAAGAGTAGTGGGGACAAGATGTCGCTTAGATCAACGAACAATAGGCATATATATATATATATATATATATATATATATATATATATATATATATATATATATAGGCCCGTTGCCAGGGGGGTTTCGGGAGGTTCGAAAGAACCGCCCGTTTTGTCAGGAAAAGGTCCATTTTGGGTAAAATTTGATCTAGGTACACTTCAGTTTCATTGTAAAAGGTCCACTTTTTCAGAAAAAGAACCCCCTTTTTGAATTTGCTGGCTACGGGCCTGATATATATATAACTGGGGGTTGTAAGAACTGTAAAACACAGGTGCAATACGATTGACTTGTGAGGAAGACAGGAACCCTGAGATTATGTCACTGGATGACGCTCTCACTGTGTGTGGTTATACATGTACCCATCTTGGGCTTTGAAACTGGAACCTCATCAGGACAGGGTTGAAGCGACCAACTGTGAGCCAACAGATATAGTCAGCAAGAGACAGCTAGTTATTCTCCCCGTGTGTAAAGGAATTTCAGAAAAGGTGTGCAGGATCTACAAAAAGCACAGTAGGCAAGGCTTTCAGACCCCAGTGAAGTTGAAACAACACCTAGTCGCACCAAAGGACGGAATCCCTCAAGGACATCGTTGAGGGGCTGTATATCAGATTAATTGACACAAACGTTATTCTTTTTTTACATAGGTGAGACAGGCTGACAGTTAAAGTTCAGGATTAATGAACACAAGAAGTCAATGACTGGCATTTCTGAACACGTAATACACACCGGCCACAGTATTAACTGGAGTTCTACCAAGATCTTTGAATCCGAGTGATCCGACACCCCGCGGAAGATACGAGAGGTTATCAACATCAGTTGTTACCAGCCACCCATGAATAAGGACGGGAGGGGGGATCGTCGATGTACCTGATATTTACAATGCAATGACAATAAGGTCCTTGCCGCAAGCTGAAGTATGGTGAGGAAAATTCCCCATCTCTTGTCGAATAATTATTTGGAAAAGAAAAACTAGAAAAGAAGCAAAGAATCTGGGTTTGTGGAAAGAACTTTTGGTGCCACGCAGCAACAAGTTTGCACCCTTTTAGTGCAACCATGATTCAAGTGTCATATCTGACATGGGCCCTATATAGTTTTTGAGCTGTACAAATAGAGTAGAGATAAAGATATCAATCCAGTTTAAGTAAAATAATTTAAATTACAGACAAAAATATACTCGGCTTCCAGGATCTTCAGCCAGTGCCATATAACATGAATGGCTTGACACTGTTACGAGAACGTACCTATATGAATATTTATAATAGCTTACAAGCAGGCCTATTAAGTTTTCAATTGCTCATTACAGTAAACGAGTGGTTAATCTAATAACCCAAGGGCAAAATTTTCAATGACCTTATTGTTTGTGACAACAATACGATACTCCTTTATAACGATTCTTTATTGAAACAAGGTATCAATTCATAAAGAGAACTAGACAATGCACATTTCAGAACAAGAGGAATGTGTAGCATTAGAAAATCAGCTAACAAATACCACCTGAAAAGAACTTTGCTGTTTTGTTGAAATAAATTTGCATTCTTTATCTTCACTACAGGCTTGGACATAAACTTTTTATTAGTTAAATTGAGAAAACACTGATCAGAATTGGAAAATATACAATCTTTTTACATAATTAGCTTAAGACAATGAAATGAAAGAAATGAAAGAAATTCAGACATTAATACAAGACTAGCTTAACCGCCCGCCCCCCCATAAAAAAATATAATAAAGAGAATTAACACCTGAATAAACTGTAGATGCTAGCAGCAATGCAAAATTTTTATCCAGAAGAAAAACTTCTATAAAACTTCTATTCTTGTCAGAATTGCTATAGTTCATCATGTATGTCTTCAGACTGTTTAGCAGGTGCAGTACAGGCAGCAGGAGTCTCAAAGTCAAATGTGTATTCACAACGATTTGGTTCAGCCACATTTCTTAACTCATTTTTCATTCCACAATGTAAGGTGATCTGCAAGATACAAAGAATATAATTACACGGATAATAAAAGTAAAAAAAAAATCATTCCAGGTTTTATTCAAACTCAGGGGTGGATTTAGGCCGTCTTCTGGGTCTTCTGGAAGACGGTCAGATTTTCAAGTTTACATTGTCAGCCATCTAATGTTTTCTGTCGGAAGACGGTCAAAAATGGAAGATGGATCAACAAAGATAATTTGGAAGACTGTCAGAAAATATCTCTGGATCCGCCCCTGAAACTAGTACTTGACTTTTAATCTAAGGACCAACTTATGTAATTTTTTTTTTGCATGGCTACCAAATGTGTGTAAGTTCAACCACCTGCTTAGACTAAAGAAATCGAAACCTACTGTTGCAGATCTGTCAGGACCATTCCAGCAGCCCTGTCCTCTCTCATATTTCATTTTCAAATATATATTTTCTTCTGGTCCTGTCCACTTGCCCCATGTTCTAAAAGTGAAGAAAATATTTTGTCACATCAATGAAGAGTTTTGTCTTCATTGTGAACCAAAGAAGAACTCTACATCTTTAGTTACAAAGAAAAATAATTACGTATAGTAATTAAATAAATAATAATAATGCACGGAAAATATCAAACTTCTTACCCAAGACTAGTTTCGGAGCCTCCATTCTTTGGCCTCTGTGATGCTTTATCAAACGGGCAAAGCTTATATACATATTCTCTGTCAGTGTACTCAAAGCACTGGCCTTTCAGTGGGTAGAAAGCATCATCTGGTCCCAAGTCTAGGGTCAGGAAGTGATTCAAATCACTGAAAAAGAATTGCAGAAAGAACCATGCTAAACATTTTATTTCAGTTGAATGTCATTTATTGAAAATCATTTGAACTTTTGGAAATATATTTATAAAACTTGGTAACAAACTGATCATGCTAAAGAGTTCTCATTTCGCAACATTTTCAGAAAATTCTTAGCTGTACAACAGAGCATATATATATATCATCTACTTCCATATAAATAACTTACTTCATCTCATTTTCTAAATCTTTGAATTTCTGTTCAGCAACTGTGAATTCATGCCTTGCATTATCAGCAGCTAAAAAGAAAGGAAAGTTATTAGTTTGCTTCCCTTTGTTCTGTAAAAGATGCAAATAATAATTCGGTCCCTAAAAAAAAAAAAAAAAATGCCAATTCCTCATCAAGTTTTAAAAAATTCAATTATCCTCGATGCTACATTAATGAATCCAATTGCCGTTGCTGTTCATCAGTTAAATCAAAGTTACACCATCATCAACAAAGTCTCAATGTGAAGTGTACCCCGAGACATTACCTTGTATCAAAACCTTTGTTTCTTCATCATAATCTGGCATTTTTTCCTCTTCTTCCTCCTCTTTCTTTTCATCAGTCTGTAAAAATATCATCCATTTTAAAGACCCAAAAGTCAATGAGATTGAATAATCTGTTATAGCAAAAACTATTGTTGACCTTGGCTGACTAATGTGCATGTCACATCTGATCTACTGAGTAAAAGGCTGCTCAACTCATCTTAGTCATCTTTTAACTCTGCCACTAGAGCAAACTGTTATTGTGTTGACAATGATTTTTACTTCCAATGATGACACATCCCCATTTAAGTATCTCAAATACATTCATTGTGGGGTCATCATCAGAGTCAACCATGTACTTAATCTGATAGCAGTGGTCTTCGCTCATCTCAAAATATACATAGGCCCATGCGCAGTGTGAAACATTGAAGAAACACACCATTTCAGATATTAAAATGCTACATGTATATTCCAACCAATCAATAGAAGAAATACTACTGATCATAGCCAAACAAAGTTCTAATTGTGACCACGTGTCCACATTGCATAAATCCATGAAGTTCTAAGCCTGTGCCATACATTTAAGCACATGCCACAGCCATACAACATTCAAATGTTGATATTATTATCACAATCAGCTCTTAAGCGCACTGTGAACATCTTAAGACCAAAAATATTTTGGTCAAAGTATGACAAGTACGTCCATGTCATAAGAACTTCACAAAGCCTTCATAAACATTAAATGCTATGTGAAACAAAAAAAAAAAAACTTTTTTGAAGCTATGTTTCCAAAACATGTTTCAAATGTCACTGAGAGCATTTTTTATGGATGTTTGACATGAACATTTTCAGTAATGGATGATTTCAATACTTTCATGTTCTCTGTTGAACTTACTGGTAGCACATTTCTATACACCAGACCCAAAGCTATTTGGGCTTGTCAATGATTTAAACAGGATTCAAGATTATACCAGTCTTAACAGAGTTTATCTGATATAAAGAAACACCCCTTTTCAATAGTCATTTCTTGAGACAGAGACTATGTTAGTTTAACCCACTACGGAAGTTTCGAGAGTGGTGTTAGTGCATGCAGTGACTATTTTTTCAGGATACTGAATAGGACTTGGGAGTGTCAAAAGCAAGAAAGAAGTACCCCATATTCATGGTCTTCATCATCTTTCTCATAATCCTCATCATCTTTGTCATAATCCTCCTCCTCCTCATCATCATCACCGAGGTCTTCATCCTCCCCTCCCTGGGATTTAGTTTCCTAGAATTTTGGACGAAGCCAGGGTCAATTGTCACAGCCTGATTACTGTAGAAGCTGCCACCACCACCACCAATATTTCAAGGCACTTCATGCCTAAAATCACCCAAACTTTTTTATCCCACAGTTATCATCTCATATTACACTAACACCATTGTCAGCTTATACCACTTCCCAGTCTACAGTAACCCTGCATGCAATCCTGAGAGTTCTGTGCACCACACAAAATTTAAGACCTGCAGGGACAGATCAGTGAACACTGCTGATTTAATATGATCATGTTTTGTACCAGATGTATTTGTGTATGACCATTTATTTGTGACTGTTTTTCATGGACAGACAGTTGATAATATTTCAGCTACTGTTTAACTCTTCAAACTTTGTTGTGAAGTGTCCAGTTTTTATACGGGTCTGAACCAGCTTGTTACATACATGTGGCACACAGTCTTTGTAATACTATGACACTTACAACCAACAGACCTCTCATTACCTGCACCAAGTTGGTTCAAATATTTATGTAGTACCCATTCTGTTACCCTCACCAAAAACCATCCATCTACATTAAAACCTTCGGTCTCAAAACAATTACTTCAACACATTCACAATACCATCTTATCCTAATATTCTCTGTTGTAAAATAAAACATCTCCGTTCATATTCTGAAATACTAAGTGATCCTTACTGGTGATGGAGCGACCTCAGCCTCTTCAGGAAACTCTGCTCCCTCCTCCATCTCCTCACCAGGGGGCGTTGCCTCCCCCTTGGCTGACTCCTCTTTTTCAGGTTCTGGGAACTTTATGATATCCTTGATATTGGGCCAAACTTTCTCCTGGAATGTTTTGATGTCCACGGAATTGTGGTCTTCCAAATATTCCTGCAAAGCAGAACAAATGATTAACCATAACAGAACAATGCCTTATAATCTATGCGCTGATTGCTGTACATCTGTCACAGGATGCAAATATGAGACTGGCTTTTACAAGTAATGGTGTGCTTTTCAAAAGCATATGGCTAGCTGGCATTCATTCAAAGACAAAGCAAACCATAAAAAAAAATAAAATATTCTACAATATATGCACACAACTTAACGTTAGATCGTGTCTAAAATAACAGAAAGTAAAAACACCACTATTTTAATAATACACAACATTAGTTTTGCACTCACTTGGGTGACCAAATGAACAAAAAATCAAGAAAGGGAAGATACATAAAATAAAAAATTATTTTCACTATTTTATTGGTCTGTTTCAGAAGATGAAAACTTTTCACACTAAAAGCACGTGTGGCATCAAGGCAATAGAGATGACCTTCCTCAAGAAGAATCTGCTTTATATTTGGGCTCATCACTGGGATCAATATTTCCTATGACCCCCTCCCCCACCTTTCCAGATGGTAACGTCTATGGAAGGTAAAACCATTCTAATATACTTTGGTAACAATATGTGTGCTAGTGTTTAAGGTAGATCGGTCGTTACATGTTCCAACGTTCGGATTTTTTTAAAATTTTTTTTGTTTGAAGAGACACCCAAGTACATTAAAAATTTGCAAAAAAAATTGGGAGTCACCGACCAAATAAGAGAACTAGCCCCAAATATGATACACCCTGCATATCGCACTAGTCCCCATTCAAATCAATGGGAAAATGGGTGTTTTCTCACTAAAGCATTATTTTTTATGACTTTCTGACGTTCGAATTTTTTTAAAAATTTTTTTGTGTAAAGAGGCCTCCAAGTACATTTAAATTTTACCAAAAAAATTGGGGGTCACCGACCAAATAAGAGAACTACGCCAAGTTGAAGTGCATTACACCCTGCATGACGCACTATTCCCCATTCCAATCAATGGGGAAATGGGTGTTTTTCACCACATTATTTTTTATGATTTTTCTAACGTTTGAATTTTTTTTAAAAACTTT
The DNA here is from genome assembly GCF_051362555.1 of Lingula anatina. Lineage (NCBI taxonomy): Eukaryota > Metazoa > Brachiopoda > Lingulata > Lingulida > Lingulidae > Lingula > Lingula anatina. The sequence continues at coordinate 42,757,036 of NC_141767.1, forward strand.
TTGTGTAAAGAGGCATCCAAGTAGATTTTAATTTTGCCAAAAAAGTTGGGGGTCACCGACCAAATAAGAGAACTACGCCAAGTTGAAGTGCGTTACACCCTGCGTGACGCACTTGTCGGAAGTCCCCATTCAAATCAATGGGAAATGGGTGTTTTTCACTAAATTGTTATTTTTTATGATTTTTGTGTGTGTGTGTGTGTGTGTGTGTGTGTGTGGAAAGACATCTAAGTACATTTAAAACTTTCATTATGTTTAACAGTTGAAGTGAGTATACTCAGCTATTTTCAGATTTGTCAAACTGATGAGAAGGTGTAAGCCATTAACTTTACAACAAAATTCTTGAAGAGAATAATAAGGGAAACACTCATGCATATGAAAATAGTTTATTGCCATTGTTATTTTTTAATGAATATAACATGAACGTGACATCGTAAACACTGTGTTGTCAAGTAAAATGAAGCGTCTGATACAAAGTATCAAATGCGGTATTCACGTGCATGCTTGCTTGCGGTGCGTTCAGTACACTTTGTTTACACTGACTAGTCAAGGTCAGAAGTGCACAATTTTTCTGTATAATATAAAGCAGTTTCAATTTTGATTAGTGAATTATCTTCAAGCTGTATGGCCATTTTCTGAACATTTGTATAAGCTACGAAATATTTCTCAGTCCAAATTTCTCTAAGTCCAAATGAGTGGCGGTACGACGCACTTCCGGTTTTCGTCGAAATCTAAGCTGCGGTTTGCAGCACATTCAGGGCGTTCTACCTCAACATGTACGCAGCCGCTTTGATTGGAATTTACAACACTTATTCTTTACATGATATAGCATCTACGTGCATAATTTGAGAGCTTTAGCTGTCATACATCTCTAGTGCCAATTCAAATTGTAAAAGGAGCTATTCCGACGATTTCTTGAAGGGCAAGTCTATGAACGTGCTACAGTTGTCGTATGGATTCATAGTCGACAAACAATGTCGAAAATCTGTATCGATCATACAGAGTTACAGACAAGTTGATAATGTGTGTTTATCTTATAGATAATTGTTTTATTTCCTCAAATTGATAAAACAGACTGAAGTGTCGTTAGAGACGATTGACGATGCGCTGAAATTGCGCAAATCGTCAAATTACGTAACGACCGATCTACCTTAAGCAGAACATAAGTGTTAGACTTAAGGTAATGCAGGTTAGTCCCCATCATGACAAAATACTCTTGGTTTATTGGGAAGCTGTCAAACTGAGGACAAAGACTATGGCAAACCATTCATCTTATATATCTAAATGTACTGACATCATGGCAACTTCTCGTTAATGACACAATTTGCAACTAATCCAATCATAATATCTAAATAATAATCTCAGAAATTGGAAAACAAATGGCTTTAAAAAATCCATAGTGGTACAAGGTCCCTCCACCCCTCCCTGTGTTTACTCTGACCTTTGCCTCATCCTCCTCCACTGTCCCATTTACATCAATATCAAATTCTGAATGCGTCTGGACTTCCTCCCAGGTCACCCTGCAATCATGGACGGCAGAAAGAGCAGATCAAACACATCAGAGAAGAAAAACAACTCATAAAAAGGTGGAATATGAGAGTGACCATGACTGTCATAACGGGATCCTCTGATGTACACGAGGTAGCCCAATTATATGTAGTCATCTCAAGTCCCTCCTTCGAAATAAAAGTGCACAAATCACATCAAAATACCTGTTGCTCTTGTTCTGACACCTGACCATCTGAATTTTTATCAAATTCTGGGTGTGTTGCTAGTTCTGATGTTGTTATACTGAAATAGGCATTATCATCTTTCTAAGTGCACTCAAACATTTAAGACAAATATATACAAAATCAATTCATTTTGAAATTACTGTTAATTTGAAAACCAACATAAAGGCTACCATTTAATATACATCAAACACCAATTAACAGATTATTTTGGTTTCACAGCAAACATTTTCTTTTAACAACTCACATCCCATCTGCATTGCTGTCCAATTCTGCAAAAGCCTCTTCAACTTTCTTGGCTTCTTTTTCTGCTTCACGTAGTGATTTTTCCTCTGAAAGATATAATTTCAGTGTATTTTTCTCATAATGGGGCACATTAAGTGTTAAAGAAACAACAGCAAATATCATTACGCCAGCAATTTAGAATAAAGATTGTTGTAAAAATGTAATATCTAGCTATTTCAAACTAACAAAAATGTCTCTAACGAGTTTAATTAGAAATATTGACAATTTACCTTCCCAAGCTTTCTGGTGTGCATCTTTTGCTTCTTTTTCAGGCTTTTCTGCCTCATTTTTAATATCTAAAAAATAAATAAATAATAATAAATAAATAATTTAAATGGTACAAAAAAGCAAACGGATGATATTTTTTAATACAGTGTAACTGCAAAAACTCAGTTTCAGGATTTTTTTTATATGATTACTGTCAGTTGTTAGATTTTAAAAAATATTATTTCTCTTTTATTTCTACCTCCATAAAATATCCTTTACATTTATAACTGCAATCCTTTTATTCCAAGTCAGTAGTACATCTATTAATCTGATGAGTGGATCTGCTTAACTCATGATTAACATACTTTCTAATTCATTTTTCTTTGCCTCAGCTTCATCTTTTTCTTTTTCTAATGCTTCCAGTCTTGCCTTAAAACAAAAATAAATTTATTTAAAAGACAGAATACACAAGAAAATACCATCTTATAATCTATGTTACTCTGCCAAATTATTAAACAATAACAGATTTTATGAAGATGAACATTAAAAGGAAATTCAATTTAGTATAGATACATACGTTTGTATATATCCAGTCTACACTATTTTATAGATCTATAGAGAATTAAAATTTCTTTTTAGTGTTACAACATCAGGGATGCAACTGCCATTTAGTAAAAAAGTCAGAAATTATGGCATGGGGTCCAGGGGGCCACATAGGCTAATTATATTTTTGGCTCTCACAAAGTCTGAAATTCTGCTGGAAGTCGGAAATTTCTCATCCCTCCTACATATGATCCAATGAAGTTATTAACTTATTTGGATTTATTTTAAAGAATATCATAATGACTTACAAGTGGGACAGATATAAAAACTCACCCTTTTTTCTGTCTTTGCATCCTTGCCTTGTTTAATATAATCATCCCTGATTTTCACCCCTTCCTGCAATAGCTGTTTCATCCTTTCCTGTTCCTCTCTCATTGCCCTCCCCATTTCTCTGAAGTAATACATAAATTACATACATAACAATGACATTAAGTCACACCACAATGTTGAAATACTTAACTGCACTGTACTGCACAATTTGCCCATATTAAAATATTAAAATGGAACAACTGTATATCTAATGGCTACTAATAGCTACGCCTCAATATAATTGCGCTCCTGTATGTCACATAGTACAGTGGACTACTCGCCGTGTAACAAGTACACACAACATTCACTAAATCCATTTGATACAGCATAATAAAAACCTTATTGAAATTTTAATGACATCTGAATAATAAACAGCACATAAAAATGGTTTCTGCATTAACACGTTTGATCAATTCACTAAAGTTCTTCACCTGCATGTATTAACACAAGTAGTTTCTCCTGAGTATTCATCTGTTCCATCACAGCAATCTGTAATAGTATTGAATCATCATTATCAAGTATTAACTCTTAAAATTCATCAAATCTAGATAATTACACAAAGTGCTCGATTATTGTTATCATCTAATTTTGGTTAATACTCAGTCAACAATTTGACTTCCATCAAATATAAGACTTTTTATAAACAAGAGGTTGCTGGAAAGCATGGAAAATCAATGCAGGAAGTAGCATGCAGAAAAAAGATGAGCAAATTCACAATTTCAGTGTTTCAAAATAGTTCTTGTATGTTCCTCTATCAAAAGTATCATTTATTTGTTACAACATTAATCAACTGGCTTAAACAAACACACAAACAAACAACCAAACAAACAAACAAATTGGCAATCAATCATTAAATACATGTATATGGTTCACTTACCACAGATCCCATCATTCACCCTGGAAGATGGCATAGTCAGGGGCCTGTAGCCAGCATTGGTACAGTGAAAAGACCCATTGGGACAGGCTGACGTACCTGTAAGTAACCAGGTAATCCACAGTCTTGACTTGATATTAAATGTGAGATTTCTACATGAACAAGGCAGCAAAGCTGTCAAATGTACAGACAAAAAGCAGGAAATAACTATGCACAAAATAGACTACTGTCAATTCTGATGTAAAAGTACATTATGTTAAACTGCAAATTCAACATCAAATTTTAATTATGCTCAACAGGTAATATCAATGTAAGTAAAATGTGTAACAAGCATAAGGCTTCAGGCCCATGAGAGTTCAAGTTCACACTTTGAAAATGTATAACTTCCAGAAAAAGAAGCCAATTAGACTGCTTTTCCAACTCAGGCTGCATGCCGATTTTCGAACTTGACCTGCATTTTAGTAAGATCGATTACTCCTGAGAGTTTCACGACAACAGGCCTATCAGTTTTCCTTGAAATGTGTTTACACTGTTGCATATATGTTGAAAAGTGAAAAAAAAGCATAACTTCTACAATAATGGCCCGATCATCCTGATTTTCGAACTTGAGCTGCGTTTTATGAATATTCATCAGCTCTATAAATATAAAGCCCAAAAGTAAAACTGCCTTCCACTTATCGTGCTTACAATGAAAGTGCAAGGCGCCTGCGCTGGCGATGACGGCGACGACAGATGCAAGTGATGGCAATATGTACAGACACATTTATATATATTTACTGTACTGTTTGAGAACAGTAATTGAAATGGTTTTTCTTAAATGGTCATCATGGGAGCAGTGCCCAAATTAGGTTTTTTTCAAATTTTGATGCAATATTACATAATTTTTAACAGCATAATGCCCATCAATTTTTAATAATAAAATATTAGTATCATGGATATTCAGAAAATGTGACTAGCAAAGGTCTTCAGGCCCATGGAACTTCAAAGTCACAACTTGAAAATGCCAAAATGTAAACAAGACAGCACTGTTCTGAAATGGGTTTATTTCCATTTTTAACAATTTTTAACATAAAAGAAAATTAACAGTTTACTGCCATTTTTATATGATCAACGAAGAAAATTGATGAAATGGGAAAAATATCAATAGAGCAGTGTTAAATGTCCAATTTCTTCCATTCTGAGATTCTGAACATAGTGAATGATTCAATCTGACAAACTGCAATGATATGAGTTTATTTCCATTTTTGAAACTTTATTACACAATACACAATAACAAGTTTACCATCATTTTTACAAAATCAACTAACAATGTTGTAAAGATGCAGGAAATGTCAAAAAAACACTTTTACATATCTTATTAATTAAATAATGAAACTGTTAACATGCCTAAGAATTGAATCTAAGGAAATGTAAAAAACAGCAAAACTTCTAAAATAATGGCCCGATTATGCTGATTTTTGAACTTAACCTGCGTTTTAGCAGGATTGACCACTCCTGTGAATTTAATGACAATTGGCCTATCTGTTTTTCTTATATTGTGTTTACAGTGTTGCATATATGCTGAAAAGTGAAAAAAGGCATAACTACTAAAATAGTGGCCCGATCATGCCAATTTTCGAACTTGACCTGCGTTTTAGTAAGATCAATTCTTCCTGTGAGTTTCATGACAACAGGCCTATCGGTTTTGGTTGAATTGTGTTTACAGTGTTGCATATATGCTGAAAAGTGAAAAAACAGCATAACTTCTACAATAATGGCCCGGTCATGCTGATTTTCGAACTTGACCTGCATTTTATGAATATTCATCAGCTCTGTAAATATAAAGCCAAAAAGTAAAACTGCCTTCCACTTATCGTGTTTACAAGGAAAGTGCACGGCGCCGACGGCGACAGCGACGGCGACGACAGACGCAGGTGATGGCAATATGTACAGACACATCTGTGTCTGTACATAAAAATGTGATCATCAGTAGACATGCTTAAGCATATTTTAACAGAATTTTGACAAGTTTTGAAGTCAAAGAAGAAAAATCAAAAATAGTATTTGCTATTAATAACTTCCATGATTTAGCTATTAGCAATAAACATGCATTGAAATATCATGTCTGAAAACAAATTTATAGGCAAACCTATGTCCACCCACTCATACATGATTGTTTTTATAGCTCATGATCGTATTTATGTGGTATGTGTATGTGCATGATGCATGTATGTATATACATGCATACATACATATACATGGACTGTGATAAAATCCCACAGCAATCAACTCACCTGGTTCATCTGAGCCATCTTTACAGTCACAGTAGTCATCATTTATTTGTGAATATGGAATAGTATCAGAATTATCAAAACAAGTAAAACTATCTCCAGGTTTATAAAGGGATGATTCTGAAAAAATAAAAAATAAATTGTTGCCAACAACAGTGTCTATTTAATCAATAAAACTCTACAGCTGAACATTTCTTTATTCCAAAGAACATACAGTAAAAGAATATGTAATTCACTTGAAATTTGCTGACTGTGTCATATGCTTTAGATACAAAATAGAAATCCTAAAAATGTTCATGTCTTCTGAGGAACTTTTAGGAATATATTAGTCTATGACACAGCAGTAACCATTAACTTATACACCCCACTGCTAGCTTCAGTCGGGCTCAACTCAAGTTATCAAACAATGAAATCTATGGAGCATGCTCCCTTAAATGCAAGTACTCACTTGAAATAGATACTCCTCTTGGTCTATCGACTTTAGCTTGAGATAAAGATAACAACAAAATATTTATCAGAATTAACTGTCCTGTTTTACATAAACTGCAAAGCATTCTCGACCCAAGGCTAACAACGTGCCCCCTTTTGGCAGCCATATTGGTATACTGTGACAAAATGGCAAGTCTTGATTGGCTAAATCAGAACGAGACGATAGGGAATCCCCGGAAAACCCCCATGAAAACGCTGCAATGGTGTTATTGTGTAAACGCAGAGGAATAGGTTCAGTGGTGGGAAATAACTTGTCTTGTTTTTAGCGAAAACAGGATCGAATGATATTACGTAATATCGTCTCTTGGTGCCATTCGTGGAGCTTTACAATTATATGATTCATGTAACGTTATCATTAGTAAAAGAGGTACAGTAGGCCTACTGGAAATAGATATAAAGGCCCCTACGAACACAATCTTTCGACTTCATGACTGCTCGTGAGCGACTTTTTTTTTTAGTAAAATCATGTTTTTGTGCATTCTTCCATTTATTTATGATGGCTAAAACGAATAGTGATTATTTTCTCCAAGATACACCTAATTTCGTAAGTCTGTTATAATTAGCACTGCACTCCCCCTTTCATTCTAAAGAAAACACTTAGTCCCAAGTTTTAGTTGTATCGAATCCTCTTCATACATGTATAATAAAACCAGAGTTAAATATCTCATAACCCCAAACTTCAAGTAGATTTATTTATTTTTAATTAAAACATTTGTGTTTCAACATATTTTTTCTAAAAATATTCCATGATGACAGTGCAATTAATCATGAAACCAGCATGACTTACTTGGGATAAACAAGTACGACTATACAAACAAAAGAAATATTGATTCTAAAGATGCCCCGACGTTTTGTGCTTGATGAAAGTACTTATTTCAATACTAATTAAATTTGCAAACCCGATTAAAACCGTCCGGTTGCTTAGGGCAAAAAAATGGCCAAATCGTGACACAGCGGATAAAAGCACCAAATTTTGCATGTGGGTACCTTTTGACATACTAAATCAAATTAGAGCCGTAGCCCACGGAAAAAATTTACCGTTTGGCCAAAAAATCCAAAATGGCCGCCAATTTGTGAAATTTTGTAGAAATATATACATATCTATGTTGATTTTTATCAAATTAAGTATTTTCTCAATGTTTTCCACATCCTTATTACCCATATTATGCATATGTGTCAGATAACAAACTAGTGTCCTTGGACTTATTGAAAAATCCAAGATGGCCGCCGTATGGCATAGGAATACTAGAACATGTACAAGGGTTTTCAACTAACTAATGCCAACTAGGAAGATGCATTGCCCACTAACTAATTAATTTTGTTTCTTATTACACAAATAATATCTTTGTGGGGAGTAACCAACCTTTATTCATAGGCAATTCGAGAAAAATCCAAGATGGCCCCCATATCAAAGGAATACTAGTATACACATAGGGCTTCTTCTGCCATGGAGATATAATATTAATTGTTAAATTAGGTTTGTTTCTGAGTATTTTCCACATCTTTTTAATTAACATAATACATATGTGATGAGAATGTTATGTGTATCCTTTTTGAAAACAAAACAAAACAAAATGGCTGCCATTAGCCGTAGAAGGTGGGGTTCAGTTAATACCTGCGAGAGATAGGCTTACAAATAAAATGAAGCTGAATTCAGTTGTTATTCTTTTTTTTTTAGTATTATTATCCCATGACACATATCTGTTAGGTAATTAATGTCCATATTTTATCATTTGGGGGAAATCCAAGATGGCCTTCTTTCCTCATAGGAAAACTGGTGCATTAGATTTTATAGGCACTTCTAAGGCAAATGAGGGTAATCATGATATTTTTTCAAAATACTTAAGGGTATACACTTGTTACCCACCAGATAGATATCTAAAAGTCCAAAAAGAATGTGGGAAATACCGAGAAACAAAATTCATTTTATATTGAACCCAATGTTTCTCTGGCAGTAGTTGACTGTACTATTCCTATTGTGAATTGCAGCAATCTTGAATTTTCTCAAATACGCAAGATGCACACTTGCTACACACCAGATTTATAAAGAGTAAGGTTAATAAGGATGTCAACATGTTTAAACATCAAACGGCTTTATTTGAACTGTTCTATTAATTGACACCTATGTGCATTTGAATGATATATTCCTATGACAACTGGCAGCTATCTTGGGTTTTCTCCGAATAATACTCAAGGATACATACACTTTCAAAACACACAGAGTCTTTCATAAGGATAAATAGGATATGAAAAACATTTAAAAACGACCCAAAGTTAACTACATTTAAATCGTACTCAGTGTATCTCTAGCATTATTTGATTATGTGTTCGAATATTCTAATGACAAAAGGCAGACATCTTGAATTTTTTCAGAATACCCAAAGATACACACATGCTACAGACCAGGTATACATCATAGGGGTAATAATAAATGGAATGAAAAACATAAATTATTTTTAAAACAAACCCATGGAAATGTAATTGTATAATGAACCATATGCCTCTCTAGCAGCAATTGAAACCCACCCATTAGTATTCCTATGTTAAATTGTAGGTATCTTTTTCTCAGATCCAAGGATGCACACTATTTACCCACCAGATATATATCATAGGACTAATAAGGATGGGCAAAACTTGATAAGCAAACACAAATTCACCCTGGTAGTAGATGAAAAGCCATGGATGTGCAGTTGTAATTCCTATGGCCAGTGACGGCCATCTTGGGTTTTCTCAAAATGATCAAATGTGCACATTTATTACCTGCTAGATATGTATCACAGTGTAATAATAATGTGTAAAACACTAAAAAAATAAACTGAATTTGATAGTGAATTAGCTGGCATTAGTTCCAACCCTTTGTAATACTAGAAGTATTCCTATTACATATGACGGCCATCTTGGATTTTCTCAAAATGCCCAAGAATACTGTTAGTTACTAACCACATACATATTGTGTGGGTAGAAAGGATGTGGAAAACACTCAGAAACCAGCTTAATTTGATAGTGAAAAACTAATCTTTCCAGTTGCCATTAGTTGAATCCCCCGTATACTAGAATTCCTGTGGCACATGGCAGCCATCTTGGATTTTCCAAAATGCCCAAGAACACTTCGTAGTTACTCACCACAAACATATTATGTGGGTAACAAAGATCTGAGAAACAGACTTAATTTGATAGTGGACAACGTATCGTTCTAGCTGGTAATAGTTGTGCACTAGTATTCCTATGGCTGTTTCTATGGCAAATGACAGCCATCTTGGATTTTTTCAAGAAGTCCAAGGGAACTTGTTTGTTATCTGACATATATGAATAAAATGGGTAATAAGGGTGTGGAAAACTCTGAGAAAATAATTTATTTGATAAAAATCAACATAGGTATGTACATATTTCTAAAGAATTCAATAAATTGGCGGCCATTTTGGATTTTTTGGCCAAACGGTAAATTTTTTCCGTGGGCTACGGCTCTAATTTGATTTAGAATGTCAAAAGGTACCCACATGCAAAATTTGGTGCTTTTATCCGCCGTGTCACGATTTTTTCCTTAAGCCACCGGACAAAAAACAGTAAGTACCTACTACCAAACACAAATGACAAAAAGTTTACTTGCATTAAAGTAGAAATGATTTAGTACATGTACTGTATATATATATATATATATATATATATATATATATATATATATATATATATATATATATATATATATATATATATATATATATATATATTATGCCCTTTGTTGATGCAACTGCAACGCGTAAGTAAAAGCTTTTAATAGGTTTTGGTCAAAATAAGCCAGTGGATAATAAATAATCTTGTCACATGAATATGAATTAAAATATACTCGTAAGTACGGACAACGTATGGAGATACCTGTAATATTCTGCACGTCTACCCATCTCGCGAGATGGAACGCCAGCTTATACGCAGCGTAATTTCTCAACCTGTACATAAATTTACATCTGAAAATAAGTAATTTGCCGATTCAGTGGATCGTATGGCCTACTTATAGGCTCAGTTGACCACAAGACTGTCCTTTGCCAAGAAGACGACATACAGCGGACACGCACTATCTAAATTTACAGTACATAAGCGATGCAGGCGTTCGTACACGCATGGGGTTATTATTCTGGCATTTTGTCGGCATTTTTGTGTTTATTTTTATTCATTTTGTCAGCAGTGTTTATAAGAAGAAGAAATGCACGTAACTTTCCCCCTGGACCACTGGGGCTCCCAGTTGTGGGAGTACTCCCCTTTTTAGGGAAGGACCCTCAGAGTACGTTAATGCAATGGGCAAAAAGGTATGGAGAGGTATTCAGCGTAAATCTTGGAGGCAACACAGTAGTAGTACTAAATGGTGTTGAAGCTGTCCGGGATGCTTTTCAGAGAAATGCAACAGTTTTTGCTGGACGACCACGAATACCCTCTTTCGACTTTTTGCATCACCGAGGTAAGCGGTTTCTGAGGAGGAGGGGGGGGGGGGGGGGGAGTGGAGGAGGGGATGCACAACAGTGCGCTTTATTTTGGTTAAATACAGAAGATCATTGTTATTCTTTGTATTTGTATTTATGTGTCTTAGTTTAACAAATTCAGTAACAATTATTATTATTAGTATTATTCTTTGTACTGTCAAGATAGACAAAATGACAACCAGGAGGGGATAAGTCACGGTACAAAATGTATCCCGGTAGCTCGTTGTTGTCATATAAGAAAAGTGTTCGTTTCATTACTCTCGTCGCCGTAAATCGTTTGACAAGTTTAAAGATATAGAAATGATATCCATTATTTTAACGAAGTACAGGTATGTCTGAAAAAAATTATAAAAGCATAACCCCACTTCTTCCTTCGGGTTTTCTAGGAATTATCTCTGCAGATTATGGTCCGGCATGGCAAGCTCACAGAGAATTCCTGATGCGTTACCTTCGTGGTACTGATGAAGACAAACTGGAAGAAAAAATAAATCGAGAAATAGACACTCTGATTGAGTTTTTACGACATAAAAACAAATCCAAGTTCAATTGTTCTGAGACATTAATGATTTCCGTTGCAAATATACTTATGTCAGTGTTATTTGGGGACCGCTTCGATTACGATAATCCGATGTTAAAAGAACTCATAAGATCTATTCACCGATCTGCAGAACTTAGTAATGAATCAAGTGTCATGAATTTCATTCCAATATTACGTTTCCTTCCACAGTGCATCGAAAGAAACAAGGAAGTAGATAATCTGTGTAACATAGTAGGCAATATACAAAGAAATCACGCAGAGATATATTGCGAAGGTGTCACCAGAGGACTAATGGATGCGTACACTAAAGAAAGCATGCAGCGCACTACAGCAAAGAGTGGTTTCTTTAATGAGAAAGAACTTGTCACACTTCTTGTTGATGTCATTATTGCTGGGACTGAGTCGACAGCAACAACCCTTTCTTGGGGAATACTTTTCCTCCTTCACAATCCCAAAGTCCAGCAAAATGTTCAGTCAGAACTAGACGAAGTCATTGGTAAACGACGCCCTACTCTGGCAGACAAGCCAAACCTTCCTTACACTAACGCAACCCTTATGGAAATACAACGATGTAATTATGTATTTCCTTTGGGGGTGCTTCACAGTACAACAAAGGACATAGAATTTCGAGGCCACAGGATCCCTAAGGGTTGTTGGATCCTTGCTAATTTCTGGTCAGTTATGATGAATGATGATGTGTATCCAAATCCGAGGGAATTCCGCCCTGAAAGGTTCCTTGGGGACTCTGGTAAATTACAACCACATGATGCTTTTCTCCCCTTTTCAGCTGGTAAGTTTGGTTCCTTAATGGCTTACATTGTATCACAACACTGCATACAGAAAAGCTGCGACTGGTACTTGTCAGTGCTAAAAATACCTGGCAAAAGGTTTGTTTACATTACATTTTGTATTTGTGACAGTCATTTTTTAATGAGTCAGGCCCATAGGCAGGGCAGTGGGGTTTTGAAAGAACTGTTCTTATAGCAGGAAAGGTCCACTCTGGATCAAAATGTGTTCTAGGTTCCAAGCCATTTCTCAAGTTGGGTTAACTAAGGTGTAAAAAGTTCCACTTTTTCAGGAAAAGGGAACCCCTTTCAGAATAGCCTTAAGTCATTTCCATTTTTGGTTTTCAGGAAAGCGGTCCTGTGCAGGAGAACTCTTAGCAAGGCAACAACTCTTTCTAATGTTTACCCATCTACTTCAAGCCTTTACATTCCAATTGCCAGAGGGAAGTGTTCTGCCAAAGTTAGAGGGCTCAACAGGGATCACCTACCAGCCTCCAAAGTTTGATGTGTGTGCCCATTTGAGGTTTTGAATTACAAGTATAAATATTTCTAAAAAATATTTTATTAGCAGGAGATAAAAAAATAACGTGACCAATATAGTCTTAAAAACATTTTGATAAGGATGTATTTCCATTCATATGACACCTATGGAAAGTTTGAAAAGATCTGTAACTGGATGTCACTTGGTCCTCTTTGGCACAATTAACTGTTTTTACTTTTCTCTTCAACAGGAATAAGTGTAACCCTGTATAAAAGGGAATTGGGGCATATCATTGAAACACCTAACATAAAATGCTATAAACAAAAGAAAAATTAAAGTTAGCAAGACCATACATATTGTTCTTGGTAGTCAGCCAGGTAAGAAGAGAACATAGCACCGAGATGGAACCTTAACTGAAGTCTGGAAAAATGTATTCATCGTATACCATGGTTGCTTGCACGATGTTTTCTACCATGTATTCAGGAATGCACTGTTTGATAAAGTCTACAGTCAGCTGATATAATTGAGATTCTTTGTCCAAAGGTTTGCAGATATTCAGATGATCCGTGTCAATTTTGTAATACTCTCCAAATCCAGGATCTGGAAGATAATAATAATAATAATAATAATAATAATAATAATATTAATAATAATAATAATAAACTGTTTATCTTTACTACACACAAATAAAGTGGTCCCATGCAATAAGGCTTAACTTATTTTTCCCATTTATATAGTAGATTGTTTATATACAACAATAACCTAGGCCTGATATAGTGTATCAATAATCAAGGCAAAAAACTGAGAAAAATATATACTTACTACTTGAAGTTTCTGGAACTACAACAGATGTGTATGTTCCCAATTTAGGGCTTTTCAGCAATTCTGTTTCTTGGGTTTCTCCAAAGCTCCGACACAAAATTTTGTGATTCTCTGCAACTTGCTTAAAATCCTCATTGAGGGCATTTAATTTCTCTGAGCCTACAAAAGAAGATGGAAAAAGACTACAAGCAACTCTCATCCTTCACTGTGTCTTTGCTGCACCATGTACCAAATGACCATACATTTTATTTCTTATTTTTACCAAAGCCAGAGAACTGATGATTGTAATGCATAGTATTTAATAAAGTCTGTATCTATATATATAAATGCAATTAAGAGGCATCATATATATGACATACCTAACTTCAATTCTTGAACTTCAACTGATGGCTGCAGAATATACCTCCATTGTGTGGATGTGGCAGCCAAGGAGGCACCAAAGTGAGGCGTGCTGTAAAATATCACGCCCTTCGTATTCTTTAAAAGCTTACTCATACTGGGATGTTCTCTAGCAAACACTTGCATCTGTTTGATTAAAAGACCTGAAATAATAATAATAATAATAATAATAATAATAATAAATAAATAAATAAATAAATAAAAAACAAGTGCAGCTTAGAGATAACTTCAATATTTTTATGTCCAAAGTTGGGTACTTATAACACAGTATAACAAAGCTGTGCAATGCATATGATTGAACACAGTTGCACTGACCTCCCATTGAATGTCCAACAAATACAACTGGCCTACTACCAATACCAGCCTTCTCCAACTTTTGGTACAAATCCATACTCCTTGCCTGCAGTGACCTCCTTTGAAAAGAAAAGAAACTCACATATAAGAACAAGGTTTTTATTATAGCATATATTTGTCAAACAGTAAATTGGCCCACGCAAATGAAAAATTTACAGGAAATCCAGAGCAGTTGCCAATAAAGCTAATGTTATCTTTTACTATAATGTTATGCCAGGATCAGGGGTTTTCCCAGGATTGGGGGTACAGGCCATCCAAAATTACCACCTGAAATTTTGTAGGAAAGTCCAACTATGCCTATTTCCGAAATATCCATAAGCTGTCCAGCCGTCTTAGAAAATATAGGCCGTCCACTGATGCTGGCAGCTGTCCAAATGACGGCTGGACGGTTCATTGGGAAAACCCTTGTCCAGGATGCATTTTGAGGCGCCATCACTGCTGAATGGGAGTCCTAGAAATTCACTCCAAATTGTCCTAGAGAAATTGGCAATATTAAAGCTCTTTTTCCCCCTACCAAACTCTGAAGGTGCTAGATTTTAAAGATTTTTTTGGGAGCTGAGAAAATAATTAGTTTTTTTTAGTGCATCTCAGACACATAGACCAAAGCAAGGAATCTTTTAGTCTCTAAAATTACTAACAATCATAACTCACTTTTCTGTTTCAAAGGGCCATTCTGCCCTCCACTCTGACAACATGGTGTCAAAATCTACAGCAACAATACGAATGTTTGGAAAATCTTCTGTCAGCCAATCCTTTGGCAAAGGAAAGGAATATTTTATTAGATATCAGATTATTATATTAGATTTTATCATTTTCAAGATAGCAACAAAATAGAAGTTTGGTGAATATAATTATGGCATAAAGGCACTTTCTGGAGAAAAAATTTACTTATTTACCATAAGTTCACATTTCTGAGAACCCCAAGAAAATTTCCAATTACTTTTTACAGACAAAAAAAAAAAAAAATATATATATATGTATATATAAAAGTTAATATACAAACCTTTGGCCATGCATTACTGTACAAATTATGTGGCTTTACAGTTAAATTGGCCTCTTCTTGCTCAGTGGTTCTGGCTTTATCCACCTCTTCCTGCTGGGTGGTTTTGGCTTTATCAGCCTGTCTCCATGTTTTGAAAGCTCCTCCAAGCAAACCATGTACAAAAACAACATCTGCAAGCACTGGATCACTACAAGAAGCATGTAATAATCATGATGTATTGTCATTATAATTGAAACAAAATTAAGGTGCTTAATGATCTTGTCAAAGCTTGAGATATTCATTTGTAAGACATAAACACCAATAAAGCAATTTTCCTCACATCTAAATAACCTGTGCATATATATTTCAATGGGAGAATATATTAAACATTATTACATATATAATGGCAATATGATAACAACCTCAGCCTGTCCTGCGGGTACAAAAGATAAATCCCATCTTCGTATTTCTGCCAACCAAAGTCTCTGTCCATATTTGCTAGTGCTCTAGCCGCATGACTTGACAGTTCCAAGTCATCAGTCTTCCGCCACTGAACGAGTCTTCTGATCCAACCTAAACCACACAAAAGCAATTTCACAAATTTCATAATTTTTATCTTGAAAAGATGCATATACTACCATACTTGATGCAGAAAATATAAATAATTATAATAATAATACATGTAATAATAATAATAAAATGGGAGAGAGAAGAAGAAACTGGTTTACCTAGGTGTGGCCCTTAAAGTAACAATGACTATGATTGTCTTTATATCAAATAAAACATGCGTCATTCATGGGCTATCCAGAATATATTGAAATTAATAAAAAAATGTAAGTTCCCAAAGTCTTCGAAAAAAAATTGTTTTTTTTTTTTTAATTTTACCTCCTTTAACTAGGTATGGATGCAGATCGTCATGTAAGGCAATGTTACCAATCATCCTTGCAATGGTTCTTTGGATAGAAAGATTACTGTCTTCATCATAACTTATTTTCATAAACAGTTCCAGTCCATTGTGTTGTACTATGTCCCTACAATGGCTTGGTATCTAGGTAAGTAACAGAGCAATATAACATACAAAGCAGAATTTGTGTAAAAATGTTTATTTTGAAGAATGTAAGACCTAAAATCATCATCACTTCTGAACAAGAAAAAATATATCTGGTTAAAAGACAATTTATATTTATAAATGTAAGATCAGTGTGTCATACAGCTCTTACTGCATTTTTTGTAGCAAATTGCCAACATACATTGTAACATGACATATACTAGTACTCTCACCATAGTATGATTAACTAAAGCTTGAAGAAAGAATGTTTCCAATTCTTGCACAGTTGGGAGTCTAATATAGCTCAGGTTTCCTCCGCCAAATGACCAAGGACCTTCCTAGAAAAAATGAAGTAGACCTTGTCTTAAATGTTTGTTATTTTCTAAAAAGTGACTTTCTGATGATTCTTTGTAGTAATTTTTAATAAAAATATCAAAGCATTAAAATTGTTTCTATGAAATATAAGCCCTTGTCTCTACAGGATCTCAAAATTAAACATGGTATTTTAAAAATTGAAGACCTAACTCCATTTTGAAGTGCAAAAGAATGGCTGAACAATGTGTAAGTGACCTCTTGTACTTTGAGATTTTACTGCAGGGAAACTTTCCTATACTAAATCAGGTTAATATAAGTCAAGCCATTTGCAGCAGTCTGATGAGAATGCTCTGTTCAGAAAACATGCATTTTTTATAATGAAATGATAATCATTATTGTTGTAATCCCATTTTATGGAAAATGTTGGCTTTCACAGGTTTTTGCACCTAAATTACAATTAAAGTGAGCATCCATTTACCTTTTAGAGGTGAACATCAGTCTAGCTTGTAAAGACCTTTATTTTACAGAAACCACATTAACTTCTGTGATATCCTCTTACCACATCATCAGCATCCACATTTTCATTTCTGTAGATACCCTTCTTTATTGCTTCATCTGTTATATACTGTGTACACATATCTATTCCATTTTTTGGCAAAGATTCCAGAAGCTTCATTAAAACTTCATATGACCTTGTCTTGGAAAAAATGAATTAAATTACACGATATCTTTTTTACATTAACAAAATACAATTTTCTTGTACAAAGCAGTAATATAAGTGTGTGTTAATTTCCAGCCACGTATTTAGGTATGGAAATATCTACCTTAACAGTGACATAATTAAACACTTTAAAAAAGAGGTTGCTGGATGCAGAAGTCTAAAGCACTGTTTGTAGTCATGATCCATTATTATACAAATCTTTTACCCCAGAGACAACCATCCATGGTGGGCCTAAGAAGAACCTCAGGTCTACATTATGTGCCCTGGCTAAGCCTATGGAGGTTCTGGCATCAGCAAACTGAGCTATATCATTGCACTCATAGTCTGAAATGTAACTTGGTCAGTTCAACAAGAGTATTATATCTTTTGTTAATGTTATGAACCTGTAGTAATGCCATCTCTAGATCATATTCATACAGGTAAAAAACGAAGCATTTACTTAAACATGCTAAGGAAATGTCCTTACCTGGCAAATGGTGGTGCTTGGCTAGAGTCCTAACAGCCAACAACCGCTTGCTTTGGTCATTTGACTTGGTAAGTTTTAAGAGATGGTATGGGTTATTGCTAATTATGTCTCGCCATAAAAACAAGTCACCTGTAAATACAAGTATGGGACACAACATGTTTTAACCATTTTACTAAATCATGATCTTTTCTTGTTCTCATTTAAAGAGGATTCAACTGTTTATTTCAGAATTATGCACAGGAGAGGTTAGGCAAAACCAACATCAGTTTCTTTAAAGCTAAGCAGTGTGAGTACAGTAGCATGTACTGCACTACAGCAAAAAAAATCTTTTAATAAAAACACTCAATTAAGAAAAATACCGATACAATAAATGTCTTTTTTTAATCAGTTACCATTCTCAAGCACAAACTCCATGAAAATTTAAACAAAATTTACCAAGTTTGCTTTCAATATCTTTTAAGCTGAAGGGTTTTTTGTCATCATCTGTCCCTGTAAAGAGAAATACTAAAATGAGAAAGAATAAACTTGTAAATTATGAAAAAAAACAAAACAAAACAAAACAAAAAAACAAAAAAACAAATAAAACATTTGTCTTTGCGCTTGTCTGAATAAAACTAAAACTGTTTTCTGAAAAGATGCTACATTTTTGTTAAAATAAGATTGATTTTTTATTATTAATTTAAATAAGGGAAGGGACTGATCATCACTTTTACCATTTGCATCTTTTGTTTTTAACTTGATATATGGCTTTTTCTTCTTCTCGGTTTCAAACACTTCTGTTGTTACACGTAACTTCCTTCCAATGTCGAATATAAGATAGCTGAAAGTATGAACAAAACGCAATGATAATGCCTTTCAAAACTGAATAATAACTGCACTTGGATACTCTAGGTAAAAAGTGGAACAAAAATGGAAACCACATCAGTATCTATCAGCTACAAAGTGCACTCCACAGACCAACTACTAAGTGGAAAGCAAAGAAAATCTGCTGCCATTTTCTTTCCTTTTTTGTAAAGAGTCCAAATACTCATTACTTTGACAGAAATCAAATATAAAAACATAGTAAAAAAAAACTAAAAAAAATGATGAAAGCAACTTACGTAGTAACTGCTATAAACCCAACAAATCCTGTCACTGCACATGTTCCAGCAACTAAAAAATTACAAAACCTGACAAAAACTGTCACAACACAAGTTACATCAACTCAAAAATAACAATCTTCTAACTTTAAAAACAACTGATAAGAATTATATTTTATTTCATAGTATGTTCAATAAACTTTAAGTTATTACAAAACAGTGCCAGTTAATAGAAAATGGTATAGTGCATCCAAGTACACAAGTAAATGTAGTTTCATTCAGACTTAATCAACTCTTGGATAGGAATGTTATTGTACCACCTAAAAGCTCATATGTTCAAAAATAAAGAAAACTTGAGTAAATTTTATTCTTAAAAATTCATAACTTTGCATTAGACTTTTCTACATCAAATGTACAATGGTTTAAAGACCCATTGGACTAGAAATTACTGTATGAGAGATATTCTGGTTTGACAGCATAGGAAGAGTAATTTTTTCTCATTGTTGTCTAATGGCAACTGTCACTGACTTTTAAAATGCAACTTCAGTAAATAGGCACATTTGACATTGGTACTAAGATACGGTGTGTTCATGTATCTATACTACATGTACTAGTACCATCCTGGCAAATCTACAGCACAATGTACTTCCAAATCTGTGCAACTTCAATCTTTAAAAATATAAATACTATTTGTGTTTTCTAACACAAATTATGTTTACCATACCTATTTTTCCATGTTTCCACTTGGCCATAAGTCTCCAAATCTGACATCGGTTTGACTAACAATGGCAACAATCTGTGGATGAAAAGGGTTTGCAAATGTATAATGGCAATGAACATTAGATAAAACCGCCTTGGTGAAACTGAATATCAGGTTTCACATTAGATCAACGAGCTTAATGCAACCCCTTTATTTCTAAAGAGTAGTGACTTCTAATCCCTGTACTAAAATCGAAAAATAAGAAGTGTAGATCTAGTTTAAAGGTAGCACGAAAATTCATGCGTAAGCACTCCTATTGACGATTCTGATATGTACTATCTGTGCTACAGTACATATCAGAATCGTCAATATAACGCATGAATTTTCGTGCTAGTTAAAAGGCAGTAAAACAGGGGAAAACGTGCAGACGACGCCTGCTAAACCGTGGTTTTTAATGAGCGCAGCCAATGTTGTGTTGGCTTGCCATATTAAGGTCCATAATAATGAGCTAAAGTTAAGTTAAATTAATTCCTGAATTTATCCCAAAGGTCAAAATTAATTTTTTTCAATCTAAATTTATTTTGCACATTTTAAACTTACCTCTTTTCGGCGAATGGACCCTTAAAAGTGACCTCACGATGAGCCAATCAAAAATCTATTTCTATCTTTTATTGGAATGAGTGGCGACTTTTTATTGGCTTTGCTATCAGAAGTACAGATGCAATTGTTTTCCCATTGTGCATTGTGGAAAAAGACGGAAGCGACAGTATGAGAACAAGTTAACTTTAGAATGGACTGAAAAAATGGGGGTGATATCAGAGTGTATGGACAATGCTGAATTGTCTGTGATCACATTTGCAGCAGCGAGCCACCCTAATGATCAATGTGGTGCGAATGGACTGCCCCTAACTCCTAACTCTATACGAATACTTGGTCTGTTTCAGAAGGTGAAGTCTCAAAAACATCCAAGGCTTTGTAGATACATTGATATTGAAAGAGGCAAACACGGTAGGCGAAATACTCTTTTAATCTTCATTAGTAGAATTTACACTGTGCAATGATTTATATTGTTTGGACAAATTCAGGTTGATTTTGATTGAAATTCAGAGATATTCATAATTAATTTTTGGAAAAAAGTAACAATTACATTCATGTTGTATGATAACTGTCACAATAAAAATATTACTGCACTTAACTGACAAATTCTGACTTTGAATAATGGTATTTGTGTTTATTGTTTGTTTGTTTGTTACTAGTATACTTATATCTTTCATTATCATACTTGTATCTTTCTCCAAAGTTCTTTTTGTTTTACATGTACGTGCAACACAGGTGAGGCCTCATTCCACCCTGTGGTACAAACTCTTGAGGCTTTATGTGACAAATGGATTAGGGAAGTGGTAGTGCTGGCATGTGTGAGTGCCTGGATGTTTTATTCATCCAAGATAGCATGAAAGAAGTCTAGAACATCATCAAACTGGTGTGTGAACTTATGCAAAAAAATTTTAAAGCAAATTGTGTACTACATGTACAAGGTGCAGAGGAGGACAGTATTTTTGCTAGGATGGGGAAATTTTTAGTCTAGAGAGTTTGTTATACAGGATGGAGTGAAGCCTTACTTACAGTAAGTACCCAAAATGTAAGGTTGAATACTGATGCAGGCGTATCTTATGTTTTTTCTTTTTCTTTTTTCCTGTCTTTAGAGAGGCTAATGGTTGTGTCTGAATTTCACCAAAGAAATTTGAAGAAAGATGCCAGAACTTTTAAGGGAGAGAGGTAGGTATAGATCTTTTGATTCAATGCCACATATCTTGACTTCACTTGGAAACAGGGATTGGCAGCTCATTTTATTGCTACACAATGGTATTGCTAGTAGAAGCTATTGGATGTCTAATAGCTTGTTTTTTACCTGAGAGTTTGCATGAACAGCACTACTAAAGACTCAGATATTTCACTTGGAACAGTAATGTCAATTGATTACCTCTCTTTATCTCATTAATCCCAGCAGGCATTAAAATGAGCAAAATGTGACAACAAATGATCCAATATTATTATTTTATTCATTTAGGGCCTATAACATTGCTCACAGTGCCCATTGTCCTTTAAATATTGATTAGTGCATTTTTAAATGATTTAAGTATAGTCAACTTTATATTTGCAGTGAAAAATTATTAACTGTGGCTTATGAAGTCCTTGAGGGCCTAAGCCACCTGAATGACCAGGGCATTGTACACAGGAGCCTGACCCCCGAGTGTATCCAGTTTGATAAACAGGTATTTTCCTATATGAGAAGAAAATGCATCTAAATGGCACATAAAAAAACTAGGTTGCATTTTTTTTTATTGTTAAAACTACATTTCTTTTCAAAATTACCAGAAATCAAATACCCTAGGCTAAGATTCAGACACTTACTGACAATCTCTTTGACCTTTTGAAGGCTGTATACCATGCATAGTGGGAGAAATGGGACAAGGTTACGAAAAAATATATATCAGACAGTATGAAGCTGACCCTCCAGCTAAAAAATGCAATGCATACTTGTTTTGGAATCTTTTTCTTTCAATTTGTTACTGAACTTTTTAATAATTCAGGGGCATGTGAAACTAGCAGGATATGGTTTATATCATATGACAGATCAAGGAACAAGTGTTGCTTTTCCTATTGGGTAGGTGTACTCAAAGAATTAACATAATTATGTTATAAGGTGTGATCTACATGGTTTACTTTTGATCAAACATTGATGTAAAGATACAAATAGAGAACAATTATAATATTAGATTGTTCAACGTAAATTTGCAAGCGTCTTAATTAGTAAGTCACAGAAAGATTTGGAAGGCGTTTTGTTGTATTAATACCTTTAATGATATTATATACCAATCAAAAGAAACATAAATTGCTTGTTCATAGCTTGCTCATCTTAATCTACAGATCTCCTGCTTATTTGTCTCCTGAAGTCCTGGCTCATGGACCTAGCCTGATTAAGGAACACGGTTTTACTGAATCTGTCCCCAAACCTTATTCAAGCCCCAAGTGTGATGTCTGGTCTCTAGGAATTATCCTCCTTGAAACATTTTTTGTATGTTTTTAATTTATTATTTAGGAATCAAAGTTTGTTTGAAGATTAACAAAGAACATTTGTTATTATATAAGGCTTTATTTAACTGATGATTGACTATGTTGAAATCATTTAACTGGTAGTTAACAGTTTCATATTATTTTACATATAATTTGCCATATTAAAGACTAATGATGTAATTTTGACCTGTAATTTTGGATTATCTTTTTAAGTGAAAAACAAAAATGCAGGTAGTGCTGGGTTTTTAGGTTTTATATGATCAATATTCACTGATCTGAAACTATAGTTATAATATTTTATACCATTTGCTGAAATTTTATTTCCTCATTTAGGGTATTCGACTGTGGTACCAAAAAAGTCTAAGTGAACTGTTGAAGAAAACCCTTGAATTTACCAAGTCAGGTATGCATTTTTTCTGTTATCAAGTATTGTGGCAATGTAGATGCCCACACTGCATATATATCACCAAATTGTATTGATCTTAACAATGACTGTTTTTAAGATTGAATTGAACTGATTGTAGATTTTAAGGGCCATTTGATTTCTTTGTTCAGATGTGGAGCCATTCAAGCACATAATAGATGAACACAATCTTGGACTGAAATTACAATCAATGCCTCAAAATCTCCAGGATTTTATACAAAATTGTCTGACAGGATCTGTTTCCAAAAGGTGAATTCATATGTGCAGATATTTATTCCTTTTCCTTTTTGTCTAATTATTCATTTTTTGTATAAATTTGAATAAAAATAAAAAATTAGGAAAAATTTACTCCAAACAACTGGTAAATCTTGTATTGTAGGAGAAGCTGATTTAAACATTGCTTATTTACAGTAGATAGGGAAAGCAATTACAATTTGAACAGATATAGTAATATCACAACGTCGGATAAGAGTACCAGAAAAGTCTTAAGTGTACTGGTCATGATAACTTGAAGAAAACTTGAAATTTGTTACTTCCCTCTTTTTTAGATCAAGTCCAAAGCAGTTGCTGCAGCATCAAGTTTTTCGCAGACACCAAAATGTAATCAAGGTAAGTAATATTTTTTTAACTTACTGGTCCACATCTTTATGATCAGTGCTCACATATGAACTATATTCAGATTATACAGGATTCCTCTGATAAATACGAAATAAAAACTTGATGTTGTTACTTATGTTTCAGAATTATCTTTGTTTATTTTAGACACCCTACATCGATTTATTGTACCCATTCTCTGCCAAACTGAGATGTGAAGAATTAGAAATGCCAAAAGAAGGAGATTTCGAGGATGGTATATATCATATTACCATTTGCTAACAGTGACTACGTCAGTGTAATTCTACTGAAGTAAAAGAGGCATTAGAATTATGAATAGACATTATTTTTAATCTTTGTAAAATATATATGATTCAAAATTATGATGCTTCTTTAATTCACCTTTGTGCATAGTTTGTAATTGTTAAAATGTTTTATATTACCTAAAGAGCATGAAGAACCAATACGTAGGCGCCCCTTAGAAGAAGTATACTATTTGTGGCAAAGGGCTGGTGGAGATCTTGAATCAATTCTCAGAAAGGCAGAGTTGTTGAAAGCAAAGCCACCTGTTACCATTTTGCCTCAGTAAGTTTTTAAGTTGTGTTACTATAATACTTAGTGAAAGTTTTTTTTTTTGACCTCTTATAAGCACATTCAAAACAGCAGACTAACAGATTCTGAATGCGCTGTGTCTTTTAAGATACCAGAACAATTATATGTCATCAATTTGAGTGCATACTTACATTATAAGAAAGAATTTAAATGTAAAACTGAACTGAATTTAGTTCATACCACATACTTAAGTAGTCTATATTTTTGTCCCAAAGCTTTGTGATTGAAGATGGCGAGACTTTTGGTCAGTCTCGAGACAGCTCTGACTTGCTAGATGAAACTGTCATATTG
The DNA here is from genome assembly GCF_051362555.1 of Lingula anatina. NCBI lineage: Eukaryota > Metazoa > Brachiopoda > Lingulata > Lingulida > Lingulidae > Lingula > Lingula anatina. The sequence continues at coordinate 42,781,958 of NC_141767.1, forward strand.
CTAAATTTGGATCAACTTAGACAGGTAACTGGTGATATTATGATATGTAGTATTGACATGCAAATAATATTGTGAAGGCACATTGTTTTTTTTCACATAACATCTCAATTTATCATTTTCTCTACTTTTTATTGATTTGATGAAAACAGTTGTTTGCTACATACACACCACTTTGTTTTACCATGCCATTAAAAGATTGACTTCAATTTGATGTGTATTTAATTTACATGGTATTTGTGATCTTCAGAGTGTTTTAAAACTTCCTATTTCCAGAGATTGAAGGATATCCCAGAAGAAGCTTATTATCCCCTTCTTGAGGATGAGTAAGTTGTAGTTTTAAAATTCTGTGTTTGTTATATTAAAAAAGTTATATATTTTATACTTATCATTTTTTATACAAATCAAATCATTATATTTTATCTGGATTTTATCTCTTATAGTATTTATATTTTCACCTATTTCCCACCAAAATCTGTGTCATCTCCTGATATTCTATAGGAAATATCTTCAATAAAAATGGTTTATCAGTATTTCAAGTATTACCAGTATGAGCATTATTAAGTGCAAAATTATACATACCTGTAGAAACAGCATACAAGGCAATATGCAAGCAGGACCAGAGCAGAATTCAGAGGAAACATCTGAGACATCAAGACTGCCATTAGTCATCAAAGAAAAAGATGTTGAATATCAAGTATGTTTAACCTAGTAATAAAAGTAATTGATTTTAAATGGCATCACAGAGTATAGTTATAAATTACTAATTTCATGAAATGAACATGCCAGATATAAGCAATATAATAGAATTGACATGTCACCACTCACCACACAGCAACCTGATCCTTTAACTTCTTATTGCTTACTGAAATGAAGTTGTTATCCCATGAATACTATTTACCATATAAAATATTTCTGGAGTGAACACATCTTTTATTAATTTGATTAGTAACAGAAGCCCATATTGCTTAGATCAACAAAACACAACACTGTTGCTTATTGGAAATGATTTCATTTCTGTATATTCTTTTCTCTAGTTTCACAGGATAATATTGTTCAGCAGGCTGTTGAAAGGCTACCCGTTCAAGCGACCTCACCTACTAAAGGAAGCTAGGGTGGATATCCCACCTCTAGTCAGAGGACATGTCTGGGCTGCACTTTTGGAAGTCGAGGTATATTTTTCATATTGAACCCAGTTAGTTCAAGAAAATACTACAACAAAACAATGTGCACCAATACTTGTTAATATATTGAAGACACTCATTATTTTGTACTTTCTAATTAGATATTGCTAATTTATGATGAAAAATTTGTATTTGGTCTTCTTCTGATCTGTAGCCATATGGTACATTTAGAATTTTTTTTTTTCATTAGATTAGAATTTATGCATATTAAAAGACAAAAAAGGTCAATGATATTCACCAAACGCATGAGTGTCATGTAATCATCCAACTGTCCCTGTTGACAATTACAAAGTCTTATTCTTTAGGGAGATGTCCAAGAACAGTATGATAGAATAGATAAGGAGACCCCAACTGCTACTGACCGTCAAATTGAAGTGGACATTCCAAGGTGTCATCAGTACAACGAGCTGCTCTCTTCTCCAGCAGGCCATGCTAAACTAAAGAGAATCTTAAAAGCATGGGTCATTTCAAACCCACAGTATGTGTACTGGCAAGGGCTGGACTCCCTTTGTGCTCCATTCCTTTATCTGAATTTTAATGATGAAGGTAATGCATTTGGTGTTTGAATTTATGAGAAATGTTGAAGATGATGAAACAGTTATAAAGTCTCCTATGTTTGCAGATTTTTAAGATTTGATTTAATTTTTTTATGTGTGTTAATCTTCAGTGATGTGTGTTTCAAACTAAAAAAAAAAAGAAAGTAAACAGTAGACATAGGGCTCATTCCCAATTAACTATCATTCTATGTAGGTCAATGCAACTCCATTGGGACTCCGCTGAATGCAGTCAGGTTAACAGATTAACACATCTCTTGTTTCCAACATACTCTTTTAATCTCGTATAATCACTAGCTTTTCTGTATTCTACTCAATGCCTGGAGGAGGTGTGTCCATCTGATTGCATTCAGCAAGAGTCCCCACAGAGTTGGATTGATCTACATAGTAGGAGAGTGTTGTTGGGAATGAGCCCATAGAATGTTCAGTTGTCCACTGACCATGTATTTGAATTTATTTTTCAGCATTGGCATATGCTTGCCTAGCCAAGTTTATCCCAAAATATTTGCACAATTTTTTTCTCAAGGACAACTCTGCAGTGATACAAGGTAAAATTAATGTGAATTACATCAAATGTCTCAGTAATTTGTATTTTTGACGTAAGATAAAAGTAATTACTTTTTTGTTTAATCATGTTATAAATTACTTAAGTAAATGTTATTTAAAATCGTATGTCACTACTGTTTCTAGTTTTTGACAGTGTTATTGTTAGACTATCTTGCCAATGTAGTCTAATATGTTGTCTGTGTATATTTTTTTTTTTCTTTTCTTCTAGAGTACTTGGCAGTATTTTCTAATCTTATTGCTTTCCATGACCCTGAGCTGTTCAACCATTTAGATGAAATAGGATTCATACCAGATGTAAGAAAAGTCTTCTCATTTCTGTGCTTGTATTTTTTTTATGTAATAAAAAGTAAATATGGTTTAAAATGGTGCCAAAGATTCAAAGCATATGCTTTTATTATTCGTATTGCTGCTCAGTTTTTAAATTTCTTACCCTTTTGTGCACATTATTGTGGAATTTACTTACAGCTCATCTGCATTATACCAAAGTGAATTGAACATTTAATTTTTTCCCTTTTCAGCTCTATTCTATCCCATGGTTTCTTACTATGTATGCACGTAAGTTTTAATTGTTACTGTAATGGGGAAAAAGCAGATGAGCATGGATTAATATGTACCTGTTGATTACTTGGATTAACAAATCATTGATATTAGATTTAAAATGAGTTAATAGATGAAACATTTTTACTCATACATTTCATTGAGTTTCAGCACCTGCTACAGTGCTTAATTGTGCTGGTTTTTAAGAGTAGACAAGTACAAAATTTTATAATATTATGACCACAGAACTGTTTGATTCTTTTTTTGATAGGATAGCTTTTTGAAATAATTGCAGATGTTTTCCCACTCCACAAGATTGTTCATCTGTGGGACACGCTGCTGCTGGGAAACTCTTCCTTCCCTCTCTGCATTGGAGTGGCCATTTTAAAGCAGCTCAAGGACCGTCTACTTACATTTGGTTTCAATGAGTGCATCTTGCTGTTCTCAGATATGCCAGGTGATTGTTTATGTAACAGATACACCATGAGTCAGTGAGGCATGTAATATATACTAGTGACAAATGTAAGGGTTTGTCATAAATATTATGCATGTAGTGGCGTATCCTATTTTTACCATGGCAGATGTAGCTGACAAAAGACCCAGCTGTGATGTAGGCCAAATTCATTGTGTGGATTTTTAAACTATTAGCTGCAGTATAAGTGATTCTGTTTCATTGACTAACCTAAAAGAGTCAATGACCACTGATGTCCTCTGATGCAAAATAAGCAATTAATTAAATTTTTTAAAAAATATCCAAGCTCAGGGCAAATTATTATCCTACAGAAATATTAATAACAAATACTGAGTATGTACATGTATTTAACCATAGCAATAATGTCACTGTTGCTGATGTATTTTCCAGAAATCGCCATAGATACCTGTGTTCAAGAATCCATCAAAATATTTTGCATGACCCCAAAGAGTTCTCTGTATCGCCAGCATGCAAAACAGCCAGCCAAACCTGAGCCAGCAATGAGCAGGCCAAACATTTCTTACTATTCAACAGACTACCATGACCAACCACAGAATGAATTGGTAAGTATTCATTTATATCTATCTGAAATATAGATTTATATCTTACCCATCCCTAGCAATGCTAGATAAATGGTAGACACAATATATAGGTGAAGGATACTTGCCAATAAAGGCCTTTTCATTTATGCTAATTCTTAATGAAATTTTATGCTTTGAAATGAACTAATTGCCATTAGTTATCCAAATGATTGATAAGAGCATTTGGGTATATCATGATCAAGATTTTATGGTTCTCAGTTACACATAGTTGGCAGATACTGAAACTGAAATTGGTGTAATTATGAGCAATTTGTCATTAGTCTTTGGATCCCATACCACTTGAAGAGCTGAAGTCTGAGAGGTGCCCAAGGATATCTGCAGAAGACCTCATTGAACTAGGAGAATTAAAGGGCCCTGCACAAACCAAGAGCCCAACAAAAAGATCCAGAGAGGGCAAGCCCAAGTTGTTAATGATTGATGTCAGGAGTGAAGAGGAGTATCCTTTTATTATCAAGTTTAATGTTAATTTTTCAATTTTTTATCAAAATAATTTTTGCTTTACCAGATTCATTGTATTGCTTGAAAGGATTAAAATGTAGAATAATTACAAAATTTTGACGGACATGCACAATAATAAAAAGGCATCCAGTTCTTACTATTTACATAGGAAAATATTAGCAATCAGAATTTCGATTGTCCTTAATCAAAACAGTTATTTGAGAGGTGCTGTTGGTGGGAGTATTAATATACCACATTCAACTGCCTTTAGTGCAGATGGCAGTTTAGTTCCATGTTCAGCACTCAACAAACTGAATTCTTGTCGTAATCTAGTCAAAGTGATTATAGGGAACAAAGGAAGAACTGCTTCGAATGTAAGTTTTTTTCATCAATTTTTACTTTTTAGATTTTGAAAATGTACTCTGCATGATATACGCTATTTGAATTTCTTTAAAGTTAGAAATGTCTTGAGATAATTATTTTAAAAATATTAAATTCTTTTCCTTCAAACAAGTATAAAACATATATATGGAAGTGGGTTTGATGGTTGACTTTTTTAATGCAGTTTGCTGGAGACTTGGTGAGGTTGGGCTACTCCAAAGTTTGTGTCTTGTACAAAGGCATAGATGTGCTGAGGCCGACAGGATTGCTTGTTGTTCCGTCAACAGATCTCCGATAAAAGAAGGAATCAGGCAGTTTGTTTTCAATCATCAGGTGCAATATGACTTTTACAAGTAATCAAAAGGGACTTAAGAAAGTTTTTTTCCTAGTCTATACATGAAACAAGTGAGCACTGATAAGTTTTTTTTTAATTGACAAGACCCAAGTGCTTTTTAATTGACTCTTGTAATTTTCCCTTTTCTGTCACTTGTTTACAATTTCACACTCAATGGACCTTTTACAATGTTTTCCAACAAAGGTCACAAGCATATGGATAAAAAAGTTAGTGTAAATATGAAAAATTCATCCAAGTTTAAGTACATTCTACTTTTAGTTCTGGTGCAGGAACTCTAGGTTTCTACACAGTATGTGCTACTTCAAAAACAATACATTATATTGGACAAAGACGATTGAGACAATCATGTCATTAATATTTATTATTCGTATATTTTATGATAGTTATTACAATCTGCAGAACAATTAATTGCATCAACGTTCTTTTGTAGCAAGCAATAAAGAATATATGAAAATAAATGCTAATGATAATCTTGAAGAATTTTTGTAATGCCACCCAATTACATGTTTGTGGTGTGTGTTACTCTGTATGAATATAAATTCAGTGAGATGTAAACAAGTTAACATTGTTAAGTACATGTCATTGCATCTTAAATTGTCCCCCCTGTTCATCCTTGTCTTCATTGTATCCAGTTGGGTGAAGGTACTTATTCAAGTTATTTACAACATTACTCATTTCCACACCAGTATTTTATAATATATTCATGCAAAAAAAAAAAAAAAAAAACAAACTCATTTTTAAAAATTATTTTCATTGTCCCTCCACCCCAATGTTGAACACTAATATATACAAATATAGTCATCTTCTGTCAACATTTACTAATCTTTGTTTATTTCTTCATCATGAACTTTGAGTCTGATAACATGAACAATGCAATGCTAACAAAACAGTGATAATCAACAAATTATAATGGAAAAGATTAACACAACATAAAAAAAAAAACAATATGGAAATATGCAACAAACATTCAACTCACAAACAACAAACAAAAAAGTTTCACAAGATACTGTCCAATTATCACAACAGGAAAAAAGTCCATACTAATAATCATTAATTTGGGCAAATAAAATGAAAACAAATGTTTCACTTTTCACCAACTTAACAGCAGTTTCAAATAACATTGTAAAAGCAGCTCAAACAAATAAAACAAAACACACTGGTGATACACCAAATATGAACCTTACACATAACATCCTGTCATATTTATCAAAGATGCTCTATTACAAACCACTGATTATGTGTTAAAATGTATGTAAGATGTATGTAGGAATACTGCCTAAAAAGCTAATTAATTTCACTATGAATAAACATTTCTCACATCTAGATAATATTAACTGGGACCAACCAAACAATCTTGTTTGTTGGGTCCAAGATATAAACCGTCTTCCTCTGGTGCCATTTTATATTTCGCCAAGCATAAAACTCCTCATAACTTCAGGCCCTGCAGAGTCAAACCCTGCCATATCCAGCATTCCTGGATCCTCTGGGTCAGCAATCGTGAAGCCATTACTTGTCATGGCGCAGACAATCAGCTTGGCATCCCAGATACCACTGGCTTCCCGATACTGCCGTAAAGCTTCCGCAGGATGAACACCTCCTATCCATGTCTCGCAGTCTGTGTACACAATAAATGTGTCATACTCCCTCTTGTTTTCCCTGGCCCACAGCATGGGTAGAGCACAATCGGTCCTTCCAAAAGGTATGCCTCTTAACAATTGCAACGTTTCATTTAATTTCCATTCTAAATTGACATTCAGTGGGACTAATTTGTCGGAGAAGGCAACCACATCACACTTGGGCTCTGTATGCAGGGTGGTCATCATCAAAGCTCCTGATGCTAGCCTGGGGCTTAGAGCACTAGAACCCAATACAGAATAATGATCCATCGATCCACTGACATCCATACCAATGCACACACGTTTGTTGGTAGGCTCAACATACTTGAAACATTTGTAGAAAGCCTGATCTAAGGCATTTACAATGTGCTGGTTTGGGTTCCATTTCAATTTCCCTTTGTCTCCCTCCCCCTTGCTGTATGTGTGCAAGGCTAAAAGGACATTGAAGGGATGGATACGTGCCTCTCGCAGGGCCTCTTCACTTTGAAGCTGACTTATTATTATCTGTTCTTCCTCGCTCTCAGACTCTAGAATCCCGACATCAGTCATCTTTGCCAGGTTGCGGATCATTGCTGTCATAGGCATACTTTTAAGTAATGCTTTCCACACCCCCTTGGAGTTCAGCAGTTTGGTAGGGATATGCTCTCTTACCAAACCATGGTGCTGAATCAAGGCAATAATCTCTTCTTCATTTGTAGCCTTCTTCGCATCCTCGACACCTTCCAGAAAAGTGAGGGTCTCTCTTACTACCTCAGACATTTCAGTGGAATATGTTTCTTTAGCAGCCTCCAAACCTTTCACAACATATTTCACCACTGCTGCTACATCGCCCTCTGGTTTCAGATGTGTGAGACGAAAGAGGTCTTTATGGGCCCACCCATTACGATTCCGGTACTTGGTAACATGCATGGCCAATTTCTTTGGGTTTTTGCTGTGTTTGTTGTACCACTTGGCAACAGCACGTCGATGTGCACGACCCCAGCCCGTGCCTTTTGAAAAATTCTTGGCCAACTTCTCACTATAGTCAATAAAAGTGAACAAATGGGTTGGAATGCGACAAATATCAGACAAAGCTTCATAGGCTGCCTTCTTGGAGATCTTGTTGTCCAACCTGGCACACAAAGCAAGGGCAAAGAGAATTGCATTCTGCTTAGATGCTCTCCCTTCAACACTAATATGCTTTATTTCGTTCACCACTTGCTGACCCTTGTCATCCTGAATCAGTTTTATGATTGCTGTTGCATTTTCTATGCCCAGTTCTTGATCCTTAATGTAGTAAGTTCCACCCTCGGAGCCTAGGATAAGAAATCGGCGCAAGCGGTTCATGTCATCAACCTTATAGACGTAACCACCTGCACTGTTTTTCGTCTGTGCCTTGTCAATGGGTTTCGACTGGGGGATGTCATTCTTCGCTGGTTTGGGTGCTTTGAACACGGCACCTATGGCGCTGGCTAGCGAACCGTATGCAGACATCTTCTTGTTTTAAATTCTGAAATTTGTAAATAACAGACGTGCGTGAATGTTTTAGCCAGCAAACTGTGTGCAGACTAAATAGAGTAAGCTGCTTACTTGGCACTTCTGTAGGAGGCTTAAAAATGCTGATTCAGCAAAAAAAATTCACGCATTACAATAAGGTAGGGTTGGAATTTCCGTACTTTCCAAACATAGAATTTTGGGGTTTTTTTTAGTTCTAACATCTTTTAATGTGTTTGTAACGATACCTTGTTATCGATGTGTCTATCAAATTCCGGCAAAATAGGTTGGAGAGTAGGAGTGAGGTAACACATCATCAATACCTGAATTTCTTATCGGCTCCAGGTTTCTGTTTACCGAGTGCTGGGTAGTACTAAACGCATGCGCGGAACTGAGGTCAAGGTTAAATTTAATGCAAAATCCAATATCAAGGCAAAGATCTCTGAACATGGCTGACAAACGGACGAGGGACGGGACAGATTGTGAAAGTCTTTTAAATATCAACGCATCAAAGACTCAAAACAAATTTTCAAATGACGGGAGTTTCCTGGAAATGTTCAAGAAGAAAATGGAAGAGGAGAGAAAGAAGACAGAGGACTTGACGCAGCACAGCTCGTCGTCAACTCACGATCAAAATTCTCATTCTGTGACTGTTGGACTTAACGATAAAAAAGATGATGCAGCAGTTCCCAAACCCAAGAAAACTTTACCCTTTGTAAGGGAATCTTGCATCTGTTGTATTTGACATCAATTAGTGTGTTTAAGCATTAGTTTGTAGGACTCAAATACCGCACCGAACCTTGGCTTACAACTTCTTTGTATATGAACGCGTTTGGGTATCGTTGCTTTTATTTAAGATAGATAGAATTCCAGTTTGTGTGTATAACTGCTAGGTTACATTTTTATTTAGTTTTCAAACTTGTATTTATCATTTGGGGGTACGAGCTAGGGAATATAATGCATTGAAAAGGCAACAAATGTATGTGCATTTTGGTGGTAATTTTGCAACTTAACAGTCAAAATGAAAAAGTTTCAGTTTGCTGCATACAGGTATTATTTTAATTTAAGTACAGACAGTTGTCATAAAATACACAGTTGTGCACAGTTTTACATTAAAATATTGAACAACACAAGCATGGGCACACTTTAAATACAGCTAAGGGTGGTGTATGAGATGAGAAATACTGGGTTCAAAAGACAAAGAGGAAGCACACATTTAATGTGTTAGTCCTTTGTTTCCCAGGTTGGAAAAAGAAGAGGGGCTGCTCCTGTTTTAAAGACAGGAGTTGTGAAAAAGAAAAAGTCGGAAGATAAGGTAAGTTTGAATAAAATTTATATTCTCAAGTTTCAGTAGGGGTTTACATAGAACAAAAATTGATTTAAACAGTTATTTTAATGAAAATTGGTGTTTGCTACAAATATAATTAGAATTCTGTAATGCAATGTTAAAAATACTTGTAAAATGTTTTTCATTTCCAGGCTGAGAAAGGTGAAGTGAAGAAAAATGCTTGGGCACAGTACATGGATGAAGTACAAAAATACAAATCACAAGCATGTCAAGATGAAGATAAAACACGGCCATTAGTGAAGTAGCACATTATTTATATTTTGGAGAACTTTGTGCAATAATACAATTCAACAAGGACACTGTTGAAATTAGGAAATAAAGGGATGGAAAGGAAAACTTTTCAGGTGATCTATTCTGATTTGGTAAAAAATAGCACTTGCAGTTTTTATCATTTTTCCATTTTTGAAAGAACAGCACAGAGTTGATTGCAAGATCATGAGCCTAATATTGATATAGGGTTTGTTTTTTTTCTTTGAAAGTACATTGTGGGTTTTTAAGTATTTATGCCATAAAACCTGATGCACCTGCATTGTTTACTTTCCTTGAAAGATCAGGAAAATATCAACTTTCCTTGGAAGACCAAGAAAATGTCAGAATGCTCTTTCTGTGTGGTGACACAATATGAATTTTACTGTTTTTTTTTTCTACAAGTGAAGTTTTTGCTCTCCTGAGTTTTGTAATTAGTTTTTCACGTTTTCCAACAGGCAAAGTTGTACCTTTACAATTCACCTTTCCACAGATAATGATGTGCATGCACCAACTATGTTTAGTATGAGTGTTGCATTCTGGTCTAGATATGTGCGCTGCCATTTCTTGTCAAGCATTCGTGGCTTTTGGCGCTAACGGAAGTATGCACACATGACCATTGGAAATGGGTGAACCACACATGCAGGTAATATCTGGAAAGGTAAATGGACTAATGAATTGTACCATTCCATTTATATTTGTAAATGTTGAACTTGTTGTTAGGAATGCTTAGATTAGCAGTATCATTTTAGGTCAGTTAAAACAGGGTTTGCAGTACCTTTCATGTTATGATGTATTCTGTGTTAAGTTTAACATGGTGGCTCTGATTAATAATTTCAAATTTCTGAACTAATTGAATGTTCACTCAAAGTACAGAATCTTTGGTTAGTGTCCATGCAAACAAGAAGTCATAATGCTAGTTTTGTAAAACAGCCTTAAATCATAAAATTTTAGCCCATTTCTCATGCATTTAAGATTGTTTAGAGAAGCATATATTGCTCCAGTTAAATTTAATGAGCTGGGATAGGTGAAAAAACAAAGATACAAAATTCATGAAGTTTGAAAATATTTTTATTTAATTGATCTTATTTAAGTAGCAGCCTTACAATTTTTGTTAAATCTTATTTTAACCCTTACCTTTTTTAGAAATAAAATATTGTACTAATTTCAGTTCTTGTTTGTTACACATGTTCATTGTTCTTGAGCTCTTCAATTTCTTACAGTGATACTGGTACAGCACTTGAGCCCCCAAGAATATTCTTAATACTTTAATTTTTGTTTATCATCATTTATTCTTCAATGAACAATCAGTGTTTCCACAAAAACTAACAAGAAACAACAAATAAATTGCAAAATATTCTTGCAAACTTTTTGATAGTTATCATCACATGGCGCTATTGGCATTAAGTGGCTTATGGCAACCTAATAGTCACTGAAATATGACCTTAAAAAAAAAACTGCCCCAGAATGTTTTATGTTGTAGTGGACGTAATGCTACAGTGAAAATAATTTACCTTTACTTTTACACGTTTGTTGTCTGGAGAATCTTGTGACATACATGATTGCTAGTCCACTAAAGAAGAAAATATCATGATCACAGGTTTGTATTCATGCCAAACGCCCACATTATTACACCCTCTAGTGAAAATTACCATTTCCATGACGTGTATATGGTTTTACATAGGAACCGTGAACTTTGCTATTAATACAACAAATTTGACTCCTTTATCAATGTGCCCAACAATGTCTCTAGTTTGTGCAAACATTGTTGGCTGAGAGTTGTTCTTGGAAATAAAAAGGTGTGTGAAACTTCCTCTCCGTGTAAGTGTGTTTAAGTTATAAGCAATGGGACTCAACACAACCTTCACCATGTAGTGTTTTAAAGCTAGGTTATTCCAAACAACCCCTTTCTTTTATATTGCACCATGGCTCTCTTTCACAATTAGTGATGGGAAACATATTCTAGCTTTTCTCTTCCTTAGTCAGAACAGTTTTTATTTCCTCCGTAACATTAGACAACAGCGTGGAGTCTGTGGTCTTGCCATCTATGCTAATCCCTTTATTTGCCTAGAAAATGTCAAAAAATAATGGTCTAAATAGTTAATATCTTGAACTGTGAACATTAAATAATAACATATTCCACGAGCCATTGGCTTGCGACAACAGTTTGGAGGAAACCTGTTAAGATTACAGTTGCTTCAGAAACATGATATTGAGAGCAGGTTTTCTGCAACTCATGACAGAGCATGACCTATATTTAAAGAAAACTCTTCATAGATATTTACAATATATATATATATATATATATATATATATAAGTGTACTTACCAACTGCTTTACAAGAAGGCATATATCGTGTCCCTGAATTGATTTACTAAACAGTGATGCAGTGTTGTCTACTTGCTCAACAACTGAAAATTAAATAACATCACATTAAAAAAACAGGTATCTTATATGGCAGATTATACACCCATTAAAATGATGACCACAATAGTTTTCTACATTCAGGTGTTAACTTCATCTATTTTCAAGGCACTAATTTGAAAGGTGTCTGCCAGAGCAAATTTTTGCCATAATTAAAAATTATCTTGAAAATTGTGTATTGAAACAACTGTCTGCTAGAATAATGGAAAAATTCCCTTTTCAAGACACTTACTTGAAAAGTGTGTATAGAAGCAAATTTTTGCCAAAATAATGGAAAATTCACTATCACTTGTGTTGAAAGTAACTGAGCTTTTTTCATTCAAGTTTCCACTACCCAACATTTCTGCAAAAGCATCCCTGGAAAAATTGAAATCGTATTACACTTTGAAATGAAAAATACAAATCAAACATCCTGTCTTGCAGAAATATTTTTTTATTAATCATTATGGAAGTAGTAGACGTGTACAAAATGAGCATTAGACCTCTGTTTAGCAAAACTTTAATATTCCTCAAAATTTCAACACCTTTCCATAATCATCAAGGTATACCACATCTAAAGTCATTCACAAAATTACAATGAAAACGGTGTTTTTAAAGTTCTCACTTCCTAACTTTTTGAGTCACTTCCAAAATGAAGATGAAGAACACAGGTTAATTCCATTTGTGGTGATAAAAATAACAGTTTCAGAATACGAAAAAAATTACTGAAAATTTAAGGATTTTTTTTTTTTTGCTATGTAAGGTCTACTGACTTAGCATCCCTGAAAAAAATCTTTTAAAGAAGCTTACCCTTTGCAAGATACAGGAACCAGGTATGATGAGCAAGGCAAATGAAGTTTGAAGTCCAATTTATCATGAGTTGCACCATCATCATTCTGAAAAACGTTGAAATAAAAAGACACCTCAACAATCAAACGCTTCTTTTTCAGTGCAGCATTTTGTTTTCCCCATATGTGTGTGCCTGCTACTGCATCTCCCCTTTTCTAAACAAACAAATATATCATATTCCTTACAATAACCTCTTAACTCAATAATGATAAAAATGCAGCAAAAATACCTTGACAATGTATGTTAATGTTCCTCTTAATCTTTGTGGCATGTTGATTTGCTCTACAGTGAAAGCAAATTGCCCTTCATTTTGTGCATTGGGTAGCAGTACAAATGGAACTTTAACTGCGTCATGTTGGGAAGCACCATGCTGCAAGAGAGCAAGGCAATGTTTAGATACATGTGTAGGAATACAATCACTTAAGATAGCCTATGTGAATACAATAAAACAAAATTGTAGGACCTCCCCATCTTATCCCATGGATTACATTTTTCTATATATGTTGCCTAAATGATAATATCATCTTCTGATTGCTTCAAGTGGTCATGCCTGTGAAAGTGATCAGTAAAAAGCACTTAAAACATTTACTGATTGTTTTAGATACATGAAAAGTGCTCCCGAGATATTAAAAACTGATACTCACCGCTCTTACTAGTTTAGTGTTCAAAGAGTCCATCACATTAAATTCTAAATCTTTGATCTGACTAGATGTATGATTAGTGAAAATGATGGAGGCAATGATATTATGACCTTGTTGTGAACTTGCACGAGTCTCATATGTCTGAAACAAAATGTCATAATTCAATCAGACCAAAAGAAAATCAATTGAATGTAACATAATGTCTTTTCATTGTCAATGAAAAGTCCTTATTTTCAAAATCCATATTTGAAAGACAATTAAGAATGTTGACTATACCCTAGTACACTTTTCACAAACCCTATCCTTCATTTAATCTATATAAAGAATGCAGTTTTTATCACATAAGCAGTTACTCACCAGAGAGACATGCGAATTCTCTGCAAGTACTTGGTATTTTGACATGGTTGGAAGGTTTGGATTCACAGGTCCATTTTCTACTAGTTCATTCTGTTCTTTAGAAGGAGTTGAAATACCATCAGTTTCCAAATATTCACTGCGCTTCTTTTTGCTTTTGCTCTTTTTGTCTTTTTTGTGTTTTTTCTCTTTCTTTTTCTTGTGCTTCTGAAAATATTTTTAAAAACTGTGAACAAAATGGAAAATGTTAGTTAAACAAATTTTAAAAATATGATCATTAAAAATTCAGGCAGTATGTATGTATATTTGGTTCATGCATGGTGATGTTGAGTATCATGTGACCTTTTGTTAACGTAATGTTTAGTGTTCTCTGACTTTTCCTTTTGCGATGAAAATTAAAAAGTATATATATTAGAAAAAAAAAAAGTTCACACCTCCTCAGGTTGTTCATCCTCTGAAGTTAAAACTACATCAGCAGCAGATTTGGCGACTGGTTTCTCTGGATCTTCTGGCTTTGCTTCTGCTGCTGGTTTGGCATCACTTCCAGACAGCCAGAAATCCAAGTCCTCCATCTATAAGTATGGAAAAGCAAAATTATAATGACTTTCAATGTAAGTTAGTTCAGCAAAAAAACTGAAAAAGCATCATAAATATAACTATAGTCCATTTTTTGAAAATTGATACATTTTACAACTACTATTTTACTTACATATAAATATGTATTTGAAAGAGAAGATAAATGAAACAGGACAAGAGTGATTTAGTGTGGACATACTGACTGAAAGAAACAGAAGCATGTCTTTCATTAATGTACAAAGTACCAAACTTATATGTCATTGTTTTCTCCTGAAATAAAGGAACTGTGAATAACTGGCACAACTCTTGATTACATATTCTACCTTAACCTTTTTTCACTCAAATATAAAAAGCAAATGATTCAGTTAGAAATTGACAGAGGTGACGTTTAGGTGACCCTCAAAATTTCTACACTATCAAATCTATTGTATACCTACTTTATTTTCTTTCACTGCAGTATCGACATCCACAGTTTCTGTAGCAGATTGAACTGGTTCTGCCACAGCTGCACTTTCCTCGGTTCCTCCTAGCAGATTAGGTTCTTCTGCCTCTTCTTTAGCTTTAGATTTGGACTTCTTTTTCTCTTTCTGAATGTAAAAAAAAACAATAATCAAGTTTGAAAACTGTTTCATTTAACAAAAACAGAAAGTGCAGTTTTTCAAACCCTACCAACTTCAAACCCTACCAACGATAAACTTCACTAACCTTAGATTTTTTCTCTTTCTTGCCTTCTCTGTCTTTTTTGTGTTTCTTTTTTGGTTTCTCCTCCTTCTCAGGCTGTTCATTTGTACCCACCACATGGTGAGTTCTGACTGGCAGAGTTTCTCCTGGCTGAAGTGGTCTACAATTTAAAAAACAACATATTTCTCATATCAAAATTTTACCAGGTCACTTACATCAACTAGCCATTAACTTCATAGCTCAACTCATGCAAATTCAAATTCATTCAAAATACACTGGTTACAATCCTACTCCAGTTGACCTCATGTTGGATACGAATAAAATACTGAATGTGGATGATAAACTTACACATCTAAGTTGATATCAAGTAACCTGTGGGGGTCATCAGGATTCCCACCATCATCCTCTCCTTCAGATGCACTAGCACCCTGAACATAAGAACAATTGTGGTAAGTTAACATCAAATCCCATATTTGAAGGCGAAACTTGTTATCAATTATGTATTAGAAATGGTTCTAATTTAGTGACAGTGTGCTTTCAAATGATTATTCGGCATAACATCTTGTACACATTCAGTAACATTTACCTTCAAAATACCCCCCCCCCCCATGATTAAAAATAAATAAATAAATAAATGAATCAATAAAATTTTAATAAATAAATACCTCTGGCATATCATATGCTGCACTGACAGCATGCATGACAGGAATGTTATCATCTTCTTCCTCTGACTCCACTTTGCCTTTCTTTCCCTTCTTATGTTTCTTCTTCTTCTTGCCCTTCTTGGAAGACATAGCTCTTTCTTGTTCTCTCTGTAGCTGCATGTACTTATCTGTGGCGGACATGCCTGCTGGAGAGTCACCATGGGAGTTAGAGCGGGTATTGAATATTATGGGCAAGTACAGTTTTAAACTATGCTTTTCTTCAAATAAAATGCCACACTTTAGTAACTAAGAAGAGGGGAACAAATCGGTCAAAGATATAAAACGAAGTTTTAGACCCATTAAGAGCAGACAACTAAAGCCTAGTAGGTATAACAATACTTTGAATGCAACTTTGTTATCTTTAAAATTCTTTTCACAAAATCAGTAAGTAAATGCCAAGAATCCATCCCCATATTCATAAATGCTTTTCCCTATGAATTGCTAGCACCAATAGAGAGCGATAGTGCCAGTTTTCTGACTCAAAGGCATTACCTGGTATGTGGAGTGGGACAGAAAGGTCAATCTCTGCCACTGGAATGTCATTTGCATTTGATGCATATTCATTGCCTGTTTTCTGGAAACAAAAGGATACCAACTGAAATACTGTATTTGAATGGTTGTAACACGAAAGAAAATGCTTTACATATGATATCTATAAAATATCTCCCATGTACAATGTGACCCAGCTACTTAACTGAAGGAGTTCACACTCACTTAAGACTTCAGAGTCTAAACCAATTGTTCACACAAAAGATTACCTGTTCTAATGTCTTTAATTTGTTTAAAATGTAGAATTTCTACTCACTTTAGAACTTGCACTGGCCTTGAGATAATTAGGGTTACTCTCCTGTTCAGCCCTTCTTTGCTCTCTCATCTAAAAAAAAAAAAAAAAAAAAAAAAATATATATATATATATATATATATATATATATATATATATATATATATATATAAGTTTTACAACTCAAACATTGTCACTTAAAATATTTAGAAGTAATGTAGATGCAACAAGATTGCAAAGGGATGGATACAATCTACTCACAACATGAAACCAGTTCAAAGTTATGGTTTAAATGTAGCATGGACTGAAAAAAATGATAACTAACCTGAGCTAATTCCTCAGCAGTTGGCTCATGCACCTTCTTTTCTGGTTGATATAGTGATCTGTGTGTGTCTGTTGTTGATGAAAAAAGTGCTGAGGAGGATTCCTCTTCTTCACTACTCTCCGATGGTGGGTCATTAATCCATTTGTCCAGGTCAAGGCTGAAATACAGAATTTTCTGAAATATATCTGAGACGAGGCTCAAAGTCTAGCTTAATAAAACTACATCACAAAGAAAATGCACATTCTCAAGTTGCATTTACTATTCTGCTTCTAGATATCTTTTATATAAAATGTAAAAACATAAGATGAATTAAATTCTAATAAGGCAGTTGTTGGAGCTATATCTAAGTATGGAAATTTGCAATGTCCCGTACGGACTCAAACTATTGGCTCCATTTCATATATACCCATTGTGAAAGTTCAATGTTCATTTGTGGAACACTAACTGCAGAAAGGGTAACTCGGTTAGTTGCAATTATTCCAACCTCATTGCCTTATCAGGACAGAGACATTACTTATATTAGCCAATAATTTTACTAAAATACCTTCTTTCATTATTTCCATTCTTTGAAACAAATATTTATATATTTACCCCTCTGGCACCGGGACCTTTTTCTGAGCTTTGGGGGCCACAGGGTTGAGTTCTCCAGCAAACAGAGCTGATACTTCCTCTGCCACCTTGACATCTTTTTCCACCAATTTCAAAACATATTTCATAAGCTGGAGGGCACTGCTTCCCTGAGAAACCAAACCACAGCATTGATTTTCATGCAAAGAATGTAACTGAAGATAAAACCCAATTCTTCCTCAAAGGGAATACATGAATAGAAAAACAAAAGATTTATTTCAACATGACCAACACAATCATTGATTATTCAAGTCCTTCAATGTAAACACCCTATGATATAAGCAAATAAGAAAAATCAATATCCTTGTGGCTTACCCTTTCTTGAACTTCTAAATCAGCACTTTGGACAAACATTGGCAGTTTTTCTGACATAAACTGTGTCAGTTCTTTGACTAAGTCAGTATTATCCTCCTCCTCTGCCTTGGTCAGCAGTATGGAGTAAAGCTTGAGGGAATTCTGCACAAACACACCCTGAATATGACCAGGAAGGAGGGTGGCCTTGGACTTCAGCATGGCCTCAAGAGTGCTCCTCGGATCCTTCAGATGCCTTAAAACAAAAAAGTCCAAACATATGATAATATTTGCACATACAAGTGAAAAAAAGGCTAGGGCGCAGTGTCCTTTTTCACGGAATTCCATAAAGGCCTAAAATTAAAACATAATCATCTGCTTAATTTTTTATACTTCTGTTCAGAATTATATAAATTAAAATATTAGCATGAAATATACGCCTAACAAACAAATCCTTTGTAGTTGTAATTTTTGGTAAAAGGAAATATTATGAAGTGTCACACCTTGGAAAGGTTATTTGATCACCACTTAAAATTTCTGATCAAGTATTGCTATCGAAACAGTGTAATACTACTTACTCTGAGAACTCTCCACAGATCCAGGCAGCAGCATACAGCACCTCACAGATTCCATTCCTCTGGGAGTTCACTGCTAACAAGTGGGAGTTATCCAGAAGAATTGCCTGAAAATCATCCACATGATCAACTCTGTGGGGACTAGACGTGTTTGACATATCATGAAATATATCATAGTCAAAGACCAAAGAAGATAGGAAAGATCTCAGAAAACCGTCTGACCATACTTTTCTTGCAACTTTAAAGATACATACAAAGTCAATTTTTTGTCATAAAAACCAACCAAATGCCAGCATATGGTTTCAAGTAGTATAACTAAGAGAATTACCAAAAGGCATTGTTTAATTTTACTCGAAAATGATGTTTGAACAGATTTTTCTGCTGGCATTCTAAGCTGTATGTCAATGGGGCAGGAAAGTAGGTCACGGAAGTAGGTTAAATTTACAACCATAAATTTAGAGAAAGGGGCAGTCTAAAGGTCTTTTATGGCTGATAGAGTGATCTATTCAGTTTATCCCTTGGCATGTCAAATTTATTTGAGTCATATAAGAATCTAGTAGAAGTGGTTTACATGTATTACTGGGAATCCACGCTCCACCGATGCTCGGTTCGTATGTACCTTTAAAAAAAGACAAAGTCATCAAACATTGAAGTTTGACAACACAGGAAGCTATCTGCCAAAATTGCTTGCCTCTGTGTATCTGCTTCCATGGGTGTGTTTCCACGAAAATAAAACATTATACTCACCATTTGTGACACAGAGAAAGGTCTAATGGCTTGTACCCTGATTGCTACATCCAACATCTGAGATGCAATCATTTTGCCGTGCTTCGTTCCCTCAATTCTAGTAAGTTCCACAAGCACACTGACATACCTAGAAACATGAAAGTATTGTAAGATGAAAAAAATTAATTTTATGCCACATGGTGTTACATTTTTTTTATGTGTCAAACAGGACATTTATGAAGTTCACCCACTGGAAACACTATCATTTTTCAAACATATTCCATTATAAGAAAATATAAAACCATTTTCCAGAATACTTACCATTCAAAATTGGTCACATACTGGTAATTGGACTGACTGCATATTTCTATGATCTTGGCGAGCAGTTCGTCCCTATAGTTTGACCCCTCTGCCTTATCCATGTGGATCATCAACTTCTTCACGATCTCCATCAAATTTTTCTTTGAAACCTTGAATTCAAAATATCAAACACATCAACTTCTGAAAGAAGACTCCCAAAATAATATACTACTTGGTGATCACCAAAGTAACACTGATTAATTATTTAACTTCATCTTTAGAAAAACAAAAATGTGTTCAGCTTAAATTTCATATTTACACATGGTTGGTGTGATTGACTTACCATGCCATACAATAGGTCCAATGCCCTCAATCTAATGGATTCATCCTTGTCATCCAAGCATTGCAATATCAAGTCTTTGTGACTTTGTACACTCTTTGGATGTGTTTTTAGGATCTTTGACATTGCTAACAAACCCAAATATTTCACTGAAAAAACAAACAGAAGAATACTTTAAATTTCTTATACTCATTAAAACACTAGGGATATGTGGAAAAACATACAACATAAAAGGCATTTTACTGACAGTTCACCGAGGTGGCTCTCTCAAATAGGTGAATGATTATGAGATTAAAGTACTTTCTTGAATGCTTTAATGTGAACCATAATAATATTAATTGAAAATTAAGCTTACAATTCTGGTCTGAATCTTCAATCAAAATCCTTAATTTCTGCACACACAACTGGAATCAAAAGTTTAGAGTAGAGTATAAATTGATGACAACACAGTAAAAAAAGCTTATGCATCTTAAAAGATAAACATTGTTCATTTTACAAATATCAAATATTTTAGCACCAGCAAGATAATATAAAATATTTACAGCAGTTCAGTTTGGACATAGTTTTTGTCTTACTCAAATATGTCTCTTGTACAAACAAACCTGGACACCTGTTCTTAATGAACATCTTAATTGACCTGCATATCAAGTTTAAATGTGCTACAATGGGAAAAGTATCAAAACATGAGACATGTACCTGAATAGATGCTGAATGATTGGGGACGCCTGAAGATATAGAAATAAGGACTGTAAGTAAGAGCAGAAAAAAAATGTGTCAGCAGTGAGCTTCTCAGCCAGGAAACATATATCATAATCAGAAACAGTCCGACTTACTACAAAATTTTTTGATTTGGTTACTTGAAATTTTGAAAGAGTGATCATGCACGTCTTTTGTTACAAATTTGTTCACCAATCAAGACTTGATTTCACTGAAACTTTCTCATAACTCTAATTCTGTAAATGTTTATTTTTTATGATGATATCCTCTTTCACATATTTCAAGATAAGGAAATCTAGGTGTATTTTCTTTTTTATCTTAATAAAACAGTCTCTTCATTTTCAATATTGTATCCTGCCAACTGGCAGAATGGTTGTTGATAGGCACCACTCAGTTTATGCCCAATCCCACACCCATTACCTATGAGAAACAAAATATTTAGCTTAGGTTAATAAGCACAAAGGAACCATACTGTCGAACCAAACTTTGCACACTGACAACAGAAAAAAAGGTGCTAGGCTGCACTTGAAAAAAAAAATGTAAGCAAAGCATGCATAAAAATGCCATGAAATAACATTGAAGAAGGAAAAAAAGGTAACAAAAAATTCTGATACACTGAACCATGCAGGAGAACAGGTTAATAAAACTCAGGATCTGGAGTGAGACACGTTAGTTCAACAACCCCAGCGAAGAAAGAATCTACTTTAGAAACTGAGAAGTGAAATTGTCAGCAACCAAAATGCCAGTTTCTATATATTCACTGCAGACACTAGATATTTACAAAAAAATTAAAAATCAATAAATATAAACATCATTAAGTTGTACCAAATTATGAAGATGGAAGATGAATATCGAGCATATATTAAGCTAAAATGCAAGTTGAGATTGAATTCATTCAGTGGTTTTATTGGATGCACACACATTAACAATGCAAGACCATTCTGTTCTAGTTTCTCACATCCATTCTTATCAAGACAATAAAACTACTGCATCTCAGAGATTTGTACCATTATAATATTTCCTATTAACACTGAATCAGATTTATTAATCAATACTTCTAATAAAAATAAGTTACCTGCTATAACTGTGTTGATGCATTCATACAGCAGTGACATGGCAGAAGTGCTGAAAAAACATTTAGAAAAATGAACTAAAAATTTCCCTTTTTCCCAGCTGCAAAATCTATTACCTTAAAATCTTATCAAAATAAAAAACAACAACACTTGTTTGCACAAAAAAAAAAAACAGTAATAAAGAAATCCAAATTAATGCAATAATTATTTCAAAATAAACTGAACTGTTCAGCTCTATTTACCTGTGTATTAGATTGGTCAACGGCTCTATCAGCTTCTTACCTAACCTTGGTTCTAATGGAGTCAGAGCACCAAACTAGGAAAAAAAATTCAACTATCAGCAACAACAGAGACAGAATTCAATTTCAACAAGTGATATACTGAAAAAACTCAATAAAATGGCATAACTGCTTATGAAAATGGCATATATTGAGACAATTGCAGAAAATTGCTTATAAATCTAACTGAAAATATGTTGAAGTTAGTACTCAATAACAATCAGCTACTCTTAACTGATAATCTTTACTATAAATTTTCTTTTATTCTATTATAACATTTTCCTTACCAATTTGATAATTTTGATGAGCATCCAATTATTTGTTGAACTTGTCATGAGCTTAAAGAACACTGGAGCTAGAGACAAATAGTTCTTGGGGTTCTTCCTGGCCAGTTCACAAACCACATTTACAGCCGCAGATTGCACTCCTGAAGATATGAAATGTTAACACTTTAGTTTTTCTGAACCACATTTTTTACAGTATCTTTTTTTAAAATAAATATCTATAATCATCCAATCTAACAAAATCAAGTACTTAAACATCACCAATTATGGAGGCTGTATATAGTTAATCATATGATAACAACTAAATTACAAAATGATTTCAAGTTGCACTCAAGAGCAAATTACAGCTTAACCACTCTCTATTGAACCACATTCTAGACAGCTAAATAAATGTACAAATAGACATTACCAGGATCTGGGTCTTCTAGTTTTTCTTTCAACCTAGGAAATGCAGGCCTCAAAGCCTCTGGGAATTTGAGGAATACTTTGTAGGTGATCAATACTGCTTTTTTTCTTATGTATGGCCTAGTAGCAGTCAACTGGAAGAAAAATAACCACTTTGTACATTACTTACACAAATGAAACAGAGCAAGCTGCAGGGGTTCTCTATCTTTATTTCTGCATGCTTAGGCAATACAGCAAAATGGCTACTCTCTGTTACTAATGTTATCCTCCCTAAATACTGAGAAGGAGGTTGGGGGATATTCTTTAATGTTATTTTAACATTGCCAATTAATGATAAATGTTTAGCTGTTTCCAAAGAGTAATATGTCATACATCTCTATCAAATCAATTTTTGAGTGCTTCAATTTGTGTTACAAGTTGTACTGAGCGCATAGTACAACTACATTCATAAATACACCATACCTATTGCATGTAATCTAATAAAATTATAATAATATTATATATATATATATATATATATATATATATATATAATCAATACAACTTCCTACCAAGGTCATGATATCATTAGCTAAGTCCCTTGCCAAGTCAGGAGTCATGAAACATGACAGTCCACTGAGAGCCACTCCAGCATCATACATCTGCTGGGAGCTCAAGTCTTTCCTGATCATGTTGGTAGTTAACATGAGAACATCAGTGCCCTCATTGAAACTCTGGGAAGCTGCTAGATATCCCACCCTCTGGAATCACCAAACAGAACAATATACTGGATGTGTGACTGAATATCTGAATGTGGACATATAACACCACTATCATTTCTGACCTAGTACCTATCTATTATACTTCCTTGAAAATCACAATCCTTATTATTACATTAGATTTAAACTGCAAACTACTTCATCAAATAGAAGTTTTTTTTTTTTCAGTGATAACATGATAACATTCAATTCAACCAAGGCACAGGAAGTGGACTTGAATGACATTATGAAATATCCACAAGCTACCATTGATTTCTCAGGGGCATGAAATTAAGCAGACAAAAATGCCACAATGTTTATCAGAAAGTATACAACCACATGGATAAAAAATACCGCAATGATGTTTGTCAGGAAGACTATAATTTATGCCCTTACCTTGAATGTAAATTTGGTTGAACTCATTACTTCTATGACATTAAAAGCAGCCCAGCTGATGTCATATCCAATCATTTGTAGCTGAAAGTTGAAATCACATCACACTAAATTTGACATCATTATGAGCAATTTATGGTCGGGGCATGAGGACACATATTTAAACACAAACAAAATGAAAAGCTCAAGTTGTCAACAACACATCTTCAAAAACAATTTCAAAAATTCTCCGTATGCCAATTCTACTCACGTATGCCAATTTGTTGACTGCATTGGCTTTGATTGCTATGTTGTCTTGACGCAATTCTTGCTTGATTTCATCTAAACACTGAGAAATGTACTTGGCCTGAAAATAATTCAACAATTACTAGCATATCACTGTGGCTATAGAGAACAAGTTGGCCTTGGGGTAAATGGCATCAATCACATCCCTAATTTTTTCATCTTGAAAATTCAGAGAGCTTTTGATGCTTGGAATATTACTTGATATCATGACTATTCCTATGTGGGCATCTAAAAACCCCCAATGGTAAGTGCCGTTGTCTAAACTCCATTAATTTTAATAATAATGGATAAAGAGTATTGTCAGATTTTTATTTTCATCTCTGTGCTTGGTAAACTACAGCTGGTATGAGGAGTTTGTGGGAATGGACAGATTTGCGATCATTTTCCAATTAAACATTTTCCAAAAAAGCAATGTTTCAAAAAAAGATTTCTAGTTATGCAGTTATGTGGTTCTGCAATACATGTTTAGTTTTGCTTTACTTTCGATGAAAAAGTCAACTCACTGTTTATAATTCCTAATCCGATAACAATTTTATGTGAACTTTCCTGCTATATGAAAAATACACCTGCTGGTCAAATGCATACTGCAAGTCATGATGTAACTGCATAAAATGTTTAGTGAAAAAAAAAAAAAAAACACTCATCATGGCACTTAACCTTGAGTGTAGCTGCAGTAGAGGGACAAGTTCATGGGAATTACATTCATGTAGGAAAAGATTCATGATGACAATTAAGTACATACTTTATTTCTTCGTGGTTCCTCATTTATTACATTTTTGGGTTGAAGTGTGTCTGTTGTATTACTTAGTATTGAATAGCCTGCACAAACACATTAAACGGTAAAAAAGTAACTTAAAAAACATGAGCATGCTTGATAGTCATTGCAATTCATCCTCTTTCGCCATGACGGATAGTGTTCAAATGTGAAATTGACACAGCAAATTTCATCTTAAATTAAAAGTAGAGGGCTAATGGCAAATAAACAATCTGGCAAGATCTCCATTTTTCTTAACTTTAAACTAAATTTTTAACTACTAGGACCTGACACTATGGTAAAAAATAATGTGTTTTTGTTAGACTGGAATATTGATTATAGCACCTTACTAGTAATTTTAAGATGTGACAACTAAACTATATGAGGCCTGAACAGTTGTCAAGAAATTCCAAGCAAAATGCTTCAAATGAGATACAAACTAGACTCACTTTATAATTAACGAAGTATTAGAATTGCGTTGGGAGAGTCGTACTAGTGCATGTACATGGAAGTGGGCGGATGTGAAAAATTATTGTTGTTATGCCATACCAACTGCATCACATGTAAAATATGGAAGTTGAGCAAACAATCCTTAATGGTGGCTGTCAAGTTAGGTCATTTCACACGGCGTACAAATTGAATAAATAAACCTATATAAGGATTGAAATAACAATTGAATCAATCGAACACACCTCGTTCTCTTTGTGGTTTCTGATGCCTCGTACAAGATCCTGGAGGTTTTTGTCAAGGACCCTCTCAAGATGTCCCTTAACTTTCTTTAACGCCATCTTGTCGTCAAATTATTATTACTCCTGCCGCCTCCTAAAAATGAGACAAAACATCTGAGCAAAGTCAAAGACACAGAATGCTGTCTTACACTTTTGCCGATTTCGGAAGTCAATATGGCTGCTGCAGAAAGTAGATCATGTGATATGTTGACGTGTTGGGAGGAAGAAGTTCCGTTTTCGTTTTAAGATGATAGTATCACAATAATATCAATACAGAATGCAAGATAAAATATAAATAAACACACATACTGAAAACATCCATAAACTTTTAAAGTTAAACGATATCTTTAACGGCGAAACTAAACGCAAGACCAAAAGCTAACAATTGTAAAAGTCACGTGATTTTTGGCACAGTACAATTTGTTTGGCTTGGAAACAGGACGTGTGTTCGCAAATCTGCATGTGAATTACGGTGGAAAGGCCACATGTAGTGCGCGATATGAGAAATCATGGACAGGAAGATAGTATGAGAAACTCCAAAATGAGTCGAGGAGGAGAATATCCAGAGAGATCTCCATCAGAACAGGTAGGATAGCAAAATTTGAAACTTTTTTCAACACGTCCTTCTTGAAACACCTACATGTAAGTCAGTCTGAGGAGGTCGGCGCTTCATTAATTATTTAAGAAAAAATGTTAGTAACAACACAGTGGCATATTCATTCTTACATAATTAAAATAAAGTTTTAATTTAAGTTGCATGAAAAAATATAAATGTAAGATTCCGTTTTTAGAAATGAAATTAAATGTAAAAAAAAGAACTTGAACGCAACCACAAGAGTCAAGTTATAGATCCGTCGTCATTATAGTTTCAACTCTATAATTACGACGAATCTATAAATTTTAGTCATACGTACATGCTGTAATTTTTGTTATGATTAGACTCACTGTCTGCAACTCTTATTGCTGTTTCACTTTTAAAAGTCTCAGTTTTAATGTGATAAATTATACCTGTTCATTTATTAAAAAAGTACATAAAAAGAAATAAATTAAATATGCCAAAGTTCTCTTGAAATACACTGTATATGGGAAAATGTTTTATGGAAGTAGCATTTATCAACTTAATGTCATTTTAACTGCTTTTTAGAACCATTCAATATATAAATATATATTTTTTCTAATTTTGTTTTTCAAAAAATTAAAGAATATGAAACAATTGAAAAATTTAAAGTATAAATTACTCAAACTGCTCAACAAATGATTAATATGGAACAGAAAAATGTTTTATCTCATACCAAATAAGGTTAATAGTTATGCTCAGAAGCATGAGAATATAATTTCAAATTCTATTTTAGGACACACAGCATTAGTTTTTTAACATGGACTTTGAAATATTTCATTCACCCAACCAACTTCATGCATAGCATATTTCTGTTTTAGAAAAAATTGCCAATATAATCAATTGATGCCTGGCATTTCTCTCTTGTAGATATCCGTCAATAGAATAGGTAAATGTCTCTTTGTGTTCATATGTGATAATCATATTTTGTCACTATCAAAAGACTATTGATTTACTAAAATACCTCTCTCACAACTCTAAGCTTGTAATTAGATACTATAGTGCCATTTATGATGAATCCATAGCACTACTTGTATTGATTGGTACTACATCCCTCCATAAATTGCTCAATGGTTTATTCACAGAATTAGTATAAACTGAATAATAAGTACCTGTCCAGTTGAATGACCAAGGAGATGAATATAAAGTACAGGGTAGGAAGATAGGCTTAGTGATGTTTATTTTGTAACCATTTTACTGTTAAATACAGTAAATAAACTCAGTCTTTAAAGTAAAACAAATTGAGACTCTCTCTTAAATAAATAAGTTACTCTTTTTAAAGCCAAAGATCAACCATTTTGCAGCATTATACCAAGAATTAGACCTTAATAGAGCCATGACATATTTGGCTATCAGAAGACAAATTTGTAATAAAAGATAATACAGATACTGTGTAAATGTCTTCTGCACCATGAGTTGGTACACTTTACTAATCTGAGTAAACAAGAAACTCATCCTGTATCTTTTATGAGACGCATTAAAATGTCTAGCTGTCCAAGTTGCTGGGGCTAGAAAACATTTTAACACTTAAATTGTCTACACAGAGAGAGTGTTTAAGTACAAAAGAGACCCCCAGCTCTGGATAAAATTAAAGTGAAGTGCATTATTTAAGTACTTATTAATATTGAAAATTGGTCTTTGTATGTGGTAAGCAGCTTAAATTGCGAAATCTATTGTAAGTAATATAAATGTCATAGGGATTATCCCTGTGCTTGTGTACAACCTGCATCTGGAGTTGTTTGTCACATGAACTGCAATAACTTCTGCTCAATTCATATTTATATTCAGGATATTTCTATAGAAAAATTGGCAAAATAATAACATATTACTTTTCTTTGATTCATATGGGAGCAAATCTGTGTAAGTTGGTTCAAACTAAACTTGACGTCATTGGTCAAAAGGTCTTATGCGTCCATTTTAGGAGTGTGAGTGTTTGTGAAAACACGAGTATGTTTGGATTAAATAATAGAAATAGCTTGGTATTTATAATTGTTGTGCTCTAAATATGATCCGTAAACATTATAGTTTTATAATAATTCATCTCCAGACTGCTCGAGTACCTTTAGCGTCATTATTTACTTTTCTTTTATTCAGGACAATTGATAATTTATTTATTCAAACAACATGGTTTTCTATGGAAGTAGTGGAACTTTGATTTTGATTTAAGGTGTATGTATGTATGTGCTGCTGAAAAGGAAAGAAGATTGGTTGGCTTGAAGTTTACTTATTAATGCCATTAAAGTGTACTGACTGTTTCCCTGAAATTTACTCTATTTTTGAGCATGTAGTTGTTACAAATTATAAATATTATGTCAAAAATTACCTCTGAAAGAGGCAGAATTCGGCAGTTTTTATACTGAAATTTGAATCCTATGCAAGAGCTACAAGGGACTTTGGGACATGTGAATTGATACATTCAAGTACTCTAAAATGTGTCTAGGGTCCAAGTGTTATCTTATCTTTGACCTTTTTTCGAAATGAAATAAATATCTATTGATTGTAAATATGATTTAGTAATTTTTTCAATATAAATGTCATGTTTGATTTATAAATGTTTTTATTGAGGACATTATGTGACCTTCCTTATGCAACACACACCCACTAAATTAAGTGCCTCAAAAACTAAATTCTTCCGTAAAGATAGTGTATAAAGACAAATTCTTCCATAAAGACATAGATATATAATTACATATATGTTTATTAATTCTCCAAAAACGTTATATGTGGTGTAGACTGAGTTTGGCATTCATACTGAAATATCTCATATATTTCATTTCATGCTGAAATATTTTTTGTTCAGCTTCACACTAAACTACTCTTTATGCATATGTTTTCAGTTGGTGGATCTCCATGTGTATGTGATGCCTCCAGACCTGTGGCGGGAAAACAAAAACAATGCTGTCAACGAAGTCATTTCTGAAATGTCTTCAGCGGGATTTATTAGGTATTTTCTAAAGATATTTCACACAATCTCCTCTTTCATTTCTTTGTGCTAAAGCTGAATGTTAGATCTCAAGTTTGCCTTATTTAATTATAACAGGTGTAAAGATGTAATTTTTTCTTATTATATTTTATGATTTTTTAAAAATCTTTTTTTATATATCAATTTTACCAATTTAACTTTTTTTATTTTAGGGTTCATCCCCAACAAAAAATATATGAATTGAGGTCAGAAATAGAGGTACAGCTAGGTGGTAATAATGTTCCAAAAGAATATGTCTTCCTAAAAAGTGTTGGGCGATGTCTAACACGGGTAAGTGGAAAGTACTATATTTATGTTTTGTGTATTTGGGGCTATGAAATCTGTGGACTTACATGGATGGCACATCAGAAATGCAGGGCACACTTTGGTTAATTTATTTATAGCAAAGCAAGTATAGGTCATACATATACAAGTAAAAAAAATCATATTATCTCAAAAACAAGTTTTTTTCTTTTCAATTTTATCCTTATTGTAACTGAAAAATGTATAAACTATTATAAGAATTGAGAAAGAAACATTGTGTTCATATTCCTCCATTTTGATGTCAGATTTTCTGACCAACAAAACACAACGGGTATAGCAATTGCAAGAATGTAAATTCTGTTTAAATACGAACAGCTCCGTGTTTCAAAACAAGCTTTTATAAATGAGCACAGAGCTATCTAAATCTCTGTCTTTTGTTCATTTGCATTATATGATGGATTAAAAAGTCACCTTTGCTTACATGAACAAACAAAGTATTTGCTTTATGATAAGGTTGGATTAGGTTGGTGTGTAAGCCTCTAGTTACTGTAGGTCCAGCATGATTGAAAACCAAATAGCAACCATTTGATATATACTCCATTACTCTTGCAAAACAACCCATTAGAATTTAGAATTTAGGGAAAATTATTACTACTGTTTTGAAATAAATAAATAAAGACACACATGCATTAAATTCACAGCAGAAAGCTGATGCTCTAAAATCCACCTTCCCCGCATACTTTCCTTTGATTCTTGGAACGGATCCAAGTTTAATACCAAGAAATTTGACTATCAGAAATGATTATAAAATATTATATTACAAATTTAACCACTCATAAGGTATATGTTAAATGTACTTTTTTTAGTAACTTTTCTATTTGATGTTTAATTTTTCCAGGTAAGACCTAAACAGGAGGTTGAGTTAAAGGCAAAAAACTTTGTTCCCCCTCAGGTGAGTTAAATTCTTCATGCTGAATGATTGAGGGCAAGTCAACTGTGCCAATGAGTAAATCTGACACAAAATGGGAACTTGTATTTTTTCCGCTTTGAAATTTAATCTCATGTCATGCCCCTTGTAACACAGTGTGGCATTCATTATGGAGTTTTGCCGGACTACAATGGTTCCCTTTAATGCTTGTGTAAACAAATAAAAAAAAATGCAGTGAATAGTATCAATGTGTTCTCCTATACCGTTTTTCAAATATGAAACCCATAATGTTGTATGTCAACACAATACCTTGGTGAGTTTTTCGCCTCCAGTGCAAGAGCTGTTGGTATGGAGAAAAACAATAGAAACAGATGTTTGAAAAAGATTTCTTTAAAACAGTCGATTGATTTACGGCTGCAGCTTGTTGACATACCAGCACAATTTGAGTATTAATAGGAATATTTATGTTGAGTGAGTTGTCAAGGGTGAATTGAGTGGCTCTCATCACTGC
Organism: Lingula anatina; assembly: GCF_051362555.1. Taxonomy (NCBI): domain Eukaryota; kingdom Metazoa; phylum Brachiopoda; class Lingulata; order Lingulida; family Lingulidae; genus Lingula; species Lingula anatina. The sequence goes on from NC_141767.1 coordinate 42,812,836, forward strand.
ATATGTGGGTGTTCATATTTTTCTTTACTTTTTTGTTTAATTGCTAAGGAAACCATGACATGATTTTGTTACCATAATCCTTTTATAAAGGAGAGCAAGGGTCAAGCTTAGTAGTGTGGCAGTGTTTGTGACATCCTCGCCATGTACAAACATATGCACAATAGCAGTTTGTCATGTGAATGAGAGAATTGATTTTTAAATCTTTCTTTAAGTGTTAAATTCACAGACAGAGCTAGGTTGTTATATACAAGCTCCAGATTAAGGCCACGGTGTTTTGTGAAGAACTGATGTAATTTGATCGGCCTTTGCTCTAAAAGTAGCTTGTTTGATGTAAAAATTTATGGAACACTATTGATGTCTCAAAAAAAAAAAAAAAAAAAAATGTAGATCGTATGCTTGTATCAGAAGTAGGAAGAATGAATAAAAGTTTCTATAGCCTTTTCTGATCAAGAGTGATGGATTTCATTGTGCAATGGATTGCATTTAACAGAATTGTCTAGTAGTGCATTTTACATCATGCCTAATGGATTGAGTGACAGTGACATATTATGTTGTATTGTATTAACAAAGAACTAACATTTCCAGCTTGTTACTGTTTAGAGCAAACAATTAAATATTACTTGTATCCTATTCCTAAGGGATTGTTGAGGCTCTGTGGAATAAAAACTGATCCAAAATTAGATATTGCCTGGATTTGGGTCATGAGAATTGCCGTTTATTTGAGAGATTATTCTGTCTGATGTAAAAGTGGATCAATTTCACATCTTAAATAATAGAATTTCACTATCAATTTTTTATTCTGTTAACCCAATCTAGGATTCTTAGATTGAATCCTAGACCCAATACAGATTATAGTCCTGTGCAAAAATGTTTTATTTTTCAATATATATCCTTATTTCATTACTAATATGTTTCATTACTAATATCCTTATTTTGAGGTTTTCTCATAAAATTTATAGATCAGGTCAGTGAAATATTCTTTTAAAGTTACATTTCATGACATTTAGTTTACATTTATACAACTTTTTTTTTTAATTTTAGGCATATCTTCCAGAAATATTTGTCTTAGAAGCAACTCCAGAACTAAGAGAATTATTTAAAAATGACTCCCCAAGAACTGTCACAAATCACAGATCACCTGGTTCTAGCCAACAGTCACCATATTTTCAAAGAACTCAAAATGGATATAATGCCAGAGAAATGTCATATAATGATACTGCAAAATATGATGGAAACACATATGGACATGGTCGAAGGGGACATTCTTTTGAAACAGCAGAGAATGGATTATACCCAGGACATTCACAGAGACAAGGTGCCATTTCCTCACATGCAACACAGACAGGTAATTGTTTTGATTGTACATAATAAATATTATTTCTTTTTTGCATTCACTTTTAAGGAAAAAAAAGTGTTATTGTGCCGTTCATGTTTTGTTTTCAAAAAGAATCCACCTTTTCATTTGGAAGAAACATTCAGTGCAAGATGATCACAGCTGTAACCAGAAAAGCATCAGTATTGCAAACATTTACGTGTTGCCATGCAATAAGAGAGCTTTTTTTTTCCTCCCGTTAAGTGGCATGTATAATGGAAAACTGTACTACCAGAAGCAAACCGATAAGTTGAAAATGTTAGTAGATATGATGGATCCTGAGTTTCCCTTTTCCTGACATACCATTATCTCTTTGATGGAGTGTGGTAGTTAAGTCAGCGAAGGGAAATAATCGCTCAAAGCAAAAAGTTTTGTGACCTTTTAGCAGTTTCAGTTTGTACTGAAGAGTTTCTTCCCAAATTTATTCCACGTTTAACAATATAAAGCTTATAGAGGAAATTATTTAATTTTTATGAAGGGAAGTTGATTTATTTGAATTTATATTTTGTTTTACACGTCAATTTTTGTAATTGTTTATTGTTTTTCAAATGAATTTAGTTCTTATGCTAGTAACTTGTTAGCTTTTTGTTAACCATAGTCCTGTAGTTATACACAAAAAAATGCACATGTAATGCTTATTACAAAAATCATTAACAGCTTTTTCGTCAGCACTTTTATTTGTGTCCTAACATGCATGATGCAGTGGAAATACACATTTGTAATTGCTATAAACATCAAAATTTCACCATATCTTACAAATGATCTTTTGATGGCCCTATTGATAACCCATTGTTTAGCTATGAAAGAAATAGCTTTTAATCTTCCTGCATGTTAAATGGCTTCTGTTTACCGGGGTCAAATATAGTGTAAAATGCCCAGTGTGATGTTTCGGTTGTCATGGTGACCAGGACTCGGAAACTAGCACCGTTGCTGTTTGCCCACCTTTGACCAAATAGGCTTTAAGCTTAAGGTGCCTCATCTCCAAGGGTTAGATAACATATGTATGTCCCACCCTAATACTTACTTGTGTTTGTGCAGAAAAAAAGATTAGCTATGCTGTGTTGACATTACGCTTGGTGACTGGCATTTGCATATGTTTTTACTAATCAACTGTGTGGGTAAGGGGTATGCGCATGAATAGGATCTGTAGTTCGGAGGCAGTGTAGTGAAATATGTGTGTGCACTTGTAGATTATAACGTATAGGGAAAAAAACTAACATGACAAACACAATATTAACAACTGAAGTAGCAGAAAAAATAGTAAAAAAAGGCCTGATTATGTGGCATGATTTTCTGACTAACCCTAAAGTTGTGACTTAATTAACTTGCATGCAGCTACATGTAATATACTAGAGCACAGTGTGGGTTTGGAAACACTAATAAATTAGTAGCAGCTTCAAAGTTCATCATCCAAAACATGAAATTTATTCCACTTTGGGCTGCTCTTTGTTAGGTGCAAGGAGATTTACAGAGAACAAAGAAGACAAAATGACATTATCAGGCACTCCAACTCCACCACAGTCTGGGGACTCCAGTGGCTCCTCCACAGTCAGGAGTACTGGCAGTGGAGAATTTGGTCGAGTCTCACGAGGAACCTCTCCAGTTGACTTTCTCAGTGGTAGAGCAGAGAAGCAGCTTACTGGGCACAGCAAAAGTTCTGTTACTGGGAGTGGCCAGAGAATAAATGGACAGTTTTCTCCTAATGATAGACAAGGTTTTGCAGAACGTACAATCGATAAATCAAAAGTAGACCTGCCCAGACAGTCTACCTTCACTGAGAAATTACCGCCAATTGGTAGTGGTAAAGTAAACAATGGGGAATTTCAGGACAGCAACACTGAAGCTAATGGCAAGAGCCCCAGAAACAGAAAGGAGTTCTCTGAAGGCCAAAACAATAAACATGATGATGTAAAGAAAAATGAAAAAGGACAAAATTTGAACAATACATCACATCCTAGCAGTCAGTCTAAGCAAAATACTCATATTAAAGAGCAAATAGAGGGACTTCACTCTCAGAAAAGTGGTACTAATATTTCTCAAAATCAGAATGAGAATGGACAAAAAAGGGTAGCTAGTGTTGAACAAAATTCTGGTGAATTTACTGCAGGCAAACAAAGTCAAGGGGCCAATGGGGAAGTCCTCAGTGGGACTGGCGGGGGAGATGGTCAAAATAGGGATAGCCAAATAATAAATAATCAGCAGCAAAATTCTGGTCACATGCTGCAGGGACATAAGGGTGGTTCTATTCAAAATGAAACTGGCACCGAAGATAGCAAACAATTTCAAAGTCCTGGTCATACGACACCTTCACATCAAGCAGCTAAAGATGGCAAAAATAGTATATCAGACCCTTCACTTAATGAAAATCATCAAACTTCTGCAGAACACGATGCCCACATAACAGGCAAAGATGGCAGAGGTAAAGGACATAGCCAGTCTCCAGATACAAGGTCAGCCAATACACACACCACAAATGGAGATTCTGGGATTGCTGACGGAACCCCTGACAGAGAATTCCGCAGAGATCGCACAAGAGATACTCTAGACCGGTAAGTTTTGAGAAAAAAGATGAAATCATTATGTTGTGCAGATTAGACAAGAAATTTTGACAAGAAAACTTCTGTAACTTGCATGTTACAATGATTTTATTTTGTCATGGATTAGTTCCTTGTCACAGTGCGACATACTGAGCTACAATAAGAACAAGTAAAATCATTGTAATAAAAAATTATTGCTGTGCACAGGAGGAAAAATGATAGCGGTCATGGAGGTGGTTCACACTTGGATGGAACTTCAGAAGGGACACGGGAGGATCGTCAGAAGCAGGAAGACCCCTCACATGGATGGGTAGAGGAAGAGAGGAGGCGGCTGGAGAGTAAAGAGAGGCATCGATTAGAGCGTAAAGGTGGTGACAGTCAGGAGCAGGGATCAGAAGAGGAAGCATGGTCACAGGATGTGAGTCAATTTTATCGTTATTCTTTCTTTTTTCTTCTTATATTGTGATGTGGTTGCTTCATTTATTTTGATTTCAGAAAGATCATTTTACATATAGGAGTAATTATTTTATTGGGTAATGATATGCACACCACTTCTGATTCAAGGAAACAACTGAAATGCATTTCAGTATATGGAAGTATCCATTTTATATTTTGTTTTTCATATGTCAGCATGACTTTTCCTTGTTAGCATTTCCTATAATTCATACTTGAAACATGTCAAATCTTACTCTGTTTCCCTTTCATAATAAGCTTACTTCATAGTCCACTGAGAATCCATTACTTTTGTTGTCCAGATATTGATTGCTGTTCTTTATATAGGCCATATTCAGATTTTGTCAGGCCTCATTGGGTCCCAACAAAACTATGTAATCAATGTTTTGATTAAGCATTGTTGGGGCTGTTAGAAACAGTCCTAGCTCCAGTGGTAATCAATGGAAAAAGAATGGCATTTCATAGCTGAGAATGCTTCTTGTGCTGCTCTTGTATGTCAACAGTGACCATCATTATTAATGTAGCATTATGTGGGCATTGGCTATATCCATGGAGCTGTGTTATTTAGTGTTGACACAGTGTGATAAGCTGCCTTTCATGCTCTGTGCATTTGTATGTTACAAACTCAACTAACATACACCTTTATTGACCAGAAAATGGTCTACATGTATAGCATAGCATAACTTTACATTGAGACATACAAAGTTTTACATGTACACCATCTCAGCTCATCACTTTGTAAAAAGATACAAAAAGTTTCCATATAATTTTACATAAATTTACTTTATATGTTAATTAGTGTTTTTAATGTTGACTTTTTAAAGTCAAAAATTGAAAAATTTAAAAAGCTTTGCAGTTTTCCCTTTTCTAGTAAAATAAGTTACATTTATTTAATATTTATTTATTATTTATTCATTTTAGAATGCAGAAGGGCTTGACAGTGGCAGTCCCAATTCATTATCAAGATTTCCTTCACCACCTCCTCTCACACTAGAGTCAATCAACTCTGCTGATTCTAACTTAAGGGAGTCAAGTTCAGCCAGGGAGAGAAGGCAGCAAGAGAGTATGTCCATGTTTTTAATATTTCAGAAATAGTAAAGCCATTTTAACCTGAATTATTTTACACTTGCTCATGGAAATTGATAACTTTATTCCATCAAAACCAGGAGCACATGTAACTCCTCAATTCACCTGCCTACTACAAGAAGGAATTGACTCTATCCAAACTACTGGAAGTAAATTCTAGTTAGACTAACCCTTAAAACTTTTTAAAGTTCTTGAGTGTGACCTTAGTCAGTATTTTAATACAATTTTTACCAAACCTCTCAACATCACTCAGACATGGTGCTAACCTCCCATTGTACTTTGAAATGTCATAAGTGATGTAAGCTCAAAGCAAATTAACTAGTGCTGATGTCAAATTAAGCTTCAACAATGCAGCCATGGTAAATATTTTCATCGTAAAGGCTTTTTGAAATGGCAAATGATTTGATATGTCAAAATACATTAAATTGCCCATTTAATATGAAGGCTTTGTTATTTACATTCACAGAAGAAAAGCTACTTGCTGAACTGGAGGTAGCGAGAGAGGAAAGAAAGGAAGTGGAAAGAAAAAGAGAGGAATTGGTAAAAAAGGCTAAACAGCTTCAACATAAAACAAACAACAGGAGAAACCAAGGTACATGAATATTGAGTGAAAGTTAAAATTGAAGGGCAAATAATTTTTTTCAACAAATAAATGTGCCACAGTATTTGCTAATCTCAAATCACTGTCTTTCAATACAGCATGAATTTGAATTCAAGCATAAGAAGAACATAAAGTCCAATTTATTTTTATGCAAAGGGACCAGAAGGTAAACATTATGAATGTGTGAATATTTGCTGATTTCATCAATTCGAAAATTTTGACTTTCAGCACGAGACATTTGGAAGAAGAAGTATTTTGAAGAAAAGAAGAAAACGCCACCATTGGAAGATCAATGTAACAAACTGCGTCATGAAATTGAAGTTCTTCATAGGCGTCTGATGTCACAGTTAGAGGGAACCAAAGATGCAAGGCATGATGGGAAAGCTCCAGGTCTCCCTTCCCAGAAGGTACGTAGTTACAAAAGTTTTATCTAAACATCGGACACTTTTTCAAACTTTGACACACCACAACCAGTATTGTTGGAAAAACATGGGTTCTCTGTTTTCATACTAGCATAATTTTTTATGCATTTTTTTCCTTTTTTTATTTAAATTGGTGTTGCTTAATACTTCATTAGAAGTCCACTTTCTAATAGAATTAATTCATGATATGCTTCTTATTAAACTAAGTGATTTTTTCTCCCATTTTAGAATAATTATAAGATCCAAGCTACCAGACTTCACCATGAGACTGAGGAGCTGAGACGAAAAGTGGAAAATGCTAAAATGAAACTTACTGCTGAGATGAAAGTATGCCCATCTATATGTACACATGATACTAAATTTTATTTTGGTCATGAAAATTTCATTTTATATTGAACATTGAAATACTTAAATTTGTAGAACTTTTGGTGGAAAGTGTATACTTATAAGTAAAAAGTAATTGAATTAATAAACAATAAAGCTGATAAAAAAAGTAAATCATTTCTAAAGTGTGTAAGGTTTTTATACCTTTAAGGTATGATGGCTTACCTTGATCACATCACTTACTTGTCAATTTGATCTCCAGAAGCCCTCTGATGAAGTCTATTTAGAAATAATTTACTTTTTTATCATCATCACACAAGCGACAATGAAAAACCAATTTCAGCACAGCACTGTTCTAATAGCCATGTTTTTACACCAGGGAACATTTACCACTACTATGTATTTAATTATGCAATAGAACAATCGATTATATATACCTTTATTGTATACTTATTGTAGGATCTTCATATTAGCCTATTATATTGATGACCTCAATATAATTATTATAATTATTATTATAATTGTGATTGCAGCTGAGAAACCAAGCAGAGACTGAACTGCGAGCACTGAGAGCAGAGCTCACACAGAAGAAGATCAATGTGACTTTGACAAGATCCCAGCAGATGGCAGCACTTGGTAGCTCCCATGATGTTTTCTCTCCAAGAACACCTGTGGCTACTCCAAGATGATAACAGGCAGACACACAAATCAATAAAAGACCACAACATTCATTTAATACATTAAGAAAGAAAATAAAAAGGTTTTTTAAAAGTTTTTTCCCAGAAATGTTATTCATATTTTGTTTCTTGTGTAACTTGATATCACAAAAGGAAGTGCTTTTGGTTATAAGCATCTGTTACTGAATGTGTTGTGTACATAACTTGCTGAGATGACTATACTATAAAGTGAAGGTATTATTCCAGTTAGATATTCATCATGTACTGGGCTAAATTGAATTTGCAAAGCATTCAAATTAACTTCTCTTTCTTTCTTTATTTTTGTTTATTTCTTTTGATTAACAACACTAACTACAGGCTTAATTTAAAGGACGGATCACTTTCGCATCTTAGTCATTAATTTTGTGCAAAAATTCAGGTGTGCCACAAATGGGATTAATATGGCATTGACAAATGGAATAGGTAAGCCACTGATGGAGACATTGTGGTGAGGATACATTGCCATAAATAATGAAAATTGTCTGTCCAGGTTAATGCTGTTGATGTTCCATTCTATCAATGTAGAAAAATTCTTAAACCCAAATGTGCAAATGAAGAAAAAATGAAAGCTAAAGATTTTAAGGTAGCTTGAATTTATAATATTGATTGAAAATTGAACAATTTATTGTCTATCAGTAAATTCTGTATGTATTATGCTAATGTTTTGTATAAAGTTTGCATTTTAAGACGTATGGGGAATGTCTGAAATATGCAAACATGTTGACATTCTATTTTTTATTGTTATAAGGCTTACTTGTGATTAATGGTGAAGAAATGTACCTAGATGAAATGTAAATAAACCATTAGTCAGACTTTTATAAAGAATGAAGTGTAATACTGATTATCTTTTTTTTCTTGCTGCTGGCTAGCTTCAACAATGATATCTAGTCATTGGTGATTGATATGTGGCTTTTTAATGCATTTAGAGATGTCATGTTGGTGTTTCAGTAACCATACAGTTATTTATACATTGCTCATTTTGACTCGTTTTAGAACCTAGTAAGTTGGCTTACATTGTTACAACTAAAATTGATCCATGTCAATAAATTTCTTCCTATGATGAAATAAAATATTTTTTATAAGTTCCAATTTTTGTTTTCTTGAATTTATTTCAGATACATACTCATAATTAAGCAATTGATTAATAGGTTGAAGGACCTACTATATCATTTGGTTAAGGTTAACAATGGTAATGATTTTGAGCTCGCTAATCTTCAGAGTGATAACAGGTGATTAAAAATAATCACCTATTTTCAAATAAAAAAAGAAAATAATTCTATGTTTAGTTTTGCCATATTATGCACACCAGGTGTGGTGCATTGTCCTTTCTGGCCCACTGAAACACGTGTGAGGCTACAAACTTTTTAACACCCCTTCAAACTTTGAACTATGTTTTACATAATTCAAATTTTTATCAATAGCAGGTAAAACTGTAATTCAAAGGGCTATTTTTGGTTTAACAAAACTTATTTTCCTGTTTCAATAACCATAAAGTTATTTATATGTTGCTCATTTGACCTATTTCAGGACCTTGTAAATTGGCTTACATTGCTAAACTGAAATTGATCTGTGTCAATTAATTTCTTCCTATGATGAAATAAAATATTTCTGATAACTTTTGTTTGTTTTTTTTTTATTTATTTGATTTCAGATAATTGTATATCATTAAGAATTTGATAAATAGGGGGGAAGGACCTATTATATTATTTTGTAAAGGTTAACAATGGTAATGATTTTAAACTTGCTGACCTTCAGAGTGATAATGGGTATGATTAATAATAATCACTTGTTTTCAAATAAAAAATAAAACAGGATTCTATGTTTAGTTTTGCCATATTATGAACCCCAGGTATGGTGCATTGTCCTCTCTGGCCTAGGGAAATGTGTGAGAGGCTCAAAACTTTTAGACATCCCCTCAAACTTTGAACTATGTTTTACATATTTGAAAATTTTGTCAATAGCAGGAAATAATACTGTATTTCAAAAGGGCTATTTTTGGTTTAACAAAACAAAATGGGCTTATTTTGCTGTTTCAATAATCATGCAGTCATTAATATGTTGCTCATTTGACCTATTTTAGAACCTAGTAAGTTGGCTTATATAATTGTTACATCTAAAATTGATCCATGTCAAGATATTTCTTCCTATGATGAAATAAAATATTTTTTATAAGTTCTTACTTTTTTTTGCATTTATTTGAATTCAGATACATACTTATTATTGAGTGTTTGATTAATAGGGGGAAGGACCTATCATTTTGTAAACTTAAAGGTTAACAATGGTAATGATTTTGAACTCACTGATCTTCTAAATGATAATGGGTATCATTAAAATAATCCACCTATTTTCAAATTAAAAATAGAAAATAGTTTAGTTTTGCCATATTATCTACAGCAGGTAGGGTGCATTGTACTTTCTGACCCTTTTTGACATGTGAACCATGTTTTCCATATTTTAACTTTTTTTTTCAATAAAGAAAAATGTACTGTAATTCATGAGCTGTTTTTAGTTTAACAAAAAGGAATTATTTAGCCATTTCAGTAACCTTGTAGTATTTTAAATATTGCTTATTTTGATGTATTTTATAATCTTGTCACTTGGCTTACAATATGTTACAATTAAAATAAACCTATAAAACATATTAATATGTCTCCCTTTAAGAAAAAAATTAAAAAGTTATTTCCAACATTTTTAAATATTAATTTGATATCAGATTTTAATTATTAAGTATTTGCTTTATAGGGGGTGGCATTATTAATTGAGTATTGTTAAAGTTAACAATGGTAATGATTGAATCAAAATAGAATTATGGTTTTGCCATTTGATATTAATTACATTTGGAAGTGAACTAATCACCATGATTTATGAACTTCCTTTGACTGGATGTTGCATAATTCACATACTTTTAGTTAAAAATAAGAAAAGTTCTATATATATAGTTTTGCCACAGTCGTCCACTGAATGCAATATACAAAAGTGTAATTATCTTGGCTGCGCTTCGATTATTACAATCTTGTTTGTCGCATACAGTGAACAATGAGTAACTGACTTATACAGCCAGCAATTTCAAAGGAGGGTGGCCTCTATTTTTTTTTTTTTAAAGTGGACTTTTTACTATGAAACTTTCATGTACCTAGATCAAATTTTTCCTGGCATGGACTTCTTACCTACCTCTCAGAGAACCACGAAATGCTACTTTATTTTTCAACATATGTTGTCCCCTTCAAACACTACACTTGTTCTATAAATATATAGTTTGCCAGTCATTGAAACCCAATTAGTAAAACTCATCAAATTGGTCCCTTAACCAAACCTCCACAGCAGCTGTCAGCTCATCATCATCATCTTCAGATCTCTGGTCCTGAAGGTGTTCTTTCAGTGGGGAAAAAGTGGAAGTGGCTGTGGGCAAGGTCTGGAGAAAAAGGGTAGCTGAGGGAGGAGTTCATGGCCACACCCAGGCGTTGCTTTCAATATGCAACTAGGCTGTTGTGGACTGTCGCCATGCCCTGTTGAAGCCAATTCCCATGACAGACTTCATTGGGGTATGCCTCTTCCACAAGACATGTTAGGCTCAAAACTTTTTGACACCCCCTTGTACTTTGAACCATGTTTTACAGATTTCAGTTTTTTCAATACGAGGAAAAAATACTGTAATTCACATGGGCTATGTTTGGTTTAACAAAAAATTTTGCTGTTTCAATAACCATATAGCTGTTGAGATATATGCTTGTTTTAATTTATCTAGAACCTAAATAGGCTATAATTTGTTGCAACTGAGATCATCTATGCATGTACCATTATTAATAAAATAATTTCTTAATTCCTATGACAAATATAGAATATTTTTAAAGCTAATTCCAACATTAAAAATTAATTATTATATTTAGTTTAGTATTTGATTTGTTAGGGGAGGCATTATTAATTGGGTTTTCTTAAGGCCAACAATGGTAATGTTTAAACCAGAAATAGAATTTTAGTTTTGCCACATGTTATTTATTACACTTGGGAGTGAATTAATCACGTGCACCTTAATGAAGTGTCATCGACTGCAAATTGCATAATTCACATATTTCTGAGTCAAAAAAAGAAAAAAATCTATATATAGCTTGGCTGTGTGTTTCCATAATGTTTGCAGAAATTAATCACCTCAATTAGTGTGTCATATGGCCCACTACTTATTAGAGCACCACAAAATGTTTGATGATAATATTGTGAACTATGTTTTACATATGTTAACTTTTGTTGGACAGTAGGGAAAATAAAACTGTAATTCACATGTCCAATTTTTGATTTAACAAAATAATAATTCTGAAATCTATTACCCTTCAGATTAGTAAGCAGATATCATCAAGAACACCTAGAGTCATTATATTAGAAAATAATTATCTGACATCAAATTAATCAAAAAATAAATGTTGGAATAACTTTTTCAAAATATTTTATCTTTTCATAAGAAGAAATTAATTTCTTATGTTGTATGAGTTGGTTTTTATTGTAACATTGTAAAAGCATTTTTTAACCTACTATTAATTATAAATAATAGATAACACTTTTAAGTGTTATCTATTATTTATAATTTTAAGTCTAAAAAATAAAAGGAATTGAAGCCTAAAATATGTGGACATGAGTCACTGAATCAGATATGACATTCAGATCTCAAGTATCTGTATCTGCTAAAAAAAAAAAAAAAAAAAACACAAACAAATACAATGCATATAAAAGCTCATTTGAATCACAATATATTCCAGCATAAGGAAAGTGGGTCAGTTGCTAGAAGAGTTGAATGTTTGTACAGTGCAGCAGCTATTAATACAACAACCAGTTCCTGTGTACTTGAACATTATATGGATCTGTAAGTTATTTACACAAGCACATTTATATTTTTACCGAAATATGCAAAATCGATTGTCAGTTTTTAGGCTTACATGTGACTCTATTAATGGCTTCAGATTTATTTATACCTATACAAAATATACCAGCTCTTTTAGATACAGATGATTTAATTTATGCCCAGACTCAAGAATATTGAACATTGGCATGGTCTTTTATAAAGTGGAAAGGTAGAGGCACGTTTCAGAAAAGAACTCCAAGACCTTAACTTTTAGTCTATTTTGACCGGAGATGAATCAATAGTAGCCTGCTGATAAGAGGACAATGGGCCTCTTTAACAAAAAGTTAGTAATCTCAGAGAAATGGTTTTTATTTTGAACTTGTATACCTTTCTTAGAAAGCCTAGCTACTACATTTTTAGCCTGAAAGTAAGTAGGCCCAATTTTAAGGCCAACTTTTATAAGCTCTTTTGTGAAACTTGAGCCTGGGTTCAAATTTCTTGACACCAAACAAAGACAGCATAGTATTGATCAGTATTCTTTATTGGAAAATCTAAGTTTATTTTGGGATTTGTTTACATTGATAGAATGGAGACCTTCAGTTAGTGACAAGACACATATTTGCAATGTATGCCGGCTCAACACTTATCTTTAATCTCAATTGCACAAATTGTCAGAAGTCTTGGCCTAGATGGCCTAATAGGGTTGACATATTACAGTCAGAAGATAACCTGGAATGTGATATGTCTTCACCTTTGCTGTGTAACTGACCAAGTTAACACTACTGGAGCTCAGATGTACAGACATGCTCTGTAAATAATTACAGGTAGGGTTTCAGTAAAATTTCTTTTTCTGCTTAAATACATATCACTACAAGGATGTAAGTTAAAAAAAAACACTGGTTATTAGAAATTATCCCAATGGCAAAAATAATTTTATCTTTCTCCCTGCACAGAACATCAAGATGGGATCATTTACAATTCTGCGTGATCTGGACTACACAGTATCTCCAACAGAAACCAGTTCGAAAGAAAAAACCTGGAATCCAAAGTCAACTCTAGACTTGTATCTTCCAAATGAGAAACCACCAAGCAGAAGGAAGGATGTGGGCAAAAACGAGCACATTTCTGAATTCCCAATTGTTTTATTTGTCCATGGTGGTGGCTGGAGGCGGGGTGATAAGTCTGCATGGAAACACTACATCTCATTTCATGACACAAACATTTTTGCTGCATTAATTTTGTGGTATTTCAACTTGTATGGCAATGTTGGCGAGTCATTAGTGAGACACAACATCGCATGTGCAATTGTCAATTATCCTCTTGGCAAACTTTCATTTCCTCACATTTTACTTGAAATGTTTGCTTCATTCCTGTCTTCAAGCCTGTGCTTCAGTCTGCCTACACTTTGTCTTTGGGTTACTCTAAAAGTTCTTCAAGATCTTCTCATATATAGGGCAGGGTCAAGTCAATATCTGTCTCAGCTGTTTGAATATGACTACATCCACATAACAACTGTGCTATTTTTGTGCGTGACAATGTCACAGTTATTGAAAATTGCAGTCATATTTTGGAACAAAAAAAGATATAAGATGACTGATACAAGTATCATGCTTCATATTTTACTGGTCGTGGGGTCAGGAATAACTATCATCTTCCTAATATCATCAAGTACTAGTACTGTGCCAAAAGAACAAATGTTTAAAATGTGGTGTGCAGGCATAACAGTTTACACAGAGGGAATTATCTTTTACAAGTATATGACTGAGCTGGACTCTACAAACAATTCCAATCAAGCAGAAGCTGTTGCCAAAAGTATTGCCTGGATAAAAAAATATGGTCATATGACATCATCATTTAATCCTGATTGGTTATTTCTGATGGGTCATTCTGCTGGGGGTCATTTGGTTTCGCTGGTAACATTAAATGGCAGGTATCTGGCTGCAGAAGAATGCTCTAGATCTGATATCAAGGTGCATACATGCGTTTCATCTACTGTAAATAAATTTGGACTCTCAAATTGTAGCTTATAAAAATGCATAATGGCCAAAGTATGGGGATGATTTTATAACTTTAATTACTGTGCACTATTCCAATCTATCCCATATATTCATTTTATATTCATCATGAAGTTTGACAAGGGATTTCCAAACATGAACTTTTGTATTACATTCTTATTATTCTGGAAAATATTTGTATAAAAAGTACATTTTTCCTCATTTCCTTTCAGGGAGTGATTTCCATCTCAGGTGTATACAATGTCAAAATGCTTGCTATTGATAAACTTGTTGGGTTCGTTAAACATTTCTACATACATCCAATATTTGGATCCAGTCAAGATAATCAAGTGGAAGCATCGCCGTCCTTTCACCTAGATTTTGTCCAATCAGACGTACTGCCACCATTTTTGATATTAAATGCAGAAAAAGACTACATGCTATTAAATGATGCCAAGGACTTTGTTGCAAAGCGAAAAATGCAAGGACACGAGTGGGAACATGTGGTTGTGCCAGGCACCAACCATTTGAATACTATGACTTGTTTTGGACAGACAAAAAGTGCCTGCAATCCTGCATCACTATGTGCAAGATTTATTGGAGACATTCTTAAGGCTGTTCCTAAAAGCAAATATTAAAGCAATCCATTCCATAGTAAAAATTCAAATCATGGTTTTTATTTTTATTATTATTGTTACCTTTTTTGTCTGTCAATTGGATGGCTCCAATCTGGCATGACATTCTTGATAAATAAAGTTTGAAAAAATAAAACAACATAAAACTATGGAATTATTTCCAACAAACTAATTTATTCAAGATACATGTTTTACACATTAAAAGCTAACCATACCCTGGCAACTGAAATACTTAATATATAATATTCAATTTGCCACTTGACTTTGATATCTAATTGATGATACTATAGCTGCCATAATATGCAAAGTACTTTGTGGCATGCAAGACGTTCAATCTCTGGAGTATAATCAAAATATGCCAGCACATCTTTGCTACAAATGTTTCACATGTGCATGTGCACATATACTTAAAACCTCTTATTAAACCACCTTTTACACTCACTGTGATAGCAGTTTTAAAAAATTTTAAAGCCCATACTAGTATGTATTATGACCTTAAAACAAAAGAATTAAGGACATTTTTTAAAATGAAACTGTCAGGAAATACATGATTTTTTTACAGTGTGTGTATGTGTGTGTGTGTATGTGTGTATGTGTATGTATGTATGTGTGTGTGTGTGTATGTATGTGTGTGTGTATGTATGTGTGTATGTATGTGTGTATGTGTGTGTGTGTATGTATGTGTGTGTGTATGTATGTGTGTATGTGTGTGTGTGTATGTATGTGTATGTATGTGTGTGTATGTGAATGTACGCTGTATGTTTCTACATGGTTATTTGTTATTTGTTTTAAGATTCTATCTCCACAGTTGTATGTGCTTTCACATAATGCTGTTTGAATTGCCCAAATAATATATTGAATGACAGTAAATACATTTTTTCAAACTCACTTTAATGAATGATTTTCTGAATACTTTATCCTTAAAATAAAAAAACATGTTTTTATAAACTTGAGCATTTAACTTGAATTTATTAAAAGTTAATGATAAATAAATGATTTCAAAAAACTTTGCTTTGCACATAAAACATTCAATAAGATTAAATGAGGAGAAAGCTTTCAGAGTCTGTTAAATCGGTCTTTATTATCATTTAATGTATCAATTTTATTTTCCTAATCTTAAAATCAGTTACTATCAACGACAAATATTACAATTTTCAAGTATGTCATCAAATTATGACATTTGTGAAGCGTAAAAAAAAAAAAAAAAAAAAAAAAGAGAGGGAAATCAGATGTAGTTGAGAAAAAGATGAACTACAAGTCTACAGCCAAGATTACAAGAAGTTTAAGTTTAGAAAGACGAAAAGTTTCCCATTCCTTCTAAATAGCTGTCAATGTTGGTTTGAATACTTCAGTGATCATGGTCAATCTGGCCCATGGGCTGGAGGTTGTCTGAAACCTTTAAAGAAATACCACTCTATGAGTCTCAATTGGAAGCCTCGTCAGTTGAGAAAATTAGGTAATTCTTTGAAAATTAAGGACACAAATAACCCAAATAGGTTATAAATATACCTAGTAAGCTATTTCAGTGATGTTGCATACATTTATCAACATCTCCAAATAAGCATATTTGTTACAGTAAATGCTTTAATTGGTGTCAAACACCTAACTTATCCTGGACATATTTAATAATAAAACATACTATCTGATATTATTCCAATTCACAATTTACTATTCATATTTATCATGATTATGAAAATAGATTAAGAAAACATATCTGATTCCCACAAGCTATCTTAAATAACATGTGAAATAATTTAATTATAAAAATGGTTGTCACCGTTAATTTTGCACTTACTCTAAATTCACATGCAGTACAAGCAACAATGTCCTCCACAGATGTATCATCTGCTATCTCCACAAGAGTTAAACCTTCAAGGGGGTCCACATTAAAGACACCCTGAAACAAAGTTCATCATAAGTATCTCGTGCAACTTTCATTTCAATGAGCCATTTCAGTTCAATTAGGAACTGAAAATCAAGGTTGTGTTATAAAAGAAGGGTTATGTAGTGAGAGAGTGAAGTCTTGACACGTGCAGTTGTGTTACATAATACCCTTGTATATAGGTGTTTGACTTCTACCTGACCAGTTTTTATAGTGATGTCCTTTTTCTGACAAATCTGTTTCATAAGTTGTATCATGCAACTAAATCTAACAAACATATTCTTGTCATGCTGAATAATAAAATATTTCAAAACGTGGGTCTTAAAGGTGTGGCAACCCTTAGCAAAATATCAGGCCTGTCGCAATCTCTCTAGCAAATTCGCTGTAAATTTGCTACAAATTTGCTGCAAATCTGCAAGAAGTTCCTGCAAATTCACTGCAAGTTTGCTGCTAATTTGTTGGAAATTTGTTGCAAAATATGTTTCCTTTGTTGCAAATTTGCAAGAACATGAATACTTTCTTGCAAACTTACTGCAAACTTAATATGTTCTTGCAAATTTTCTGCTAATTTGTTGCTAATTTGCTAGAACATAAAGACTTTTCTTGCAAACCTGCTGCAAACTTAAGTTGTTATTGCAAATTAGCTATAATACAAATTTTTTTGCAAACTCCTGCAAACTAGTTGCCACAAGCAAATTTGCTGCAATTTTGCCGCAATATTGCAACAAACTTTTCATTTTATATATTATTTATATATAGGGAATGGCTTTTATATATTTCAAGTAATGAATGCATATAATAATCTGGAAATAGAAATTCAACAAAATTAAAAAAGTATATATATATGTGCCTCTTATTAACCAATTCATCCTTATAGTGAGTTGTGTTATAAAAGAAGAGTAATATCCAGTAAAAGGGTGAAGTCTTGACACGAGCAACTGTGTTACATATACCCTTGTGTATAGCTGTTTAAGTTCCACCTGACCAGTTTTTATAGGGATGTTGTCCTTTTTCTGACAAATCTATTTCATAAGTTGTATCATGCAACTGAATCTGCTAACAAACATATTCTTGTCATGCTGAATAATAAAATATTTCAAAACCTGGATCTTAAAGGTGTGGCAATGGCTTTAATATACTTCAAGTAATGAATGTTTTAAAAAATAGCATGCATATAATAATCTGGAAAAAGAAATTCAACAAAATTAAAAAAGTATATGCATGTGTCTCTTATTAAATAATTCATCCTTATATTTAGTCGTCATGACCGTCATGACTTTGTATATCAATGAAGAGTAAAGTCTTGACATGTGCAATTGTGTTACATATTAAACTTGCATATAACCGGATTATTTCCCCTGATCAGTTTTATGGTTATGCTGTCATTTTCTATTCAATTCTGTTTCATAAGCAGAATCATGCAACTAAATCCATTTACAAACATGCTTTTCTTGCTGAATAATAAAATCTTTCAAAAAGTGGATCTTAAAGATGTGGCAATGGCTGTTATGTAAAGAATATTAAAGGGATAACAACTGTTCATCAGATATCCATATGTCACAATAAATACACAGTAAACAACTCATAGAAATATAATAAATTCAATTCTACCAAAACGGCAGTTAATGCAATTATTCTAGAATTTGCGCTTGCCATCACAACACATGAGCTCCATAGAAGGCTATACTCTGTAATAATCTCTTAAGAGATTACTACAAAAATAAAATTTTTTTTAGAAAAAAACCAGGGACCAATTTTGTGCGAATGGATTAATTAACCATTGGTAAGTATAGGGAAATTGTCCTTTACCCCAGGAAAATCCATTTTTCGGCCAAAATGAACAGCTGTTATTCCTTTAAACAACACCCACACATTAAACTTACTTACTTTCATGTTAATAAAAAAGGAAGAAACAATGAAAGAAAGAAACAAAGAAAATTATGTTCCCTTGCAAAGCAACATGAACAACATCATGGACAACAAAGTACCCAAGTACATGTACTTTAAGTTACAAGGGGATGTGCCACATAATAAAGCTGATTTCATTGACTGTGCCTTAGCGAAAATCTCCGCTGAGATAGATCAATCCTGTTAGCATAATAACTATTATTCTGAAAACAGCCTATCCTGAACAATATTAAAAATTTGGTGTAACAGTTCAGATAATTTTTTTGGGCTAAAGCTCTTTTGTAAACCCACTCCATAAAGTTGTCCATTGAGTTCAACACAGCTCTGAGAGAAGCATCACCTCAGATGCCAGACATGCTATCATATATCCAATTATCTACAAGACCTTCCTGAAATAAGAACCTGACAGGTTTCTTGCAACCCAGATCAAAACATCAAACTATTCTTAGTGTCTAACAACCACCATCAATAAATGTCAATGTCAAATTGGAAGGAAGTGAAATAAGAGTACATACATTTTGAAAAATACTCATTAAGAAAAACAATTGAAGCCACAAAAATAGAACAAGTCATACAGGAATTAGATTAATTTTGTATTGAAAGATTCATTCCATATATGGAGAAAGGCAGAACAACAAACTATACAGAAGGGTATTAATTTGCCAAATTGCCTACAGATGACAAATGTGTACTGTGCAGCATACTATACAAAATAACTTGACACCATTTTATTTAAAACATATACATGTACTGAAAAGTGTATTTGAGTTAGAAAGATATGGAAAATAGCCTAGGATGCAAGAGACATTAATGAACCCTTTTAAAAAATTTGGTTTATTTTGTCTATTTTGTTTGTTTCCTACAAAGAATAAGTGTAAAAACCTGAGGATCCATGTACTTACTTTTTCTGTGATGATCATATTTACACAGCCTTTTCCAGTAAGGGGAAGTTCACAGCTATCAAGGATTTTTGGTCTTCCATCCTAAAATTCAAATTGAGATGAATCATTTCATTTTCACATGATTATGTAAAAATATTTCATGTAAGGTAGAGAATGTAAGCCTATACCAAATACAGAATTAAACACTGGCCAAAAAAAAAAAAATAGTTTTTTTATATCTATGGTTTTAATATACTTTATCATACAATAGTGTGGCATAAATGGTAGCATTTTGTTCAGTAACATGTGTGCCCTCCCCTAGCTGTGATACAGGCTAGTGCCCCACTTCTTATGGACCCCACGAGACCTCGAATATGGACCTGGGGCATCCTTCTCCATTCTTCCACCAGTGCAACTCTTGACTCTAAGATGGTGGTAGGCTACAGCTGGCGGTTATGAAACTGGCTGGCCAGTTTATCCCAAGCATGTACAATCAGAGACATGTCTGGTCTAAACGCTGGCCACAGAAGAATCTGGGACTGCTCCTGCATATCCTGGCAGTATGGCTAGGGGCACTGTCCTGCTGGAGCAAGTTAGGGTTGGGTGTTTAAGGGTAGAGAAACTTTTTTCTTTCTGTCTATTTATCATTTGTATGAGCTTGTTTTCAACTAGTGAAAAAGCTAATAACCTTTGAGGTATGTTCCATTGTAACAACTACTTTAGTATCACCTCCACTAGCGACGAGATCCATTGCTCCTCCCATGCCCTTAACAAGCTTACCCTGTCAAAGAGAAACATAACTTGTAATAATACATTTTTGTGCATTTTTTCCTTCTAAAAGAGATTTACATGCCACTTTAAGCACATGTATAAAGTTAAATATGTACACAGTGCGGTCAATCATACACCAAAATATTACGATCCTGGTTTTTGTAATGAATTACAGGACTGATACAGGTTACACAGCACACTGAACACAAAAAGGATGACTTAAGTCCATACCATAAAAATTTAAGTTATTATCAACCAAAACACAGTAAAAGACTCTTCCGAACTATTCTTTAAGTTTGTTTTGTATTTGTGTGTCTGTGAGAGAGATAATCAATTAGTTAAAGTCCACTTACGGGAATCATCCAATTGGCAAGGTCTCCAAATTTGGACACCTGCATTGCCCCTAGAATGGTGAGATCCATGTGACCCCTATAACATATAAAATAGTTCCAATATTTCCAGATGCTTAAAACCACTGGCTGATTAAAAATATTGCATTTTGGTTCCCCCTATTTTATAATGACATTCCCTACTAGTGTTACTACATTATAATTTCTAGAAAGACCGAGGAACTTTGCAGTGAGCCTTTTACTTTGCAATGTTAAGAAATGTGTTTATCAAGTGCAGTGCACGTTTTTGTTGTTGTTGTTGTTGTTGTTAATTGGTGTATACATGACAAACATCTTTCATTCACTTAGTGGTCTAATTTTGACATTTTCCTTTTTACCTTATTTTTAATGTTTCAGTATCAATAAATTTAAGAGGGATTATGCAGGAGATTAGTTGTAAGTGATAAAAATATAAACCCTTCAAAAGAAAAGAAAAAACAAGGAGTAACTATACAATAAGTCACTAACGATTACCCTCTTATCATGGCAAAAGATTCATCACTGGAGAAATACGCTGCCCCAGGGACCACAGTGACGGTCTCTTTACCAGCGTTTATCAGATCTGGGTCTTCCTCACCTGCTTCTGGATAGCCTCCCTGTTTTTAGTGAAATAAAAGTAAAGGTTCATACCTGGATCTGATATCAAATGTATATTAAACAAAGATAAAAGAATTTCTTATGAAAGGTGACAAGATATAATTATACAAAGGATGCTAGCTAATGAATTGGCACATTATTTTATTTAAAAAGCAGGGACACTGCAGTTTTAGAGTTAAGTTTTTTTTTTTTTTTTTTTTTTTTTGCTTCAGGATTTGATAATAGCTAGAATAAAGCACTTTTAAAAATGTTCAAGTCAACCAGCTCATAAGTCTAGATGGAGCTATTTACAAATACTGGATCCTGAAGGACCTTTTATAACATATGTATACACTGATCTTTTGTCATTAATAATCAATCATAAAGTCTCATCTCCCCTTTCAAGAGTAACAACTTTACTGAATTACTGTTGAGTTAATTTCTGAAATTACAGCATCAGCAGCACTTTTAACAAATCAAAATGTTACACTGATTGAAACAAATGTTGGGATGAGCAAGGAGCCATAAAATTAATGCAGCATCTTATTTGCTATTAAAAAAAGAGAAATTTCATAACCAAAATATATCAATTTCTATCTTTTAGGAATTAAATTATGATAAACATGACAAAACTATACTTACCAATCCAAGAACGCCATTTTCACTTTGTAAGTGAATGGTAATATCAGGATGGATATAGTTGCTGGCAAGCATGGGCATTCCTATTCCTAAATTGGCTGGGAAAAGTTGAGGATGGTTTGTCCAAAATATATTTTATGTCTATGTGTATGTTATTATATGCTAAATATATTTTCACTGTCTAAAATATGTTATAAAACATCATGGAAATTATTTTTTATGACAATATATAAATATTTCTTTGCAAAGTGGTATTAACTGCCATTGCTTTCATATCAGTCTAATAGTCTTACATAAAAATATAGAAATCCATATCAGTCAGTCAAATTTGCTTACAAATTTGTTTGAAATAACCAGTAAAACTAAATATTTCTCAATCATTCTGCTCAAGTAAACCATCTTATGTGTTAGGCAAAAATGTTACATGTTAGCTTAGATCTTGAAACTAACAACTGCTGCATGAAAACAAAACATTCCTACCAATTTAAGCAATTGAACAAATGCAAATCAACCCACAGCACATTTTTAGAAATGTGTTTTGAACTTTTGATGCAAAAGAATCACGTCTCTGATAAGCAGTGCATGTTACAGCTCTCATTATCTTCCTCAAGCCATTTACCTCCATTAAAAATATATGTATGAAACATGCAATATTTATGTTATGTGGTTCACCACTAAGTAATTAAAACTCTCTCTCTCTCTCTCACACACACACACACACACACACACACACACACACACACACACACACACACACACACACACACACACATGTTTATGGGCGCATGCAGGCCAAGTTGATCCATGGACTAACAGATCCCTGGATCAAATATGGCCGACCCACTTGAAAGCTTGCCTTAAATCCCCCCAACAGACACTGAATAGATTCCCCGCATAGATTACAGGGTAAGTTTTCAAGTGGGTTGGCCATATTTGAATGGTTGTGAATGTACTTAAGCCTTTAAACTGAGAACTACACCTAAGCATAATATTCCTGCCTAAAAATGAATCAAATGACAGAAGCAAATGTTAACAGAATCACATTTCTGTAGAAATGTGCATTGATGCACAAGTAACAAGTCCCCAAGTACCAATACACGTAATAGCTGCCAGCGATGGTTTTCCTTGATCTTTAACGATGTTTAAGCTTCATTTGAGGAAGCATGAAGCACATGCACGCAGCCATGACCTTCACCTCCAAATTACTTAATTGTCTTTTGGTACGTATTGATACCTATCAGGTCGGGAACATTTCAAGAAAAATAGGATCAGTAAAAGGATACCATACATCCCATCCTTAAACTCCATGGCTGCCCTCCTAATAATCCTCTCTCTGTTTATGGCCCCAGGAGTAGAAGGTTCCTCCGTAGTTTTCTTTTTCTTCAGTGTGCGTTTCTTTAAAAAATACGACAACTTTTAATTGCTGAACCCAGTAAGTCTTACTTACAAAAATGCTGAAAGATGCTATATATTATGTATTCATTATTCAAAATTTATGATTTTATTCACATCTAAAACTAATAATCACACATTTTAAAATCACATTTCTGTTTATTATCAGAAACGTTTTTCTGTACCTCAATCCTTTTTTCATATCTGTCTCCTTTAATTATTCTTTTCACATAGATACTGGGTACATGAATATCCTCTGCGGGGAGAGTATCTATATCCACAATCTCTTCTACTTCTGCAATGGTAATCTTAGCAGCCTTGCACATAGGGACATTGAAATTTCGAGTTGTTTTCCTAAAAATTTAGCAACTGGCTTTACAAATTATCTTAAGATAGATAAACAAAAAGCTTATTTCCAATATATTCCTAGAGGTACAAAAACAATTGTCTTTCACTTGCATTTTACATTGTAATATATTCTGAGCGTATTTGAGCTTTAGAACCTACATGTGAATAAATAAATAAAAACATAATAATAATAATAATAATAATAATAATAATAATAATAATAATAATAATAATAATAATTATAATAATAATAATAATAATAATAATGCATTTAACAAAGGATTAGCTTAATACCTGAAGATCAAGTTTCCTGCCTTGTCAGCTTTCCAGGCCTTCACTAGTGCAAAATCTCCAGTGATTGCCTCTTCCATAATATATTGGCGACCATTAAATTCACGACTCTGTAGAAAAAAAAATGGCCACTTAATCAAAATAATATAAGATCACACAATAATACACAACTGATGATGATGCTTTCTTATTCTGGGTATGGCCTCAACAATAATGATCTTTTTGAAAACATGAACAGAAAATTCTGGACCTGAATATATAAACAATTTCACTGATAAATTGAGGAGAAAACCTTTCAGGAAAAGTGCCATAAAACAGACTTTTCTGGGGTGAACAATGATTTCCCCATATTTATCAATGGTTACTAAATCTGTTTTGACATTCAAAGTAAGCTGATTGTTTTTTAAGTGTGCTTTTTTTGTAATAATCTCTTAAGAGATTATTATAATTATGCAGTGTACCCATCTATGAAGGCCCAAGTGGTACTATGGCGAGCACAGATTTCAGAAAAATTATGATAACTTCCGTTTTGGTGATTAACTGGCACTTATTATATTTTTATATGTTGTTTACAATGTTGTTATCCTTTTACATGTTTCTTCCTCACATTCATTTAAGGGTGCCTGCCCAGAGATTTAGATCGATCTAAAGATTAAGTTTTAGATCGACCTAACTCCCTGGGGGTTCAGGCTAAATTGCAGTCAGCCGAGCGGACACCATAGTTAATTACCCCTTTACAGCTTTTAGTAGGCTGGACAGACGCTTAAGCCGGCCAAGCTGACAGTAAACTAGTGAGACTCCCCACAGGGATAGTTCAATCTAAAAATCTATGGAAATGGGGTGTAAGACCAAAGCATAAAATGACCAATTCTTAAAAAAAAACTAAACACAAATGACAAAGCATTTAGCCTATAAGTTAAATAAGAAAATATAAAACTATAATTTAAATAAGAAAAAAAATCATGTTACATAAACCTTGTTATG
Source organism: Lingula anatina (assembly GCF_051362555.1). Classification (NCBI taxonomy): domain Eukaryota; kingdom Metazoa; phylum Brachiopoda; class Lingulata; order Lingulida; family Lingulidae; genus Lingula; species Lingula anatina. The sequence continues at coordinate 42,837,868 of NC_141767.1, forward strand.
AAATGGGAACTGTTAGTGTCAAAAGAGCCATCAAGTCTTAGATAACCACTGCAATGTACCCTGAGTTTCAGTATTTGTGAAAAACTTGCTCTCCTCTATTTCCTATACAGAAAATACATTTCTGATAACTTTAAGCCTAATATAGGTGGTCGTTCTTACTGTGACATCAAATGACAGTTTAATTATTAATATTATGAAGGTAATGTGCCAAACAGTTCAACTAACATCAATTAATTAATTTGGAAGAAACATCATTTTGGGTGGAAATGAATAAAAACCTTTGAAAAAATTGGTCTATCTGTTAAAACGTCCATCTTTCTGAAAGTATTGCATTTTAACAGAAGTGGCATGCAAGATAAGCCACCATTCATGCTTAACACATGTTTCCAACATGTTTTATCCTCCTTTTTAAATCTCTATTCACTGGCTTGAAAATTTCCCCCGAGTCAAAAAGCCATCTTCAAGTCTTGGATTACAATAATGAATCAATCTTTTCAATGGGCAAAAATAATCAAACTTTCAGATACATTATTCTAAAGTCATAAAAATTATATTTTTATAGCATTTAAACCCTGTCCATTTTAAAAAGGGAAAATCCATTTTATTCCCCTTTAAATGGCCACAATTGCACTTTAAAAATGGACAAAAATTGGAAAAAACATCACTGGATTAAGAAATTCATTGGATTTTTTGGGAAATTTCCTCAAAACTGGGGGTCAAAAATCAATGAAATGATGACTAATTGATGTTTTTGGGTAAATTCCCTGAAATTAATTTCTCTAAATAAGTCTTGACCACTTACATTTTGAGGAAATTTCCCCAAAAAGATGGTTTGAAAATTGGAAACTCTTAAGGAGTTAGATTTGGGGAAATTCCCCAAAATTGGAGTTTCATAGTCAGACATTTATGCCCACTTAAGTTTTGAGGATATTTCCTCAAAACAGTGGTTTGAAAATCAGAACGTCTTATTAGGTACTTGAATTTTGAGGAAATTTCCCCAAAATCTGAATCTCAAATTTGGAAACTATAAATTTTAGGGAAAATTTCCCAAAATATTTTGAGAAAAATTGAGAAATAAATGACCAAACACAAAACATACATTAATACATGCATTAAAATAATAATAAATTAATAAACAATAGTAGTGATAATAATATGCAATTACTGACACAGTGTTTTGGTCGTCTTGACAATTTATTGACCCCTTTATATACCCATGCCTTTGGTGTTGGTCAATGATCCCAGCTTCGAATAAAAAATATGTTGAGATGACCAAAGCACAACGTCTATAACTGTTTCATAACAAGGTTACAGGTAAATTGTCTATAAATAAGATACGAAAAAAAAAAAGGATGTTACATAAACTTTGTTATGAAATGGGAACAATTAGTGTCAAAAAGCCATCTTCAAGTCTTGGATTACAATAATGACTCAATCTTTTCAATGGGCAAAAATTATCAAACTAAAATTATCAAAATTCCCCAAAACCTTGACTTGAGAGTTAGACAATCATGCACACATATATTTTGAGTAAAATTGAGAAATAAATGACCAAACACAAAACATACATTAATACATGCATTAAAATAATAATAAATTAATAAACAATAGTAGTGATAATAATATGCAATTACTGACACAGTGTTTCGGTCGTCTTGACAATTTATTGACCCCCTAATATACCCATGCCTTTGGTGTTGGTCAATGATCCCAGCTTCGAATCACAAATATGTTGAGATGACCAAAGCACAATGTCTATACCTGTTTCATAACAAGGTTACAGGTAAATTGTCTATAAATAAGATACAAAAAAAAAAAGGATGTTACATAAACTTTGTTATGAAATGGGAACAATTAGTGTCAAAAAGCCATCTTCAAGTCTTGGATTACAATAATGACTCAATATTTTCAATGGGCAAAAATTATCAAACTAAAATTATCAAAATTCCCCAAAACCTTGACTTGAGAGTTAGACAATCATGCACACATATATTTTGAGTAAAATTGAGAAATAAATGACCAAACACAAAACATACATTAATACATACATTAAAATAATAAACAAGAGTAGTGATAATAATATGCAATTACTGACACAGTGTTTCGGTCGTCTTGACAAATTATTGACCCCTAATATACCCATGCCTTTGGTGTTGGTCAATGATCCCCGCTTCGAATCACAAATATGTTGAGATGACCAAAGCACAACGTCTATAACTGTTTCATAACAAGGTTACAGGTAAATTGTCTATAAATAAGATAAGAAAAAAACAGGATGTTACATAAACCTTATTATGAAATGGGAACAATTAGTGTCAAAAAGCCATCTTCAAGTCTTGGATTACAATAATGAATCAATCTTTTCAATGGGCAAAAATTATCAAACTTTCAGATATACATCATTTTAAAATCATAAAAATTATATTTTTATAGCATTTAAATTTTGTGGTGCTTTAAATGCATAGAAAAAACTTTAAGGTAGTGTGCTTATCAATTTTGTTGTAACCACTCAATAGAAATCCTCTTATATTCTAATTCGCTGATGCTTAAACATATAAAAAAATTTTTTTACCATCTAATAACTCTCAACGAACAAAACCACTTCATCTTCAAAAATCAAAATCATTCATTTATAAATAGCAATGAGTCAAGGTGCCTCTGCCTGTGTACAGACAATATTACATAACAACCTTTGCTCCATCACCAGTCATTAGAGTAAAGGGGCCCGCACACGGTGAGCATTCGGCGCGCGCCACTTGCGCTGCGCCAGATGCTCGCGCTCCTCAGCTCCCCGCAAACGATGCGCTCTTTGCTCAGCAGAGGTGCCTCCCGGCCTGCCCCTAGCGGACGCACTGTGAACTGTGGAATCATGTGTTTAAGGAAACATTACATATTGTTGTTTTTTCTGATAGCAATGGATAATGGTGACCACGTTAATCAATCAGACTAACTATAACTGTGTACATTTTTGTTGACTTCGCTGGGGGCTGCCATTTTTGTTTGTTTCCGGCTACTGGCACATGCGCATTGTTAGCATGGCGTGAGCAATCGGCGCTTGCACCCCGCACACGCTGAGACATTTGCCTCAAGAGACCAAAAAAATCAAACACGTGAGAAATTTTGCTCAGCCGTGCGTGAGACAAAAATCTCACCAAATTACCCCCGCACACGATGAGAAAACGGCGCAGCGCAAGTGGCGCGCGCCAAATGCTCACCGTGTGTGGGCCCCTTTAGATCTCCCGCATAACCCAATTCCAATTCCAATTCCAATTCTAGTACAGTTCTCACTTTTATAAATCTGATAATTTTACAATGCATAAGCAAACCCTTATCTTTATATAAATGTTTTTATACAAAAATTATTATTATTAGGAATAAACTGGAGAACATGTCCGTATAGAAATGTAGATCAACTTCAATGATCATTTCCCTTTCTCACGTGATCTGTTCACCATTTGAATACAGCGCCCCCTGCATTACTCCCAAATGACCTTCCTCCTAAGACACGTCATCCTTGACCCGTTAAATGGCAATAAATACATTTTAAGAAATTATGGCTTAAAAAATAAAGTATCTGTAAATTTCACATTTTTTCCCCATTGAAAAGATTGAGTCATTGCCTTACTACTGACCAAAACAAAAAGTAACATGGATGCATGTAAATTATCTATAAATTGAATGAGAAAAAATCATGTTACATAAACCTTGTTATGAAATGGGAACAATTAGTGTCAAAAAAGCCATCTTCAAGTCTTGGATAACCACTGCAATGTACCCTGAGTTTAAGAATTTCTGAAAAACTTGCTCTCCTCTATTTCCTATACAGAAAATACATTTCTGATAACTTAAGCCTAATTGGTGGTGGTTCTTACTGTGAAGATCAAGTGGCAGTTTAATTATTTTAATATTAAAATACTATTATATGGGCAGAAAAAAATAATCCTGTTTGATATAAAGGTAGGCTTACTACTTCCATTAGCCAATTATTTCAGTTTCAGAGCACACAAAACCTAATAGCAAAATGCATAATCACCAAGGAAGTGGATGCCTCCTAGCAAAATACTTCCTCTGGCCATTTCTTATTATGCCATATCCACAATATTTAATTTACCAAATGTTCCAAATGGCATGTGCTTTTTCTTGATAACATTAATAGCAGTATTTTTTCGTTAAACAATTGTACGTAAATACCAACTGTATATCTATATGATGGCCCTTTGAACACTATGGAAGCTTTTTTTAATGGCTCTAGGAAGTCGCAAGCCTATTGCTAAGACTTATTATTTAATAATACTATTGGCCAAGCAGTAGGAAATTGTAAGCTGAAAATGTATAAAAGATTATCTCTTTACTACCTTGTGAGAGGACTTCTACAAGTATGGTCCATTGAAAAAATATATAATTTTTTTAACATGATAATTTGATTTTTCAATTTGTACTTGTCACATTTCTTTTTTCGACTAACAGCCTGAAGATATGCATTTTCTTTACCAATATAATTTTATCTTGTGATATTATCATTATAGTCCTTGGACATTTTTGAGAATGCTTATTCCTCTGATAACCCAATTAAAAAGGCTCCAAGTACCTGGTGTTTAATATGTCAAATGTACAGGCCACATTGCTTCTGAACTGTATGCCCCTTTCAGTCAGAAAATGTCCACTCCAAAACTCCAAGTCAACATTTATGAGATATAAAAACCAGTTTTGCTAGGCTGATGACTTGTAAAATAAGATGATCACTACAATCAAACATTTATTTGCCCTTCTAGGTTCAAAATTTGCAAGTGTGATATAGTACTGTCACTTGGGCAATATATGCCAGAACACCTCAAGTGTCAGCAAGAGATGTTCAATGTATATATTGTGAAAGGGTGGCAGAGTATTATTTGACGCACATACCAAGAAAAATAACTCTAATTTCAACATAAAACACCCCTAAAACCAAATGAAGCCTCCCAATATAATTCTCTAGAGATTTTACATGCAATAAAGATGTCCATAATCATAAGTCAACCCCAGCCAATTCCTTACATAATGTACATCTGACAAATTTTGTCAATATTTTCTAAATGCTTGTTGTGAAAGGCCAACTTATTTGGACAGTATTCCCCATTTTCACTGCTGACACTCTGACCTTTGCCTGTAAAACTTAGCAATGCCACACCTTCAAGCTGGGACTGCTACTGAACAAGGGCACCTCGCTTTTCAGTGACATTTCTGACAAACGCTTGGGGTTTAGGCTAGGAACATAGTCATATTCAGGCAGATGTTTATTACTTGTGCAAAGGAAAAATAAATTTACCTTTCAGTGAAATTCCTGATGAAGAAGCAGTTTTGGTATATAGTCAAAGTCAGACAGACACATTACAGGGCTAACTGAGTAACCATTCATCCCACTTTAGTGAAATTTCTGAGGAAAAGGCAGTTATGGAAAAGAGTCAAGTCAGGAAGATGCTTATAAAAGGCCCACAAGTGTAAAAGTACTACTCTTACGTGATATTTCTGCAACAAGATGGCTTAGGAACATATTGAAATTCAGGCAACTGCGGGTAACTTGAAAAGATACCAAAACCTAGAGAGCATGAAATCAATGTTACAATTGAAAAAAGGTTTCAAATACTGTAACATTAAATACCCTGGACCTAGGTTGTATTTTCTGGTACCTATAGTTTGTAAAACCTGTAGACAAAGTAGACCTCATAGGAGCAGGTGGGAAATGCACTTCCTACTCTACCACATAGCATGCAATCTTGTAATTACAATCAGGAAAACCTCCCTTAGTCTTAAAGCATGAAATTGATTTCTCTTTTTTTCTTACCCTCCTCTCCCCCCCCCCCCCCCCCCCCCCCCCCCCACACACACACACACACACATACAATATCCGTAGAATTGAACTAAGGTAATTAATCAGGAACATTATGGTGTAGTATAGGTACGAAATTATGTATGCAATGGATATTATAGCTATCTAGGCAAACTGTGAATGAAAGCACACATTGCCTCTGTTGCCTTAGTGGGTACTGTTTTCCCCAGACTAGGCGATTGGTTGAATAATGGTGGGTGTATTATAGGAAATGATTGGTGTGAGGAATGTCATCACAGTGCCTCTATGATTTCATATCACGAAATTGAGAGAGAGAGAGAGAGAGAGAGAGAGAATGACATGGTGATATATTCACTAATAGTTGAATCTTGTAAAATTCACATAAATATAAAGTACTTTGTATGAAAACTGCTTTTACATATGTCATGCAGGTGTGTAAGAACTCCTTTCAACATGTGCCAAAACAAGAGTAAAACACAAAAACAGCAAGACAGACAGAGGGGTACCACATGACAGTACGAGTTCAAATCTTTCAGCCCCGAAATGAAAAACAAAATTGATCTATCTTTATGAAAGCTTTATTTCACAATTTTTTTTAAATTTTACATGCTTTTAAAATACATTCTTTTAAAATACAACAACATAAATTCCCAGGCAGATTTCCATGATTATACTTGCATCCAGTATAATCTACTAAATGACTTATAAAATGTACACATGCGGTGAACACAGGAATCACACATATTGAGTGCGTGGGCTGAAAAATGTCTGGTGGTAAAATTAATTGTTTTTAGATGAATTGCCTGGAAAGTGACACTTCCCAAAGAGAGGAAGTGAAATTCCCTGCCACTGTCTACTCAGAAATTTGTATTGGTTTCTCTACAGACCCTGACAAATGAACAGATATTTATTGTATAATCCAATGCAAACCATTCAAGCTTAGGGGATCCATCTCAAGTGATCGCTGCCAACTATGACTTTTGAAGACATTCTTTTTGACAGTTTTCAAATCATTATTATACAAAAAAAAAAATAAAGAAATAAATATAACACATGTTCTGCATGTTCTGCTTTTCTGTCTTTCTCAAGTTTCACAATTAAAAACAGACTCTAATGTTACATTTTATAGACTGAATCTGCCAGTGGAACCATACATGTGTAAATAAATTCCAGTAAAAAACATGAGAGAGACAGAGAGAGAGAAAAGGGTTGTAAACAATTCAACAGTAAAATCAACAAAAATGACACTATTTTCATTCTGATCCATCTATTAAATATCTGCCGACTTACATCAGAGCATAACTTTTACAAAAACAGCAGGGCATATTATTGCTTGACAGCTGGGGAACCACAGTCCTCCTTGTGATCATTTCCAAAGTATTGCCTTTCTGGTAACCTTGTGTTTCTGTAAGACAGCAATAATTTAAAGCTAGATGCATCATACTTTACATGACCTTAAGCTGATCTCTGACTGCGTCAGTAGCTTCCCATTTTTAACAATGAATCTAACACGTACAATAGCAATGCTTAATGATCTGCCTGCCAACAGTTGCATGACCTTGATGTGAAAGAAGTTGTATCTCTCAGTTCATTAACTGTAATGATATTGCCAAGGAATCTGTGCACAGAGAAAATGATTTTAAAAACAACTCTTTCAAACAATATTTTACTTGACATTTTTAACTGACACCATTCTATTGCCATCACATAGCAGCAAGCACTTACCAACGGTGTACAATAAGTAAACCAAAACGACATCATTCCAACACCTTTGTCCTCATTGGCTGAGAAATCTATGACATCACAACTCCTACAACTTAAAAGGAAACGTCTCCCAACCAAGCAAGCAGACTTCTTTCTGCCTCAACAGCAAAAACAAGATATAGAAACTTAAAAAATATGGCCACAAAAGATCGCCTTGGGGATCTGAAGAGAGTTCTTCACTTAAGTGAATATTTGGAGGAAGACAATGACTTTAATGCTAACCAGGTATGTTCAAGCTTTGGACTCCTCCTAAAACAAATAGTTCAGATACAAGAGAGTATCAAGGAACTAGAGAACACCTTGGAAGAAGTAAGGATGCTGCATAGTGAGATTGAGCAATCTTCATTTGGTCAATGTCATCTGAAAAATAAACTTAATAATGCTGTGGCGAAGATTGCCAACTTTGCTAAGGGCATTACACAGCAGCTCAGTGATCTGGACAAATACAGAAGCAAGGACAATGTGGAAATGGACAGTAATGCAGCAGAAATGAGAATAAGGGAGATTCATTATACGACAATGCGGATGAAGTTTTCTAAAGTTCTACACAGCTATAATCAAGCGATGGAAAGTCACCGTGAAAACTGCATAAAACGTCTGCAGCGCCATCTGAGCATTTCAGGGATTGACCCTTCCACAGAATCATTAGAAACAATCTTGAATCATGGCACAGAACATCAACTCATTCAAGACGTTCAAACAGACATTCAGGTTCTTAGTCAGAAATACAACCTTCAGATAGCACGTCACACAGAGATACTGACATTAGAAGAAAAACTTACTGATCTTCATAACTTGTTCATGACCTTGCAGTTTCTCACATCACAGCAAAGTGATTTATTGGACAATGTTGAATACCATGTATCAAAATCAAGAGAATTCATAGACTCAGCAAGTAGACAGGTGAAAAAGGCCAGAGAATATAAGAGGAAAAACTCTGCTGCAAAAATTGTAATGGCTCCAGTCACAGCTTTCAAACATATTTGCCACAGATTGTCATTTTAGCATGGATGTTTCCCTCTTATTTTCAATCAATTTTTAATGTTAATTCACAATTCAACACTTTCATTGTTAATTGCTTGATGTATTGAGTTTTCAAATGTAAGTATATGTATTATTATTATTATACATGTGGTCTACACTAGAGCAAATGACTATTATCACATATATAATGAACTTCATTATGTATCGCTTAAAACAATTGTAAATAACAAACCACATTATATTTGTATTTTACAACAGCTTTATTTAAGTTATGCTTATTTAGAAAATGGGACTGTCAAAGTTTTAAAATTATACACAAAAAACAACTGAAAAAAAAAGAAATATATATGTAAATTGTTCATTTATAAACTATACACTTAAATACTGTATTGACTTCATTCATTTCTTATTTCTATCAATTATCAGAAGCCTTCTAAAGAGTTCACATTATTTCTAAAACTTATTTAAGATTAAGAAAACAAAGGCAGAGAGTTATATCAATTGCTTCTTCTGTTTTGACATTTAAAAAAGTTCCCCAAAAGAGCAATGCTGCCTGCCTCACCTGCCATACCTGCCATATCACATTTATTAAAAAACAATCCTTCCTGGGTAAGATTCTCCAACACAGACATAAACATCAAAATGCTGCGTTCTATTCATGAGTAAACACATTAAAGATATGACATTTTGTAGCCTGAGTGTCAAACAGAAGACAATTCTATTAATAGTAAACTTACTTCTTTGCTTGAAAACACAGACCTTAGTGCTGATTGATACATAATTACACTATCTATGCAACAATGTGTTGTACCACGTAAAACTTGACAACAATCTACTTTCATACAGAAATGTGGGCGAGCTTGTTATCATCACAATTATCGCTATTTCTGTCATATACAATTCAAAGGGCAGCTGGTGTTTTTCTGTTTAAGACACATAAAAAACAAGAGAGGATTCCCAGTAATGAATATAAAACATTTATTTCTACCTGTTCCTTATATGACTAAAATAATGTTGATATGTCAAGTCATAAACCAAATTTATCTCTCATTCAGCCAAAAAATAGCTTCAAAACTACTTTCTTCAAAATTTTTGAATAAATTGAGCTATTTATCTGTTCATCCAATTCATAAAGGCAAGCTTAACAATGAGGTAGTCCCATGCATGAATGTATTGCTGCTCACCCAAGTGCATGCCTATTCCAGTGCCTCAAATTCTTGATTGTACCGGTGTGGCGTGATAGACCCGTGCCGTGACGAAACCGTTCTGCACATGCGCATTGAGGGTAGATTGAAAGAAGTAACTTCCGGTATGACGATGTCGTCCTAAGTAGGCGCTATATGTTTGCACTGAACTATGATTTTCCAATTAATAATTCAGTGGTTTGCGTCATGAGAGAGTATGTATTTGATAATCTTATTACTACAGTATACGGGGGAATGTTGGAAGTGAGCTTTTGATCGTGACTGAACTGTTTTGCTCTGTGTAAAAAACGTAGCAGATCTAAGACTCGTAGTATAAATCTTTTCACTCTACAATGTTCTTTCAATTCAGAGTTCAGTCATTTTCATGAAAAAGAAATTATGTGTTTGATAATACTACAACTTTCTCTACGGGGAAATGTTGGAAATGCATGTGCAGCTACGTACTGTAAGTCAACAGACTGCTACCCCCGCGTGAATAATCCGCCAGAACGGTTTATTCACGACGACGGTTTCTTCACGTGACACCGGTATTTCTGAAAACCAGACGATGTATGTCAACAATGGCAACCTGTAATGTAGTTTTTTTTTATATATAATGATTAAGCCTCTAAAAACTTTGTTATATTTTGAAGAACTCCCATAATAGTAAATATAAAACATCCTGGAAAAAACTTTTGTTTGGTATATAAAATCAGTTATCTCAAAATGGCATTTTTTGTACATATAAATAGTGACTCCCATGCTAAAGTCATCTGTGTAACTTACACCTGTAATGAGGTGCACACATTTTCACCTTATGCTATGTTTTTTAAAATGCTTTTAGGCCTCCTGTTTTGTTTTAACCATTAATCTCATCTTTTGTATGCTTTGTCAATCAAGTCTAAGAGCAATTTAAGACAAGGTAACACAATCTCACCTATCACAATTGACCAATTTTCATACAGTGTTTTCAAATTGTTAAGAGTCCTCTACATAAGAGGACCCACATGACTTAGAACACTATTCACCGTTTCATCCACGAGTTAAACGATAAGTTTTGCTTTCCAAACTTTTCTCAACTTTTCACGTTTACAAGCTTGTGACATTTATGGTGGATGGGCAAATAAACTGATGGAGACCTTTTCTATACAACCTGCTGCAGGAACTTAAAATTCAGATACACAACAATATACGAAGCTCTTTCTGTTATAATTAAATGGCATTGGCTTTAATTGGAAGCAACAGGACGAGATGGAAAGTATCAGGTATCAGTACAAATAAGACGAAGTATAAGGTTCAATGTATGATATCTTTTCTAAAATCTGACTAATTTTTTTTAATGGCTAAAACAGCAAAGTACCTTCAAGTTGGTTGACATGTACAAAATTCTGTTGTCACAGTTTCACTTATCAATTTAAAATTGTTGTAGATGGTAAGACAAGATTGTGTTACAAGAAAGAAGAGGATAGTTTCCATAGTTACTCTGAAACATTGTAATACACTTTTCATATTTAAAAAGGAATGTTTTTTGAGACCCAATTATTGAGAACCTTTAATGAGATACCTATTTCTAAAGGAAAGGTCCTTGACACTCAACTATTGAAAACTCACAACACCTAGATCTAAAGGATATTGCACCTTAGGTAATTAGCTATCTGAAGGATATTAAAGAAAGGGGTAATTAAATCAATGTAACAACATACTTTATAAGATTTATGCACCACTTTACTGACTTTCTACTGACATTCAACAGTCTCTTATACAATATTGTTCACAATTGGCAAAAGCTTACTATCTCTGAGGTATAGGTGGTAAACAGTTATGTGAGAACAATTCTGTGAACTTTGCCCAATCCAATCTCTTTCTACAATTGTGTGCTTGTGCATGCATGCGTGTATGCATGCATACAATAATAATATAACAATAACATTTATTTGGAACTCAAGGTAATTGGATTGTACATTTGTAACAAAGTAATTTATGTGAAGTATATATATATATATATATATATATATATATATATATATATATATATATATATATATATATATATATATATATATATATATGGTACAGTATATAAGAACAGTTAGAGGCCAGGTCATACATACTGGGACGGTCTCACCTCCCTAGGGAGGATACAGCCCAGCTGTCAATGAGGCACTAAAAGCTATTATGCTAACAATATCTTTCCCTGTCAGACCAGGGACCCTGCTTCAACCCTTACGCCCTGAGTGTCAAGCAAGGAGACAGCAGGTACCATTTATAAAGGACTGGTATGTCCCTGGATGGGGTCGAACCCACATCCCCCCACTCTGGAGGTGGACAATCTAACCACAAGGCCAATTGCTCAGTAATGTGCATGTGTGTTGTTCGTACTGCTAACCTATATGTGGTCTCAAAAGGCCACCTATTAAAACAAAGAATGCATCAGAGGTTGCAACTTGTGTACGTCATTAGAAATTGAATAAGGTCAAACTGATATCTTATACAACTCCAAAACATTATTACTTGACATTCACTTTCAGATTGCGTACAAAAAATATGAAACCATACAGAAGAATGACGAGGATATTCCACTGCTGTCAAAATAATCTAAACATATCTGCTACGTAATCATTAAAAAAATAAATAGCTTGCATGCTTTCATTTTTACTACCAGCAGGTGAGAGAAGCACAAGACACATCAATCATTCAGATAACAGCCAATATTGCAGGACCTTGGACCCCTTTCACAAAAAGACTTGAGGTTTTAACTTTTGGCCCAATCTTTCACGGTTATGCTGAGTCCGACAATTTTCAGGAAGGGCTCAGAAGTATCATAAATAACTGGCTAATTGTTGCAGCAAATATTCGTGAAGGTTGGAGCAAAGTAAATGTTTTTAAATATAAATTGTAAAAAAAAAAAAAACAATAAAAAATGCGTCAGAATCTTTTTCACTGTTAACTTTTCAAGTAAAATTACCTATGCTTTGCACCTGCCTTGTGATTTTTTTCATTGGTAGATAACAGAACAATAAATATATAATTTGTAAATATGCTGAGAAACTCTGGGAATATCCAAGTTGATAAATTTGTCATATTGGACCTAACACTGACATGCTTCAGAATAAAATCAAATGCCTTCAGGTTCAATGGCAATCCTGAAGTACCGGTAATGTGCAGAAACATAAGATTCAAATTATCAAACTACCAATTCATCAAGACAAAAGAGAAGCAGTTAACTCCTCTATCAATTTATTTTCTATTTATAACATATCATACCTGATCTTACCCAAGTCCTGTTTTTTGTAATGTAAACTGAAACTTGGACAGTTACGCCATGACAAAGCTGACAAACAGTTTCATTTTGGCTTAATTTATAGCTCTGAGGGAAGATATTAATTACTAGCATCAAAGAATTTTCCAAGGAAAAAACACAATTCTTTACTGCAATTTCATCAGAAAACATTGTAGTCATATCAAGCAACATATTCTACATGCAATCATCCAAATAAATTAATGTCAAAGGTACTAATTTCTAAAGACATGAAACATGATAGTAACAATTGGCACTATCAGTATCACTACAGTATCAAATTGCCTCAAATTTACAGATAAGATTTTTCAATAGCTTGACAAGCACAGGTCAATGTAGAAAACAGGTTTACCAATGAACTGGCTACAAAACACTTAACATTATGTACTATTTTAAAGATTCTTTAAAACCAAGCACATTCCAATGCAGATGGCAGTTAGAATAGTGATGTGAAAATGAACATGACAGTTATGGCATTCATTTCTTAACTACAATGAACAGAAATCTCACGAACTGTCCTGTCCTAAAGTGTCACATAATTTAACTGACTTTCAAAAAACGCATTTCAAAATGCTTGATTTATAGTAAATGTAAAGCTATTCATCTTGCCAAGTGCTATAGAAATAATTTATTTGATTATATTTAACCTGTCTGTCAAAAGTTGGATGTTAATAAATGAACATTTAATGGGTCCAAAGATTTTCTATACATCAGTCAGAGAAGGTAAGATATACAGCCAGTCTAAAATTAAGAAACTAAAGACCAAACCATGCTTTAGGCCAAAAGAAACTGCTGCATGGATATCCTTGCACATTTATTACATCCTTGTGGTTTGGTGGAAAATAACTGTGGTTGACTCCTAAAAACAAGCTTGGAACTCATGAACTTCCGGGAATTTTTACCATATTATCCTGAAATCTACAAAGTCTACTGAAAATATTGTCAAAAATATCACTTTTGTGACCCATGACAATCAAATAGACATCATGCATTGGTCACTTTTATATTGTTTCTGTCTTGTTGTTAGATTCATTGCAAGATACAGAAAGGAGCATTGGTCACTATTATTTTGTTTCTGTCTTGATGTTAAATTCATTGCAAGATACAGAAAGGTCGGAAGTACAGACAAGATAGTGACAAAAAGTTGAAAAGAAGGAATGACGTACTAGAGGTCTATTAGAGATGGAGGAACGAGGAAAAAATATATATACGAAAAGGATGTCTGTACTTTTCCTCCTATCCCCTTCTCTTACTGACCACCAGTAAAAAGATGTAGAAGGATGGTCAGCTCATGCGAATTAACCTATGAGGTACCAAAAGATAACTGTGAGTAAGAGTAAAGGATGATAAACTGTCCTTTACGATTAACCACTTATATCTGTTAAGAATTCAAAGAACATCATTTCCTCTACCAGGGAAGTTTTGCCTTCACATTTGTTTGTCTGTTTGATCGTCAATTGCCTAACTCAGTTATGGGTGGATTTTGATGACATGTTCAGAGTAGGTCAGAAATGAGCTAATCTAAAAGTGATTTAATATTCAAATTGGTGGTGATCTAATCCAAGAATAAAAAAAAAAAAAAAAAAAGAAGAAAACAATTCTTCACCCTTTTAAGATAGGGTCAGTGACCTTGACCTGCTGTGCTAATGTGTTCTTAACTACAGGATGTCTCAGAATAAATGTAGCTCAAGAGCATGAAGGCCATTTATTTTCTGTTTACAAACTATATACATATCATATATTTATCAATGTAAAGTCCTTCATGGAGGTTCAGGCCTACCCAACTACCAGACTCAGCACTGAATGATCCTGAATTCACCGGTAGATCCGACCACACTACCCATTTTCAAAGTGTGCATCAGTACGCGCTTCGAAGTATCAGATGCGACACCACTCTTGCCTAGTACGTAATGTGATAGTGATGATTCTCAGCAGAGGTTGGTAAGTAGTGCATCTCATCTCAAAATTTGTTCCAGGTATGATACTGTGAAATTTGTACTGACGCACACTTTGAAAACGGGTAGTGTGGTCCGATCTACCGGTGAACTCTGGATCATTTGGTTTAAAGTCCCTGGATCATTTGGTGCCCAGTCTGGTAATTGGGTAGGCCTGAGGTTCATTGTTCTTCTCTGTATTTCCCCAAGTATCTGTTAATACCTATTATTTAAGTGTGTGCTGTTTTTTACCAATTAAAGTCATGGTTTTATCTAGTGATAAAACTGATACACGAGTTTAAACATTGTAATGGCTTCTAACAAATTAAAGCCGAACTGGGAACTCAGATCACGTGCACACCCCCCCTCCAAAAAAATATATGAAGAAAAAATATATAAAGTCTAGTATATAGCTGCAATCAATGTGTGGCCAAGCCATATAACATTCGGGTTTTCTAAGAAAACAGGATCCACACACTGCAACCTAGCAAGGACTAAGCTGGCTGAAAGTCACTGATTTTCTTTCAAAAAAAAGCATGGAAAGATGGGTAGTTCATCCCATTTAAAAATAGTAAAACCACATTGAAAATCCTCAAGCACTTTGGGCTTCAAACATGAGGAAACAACAAGGAAAAGGTTTACTATTATTGTAAGCAAGCATGCTACTTTACTTAAATGCAGCCAATGACAGCACTGGCGGAAGTGTGAAGTACATAGAATGCAATAATTATGTGCATTGAAATCAACAGAAATTACAGTTTTCTCTCCTCCTATGCCATTTGACATTTTACAAAGGATTTCGTGTAAATGGTGGTTAGGTACAAGATTCTTGGTGAGAATGTCAGTACTTCACAATCCTGTTGTGACCACTATTCACGTGTTAAAAAGATGTGGATATAATATACATACATTTAAGCAAATACAAACAATTATTCAGGCAATTAGTTAAATAAGGTTATGGTAGACTTATAAGGGAGCTAACAATAAAGTATGAGTGCATGCATGTGACTAGGTGTGTGTATGAGAGGAGTTCTTTACTAGTGTGTTTCTGTGTTATTTGTATTTTCATACTATGTGCATATTTTTTTACCTGTTTATTCATTTCAATAGTCAGAATAAAAAAAATGCAGCTTGACAACTTCCAACGTGACTTTGCAATAACACATTTGTGCATATATGGTATGTGTGACAACAGATTTCGGTATGCTGTGTACAAGGTTACCTGTGTGGTCAATAAATTCTCCATATCCATTTATTATATCTGCTTTCTGAGGGGAAGTTCAGATAGGCTGGATTTCTTTGAATCAAAATAGACTAGATGTCAAGTGTCAGATACTCTCCATTTGCAATAGCACTTAACTTGGCTTGAACAAAATTGACATACAGGAATAAAATCTCATTGATGAATTTTACGTTGTATGAAACACTGTTCCAGTTAAAATGAGTGACTTGGTGCGTAACATCAATTTAAGCTGATTATGCTGTAGGTACTTTAAGACAACCACAGATAGCAAGAATTCAACTCATGTATTACATAAATAACATATACATAATCAAAAGTGTGTTATTGTACACAGCATGTTATCAACAATACAAAACAGAAAGAGGGACAGGAAAATACCAAATTTAGTTCTTATTTTGGGCTACCATATATATTAATGGTTCTTTAAAAAATTTATATGGTGACCCTGAATTTTTTAAAGATATAAATATGATCCAATCAGAGGATGTGTCATGATGTATGTCACTCACCCCATAAACCTATGAACTCATATGCAGCAAGCTAGGGGCAAATCCACAGTGACCATTAATTTATAATAACTATAATTGGGTTCAGTGGTCTTTGCACATTTGATCATGTATAGTAGATTCTGAAGCTAGAATTTTGCATTTTAGATCTGTTTTCAAATGTAATTACAAAATTTTTTTATCATTTATAATTCAAAGATGTTAATCACACTTCTATAGTTAACCTTTAGGAGTTCACAGGTACAAAAAACTAAGCCTTGATCTGTGAATAAATCCACTTAATGCCGCATTTTTCCAGGTCAATTTTGGCCATTTTGGTTGAATATTCTTGATAATACGTTCTTGATCACTCTCATAATAATTTTTACTATGTAATACTGTTACTGTGGACATGCAAATAATGTAAAAAGTGTATCAGGGTGATTGACAACTTTATGCGTTGAATTCTAGTGTATCAATAGTGCAATGACGGTCATTTGAAAGAGTGCTGTAAAAATGCATCCTTTAAGCTAGAGACATGAATGTTTTTTGTTGTTCTTATATCAGCTTTAATCAGTAATAAATCATTATCACAGTAATGGGTTGCATCTATTTTGAGACACCCTGTAGTTGCACTTTTATTAGGAAGGCCACTTGGATCCTTAATTAATTAAAATTTTTAATTAATCTTAAAATCTTACATCAAATGATCATTTCTATATAGTTTTGAAGACACCATGTTGTACATATTCTAGACTAGACGCTGATCCAGAAAAGAGGCTTATAAATTGACTTTTATTTCCTCGCAATCTATACTCAGTTTCACACCATGTAATGATAGACAAATAAAAATATACGTTTTAATAGATAGGGCAAATTTTATTTTTCAGAACAATATAAAAAGAAATATAGCAAATTTGACATGATAGTTAGGAAAAGTAGAATATGTTTTACTTATGATTATCAAATGATTGTAGGTTCCTTGGCCTTGAAAATCGATTAACTTATTGCTTATTTGCTAGTAATATTGTTGCTTTATTCATAGATTTTCAACATTTAAGTCACCTGTGAAAATTACCAATTAAATATTGACAGCAAGGCTAAAGTGCCTTTTTTTTCACCTTTCGCCGAATTAAGCACCCTCTATTTATGTCACTGCCCATTGGTTTAATAGGACAACCGCCATGAAATAAACTGTGACAGTTGTACATTTGTCTATCAAAGCTCAGTGTCAAACTGAGTATAGATTGCCCGGGAAATAAGAAAAAATTTTCAGGGTTGTAGCGTCTAGCCTATTGCATCATAGCAGAGAAATTACCAACCTTCTTTTCCATAAATAGCTATATGATATTTTGCAAATGATGAAAATGATATTGCAAATGATGACAATGATATTACATTACATTTATTCTGGGAAAATCTGGAAAGAAAATCATTTACATTTGCGTATACATGTATAACGTCACTTTTGGCAAGATCCTTCCTTGAGATAATTGACATGCTGCTGGTGTTTTGCTCAGTTGCAGATACCTGGAGAATACAGCCAATACAGAAAATAGGGATTACAATGAAAATACATACAGACATATTTTTGAAATTGCTAAAAATGTCCAACTTGCCCTAAAATATATTACAAACAAAGAGTGACTACTCAATTTATTAATGGCATCATTCCTATTCTTATTAAATGTTTTCTTCACTATACTGTACATGTATTTCTAAAGGGTGTGTAATTGTGCCTTTAAATCTTAATCGTTTGCAACCAAAACCGCCCTCTAGTAATACCTTAAATATAACTGACAAGTGGGCTTATTTGTGTAAGTGCCTGGGGCAACAGTCAAACTTGCAGTGTAATGGGCTAATAATAATAATATACCTGGCAAAATTTATGGCAGGCCAAAGTTAAGTAACCTGATTTTTCCTTCAAAGCACAGTGTAACCAATAGTTACAGGCTATAGGTCAGTGAGGTTTGGAAAAGAAAGTAAAATTTTACATGATGATGTGTCCCTTTTTGGAGTGATATGTTTGGTACAACTGACAATCAACCTCAGATTTTAGTTTAAAATCCCATTAATGAATTTCATACCAACACAATTGCACCTTATCTAGCATGTCTTTTTCTTTAATTTTGAATTCTTTTCTTAATATTCCATAATCCCACTTTTTCCACTTTAATCTGCCATAATTCCACTTTTTTTGGTCATGAAACCTGCAAACCATCACTTTTTTCCACAATTCTGAAAGATGCTTTTTCCTACAAAACGTTCCCATAAATGTCAATAATTTAGCCAATATACCCATGCAGTGAACAGAGTAATTAACAGAAAATGTTAAAATAATGGTACTCCAAAGGAAGAAAATACATCTCGCATTCCACTGTTACTTGTAAACAGTTTGGCAAACAACATTTCTGCTATAATGATAATGTTCCATTTTTAAAAAATCTTATCACAGGCAAGTTCAGAGCAGTTGAAGTGCATTCCAACGCTCCCTAATTTTGTTATTCTAAGGTATATTTCACCCCCCACATTAAGAGAAAGAAAACACTGAAAAAAATCCCCTATGGCTACGCAGCTTTTTCCCCGGAAATTGTTTCTTGTTTCTTGCACTATTTAACCTGCAAACAAACCATTTTAATATCCATTTAGCATTTCAAAAATTGTAAAAAACTCAACCCCCACCTCACTCATTGGTTTTTTCCACGCACCTGCACAGGATATAGATTAAGTGACAAATGCCTGTGAGGCCCCAACAAGACTGGGCCGGTGAGGCAAACTTATTTTTTTCCTTCCTTTGCCATGTTATCATGATAGTGTGAACTACTTTAAAATATATGTATGGCTGATAACAGTACTTTTAAGTAAGCATAACAATACCTATGTGATGGTTTTGTAGGAGAAAAAAACTTTAATTCCACAAAGCATGTTTTGTTTATGAACCGTTATGGAGATTTATTTCTGGATATGTTTTATATCACTGTAAAAATGATTCAAAGGTTGACACCATATTTAGAAGTACATCATTCAGAAGTGGATTTGAGGTGTGAAATTTTTTAAGTAGCATGTTGCAAGTATTCCACTAGTTTCACATCTGCCTTATTATAAAAAATTAACAGGATCAGTAACACCATTAAATTAATGGTGCATCTGACCCTGTTAATTTTCACAATAATATAGTTGTGATACAAACACCAGCCCAATAAAAACCATTTGCATATTTTTCATCATCATCACCATTCTTATCATTATTGCCACCAATGTTCTTAACATTAGCATTATCAAATTCATCAGTATAGCTATCATATTATAACAATATTTTTTAATATATGTTTGATTTCTATTTATTAATGTTTCATAAATTTAGTACGATAACATTAGCAAAATAAAACGCCTTCCACTTTGCAATGAAGAAGTTCCACAATTATAAAACTGATTCTATAAACTGTGGTATTATTTCAGAAATAAATCATCCCTCTAAAACAAAAAAAGAAAAAAAAAAAAAAAGATACCTTTCATAACTGCCTACACAAGAAGCACCACCAGAAAGAGTATTAAATGGAAAGGAAGGAATAACCTTTAAGATCACCACATGCATGATCTTATCTCCATCCTTTTATTCTGAAGGTTAGCACAGGAGAGCATGGAAGAGCAAACCCCACTCCTGACATCAAGTACACAGACAGACAAGATGTCAATTCTCAAGATCTCCCAACTTTAAATGAACGTTTGTTGAGATATTTCACTAGCATCATCCAAAACTTGAAAAGATTAATCACAAAATATGTATGTGTTGGTAAGTATTTATGCATCATTCATTATAAGAACTCTCTCCATCAATCACAAGATACAAAAAGTTTGAATTGTTCCTATTTAGAATCACTTACATAAAATTGCTTACATACTGTATACCAACTACAACAACAACAAGCAAGTTTTTTATCATTCTTATTTACTATCAGGATGTCATAAAACTGGCAACAGACAGATACTAGCATAACTTTAATGTATATATCTGTCATCCTACATTTGATACAGCAAGACTCAGAAACCAACTTTCACATGAACATAAAATAGAATATGACGTACCAAGGCGTAATTACAGTAGCTGTCAATCAAAAAGTTCCTGCAGTGAATGGGACCAGCACCCTTGATGCTGATAGGTCCACAGAGCTGTGACCTCACAAGGCTTATCACATAGCTCTATAAAAATCTCTGTCGGCTTATCATTCTTCATAAAATACACATGCTCAGTTTAACCAGAAGTTTAAAGAAAGAAGGTAGAAAGAGTGTTATAGACAAAAGGGCAATACAGCTTGCTGGGACTTAATGCCATCGGCATCAATTCATGAAAAATGGCAAAAGACCGGTTACCAGAACTGCAAAAAATACAGAAAGACATGCATGACACTGAGGAAGGAAGAAACCCAGGTCTAACAGAAACTGATGAAATGTATTTTTGTCCACTGGACAAAAAATGTGTTGAACTTGGTTTATTGCTCCAATCCATAGGCCTACTGCAGGAGAATGTGTCAAATTTAAGAGAACAAGTTAACTGTGCTAAAAAACTTCAAGACCAAATAGAAAAATCGCTGTTTGGTGCATGTCTCCAGAAAAGTCAGCTTAAAAAGGCAGAAGATGACATTACTGCCATGGCTTTAAACATCCAGGGACAGTTGAACCAGCTTTTTCCATTCCATGATGACCCGCTGAGTGTCAAGTATAGAGTAAGAATCTCACACCATAAAGCTTTATCCAAAGATTATCTTAAAATCATGGCAGACTTCCACAACAGCCAAGAACAGCATTCAAAGCATATTAAAAGCCGTTTGCAGCGTCATCTAAGTATTCTTGGGGAACATAATGTGTCAGACGAAAGACTAGAAGCTTTGATGCAAGGTGACGTTCAGAAGGAAATGTATGCACAACTGCAGGAAAAGGAGCAAAAGCACACAGCCATTTGTGAACGACATGACCAAATTAAAACTTTGGAACAGGGGGTTTTGGAGGTTCACAATCTCTTTTTGGACATGCACAACTTGCTCATGGATCAAAGTGAACTAGTAGACACTATTGAATATAATGTGTCACAGACACAAGACTATGTTGAATCAGCTTCTACATCCCTTGATTTGGCAGTGCCCAGATCTCAAGACCTGAAGAAAGCAACTCCATATAAGAAGAAATATGGTGTCAGAAAATACATACTATTTCCTCTGTCACTATTTAAATTTTGGCACTTTAAGCTTTCCAAATAAGATTTAAGCAGACAGAGGGAAACTTCAAGCTTTTAACAGAAATATGTACTACATATAGTGACAATTTAAATTTACCAGCACTTCTTACCCTGTTTTCTTAGTAAAAGTATTCTGCTGTACCCGAATCATAGTTTAAAAAAAATACCAGTGTGATATAATGAATTCCTGAATAATATGTATGTGCCTTAAATGTGGAACTAAAAATCTGTGATAATATTTTACTCTATTGAAAATTTTAAAGAAAGTTTATTTATTTTTGTCTACTTCATCATGTCTGGTTTTCTTGATAGCTTTATAAGCTTATGGAATATTCATTTGCACTTAAATAACTAAAATAACTTCTTGCATCTATTACCTATTTGTGGTATAATTCAAGTAATCTGAAAAATAAGTGATATACAATTTCAAGCAAATAAATGCCAATTATTTACAATATGTGACATTGTTTGTCAAGCCATTTTATTCGTGAACCTTAAAAAGTAGAAACTGATATTAAAAAAGAAAGGTAATGTATCTTTACTTCAAACAGCTACATCAACTTTAATGCTATACTGCATATCACTTCTATCAAGTTATTTTGATTATGAAAATATGACAATATACCATAAGGATGTACAGAACAAGAGGATTTTGCAAAGATGTTTCATTTATACAAAATATCACCAAATCTGTTGATACAGTGAACTTAGGGACCATTCCCAGACCCATGGTATTGACAGTGGATCCATCTATCTCTGAGTAGATTCTAGCTAAATTGCAATCAACTTAAATGGCTTAGATGTGTGTCACACCTACTAAAGCTGCTAGGAGATAATTATCATTTAGCAGCTTTAGTAGGTGTGCCAGACTTCTTAGCCGCTTAAGCTGAAAGCAATTTAGAAAGAAACCCCCTCTGAGAAGGACCGATCCTGTAAGATCAATATAAGTATGGGAACCCAATCTTAGATGTAAAACCTTATCATACTTTCAACCATCTTGTAAGACTGAGAGTCTCATCAAAATGTCCCAATATTTATCAAAATTTCATCCAAAATATTTCAAAATGCATTGTATATTCCATGAATTCCA
Source organism: Lingula anatina (assembly GCF_051362555.1). Taxonomy (NCBI): domain Eukaryota; kingdom Metazoa; phylum Brachiopoda; class Lingulata; order Lingulida; family Lingulidae; genus Lingula; species Lingula anatina. Next base: position 42,860,910 of record NC_141767.1, read on the forward strand.
TTCAAAACAACATATTAAACAATCCCATTTTTAAATGGGTTATCATTGTTTTTTCAACATGACCATGAATTGCGGTTTTCTTTTCAATAAAAGGCCTTGTGCCTTTGAAGCCTGAAAATGATATATGATAACTAAGATTCAGTTTAATCTTAACCAAAACACATACAGCCCTTGAAATGCCTTCAACCATAAAATTGACCTAAATTTTGAAAAAAATTGTTTTCAGGTGATGTTTCTATGGCCTTTGTAGTGACACCTCCTATCTTTTAAAGCATAAAGAGTAAAAAAATTAATGACATGTGCCTTCATAAAATATCAATCAATTTTTATAATAATTGTTTCCTTCAAAAAAGCAGGTAAATGTGAGTGACACTTTTTTGAAGCACACATTACACAAGCTAATCACATATCTTTAATAGAGTAATCAGCGCAAAAACATTTCTACATTTGATTAAAAAGTGTTCTTCAAAAAACATTGAAAAAAAAAAACATAATGAAACAACAAAACATACATTTATAGTTAATATCAAAAATCTTATCAAATGAAAAGTAAAAAAGATATGCTGTTCTGGTCAGTGAGGTACAGAAGTACAAAAAGAGTTCAATTTGTGTCATGAATACTTACAACTTTGTGTCAAAACAGGAATATATTAATTTAGTGGGTTTTTTTAATTACCTATTCCAATTGTTTGCACCATTGTTATCGTAGTAATTTAGTAAGCATGCAGCCATATATGATCACAGAGGATCAGCAACACAAATTATCAACAAAACAAACAAACCAAACCACTGCACTGGTCATGTGACCAGCCCATTGTGTCAATGACACTCATTTCATTGTGTCAATGACACTCATTTCCCTGATGAAGATCGGTGGTACAAATTGCAACAATGGATTAGTGCCTTACTATTTCTTAAGTCCAGTATAATTCATTTCTTTCCCTTATGTAATTTCATACTACTGAATGAATCAGAACAATCACTCTCTCTCAAAACCACCAAGTGGTTCTATTAACTGACAGGTTGCATATAATCAATCCAATGACAATGTCCACTAGATGCTAGAGTTTGATTTCTTGCAAATTCCATACGGGTCAGATAAATGCTTATCTAAGGGAAGATCTTAATTTGCTGTTTTGAAGACAAATAATCAACCAAATAAGAACATAAGAGCAATGCAAAGACAACTAGATGAGCAAACAGGAAATTTGTTATTTCATATTAATTTCTGGGAAGTACAACTTCCAAAGACTCCGACTCACTCATATTTAATTCTATTTTGTTTCTCTTCTTCTTGTCTCTTATCTGATATCATCTTTGCTGGCCTGGGACCTTGTAGTCAATTTGAACAAGTTATTTAATATATAAATTACAAAAAATATTTGTCTAAAGAACTATACAAAAGAGTGACATCATCGTTATTGGGCTTACTCCAGATAATTTTCGTGCAAAAACTAGTCATAATACAACATGATCAGATTAAAAAAAGGCATGATAACTTTCATGTATGACATGAAAAAGGGAAATATTGAATGTTAAATTTCCCCCATGAGAATTCAAATTTCCTTTATTCAAGCAAATCAAATCCTTTACTATGTTGGGGCTTGTTCAGTTAGTGAAAATGTTATTACTACTGTGTTAGTTTAAACATTTTGTAAAGATGTTTGTAGAATATCATTCAAGTGAATGTATTTCCCTTCATTTACTGCCCTTAAAAATAAAATTGCCATATGTGACTTGGATAAAAAATAAGTAACCAAATTTAATTTAATGAATTGACACTGAAATTTAATATTTTGCTTGTATTAATACTGACTCCAAGCATCACAAATTTCACCTGCCTGGAGTATTTTTCAAATCTTTACTTTGGCAATCAAAGTCACTATGTGGCAGCTTCAAGTCATGATCAATTATTATTTATCAGGCCTGATTTGCTCGTTGTCATTTTTTCCAATATATGTAAATTAATTCTACGAACAGAAATCATAACATGAGTAATTCAATCAAAGCACTCTTCATAAAAATAAAATTGTGACTTCCTACTTTCTATCAAAACATCAGCAGAAAGCAAAAAATATTTTTCATAAGGTCCAAAAAGAAACTTGTAACAGCACATTAAGTATCTTTTTCTATTTGTAATAGTGATATACCATATACCTTTGACATGTGTACACACACACACATACACACACACACACACACACACACACACACACACATTTATGATTAATGCACTCTTGAATTGTGAGCACTGATTCACTTTATTTTAATTTCATATTATTTTTAGTCATATTTATCCATAAGTAACTGCACATCCTACACTTGTAGATGTCTGAAGATTGGTGTTTTTGAGTAAGAAAATAAAAACATCCATCAAACCATTGGTAACATACACATGTGTTCCTCTTAGGGTGCTTTCCCAGAGATTTAGATCGATCTAAAGATTAAGTTTTAGATCGACCTAACTCCCTGGGGGTTCACGCTAAATTGCAGTCAGCTGAGCAGACACCATAGTTAATTACCCCCTTACAGCTTTTAGTAGGTGGGACAGACGCTTAAGCCGGCCAAGCTGACAGTAATCTAGTGAGACTCCCCACAGGGATAGATCGATCTAAATATCTATGGAAATGGGGTGTTAGTATATCCTCCCACTGCTCCCATAAGCACTGGTTTGAGGCCTCTCTGAATTGTGAAGAAGATGCCCTGGCACTCTAACAGTTACACACACACACACACGCACACGCACACACACACACACTTTTTTGGGGAGGGAGAGTTTGTAACATAAATTTCCAAGCAGAATAATAAAAATTAAGAGCTAAATTCAACCAGAAAATCATTTCACTTCACCAGGACTTTGGTGGAAGAAGACCAAACTCTTTGTAAACTGACACCATGTTTGTCTTATTCATTGTAACAGAAGCATCTATGGAGAGCTGAACATGTATTGTGTTATGTAAATCTGATACTGAGATTCTGAAAACAAGTATAGATCACAACAATCATATCTATTTTTGCTAAAACCATCTTAAATGCACTATTATTGTCAACATCTGTGCAATCAAATGAGGACAATAATATTATCTTTTCCACCCTTGAGTATTTCAACTATGATTATGTCACTCGAGGACTAACCCACTTGATTGCACTACTGGTTAATAAAAGTAAACTATAACTAGACCTTATTGCAAGATCTTGTTATAGTTTACTTTATCAAGGTCATTGGGACCTACATGTATGGACTGTTAGCATGATGATGCTCTTGTGAAAAGAGTAAAAAGTGGTTGTTTCTTAGATATTTCATGTTACAAAGTAAAAGATTATCACCACTTAAAAGTTACTAAACACAAAATCTTGGAACATTGAAGAATCTAGTAGAAAACATAAACAAGCAGCAAAGCTGATAAATGTACAGACAAAGGCAAATATTGATGCACAAAATAGGTCATTCTTCCACAGTAATTTTTCCCGTAAATCCTTTGGTTTGGGGGGATATTTAGCTTTTAATTTTTAAAATATGCTGAAAAAAAAAAGAAAAAAACAGTATAACTTTTGGTAAAATGGTCCGATCAAGCTGATTTTCAAACTAAAACCTGTATTTTATGACTATTTATCAGTTCAATAAGTTTGAGGACAACAGGTAAAAACGTTTTCCACTTATCATGTTTTCTGAGAAAATGTACGGCAACAGTGATAACAGACACAGGTGATTGCTTTATGTACAGGCACCATGTTTCTATACATAATAATGTATGTCCTAGAGAGCATTACATCGAAAACAGCTGAGGTCTAGCAAGGCCAAGACCTAAATATGGCAGACCTACATTAAAGGAAAACCATGTAATCCTTTAATAGTCTCTCAATGAATGTCATTAAACGATTATGCAGTCTTCCATTCATGTAGGTCTGCCATATTTAGGTCTCGGCCTTGCTAGACCTCGACTCTTCTTGATGTGAATGCTCTCCTAGAGAATCTTGGTCAAATCAGCAACAAGGGACAATCTCTGGTCAAGAGTGTGAAATGATTGCAGACAATATTGATCAAACCATGAAAAACATATACAAAAGGAGATGCAGTTAGAACCATGACTATGATGGCCCTTGATATTTTCCTTACTGATATTATCTTTAATAAGATATCTTTGGATAACTTAAAATTTTTCCATAGCTCATGCAACTTATTAAACTTTCTTTAAACCCTATGTATGTGTGCATTATCTATGATAAGAGAAACATATAGGCCTCTATATCAGAGAAGTCAATCTAGAAACTAAAAAAAACCTTAGCACTATTGAACATACAGGAAAAAAGTCCAATTCAAAAGATATTCTTTGTTTTAAGATCTGCTTCACATTTTATAAATGGCTTGCTTAACTTAAAATTGTTGACACCGATTTCAAGTCATATAATACTGTGATGAATACAAAAAAATACAATCATACTTGACAACCAAAGATGATATTATTTTCTCACTCTTGTTCCTTTTATGCTACACATGTTTATATCAATTTATTTTTAGAAAATGGAAATATGCTGATTTACAAAACAGTTATTGTATTTCCAAGTATAGGTGTGGGTGGACAAAGATCCTTAGGCACCCAAGGTAATGTTTCGACTTGTTTATGACACACGTGTGTGTGTTTACTGAGGACAAACTTAACATAGGCTACACAGGCAACATGAGCATTTTTACCTCCCCCCCCCCCAAAAAAAAAAAAATAATAATATGAAATATAAATAAATAAATAAATAAATAAATAAATAAATAAATAAATAAATAAATAAATAGCTGCATGCTATAGCCATGGGTTGGTAGTGGGTTGCAAAACAGAGGGACAGCATTTGTGGCCCATGGGCAGTTAAGTTAAATCAAAAGGCTCACAGAGAAGGACCCTTCAGAAAGGATGCTCAAGGGTCAACCTATAATACGAGTTAAATACATTTTTTTCACTAAAATTTGACTTTTTTTATTTATTTACTAGTATTTATGTGAAAATCTCTGTCCAAGACAGCATGAGTAATTAGAAACATGAATATTAGGCCAATGCTATTTGACCGGAAATTGAGTCATTCAAATATTTGTTCTGAATGACAAAAATGTAGTCATAATCACGTGTGATTCAAAATACATATCATATCAACTAATGAACATTGAAATATATGTATGGATTCATAGAAACCATGTATAATAGTAACCAAAAGGTCAATGAGAGAGCTTCAGTATTTGACAAACATTTCCACCTCATACACTCATCTAAAAATCTGTCAATCCTCAATTCGAGTAATAGCTGGAACTAGAGAAACAATGATTACCTAATTTAATACTCAACTACTTAATATTCAACTGTTTTATCTATAATCTTTTCTTTTTAAGAAGAGAAGCAGGCATATAAGTATGGAGGTGGTAAGTTTAGCTTTATAAGCTTATGAGATAGCATATTTGTGTGTGTGGCTCTAAGTAAGTTTGTCCCATCTATACTGAGAACAAGCCTAAAGCTTTGCTGCACAAGGAAAGAATAATACAAAAAGGAATAACCCAAGATAGTCTACAACACATCCTGCTAAATCCTGTGGTTAGACTTTCGTCTTAGTGAAGATGAGATCATGTCTACATATAACTCCTATTACATTAAACAGTATATGTCCCAGTGGGTAGACATAACAGTCATATTCTGCCAAAGGGGTTATTATAAAATAGATTCTCAAAGAAAAATTATCTTTTCCTTTTAATAAAAAAAAACATTTCTGAGAAAAAATAATGTGAGGTTGTAATTCTATATCTTATTACTAACTATTTAATTTTAAATATATTTCAAACTGGAATAGGCCAGATCCATACTGGGATCTGGTTTAGGCCGGATCTCAATCTAGTCTAGTTACTATCTTGTCTGACTGGTCTGGGTCTTTGCATTGTTGACAGCATAATGAGCATGTTTACTGGCCAAGTAATTTACAGGTGAGCTGCCAGATTGTTTGCAGGACATGTGTGATTATATTGTAGATCATATTAAACTTAGAGGTCTGGCAAATGAAATTTAGTTTAAAAAACATCTTATGATGATGCTTTTTAAAGACTTTTGCATTAATATTTAAATAAAAAGCATTCACAGTATATTGATTAAAACACATAGTAAAGGAATGTTTTATTCAGCTACAGATTTTAGGAAAAAGCATGCCCATTAATATATTATATAATAATTATCATATAGGTATAATTATTTTTTATTTTTTTTCTTTTCCAATTATTTAGTATTATTACTATCTTTCCATATGTATAATATATAGTAGTTAGAGAGCCTCTAAATGTAAAAAACATTTCTGTGCTCAATAAATTATTATTATTAATATTTTGTACACCTTTTTAGAAAATCTCTACATTTTCTGAAGAATATATGAAATGTACAAAGAAAAGTGTGAATTGTCTGCCACCCAATAGCTAAAGTTTGTAATATTTGCAGGCACATCTATTTAGTAATTAGGCACCTTGTAGGGAAGTTCTATAGATCAGCTAAAAAAAGTTATTGAACCCAATAAAAACTACTATGAAATGACCCAAATCAGTTGTGTAGGTGTGAACTATTGTTTTGGATATTATATGAACAAAAGCCATTTTATCAATGTTCCACACTGCCCTAGGTTAACATGTACACTAAGACAACAAAATTACTGAGTTCAATATTTTTTCACTTGAATAAAATCCACTTTTCTGAAATAAAATGACCAGTATACTTTTGGGAAAATGGACATGTTTTACTCAGATATTTTTTACAAACCACATTTGTGAATACAAATTAATTTCATTTACCATAATAATATGATATACCTTGATCTATAACATCCACAAATTAATTACACATGACATACAAACAAACTGGGCCCCGTAACTCGAAAGCATTGCAAATTTGTTACCTGTACACGCGATGCAAAACGTCACACGCGTATTTTTTGTGCAATGTTTCGCATTTATCTTTTGTAGTCAGAGTCTTCATTTGTATTTTGATCTGTTTGTGCTCCTGATGAGGTCTATATATATATATATATAATAACTGGACTAGGCTAGATCCCAATTGGGTCTTTGCATTGTTAAAACCATATTTGTGTGTGTGTGTGTATGTGTTTTTCTGCCTAAGAGTTGCTTAACATGTTTACTTATGATATCCAGATTTTTTAAGTCTGCGAATAAACACCTCTTTTCAAGGAAAAAGTATTGTGAGGCTGTAATTCCACTAATTGCATCCCGTGCAATTTGGCAATGAACCCGTCATACACACTGTATGTTTGCATTCTCTGGCTTCATATTTATCACTTAGCTACATAGCAGATAATGAAGACCTTTTTTCCAGAAGCCATGTTTGTCGTACATTTCACTGATAGAGAAAAATCAAATTAAGTTTTGTAACCTGTTACATAAAACTGACTTAATCACACTAATGGTTAGAAAGGCTTTGTTCTCTGAAACACAAGAATAAAAACCAGATCTTACTGAAACACAATTCAATGTTATTGACATACGGCAAGTGAAAGGTCTTAAGGTGAGACCTCAATGTCGGTTAGTTGCTAAATGGAAGTTTCATAATCTGATTCATACATATTTCTGATACATGGATCATGTTAGGGAACCATTGGTATCGGTAATAAACCTGTCCTTCTTTTTGTCATGTTTCATTGAAATTGAAACCAGACATTAAGAAGGTGGGTGCAATCATGTTGTCTTTTTCCTGATGTTTGTATAAAAGCAGTTTTAGTGTAACAAATGATTCACATGTCCACAGTGCAGAATCACAGTCTTGAAAATAGTGTCATGCCACTGGCTCTACTCACTGGAAACAGCTCATCCATTCTATCAGCCGAGCACATCATCGCCTCAACCAGCACAATGACAGACAACCCTCTTTTCCTAAATAATCACAATCACACACTACAAACTTGCCATTTCTTCAGCCAAAGCCCTATCATGAAGACACACATTGCTATTTAAAATTTAATAATATAACATTCTTATACACTGAATGAACATACCAATATGTATATATATATGTGTGCTCAGTATGCTACAAATGTAAGAACACTCAGCCATGCTGTAAGCCTGTTCTCACTCTACTGCTTCTCTCCCAACACACACACACACACACACACACACACACACACACACACACAGACCTGTGGGTAGGGGGGTGAGGAGGAGCAGAAAAGGTCCACTCTGACTCTAAATCTAATGTAGACTATTTCTCAAGCTGGATCAATAAAGGTGGTAAAAATCTCCACTTTTTCAGAAAAAGACAATATTTCAATGAATCATGCCAGTTATTCAAATATGACACCATATTTGTATCATCATCAACCATTTTACTCCACTTACTACAAACTGTCAATTAATTAATCAAACAGCAAACAACAAACCAATCACGCTACCTCTCTGGGAGCACTTGTAATGGCCACTGAACCATCAGGACCATATTTGATGGGAGCTCCTCCTTCATGAATCAGGGTGCCATATGCCGTGGGGGTAAAGAATGCTGGGATGCCTGCACCTCCAGCCCGTATCCTTTCTGCCAGTGTTCCCTAGAAAGAATGTTATAATACTATTCATAATTGATGTAAACATATTACAATGTGCTGAAATTGTCACTTGGGCATATTTAAATGCAACTTTTGAAAGCAAAATGCATGTACATGTCAGACTTAATTTTGTGAGTTACATCTTAACAGCCACTCCTATCTGAATATTTTACATCCATCTCTGTCATAAGCAAAATGAAAAGTACAATTTAGGCAAACAGTGAGAGTTAGACCTTGAGGAAGCAAAATCTTATTTTCCTGAATATCTCTTAAGAACTTTAAGTTCTTTTTTTTTTAATGTCACCAGCTTCTATCTCTATTATACAAATAATTAAAAAAAAAAAAAAACTTAAACCCCATTTCCATAGAAACCATCATTCTATGTTGATCATTCCATCTCTGTGGAGACTTTTTAAGTGCAATCAGCTTAACTGAATAACATGCCTCTTCTTGTTTCCAAAGTACTCATATAATCACCAGCTTTTCTGCATTCTACTTAATGTGAGGAGGATGTGTGTTGGTGTCAGTTAAGCTGATTGCAATCAGCAAGAATCCACACAGAGTGTGGTTGATCCATGAAGATCGATGGTGTCAATGGGAATAGAGCCTTAGAATTCAAAGATGGATTTATAGATAGAAATTTTGTCTACAGCTCTGGATATGGTGCACTTAGGTGATAAAAGGAGAAGTGTTGAAATGTCCAGTAACTGTAACATTTTAACTGTAACATTTAACTGTAACACTTAAATATTAAAATATTTTGCTGTAACGTTTTAACTGCAACATTTAAATATTAAAATATTTTGCAATAAAAAAAATCAAATGCTCACTGTTTGCCTAAAATATTAAACTACCATTACACAGGTTAACTATCATGCAACATTAATCTGCAATAAGCAAACACAATTCCATCCTCTCAATACCATTTATTTTGAATTATTAAAGATTGAAAACAATGACACATGAACAGACCAGTGCATCACAATATACCAGGCTTTAATTGAACATTGATTCAAATTAATTCAAATAAATAATCAGCTTCTCCATTCATCTAATTGTTTGAAACGTAAATTTGACGTAACTTAAGGCCTGGGAATCAAAACACTGACCACATATTTACCTTGGAATCATTGAGAGTATTAAAAGTCAGTCACACCACCAAGAACAAGTGGCTCCATGCTTGTGTTCTTGACCTAATTAAAGGTCTTTTATACAGGTGGCACAAATGCCTTTTTCTAAAACTCTTAAAATTGGGAAGGGGGGTCACCAACTTTTGAAAGCAATGTATATGCACTAAAGACACTTACACACAGCCATTTCTACCCAAAACTGGTAAAAGCAAGAAGACAACCTAAGTCCGATGCTCTTCAACATTTTTATCGATGATCTAAAAGACACATTTAACTTTCACAGTAGCACAAGACAGATTATTTAAATCACAATTTTATTATATGTTGATGATTAAGTTTTGTTTTCCTTCTTCAAAATGGTCTCCAATCTTTGTTAGAAAAAGTTTTAACTTACTGCAAAAACGGAAAACTTTATGTGAACTAAAAAAATCAAAAGTAATGATTTTCAATAAATCTGAAAGATTAATCCCACACCTATAAAATTTACCACAAACAAGAAAAAAATCTCAAATGTCGAATAATTATAAAAATATTCTTAACTAGATGTTATCATGACAAATACTGGGTCAATATAAAAAGCTATAGAAAACCTTGGGCAAAAGACTAGGAAAGCAATGTTCTCTGTTAAAAGTGTTTTATTATCACAAGGAATATAATCACCCAGTGACACCCACTTTATAATATTAGCATGTTTGACAAAAAAATCAAACCAGTATAATTACTACATTGGGGGGGGGGGGGGGGGGGGGAGTTTGGGTCCTAGATAATCCTTTATCAATCATATCAATTATAGGTGATGATTTTGAGGTTGAAGCAAATGGCAGAAGAAAAAACCGGAAGTATCTAAACGCACAAGTTCACAATCTAAAAAGACTTACTCAAAGCACCCGTTACCTTACCAGAAGAAGTAATATGGTATTCCATTATTATTAGTATTATTATTATTATTATTAATATTATTATTTCTAACCCTTTGGGAGCCACTGGCATCATAAGGCAACCAGGAATTATGACAATAACTGGATATCCCAAGTGTTAGTCAAATGTGCCAGCTGTTCAAATTGTGCACCATCCCACGGTACCGATTGACTACTTTCTAGTGATGCATCATGTTGCATGGATTGTTACAAACCATAGCACTGATTTCTCACCTGTGAACCAGAGTTTCAGATGATGATTTAGACAATAATGTTACATGAGTAAGTAGCAGCGATTCTTATAATGACATGCTTGGTTGGGTACATGAAAATGGTAGAAACATCCAGCACCGAGAAGACTAAAACCTTTCACCAACAAACCTGTGGTGTCAATTCTACTTCCAATTCCCCTTCCAGGTACTGCCTTTCAAATTCTGCATTTTCACCAACATAGGAAGACACCATGCGTTTTATCTGCAAACAGATAAAATAAATCAGAATGTTTTAAAAAGATTTTGATAATATCCAATAAGATCAAGTTTGAGAAAAGGAAATATTCAAAGTTAAAATCTAACACATTTCGATTTACAACCTGGTAAAGTTGAAGATTTCTACAAATTCTTAGTATCTACAAACAGTGTGATACATCTGTTATGAAAAAACATCCTCCAAAGATGTGAACAGAGAAAACATGTCTTAATTCTACTGTCTGTATGTCTACAGGATACCTGCTGTGTTTTTAGGAGCATTCCCAACCCAAAGTCATCAACTCCTGCATTGTTGCTGACAGCAGTTATTCCTTTCACACCTTGTTTCAGAAGAGCACCAATCAAATTTTCTGGGATACCACACAGACCAAATCCTGATGCCATAAAAAAAGAAACAGCTCTATCAAAATTGATAAAAATTTACAGAATTCATTGCCCTCTTTCTCTCTTAGTAGACTGACTGTGTAACTTTCCACATTGGCAAAACATAGATACATAATAAGTGTGACAATCTAAATTCTTTAATTTTTTTCATCATAAAATTTCTAGGAACCTTTTTTTTTCTTTTAAAGGGATAATAACTCTTCGTTTCGGCCAAAAAATGAATTTTCCTGGAGTAAACAACAATTTTCCCATACTTACCAATGGTTAATGAATCCATTTTTACATTCAAACTTAGTCTCTGGTTTTTTTCTAAAAAGTTTGGTTTTTTGTTAAAATCTCTTAAGAGATTTTAACAGAGTATAGCCATCAATGGAGGTCACATGATCTAAAGACAAGCTCAGATACCAGAATAATAGCTATAACTGCCGTTTATGTGGTAAAACAGAATATATTATATTTCTATGAGTTATTCACAATGTTTTTATTGTGAAATATAGATCTTATACGAAGAGTTATTATCCCTTTAACTGAATGATGTCATATATCCCTTGAAGCATCATAAAGGTACAGTCACTTGTGTATAACTCTGTTGAATGCTGGAAATATTTTATACTAGATGTCTTTGTAAGAATTTGTCAAAATATTCTAGCTGTAATGGTACATAAAACATTGTTCTTACCTCCAATCAAAAGAGTTGAATCATCCGGAATATCTTTTATTGCTTCTTCTGGAGTATCATAAAACTGGGCACATTGTTGAGGACTTGTTCCAAAGTTGTTGGCTAACTCAAAAGTCTGAAATGTAGTCTACGTCATATAAATTTAACCACTCATTTTGTATTTTGTAATAGTATATAGAATATGAATGTTTAAAACATGGTATACATATGTATAGCCTGAGTTTGTAACACAGGGTGTTGAGACTATTAGGTAAAAATAAAAAGACGTACAACTTGGATTAAACCACGGACTGATCACAAATAAGATACACAAAAGATAGTCTTTATCATAAATAACTGAAATAGAGCTGTGGGTAATATAATTATTTTTATGGCATTGCCACCGTACAACAGTCTACTCGTCCCTCCCCCCCCCCCCCCCCCCCCCCCCCCCCCACATGCCGCATCATGCCTGTGTTTAGTACCCTGTAGTACGTACTAGTACCTATATTACCATGAAACCAAAGGAGTTTGTGTGTGTCGAACAACAGAATTGGTCTTTCAATGTGCCAGATATCATACCGTGTTCCTAGGAGCCAGCAATTTGTTTCTGATGATAAAACCCGCAGAACTTCCAAGTCTACCCAGGTTTTGAAATCTGGAGAGCGCCATGTTTGTTGTCTTTGCAATTAGGTCACGTTATTTAGGCCAAGGTAACTGACACAGCTCAACTCAAACTCGTGTTTATTCAAACAGCAAATTCTGTTTACTAGAAATGCATTGTTAGTTGTTCATAAGAAATGGAATAAATAAAGGAGACTGATGAACGTGTTCACTTACGTCACCCGTTACGTTATGAGCACAGGTAAACCTGAAAAGCGGCAAAGCTTGCTTAGCAGTTTTACACGCATATGCCTATCAAAACAGCGTTTTAATAACATAAATCTGATACATTATTCCAGAAACAAGCGCTACAAATATATGGCAAAGAAGAAGGGTCACATGTGAATAATTCCAATGGCTTCCTCGCCAAATGCGCAGTTGTGAAAATAGCCGGTTCCTGTTCCACGCTGAAAAATGTCACCAAGCATTAAAGGGATTCCTAAATAAAGAGCATTAAATTCATGCTTTAAAGTTGAGGGTAAAAAGATTATCACTCATTCTCAATATATAGGTCCATTTAACTTTTTTTATTAAAAGTAAGCGAACATCAGTCTAGCAACTTAAAAGATAAAAATAATAATTAAGCCCCAACTACATGTAGATGTACATGTAGCCTACCTGTTCTCACACAAAAACAAACGAACTAAATTCGCAGCACCATCTCACAGTCTCCAATCGTTCTAGTTCATTAGTTCATTTACAAAAGTAGAAAATCTAAAATAAATAGAAAATCTGGTGTGGGTAATAATTCTTCCGTAGTAGTTGAAAAACTTATCTTTAAAAATATAAAGTTTCTCAGTTTTACAAAGTTCATATCCCTGTATACATCGTTTTGGAATTTGACCTTTTTCGTAGAATGGTTGTTTATTTATGGGCTATACGTTTTTTTTTTTTTAATATTTGAATTAAATTTAAATTTAAATATTTTTGTTTGATCGCAGTCTACTAAATCATCGGTAAACATAAAACATAAAAAACAGTTGGCCCTAAGTAAATGGCAAAATTAACTTAATTGAATATGAGATACAAAGTCACCAAATAAATTAATTCAGAAAAATACTTAAAACTGAAATATGTAGGCCTACCCACGATAATTTCACAATTTTTGGGGCATATGAATAACGCACGAGCATGCTTGTAATGCTGGTAATGCGTGTGTCCGTGTCTCACACATGGGTTGATTATTGGTTATTTCAAATATTAATTTTCTTTTAGCGACATAATTACTACCAAACCGACCAAGTCTACCCAAACAGGCAATTTGAGAAATGACAAATTATTCAAGATCTAGAAAGCTTGATCCTCAACAAAATGCATGCATTAATCTTGAATCAATAAGATGACGGCGTTTTTTTTTTTTTTTTTTTTTTTTTTTTTTTTTTTTTTTTTTTTACTTGTTACGAACAAATAAAGGTTACCATTTGAAAGATAGATGATATCCAGATAATTATAAAACAATTGTCAGGCGATAATTAGTTCAGGTAAATATGCCGAAGCACTTAAATATCATAGTGTCCACGTCCCTGGCTCACTGTCGCTTGCTCCAAACTCTAACGTACCGAGAGTGATTTTGTCCGAGGTTCTAACGAAGTTTGATGGGTTCAAACGAAAGAAATGGCATAGTAGATTTGAGAAAGAATGATAAGAATGATAAAAAGACTGTTTACATCGATAATATAGCAGTTAAGCAAGCAGACGATTTTACACTGCTTGGGTTGATCTCAATATCAACTTGATTTGTCGTAACCATTTACACAAACAGCTAAGGAAAGCGAGACTGGGAGTTTACTTTCCAAGAAAAACTAAGGTGGGCTTACCGAGACGTGCAGAAGAATAGTGGGGTTGGATTTTCCCTCTCCTAGAAGCATTTATATGGAAAGGGTAGCTTCCAAACAGTTAAGATTATTAACAATAACTTTCACCCTGCTAATAAACTAATTTTCTCCCAAGCAAATGTAGACCTTTAACTTTAAGAGGAAGCAAACAGTTTTTAAAAAGCTTTTATGCAACCGCTGCATCTCTTTTAAATAGTAAAAGATAATTTTAACAATTACTCTCAACCTTTCTTTTTATTTCTGTTGGTATCGTTTTTTACTATTTTATTTTATTTCTAATTATCTGTTTGATCTTTCTTAAACCCGAGATGTTCAAACAATTTCCGTTAAAATTATGTGTATTTTATAATATATGTATACAATAGCCGTATAAACTCTTTCATTATTATTGGGTTCTTTTTCTCACCGCACGAAGTTTGAAGTTTAAATAGAGCGAGTGGCAGAGAGTAAGCAGGCCCGTAGCCAGCAATTTCAAAGGGGGGGTTCTTTTTTTGAAAAAGTGGACCTTTTACCATATAATCCCCATGTACCTAGGTCATATTTTACCCAGAGTGGACCTTTTTCCAGCAAAAAGGGGGGTTCTCTTGAACCCCCCGAACCCCCCCTGGCTACGGGCCTGGTAAGAGTGGGTAAGTGAGAGAGTCGATAAAAGAGTGAGCGAAAAGGATGGCGGAATGGAGCCAGCGAGCAAGATAGTGAGAGCATGGAAGTACAACATGGTGCATCCACGGTAAGAGCGAGCGGCAGAGTGAGTGGAGCGCGCAAGCGAGCGGCAGTGGTGCGAGTGACAGAGTTTAGTGGGTGCTATCCCCCTGGTAGATATGACACATGAAGATAATAATTAATTGAAGACCAAGCTGTACGTTTTAAATGTATGTACGTCATGCATAAAAACACCTCAGTGGCCAAAACGAAGGGGGGGGGGGGGGGGGGGGGGGGGCGGGCATGGGGGAATGTCACGCTACAGGAGCATGTCGATGCAGGTATTATCAGAATTCAAGGCAGTAACGACGTGGGGTTGTAATGATGCATGAAGGTAAACTATAGGTAAAAGGTCATTTTATTGGGATGAGAAAACTAACAACAATTTTTTTTGTTTTTACACTCTGACGGATGCAATTATAAATCATAAATACAAGACCCTAATAGACAATACATTTATTGCTTCATACCTTTTACAATAAAAAAAACAACCAATCACTGATGTACACTAGTTACTTCTCAAAACACAGAAAAGCGGACGGAAAATGTTCAGATTAAGTAAATGTTGATTATGTGCATAAAGGTCATGACAACGCAAATGCATTGAAAATAATTTGGCGACTCTTCTACACTGAAAAAAAAAAAAAAAAGAGTGCCATGATGCATCAACTTAGGGGAAGGAAGAAACTAAGACTGGGGTAAGGTTGTATCTTCAGCAAAACAAATGCTGTGCCTGCTTATTCTTTGGATCCTGCTATCCTAACCAAAACTCTTGCTCATTACCGAAGGTAATTTGGAAATAATGAAATGATTGTACATATATATATGTACATTAAAAAAAGAAAAATAAAACTATATTTTATCATTTCTATATCCTTTAGGTTAACAAACCCTTCTAACAGCATTTCACTTATTCCGTTTTAGCTGTATCTGATATTCACTAATTTACTTGTTACAGTTTGCATTACAAACAAAGTTTAGGTTAAATCACTTAATCTGGTAAGTTAATAATTCTCTCACAACTGAAAATTACCAAACACCAGTCCAAGCCTATAAAATCAAATTTGTTAACATAAATGGGGAATAGGACCAAGCTAATGTTTGCACAATTTGTTATGAAGCTTACTCTACAAAAATACATTTTCATAAATGTTATAGCCCATTTCATTTTGACAAAATTAGAACAGGGAAAAAAATGCATATTTACCAGTTAATTAGACGACAAATAATATTCAACAGAAGCTACATTGGGCAAAGCTTAATCATTTCTCAAAATATTCTTTTCACGTCTAACACATCCTGAGGAATGTTCAGATCTTAGGAAAGTACAGAACTGAGAATGAAAAGTGATGTAGACCTACCTTATTATGGTTACAAATTTACAGTTATTTTATCATTGGACATACTTTTTATCAGTGAAAATACATAACCCAAATGAAAATATTATCACAGATTTAAAATGTAGATAACCATAGGAAATCTGTTTAGATATTTTGCATGCACATAAAGCTAAAACATGCTTAAAACAATATAAAATAATTATAAAACAATTACAGGTACAAAACTTAATAGACTACAAACCTGTAAAAAGATATAAATAGCTTTATGAATATTCTGTCTCTTAATCATTATTTATATTATTTGGTGGAATGTCTTGTGGCACCACTACAAAATTACCCAGTACTTGTGTCACATCAGCACCAACATCCATACTTAAAGATCCACCATGATACAAAACAATATGCTTTTTATATACATTTGCTTACTGAACCAAAGAGGCATATATAAGCCATAACCTAGAAAAGAACTAGCAGGACGGTGATAGCAATTCACCTTGGAACTGGGTCCAGTTTTACAAAAGAACAAACATGAAAGTTTCTTTTAAACTTTTACAAGTATAAATATAGTCTTCCTTGATCAAAGTCAAATCAGTAGCAGTCCAATTAAGTGAGGACATGAGACAAAAAAAAAAAAAAAAAAAAAAAAAAAAAAAAAAAAAAAAACTAACAAATATTAAGCAAATGTTTAGGAAAAAGTTATTTAATTTTGTTGTCTATTACAGCATGTATCCAAAAATTAATGGAGAAAAAATTTTAAATATTAAGACATTCTTCAGTGAAACCGGGCCCTGGGTTCTGTTTCACAATAACTTTGTTTGCTTCCAACTATGAGTCACAGTAATAGCTTCAGAGTCTTATGAAGACAATCTTTTTAAATTTCAAAACACTACTTAGTCTTGTCAGACAGACTTTAAACCTTCACTGGACCCAACAATTTCATTTATCAAATGCCTGCCAGCCAAAGCACTCACAATCCCATTAATGTGAATGTGATATCTACTGGAAGACGGTGCATAACATGAAACAAAAAGTCGAAGCATGCATCCCAAACACGTTCTACTAAAGCTTTACTTTAATTAGACAGAAGAACATCTACACAGTGTAGACAAGGCCATTTCAATACTTTTCACACCTCTATGTAGCATGAAATTCAGACCACAGTAGAATGTGCATATGTTACTGGAACATGATGTACGAGTGAAATACAGACAATGGTGTAAGTCCGAGGTTTGAAGCAGGGTTCTTCTCCTACCTGTTGACATGATCTGCACAAATATGAAGCACTAAGCATGCAATGGGTTTTTGTTAGCCAAATTTTTGTTGGAAACAAACACCAATTTAAGCAAATGATGAACATCTATACGTTCCTGAAACTGGACTCTTGTTGATTCAATGCCAGTATACTGTAAAAACAGTTAACATGCTCTTCTATTTGTCTTGGTATTGATGTCCAGATAAGATGCTCAACTTGATGTTGCAAAAAAATGCTAACAGACCAAGAAACTCATTTCACATTGCATGATTTACAAAGTAGTTTACAACATATAATTATCACACAGCCATCTGCATATCAGCGTAGTTATAGAAATTTTCCACCTGCTCCGCTGCTAATTCTGGACTTTGAGTGACAAATACCATTTCTGAAGAACCTTGGGAGATACTAGCCACTATTTCTTTACAGCGTTTCACACAATCCTCCCCATTGTATTCCAATCCTATCACAGGTCCTGTAAAGCAAAGGGAAGAATGGAATGATCAGAATTATATGTGCGTGTATGGGTGCAATTGCATGAGCATGTGCACCAGTGAGAGAGAGAGAGAGAGAATGAGAAAGAGCTTACCTTGCTGCACTACTGTATTATATGCCTCTGAACCAAATACTCGCACTGCCTCTGCTGCCTGCATATTGACCTCCTTGGTCTGAATAAGGACACACCCAGGCTGAATTAACAAAAGGAAAAAAGACATTTTCATTTGTAAGATCAATCACAGCTATCACGTGCAGATATAAGTAAGTCACCTTGAAACCTGCTGTTAGCGATAAAACTGAAACTACACTAAAATATTTACATCGTCTTCGACTGTGATTCCACTTAAAACGTAGCCATAAAAACATATCATACCTGCTTTGTTCTCATTTCATTTATGAACTGTTTTGCTCTGCTGACTGAATTCCCATCATTAAAGAACACAGCCAAGCAAGACTAACAAAGAGAAAAGAACTAATTAAATAAAAATCCCTGGTTTTCAATGTATAGTGATGTCACTTTCGTACATTTCAAATCATGAGTGACCCAGTGTATAAATGAGTGACCCAGTATAAAACATAAACTATAACATTAAGCATTAAAAGTTTTATTTAATTAAAAATATTGGTCATCAAACATCATTTTGGATATAAAAACACTTTACCTCAGTTGCTGGCTTGCGTCTACTTCCATGAGTTACAGGGACAACACTATTTCCTGGGTTTGTATCGATTTTCATACACGAAAATTGTTCTGTTGTTGGTATGGGTAAAAACTCTTCAATTTTCACATCCTACAAAATTTTGTAGACTTTCATTTTTTTACACAACATAATAACACATATCTTTAAATTTCAACTCTTCCGGGTGTGATAGTAAACACTATTATTACATTTCACAATGATCTTGACCTTCATGTCAAACTTACTAGAATAAGTATAGATAAGAAGCAAATAATGAAATTGCTCTTAAGTTTAACTTGTCATTTAAACTTCAGATTTAATGTTGAAAATATCATGCATAAAACCTAGTCTTTACACAATAAAAAGTGAGGCAAATAAGACAAAAAACTGAACAATATCACACCATACACTAAACCCGCATTGAATAAGTACCTCTGGCAACAATGAGAAATTATTCTCTCCTGGCACTGGTGTGAAATCATGAACTGTGCTCCAGCTGTTGTTATATATACTCAGCCCTGCACTTTTTAACTGTTCTGAAATACAAAAATATCAAACAGCTAATAAAACTTTCTGGCTTAACTCTAGAATAATTGTGCGTGTCACCATAGGCAAGGTGTTATTAACATGCACACAACTAATCACAAGCCCCACAGAGAACCACATTCTTTACTAAAAAAAAAAAAAAAAAATCATTTATATTCACCCAATTGTGATACCTCAAGTTAAAGATAATTCAATAGAGAACAGATTTTAAGTGATAATGGACAGTGTGGGATATGTCCACTTTATAAAGTGACTATGAGATAATTATTCCACATGTCAGGAGGTCATCCCCACTACGATGGTACATATCATTCGGTTCTAGTCCCATATCTACCTTCAAGTTCCGGGTATGAATATTGGAAACATGCCATTTTCACCCCAGTGCTGGCCTCTATGATGGGCTGTGTGATACAGTGCAGGAACACATCCAATTTTCTGCAGTCTCTGGTCCTAAACTGCTGGCAGGACACTGCAATCTGACAGTTTTCACAATCTCTGACGAAAACACTGAAAAATAATAATGATACATGATAACACTGAAGCTTTTCAAAATGTAACAGTTACACTGTTCACATTTTATGTATTAGGGCCTGTCATATTTTCTTAATAAAGTATTTTCCTCTCTGCTGACATATCTTTCACTATATAAAAGTTCTGGTGTTTTCATTCATTTTAATTAAGTTAAAGTGAGTTAAAAGATTTAATATTTTTGTTTCTTAAGTTGTTTTGAGAAGACAAATTTATAAGGAGAAAAAGAAATGAGAAAAGAAAAAACGCTATTGAATAATCCTAAATTGCTTCAAAATCAACAGATGTTTATGTACTAGTAGGCACTTTCATTTACAATATATCGCCACAGTTGCCGTTTTTTTTTTTTTTTTTTTACTTGGGATACAGCCTTGAGAAAAAGAACAGCCAAAATTTGCATACCTAGTCTTCACTGGTCCCATGAAGATTTTGCAGTTTTTACAGTCATCAACTTGTATTGTGGCAGAATGGTCAAAAATGTAAATATTACAGTTCTGAAATTAAATATGTACTAGTACAGTATCTCATACACTTTAATTGCCACCTGTCTACATATAGAATACACAGCTGAAACTAGAGAACACAGCTTAACATGTAAATCTGAACTGATTTCAATGAACCCCACCTTTTTATTTTAAAAAGTGCAACCATCTGTTTATGACATGACTGAAAGTTAACATTTGCTACTTGCAAGGGTCACTGTAGAAATGCATTTGTCTGAATCTGAAGCCAAAGAATTTTTTTCAAACAAAATGATAATTTGGCAAAAATGTATCCATTAATTTTTTTAACCATTACATACTCTTTTTTGTTTGCTTAAATATGAAATTAGTGTATAATAGTGTAATATAAATGCCCAGTAGGAAGGAACAGCAATATCACATTTAAATCATAATTAAAAAATGACTATGACTGTTCTATATAATGGTACTAGTACATGGAAATACATTTACCTCATTATCCCTGATAATAAACTGCTGGCCTTTAACTGTTCCTGGTATTCTGCCAACAGTTTCTCCTGACAGCTTTTCTATTGTATAATCTTTTGGGTCTAATTTTTCTCTTTTATCCCTATAAAACAGAAACCGAGACATTGTGTTTAAAAACATTTTTCACTGGTGTGCTAGACAACAAAAGATTCATGAGTAGTTAAGCATAAAGAGGCCTGTGTACAAGTACTGATTTCTATCACACATTTACCCTACCAGCAGTTCAGATCATCTGTCCCTAAGACTGGATTCCCATACTTAGATCGATCCATCTGGATTGACCCAACTCCCTGGGGGTTCACGCTATATTGCTATCAGCTCAAGAGGCTTAACTGTCTGTCACGCCTACCGAATCAGCTAGGGTAAAGATAATTACCCCCAAACAGCTTTACTAGGCGTGACAGACATTTAAGCCGGTAAAGATGATCGCAATTTAATGAGACTCCCCAGGGTGATAGATCTGTGGGAATGGTCTCTAAGAATACTTGAATAAGACCTATTCATTGTAGATTACAGTTTAGGAATTCACCTCCTCTCCCTTTCTTAAACTGTACTAGCTCTCCAGTTAATTATTTCGTCTAGTGACTTAATTAAATTGATCTAGAAGGGTTCAGCTCTTCTGAGCCAACAAGTATTCACCGTTGAACACAAAACAAGGGAGATTAAAAACAGCACTGTAGCAGAGTGTAAATACTGGTATTCTGATTGTGGTAAAGACAGTTTTCTCTCTCTGTCATTCCCTTCTCTTTCTGAATCAACGGTGCACTATACTAAATCATGTACTCCTGAGTGAAATTCACTTAACCATGTCTCACCATGAATATTTCTTCGGTTCTTCTTCGGTTGCATTTGTTTGTGTTTCCTGGCGTTGTTCTCGAGAAAATAAACAACCCATTTTAGGACTGCCGGCTTTTTCACTGCAGAGACGTCAAAATCAAAACTCTCACCTTTCTAATGACCTTGATCACGTGACAAATATTGTTGTTTTATTTGGCTTTAAACCACAAAAGCTAGATTCAACTTACATCATGTGAAATTTCTACAGTTATATGAACCCATGTATACTAAGAAATCCAATAACAAAAGTTAGACTTGAAAATACTTTCAGTGAAAATATCTCAATCTCGCGAGATTCGTTCCAGCAGGTGGATCTGTCTAAACATTACAGCAACAGGAGAGGGGATTTCCAATGCGAGTTCAAACCTATTTATAAGAGGAAACAGGTAAAATACGTTCATGTTAGCGTATAGACGTACCTTCACCATCCATATACCATAACGAATTTTGCTGGGGACAACATCCCATTCAAAGGGTAAGCAATGATTAGTACTACATATAAAAAGTAATACTAGCACCAGTAGCGCAACCCACTGGCAGTACTACTACTGTACATGTCTAGTAAACCGAGTAATTCTAGTACGCATATGATTGAATAGAGTTTATTGCTTCAACCTTTACATTGAAAGTACAATCAGCTGAAACTGAGACTAAATCTACAACATGTACAAATAATACGTACTAGTACATGAGTAACACATGGGGTATATAAATGTTTAATAGAAAAAAAATGAGGAGAAAGAAAATGAAGTATTTTTAAAAATAGAACATTTTTCTGGGTGATATGTGCAAATATATGTAGTAAACCCAATGTTTTCATCTCCCTGGATCCTTTCAAAGTTGTAACACATGTAGCACTATGGTAATACTACTTCTGAGTTGTACAACTGACTTCCCCTTTCCCAGTGGCACTGGGTAAACTATTTCGTCCAAAACAAGGCTGACATTCATTGCAAGACTAGAAGAAATTTTCGATGGAGATCTAGAATAGCACAACACGCTCTTGAATCAGTTTTATGAATCTCCAAATTTTAATCCAAGAATATTATTGACATGTTATGTTAGTTGTGACACCATACTGATACTCATCCCCTCAAAGCTATAGGAAACAAGATTAAAAACATTGGGTAACAAGTCATTGACCTGCAGAAGTAGTCCAGTTTCAGTCTATAAATAAGATAGCAAATACAGCCCAAATTTTTCAGGTTCAGTTAGAGTAGTATCAGTCATGGTTAACTTAGTTTGAAGCTTTTTGATAATTGCAAAGACCAAAATTAGGAACTATGCAGCTAGAAGACCAGTAATAATCAGTTTTTGATTTATGGGCTCCTTATTGAATAAAATTGGTCACTTTATTGTGTTTTATCCCTGTTTTGTCCAGGGTGCTTGAGGGCACATCTTCCACAAGCACATTGAGAAACCTGAAATATAATAGGGAAATTAAGAGCCTTTGTTGGAAAAAAAAAAGAATAAAAACTCTTGAGAAATAAATTTGCAGATATAAAACTTACAGATATTATTGAATCAATACAGCAATGTTCTATTGGTAGATGACTGACTGAAAAAATTAAAAATTCTGCAACTTTCTAGCGTCTGGCCATATGTCACAGGATGTGAATTAAGAAAGCAACCTGTCACACCTATTGGTCTGTATTCACATGCATCTCACATTATTAAAATTTACATTTTGAATTTGATGTGAATACTGATATGATTATCACATGACAACAGAATTATATTTTTACCCTACCCCAGTAGCAACTTGACTTTTTTCCAAGAACTTTAACAAATACATTTTAACTGCCTTGATACACGTCATTAAAAACAGGCAATTAGTACTTCTTACAATAGCCATTAATGATGCTCACCTTGAATTTGTCTTTTCTTAGGAGTGTCCTGTGCCCTGTTCATTTTCCCTCCTGGAAGTTGCTTTATGCCACCAGTAAAGGTCATTTTGTTTTCCAGATTTTTGAGAGCAGATAATAATTTGACAGTGTTTCCTTCAGTAAACTTATTCAAAGCAGCATCCTGAAATAAGAGATGAAGGGTTAGAAACTGGTTAAGCATGTTTTTTTTTTCACCCATTTCACCACTTGCCACTCGTGTTAACTTTAAAAACAATGTGTATTTTTGTGAAATGTTCATTTTTCATAGATTGGCATTTTCATTGTATTCATGACTTTGAAATCCCAAGGGACTGAACCCCTATGCTAGTTATAACCGACAGACAGATAAATGAGAATTTGGAACATTACTCTTACCTTTAAATTTTTGTATGCCTGTACCTTTTCTCCTTGTCGGTCTGGGGGGTATGCATTTATGTTTGCTGTCACTACCACCAAGGCTAAGAACAGTACCAGTGCTGTTTTCATTTGGCACTTGGAACCATAAAAGCTGTCTCTTGCTGCAGTCATTTTCATCGTTTGTCTGCAGAACCTACTGTAAAATAATTTCTACGTATGCAGGTGTTTGCAACACATATTTAAAGGATTAAAACGTGATAAATAACTTTAAGATCTGTTAATTGCAGTGTGCAGAGGTCTTGCTTAATTTTGAGGCCCCTTGCATATGGACATGGACAATGATGTAAATAATTTTTTGAAATATCCAGCATAAGATGATGGAAGTAAAACAGGGATGAAAACAAAACTCATGGAGGTTTATTGTCCAATGTATGCTAAGGGGTGGGACAAAGGGTCTGGGTTATCGGTCAGAGCAAGGGGGGGGGTCACCCGTGGAAATCCACAGAGTAGTATGTTAACTTGTGAGAACACAAGAGAACAAACCAGTACAAACCAGATTGAAGAAGGAAGGACTATCTTGTTGGTTAAAGAGTTGCATGGTATTTTAATGGAGTTGGGTATAGTTGAGAGTGATGAAGATGTCATGAAAACTGTAGACAGTGGGAATGAGCTTTTTAATTCCATGTAAATAGAGAACACTGTGGACAAGGGCATTTTTTTTCCAGAAGGAGAGTCTCAACTTCCTCATAATGTGCAAGTGCCACAGAAAATAAAACCAAGATTAGCTATTAGACTGAAGTATTACATTCCTGCATCATGTCACCCTAGTTTTTCATGAAAAACCAGCTGTCAATTCATCATATGTTTTTTTGGCATGTAGATTTTTTTGTGTTGTGTAAGAAATTGATACTAGGATACACATGAGAACTGTTGAGAATTGCAATCAACTCTCGCACCATGAAATCCTTTGAAAATTTATGAAAGATGAGGCCAGACAGCAGTCAAAATCAAACAAATGTTGCCGTTTTCATTGTAGAAGGAGATTTCTGTATTTATTAGTTTTGAGCTCAATTATCACATTGACTGCTGGTTTGTGCAAGATTAAAAACTGATACATGATGGTTGATGGACAACATGGTTTATCAGCTACTGGTTAATTTGATTATTTTTGTCCACAACTTGTTCATGGCATTTATCTGTTAAAATATTATAAAAATTATTACTTGTCCCCATAAATTTAACAAGAATTGGTTAATTTGCTAAACAACTATTTAAAATCCTACACTTTGTTACTGAAAGAGATTTAATGTATTTTCTTGTTATTTCACATCAAATATGACAGCGTAATCAATTGTTTGTAAACCTGTATAAAGGAATCAAAAGTTTTGAGAAATCTTTCATTTTTTTTAACTTATGAATATGTTAACATATCAACCTACAACAATACTATCATTATATAGTACCTCAAATATTTTATTAATTACTGCTACATGTTTGTGAATTTATCAGCTTTGTTGTCTAGTTATGTGCCTATATTAATGATAGTTTGCTTATAAATCCATTGCTTGATTAATTGAATACATTTTTTAGTAAAAGGTAGACGTTAAAACAAGCCAGGTTGGAGGGAAAAAAATCAGTCACAGATCTAGAGACAGATGATGTATTACCCTCAGTATTTGCCCATGAATGCAACATCTAGGTCTGGATCAATATTTCCACTTGCAGACTGATTTGTCTTTTGTAAATATAGTGCTGCCTTGTAACAGCCATAGCTAGCAGGAATGGCTCCAAGTAATGACATCTTATGGGCAAAGCTATCAATTCTATTGCACTGGTGTCTGTGCCACTAGATTCATCATTTATCAGGCATGCACAGAATATGTATGAAATTCAATGAGCTTTGCTTGTGCTTCCAGAGAGGAATGAACAATGTGATTGAACGTCGTCAAATTCTCAACCTCCTGCGTCGCCACCAAGGCCGCATGGCTGATCTAGAAGATGGTTTATTTCACCATGAACGCATCATGCATCAGGAACCAATAGCTGATATCCCTGAGAGGAGGAAGGAGCGCTCTGAAAGAATCATTGTAGATGGGGATAACCTCAGGTAAATGTGCCACCTAGTTAATGCAGTCAGAGCTATGGAAAATGTGAAGTTAAGAAACAAATGTGGTACTGTAGTTTTGATTTCTTATTAATGTTTTTTAGAGTTTCATGCAACAGTCACTCCCCTACTTATATGTTATTTGTCTTTTCAGATACAATGCACCTGATGAAAAAGTAGGCGTGTATATTGCTGCCCAGCCTTTCACACCAGAGCACAACTACTTTGAAATAGAAATTTTAGACACTGGCGATGCAGGTGCAATAGGTAAGTACTATACTGTGTTGTTAGGAAAAAACACATTAACATGTGTTGACTCATTCTCAGGAATGAATTTTGCCTAGTTCAAAATAATAATAATAATTGCTTGGCTCTTTAAAAATCAAATCACAGCTTCTTGTATAATACAAAAATTGTGCTAGACTGGACCATCTATTTATCTAACACAGGGAATGGACTGGTTGCAGTCATGGCTGCTTCATGTTGCCAGTGTTTAGCTTCAGTACTGAGATATACATACCATAAAAAGGCCATGTTGACTCACTGGTCTTAATGATTCAGGGAAACATTTCATACCATGCACTAAAGCAATTACTATGAGGCTTGATGCTTCAATGAAACTTGTGTCTTGACTGAAATAAAAAGCTTGATTGTGCTTGGAGGTGTGTTTAACATATCACTAATCAATAATATCTGGTTGCTTCCTATACATATCTACCAGGCAATGTCAGGTATTGATTTTACTTGGTCCCAGACCAATTGCATCTTCTTTCTTTGACACTTGTGCAGTTGAGGAAAAGCTATATTAATATAAGCTTAGCCATTTATTTATTTTTCTTCTGTTTTACTTTATTTTATTATTTAAAGGAAGAATAAATTTCTATTCTTAAAATTTTAAATTGAAGTAATTACAGTTTAGCATTTTTGGAGTGTAAAAATGTATATGTTAAATTTCATTAAGAATATTTTATAAGAATGGTACAGAGGCTCCAGTTTTAGTTTGATGAATATTTAAAGCCAAGCCAAGTTTTAAATAAACCACATTATTACCTTATTGCCATGATGTAGAATTGTGGACCAAGTTAAAGATCGGAAAATAATTCATGTGAAAAAGCTATTGATGAAAAATGTTCGTTCAAGAATGAACTCCTTTGATTAGTTTGTAAATAAAGTGCTCTTTCAGCATTTGTAATTTTCAGGTCACATTTAGCTAAAGTATGCATGTATTCAGTTGGAAATTTGATTTTTAAAAAAATGTCCACAAAAATTTAATCTGTCTGACATGGACATGTGTTACAACCACACTCTGCATTACTGACAGATTTCAAAGATGTGGTCATGATATCACTGTGCCTTCTGTTTGCAGCTGTTGGTCTGGTGCACCCGAGATATCCACTGGACAGGCAGCCTGGCTGGAACACGGACTCTGTAGCTTACCATGCTGATGATGGAAAGTAGGAACTTTTTTTTTTTTGCATTAGATTTTTTTTTTTGTTAGTTGTGATGATATCACACTTTATAATTTATTTAGTATTTGGTATTGGTGTCTGTCTCTCTAATTAAATGAAATAATTTTTTTTTTTACGAAGCTGTTGGTATATGTTTTATTCTAAAATGTTCACCTTCAAGGCTTAAAAGCACTTTGTTGGCTTCAAATAGTTGAACAGACACAATTTAGAAATAAACTGTAAATTGTTTATAAGCGTTATATACGTCTGGCAAAAGTTGAGACTGTGTAAAAGGTTATCATCAGCTACGTGCTTGCTGCCAAATATTTATCAACTAAGTTTCAAGTGTTTTTTTTTTTTGCAGATTGTTTAAGGCCAATGGTTCAGGAAGATCCTTTGGTCCCAAATGCTGTATAGGTGACAGGATGGGCTGTGGCATCAAGTTTGATCAAATCCAAAGAGAAGACAATCCTAGACATTTAGTTCCAGTATTTTTTACAAGGAATGGAAAAGAGGTATTTAGAAATTGTTTTTGATTATACTACACATGGAGTGTGCAAGTTGGATGAATATCACCAAAAACAGCTACTGATGTTGATGATGATATCAAAAATGCCGTGCTACATGAAAAAAAAAACATTCATATATTCTTCACCTTTATCATCAAGTTATATATTGGGCAATGTGGGATGATGCAGGACTAAAGACATTTACATATACCAGATACTGAATATTTCAGATTGGCACATTGTCAGTCCCTATTCCTGTGGATGGGTTCTTCCCAGCAGTAGGCATGCATTCAGAGGGGGAAGAAGTAGTTATCAACTCAGATGCTGAGTGGCACTATAGTGATGAAATCCTGATGTCTGTTGACGACTGTGAAGAAGAGTGGTCTAGGCTGCACGATATCAGGTTAAATGGACAGGTATGGTGAACTTTGGATGTCAATATGAAATATTTAATGATATTTCTGACATGAAAAGGATGCAAACCAGTATTAGGCATTTTAATGTTTTATAGCCTCATTGCATTTTAAAATAAAATAATGTTTTTTAAAATAATAATGATAATAGTAACAGTAACAAAAATTACAATGGTCAGTGGTGGTGGTGATAAGTATTTGATATTTTTCTTGGTATTCAAGCTAATTGGACTAAATTCAAGTATTCTTTTAATTAACATCTTTATTGGTTTACTTGTGTTTTAAAGTATTATGAAATTAATTAATCTTTTTCACCATTAGATATTAGAATACACTGGACGTGGAAAAAGCATAGTAGATGTTGGTCTCGCACAAGCCAAACTTCCCCTAGATACTGCAGGACATTATTTTGAAATAGAAATTGTAGATCCGGGTGAAAACTGTTACATAGCTATTGGGCTGGCTAGAAGGGTAAGCTTAACACATTAATGTATTTATTACTCAATGCATGAAATGAAAACTCTTTTCAGTGTTTTGTCATATGCTTGAAACAATGCATCGAATTAATTTTTCAATCATGATGAAGGCAAAGACTTAAAAAAATTTTTAAATTAATTAATTAATTAATCAATTATTATTATTATTTTTTTTTGGTGAACAAAGTATTGTACCAGTAGATAACGGAGCTGTATGTGTACTGGACTGGTTACATTTCTGCCACATATTCATCTAATGTATTTTTATTGAAAAACCTTAAAAATTTGTATTTTATAGGATTACCCAAAACATAGACATCCAGGATGGAATTGGGGGTCTATAGCCTATCATGCAGGTATGTACTAGAAGATAAAAATGTTCACAGTATACAAGAGACTCTATATAATATAATATGCAAATATATCCTTACATAATGGTAAAATGTCAATATCTTTTGAATGATAGTTAAAAACCCTTAAAGTATATGTCACCATTCTTTGAAAGTCCCAACCTGACCAAAGGATGCACTACTTTTTCAGATGATGGAAAAATTTTCATTGGAAGTGGTATAGGTGACAAATTTGGTCCCAGATGCCAAAAAGGTAAATTAATTTTAATTGTTTTAAATTGAATATTTATTGAATTTTTAAAGTAGTTTCAACCCTTTTGAGGTAACTCGAAGGTTTGTTGGGTAATGAGGTCTTTGTAAGAGCGACAATTTATCTGATATAGTCGCTGAATCTTTGTTTGATTGTAACAGTAAATAGAAAAAAGAAACTTATGTATCTTGTTAAATTTGAAGCCTATGGGTTTGTTTTACAACAATGTACGTGTCACAGCAAGCAAAATTTATTTATTAAATCGTGCCTTGTAGGTGATATAATGGGTTGTGGTATACTGTTTCCAAGAGACTATAGCAGTGAACACGACAGCGATGAGCAGGACATGTCACCAGAAGAGATGGAAGTCAATAATGTCTATGCAGCTCCAAACTACGCAAGTTCTGACTCTGATGATGAAGAGTGGTGGGTTCACAGACATCACATGGATGGAGGGACTAAAGTCAAGGTACGGCATGATAAAATCTAAGGTTTATTGGAAATGGTAGTGATTTATATGGACACGATTTATGTGCATTTATCTTTGGAAGGTTATGTATTTGTTTTGAAGACCTTAAAATTATGTTGTTGACCTATCAAAATGTATTAAATGATATCTGAATTTATTTTTTGCCAGTATTGTTAAAGACAACAAATAAGATTGGCTAAAAGTAAATAGTTTTTAGACAACTATTACTGCAGTGAAAGGATCGGGTGTTTAACACAAACATGTTGAGTAGTTAAATGGATAGTGAAAAAAAACATTGTGGCACATTTTCATTCTAACACTAGATAATGCTGAATTTAGTTAATACTTTCCAAAGGATAAGATTATCCTCAGTAAGCTTATTTTTTTTCCAATGCATAACACTGTCCGTTGTCAATGAAACACTGATACCCTCTAGAGAAACTATCCAGAGGATTACTCTCTACCAGAGGTTCGTCTAAATTTTACAAAATTGGTCAAAGGAAAGAGCGTACCAGATAGCAGACATTTTATCCACTGGATAGGACTAATCAGCATTGATGAAACTGGGCCCAGTTTTGTAAAAAAGTTAACATGATTACAATTTAGTCTTTTATTTTAGGTATTCTTTACAAGAAATGGAAAAACAATTGGCAGCAGAGAGGTGAAGGTCCCAAAAGGAGGATTCTATCCCACAGTGGGCATGCTCAGTAGTGACGAGAAAGTACGTGTGGATTTAAGACCATTGACGGGATAGCAGGATAAAGTGCAATTTTCTCTTGCCAACTGACAATTATCCCGCAGTTTTGTGATGTTTTAGGCAGATTTTATTTATAATGAACTGTCATTTTATGTGACATTTTTTTCTGTTTAACAAGATATGGTTTTCTTTGTTAATAATTGCTATCATTCACCAACATTAAGTAGCTTGTTTCATCAACACAAGTAATCAAATCTTCAGTTAGCTCTTTTGTAAGACTGGATGGTGATGTAGATGTGCTGTGTACTTAAAAAGTATGGAGACTGCATTTTACTGGAGTCTTGGCTATTTTTGATGTAAATTTTTCTTTTACCAGTTATTATCATTATAACCATCTACAATGGTTGGTGTTATGATTAACATTTTACGTTGGAACTGAAATGGTGATTCATGGTGGGAGTGGAACAGTAGCCACAAGTTTTCTTTTCCAGTCCATAAACATGATGTGCTTCAGATGTGCCAAAAAACTTGTGCTTCCTCATGAATGTATTGTGAAGCAACAGAGTTACACAGAAACCTTTAATAACGCCTTATAGGGCAGGGTTTGAGCTTAGCATTACTGCAGATGCCTGTAATATTCTTAGATTTGCCTCTTGTACGTTTATAAAAAAAATTAATACTTTTTGACCTCATTGGGTCTGTCTTTATGCTTGCGATGTGCAAACACGGTCAATAAAACAACTATGGTGTCTTTTATGTCGTGCTTGTGTAAAAATTGTTTGAAGAAATTTCTATTTTAAAGGCTTGTGCAACTTGGCACTCTAAGTATACGGTGCATGTTCAGGTCTTCTGTAGTGTGCTTATTTATAAATACAATACATGGTCACATGGAATTATTGTTGTAGACAGGTTGTAGGCTATAATGTTTGAACCCATTTGATGGAATGAGGTCATGAAGTGACTGTTAGAAAATTTGCTATCAAAGTCAAACAGCACGCCAGATTTAAAAAAAAAAAAAGGTTAAGAATCAAATTGCCCACTTTGAATAGCATGTTCTCTCTGAAGTATATATTTTGTGCAAAATAAAAAGTGTATGTTATAATAGTTTGTATTTGTCATGTTATTTTCAAACAAGAAACTCCCCTATTAGATTTAAAACATAAGATCATGGGGATTATATACAAGTGTTCTTTGCTTCAGATTTTATTTTATTTCAACATTAAGTTCCTGTATTCTTTTTATTGCAAACTTATATTTTTATTTGGAATCTATAATAATTAAAAGTGAAGTAAAACGGGGGGAAGATGCAGGTATTAAAAGTGGAGACAATTTATTACAATTACTATAAAACCCAGTGTCCTTCAATGACTGGGTTTACAATTTGACTGGGAATCCCACTTGTGGATATGCCTGTGTGATAGGAAATTTCACTGTACAAAATTTACATGATATTTCGTTTTTGTACCTACAAAACAATTACTATTAGGGACTAAAAGTAAGGTGAGTGAACAATTTTAGTCAAATGCAACTTGACGATTTCATGGCAATCTCATCAGTTCTTTTAGGACTCACTATAAACCCAATGCTACTTATTTACAGTTCAAATTTTGGAAACAAATATATTGCAACAGTATACTGAAACCACGTGATATATTAAATACACATTCAAGCACCATTCTGATGATTACTTTATATAATACAATGTGTTGTCATCTTATAACATGTGAAGGTTCAACAAATAATCTCCCTTTTCCCTTTATTTTGTACAATCATTTTAAAATGACATTGGGAATGATTATACAATTCTTGAACCAAATCTTCCAGTAAAGGGTCCATTTTAACTACTTACAATTAATGTGTGCTTTTAGCCAGGAATGTTTGTAAATATCTCCTTAAACTAAACTAACCAATAACAGACAAAACAATATAAAGATACCTTCATAAACAGTGTTTGTCACAACATACAATTTTGACATAGGATGACATTAGGATGTGTATTAAACTTGAAAAGCAGTTGACAAGTTTGGTATTCCTGTAACAGGCATTCAGTCATACTACTCCTTGATACATTAATGCATGCCCTCAGAACCCCCTGCATTGCACACACAACAGCATTCAAAAAAATTTGCATTCAATTTCTTCTAAAGGAATTCAACATAAACCTGATGTAATATTAGTATATTAAGAGGAAAAAAGTATGACAAGAAACTTTGTACAGTGATCCAGATTAATTACAACAAATGTGATATATATGATGAAATAAAAAATACAGAAATTAAATGAAATCCATAATTTGAAGGGGGAAAAAAATCAATTTGAGATGTTGGAAATCTGAAAATTCTTAAATATAATCTCAACCTTAAACTCTACATGATACGCCCATGATTTGGTTCTTTGATTTCTGCAGTGGACATATAGACCTAGTCCCAGTGCCTAAGGAGACATTTCCTGATGTGCACACACTGGAAGTACACGAACTGATATAAAACATCACATCTGCTAAAGTCTATTCACTCTGCATCAATTCCTAGGATTCTTCGTCTGAATTGGCTTGCTGTTGTGTGGAATTACTTTGGAACTGTTTCAGTGCATGTTTTCCTTGATAAGCTGCTTGCTGAATTGGTTTTCTTACTTTCTCTGCTTTCCTAAACACTGTTATTTCCTATATGATCAGAAATAAAGAGGTTGGTGTCAAAAAGGTCAAAATATCTCTATCAGGCATTTAACAAATACATGTACAGTGCCCCTCTCCCACCCACCCAACAATACATGTTACTGACAGCCATTAGACACTTGTGTTTAAAGACGAAAGCAATTGAAACCAGAAGTCACCTGTTGTTTGAAATACCTCCTTTCTTCTTCGTCAACTAATACTAAATTCAAGTAGTAGCGAACTGAAAATTTTTTGTTGATATCCCTCATGGTTGGTGTGAGGTCATATCCACTCAGGAACAGCCTGATTGGGATAGACTCTCCTGTAAAACAAAAGCATTATTACCTGCAATGCAGCAACTTATAAAACTACCATAGTATTTTTCTCTTTTTTTTCATTATCTATTTATTTTTTGTTTCAGCTTCTTAGGTCAGGCAACAAAGGGCAATTTTAGGTGACCCACTAACTGGCACTATTGGCATCAATCTGCAACATGGGTGTGCTGTACAATTTATAGATGTGTAAAAGACATACATTAAGTTCACAGAAAACGACATGAATGCTTTACATGCTCAGAAGATCCCTTTAAATCAGGCAGGATTTTATAAAAATAACCATTTACCTCTGACTGGGGCACCATCCATGATTTCATATTTGGCAATGGTTTCATTTTCATTGAATGTATTTGGACCTACAAGGCATAAACAGTCAACATAAGAGTGTGATCATTCCCTTAAAATGAGATGTTATGTAATCATTTGATTTTTTATATTATAACTTGCTCTTTACAGTTTAGTCTTAATGTGAATAAAGGGTACTTATGATCAAATAAAACTTTAACAAACTAGCATACTGAAGAATTACATAAAACAGTCATACAACTACACACGATGTCATATCTTTGTAATTTTTAAACATCAACATGCTATTCACATACATCAAACATTACATATTAAAGTGAGAACACAACAATAATATAACCAATATACTGGGTGGATAAAAAGAACAATAAAATTTAATTTTCTAGTTTAACCTTTTTTACTTTATGAAAGAATGATTAATCAGTTGCAGACAGCATTAAGCCTTTTATACTGATATTCATGACCTGATATCTTTACAATATTTATCAATATCTCTATTATGTACATGCAGTGGCTGATTCATTACTTAACACATCCTCAGCTAGATGCAGTTATGAATTCTATTTCAATCCATAAATAGCAAATCTGGTCATCCTTCTTTATGAATTCAGAAACTACTTGTTCTACATGTTCTTAATGGCAAAGTATGTTATCCGACTTGCTAGAAAATGTAATTAGTGTCTGGATGCCCCTGAAAAATCCCACCAACCAAGACCCTGCAAAGCACTTAAAACAAGCAATGATTGTTGGTCACTTTTGTATTGAGCTCCACAGCAGTGTTCTGAAAGCTAAATCAATCAAAACTTGAATGTCCAAACAGCAACAAAATTTAGTGACAAAGCAAATTTTTTAGATTTATGAAATTCACATTTAAAATTAAATATGGTCTCCACCCTCCTTTTCTCCTTTTTTTAATCCACCCAATATATCTTGGTGAGTGTTCAAGGACAAATCAGTACCTGTTCCTGTTGTTTCTCTCTTGATAATTTGTATCTCCATATGTTTGATCTTTATTCTAACTAGCAGGAAATAAATCTTGCCCACTATCACATCTTTCAAGTGATACCTACATGAAATAAAACAGACAAACAACATAGAGAAAAATGAAAAAAGACATGCATAACATTAGTAAACACAGATCAACTATAAACAAATTGAGACATGTACCACGATAACAAGGCCACCTAATACGAAACAATGATTTTGAATGAAAGATAAGATGACAAAGTTCCGAGAACAAAGTGCTGTTGTGTTGTACAAGGATTGCACACAAGTTCAGAGAATCAAAGATTTAACAGGAATCAGTAAGGCCCATGTCTTCCAAAGTGCAATGGTGAAAGAATAGTTAAATCATTTTTGAAACTGTGATTATTCTGGTTATGTGAAGATTTGAGTTTCCATTTTCAATTCTCTGGTACAAGTTGAATACTGCAGCAAAACTGCCCTACCTGCATAATCACCACTGCAGCATTCTCAGTGACAATGCAAAGTAGTTGTTGGAAACACACAATAGGGCAAAGTATACATCTAACCATACATAATATGTGTTACAATAATACATGAACTAAAACATCAATGTCACCAGCAAGAAATCCATCGTGACACAACAAAATGATCACGATCATGCACGATCTATGAATATGCTGCTCTACCTGCTCCAGTAATCTCCCGTTTCACTATGGCCAACTCCATGTAGCGGATTTTGATTCGAACAAGAAGGAAATAGATCTTTCCAACTATGACATCATTAAGGTGGTACCTGTTTACAGAGTACGTGTAAGCAGCAGCTGTGGGTTAGAGCCTTTTCTTTACATTTATCAAGAAATATGCCCCCCCACCCACCCATCCCCCTCTAAACTAACAATATAAAACATTGAGCCCAATGTTGATGATAAAATCAATCTGCATCACCCATGTTATATCCTGACATCGTTATGCCCCTGTTGTACGCTGAACTCGTCAGTATAAGCCTAAACTGTTAAAGATCACTTTGCTGTAGTAAATCATTTAGCAGATTTAATTCCATCAAAATACAATTTGTAATATATGGTGGCATAAGCTCATTTATCTTGTAGCTTTACAAGCTTTATATACATTAAAGATATTATAATACAAATCACTTACTTTGACTTGTTATATTCAAACTCTATATGTAAACAGTCTTCTATGCCCACTTCCATCTTAATGCTATTGTTCATATCTGGGTACTGGGATAAAGTGTGTACAATAATTTCTTTTTCCTTCACTGCGTCTGATATCCTCTTCACTATTGTTACTCTCAGAAAGTACCTATGGAGAGAAAGAACAAATCAATTTTGTGTTCTTTTACACATCTCACACATCTCTTAAATTTGTACATTTCAGACCAACTGCAAAGTCCCCAAGGAAGGTATCACAGTGGAGGTTTTGAAATAAAGAAAATGGCCCAAATCAAAACAGAAAGTTATGGCAGATGGAACAACTTGTTTAGGAGTCAAATGTTACAACAATTTTGATGTTGAGTAACAAGATGGGTAGTGAAGTTATGTGTATTCTTTGCTCAATACCATGAAAATTAAATCACATCCAATCCACCTCATTTTGTGATTAGAACAGATCTACTGAGCCTGGAGTCTAGATAATTTACCCAATAATCTCTCTTTTGCATACTCACCTTAATCTGACATTTGTTCCTGTGTATGACTCATATGGTTTTTCCACTTGAACAAACTCAAAGTTGTAGCTTGTATTTTGTGAGAGTTCACCTGGTCTGGCAAGTTCTTTGACTAGTGATGTGAACTCATGGTGATTTCCTCTGTCATAGTATAATTCTGAAAAAGAAAGATAATTTGTTTCATACTTTGTCTATAAAAACTTTGTTAAAAATAAAACCTTACTGAATAATTACTATACAGAAAAAAAAAACCAGATGGAGAACTTTCAAATCTAAAACTGTATTTAAAATTTTAATTATGTTGACACAAAACAAATGTTATAGTTAAAAGAAGTTGATTTATACTAAAATATTATGTATACAGTTTGTGTCATAAACAATAGTTATTTCTGAATGCAGGTTGTTTTATTCTAATACCATACCTATTTGGCCTATAAACTCAATTTTTATTCCTTGGTGTTCTAGCTTCGTTCCTGGTTTTTTCAGTGTGACATTAACCTTCAATGCAAAAAAGATGCATACAATACATACAGATCCAATGCCAACACAACAGTCTATAGAAAGATAATTACACTTATTCCATTCTTCTACCAATAATATAAAAAAGTAAACAATGGCAATAAATGAAGGGAAAAAAGACATATTGCAGGCTACAAAATTTCATTGACATTTTAACACAAGTCACCTTTCCCACAACAGATTCTCCATCATAATAGAGAAAATGCTTTTCCTTCCGTCCATCCTCTGTCTTGATTTCTGCTACCTTCCTTGTATCTTGCCCATCCAAGATGATATCAATTTCGGCACTCTGGCCGAACCCAAAGAAACTCTGCAATTAGGAAAAAATTTAAAATGCAGTGAATTCTTTAAGAAAAGAATGATATTTCTATTAAAAAACAATGAAAGTGCAATTACCAATAAAAAGACGGTCAGCTAGAAACACAGATGCATGCCAGGAGCTATCAAATTCCTTTCACTTCCTATAGGCACACATTGCAGAATAGACAACTTCTGAATGTACTCAGTACATACAACAGGGATTGTTTTCCACCAGGAGGCTACTTCTTGGAACTATCATGTGGGTCAAACAATTTCCACTGTAGAAGAATCTTCACAGGGATTTGTTTTCTAGAAGCTCGGCTTTAAAACTTTGCATCATAATTTGACCTACATCATAA
The DNA here is from genome assembly GCF_051362555.1 of Lingula anatina. Taxonomy (NCBI): domain Eukaryota; kingdom Metazoa; phylum Brachiopoda; class Lingulata; order Lingulida; family Lingulidae; genus Lingula; species Lingula anatina. The sequence goes on from NC_141767.1 coordinate 42,899,000, forward strand.
TTTTTGAGGCATGGATCTTAGCTTATTCACAAAGCTCTTGATGGCAAAATTGGTTGGCTTTTGGCAGCATGACTATAATTTTACAGATATGTGCACTTATGTCTTCCCTATAGTACATATCAAAAAATGTGAACAGGAGTAATAATCCATGAAAATTTCCACTTCTACCTATGTTGGCTTGCAATCTATGATATCCTAGTCTTGTACTAGTAAGTACATCTAAATTCCTAGTCAGTAGCTTAAGTGGCAACAAACCATATCGCAAACTTCTTTCATAAAAACAGTTTTTCAGCTGTCACCTTTAATTACCTAAACCCAAAAAACTTAATTACAGAGATGACTTCATCTCATTTGCATTGATCACCTGTCAATAAAGGCAGCATAATCATATTTTTCCAGATGGGTGTTTTGTGAGTTTGACTTATGCAGAGCCAAGATGACTGCTGTTGTTAAATGACTATCAAATGTAAGATGCAACATAGCAAGTGATCATAATTCTAGTCTAAGATTTTTTTCTGAATTTTGCAAGTAATTAGTAGATCTAAAATCAAGGAACAAAAATGCAGATTTATCCCGACTCGACAGGGAATTTCACAGTGCATCTATTTATGCCTACAATATGAAGGATAAGTATAAACCAACATAAATACATAAATAACACCAATATTTAGAATTAATTTACAACAGCAGTTAGCAACATGAACTCCATCATTTCAGACTAGGCACAGTTGAATGTCAGTGCTGTTGTGTTGAGGTCACATGATAATGATTTACCTCCCCCTTTCGATTAGAAACTTAAAGGAGTGAAAAATACTATTCTAACACATGTCAGTGACTACAGACACCACAGCACAATATTACTTATTCCTCTTTCGCTGGTTTGTTTTTAAATGTTTGCTTTCAATGGCAAAAAGACAGAAAACCTACCATTTCAGAAGAGTTCTTCCTGCTTTAGATCAATATGGCGAGTTAGTAGCATCACGCATGCGCGACTCCTTTTTCGAGATACACATTTTTGCACTAGAGGTATTTATAGGGACATTTTATTATATTGCTGGCTTACAACTTCAAGTAAAGGATCGTAAAAAGCTAATGTTAAATGTATGTTGATATAAAGACTTGCATAATTTATTCATTGAGTTTCAAATGATTATGATGGAATTTCTTAGGGTCAGATTTTAAGCTAAAAATATACGAGATTTGACGAGAAGGTCAAGGTGAAAGCCGGTGCGAGCGTTAGAAAGAAAGACAGTGTTCGACTAATTTTTTAATCTTATTCCATCGTAAAGATTATAGGGAATTGCAGGTAACATAGGTGCGTCAGAATATTTTTAATAGTCTGTAAAATAGTTTCAGGAAGCTGATTTTCCTTTTGACGTAATTGGAATGACAAAATTAACTTCATAGTTTAGCCAAGTTCGTTTACTGAAAGGATGTTGACTTGTTAATTGAGATGGGTGCCAAGCATAATATTCGCTTCTTATTTCAGAAAGAATGGAAAGCAGACCAGGTTGCACAGTGTACATAAACAATTTAAATGAGAAAATCAAGAAAGATGGTAAGTTAATTTTCACACACACACACACACACACACACAATAATAATAATAATAGATAAGAACCTTGTCAAATTGATTTTAAAGCCTCAGTTCTCAGTTCTCAACTTCATTCTGCAATTGAATTTGTCTGTATCATGTGTATGAAGTTTCCAACATGCCGATTTTTATGAGGGGAGATCACAATTTTCTCTCTTTCTCTCTCTCTCTCAAACTATTATGATAGCTAATAATTAGCTTTTAAACTTTCACATGAGCTTTGTACTACACGTTATATTTTGTGTTATGCCTGTTCCTTTTCTTTTCAGAATTGAAAAAGTCCTTGTATGCTATATTCTCACAGTTTGGACAAATCCTGGACATTGTGGCATTAAAGACATTAAAGATGAGAGGACAAGCCTTTGTGATATTTAAAGACATTAATAGTGCAACAAATGCTCTCCGTTCAATGCAAGGATTTCCTTTTTATGACAAACCTATGGTATGTGTTAATATTTAGACTACCAGTATCATACATTTTCTGAAAATTTAAAAAGGAATATAGTTGAAAGTGAGACATGTTGACAGCCATATCTGCACATTTTTATAAATTGGTAAAAATTGGTTATTAAGCCCAAACAGAAATTCATTATTCACCCTAAAGGCCTTGAATTTTTTCTCATGCACATTTTTACGAGTGATGATTGAAAAGTTTTAAGCTGGAGTAAGAAAGTGTAGAGAGTCTTTTTTATTCTGTGAAAGCAACATTTCTCTGGATTATATGTTAAATTCTGATATGCTGTTTGCATGGTTGTAGACAAATATGTCAGTTAGTAGGGGTTTGTCTGATGGCAAAATGACCACAGCTGGTGTTCAGGCTGTGATCCAGTATCTCTCTCTCTCAAAAAAAAAAAAAAAAAGGAAATTAATGAGAACATGGTAAAGACATCAGTGGAGGACATCCCATCTTAACCTGCTACGGTTAAATGCTGATCATCTGAATTCAAGAGATCCAGCACAAGCACTGAATATCACCAACGATCAGAAAGATTCATATTTATGATTCAGAAGATCCATGTTTTTTTTTTTGATAGAAAAGTAATTGAGCATTACATAGCTAGTGCTGAAATAGTTGCCATAAGCGAGTTCTTACAGAAGACCTGGGAAGGATTAAACAGCATAATGGGTCCTAAGGCTTTTAATAGACAATCAAAAAGACTCCAGGAATCAAAAAGATTCCAGGTTCTAGATGTCAAGGAAGGACTTTCAGCTTTTTGAAGGAGGCACAGATTTCCTATGATATGTCTTATGACCCCCCCCCCCCCCCCCCCCCCCCCCCCCCCCCAATTCAAACAACAGTGGGGACGATGGAAACTTGGGTTCTCTCTCTACCCCCCTCCCCTTTCCACACACAGACGTGCAGAGACTAAATAAGGCCAATGCTTTGTCCACTGCGTGAAGGACATGACTTCTGTCTTCTAAGATACTTAGAGCCCAACAACAGTGGACTCCATAAGTGAAGATGATCAATGGGGATTTTAAGATGCCCTTGTTTGCAACAACTCCTGGAGAAAAGAAAGCACATTGTGGAATGCTCTGATGAGCTTTAGTTTCAGTGTTTTGGTGTACCTGTCAGTTGTAGCACTGCTCGCTATTTATAAATGTGGCTTTTGAATCCTTACCATCCAACACTTTTATTTGGCTCTTTAAGATCTCTTCTTTTCTAATATGAAAAGGCATCATTTCTAGAATGTATTATGAGAACAATAATGATGTCATATCTCCTGTGGATGGCCTCTTTTGGCTTCTGGAGAGACCTATGAGACTGTCATTGAGGTCTTTTTTGGAACTGCAGCAGCACTGGTAAAAGTATTAAAAAGGAGGGTAACGTGAACTCAGTTGTGGCTTCTTGGTCGGGCTCAAAACTTTTCAATTACCCCTTATAATTTATTGAAAGGGACAACCAAGATTCTTAATGAAAAACAAATTTATTTTGATTGTGTGAATAGAGAATGAAGAATGCCAGATATTTATTAGTGATAACCAAACCTTTTTCATAACTTACAGAGAATACAGTATTCAAAGAAAGACTCAGATGTCATTGCCAAAATGAAAGGCACATATGTAGAAAGACCAAAGAAAAAGAAAGTTGAAGAAGAAGTGCAAGAACAACAAACAAAGAAGAAAAAGAAGAGTCAGAGGTCAGCATATTTGCTATAAATTCTTTATAACCAAAAGTAAAATGACAACATTGTGTCTTAGTCATGTCTAACAATTGTTGTACATGCCGCTAAGAAGAACCCAAGACATTATTTGCTTGAATTTGAAAGTGAAATAATTTGTCCATATACATTATCTGGGTGTTTTTGTTATGTATGGATATTATGCTTTATGATAGAAATTTGTGTAAAATGGCTGTCACAGAACAAAACTTGTTTACAAGGTCCTCATTTTATTTGCATTTCAGAAAGGAACAAAATGCTATGCTTGCTGCAACATCCGCACCAGTTCCTCAGCCATCAGCACCTTCAATGCCTGCTATGGGTAAGTTTTTAAAAGGTTTAGATGTTATATTACATTCACACCTATTGGTTGCCTAAAAGAGGGTTTGCGATGTTATGAGCACTAGAGTGTGAGCTCATTTTACACGTATTTAGTGTATATTGTAATAGTAATGATAATCACTGGTGAAATTGCAACCCACAGGTTAGTCTTTAAGATTAATATTAACAGGTTTTCATTTTATGGGTGATTGTGTAGATTTTTGACTTTTGTATGTTGATATACCTGTTGATTTACCTGTTGATATACCTGATTTCCAGCTCCACAGGCAGCTGCCCCAGTTGCCCCTGCACAACCTGCTACCATTCCAGAGCAACCACCAAACCAGATCTTGTTCTTGACCAACTTGCCAGAAGAGACCAATGAGATGATGTTGTACATGTTATTCAATCAGTAAGTTGGAACTAGACTGTTATTTTCTAAATGCTGGCTTTTACATCCCAATGAACCTTTTTCAATTTCGTTTTTCCTATTAGGAAAAAAGTATGTGAATGTGGTAGATGATTAGATTTTCTTTTCATTTGTTACAGACTGATATAGCGTCCAGATTTATTTAATAGGTATGAAAATTGATGAGAAACCATTGCAATTTTCTTATCCTTCATATTTGTAGATAAGTCTTAGCTGATAATTAGCTTTAATAGTTTCAACACTTTTTTTTTAGGTTTCCGGGTTTCAAAGAGGTGCGTCTTGTTCCTGGCCGACATGACATTGCCTTTGTCGAGTTTGAGAATGAAATGCAGTCTGCTGCAGCAAAGGATGCTTTACAAGGATTCAAAATTACACCCACACATGCAATGAAGATATCATTTGCTAAAAAATAATAAGTTTTTTGTACATAATTAATAAAGACTTATTTACTTGAGGTTTAAAAAAGCATTTAAATATTTCAATAAGAGAACTGTTAGGATACAAATGGTTATATTTTCAACAGGGATAATTAAGTGGGAGACCAAGGGTCCATGTATAACATGATCTAATCCTTGTATTGTGTCAGCATTGCACCTCTGCTGACTGCCAGCATTGCACACAGCTGGTGATATTTCAGGATTGTACAGGTCCTTCTGCAAAGAAGATGCTGGCTTTGATTTTTGTTTTGCACTTGGCATTGCACAAGGCCATGTCTTTTTCAGCATAAATCTTCTCTGGAAACTTACTGTCCTGCAGGATTTGTATAAAAGCTATGAAGAACTTAAAAAAAAAAAATTAGATCTAAGATATTTTTGGAACTTGTGTCACAAAGTAAGTATTGTTTGCTGCCCAATGGCAAGTGGTATGTCATGGAGCTACAGTGTGTAACCACTCCTACTGGTAGGTTTTTATTTGTTTGGTTTTTTGATAACTTTTAAAGCAAGGACAATTTCATTACAATACTTAAGTCTGTCAGTTCCTCCTTAATAAGTTGCATAAGATTAAATCATTATGAATAATAAAGATTTTCTATTACAATTTTCTTGTTATTCAATTTCTATTATAATATGGCATATGACCACATAACTTTAAAAAAACCCGGTTTATCAAATTTTCAAACCACGCAGACTACCCAGTTTGGAGTGGGACGGTGAATACAATTATTTTTTGAGATATTGATTGTGGTCATTGTTTTGAAAGTTAAAATTACCCTCGAATAAGTTCATCAAGAAGCAATTCATGCACTTTGAATGTTTTTCAAATTCCTGGCTTGGATTGCTTAAAGTAATTTTTTCCAGTAGAGAAATTTACTGATGTTAAAATTATATGTTTTGTGAGAAACTTAACAATAAAAGACCGAGTTCCCATGCCTAGATCAATCCATCTGGATTGATCTAACTCCCTGGGGAGTCTCACTAAATTGTAATCAACTAACCGACTTAGTCTGTCACGCCTATCGAATCAGCTAGGGGGTAAAGATAATTACCCCTTAACAGCTTTACTAGGTATGACAGACATTTAAACCGGTCAAGTTGACAGCAATTTAGTGAGACCCCCCAGGGAGATGGATTGATCCAAATATCTGTGGAAATGGTACCAAAATTGTGTACAGTAATGCAGGTTAAAAAAAAAACTGGATAATTCTGAGCGACAAGATGCTTGGAAACCCTAATTACTTCAATGCATTTAACTGGGGACCACGATAGTTGCTGTTAACCATATTAAAATTCTATTGTTTTCCAAGTAGTATTAACTGCCATGTAATTGGCCAATCTTATTCATACATAAGATTATGCAGGACGTCGTGCATTCTGTCATCCTGTTGACAAGAGGACATAAGCATGTCTGTGAAAGGCAAATCTTACTAAATTTTTGTAATCCCTAGTAAGATCATATTAACTTGGAACTGTATCACATGGCAGTTACCAAGGTATTACTTAGAAATTGCTATGCTTTCTCAAATAATCTGGACAATTCCATTGTAATACCCTTCCAAAATTGCAATGAAAAATATTACAGAGTAACCCTTTCTGAATTTAATTCTCCATGTGTTAGAACCTTTACGAACCAACCTGCAAAATCTCTCATGTAATTTTTTTTACCGTATGCCAAAGACTTTGGTATAATAAGTGATGACAATTTAATTGAGAGGAAGATGCATGTTAATCGATTACTAAATTCCCCCATTATATCCAAACAATTATGTCAAAAGCGGGGACTCCATGAAATGCTGTTGGAGAATTTGGTAAAATAAAAGCTGCCCAATACAATATCAAAGAAGTTTAAAGGCTATAAAAAAAGAACAATACAAGAATACATTAAAGATTTGTGTTATATTCAATAATTTGCACAACAAGTTTAAACAAGTTCTGAAGGTGATAGTAGTATAACTATAGATACCACTACGCACTCTTCATCCAAATGGACACTAAATACAAAAATACAGATCTGGGGCCTCCTTGTATCAAGTAGGTATATGATCACAGGATGTTGATGCTTATTATTACATAGCCCCACCAACCAACTAAATAATATAGACATAACAAGGAATTCTAGAGGGCAATAAACAACTAATTAATAATAACAGTTGTAAACTTCCAATAAATCGTATTCTCAGCTTATTTTCATATTAGGAAAGGGTAATGAAGGGATGCACTGCTATTCCACTTCATTATAACATGCAATATTAACCTCCTTACAGTAGTGTTGTGCTCAGAATAATAAACCCCCTCCCCATTCGTCAAGACAACAATATTACAATGTATAGAGTGCTTTTAGCTAACTGTCTTCAACTTGAAGGATATAAATATGAAACGGCACAAAATATAGTTCACTTAAAATAGTAAAAATTGTTTTTTGGGTAACTTTAAACTGCAGGAAAACTGAAATAAAAGAAAATGACATGAAAGAAATCCGGATGCAGTATCAATAATCACTTTTCATGGATACTACTGCCATTTGCTTTCTTGGTCTCTCAATTTTCAAATTTCTTATATGCCTAATAACTTAGGTTTGATTGCAACTGCATTATTCAAGATTAATGGCACAGAAAAGTTGATGAACATCTCAGACTGCATCATTCTTATACTTCACAAGTCCACATGCAGATTAATTCACCTGGAAGTTACCAAGATGATCAAGTCAGAACAGAAAAGTACAATGCAAAATTAATTCTAAATCATAACATATTCATAGATTTCATGAAATCATGGCAGTGATACGTTTTTTAAAAAAATTGCTTTTCTTGAGCCTTCCCTTCACCTCTGATTACTGATCAAATTTTCTGTGTGCATTCAGATGCGGCATTACCATCTCAATAGCATTTCAACTGCTGGCCATTTTTTACTTGACTGTTCTGACCCTGGTTACCTTCTAAAACTTAAATAAAATATATATCTAACAAAATGTGGAACTGCATGCAGTAATCGTTCTGATTAACGATGCTTTCTATCCAAATCATAACTTGCTTCATGACTGAATGTAAATTAATATTTCTTCCTCATTATAATCCAACAACTTAATAATAATAATAACTACAGCATCTTGAGACAATGTTGCTGTTTATCCCATGCAAGGATTGCTAAATGTACAGCCTAAGAAATTAAAATAGCCCAAACTAAACCAAGAAGATACTTCCAACACAATCTGTGTGATATGCAATGCACATTTCTTAAGCACTAAGAACCCTCACATCACCAAGTTGCAATGGAACACCAACACTGAAAAGTGATCACTCAAAGGGAAGTCTTCGAATAGAAATTTGGACAGAAAAACCAGCCAATCACAGGTACACGTTTCGAGCAAACACAGCAAACTAAATGGGCTCTCACTTTCCACAAGGACTGAACTACTTGCTACATACTAAGAACATTAGGTACCTGACCTAACTGTGTCACAATCTAGGCTGTGGATACAACGATATACTGCTGATAAGAAGTGAGAGCCTCAACCAATACAGGCAGTCCCTTTGAATTACTTGCAAGATGGTGGGTATATCTCACTTAAAACCCAGAGCACTACAGTAGCTTGTCATCAACAGCACTTGCTCATCTGTATCAGTGCTGTTGTGACAATATCTATAGCAATTGTACAATATGAAGTATAGGGCAACTGTCAACTTACAAGCAATTACAAAATGAACTTGTCCCCCTCCCAATCAACTGTCCTACTACCACTTTGCAAAACTTCTAGTCAATACCAATTTTATCCATTAATTACTGAAGAACTCTCCACAAATAGTGAATGAACAGGAAATTGATCCAATATTCGCTTTATCCTATTGCTTCTGGACAAAGGAAATGTGCTTCATTTTATGATAGCAGAAAGAAAAATAGGAAAGAGAGGAATGAGCTGATGGTGGTCTCTTTAACATTGTGGAAGTTCACTCTCAATAGGACAGTGAATCGACATGTTTCTCTTATCCTGGTGCTCAGTGTCTCCATCAAATTGTTTTCACATTCCTTCTCATCTGGAGTCTTTCCTTACAGTGCATCATCTTATTAGAAGGGCCTTGGACATACAAAGACAGGGCAGACAAATTTGGACATCATCAGAAGTCCCCTTGATCCCTTTACATTTCCGATGCTGGGACAGCCAGCGCCATCTAGTGTGTTGTAGCTATCACCTGTGCACATTCCCTCTGTCAATTGTGAATACTTCTTTATTTGCTGCTCTCCTCTGGTTCATCAACATCTTGCTCTCCACCTTTTTCCAAGAATTCATTGAAGATGTCCCGAAATCTTGTCCATGCCCTTTCTGGAATGGTGATGGCAGTGCGGAAACTGTTTCGGGCCTGCGAGAAACAAAAAATAGTCTCCTTTACACTGTACCAAATTGGGATAATACTTTCAGTTATGTACATATATTACTTTGCTAACAAAAGTGAACGCACTGAACTCTGTTCCTGGTGTATTTAAAAAAAAAAAACAAATTATCTTTAAGTTACCAGTTTTAAACTCTAGACTAGTTGTTGATACACAAGTTCATGTACCTGAGACTCTACAAGGAAAGATATAGACAATTTTTCAAAACAATTCATTATAATGCTTAGCTAAATTAACTTATATTTGAAATAAAAATTGAACAGGCAAATGTGACTTATGGGTTAGTTGAATATTAAAAATAAAAACAAGAAAAAGTCTTGTTTAAGTTTGTTGTAACTGCAGATATGAAAATTAAGTAAAAAAGTTGGATACAAATGGCAACAGGTCAACTTCTAAAGCATAAAAAACACGATTACAAACCTGTACCTCTGAAACCCGCATGAACACCCCACGTCTGTTATGACCAACATCAAAGTAGAACACTTTATTTTCTGTTCTCAAAGACCTTGATTCTGGTAAATCTCCAGCAGGCTCTAAAATGTCAAAAACATAATAATTTAAAAAAATTCCATGCCACAAAATAGTTTATCATGTTCAGAAAATATCTATAATGTAATCCAAATGCTCAGATGCTACACATAAGTTTTAAGTGTGGAAGTTAAGCTAAGAATCAGACGGCAGCATGACAGACTGACTCTTGAGGGAGCAGATTTTGCTGAACTGAACCTCACTGTCACTGACCTTGTTGGAAATACATACCATGGTCATCTGTGCCAAATTCATCGAGGAGATCCGTAAGGGCATCACGAAATTCAATCATACCCTGGGCTGGGATTGCAATTTGTGAACGAGGCCCTCCACGAGGAATTGTTTGTGATACCTGTGAAGAAATACAATTGAAAAAAAATTTTTTTTATGTTTTAGTTTAAGAAGTGATATCCTGAATCCCATTCTTAAAATTCTCTATATATTTCAGATCTTGAAGGGGAAATAGGTGAGACATTAATAAAGTAAAGTAAAACAAAGTAAAATCCACTTCTTGTATACTGCACTCCACATACATATATCGGTGTGGTTTACATTAGATGCCTGTCAATTTTTGGCCCCGATACAGACTGGGTGTTGACGTTCTAGCTTTCTGGGGAGGAAAAAGCCCAGCTGCAGTATGAGGTGATGAATGCTAGTAAATGAACAATATCTTTCACTGCAAGACCAGGACCTTTACCCCTGCTTCAACCCTTAAGTGCCAAGTGAGGAGACAGCAGGTATCATTTATGAAGGACTCGTATGTCCCTGGACAGGATCGAACTCCAGCTCAGAGGCAGACACAAGGCCATCTGGTCTTAATATCAATATGTTTCTGAAAATTATTCTTACCCTTAAAAATCTACCCCTGGCATTCTCTTTTAAATCAAGGTAATATCTTCTGTTGTCTTTGACCATGGTCTCACTTTTCAGTTTGCCATCTTCAGGAAGGTTGTCAGTACTGGCAGGGCCTGTGAACAAAATAGTTCCCCATTTCAACAAACAAGTTAAAACATTAGAAAAGCAAAAATTATTAGTAGATCAAGGTCAAGCCAAGGTCAATAGCAACTTACCCTCTTCCTCATCAGAATGGACAGTCTTTTCTGGGCCTGAAAGTAAGAAAGAAGGTTTCATAAAAAACAACAACCAAGCAGCCACCAAGTTACGATACTTCATGGCAAGAAAGCTGTAGCAGAGGAGGATGGCTTTAATCAAAATTCAGTAACACTGAAAATAATCAAGAACATGCAATCAGTCAGAAAAAATGTTAGCACATAATGCCATTGCATGCATCATTTACCCAAGAAGCCATGGTCATATACTTACACATACTCCTACATGTAATACCTAGCTTTACCTCCCCTAAACAAGATTTTGAAAACTCCACTGTGAATTGTTACTGTGTCATTCATTTGTAAATGTAATTTAGGGCATATATAAAAAGCAACAAACTAATTGAAAAAAAAAATGACTATCAACTTAACATGAAACATATTTATGTTCTGTTTAGAATCATATGACCTTTTAAGGCCAAAAGGATATTTAATGGTGGGCACTGAAATGAACTGTTGTTAATTATTTTTAAACAGCTGAAAAAGTAAACGTATAGAGGAATTTCAATTCACTTGGATCCACCAGATTGCATTAGCTTGGATTGAACAGAATATTGAACCATTTTAAGATTTCCCAGGACATAACAATTTATCACTTGAGACTATAATGTTATTGTGCACCAAATGGAGGATCAGGAAAGTGATCAAGAAACAGCAGCACAGTCCACCTCTCAGAGTCCAACTCACAGAAACCAAGAGTTGGAGCTCCCATGGGAGTATTCCAGCATGGTGAGCCAGCCTTTCCCACTGGACAGGTGGAGGAAGGACTTCCAGTTAATATTCAACCAGCAGATGCCATTAACAGTGGAGCAAGATCATGATACTTCATCGAAACAGAATATTTCCCAAGTTTGTTTGGTCGTAATTTTTTCCCCAACGAAAATTATCAAATCACGCTTCTTTCAAATTAATTACTTATTAAGTGAGCATCCCCTAAGCATGTTAGTTTTTCATTGTTCAACACATAAGTCTGAAAAGTGAAAGGTCTGTCAAAAAATTTCAATAATTTCAATCATTTGGCACTAAATTAGTTTTACTGTTAAAATGAGAAATTGTTAGTTAAATGATAGACTTTAACTACATAATCATTACATAAGGTAAAACTCAATCCAAAAATAAAAATAAGTACAAACTGTAACACTAAACAAACAAACAATATGATCAATTTGTAGTCAATAGAGTTCAACTAGCAGATTAGACAGAGAAACATTGAAATTTGGTGCAATACTCCACCTCTTCTTCTGAATTATTATATTTTAATATATTTTAAGAAATATTTAATAAAATGTATTTTAATGTATTTTAAGAAAAGTTAAGAAAAAACGCACTCATTATTTCCATTAAACATGTACTGTTTCTAACCAACCAGTTAATCTCTTAATAATCCCATTTCTTGTGCAGCACAAACAACAGGAAACTTTCAATACCGTGTGCTGCAAAAGAAATGTACCATTCCTTTAGTTAATTCTTATTACCAAGAGATGCATAGTGTTCACTGAATTCCGTCAGATGGTCCCGGAACTCTGCTGCTGTGGACATGGCCAAGAGAAGACGGCTTTTCTTTCCTCCTGCTCCAACCTGAAACAGCATAGGCAGTTAGTCGCATACTCTCACATGTAAATGTTCCATTAAACATATGTAGCTCTGAGAAGAAAATTTCACACGTTTTATCTTTTTTTGCATTACCACTCTTTAAAGAGGCTCCTTTAAACCTTCTCAACCTTCAATGCTGATCATTAATACTGTTATTTTTTTTATACACAAGGCTTTCTTACCTCTGCAACCTTAATAAATCTCCCCCTTCTGTTTTGTTTAACATCCAGGTAGAATCTCTTCGACTGGATCTGCAGCGTTTTGGTAGCTAGCTCTTGTTCTGAAGAGCCTAAAATCATAGAAAAAAGAATATGTGACAAGTGACTAGCAACGTATCCCTTTTTAACCTAAATGATATATGTTTTGCATATAAAATTCAACCTATTTGAAAATTTTTTTCAATGCATAAAAATACTTAAATACTCAGCTACACAGAAAATTTTACAAAAATCCAACTTTTCATACAGCAAAGCTCATTCAAATTCAGGCAGGTATCTTTTGTACTTAGTTTCAACAAAATTCCTGTAAATATATGCTCCCCATTCCATCTTTGTTGATGAACATGACAGGCATTGACAAGAAGCCTCTTTGGCTATGAAAACATTCTGGCTTTTTTCTCATTTGGGATCCATTACTTCACTGGAAGTTTTTTTTATTACTTCCACATACACCTCCATTAAAAATCACTTTCCTGGGTGGTGACATACTTGTGACATGGATGACTAAGGCTAATGAATTTAAGTATCAATGGACTAGAATCTCCCACCAAGTATTCTAGTCACAAACTGAATTCAATATTCACAGCATACTATAGCTAGTAGCATTCCCAAGCAGAGAAGTCAGCTTGACGTAGGTGGTAGATGAAGATATTTAAAATCCCAAATGCTGATCAAATTACACAGAAAAAGAATCGATTCATATATGTAAGGAGATTACATAATGCCATTACTGTTACTCAACTGGCAAGAAGGGGCCTGAATATACTGTTCATAACAAAGATTGATTCCTGTCACTTGCTTATCTATACAATAAAGCAAGAACAAATCAAACAAACAGTTCTATTTTTGCAATTTAACTTATAGAACCCCTACCTACTTTGGCTCACCAAAGAGTGAAAAAAGTAACTAAACTTCTGATAAATAAAAGCACCTGAGGCTACTCTTGAGGGGGCCTTCAATTGATAGGGAGTTCACTACTAATGTGGCTCCACCCCTTCATTTAAATGAACACATCTTCTGGGAAATGAATTTCCTGTTTTTAATGCAGCAAATAAACCTCATCTACAATGTTAAAATTAATATTTTAATCATAGTTTAAATGTCATACTTATGTGTCATGGTTCTGCATATTCTCTTCTTTCGTTGCTGACCTTTTTAACAAAGCCTATCACTTGGCTTCCTGAAGTGTAATCTACAACACCTAATCCACCACTGCACAGCAGGTATACCAATACCCATATTATAGCCAGTGTCTGTGTAAGGCAACTGCTTCACTTATCAAGTCCTTTCCTCTATTTCACCAAATGTAAACTCACATGAAAGAGGTTACTACTACTAGTCTCCCTCACTAAATTTACAAAACAAGCAGTTCACTCCATACTTTGTGAGTAAAATATTACAAATCCCAAAAGAAAACTTTGTGAAAGCTGCAGAAGCTTTTGCATTTTTTCTAATCTATTTTCAAGATGGAAATGGGTTACCAACACTTCAGAAGAACATCCAATTCATCTACTATTCCAAGCAGGGCTTTTCCCAGGCCATCCAAAATTATCACCTGTAATTCCCTACAAAATTTCATGTAGTCCAAGCCATCATGTTTCAAAAAATTATTAGCCATCCAGCTGTCTTTGAAAATGGTGGCCGTCCAGTCCAGTGATACCAGCAGCCGCCCAAATGACGGCTGGACAGTTCGCTGGGAAAAGCCATGATTCCACCTTCATTTATTACTACTCTTTTACTCTTAATACAGAAAATAAGAAAACAAAGTGGGTGCCTAACTAACAAATATAATTTATATGCACTATTTAAGATATCAATACATAAATCAATATAAAGTTCCTCATCATTGAAGACACACCTAGCACATTGAACAGAGTATAATCCCAATTTACAGATTCAGATGGTCACTGTTAGCATAAAAGAAATTATCAGACAACAGAAATAAAAAGTCTTTCGTTTAAAAAATTGTAAAGGCAGTGGGAAGGTAGGGCACAATATCTAACTACCACAATCAAAAATCACATCTGGACCTTTTTCACCTATGTTTTGGTACCCCCCCCCCTCCCCATTTCCCCCAACTTCATCTGAATTTATGCAAACCATAAAAAATGTCCAAAGCACTTTATATACCTTTTTAAACCCAGCATCCTCCCACTGGAACCAAGGCTCACACATGCACATAAAACATAAGAACACTAAATTAATACAAGCACACAAGAAGATAGAGCTGTCAGCACACACATCAATTTATCAACCTGTCAAACTGCTTGACCTTAAAGTCCCTGCAGAGAACACATCAATATCAATCTAGTTAAAGAAAAAGGACCCACTTCCAAATTGTACATGTCAGTCCACACCTCATCCTACCTGGACAAGTATCTTTAATATACTGACAACCAATGTGTTGGGCAATCAAGGCAAAATCACAATTATGAGAATTGTTAGAAATCTACAGTATCTAGTCTAATTTCTCACTTCAACAACCACATTTCTTTCCAATATATAGCAAAAGGTCATTAAACCCCAACCTCCTATTGCTCTGTCTAGGTCATCTGGTGTTAAGCCTGCCCACTGTAGGTCATCCAGGTAAGAGGTCCACTAGCCTATGCATTCTGTGTCACAGTTCATGCAGCGATAAATGTGAAGTCTGGACATTTTTACCTGGTTGGTTACCAACACAAAGATAAGGGTAACAACAGAAATACTTCTTTTTCCTACACTATGAATTCAACCCTATTTTTTCCTAGCACCTGGGTATCAACATAATGAACTAAGTCAAATTTTGACAGTCCAATGCATTTTTAACTCCGTCATATTCGCTTAAGTAAGTTTAAATCCCTTAAAAAAAGTGTAAAAAGGCATGGTAAGGAAGAGTTGCTTGCCCTTTGGAGGTCATTTAGCAAAATGAATGTTCAACCCAACAAACAATCCAAATCCTGTCATTAAATGCAAACTGTTTGACATGTAAATGAGAATATAATAAATTTATACAATATCCAATTCTACATTATGTCTTTTCACAAATAAAAAGACTGCTGCAAGCTAGTATGTTTGAAGCCATTGCAAAGGAGAGGGAGATTTCAAAATAAATTATGATCGATCTGCTTTAAATGACTAAATATGTCATGTACAAAAATTCAAACTTCCATGAAATTTGACATCACGCACGAAGCCTGGAATGAATTTAGTTAGCTCCAAAAGAAATTTAAAAGAATCAATAATTACCTTTGGATACAGTGTATTGGATAAATGAAGGGTGATTGTGGTGTATCTGACATTAGGTATTAAGGTAAAAGTATTAAAATGCAACCAGAATCTGATTTCAAGGAGTATCCCATGTCGCTGGTTAGCCTCCCATGCCTTCAAGCCCTTTAAACACTCATAATAGGACATATATCACAAATTCTGGGCATGAGATTCCAATGCCATAATTGTCAAATTTGTCATGAATTGTATGAAAACAGTCATGTCTTGTTTAGACACATATGAATAGAGAAACAGCAGCAGCCTAAATTTTGTACATCGGAAAATACATAAAAAGTTCCATTCCATGTCAAAAATATTAAGGCCTCTGCACTGACATTTGCAACATGACGAACAGAAAACATGATGACACAAACATTGCCAAACAACATTGCATAATCCAATGTGCAGATAGAGCAAATCATGAATATCTTTGTTTTCTTTTGACCTCTGCTCGTATCCACCCTAAATAACTATTTATCTTGAGATATATGTTTGCTGCAGCATAGAGCTAATTTATCTTGAGACAAAATCCCTGTGTCTGCAGATTTAGAAGTCCAAAACATATCAGTCTCCTTTCAATGGGAATGCATGTCCATCTGTTCCACATGGTATTTTATAAATCTCTGCCAAAAAATCTGGAGGTTGGGTGTGGCTCCTTTTTAGACAAAACAATGGAAGACAGGTACACATGCCCTCTTGAATGTGAAATGGTATATGGCTACCATCATCAACAAGTGCTCAACGCTATGGAACAACCCTCACTGTCCAAGTATGTGCTATACAAAGGCATAACTTGATTGTATCAGAAAATAAATTATCTTGTTCATTCAGATATCTTCTCCTTCCAGAACATTTATATAATTTTAAATCTCGAGTTAAAACCCATACTCATAAAGCAACGTTCAAATATATATATCATAATAGCTGTTTTAAAAGTATATAAATCTTCTACGCAGAACAAACTGACACAGAGCCCCCATAGAGAATATAGTGCTGCATCCCAAATGACATACAGACTAGCTGAAATATGGGTTCAAATTTAAAGGCTGGTTTTTATAAAGGATATAATGTACCTAATTAAAATTAAGTTAAAAAATGATACAAACCCAATGTTAGTAATCAAATATTTTTATACTTTAATCTGTGGAATAGCAGGACTCTATACTTTGCTTATATCCATAACCCCTGTCTGCATCTATTCCAACTTTTATATTATTATTATTTTTCTTTCTTTTAAACACAACTTATAGACAACATGCAATTTTGGCACAAAAGTGAGAGGGTTGAGAAACAGAAATTAACAAATTTCCCTAGCACCATCATTTTCTATCCTTTACCTGGATCGTGACTCTACAGAATGGTGTTACAAACTCACAACTGTCCTTTTAGTACTTTTTCCTTTAATTTGCCTTAAGACACGTGAACATTCATATGCATTCCTTGCATTTTCATTTCCTGCAGTTTTTTTTTTCTTTCAGCAGATATATAAACTTCATCATTCTAAAAGGACATAATATGCTTTTGGAACATATCTACAGCCTATCTTCAAAAAAGAAAATAAATAAAAAAATAAAATAATAATAAAATGAAGAAAATGTAACACAAAAACCAAAAATCCCACATGTACCACCAGACCAACATTTTTCAAAAATAAGACCTTGCATTCTTCTACATCACATAAAGATCATAAATTAGATAATTTAATCTCATTTGACAGAGAAAGATCTTCCAAAGATATAAAAACCAAAATTTAATAGAAAATTCTGCATATCACCCCCTCCCCCTCTATTCCAAATTGAGATAGCTAAAACCACATTCTATCAATTGCAATTTTCAGTAAGCCCATCAAAACAAGGCTTGATGATGTTGTATCACAGAAAGTATCAACTCGTTCTTTTTCAAAACGCCATGGTTGACAGGACTACAAGAACTCACTGTCACTTTAATAAGTTATACAGCACAACCTATATACAGCTCATACATAGTTACTTTAAATAAGTATTAACAGGACTTAAAATCAGTTCAACCATGGTTATAAATCCACTCCCTAATCAAGCTGACTAAATAAAAGATCCCTGTGGTTATTCCTATCAATATTCAGAGATTTAAAAACTATGGTGATCCCATAGTGGATGGCCTTGCAATAAATGAAGAAGAAATGCACACCTGCAGCTGTTTTACACTATGTAATGCTAATAATCCACTCTGTTAGAAAAATTCAATGACAATTTAACATGCCCAACTGATCCACAAAGGTATACAACTGTAGTAGTACTTGTATTTAGATTACACTAGTCCATTAAAGCTATATTGAATCTAATCACTCAAAGGAATATATATATATATATATATATATATATATATATATATATATATATATATATATATATATATATATATATATATATATATATTAGAAAGTGCACAAGTAACGTACTTGAGTGAAACCATTTTATCTATAACTTAAAACATACGGTCTTTGCCACTAGTTTAACATAAATTTTTTTGCTCAACTTCATTGATTTCACTTTCAATGTATGTTACTATGCTATTGTTTGGATCATCTACATGTACTAAGGCATGGCTCTCAAAATTGTCCAAGCATGTGCCTCCTGGTACAAATCTGATCAGCAAATGTTTTAAAGTACACATGGATAGTTTTTAAGTTAGTCATTCACACTCCTTTCTCAATTCAAGGTGACCACAAATTGAATGTCAAAATAAAACAAATTTTGCAAGCAATACATCAGCAAATTAGAGTCACCATCCCTTTTAACCACAAAACTCCAAAAATATTTTAACCCAAACCCCACCATGGGTTTAACTGAGGAGACTATCTCAATATTTAAGAGAAATGACTTGCACTGTTTTCCATTCACACAAATAGTTTAAAAGCATATTGTGATCCCTCATAAACATCATCATTTACACAGTGTTCCTATATCTATGCTTGTACTCTCGTCATACTGGCAATCTACTTTAAAACATAACAAGTCTCCTCAATAACACAACAAACGTATAGGGGAGTTATCAGTCACTGCAACAACAGAAGTCTACCAAATCCCCCTCCTGTCAAATTCTCACAGTGACAGTATGCTCAACCTTTATATGATGCGTGGTATATAACATGTGTGACAAGTGTATGTTTCATGTTTCCCATTTAATATTTATGTAGAAGCTTATCATCTGCATCACACTGTCTAATGCAACAGTTAATTAGACAAATATACCTAAAGCATGCTTGTAATTTATGCACAAACAAACTCTTGAACGCCATTTTGATTTAGGTACAGATGCAATTGACAGCAACAACAACGTTTCAATTAAACATATACTTTAATGATACTACGCATGTTATATTATTAAGAAAACTTACATATCAGGTTATCAGATGATAAGCAAGGGGGCTTTGTAAAAAACAGCTGTCACCAGCTGTCAAACTGTTCACCCCAGGACCAGGGTCCAACTTGGACACCGCAACGCAAGAAGTGACCACCCAACATATATAACAGGATTGTCAAGCATGCGTGGCAGGCAAAATCATATAACTGAGGCGAATGTGGGGAGCAAGGGACCATGTTATTTGTATAAGTGCGTTTGTTCAATGCTGTTACCTCTACCCTGCACCTGCTGCTGCTCATCACTCTCTCGATCCGACATGATTCTGCCCTTCCTCCGCAATCGCTGGCCTCCTTCTGAAACTCCTGAATTATTCATAAGCTACTCTCAAATCCCATGTTTGTATGCTTTTGTAATGAAAATAACACTTGATGTATCCAATTGAATGTTTTCTCGAAGATGTAATAATAAAATAAAATTAAAAAAGAAAAATATGGAATTATCATCTAAATAAATTGCGATAATTATTTCTTTTGCTTAATCATTTCAAAATGACAAGAGATTAAAAAATTAAATAGGCCAAGTAATTCTAAAATTTGATTGGTTGCTTCTGTTTTTGTTCTAAGTAGGTCAAGTTGTTGCATGGGTGAAACGAAGTGTGCCATGAGTGGTAACTTGTTCACAATGTTTACGTTCTAGAACCAGAACAACTTAAAATGAATGGGAAACTTTTTTTAATGTTTTGTGTATTTTATTTTGTAATTCATTTAAATTTATCTATCCATGTTATTTATCACTGTCGTTTTTTACGCCATATAATTTTCATGACTTTTTTCAAAAAACCATCTCCGATAATTGTTTTAAAATTTTGTAATGACATGTATGATAAAGAGAAATCTAGATTAAATTTTTGTGAGACTAAATTTTTATATGATTTTATTATTTTCAATTATTAGTATTATAACACTTGTTATTAATTTTTTAATTGCCAATTCATGCAGAAATGTTTTATATTAAAATGACTTCTACAATTTTTTTTTTTTTTTTTGGGGGGGGGAGATATAAAAAAATACAATGCTGATAAAACTTGGAACATTTGCTAATTTTAATTAAAATTGTAATTGTTTAGTTATATATTTCTTCTTTTGAACAAATATTTGAGGTTTTTGTATGATTTTCAGACATTTTGTGACATATTGCTATTGTAATATATTTTTGTTTTCAGTTGGTGATTGAAATATTTTTGCTGTAAAAAGTATTTTTAAATTACCCGCTCTTGAATACCTGTTATTTAAAAACATCATTCAAACACAGTTTGCTCCTCTGTTTGCCTTCTTTTCACTAATAGTTTATCACTTATTTACTTAAGATCAGTCTCAGAAGCTGAGGGGAAGACTTATAGAAATGTATCAAAAGATCAACCCATATAGCATTACCTGCCTCTTTAAACTATCATTTGATGATTATGCTACACAGACTCTGAAACTAGCTGACGACGATGACCAGTCATTACATGACAAAAACTGTGCTGAATGTTGTTTGGATTCTTTGCGAAGAAATGATGTAAAATTGGAAAGCACTTGGAATTTAGTAAACAGCACAGGCTATATGGTGCGTAAAGAGATTATGAAAGTTTGAAGGCTTGTCTCTATCCATTTCAGCATTTGGTGTTACTTTTGTAGCATTTTTATATTCATAAAATACATATACAATATAGATAACAGCTTGAAAGCTTATTATTTTAAAATACTTATTAATATTGTTTTCATAAATTAATACAAAATTACTTTTTACTTTTTGGAATTTTTAACAAAGTTAATCACTTCATTTATGACATGCATTCAATTAATATAAATAATACTCTCATGTTTGAATTGCCAGTTTACCCTGCAATGTCTCTATTACAGGACATTTCAGGTTGGAGCGTGTGCAATCACAGACATTTACCCAGAGTAAATACATGGAGGATTTATTCATACAGTGACCCCCAAACTGATTGCGACCAGAAATTTAGGAGGTCTATAGCCAAGAAATTTGATTCCAGCTCCAAGTCATCATCCAGGTCTGGAAGTGCACGGTCCCTAAATGGTTCTTTTGGCAGAAAGAATCCAATTGTTCCCCCTAGCACCCCTGTAGACTATGAATTTCACCATTATAGAAATCCAAGACAGTACATAGCACAGTATAGGAGGTAATACTTCACATTTATTTCACTGTATATTGTCCGTTTTTATTTAAAAGAGAAAAAAAGAAACCAAGAAAAATGTATTTTGTTTCAAAAAATTAGTAAACCTTGTTAAATAGTGGTATCTCAAGAAGTTTTACTATCTTGAATGTTTCCATAGGGAAAATTATACATCAAAACAGAAAAACAGACAGCCTCTGCCAGGATTTTCTGTCAGCCATCACAGACAGATATCAAAGGCAGGACTGAAGTGTATTGATGTCCGTCATGGTGCAACCATTCAACCATGCTATCATAGGGTGTCCAACTCTTGGGTGCTAAATTACAGAAACTCGGCGATGAAAAAAGACAAGAAGGTTGGTAATTCTGTAGCACTCATTTGCAATAAACATGAAATAATAAGGATAGCATGAATGTTGCCATACACAAATACTGCTAACATGTATTGTTATATTAAATGACAAATTTATTATCCAAATTGCAACAGCTGATAAGTTTTTGTTTATTCTTTTTTTAATAGTTGCATTGATGTACATGTCAGAAAAATTATCTTGACCTTATTTTATTTGTCATTATTAGAGTCAAACAGCAACATCAGAGAGTGTCACATCTGCTTCTGGCACAAGTAGTCATGATATCCAGTTCCTAATTCAAAACAAAATGACCTGTCCAAAGTCACCATCCTCTCAAACAATACAGTCCTGTTCTGTGCCAGATATTTCAGCTACACTATTAGATAAGGTGACATCAACTGATAAGGCAGTGCCAACTGATAAAGAGGTGCAAAATTGCCATTTGAAGAGGAAACCGAGCCCTGTGATCAGGAGAAGCAGACCTACTATTCCAAGCAATGCAAATGGCACAGTTTGCCAGTCTGCTATTGAGACTCCCATATACATACTGCCAAGTAAGCAATTTAATATTTCACTTTTCCAGTAGGAGTAGGTTAAGAAAGTGCCATTTTAAAATATAGTTGAATGACGGGTTCAGATAACTAAAAGATCACTTTTTGATATTTTGCTGCCGTTAATGTAGGGGATATTGTATCTAAAGACAAAATTTGTGAAAAATGAAAAAAAAAATAAAAAATTCAAACAGTCTGAATGTAAACAGTAGAAATGATGAACATTTATGTACTTTATTTGTTCATTTTTCAGGCACAAAAGTGAATATTTATCTACTTTATTTGTTTATTTTTCAGGCACAAAATCACCAAGGATTCATAAAGACGGGAATAAAGATTCAATAAAGAAGAAATAAAGCATATGGAAAAAGAAAAATTGTAACAAAGATGGTATCTGACAGGCAAGGTTGCAACATTTCTAGGATGGAGTAATCAGAATTTCTTTAACATCTTTTGTAGATGTACTCAACCTATTCTAAAACTGCATTTATCAAAATAATATGATATGATAAAAATAATAAGACTTGCCTTTGTGATCACAATTTGAGTATTCTTATTTTGTTTATATTAAACATGTGAAACTATCTTTGAATATGTTAAAATTCAGATGAATATAATCACGTATATTTTGACTTAGTGATCATACAGTTTCATAAATGTTTATCAAAATGTAAAAGTGTGACAGCTTTGAGTAAAATGTATATATATATTGCTATAAAAATATTACAAAAATCTGAAATATCTAATTAGCATGTAAACAAAACATTTATGATACAATAATTAACATGATCTGCTTTTGTACATGTATAATGCAATATAAAATGTGCAATGTATAAGCTTTAATAACCCAAAAGTTTAAAAATAAAGAAGGGAAGATGATTCTCTATTTTCAACACAGATATATTCTGTAAAATAGTTTTTCTTTCAAAAATCTGACTGGATGGAATAAGAAACATAAGCAATTACTGAGAAGCTCAACTTAATGCCCAAGTATAATAACTAAATAATAAGAAGTTTACATCATTTTGATCTTTCATATACAAGAACTTGTAACTTATAAATATTTGAACTATGATGGTACACCAACATCAACCAGCCCTTTAAATGTCTCTGGGAAGACAAAGAGGACATTGCTCTCAGAGAAAAATATGCAGTCATAATTTCTGTATTGAAAACTGAAAGTACCAATCAAAGTCTACTTAAGTACATGCAATGGGGTTTTTATCGTAAATTTAGTACCAAAAAGGTATAAGTTTTGTGCCTCTAGTTTTACTAGCATCAAGGCTATGAGACTCTGCCCTTTGCTTGCGAAGATGATACATATGCACTGCACAATGAATGACAGTTACTTTATTTTTTAGGGGAAAATCATCTTTTCACTATAATAACTATGACATAACATTCTACAAGCTTATAAATTATATTTCCTCTAAAACATGCTCTAAACAATTGATCAAATGAACACAACTGATGACAAATATGACTGACAGATAAGTGGATCAATATAGCACCAGTCAATGTAGTGGACTGCGCAAATAACACATTGCAAAATTTGGAAACCCCTCTTTTGGTTTCCTCAAGTTAGCAAGCCTATTCACTGGCCTCTCTCTGCTAAAGGGCTGTTTAGATATTAAAATGCCCAAGAACATCAGAGCAAACCACGCAACTAAGGTTTTAATATGATATTTGTAGAAGATCCAGGCAGAGGTCATCCGCACACATAGGTAGGAGCATACACTAGAGGTCCATATGTCACATCCATCACCAAGCTCAACTCTGCTTGCCTTGATATCACTTGGAGCAATGTCTGGATGCACATACCCTGGCCATTGTGATGATAATTCCTGGCTCCAGAAAACACCCCATTATTCCTCCGGGAGTCCCTATTGGGCAAGTTCACATTTATGTCTCGATGCATTTCACTCAAGTATAGTGTTTATTTTTGTATAATTTTTAACTTTGTTTCTCAACATGTTAAAACATATCAGCTGTTCTATCCTAGTTGCATTTTCTTTCTGCATGCTTCAGAACATGTAGGAAAACAATTACAGTTCAAAGAACTTGTACCTGTCCTGATTTCAGAAACACTTCCGATGCACTATCTGTGGGCCACATTCTTCATATTCTTGATAGTTAACACACATTCCCAAGAATGCAGGCAAACTGGCCAGCACTACACCACCTTGCCAAACAGAATACTTTCTGTCCTCTACACTGGAGATTTTAATACTGTTACTCACACCTGCTGGAACCATGTCACTCAGTTCTTTGAGCAGACGTTCTTTCAGCCCTGGAAGCATGGTGGTTCCTCCTGCAAGGGTTCAGAAGGATCATACTTATGTTTTATAACCATGATAAGAAAGAGTGACAACTTATTAAAATAAAGTCTTGATCTGCTGACTGTAAGCTACACATTTTTTAGGCTCGGAGTCTGATTTCCAGTTACTATTTCTTTTTTCACATACTGACTTTAAAAAAATCACATGGTCACTTAATAGCTCAATAGCGTGTTAAACAGTAATTAGTGCTTTTTATCCAATGTCAATGGATCTTACCTGATAACACAATGTTACTGAGCAGTTCTCTTCTGATGTCCATGTCACACTTATATATGCTATTATAGAGGCTTTCATGGATGCCACCGTGATCTCGCCCACTCAAAGAAGGCTTGAAGAGTATTTCTGGGCATCTGAAAATAATACAATGATATGTACTCAAGATTTTCAAACCAATGTATTTCATATCTATAGTATTAAAATAGGAGATATGTAACTAAAAGAACCAACATTTCAACCTTGTTAATTCAAAAATCTGTTGTTATGTTTTGTTTCTATATTAATATAATATTTAGTCTTTAGGGGCTGTTATTATATATATATTTTTTCAACAAGGCCATAAATATAGCTAAGAGCTATTTCAGATGGTAATAAATTGACAAAAGTATTGTTGGCATCCTTTCAAATCAGCACCTGGTTCAGACACATTACCTGTATCTCTCAGAAGCAAGTTCAATGATACGTCCATCAGGCATGGTATATTGTTCCTCATTACTCTGCTTCTTTTCTTCTACTTCAACGTTCTCTGCTACATAGCACAACTGTTCTTTGATATCTCTGGCCACCTCTGTCTCTGCTGTGGTAGTGAAGCAGTGTCCTGATGTATTAAGCAGCTGTAAAAACAAAATTACTTCAGTTAAATAAAAAGTAACAAAAATTGCTAAACTTGTACACTTTTTGTTAGTTTCAATGCTGAACCATGAGGTCTTGAAACAGTTATTAAAAGCATATTATACCAATGAAACAAAGACTTCTTCATATATGTTATTTACCCTGCTGTAACATATACTGTATGTAACTACCCACTCTTTCACCAAGTCAAAAACCTTGTAGCTTTAAATGACAATGTATGACATTACTGAAAAATGTTCTCTTTTTCTCACTACTAATTCCATTTTACCTTCATCAAATACTGTGTGAGATCTCTGCCAGCTAAGTCTATTCTCTGCACAGCATGTGGCAAGCAATACCCTTCATACACTGGAACTACATGACTGACGCCATCACCACAGTCCAATACAACGCCTGTTCAAACAAAAGAATACAGCATTAGTATTTCTTTCTCAATATCATTCAGTTTAGAAAATGAGAGGCATTTCTGTTTGTTTCAGCATGCTTAAATAAACATGAAGTACTTAAACATATTCCAATATACAACCCAAATTAAAAAACACAGTGTTAACAAATGATTAAATATACATCATTTCTGTTAACTAATACTTAAGACAGCCTTCCACAGTTTTTTTATCACTTAAGAAACTGGCTTTTTCATAC
Source organism: Lingula anatina (assembly GCF_051362555.1). NCBI lineage: Eukaryota > Metazoa > Brachiopoda > Lingulata > Lingulida > Lingulidae > Lingula > Lingula anatina. The sequence continues at coordinate 42,925,282 of NC_141767.1, forward strand.
ACCACCCTTACCTGTTGTTCTTCCTGATGCATACAGAGACAGAACTGCCTGAACTGAGATGTACATGCATGGAACCCCAAAGTTCTCAAACATAATTTGTAGCATTCTCTCCCTGTTTTGTTTTGGGTTGAGTGGAGCTTCTGTCAGTACCAAAGCATGCTCATCCGGCTGAATTCTTAACTGATCAGCAAAAGCATGATGCCATATCTGAAACAAGGCAAATACCACAAAAAAATAAACAGTAATTCACAAACAAATTTAGTGTAAGTCTAGCAAGGCTTTTTTTTTTTTTGGCAAGTTTAAGTGTGATTTTTAAAATATTCAGACCAGTCACAGGAAGTCAAAAGTCCTGGTATGTGATTTAAACCCTACTTTCCAAGTTAATACCATAAAAAAAAACTTTTTTTTTTGAATTCACAAACAAACATGCCTTTTCCATATCATCCCAATTAGTGACCAGACCATGTTCTAGTGGGTGTTTCAAGGTGAGTACTCCACGCATTGACTGGGCTGCATCTCCAATGTAACAGTCCCTGTATCTGCCAATTAAGATGTCCTAAAATAGAAGTACACAGTAATGCACTACTGACAAGGTCCAAAAATCTTCAGTTGCTTGTACCTCAAAATTAACTTAATTAAGGCAACTGTGATGGTTACTTTAGACTTCCATTTGAGAATAAAATCATAAATAGGATTCCCACTTACCTCATACTTGGGTCTTCCCACTACAGAAGGAAAAACACATGATGGGAGATCTTCATTGGCAAATCCACATTTACACAGTCCACTACCATTGTCTAACACTACAGTTGTCTTTAGATAATCTAACTGAAGTAGACATGAAAGAATGATCAGTGATACCATAAGATTGTTTAAAAATCAGAACAATTTTGAACCTAAGTTTCTTGTAATTCTTTACAAACTGGAATCATCTCTCAACAAGGCTTGAAAAGTTTGAAATGGCCCAACCTATGCACAGCCTACTGATACAATACTGAATGAAATCAAACTGAAAATATGCAAGCTGAGATATTAATTATTAACTCAATTGAAAAAAAAAAACAGAAAATGATTGACCAAGAACCCATACAAGAAGCAAAGAAATACAAACAGGATTTCACTAATCTTTCAACACACGCACAACAGTAAAAACTGAAAACAGCATAACATAAATTCAGCATATTTCCATTGAATGCAGAGATCACAACAAAAAGTAAGATAGTAAACAAAGTAAATTCTGTTCTTTATCACTGGTTATAAGGGAAAAAGAGAAATAAAGCATCTCAGATAGAAGCAAGCAAAAAGAACCAACCTCAGGAGGATAAAAGTTAGCAGCCATACTGGGCAAAGATACAGTGGAGGATGCATTCTCTTTGATTCCTAACATCCTGTGTTCTTGATACACTGACTCTAACCTCTGACGAGGTGAACCATCGACATCATCATATGACACACCATGCTCTGGCTGAACTGCAGCCAAGTTTCCTTCCAACACTGTTGGTTTTACCATTTCTAAATTATTTGGCTCCACATTTCTGTTGTTTTGATCACCAGAAACCATAGCTAGGTCAATTTGATCAGTAGTCTGTATACATCTGACCTCCTCTGTTGATATTGAGGGCAGTTTCCGATGCCCATTCTTCTTTTGCATCTTGGTTTTACTTGCAACAATGGATTTAGAAATATTTTTATGAGACTCAAGTTTTAAAGATGAAGAGTTGTGAAGAGATTCAATCTTTTCAGCTGTAACATTTGATTTTGTTTTCACTGGTATTTTGCTTTTCACAGGATCTTTCTGATCTTGAGTGCTTTCTAGTTCATTTTGTGAAATTACAACACTTTTCTGTACTAATTCAACTGATGTGTTTGTCTCCAATGTATTATCTTCATCTTTCATCCTCACAGGCAATTTCCTTTCTGCTAATTTGGACCGTGTCTTTCCAGTTGACTTTGCCTCTTTACTTTCCTTTGTTTCCCTTCCAACCTTACTAGTTTTACCTTTCAATGAATTTCTTGAGTTCATTTCTGACACCTGCATTTCCTCAGATCTCTTCTCTCCCACTGGGCTAGAATCCCCTTGCGCCCTCTCCCCATCAGTAACAGTATCAAGTGCCACTTTCCAGTGTCCTTCTACTGGGTCTAACCCATACATGTCCAACTGTCCTGCTGTAGCAAGAGTTTCCAGAAATGGAAGCTCTATTTCCTCTTCCTCCTCTCCTTCTTGTTCAGTAGAATCCCCATCATATGCTGCCATCTGTTGGTCAAAGCTTATGTTAATATAGTTTTTCTGGCCCTCTTCCTTTTGTGTGTTGCAAAAGCTGGCATTCATGTGAGATGGCGTGCCTTGCATAAACTGAGCATGTGTTTCAGCGAACACTGCATCAAAATGACTCCTTTCAGAATTCTTTAGGACACCATCAATGTCTGTATAATCTGAAACCCTCTTCTCTTCAGGTTTTCTGTTTTTGTCAAAAACATCAAATTCTGGCTCAGTCTTCATCCTTACTGGCAAAGACCTTGTATATCCACTGATTTCAGAGTCAGAAATCACACTGGCAAATTCAGGTGGGACTGGTAAGACATGGCATGTGGACACAGTAAAGTCACTTGGGGTACTAGACTTGGTCCTTGTCTGTGGGTGCTCTGTCAGGCTTGGGGCTGCAGCACTAATTTCCACTTCAATTGGCAAATGACCAACAACAGAAGCATTAGCAGTAACTGTTCCATAATCATTGTAATCACAGGCAGCTGCAGCAACACTTTCCAAAGCATCATGCCCACTAAAACTAGTATTTGGGTTCATAGCATTACAATCAGAAACATCAAAGACAAACCCATCACCTAGAGTATTAGTATTAGAACTGTTAATACCAGAGGAATGAAAATCAACAGCCTCGTGATACGAGGGCAGAGGAATGTTAGTGAACACTTTGTCATCCTGTTTTCCTCCATCTGAAGAATACCTGTCTAATTTCACATCTACTGGTGTTTTCACCAAATCTTCTTTATGGTTACTGGTTTCTTCTTGAGCAGTTGGCATATCTCCATTTCCTCCAATTTTTGGTATATTTGGTCCGCTGCCACCATAATCATCACTATGGATAATCTCATCAATGTGTTTTTCCTGCAGAAGAACTGCTTCCTCTTCCTAAAATCAAAACACCACCACCTTATTTCAAGTAATTATCAAATTGTCGCTAATTTTATACATATTATGTAGAAAACTAGAACTTATCAATGGATCCGATTAATACCAATAAATCACTTTTTTGGAGGAGAAATTGTAAACAGGGATGAGGATAAATTCAGTTATTTCTACTAAACTTGCACGTAAATTTCACTTTCCCTCTATGCGTACATAACATAAAATAATGTAACTGATTAAAATTTGTACAGGACTGGATGAAATAAAAACCAGGGAAAGAAATATCGTATAACCTGATTATAAGAAATTAAGCCAGTAGGAGCAGATATTTTTCTTAAAAATTCAAAAGTTCAAGTCATAACATATTCCTATATTATAAATAACAAATACTTCAATCTAAAATTAAATGCCATTTATCCTTGTTCTACCTGTAACAGCTGCTCTGCCCTCTTCAGACTCTCTGCAACCTTTTGCTGCAGTTCTTCTTGGAATCCTGTGTCAGATGAAGAGTCTTCTTCTTTTTCCGTTACTTCAGCATGTTGAGTATTTGGATCACATTCTGATTGAGCCCTGAAGAGAAACAATACATTAAATAAGCTTTAACAATGCTTTACCATCTGTAAGGAAAATATAACAAGGCTGCTTAAGTTTTGTGATGGCAATGATTGTAATGATATCATAAATCTGGACAGTAATGCTGGTAACTATACAGAAACTTTTTAAAAAAGTCATCCCCATTGCTCCATTTTTCCTCTCTGCTATGCAACCATTATCCCAAATTTCATTCCGTTGCCATACACAAACTATTCCTATATCTTACTTCTGTTCACTGCTTGGTTTGCTTGGTTTTTGCCCCTCTGCTCCAGCTGTGCCTTCATCCTGGTCAGAGGCTGCAAGGTGACCTAAAGTCTCATCCATCCATTTATGTATATCTATCCCATAATCATAGTCTGCCTCTCTTTCAATCCATATACCATGCTCATCAGTCAAAATGGAGTCATTTTGAGTACCAACATCTGACTGACTATTATCAGCCACCTTTGGAACTGCTTTGTTTTCTAACTGGCTGACTGACTGACTGACCTGTGAGATTGACGGATCGCTGTCAGGCCCATAACTAAGTAAGGACTGGTCAGATTCAGCAAGAATACCCATATTTCTAGCCATTGCCTCTTTTACAAATTCATTTTGTGCAAGTTCTTCGGCTGCTTGTTTCTTCTGAATTTCTTCCAATTCTTTCAGTTGAGCTCTTGATAACTTTGTTAATGATTTTGACTTCTTCTGATTTTTAAAGCGCTTTCCACTCTCCACCTTTGGTTCAAATAAGGCAAGGGAGTCATTTTGTAGTTCCACAGGCAATTGTGTTCCTACTGCAGCATGATTTTCTTGATCTTCAGCCTCGAACAGAGCAGCCATCAGGTTCAACTTCTCTTCTGGAGGTAGATCACTCTGAGCAATAGATTCCAAATTATCATATGTCAATCCCATTTTACTACTCATAGAACTCCTTGGACTTAAAGTATTGGCAGATGATAAATCATACATGCTTTTAGCTTTCCTTTGCCTATCTTTTTTTGATTTGTCTTTCGACTTGTCCCTTGGCCTCTGCATCCTAGAATCCATGGTTTTTGAACTCTCAGCAGGTCCAGATATTTCAGTGCCACTTCTATAGTGTCCAATACCAGAATCTGCTATACTCCCATTCTGCTTCTTCCCTTCTGCTGGCAACCTATAAATGAATGATAGAAGCAAGTTACATATATATATATATATATATATATATATATATATATAGAGAGAGAGAGAGAGAGAGAGAGAGAGAGAGAGAGAGAGAGAGAGAGAGAGAGAGAGAAGTAGAGAAAAAGTACTGAACTACTTAACAATAAGTTCAAAAGTCTAACAAAACTATTTTCACCTATCCAGAGAAACAGTTGATGGGGTATATATTTTCAGTTATTTGTAATATTGATTTAGGAGGCTGACAAAACTATATTGCGCCACATTAAAAAATAATATGCTCAATTTTCCTTTTTGACATACCTTGTAATTTTCATGGCTCTGATCTGTACATTTTCTGGGGACTCATCAAAGATGAGGGCAGGGTCCACATGCCGGAGGGTAGCTGGCAAGTCTGGTCTTGCAACAGGATAGCTAAGGTCAACATATCTCTCCTGTTTACACCTTTGAGGAAGAGCATCATCACCTTGGGCTTCAGCAGTTCCATTTGTCGTACTGCTAGTGCTATGCTTCTTTAATGGTTGGCTTTGGTCAATCCTTTTCTTTGATCTAGACTTCTTTTTAATAAGAATATCCGGCTTTCCATCATCCGTGCTGTTTTCTTTGTCAGCATTGTAATGTTTGGATTCCACTTTTTGTCCCTCTTTTTTAGCATACTGTTTTGGCAATGTCCTTGCAGATTTTGATTTTGGCATGTGAGTCCACTTATTTCCCTGCTGTGGCTTCTCTTCACTTCCCTTGGCAATTTGTATATTGTACATTGACTTACAATTTCGACTTCTAAGTTTTGGTGCTCTAGTAAGAGAACCATAAGCACTACTCTGACGAGAACTTGGTCTTGATTGGTCAGCTTGTAAGCTTGCCTGTGACTGGCCCAGACTGGACACTTCAGAGGAGCTTGCCCCAAGGCTGATGTCATCCACACCCTCCAGTATGTCTTCCTTCCACCTTAAAATATCTCTCATGTCTTCTGGTGTTACTCTTCCGTGTCCAACAAGTAAGTTCTTTAGTAGATTCACCCTGTAATTTTTAAAACCAGCTTATCATTATGCTTTCTTTTTTTTTTTAACATTTGGGGCCAATTCAGTTCAATCCACAACATTACTTCAGAAAAGCAGCAACATTATAAATAATAATTCTGTATGGCTCAACTTGCTTCGGTATGTTTCAAATAAGAATTCAGGATAAAATATTTTAACAAACTGTTCATTTAAATTATCTATGATGTGCATTTAACAGCTTGATCTTAAATATCTTAAATACCAATTATCATACCTGTGTGCCAGCAACCTTGCTTTGTTCCTAGTTTTCAAACTCTTCACTAATGGTACTGTATCTTTGAGATCTTGCAGATGAAGTGCACTAGGTGGGGGATGGTACTGCAGCAAGTACTGGACATTTTCATCCCAGTCTGGAGTACTGGTCAAACTGACCACTGCATGCGAGGCAGGGAAACGGTGAAGATGGACGGGAATAAACTGTAGGGCCTTGTGATACCACCTTGATACCTGCCAAAATATGTGTAAGCAAATTTATCATTTCTACTGCAAACTATACTGGGAAGTAGCATTCAAATCAAAACATAGGAAATAAAAGGGGAAAAGGATGGCATTGAATTCAAATACATTACATTGTAAACTTTGTGAAAAAAATTTTCAAGTATCTTTTGTTATGACTAAGACCTTATAACAGAACTAATATTTCACTTGAATCTATGTCAAAAATTACTATAATATTCAGACTCAGATAATAAAATGCTATTCATTCAAAGCAACCATTATATAAATGTAGGCAAGTTATCCCAAATATCCCAACCTACCTTAGCCAGAAGTACATAAAATTGATGAATATCCCTGTAAAGCTTGTAGCGTTTTTCTAAGTTCCCCTTGAACTCTACTACCAGGGATTCAAACTTCCTGGAAAAGCTAAGGGCCTGTCTGATATCCATTTCTCCTGACACTACTAATTGCTCAGCTCTGCTTATCAGTTCCTCTGCCTCAGAAAGAACTTTCTGGAATATATGATAAAGGAGATCAAAGTGTTAACTGTTTTCCAGTATCATTTCTTAAAAGTAAGATAAGCTTGTAATAACCTTAAAAACACCCTCTCTACTTTATTACCAGGCTTGTAAATAATGATGAGAGAATGTTAAATTGTAAAAAAAAAATTTTGAAGGAGAGAGTGATGAAATTGAGAACTAACAAGTGGTTTCTCCAAATCAGTACAGAAAGCAAAACAAAGTATCCTGATGGCATATCTACCTTAGCTGCTGAATAAAAACCAGATTCAAAGTGTTCTTTCACCAACTCTGCCTGTTTCAGAGAATCAGCTATATGAGGCTGCTGTTGTTGGAGACTGGGAAAGCCTACCCTTTCCAGCCATCTGTAAACCTGCAATAAAATGGGAGCAAATTAAGCTTTCTTAATCAATAATTAATAGTAATAATCAAAGCTATATGGAAAAAAAATATGTTAAGTAAATATATTTGGATATTCTCATTACTTATCAACACACAATTTAAACTCATGGGAATTCTTAATCATTACAATACATAAAGGAGCAAAAGAATGGAGATTAGTAATTCTGTACACATGCCTTTTCAGCTTGCAACTGATACTGGCCTAACTCTGCTGCCTGGATAACCTTGCCTTCTGCTTGTTGCCATATAGACTTTAAAGATTTTCTTGACTCCATCAGTTGCTGCCTGTGTCTGTGTATCGTGGTACTACTGTCTGTAAACATTGTCATATGGCACACATCTTGATACACTGGTTGTAGCTCTGGATGGGTCAATTTTTCAAGGCACTCATTGCACTCATCTATCAGAGGCTCTATGTTCAATTCTCTGAAATATATATATATATATATATAGGAGACAGAAGTTAAAACCATACAGAAGCCCAATAAAAATAACAGCCACTGATAATATGTTGGCAAAACAAGTGTGAACATGTCATCTCTAAGACTTCCAATATAAAAATGCCTGAAGCACCTGCTTGGGGGGAGATTACAAAGGAAATATCATTCTTGTCACCATATAAAACTCACAACATCTGTTACTATAAATAACTAAACAGAAGGATATTTCTAGCATAATAATCAACGATATAACTCATCCCCAACAGAATTAATTTCTTACCATGTGACAGCCAAATGAAAGACAATGAAAAAAGGTTACCAAAAATAATAACGATAATAACAATAACAATATGTATTCCAAACTTACAGAAACTATAACATTCTCCTCACCTCATCACCTCATGGTACCTGTCAGACATGTCAGACAGTAACTGTTGCATCTCCTCTGAGGACATTGGTGGGTCATACTCCTGTAGCAGGTGGATCTTGTCAAAGGCATCTGGTAATTTACCATAGACTTCTTCAATATCCTCATACAGCTGGTCAATTACCTGCAACACATAATGAGAAATCCGTGCAGAAAGGGTTTCCTTTGATAAGACTTCTATATTATATAAATATGGTTATGCACTGGCCTAACTGTTCCATAACTGATAAACCTGTATGATATGTGATCAAGACTTTCAAGGCAATAAGGTAATTCCAGCAATAAAATTAACAAAAGATGCTGAATGTTTTGTTACTACATGTCTTTGATATGACTTGTGAATACTTAACCACTCTGTCTAAATTCTGAGTACATGGAATATCCATATTCCCATTCCTGCTAAATCTGCACACAGCTCTCTTAGACTAAGCATAACATGACTGATTGCTAATCTACAAATTCTGTATCATAACGAAAATTCTAAATGATTAAGATAATGGGATTGAAATAAGCCAGCACGTGAAATTCTCATTACATGGATATAATCAACTATAAGTACAATGTAAAATCATGAGAAAAGTAAAAAAAAAAAAAAAGACTCCCCATGTTATTTATAATATTACTTTGTAGGTTCTAGACACATCTTGCAATAATACCCCACCTAACAAGACCTTTCAAAACAAAGGACAAAGCACCAAACACTGTCCAAACATACTGTGCAGAAATAATTTATGAAAGAGTTTCTTCTGTACATTAAGCTGATAGGTACCCAGGCCAAATGAGAGGTATGTAAATAATTCATTCTAAAAGCATCATGCAAACATATAGTTATCATAACAAAGGAATTAAGGCAGCAGAGTCCCACCTAAGGAAAGGCTATCTTTATTTAATCATCTTTCTATTAATTAATATAAACTCCAACATGACACCATATAGAATAAACCCATTTTCCCTATATTTTAACCACATACACTTGTCTCTTGGTCACTTAAAACCTTCATCTGATTTCTGTAACAGAAGAAATATAAGTCATAGAGCTTTACACGAAACAGAGGAAATAACTGCAAGCTGGATTTGAGCCATTGGTCTCCACAATTTTGCGCAAGGCAATTGCTTTACCTGACTTAAACCATGTTTCAATAAGATAACAATAGTCTGTGCCGTGTATTCCTGCGTGTCGTGACTCCACACAGAATGGAGTACTGCACTGCACATATTCTTTAGCATCACCTAAGAAAGGAATCTCCGGTGCATTTCTGAAATTTGCACTACATATGAAAATAGAGTTACATTAGAGGTTCACCCCATAATCAAATATCAATAGTAGAATCTAGATTTTAACTATGGATTACATATGCATTCATGATGGATGGGTCTGGGGTAATTTTATAAATCAAACTGCTAAAAGGAGGGTTGGAATTCCAATTCCATCAATACAATAACTTCTTGATAAGAAATATCTTGCTTTTACCTAATCATTCAGAAAGCTGACTATTTGGACCTTTTGTGTGTTTTTGCATGCATGAGTTTATATTACATTAGTTTCAATGACTCCATAACAAAAGCTATTGTATGCAGCTGCTAGCACCAGGCCAAAGAGTAAACAACTTGAGAATTAATGACCTATGAAATGCAGAAATTGCCTATACATTACATTTCTATGACCAAAGCACAGCCACACCTCCAGTGCTTAAACTATTGGTTGCAGGTCTTTGATTTTGTCCTAATATTGTACCCCTTGCAGATTGGTAATTATTTTCTCTTTTACATAGATTTTTGGTGTTAATTACATGATGACAGTGTAAATAAGTTATACTTCAGAACATACTGGGAAAGGGACTCCATATTATGCATAAATTTCTCTTTCTATATCATTGGCAAATACACAAAATAACAATTTGCTTTGCTTTAACAGGGGACAGTTAAAATATAACAGTTTCAGTGAGAACCTCAGACTTCGTCAAAACTGGGATGAAAATGAACTGTAAATGGCACCCTCTAACATCCTACAAACTTGCTCTAAAAGAGTCCTGTAGACATTTTATCATTAAAACTAATCTGAAGCAAGTATTATGTAAATGTGTACATATACCAACTGCTGCACACTTACATGAACAATCAAAACAAACATGTATATTTCACAAGGAATATGAAAATTCTAAAAATGATGAAATTTGTGTTTGTCTTAAATTTTTTTAGATCAAAAAGATCATTCAATCATAAACTACCCTCTATCTCATACACTATTTTTTTGTTTCCAAAATATATTCAGCAAATGTGACTTAAAATTTTGTTTTCACGTGAAATCATCTTCCTTATTCAGGCATGGCCTAGACTGCAAGTAAGATCATGGAATCACCAGCAGGGTATGATGTGTCTAGGTGATAGATCTGTGTTCCTGCCCCTGCATGTGGTCTCCTACCACTGCCATGCTAGGATTCCATGACCTTAGCAGACTTACAGAGAATGCACAGGTGTGTTATACCACTACTCTGAGGTAAACATGTGGATCCAATTATGTAAGTTTGCTTTCAAAATAACAGCCAACTTGTAAAAAAACAGAAAACTATGATAACACACCAGGCTCCAAACCTGAAAAGCTTCACATCCTATTAATATCAATTGAGTATGTTAACCATTTTGAAATCCTTTATTTCTGAAAAATATTTACTGACATTATGTCACATCACATCATCCAACATATTAAACAGCTGAATGACTCAATTCTAAAATCTATTCTCCACACTGACTGGCATCAAGAAAAAACTTACGACTGATTATTGCTGCTCATTTACATGCTTAACATACACACATACACGCACACAAACTCACGCACACACACGCACACACACACACACACACACACACACACAAGCATTACAGTCAGTTTGCTATCTTACATATGCTCACAGCATCAAGTGCTTTTCACCTGTCTCCTGCCAACCAAACAACTTATGATATTACGCAACAAATATTTTACCTCATCAGAGTCAAACAGACACCTGTCTCTTCTCTCTCACCTTGTACATATTACAACTGATAACAATTACTCACTTAGTTCACCTGACAAACAGCATGCATTTCATCAACCTCACATACCTTTCTGAATTCTACCCACGAGGCATGTACGTAGGGCCAGCTACCTCCATACTCCTGGGGGAGCTGAGACAGTTCCAAGAAATTATAAAGGTCATCTTGGCTGGACAGGGGGTAGCTCTGAAAGAAATTATCAAAGACAGTAACAGACACTATAAAGGCAGGAGATATGTTACTATCTAAATCATGATAGATTGTTGATGTTTCTCAGAAATTTTCAATACGAACACAAAATTACTTGTAAAATTATTACACACAGGACATCCTGACTGAAATCATTGGTTTAACAAATATAAAAAAGAGAAAATTACCACAATATCATATGTTAGCATGTCTATAAGAATGCACAATGTTGATAAATGTCATTCCTGTTCATTTTTTCATTCACATCTTTCATTCGTGCTATGTGCTGATGTTTTTCTTACCTTGAACACAGGTGACTTAGGGTGTTTTTTACTAAGCTTCAATCCCAGTTTCTTTTTCAAAAACCTTTGAGTATCTTTTGATTTTGGCTGAATGACATATAATGCACCAATACTCCCTTGGTTAGCTGCCTGTAATTAGAAGAGAAAATCTTGAGGAAACAATGTACAAGATTTCAGCACGAGAAAAATTAATGAATTTTCTGGGGATCCATAACAATTTTCTTATCTACTCTCACACTATGTATTTCCAAACTCAATGTTAAAATAAAAACATATCTTTAAAGGATGAGCCAAGGTAACAGCTAATTGAAAGTGCACATTGCCTGACCATTTTAAGGGATTTCTCTAGTAATTAGAGCTCACAATTCCACTCATTTTACACATGGATGAAGTGGAAGAATGGCAATTGCAATGAAAACTCAGGTTAGATTTCCTTCCACACTTGGCTCAATCCAACAGTTGCATGCATTCCTTGCATATCTAATTGGAAGAATAGCCTTTTCTCATTTAGCTTTAGAAATCTGCTCAACTTACCTCAACTTTTTCCAGTGCTTCAATAAAGCCCTGAATTAGCTCAAGATCTTTGCATTGCTTTAGATTCACTGCTATCCCGAAGCCATTGGTTTTCCATCTTGCGGGTGTGATATCTATATAATACTGGAGGAGTCTTGGGAGAGCATCAAGGACGGCTCCCTGGAGTTTGGATAGGTTCGCACTAGGGAAGACGACCAATGGTCTGCCACTGAAGTCAACCCCACCTACAGCCATGTGTTATACAACTTTTTATAAATGGACATTCTAATGATTTTTATAATTGAAAATAATGTTAACATTTTTATTTTGTATGTACTTGTATTTCTGCCCATTTTTTTTTTTTTTTTTTTTTTGTTTACCATTAGACAATCTACATAATACTAGACAAGCAGAGTCTAGTTCAACCGAAGATAAAATATTATTTTTTTATTAATATTTACATTTCATTGTTGTTGTTTCATTTTACCTGGTAAAACAGCTATTTCACACACTAAGTAGTCTTCATGTGCATTCCGTAACAGATTTGGGACTCTTTCTAATGCTGCAATATGTGACACAATAAGGTTTTTTTTTTTAATAATTGATTTTCGCCAATATTGATGAATAACTAATTTATTGATCTCAAACATATTAATCATAGATTTGTTTGATTTTTCTCCAAGTTTCAATCAATATAAATCAATAAATAAAATTGTAACTGCATATACAAAAAACATCAACATAAGTCTCATTATACGTAATGAATAAGTTATCAATATTGTTCTGAATCGTTTGGTGAATGAATGGATGACTGAGTGGGTCGAAAAGCGCAGACACCGACTAAATTTGACAGTCTTTCTCAGCCTCTTTGGCTAGTAAGTGAACTTACCTGAAACCCCGTATTTCTCCATAACTTAAAAGTGCTTTACATGAAGTTCTTGGCAACAAGTAATGTCTCCGCATAAAATACATCGCTTTCCAGAATTACAAACTACAAGAAATGAGGTAAGGATACAGTCAATCTCCTCGAACACTCGCTTCTTACCGCCATTGTTGTTTGAATGAGCATTTGAGTTTAGTCAGCCAGGTGGCAGCAGGTGCTTTCCCACAATCCACGGAACTTCCTTTTTTCTGCCATCTTGGATTGCTGTGCCACAGTGTAAGTGGATAGACTGTTTGAATCGGCAACAATCACGTTTATGAGCAAACATCCCGCCATCTGATTGTCTTGAAATAAAGCAGTGATAATGAAATTAATACTTTACCTGATTGGTTTTTCAAACTCACTCACTGAGTGTTGATATTTGGTTTATTTTCGTAATGGTGCCCCATGGGCTCTGGGAACTAATGTGCATCTTAGCCAAAAATATATCACCATTTACAGACATGTCATTGTGCCTTAATATGTTTGACTTCAAAATGCTGCATGTCACTACATACAATGTTATCCCCAATATTCTTTGGATACTTAATCAGTGAGTGTATGATCTATTTATACTGTGAATACCTTGTATGAAGCTCTCGTTTGGAATTCGCAAGGCTTGCAGTGTGTTTATGTTGGCAGTGCATAAAATTGACAGATATTCATATGATTTAAGGCATTAGATTTAAAATTTTAACACGGCTGTCAACATTTGTTTACTTATTGATTATTGAACTTGGAGTTGAAGCCGAAAATAGAATGACAGTCTTGCAGCTTTTTAAAGACTGATATTGATGTTAAGCCTTAACTTAAGGGTGATTTTTGGTGTTTATTAGTAAAGAGGGGGGGTCTCACATATGCTGGACAAAGTCATCCTAATCGAAATTGCACAGCATAATTTGAATGACTTTTGCTAAATTTGCTTTTCGGTATGTCACCAGTCTTCTATAATACACTTGCATTTTGATTAGCCCAAAATACAAACTACCAAATAATTAAGAGTTATAGAACTCTCAACAGTGGAAGGCACTGGAGTTATTTTAAAGCATGTACTCTATCTATGTACTCCTTAATTACTTCCAGATAGCCATCAACATGGCACTCAGGCCACTATGCAAGCCCAAGATCGTCAAGAAGAGGACGAAGAAGTTCATTCGTCACCAGTCAGACAGATATTTGAAATTGAAGGTACATTTTTGAATGCATGGTGTAGTGTTTGTGATGTCTACACACTCATTTTGTATAGCGAGTCTACTATGTACAGCTTTCCCTCATTATTAGTGGATAGTTCTAAAATTTATTTGTCAGCATGTATCTTATTTGCATTAATTAATCACAATGTGTAGTTTTTTTATTACCTTAATTCAAAATGCTACTTTTGTCATTAGTTATACAAACATAACTGGTGTTAGTTGTTCCCAGCTGAACTAGATAATTTAAAAATTTCTACAAAATAGCAAAAATTTCTAGTACCCTAATCTAGGGTCAATCCATAGTTTGTTTCTTCTGTGGAAAATAAAGAGTAAGGCAATCTTAATTTTAAAATAAATTTGTAGGTTTAGAAGTGGGTCAGGGTTTACTGGTGGATTAGGTAAAGATGTAACCAGAGGGTCAGTATATGTTTCACCATTTACTTTTTAATATCTATATTATGCTGATAAATGTAAGAGTTTTTACAATTTTTATTTTACAGCCAAACTGGAGGAAACCTAAAGGCATTGACAACAGAGTGCGCCGTAGATTTAAGGGTCAATATTTGATGCCCAACATTGGTTATGGCTCCAACAAGAAAACGAAGCATATGATGCCAGATGGCTTCAAAAAATTCTTGGTTCATAATGTTGCTGTAAGTAGCCCTTTTGTAAATGTAGCTAAGTAAACCCAAAGACATTTTAGTCCCCTGCAACCGACAGGCCTTTGCTATTTGGTGTATTTGATTAATTTCAATTCAATGTAAAATTTCTTGGTAAGTTTGTTGATATTGGCATGCAATTTGAATTTTTAAATCATATTTTAGGAGCTGGAGGTTCTTATGATGCAGAACAAGACATTTGCAGCAGAGATTGCCAGCAGTGTATCAGCCAAGAAACGAAAAAGCATTGTGGAGCGAGCACAGCAATTAGCCATCAAAGTCACCAACCCAAATGCTCGTTTGAGATCAGAGGAGAACGAATAGAAATACACCTGATATAAGACTTCAAATAAAGTGGACCACAGCTACTTTACATTTAAAAAAAACTCGGCAAAATGTGAATGAATAAAAAAAAAGTATACAAGATACAAGTTTTTTGTTGCTGCCTTTGGGTAGGGGGATTAGCACTATTACAAGTTAGCATAAATGTTGGGCTTGTTCCATTTGAGAAATCTTCATTTTAACTGGGAAGATTGTCAAACTGGGACTGGGCTCAAACATAGCACTGAGCAGGTGTAATTTTTCAAAAGATTATCTTCTTTTAGTGCATTTTCTTACCCAATCCAGTCACTGACACAACCTGTATGTGTTTTTAGCAACAATTCATCCTTGCAAATTTTGTGAAATGGTGAGGTATATGGTGTGTCATTCCACAAAAAAGTAAACACTTTGTGCTATATTTACATTCTTTTAACAAACCCCAATTTTTTTTTCATCATTTTACATTATAGCACCCTTGATAAAGAAATCTACAATAATTAAAGACTAATATATATCTGCAGCAATTTGACTAATATAAAATTAGTTTTACAGAAGAAATCACTGTTGTTAGTGTTCATTTTTTGTGGTATGACCCCTTTATAATCGATTTGGCTAGAATGGTCACCTCACTTTTGCCTTTGGTCAGAAAACTTCCCACCCCTTTCTCAACAATTGAAAGTGCCAAAGTGATCTTGTACTCTTGACCACCTAAATCTTTATTAGTTTTAATTAAAATAAAACGCTGCTGGGTGTCAGTCCTTCATGCTTAAATGATATTTGAAAGACCAAGAAGCAAACAAGTTTCTGGCTAAGAATTTATTGATAATATATTACTTTTCTGCCAGAGGACAATTTTAAATACTCAACATGGAACTTCTGTATTACAGTGAAGAAAGCATTGGTGATTGCCACTATAAAGAGAACACTCATCTTGGCTTGCTACTCCACATGCTGCTAACAAGTCTAATTACATTTTTATACATAAAATTATTACAGAAATTGGCACCATTTCTTCAAACAAAAATCCTATACAACAGAGTAGAGATACATAAACAAGGAACTCTGTCAACTCCTTGTACATAGAACAAATTGCCAGTCTGGATGCACAACTGATTAACAAGGACTACAGCATGCAAAAAGAAAAATAACCACATTTTTCTTATTTGATTCCACCCTTATTTCCAATAATTGACTGAACATATTCCTTTTCCATAAAAATCCTTCAAGACAAAAGGTCCAAATAAGAAGTGCATTGAATATCTGGCCAAATATGCTGAAACTGCCACAGGATAGGATTCACAATGAGATGATTCTGAAACTGGGTGCATTCAACATGAAATGAGTCTTTAATATCACAAATCCATACCTATCTTACATCAGCAATTCAGAAAATTTATTACAATGGAAACATTGGTAATTTATTAATTAAAATTGTGTTTGCAAAATGTTTATCTTATTTTGCCATGTCCTGCATAGCTCAAAACAACAAAAAAACATCTTCACGTCTTGTTCCCTCTGTAGAGTCAAATTGTGATAAAGTAATACAAAAAATGTTAAGGTCCATTGCCAAAAACCCTATTTCTTAAAACTTTGGACCTGAAGCTTGACACCAATTTTTCAAGCTATCAACAAAGATTTTGACTTTCCAATAAAGAAACATTGCACAAGATTATAAATTCATTTTAGAAAAAAATACACTATTCCATCTTCCAATTTAACTATTTTGATAAAAATGTATAAGTTGGAAAAAATCTGTATCCACCAATGCGTTTGATTTCATTTAAAAGGGCTATTTTGGGAGGATTGTGGTTGCAAGGCATAGAACTTTACCAGTACTCTTAGCGAAGGATCCTCCTCTCATGAAGTCACAGCCTGGTCAGGCCACACAACATATAACAATCAAAGCTAATATGTTCAACAACTGACTGCTATCTAAGCATAACAAATTACAGGACCTTTATCAGAGACCCCCACACTTGTGGTTGGGAACAGAACTATACACAATTATGTATCAAAATATCTCCTTCAGCCAAATAAAAAAATTAAGTATAACATCATTAGATTGTATCATACAATGTAATAATATTCTAGGGATAGCATGTCATGATCTTTACAAATTAGTCTTATACAATACAGCAAACGTGTACTGGCTTCAGTAGAATTACTACATTTGGCTTGTTCAAGTCTGATGGACTAAAAACAGTGCATACATTTGTGTGTGCCCACACCTACATAAGGCTGCAATATTGCCTGGTTCTTCTATTTGACAGCATAAGGCAGACCACAATGTCAAAATGTGGAACTGAAAATGACATTCTAATTGTTGCTTTTGAAGAATGGCCATGTCAGATAGTCCAATATGCCAGAGTCATGGATGACCATCAACACTGCTTCAGAGGACCTCTGTATCCTAGTCTACTGGTGTATGATATCTGCCATTTCCAGGTTGTCCATCTCCTTCTGACTCAAGCATGGCTGATATTCTACGAGACCTTTTAACAACCACATATATTTGCGCAATCGTCTATCTCGCTTCCACATAATTAAATGTGTGAAAGGAGTTCAACAGCCCCTGCATTAATTACATCCAAATATTTTCAATTTCACTTTCCATCCTCCTTTAATCTCCATAGGACATCACTTCCATGATTATTGTGTACCTATCGTTCTTTCATTGAGCTCCGTATTCCCTGTATTGAAAATCCTGTATCTAAAAGCACACCCTGTGTTATATGCTGGAGCGCCCACCTTTCTGTGGTGCACTAAGACTCCCTCTCTTTATAAACAACAATGTTCTTAGTCTGTTCCACGTATCACTTTTTATAAATATTAAGTGTACACATTCAAAACTGTGCCACCAGTAACAAAGCACCTTACCCTTGTACCCTTGATGATCAGCAATTGCTTCAGCATGTATTAGCTTTCCATAATTCAGTACATCGTCCTACTATATCAAGTCACTACTGACCAGATTATCAGTGGCTTTCACAAGTCAGGTAACACTGCTTTGGCCAAGCCTTTTAATTAAAAGGACAACATATAAATTATCTTTTCCGTCCACATAAGAGCTTGGTGTATGTGTTTTCTTGGATCTTTCACAAGTCTACGCTGATTGACCATTCCAACACAGCAATGAAACTGGACTATTAGGGCTATTCACATGAATGTGACATTAAGACAAGCATGTCAAAGTTCTGTACCAGTCTGTGTGTCAGTTCCTCACACAACTGCCCCTTGCTTGTTTCTGTGTTGCAGCAGATGCAATGGTACCAACTGCACCAACTGAAATGTTTTTCATGTAGAGAAATTGCTCCTGCCCTGGTATTAGCACTGGCAGCAGGTAAATTAAGTACTACACTTAAGTACTTCATGACAGGGTCCATCTCCACCTGGACACACCTCACATTTGGCAGTATGGTCCCTGGACCTTCAGATACTGAAATACACATAAATTATTATTATTATTTGGAAAACAACCCAAAATTATTCAAATCAAAGATTGTAGCTCAGTTAAGAAGGATATATCACATCTTTTTTATTATTCTTGACATAAACATGTCACATTCAGATCACAATTATGTTACCTCTGAATATAACAATTCCATTACATTAACATTGCTGACATGATGTTTGACTGAAATTGCCATGTCACCTAATATTCTTATAGTTCTAGATCTTTTACTAACACCATGTGATCTGCATGACATGGGTATGCTATCCTTGTACTATCATTGTACAAGACCTGGTTTCTTTTTCAAAAATATTTCCCCCAACCTGTATGACCAGTGAAGGTCCTCCTTGCACAATCTCTGGAGGTATTTCTGCCAGCGGACAATTCTCTATGCTCATGATCTGCAGGTTGGTGCAGAGGGCCAGCTCAAACGGCAGACTGTTCAGGTTGGAATTGTCATTGATGTACAGTGAGTGCAAGTTTTCTAGAGTTCCAATCTCTGGAGGGAGACTTTTCAAGTTGTTTTCCCCGACACTCAGGTATTCAAGATTCTGCAAGTGGCTGAGGGAGAAAAAGGAGAGGATTTAATGAGAATGAGATCTTTGCAGTGCTTTAATGAGATCTTTGCAGTGCTTTACTGTCTTCAATATTATTTTTTAAATAACAGACAGGAAAGAATTATCTTTAAAAATCATGAATATTGTCACTTTGCTCTCGAAATCACTTGAGAGTATCACTTATTTCCACACATGATCTATGATGATGCCACATTTAGCTTACACTGCATGCTTACCCTACTGCTCTTGGTAAATTTGTCAACTGATTGGATTGCACTACAAGCTTAGTCAGCTCCCTCAAAAAACCTGTAAATTCAAGAATACATAAATTACACATATGCAAAAAAAAAAAAAAAAAGAAACAACTTTAGAATTGCAACAATCAAGCATTTTTAAAAACAAAATGGTGTGTGTGTGTCAACATATAAAGGTGTTTACCGATCTCTTGCGGCAAGGATTCCAGTTTATTTTCTTCCAGATCTAAGACCCGTAGTTTCTTCAAATTGCCCATGCTACTTGGAAGCCTCTGAAAAAAGCAAAGAATATTTATCAATTACAGTACACTACGTTGTTAGTTAGACAGCTGACATTCAAAGGGCAATCAAGTTTTACATAGCAGTTTTTGTTAACTCAAGAGGTCATAATTGTCAGCACTGAATATTATGACTCTTAATAATTTGTTCTTTGTTTGTTTTTATTTATATTTTATTTTATGGGTGCAGTCAGCACATTTTAAGTGTCCAGTTATAAGCTGGTGCTGTTTCCCTGAATATTTCTTTGTTGGGTTACATCAGGAATATTTCTCATGATAGGAGGGTGGTTGGAGCTGCAATTCACATACATGAGTTTGTTGTTGGGTTTTCTGTACAGCTGGTGTATCCACATTTTCATATTTTTATCATTATACTTTTTTTAAGTAATTTTACATGAATAGATGGCATCTTTCTGTGTAGGGATATAAAGTTACTTACTCTCAGCAAATTGTTGCTCAATATAAGCACCTCTAAATTTTGTAGATTCTGTATGTCCTCATGAATTTTGGTCAACTGGTTAGTGCCCAGGTTCAGCTCCACCATGTTCACCCATGTGCCGATGTCTGGAAAGAAAGACAGATGTGCCTGTTTATGTCCTTTTTTTTTTTTGGAATTCCTTCAGGACCACTGATGATTACAATCAAGTTCAATTCTCAGAATTTGTGAATGTCTACAAACACTGCCAAGAATTATTTACATTCCCAGTTTCTTGTTATAAAAGGAAAAAAAACAGCTCACTTAAACACACATGGGTATTTATTATCAGACCTTTTTATACATTACAATCAAGAAAGTACCATAACCTTGTAATTCAAGGCACTTTGTAAACAGGTGACTGACCTAGAATCGTGTCAAATTAAAATTTCCAGGTAAGCCATCTTCTAAATGAGGGATGTCAATGAAAGTTTGATGTCAACAAACTACTTTCTTCCTAGCTAGTCACTGTTGTGGTAATAACATAATAACATGGGATGGGCGATTTGCAGTTTCATTCAATGGTTTGACAATTGGCATTTTCACGATCGATTTTTTCAGCGAATCACTGTAATGTGTCGCTTTCATGCACGCCATCCTGCATAACAAGGTTTCTGTTTTCATTCCAAATCCAGGATGTGTCTGAGACATGCAATAATACATAGGTTTTCAATTCAAATATTAATTTTTTTTATATCAGCATGACAGCTGATGACACAAATAGGACTAGAAATATGTTACAGGCTCAAACATCTTCTAACGGAGGTAAAAACAGAACATTTTAAAGATGCATATGAAGTCAATTTTTTTTTTTCCACAAAAGCCAACCAAATGCCAGCATATAGTTTCAAGTAGTATAACTAAGAGAATTACCAAAAGGCGTTGTTTAATTTTTACCCAAAAATGATGTATGAATGGATTTTTCTGCTAGCATTTTATCCTGTATATCAATGGAGCAGAAAAGTAGGTCATGTAAGTAGGTTAAATTTCTGACTAAAAATTTAAAGGGGCAGTATAAAGCTCTTTTATGTCTGATCCAGTGATTTATTCAGTTTATCCCTTGGCATTTCAAATTTATTTGTGATATATAAGAAATGGTAGAAGTGGTTGATACATGTAACTGGGAATCCATGCTCCACTGATGCTCAGTTCATTTGTACCTTTAAACCTTCCTTATTATAGTGATTTTTAGAGAACTAAATCAACATTTTATCCAAACTTTGTATCCTGTATAAGTGCTTTCTTTAAAGAAAAAATTTGTTATTTATTAATTTTTAT
Organism: Lingula anatina; assembly: GCF_051362555.1. Classification (NCBI taxonomy): domain Eukaryota; kingdom Metazoa; phylum Brachiopoda; class Lingulata; order Lingulida; family Lingulidae; genus Lingula; species Lingula anatina. The sequence continues at coordinate 42,946,872 of NC_141767.1, forward strand.
TTATTCATTATTATTGTTATCAATATTTTTTTTTATCTTATAAGTATTAATAACTGTTTCTTTTAAATTTTTTTACTTAGACTGATTTTCATGTTTGAATTCACGCCTCTTGCTCGAATATAAAAAGTAACCACAGATATACAAAGTGCAAAAGTATGAAAATCTGTTGTTTTTTCCAAAACAATGAAACAGCTTAGCTATACCCACCTAATGGTAATGAAGTGAGTTGGTTATCCTTCATATTGAGTTTGGCGAGACTTGGAGCCCTTGAAAAGATTCCAAATGGAATCTTGTTGATCTGATTGTGTTCCATGTTTATGGACTGAAATAATGAAGTATCACAAATGATTTAAGTGCAATCTCATTACATTTACTCTTTTTTAACCCTAAAATTTATCAAGATTTAAATGTTATTTTCATTAAGACTACATATAAAGAGGAAATACAAGGCGGCACCTTGTTAAAGATATGACCAAAAATGATCGCTCAATTTCAACAAAATAGTCTTTTTTAAAGTTTGTTTTCAGGAATTGTTTGCGTGTTTTATAACCAAAACCTTTGAACATTTTACCAAGATATCCAGTCATAGTGACCTTATCACTTACATAAGCTGAACAGAACTGTGAGGGGCCTCCTGCTGGGTATGAGGTAAATGCATTTCTGGACACTGTGATTGTGGTCAAGTTGGTTAAACTAGATAATAAGCCCTCCTGGAAGACAGACCAATCAAATGCAAGTTATATCAGAAAATACTGTTACCAAAACAACTTGCTTTACTATCATAAATCTTAGATAAAGATGATTTTTTGTTCCAAGAAATTTATCAAGTTTTATTAAATTTTCACACTTCTGTAGTAAGCACTGACAACAAATGCCACCCAGACAATGCGGTGCTGATGGTTACTTACAGGCAGTTGAGAAATATTGTTCCCTTCAACATTAAATTCTGGCATATTTACGCAATGAGCCAGAGATTTGGGGACACCTTTCAAACGGTTGTACCTGAAAACCAAACATTTCGCTGTTAATAAAACAGATATGCAGCTTTTGTCTGATTTTGGATGACTTGATTCCAAAACTTTTTTCTTGAACAAGGACTATACCAAAATACAAAACAGGAATACTTGTTATTTTTATTGTAAAATAATAACAATAAAATTATGCCTAATTTTTCTTACCTCAACCCTAGCCTTGTGAGTGAGCGAAGATTACCTATAGATTCAGGGATGTCTAACAATTCATTGTGTTGTAAATCTAGAGAGTTCAACTGGACACAGTGACCAATTTCTGTAAAAAAACAAGAACAACTCAAAATGATAAGAAAGCTGGAAAAGAATAAAACCCAGTTGCACTGGAATAAGTTTAGCTCAATCAGACATTTGAATTCATTAATCAATGATAGATTTGGAAAAACGCAGTTAAATATTTTCCCTCTTACATAAAGCAAAATTGTGTTTGTATTTGGCTTAAACTCACTATCATGCGACAGCTACATGCACAGAGGATCATAATTGTGAATCCATCATCATATTGCTACAGAAAGTAGGATGACTTTTTAATGAACTTTGAGGAGGGCCACACTCTACATTTTTTCATCATTAACAATCCCCATCTGCCCACATTGAAACATTCTCACGCAAGTTTTTTTTAACCTAAAGATTGTTTACCAAAAACACATCCTCTTCCAGTGTAAAAATTGAGGACAAATAATTCAGTATTAAGGTCAAACATGTGCACTTGGGATCTATCAGGAGAAACCAAAAATATTAAAACACTTCCTCCTTGTTTATGTGGGCTGCTTAGAGTAAGGTTGTGTTCATATCAGGACTAACTCAGGCCAGATACCACACTGACTGAAGTCACTAGATCACCATATAACTTAATATGGGAGTCCCTACATAATCTGGATGTGGGTGATGTCAATTAGTCTCCTTTCTGATCCAACTTAGTCCTAATGTGAACAGGACCTCAAATAAAAACAACCATGGTCTGGCGACAGAGAATTTACATTAAATATCGATAAAACCTATTACGGAGGCATTTCAATACAGATAATGTGCTTTAATTGCAATGCTCTTCTTTAAAACTGCAGTACCAGTGAATACAGGAAGAGTTTCAGCAAAGGGAAGCTGCTCAATGAAGATCTCAGACATCGAACCCATCCTTATGAAGATTGTTTAATTTTTTGTCAAAATGTCTGCTTTAATTTGAAGTATATATAATTTTCACACAAGATCTAAATTTAATGCCATAGCAGAGAAAATTGATTCAATATAAAAAATGCTTCAGTATGAAAGTTGAATGTAACAATTTTCTTTGAAATGAAAATTTCATATTAAGAAAAGCATTGCCTGACAAAACAAAATATATCTACCTCAGTTATACTTATAAAAAGAAATCCAGGACACTGGATTTTCATTGACTCAGCCATGCAGCACACAATATGTGTCAAGGATATATGTCCTTCAAAGTTAGCCCCCCCCCCCCAAAAAAAAAAAAAAAAAATCACCCACCTTCTGGTAAATGTTCTAAATGGTTATGTGAGACATCAAACGTAACAAGATGCACCAGTTTGCCGATGCCTCTGGGAAGTTCACGGATCTTATTTTCTCTGAGACTCAGCATTGTCAGGTGCTGGAAACAAAGATGTCAAAAATAGAAAAAAATCAGAAATCTTCAGATTGATTTTAGCACAATATCAAATAACACTGGTTGATGTTAGTGGGATTCAGGTTGCAGAGACCGGGAATAAAGTACAGAGCAGACTTTAATGGTAATTCCAGGGATTGTTTTAACACACTTGTTCATAAATGGTACAAGGAATCCAGGGCCTCACTCTCCAGGTGTTATTAAATCGAAAGTGGAATCATCCCACTCTATGTTATCTATAGGTTTACAATCTATTTTTGAGTTTGCAATACTTGATTCTAGGTTTGCTTAAATTTGGTGTCGTATACCAGACCAAGAAATTTGGATGTTATTCCCATACCTGGCTAAATGCTTTGTAAGAACAACAGTCAGGTAAGTGACTATTTTAAACAACTTTCTGAGAATAACTGCAGTATTTTTCTTTTAAATTGTAAAATGCTGAAGAATTTGGGGAAAAAAATATATCACAGAAGAAAGATGTTTTTGCAGGGTTATAATTAATATATCCTTCACTTTATAAACTTAAACCTTCATCTTATTAAAGTCTCTCTTACACAAAATAAAAATATAATGGAGCACCTTATCAAACACTACTTACAGTCAAATTTCTAATTTCTTCAGACACCACTTTGATTCTGTTAAACCTTAGAAATAAGGTTGTCAATGATGTTAAACTATATACAACATCTGGGATCTGAAAAAAGAAACAAAATGAAAAATGATTAATAGATCTACACAGTTATCATAAACACACCATTTGAGAATCCTTAGCACCCCCTCAGGAGATACTACCCCTATTTCACAAAACATGAACTTACGGCTTCAAAATAACATCAATTTTATATATGCTTCAAAATGATCCCCTCAAGTTCAAAAACGGTTATGTCATGACAACTGCCTGGTTTCAAGTTTTCTATAAAGAGCCAAGTCGTCAATGTGAATATAACTTTAAGGGGCCATTCAGAAAAGATGATCCCAGTACTAACTGATCTGCCAACTAAATATGGCCGACCCCACTTCAAAAACGATGCCATTGATTCCCGATGGTCCCCCTGCCTCCACACATGCCATTAAACAGATAACATCTTGGCTCCAAGGTTTTAATTGCTAGGCCCCTGCAATCCCCATGACTTTAACTTCAAGACAATGCCTTTAACAATTACCTCATTTAATTTGTTATGCCTAAGATCCAGAACCTTGACCTTTTCTAAACAGGATAATGACGGTGGCAAACTCATCAAAGAATTTTCACTCAGCGCTAATGTTTGAAGATTCTTCAAGTAGCCAATCTCCTGTGGCAGGCTGACCAGGCGATTACCATATAAGTAGAACTCCTCTAACTGGGTCAAATCTTTCACCGATGTTGGGAGGACAGTAATCTGAAAATTAAGTTACAGAATTAATAATGAAACTGCCAATGCATTTAATACCACTATTGCTAAATTCTTCGATGAAACAAATACATTTGGAATGTAAAATTCTGAATACCCACAAGTGTCATAAATTTATGCATATATGCAATGTCTGATGATAAAAAGACAATGTACCAATGTTGTGAAAACAACTGTAAATGTTGCAGTGCATTTGAAATTATTTACTGCGTATATCCAAGGTCAATTAACCAAGCAATATTTAAGGTACATCCACCTTCATCTCTACATAAAAACACTTGCCAATTTCCCACACATCTCTTAAAAATGTGAAAAACCATGTTTACTGTGAATCTTTCAATGCTCTTTGACTGGTCTACTTTCAGATGTGGTTAATTTTTTTCCTAACCTGAGATTTACTGAGATCAAGTCTTGTAGAGCCATCCTCCTTACACTTCTGAAATTCCTTCGACACATCCTATAAAGAGAAATTAACAACGGTAAAATAAAATTCATGAGTTGAAATGTTATATCTAATTCGTTTGCACAGTAATGCACGACAGAATTTTACGTAAAATTTGAAATATGTCCACTTCCAGATTTTTGTGGAAAAGAATTGATACTAGATACTGAATTGGTATAATAAACAGTCCCAGACATAATCATTACTAATTTTCAGACCATGAAAAAAAGAGTAAACAAATCTTAAAAACTGACAGCTAACAAGTGAGGCAATGTGAACTGATATCTAAATAATACATTTTTTCACAATGATTATAAGAAATGAACCTGAAACTTTTTACATAAAATGTTTAATACATTTTATTGCTTTCCTATGGCATGCCATCAGAAGCATTCTTATCAGCTGTGATTCATTCCGATCAATGTACCTTTAACTCAATCTTTTGTTGGTTCATTTTCAAAAAAAAAAAAAAAAAAAATGCCCATTTAAATTTCATCATTCCTTTTTCACTGGAAAGGGCAGCATTTGACTACTGTCTCAACAGAGAGGTTCAGCAGCCAGCAACTGGGCCAGAGAAGTATTCCAAGTAATGAAGGAAATAAGACAAGGGGATCAGGTGGGACATTGTTTACAAAGGCTCTTAGCTGTGTATTCAAAAAATTATTGCTATCATTACATTCTTTGCAAATAACTAAGAAAAGTCTAGATGATGACCACGATATAATGGAGAAGACTTTTAGTCCTTACATAAATCTTCGATTCAGATATAAATGAAACAAATTTCAGAAGATCTCCATTCTGCAAGTGATTCATGATAAACCTGTACCTTTTTAATGCTGCTGTTTGAGGGGAAAACCAACTTGTTTAATGTCCTTCACTGTCCAAAAATCTGTGGGGTTCTTAATATGACAACCCCCTCGAAGGTTTGTGGTTGTTTAAAACATGTACTAGTCTTGGACTTTTCACCTAATCAACATTCCTACTTTTGAACACAGTGCTCTTCTTTCAAACCAAAGCATGGCTCCATATGTGAGATATTACAGTGTATTACCTTTATAATTCTACACCCAGATCTAGTAACAAACAGGAATCTAGTCATTCACGGACAAGCTTTGAAGTCTTTAAATATACCTAAACATTGGGCTAGAACAATTCATAACTTACCAAGTCTGCTTTATGAGTGGGTCTCTTCCCTGCTCCCGGAGTCTTGGCCTTATTGTGCCCCGGTTGCTTCACCCTCACCTGCTTTTCCCGAGCTTCCTCAGCACCAAACTGGATTGAAGCTGTACTGGCCTTCTTATCCTACAACATCCACATGATAAGCACAATTCATTGTATTTACAAAAGCATGTGTAGAAAAAACAAGTGACTTGAGAAACCTTTCTAAGACAGATGAGTTAGCATTAACTGTACTCAAGTGATTAAGAAGCAAAGGACATAACAATCATGAGAAAATACCTCATATCTTCAGCAGAAATATAAGAGAGCACTTTCTCTGCATCTTCAGAATTTCAATCAATACCATTCCAAGGATGGGACAAGGATAATTCAACCTATTTTAAGTACATATGACTTTAAAAATCTCAAGACCAGTCCATTTGTACTTTTTCTGAATTGTGCCAAATATATATGCACCTTTGGCACACACTGATGACTATGGTCTTAAGGGCATGTCTTTGGGATTTTACAAAGGGCAATATCATCAAAATAAATGCAATCTATTCATAAGGTTTTAAACATCAATACTTGTATTCTAGCTATGGAGTTCAACATCTGAATACAAAGTCTTTAATTTCTGACATTTTGTAAAGCAGACAGGAAAATTTCACCAACCTTGTGACATGACAAAATATGACACGTCCCAAGATCTCTGACATGCCAGTGCTTTATTAAACAGAAATGCCATTTGCACATTAAACTGGACCCCAGGAATAGATAACTCCCCATCAATTATTTTCAAGCTGTATCTGGGGTTATTCACCTTGAACTCCCTGGTCATATTACACAGACAGAACTGGCGAACTGGTTAAACAGAATTTCCAGGAACTAGACACCACCTTATATTTCAGGGGTATCTCAGCAGATGGTGACTGCTTAAAGATAAAGAGTTTATTAAAGTTAATTGCTAGTTTGCAATGTGGCCCCTGGATGAACAGGTTATGCCAGGCCAGACAAGTGCAGATACCCTACTCAATGGATACAACCTGCACATTTGCACAGATCCATTATATTGAAAATTGGGAAAATGGCAACAATCCCTGGGGTTTGGCTCTGCAGATTCACTGTGCTAGATTCCCAGGCCAGCTAGATCAGGCATAATGACATACTAGTGGCCTGGTTGAGGCTCCTCATATGCTGCACAGAGAGCTGCTGCCAGACTGGGAAGGTGACACACGGTAAACCATAAAATCGGAAACATTCAAAATATGTTCCCAATACCGTGCAGGCTTCAAACCTGCACGATTGGCATTGTGGGTTTTCATGAGAGACATCTTCCCATCTGGCACCTCGGTTCACCTTGCTATGTCGATGCACTACGCTAACTCGGTCATCTAACAAAGTTCTACTACACGTGCAAGAGGACTAGGATAGTTCACCGAATTTAATTTGCGAGAAATAATAAGAGCGCATTATGCACAGACTTTAGTACATCGTAGCATCCTAGCCGTCCCTGGGAAAACTATCCAAGATAACTTACCATCTCATTGGCAGGCAGATACAATGATTTTCAATTAATCTGAAATACTGCACTAGCAATCTATTGGAATAATTTCCCAGAATGTGCTAAACCAGGTTGCCAAGGGCCAGATTTTTCTGGTAATCAGACATTGCTGCAGACTCCGTCAACTAGACTAAAATGGCGTAATGCTCATGTGACATAAGTAACTATGGTTACAGTTTAAATGGCAGATATGCAATGTGCGATAAAAGTGCGCAAACGTGCAGAGAAAGTTTTATTTTCCGGGTTAATAATGCAACTAGGCACTCAACTTTCCCTATACTCATTGCCAGGGTAGCTACTAAGCATGTTCTAGATGAAAAAAAAATCCCCGAGTGTTTACATACCAGGATACATAAAGCAGAATTTTATTCCATTTATCATATATCAACATCTTAATATAGCCCAGTTCTGACTTGCCATTGTATTTCATCAGCACACGGATGTCTAAGAGAGACCAGCTTGAATATATTGAACCTGAATGACAAAGGGGATCTATGTGATTTTGCCTCCATCTTGAATAACTGAAACTCCTGCCCATTTTCAACAATAGAGGGCAGCATGGTCTGAAAGCTTACATGCCATTAGCCATGCATTCCTTGGTCCACCCACATAAAATCACAGAATCGGTAACTTGTTCTGTGAAATGCTGTGATTATGAAAAGGTCAACTGCTTGACAAATGACAACTCATTCTTAATAACAAAGCTATTGGCTCACGTGTGCATTATCATAGAAAACATATTATTAAATCAGAGACAGACAACACAAAGTGAGATTTTTTCTAATCTTCCACTGAATAAAGAATGTATCTGATGACAGCAAGAATTGACCTTCCTGCCAATAACATGATATCTTATTTAAAAGTATTAAATGGTTGAGAGACATGATGGGAATAACTTTAATATCAGTAAATATAACAAAACATTTTTTTCATCAACACATGTATTCAAATTGAGCCATTTTTACAAAATGCTACTAAACAAAGAGATCAAAATGGCAATTATGTAAACCCTGCTATTCCAAATGTTATAACATTATTTAATTCTGATCAGACCTATTCTTTTCAATGTTGGTTGGTCTTGCTATTGATGTAGTTCAATGGCAACGAAAAAAAAAAAAAAAAAAAAAAAAAACTTTTAGAGGAAAATAACTAAACAGAAACAATTCAAGAGATTTTATGCTGGACTGTTACCCCAGACACTGGCACCTTACGTCTATTTGCACTATAACCATTCCCACACCAAGTGATTATTCAAGCAACCACTGCCATGAAGGTCTTGTATCACACCTACTACATACACCCACCACAGATTACTTCTCGCCCATTTAGTTAGCACATTCCTACAGATTTGATGTATCAGTTGCCCACATAGAAAGTTCAATTTCCACCCCTGTTCTTTCAGTTTCCATACTTTGCAAGGTTCAAACAGCTATAATTCTGGAATATCTCTTCCATTATTTTTGTGCAATTTTAAATAAAATTTATCAAATTTGCATGTTCCAAAGAATAATCAAAATACATTTCTGATCGTGTTACAGGGCATGTTTTACACCATTCATTGGTTTAATTGTAACTTTTCAGAGCTAGCTTTCAGTGCATCTTTTTATTTAAATTTAATACTTTAATTTAGAAACATTTCACAAAAATTACTATTTACAGTTGTATACTGCATTACTGAGGCAAACATCAAACATCTTGCATTTTGCATAATAATCACCTTATTCACCCATCTCCTAAAAGTCAAATCATGAAATAATAAATTGTTTCTTTATGATATTGAAAAAGATAATAGAAAAATAACATAATCAAGAGCCTTGTGCTTTTTTTGTATGTGTGTTTCAATTCAATGTTTTCTTTGTATAAATTCCAGGCATATTTCTCTTAAGTCTTCAATCTTGCGGTTTAAAAGTGATTCAAAACTAACAAATACCTGAGCTCAATAAGCTTTTGATAAGTTTGAAGGCACTACCACTTACTTCCTTCAAAGGCAAAAGCCTCCTGTATTCATGTAGAGGGTACTATCAGTTCAGGTATGCATATATATGCAACTGTGTCAAATTGTTCAGCAGTGACAGATAGTTGCATCTCTAGATACCAATGCATGCTTTGAATCAGATATTAAATGAGAGAATACTTGAAATATTTGGGTGTTTATAAAGTCATCTCCAGGCAAATAGTTATGCATTCTTTTCTTAACATCAACTGAAACAAGTTCAAAGGGTAACCAAAGCACTCAAGCAACCCCCTGTCCACCTTCTAATACTCTAGTAAGTTCAGCCAAGTCCATGTTTTAAATATACAGAATGGTTAATGTTCCATGCAAACTGGCACCTGTCCTCTCAATTATTTCATAACACATTTTCTTTATCATTAAAAATGATAAAAGATCTTCTGTGTCCCAATAATTTTGATCTTATACAGAATATTTTACAAACAAGTGCTGTCTGTTTTCAGAGATGGGTATTATCCATTTGCAAAGCGATTGTATAATTATCTAGGAATCTGACTGAAAATTAATAGCAATGTTCATCTGCAAGCAATACCAAGAACATAATTAATGCTAAAACATCTTTTCAGGCATATTGGTTGTATATGGTACTGAATGCTTTTGAAAAATAATTATTATTTTTAATCACTTAATCTTATTCTAAAAGACACAACCATACATAGTTCAAACTTCAATTTTCCATACTTGATTGCAAAAGTCTGCTGTGGCATTTAAGCAATCTACAAGCAGTCAATTAAAAGAACATGGCAGATCAATTCTTGATTAAGTATGGATTTAGATAATAAGTCTGATACAAGTGCCAAGAAATTTTCCAACCTGTTTGCAGCAGCACCAGGAGATTAGTAACACATTTCAATGTCTTCCAATTCTTGATAATACCTGTGACAGTCAGATTTAAAGACCTTTGCCATAGCACATATGTATGAATTCAAAATAATTGTTTTTGAAAAGAAAAATGTGTAAGTGCTAAGAATTGCTCTTACATAAGATTTGCAGAGTAAGAATATTATTTACTAAGTACAAGAGATTTTTCTCGCCATAGTTGTTCAATTCTTCCCTCACCCGACTGATATTAACTAAAAAGAGTCAAATCTTTGCAAGTTTTTTAAAAAAATTTTACTTGTCTATATATATTTATATTTTTTTATTGTCAACCCCTGTAGCAGCCAGTCTAGAAAGTAGTTGTCTGTAACTTAATTGTTGTTAAATATGGGTCATATGTTTGCATGTTTGCACTTTCTTTTCTTTTTCACACACACATAAATGTATACCCTTTTCCCTGAATATTTATTATTCTCATAATTCAACCTATTAAAGGTACATACGAACCGAGCATCGGTGGAGCGTGGATTCCCAGTAACACATGTAAACCACTTCTACTAGATTCTTATATGACTCAAATAAATTCGACATGCCAAGGGATAAACTGAATTGATCACTCGATCAGCAATAAAAGACCTTTAGACTGCTCCTTTCTTTAAATTTGTGGTTGTAAATTTAACCTACTTTCGTGACCTACTTTCCTGCCCCATTGACATACAGCTTAGAATGCCAGCAGAAAAATCCGTTCAAACATCATTTTCGGGTAAAATTAAACAATGCCTTTTGGTAATTCTCTTAGTTATACTACTTGAAACTATATGCTGGCATTTGGTTGGTTTTTGTGACAAAAAATTGACTTTGTATGCATCTTTAAATAAGGGTGTCAATTCATTTCTGTACCAATCTAAGAGTAAAACATATCACAAGAAGCTAATGGTCCAGTTGTTTAGGTGCAAAAGTATTTTCAAAACTTAATAAAATCAATGTATATTATCATACAAAGTCAAAAATTATTTTGAAGCCATATAGAATAGTAAAATATACAAAATTCAGAAATTAAATTCCAGGGGGCTTTTGCAGGTAAATGTTAATAAAACACTTCTCATACAAGATATCAGTGCTAGCTTTAAAATTCCCACTTTGGTAAACAAGTTCAGTCCAAGTGCATGAGCAATAAGGTCCCAAAAATATCTTTCAATGCACCGAGTGACCCTTCTAAAATGTCTGTGTTGTATTGACATTTACCCCTCAGTACAAAAAAGTGTGCGTGTCTATATATATATATATATATATATATATATATATATATATATATATATATATATGTTCTCTTGTTCTTACCTCACCTTACCTTAAAATGACATTTCACATGAAAATGTAAAGCCTAGGGCAAAATTCAATATTTTTCTTTTTATTTATTTTCTCTCTCTTTGCCCAAATTAAATGGGGAAAAACTGGTACTTAATAAAATTTGGCAAAGATATGAAAAAAAATTCCGATATAATTTTCCACAAAAAAAAAAAAAAAAAAAACTCTTAAATGTGTTTTTCACATGAACAAATTATGAGAGAAGCACTTTACCTTCAGTGGCTCCTTTTCTCTCACATAAATTCCTTCAATCCCTGAGGTAACATCTACTATATCATGCATGCCACTGGGGCTGGTATTGTCATAGTCCTGTGCTCCAGGAGAGCCAGCCAAACTGCTAGGGCCAGGTTGGCCTGCCATAACTGTACAGCCTTGACTAGGAACAGGGGTAGCGTAGTCTTTAGATCCGGTGTAATCAGCGAGACGAGAAGCAACTCCTGGACTTGACATGTCCGGTTTTCCTTTACTGGTTGTCCTCTTTAGCATCTTCTCCTGCTCAGAAAGACTAGAACCAACACCTCCAGGACTGCGTGCCCATCTTAGTTACTGACCTGAAAAACACAGAAACATATACAACACATGAAAGGTTTAATTATAAAACCAACACTCATCTTAAAAATAAGTCATGATTGAAAAAATAATTTTGCAATGAAATGTATATATAATATTCTTGTGAATAAAATTCAAATATTTCATTTGTGTGACAGAACTCGACAATATTTTGAACTGTAGAAATGGCTGTTAAAAGAGAGAATAGTCTAAAGTGCAGACAACCATGGTACTGGAATCAACAATGAAAATAACTGCCCCTGATCAACAAGTCTTTATAAATTGCAAAAACATATTCTCTCTCTCAAGCCTGAATCTCATTACCAAATATATGTGATATTTGTTCCTATTCCTAAGAGAATTGAATTGTTTGTCAATAAACCAAAACATATAACCACAAATACTTCAAAACAAAACCTTTCTTGGAGGAAAATAAATACAGCCAATTGTCATTGCTGACAGAATAAATTGTCTGACACCATCTCTCCTTAGATAACAGAGCACTAAGAAAAAACAATTTAGAACCTGGTGCAAAAATTCTATGCCCAAAAAAAGGTGAGAAAAGGAAGCAATTGTTTAATTGTCCAAATTATTTAACCTAAACCTGCTCAAGGCAAATTATCTCACAATGGTTAACAATTTCCTTGAAAAATTTATCACCACATCTTACGTAATTCTAAGAAAAAAAATAAAATGACTCAAAATTTTCTAGAAAATTCTATGCACATGGGGAAATAAAACAAGCCAGTTAAGCTGGCAACTGTATAGACACCCTGTCTGGCTTTATATATTGAAAAAGACTATTGTACATTGAATAATTGCAACTTCAATTATGCCCTGCACATAAGACACCAAGACATTTGAAGAAAAAGATATTTTCAATCCATTTTGTGTCTGGTTATTCTCAGTGATTTAAGAGAGAAGGTGCATCAAACATTAATTTACAGGGCCGTTCCACAGTATTTTGGAAAATCAAATTTACACTTAACCAAAAAAGTTTGGAAGCATGGTTATTTTCAATAATTATAAAATAACCATGTGAGTTAAGGTAAATATTTTAACCAAATATTGATGCATCATGCACCTACCATTTGTTACTTTTTTATATACAATGAAGATTTTTTTCACTTCATTACATAGTTTCTTTATTTACTGAAAAATAATTCCATTTCCATGTTTCCAAACTATTTTGATCGTGTGTGTGTGTGTTTTCAATATATAATAAGCCCTTCTCTCTCTCCCTCTCTCTATCTGTAAGATTTCTGAGAGGGGAAGATCCAAGTCTGATGTTGTCTAGAAGAGGTGATACTCCGGCATTATAACTTCATTCTAGCTGGTTTGGACAATAATACTAGTAGATATGGTGCATGCCAAAGTGACAGGGTGCATGTAAGCCATCCAAAATCATGTGACAAAGGATTATCTCTGAATCCCATTCGTTAAGCATGTGATTAATTTATAAATCCCTACCAATGTCTTCCAACAAGTATGACTCCAAAAGCTTCCAACAGTTCTATCAACTATGCAAAAATGTATTTCCTTGAAAATAAAGGATACCAAAAGACATACATATTTTCTGTATTGATTTGTTTACCAATTAAGTTTTTCACTTGTTTTCCTAGAGTGCAAATGCACTATGAAAACTACCATTTACAAACTACTTTTATGGATGGAAATAATCTCTCTATTCATTCAGGATGCAAAACTCATGGTTGTTCAAAATTCAGTCAGAGTGCTTAGAGTACCCATTCTGTGTACTATTTTGTAGGGACAGAAATCCCTTAGTGAGTACTTCTCCTAAAAAAGACAAAAAGAAGGCAATATGCATTTTATTTAAATTTATTATTATTATTATTTTTTTTTTTTTTGAAAATGTGCACCTTGCAAACTGTGACAGGCTTAGTAAGTATACAAATATTATTTAGGTGATAAATATATACCATTTTTGTTGAATAATAAGATTGTTTGAAAGTGTCCCTGATGAACATTATAACCCTTATACTGTGATTAGAAAGTCATGTACTAGTATATAACATTTTAATAGTTCATATTAATTAAATGTATTTTGGAACCTGTCATAAATAAAGCAGTTGCTTTTAATGAAAACTGACATCATTTCACATAGTAAAAAGTGAGCAAAAGAAAAAATGGCCTTTAATCCTTAGCAATGGAAACACTTCCCAGAAACAAAGGACATGATTCAAAACCTCAATGCATTTGCTATTTACCAGTACATATTTATATTTCAGAGAAAATCTTTTTTTCACATAAGTGTTCTACAACTAGACTGCATTGCTGACAAAAGTAACTATTTCTCAGAAATCACAATGAAGTTTATGTCAGAACACTCATTAATTTCCAAGGACTTTATGAAGAGATATAGCAACAAATTAATAAGCAATCATGGTATTTGCTCCATCCAAGCTGTTGACCTGTCTATGAACCACAAAGAACTTAGGAAAGCATGTCATGACTAGGATTATGGGCACTCTTATTTCTGTGAATATTCTTGGATTTTTACACATCTGTATTGCCACAGATGCTACCAACTGTAGACATTTTCCAATCATTGGAATAATTTTAACACTTCTGTTTCTATTTAGAGCTAAACTCATTTAAAGACATTGAAATGTTGTACAATTCAATATATAGCAGTTATTTTTTTAAGTTTTATTGCCTACATCTACCTTTTAACACTTTTCAAATTAAAACCTTTCTGAAGTTTGTACTCTAAGTGGCAATATCAATAGTTTCTATGTTAAAATAACCAAGTTTAAATATCATATGTAGGAATATGCCAGATGAGCACATGAGATTCATTGTATCACTATGTAAATGGTGCTTCATTGCATAATTTTTTTCTCTTTTAATATTCAGTTGGCCATTCTTAAATTTGGTATCCAAGTAATAATCCATAATATGTCTGGTATTTAGTTGTTTATTTATAAGCTAACTTTGCACTTTTGTATGGTGCTAAAGTACAGGTTGGGGATCTGTACTGTCTAGAGCAACAGAAATTACAAAAACAGTGCATGAGTGCAAACTGTCAAGAACATGAACCGCCATGAATACTCTAGCTTTTATTGAAGAACTTATGTCTCAACACTCAATGATGACTTGAGAGGCTGTGTGGACTTTAAAATAGATCTAAAGCACAATCACCACCTAAATTGTTACTATTAATTTTTTCAAATCATGTCCTGTAATTCTATCCTGGTAATCTAAGTAACATAACATATATAATATAACAACATCTTCCCATGTTCAGCTACTACTGTATCAATGTGTGACTCCAGCAATTTATATAACGGCTTTGTGCAAACAACCTCCAAAATAGTCAGTGTACAAGATACATATATACCTTGGTGTAAACTGTTGCCTTGATGGAATTGAATGTTACCTTATATACCTAGTTCACGCAACATTTTATTAAACCATATACTCAATTTATCATTTACCTGCCATAATGCCAATAATATTTAAGTCAACTTGATAATAAAGGATGAGAACATCCAATAAGATTTTGAATTTAATCAATTACATAAATAATAAAGTAAAAAGATTTCTCAAAACAATTCTGTTCATTACTATTACCAATGTGCTCTGAAAATTTTTCTATCAGCAGTCATTTAAGCTACTTAAACATTAGTAATGTATCTTCTGCCAATTATTGCATGTTAACAATGTAAATATCTCAAACATTTCATTTAAATAACAATCATTCAGCTATTTTACTTGCAGAGGTGAAAACTGTTTTTTGGCGATTATGTATAATAAAGTAACTAACCAAAGTCAAGTCTTCAAAACAAAAAAAATAATAATAATAATAGTAATAATAATAATACAAGGCTGTCCATCACGTCCATTAAATCACCAAAGTTGGATGTTGCACACTGACAGCCTATCATAATTTGTCCATCTTTCTGAGGCCATCTTTTGATAAAAGTGGCCTGTTTACTTTGTGTGCAAGACATTTACACATAATATTTCCAAAATGTCTTTTAAAAGATTCCAGGTAAAAAACATTTTTGACACTGATAATACCTATACTTTATACTTATAAGTTATTTAAGTTTCGATATCTTTATTGACAAATTTAATTTTGCTTTATGTTAGTTAACATTTCGATAAAGTTACCAACTTAATACATTGACAGCCAGGTATATTCTGAGGACAAATGCCCAACACCATTGTAGCTAATGAAATTTATTCAAAATGTGTATGTGATCAGAAACAATGCTCATAAGACAGCACAATCAAACCTAAGTCTAGACAATGGGCTTATACATAGGAAGGGGTTTTCATGTAGAGTTTGGGAAAATAAGCACCAGTAACCACAGAAATGTCTTCTGCTTTATCAGTAGATTTTCAGACCTACTTAATGCATGAAGCATAACTGACATGGCATGTTACATCTCACATCCTTATCACAACACACCTACCGCCTAACACTAGTATTGAGGCATAGCTATATTGTATAAACCACTAAAAATTGCATACCAGGGCACACAAATAACAAATATTAAGGTTTCAATTTTCTGGTGGGTAAAATACCTGCTGCATAAACGCCTTTATGGTTTCAGGTGAGACCAAATTATGTTAATTACATTCCCATGCCCGTTTTACTCCACTAAGATTTGTGGCAACTGCTCATTTGGCAGGGCGCCCACTACGGCAAGATATTAACAGCACACGTCGCCTTCTTACCATCAATACACACAGAAAGACATTATATATATCAACAGACTAAAAAAAGTCCACTAGAAGAAAAGAATCCACACTTCACCAGTCTGTCAGTGTCAGAGTAGACAGAGACAGTCGCTAGTTTGGCTCTAAGGTTTCTCAACCTTAAACGTACCTATCTGCCCAGTAATCTAGTGTCCTACCTATCCGGAGAGCAATAAGGTTATATGGTAGGCTAAGAACCCTACTGATCTCCTGTCTGTTAGGGCTGAGATCTTGCTGAGTCTTCCACGTTTCTGTTCACTACAGAGCTAGTCACACGCTCTTCTCCATTTCGGTTCGTAAACGAGGCTGTGACACAAATCCTAACAAACAAAACACCCAGACCCACCTGATTAACTCATTTGATTTGCTTCATCGCCTTGGTTGCACTTTCTTCGAGATGCAGCTGTCAAATTCTCCTAAGATTTAGGCATCCTTCGCTGAGTCCCGCCTTTGCATAAAATTCCGCAATACATAAAAAGATGCCTGGGAACCGTACGAATTATTCCGTAACCCACAATGGAAATCCAAGGTTGAACTGGTGCGCAATGCAAGTGCGCATAGGGACATCCCTTTATAAGTGACGTAAAAGAAGAGTTAATGCCTGGGAAATCATTCCAAGATATCGATCACTGCTTAGCTAAGTGCAAAAGTCTTTTTCACAAACAAAGATACTGTTGGCTGCTTCTGACACATATTAAGAGCATATCAGTGTGGATTTTTTTTTGCACGACATACCTCGCCAAGTAAATGACGAATGCAGGCAGGCTGTCTCAACTAGCGCATGCCAACTGGACCTAATCTAATGTGTCAACTGCACCTGATCAAAGAAAACCATGTGCGACGAGTGAGTCGCGTGTGGCTTGTAAATGTTTCAATATAGTATTTCTGACGTTGCAGTGCAGTTTTAAAACAAAAATACATCGAAATGAATTAAAGAAATGGGAAAATGATAAAAGAAGAGTGTTGATATTCATTACAGTTCCATTGGTACATGTAATATTCTGTAAACAAAAGCTAGCTAGGTTATATCCAAAAATGTCGTTTATTTATTTTTTTACAATACTAATAGTGTTTTTTTTTTCACATTCTCCATGTTTTTACACATCTTTATTATTTTTAAAACCTGAAATGCACTGTAAATTTCCTCAACCGATGCAAAACCTTTTATATATAAATGAAAAAGCCTTAATTGCTGATAGCATTCCTCAAAACTAAAGAGCAAAAACCCGTTCGTTTTTTTATTATTATTATTATTTTTTTTAATTTAATGGCTTGATTATCAGTGCCACCTGGCCTTGCCCTGTCCAACATCTCAAAAAATAAATACATAATTATATATTACTGATTTTTTTAAATTCAAAAAACAGAAATAGGTTAATATTTAAAAGAAGAGGATCCTTTTTCACCACATTACAGAAATTATCAGTCAGTCGACACAGAAGGAGAGGAAGTAACTTCCTTTGCTGTCAAAAGAATTTCTATGAAAAAGGGGGAATTTTGGAAATATATTTCACAGTAAGGGAGTACATAAATTTTGCTTCTGTGTGCTTTTATGCTTTGAATTAATTTTGTTGTGGAAAAGAGAGGGGAAGGCTCAATGGACTCATGCCAAAACTCACTGTAGTATTTGGTATGATAAATATACTTTTGACAACTTTTATTTATAAAAAAATTGTGAAAGGTACCTTAATTCAAAATTGAACACCTTTCTTTGTGCCATTGCCAGCAGCTGAGATGATTGGGTTCTCTGAAATTCTAAAAGCTGGAAAGGGTTAATTCAATAAACAAATACACAGTACAATATTACTAAATCAATTAAAGCTTTATTTTACCCACAGAAATTCAAATTACAAGTTATAGCAGTGAACAAAAGAATATGCTTTGATGACATATATGCATGTGTATCTTTTCTGTGTGTGTGGATAAGAAAAAGGAGGACACATGCTTTTGCTTCAGCTATGATCTTTTTTCTTTCCATGCCAAGAGAAGTATGGTTAATATAAAGTTTACCATTGGCTCACCTCTTATGTACCAACCTCCCTCAGCAAAATCGTGGATCCCAGATCAACAATTACTGTTAAATAATGGGAAAAAATGTTTTGAAGACTTTGTTATATTTTGTAACACTATTATAAGATCAGTCATGATAACTGAAATGATAGTTCTGTTATAACTATTCAAATTAAATATCATCAAAATTAGTTGCACTCATTTTTTCAGCTTATTTCATCTTCAGTCTAACCAAAGGTCTAGAATGAATCATAAATGTAATCAACAACAGATGTAAGCTGACATGTACATGTAGGCACAGACACATAATTGCTCACCTTGGGCCACTATATAAGAATTATGTAACTTAAATCGAGTTTGTATATAAAATACGAATACACACAGTGCAAGGATAAAATCATAATTTATCTTACTCAGCAGATAAATACTTAGAGACAATAGCATGAGATACAGTGGAGTATTTTAATTACCAAAACCACCACTGATTTACAGTCTTTTTGTTCTATCACAGTTATTTCTGCCACACTCTAGAGACCTTACTAGTGATGCATTTTGTTACAAGGCACATTAAACAGTCCAAGGGGCAGCAAAAGATGTTTACAAAAACACAGGTTTCTCATTAGCATATCTCAGCACCATTCTTATCTCTTCAATTAACTCCTTCACCAAGTCTGAAAAACCTGCATCTTCCTGACATTTGGAGAAATCCACATACATTTTCCCAGCAACAAATCTCCCCATCCAACCACATGGTTTAAATGATCTTTTCATCTTCATTGGCAACACAGACTTCTGCAGGTCAAAGGCATATTCAGCTTCTGAAAGCAACACAAAAATGTATTTGGCATGAAACTTGGATAAATAAAATACCCAAGCATAAAACTACCATTAGATTTGCTTAATAACAGTAATTATGTTACTTTAATGTCTATGTAAATAGAGACAGCAAGAGGGGGTTCGGTGTGGAAAAAAATGTCTCGCATCATCTCTTAAAGCACTATCCCAACATCACTGTTCTCAGTTGCAATGTCAGAAATACTCATTAGAAATATATTGATCAGATATTTTTCTTTTTACCACCAAATGAATAGGTGGCTGTCATCAAGCAAAATTCTAGTGTTGTGCTGATAAATTTTGTTACTAGTACAACAAGATGTTTGTTTTTGATACCATTGATTTGAATGTGGGCCATAGACCTATAAAGAAATCAAATGGGGCCTTCGTAATTGATGTAACCAAATAAAAAGACAAAGGCTTTGAAACACCATTCCTTGTCTTTTTAACATGGTGCTTCACATTTTATCAAAGGGCACAATTTTATAAATGTTTTGAAATTATTAGAACCTCACACGGCCACACATATAATTTACCTGATCTACAGCGAGCACTGGTGTGATACCTGTGGTCCATTGCCATCAGCACCATGGTTGACTGTTCAATGGCTTCTGTTGCTGCCCCAAAGGACATCTCATCTTCCGCCATCCAAACTCTCAGGCCTTCTTGATGCAGAGCTTCACAAACCAGCTTGGTAACAGGCCTACTCTCTGGGTGATAGCTTAGCATGACATCATATCTCCATCCACTGGGCCTTGGGCTTCCTTCATAAATAGAACAATAAGTGTTTCTTACCATGTGTCTGAAAAGGCATGGTGTTCTTATTTTACCTTGATCACCAAGTGTGTTAAACTTCAATCATATGGAATTTTCAATCACAGGTTGCTTATGCTTTAAATTTCAAAAGCATCTTTTATTGTATGATATTGTACCTCTTGGTCTGAAGTGCTCCTCAAGTACTTTGTTGATTTTTTCTTGGGTCTTGTGCAGTTCAAATAAAGCTCCTTGTGCATAGTGCCTCAATTCCTTGCAGGTGTCATGTTCAACTTGCTCCAACATTGCCACCAGATTTTCATCATCTCTCATCACTTGCTTATTATCTCTCTGAAATGCTAAAAGCCAGGTGAGCTTGGATGACAGCAGTTTTTCCTCTGAACCTCCAGAACGCAAGAGAGAGGTAATAATGGGAACTATCCCATCATAGACCAAGATGACCTTGTTGGCATCATTCATGGCCACTTGGCACAGACCCCTCAGTAGTTCTATGGAGGAGAATCCACCAGCTCTAAGATCTGTGTGATACAAACAGTCCTCAAGAGTATCCAAAATAAAACGGATCACGCCAGCTTTGGAATCTGCTCTCACTAAATGTGAATTGTCTTCATCAACAAGAAAAGCAATGGCTAAAGTGGCAACAGCTTTGATCTTATTACATTTGATGTCTGCTTTACAATAATGCAGTAGGTCGTTGATGATCCTTAGATCTGACATCTGTTCTTGGTTGCTTTCAAACTGGACACAATTGAAGATTATGTTGCAAATGGATAATATAACATCCTTTATGTTCTGTAAAGAAAAATGCAGATTCATTCAGAATTTCTCTTTCAATGCCCATTTGTAGTGCCATATGATTATAGAAATATAATGTCTTAATGGATGTGATAAAATAAATTGCATCTAATATATCTGTTTAGTGCACCTTACTTAAAATACATGTATTTACATTTGAACTTATATAGTATGCCCTAAAATACCTTATTCTAAGGAAGGACTCAAAACCATTTAAGCAAATACCTCATCAATATTCAGCTTGTCCTTGAAGTCTGGATTTTTCAAAATATCTTGCAAGGTGCTAAACATGCCTGCATCTCTCAGTTTATTAGAGAAAAGTTCAGAGACATCAGTGTAGTTCCAGGCATTATGCAGAAGTAGTTTCACAAACTCCCACTCTCTGTGGGATTCGTTGGTATTCTGCGCTCTTTCACTGGACTCCACAAACTTTTCACAAATTACTTCTGGCACACTGATAGCGGCTAATAGCTTCCCTACAACCTCCTGAACTTCAGCTGAGGAGGTTTTGTACAGGATGAGGAAAAACTCGAGGTCCTTTCTGCTTAGACTGGTAACTCTCAATTTCTCCATGTCATTTTCCACCTGCCTGGGATCATGGTAGTGGATGAATGCAAGTGCATTCCAGGATCGGCGCTTCATTTCGGCCTCTGAATCACGGCAAGTAACGTAGGGTATAAGAACAGGAACAACTCTAGCCTCTTCAAAGAATGGCATATTGCACTGGTACTGAGCTACACCATGCAATGCAGACAAACAGTGTTCAACAATGGTAGACTCCTGTAAGGTAAAAAAGGTTACAAATTACTAAATCCAATATATATATATATAGCAATTTTGTAAATGTCTATTCTTTGTGAACATCTGATTGTCTAAAATTGTCTCCTAGATGTTTATTTTTCTTGTCAATAACTTATTGATTTAGATCTTAAGCCTTTTTCACAAAAAGTTTCAAGTTTTTTAAGCTTCGCATTTACTGTTTAAGTTGCATAGCCTGCTAAATAAAATGACATGACTATGACTAGAGTTTCAAATCCAGCAAATCTATTATTTAATTATTTAAGTAAGCTTTCTTTGATGATTCAAATACTACATAAATTTCTCCTGTAGCTAGCAGCATCCTTTTCATCTTTTTTTATTTAACTACATGTACAAGGTATGTCATTTAAATATACTCCCATATATAATGCACTCAATACAAAACATTACAGAATTTGATTTTCTTGCTTGGAATTTGTAACAATATAAATGCAATTATCAAATAATCCAATCTCTGCTTTGGCTAATAGAACACATTCAAGACAGGCCATATTAGACCTATTTGGTTCAACCTTTTCAAATCCTAAATATTTTATAATGTAGCTATCAAAGAAACACCAATGGTATACATCAAGGATGCACTTACCCGACTGGAAAGTTCCTTGGGATCAAACTTGTCATAACTAAGTACTTTCATCAGACTCTTAACAGCCCCGTTTTTGCAAGCCTCATGAGAAAAGGCCTCAGAAACCAAGGCTAGGTTGTTGAGGTTAGCTATGGTAGGTTTAAACCTGCTGAATTCAGAATCATTCCTCAGGTTTTCTACATTCAACACTAGTCTCTGTAACTGTTCAGTATGTGTTACAGCACCCCCTGTGACTGCCAGATAATCTCCTAACACCTTCTCCTCTTCTGAGTTTGCACTATTCCACATATTGTTCACAAAATCAAGTTCTTCTTCCCCAAGGCCTATTGCAGGGAAGCTTCCTACTATTTCCCTCACATTCAAGTGGCCAGCATGTTTACAACCATAAACATGTGCAAAAGTCAAAAAGGAAGAATAGCGTAGTGGGGAATCAACAACCTTCAACTTTGCATAGAATCCTAAGTGAGGGAAAAGGCCTGGTACCAGAATATGGGTTTTATCTGGACTCCTGGCCGAATGATGAATAATGCTGAGGCAGACCTGGAGGAGGCGTAGCACATTCTGAAAACATGGCATTTAATAGTAAATGTTGGTAAAACAAACTAATAAAAAACAATGTTATAAAAATATAAATCCAACTGTGTGTGTGTGTGTGTGTGTGTGTGTGTATTAATGGGGAGTTGGGAGTGGGGAGTTGTCTTTTCACTGAAATATTTTCATTACATGTGCATGTTCAAGTATGACTAATTGTATATATATATATGGAAAAGATAATCTTAAATACACACAAGCCAAAGCATTCCTTTTAACATCAAAGCCTTAAAATTTATACTCATAGTTTTACTAGGAAATGCTAGCAATATGCAATAAAAACACCCAGCATTAGAGTCTAAAACTTAAGAACTTTTAAGAAAAGCCAATATGTACTTCTTCCCCTCTTCTTAATTTGTAAGTTTCATTTCCTATCACAGTCTTGACAGTCTCAATGACTTGCAGCCTGCACACTTTCTCAGCAAACAGGATGCTTTTATCTGTGAACAGATGTAGGATGGCTAAGGTGCGGTGGAGCTGATCCCACATGTCTCCATGAAAGTCAACTTCTCCTAAAAGTGAAAATGAAAGGAACATCCACTTATGTATCACAAAGATGTTTTAATGATATTTTCTGAAAAGTGAACCCTTAAAATTAATAAAACAAGGTGACAAAGCAAAATGAATGATTCAATCATTGCAATTACAAGAAATGTTCTCCCCTCCCCCCTTTTCCTCACTGATAACATGTATAACTGCAGGTGATATGTATTGTCACTACTGTGATTATATGAAAAGTTTATCAAAATGAAAATATTTAACTTACTGGACTCCATAAGAAATAAACAAACCTCGAAAATTATTATGTAACATTTAATATGAAATATATTCACCAAACCAAACTCACAAACTTTATCTTAAAGTCAACTCTGCTATTTTTTTGCTTGAAATAATGCAGGGAGCATTTAATCTTTATACAGCAAAAATTAATTTTCCTGAAAATTTCAGCAATTTTCCCCTTTCACCAAGGTATATGACCCATCTAAAACTGTTAAGAAAATTACAATCTATAAAACAGCTTTCGAGTTCTAAACTTTCTAATTTTTACTTACCAAACTGATATTCACCATCAATGAAAAGAGCATCTCATACACAAGAAATTTCAAACTATAAAAGAGTTTGTAGTTCATAATTCATGGTGTTAAATTTTCCAGGAAAACTTATTTTGCTAACACTTATTGCCTGCCTGAAGAACTAGCAAGGCAACGAGGATATACATGTACCTGATAAGTGGGTGGCCAGATTTTCAACCAAAATACCAGGAATGTTTGTCTTGGCTAAAAAGTTTGCAAGTGACTTTCCTTCCTTTTTATAAGCAAGATAAGTGGCTAGAAATAAATCCACATCCTCCAATGTGAACTCATATTCAACCTTCTCACGTTTTGCAGTGATATTTGCCAGAATCAGAATTGACATCCCTTTGATATTTTGGTTTTGTGACGAAAGATAGAACTTGGTAGCTTCCTCGATCTTCAGTGAGCGAAACCATTTTGCCCAACTATTAAGGCTTGAAATGCTATGCAAAGTGCTGACAGACCATGTTAATACCTCTTTTGCTTTCTGGAAGAAAACATTTCATTTGTGTTTGTAAACGTACATGCTGAGTACGATTTCAATAAACAAATGCAGTCACAAGTGAGTGAAATGAATAACTTTTTATATAAATAGTTATCAGGTTGCTTCAACAAGCTACCCAGTGGTTGCATCTCAGATAAAATGAAAGATACATTTTCAAGAACATTTTTATGAGAATTATTTTTCCACTTTTCAATATAAATGAAATAATCGTATCAAATAAACTAACTAAATATCTTATTCTCATAGTCTGATCAATAGAGGGCAAGTAAAAAAAATACCCTCGAAAGGGACACTGTATACATATACTTAAAGGTGTTCAATCTCAACTGGCAATTACAACTTCACAAAGTGTACCTAGATGTGAAGTTCATTAAATCCCAGTGGCAAACCTTAAACATCTTTCTTAAATTTTACTGACATCTTCAAAGGCAACTTATACAAAAAACACTCTCCATTGTGGGATTACTTACATCATTTCTCATGTAGGCTTCTTTGATCTGTTGGTTTGTGATAATGTCTAGTAGCGCCTCAACTATACCCACTTCACACAATGCCACACAAAAACTCTCACTGTATTTGCTGATGGCTGAAATCTTACTGAACCATTCCTTCACAGCCTCCCACATCTGACCATCTCGGTTAAAGGCCAGCCAGCGGTTCTTGTCTTTCAGCCTAAAGAGATTTTGACAACTATGTAATAAATCAGTAAAGCAAATCTTCTTTAAAAACACTGATGGTTACATAAATAAGACATTTTGACATGATTAATAAGGCATAAGATTTTTAGCATACGTAATGAGTGTTGCCCAGGTATTGCGTTTTAATTTTTAATCTTGATATTATTGGTTGAGTAACTTTTATTATGAAACTATATTAAAATCCTCACCAGGATTTGATGTTTTCCGTGAAGACTTTTGGCATTCCAATCTCTTGCAAATGTTCTCCTTCTTTCTCTGCCATTTTCTCTGGCGCCAGAACCCCCAGTAATCCACCTAGCAAGCTAGTTAGGCCTTCACTCAGCTCTGACAGGTAACCAGATGCAGCAAGAGACTGTGCCTCTTCTTCATTTGTATTAGCAGCTACAATAAACAACATGGTGTGTTAAAAAAATACATCCAGATGTCATTATTTTGTAGATCTATATTTACTCTGAATGCTCAGCACAAGAAGTTACAGCCAAGAAATGTACAGAGCAAGGAAGAGGTGGCATTAAATAATTCTGATCATTGTCTGTAAATACAATATGAGAATGTGTATTTCTGTCAATCGTTTTCTATGAGGAGCAGTGTGTTAAACATGTATGGTACTTACACTGGTCATCTGCAGAAGGGGGTGGAGGAGGTGGTTGTGAGGGTCTGCACGAAGCTGACGGAGTACGGTTGGCAGCTGGCTTCATTTCCTTTTCAAGTTCCTCGTTTTCTTCTGTGTGCACATTTTCTGTCATATGTGATGTCCTTTGCCTGCGAGCAGTTAAGCTGTCTTTCAGCATCATGAAAAACATGCTTTTCCCAGCTTTATTCTTGGTTTCGTGGTGCTTACATTTCATAAACCCTTCAAATATCTGCTGACAGCTGCCCTTCATTTCTACTGAGAGAGAACTGTAGCATGTTGGAAACAGTTCCATCACCCATGCAAATGTGTCACCAATATGCTAGAAAGAAGAAGTTAATTTTTCAGTTTAAAGTATATATGGATAGCTGTGTATAGCTTTCATCTTGGCTTATGAATGTGTCTTGAAATGCTCAAAGACCACAGCAGTGGTGTCCAGTTTTGCAAAGATTTATACTGCAAATGTTTATGAACATTTATACAGTGTAAGTGTCTTAATATACATGTAGCACTTTAATTTATAGTCCATATTATTTGAAGCTACAGCTGGTTGGAAAGTTTCCTTGCACATGCACGCACTCACTCACACACACACACACACACACACACACACACACACACACACACACACACACACACACACACACACACACACACACACACACACAGAGGTATGTATGTATGTTAACACCTACCAGTAAAAAAAGAAGCTATGGAAATGACAACAATTCAAATATTCTGATTTTGTGGAATTAAGGTCTTATCACAATAAGTGTTTTATCTTCTGTTTTGTAGGTACGTGTAATTATGCTACAGGGGACTTTTCCTGCTTACAGAATTAATTATTTACTGTTTGGACAGTAAGGACACTAAAGAGGTTCTACCTAGAGCACGTGCTCTTAAAGAAAAAATTTGGTGCACAATGTCATTGAGCAAATCATGAGTTAGTGAAAAATAGCTTTAAATTTGTTAATTCACTGATGGTGTCGAGCAGGGAGCTCCATTTAGGTGATTTTCTTACATAATTGCGAGGCCATTAAGCTGTCACTCTCTCAAGACAGTATGCTAAAGATGGAACCCTAAGATGAAATGCTCAATGCCAAAATGCTTGTAAATTAACTACTAGTAAATAGCCTTACAGTAAATTATACAAGTACCATTTACATATAATCATACAATTTACCTCATATTCATTAACTTTGTCAATGCATATTTCCCTTTTAGAAATATCGATCACATATTGCAGGAAACCATATCCTATTCCCTTAGCAAACTCCCTACTTGTATCAGCCACTTTTACGATAAGTTTGAAAGTGCTGCTCAAGAGTTTCCACCTGTGAATGTCATCAGCAAAGTCAACTTCAGGAAACCCTGCCATGTATTTCCTTACTAAAGCCATGCATATCTGTGGGTAATTACAGTTAACCATTAGCCTTGCCACCACTTCTTCTTCATCAGGGTGTCTCACAAGGACATCAAAAACATTGCTCACACTAACTTGTATCTGCAGAGGACTGAATTCATTACTTAATAGTTTTGCAGCTTCAATTTCAATAAATTTCTCAATTTCTAGGACATCCATTGGATCGCCGTTGCTAGTGATGGTGACTGTTCTTGTCATTGTGTCTGGGGGTTTATCGGAATCTCCTGTGCTGATACCTTGTTCATTGCCCTGCATGTGTTGGAGTACTAGTGGTGCCATCAATGGTTCAGCAGGCACTTGGGCTTCCTCTTTGTCCAACTGCCCTCCCAACTCATCTTCACCATCACTTTCTTTTTCTGTCAATTTCCTTAAAGCTTCTTTATCTTTCTCCTTTTGTTCTAGGTCAAGTTTTTCATCCTTGGTAAAACAAAAATTATTCTTCAATTAGAAAAGTGCACTAGAATGGCTTACATTCATTAAACTGATTAAAATTGCAATTAAACAGAACCTGTTTTAATGATGTTCCAAATTCTTGAAACTTTCTGTATCCTACTCTTGATATATTAGATTAATTAAAAAAAAAGAACTGAACCTGACCTTTAATCGATCATTCTCTTCAAATAAAAATCTAAAAAATAAAGCCGTGAAAGCCTTCATGGTAAGATATTACTCTGTAAATCTAGTAAAATACTGTGCCTTATCCCTAATACTGGCATACATACTAAGAGAATTGCACTAAACTTATAACACCACCAAATAATGTGAGTCTGATAGTACATAAGAAGCCCATGGCAAGATTTATTCACCATATCTTCACAGCATTCCTCATCAGAAGCTGTCGCTTGCTCATTTTCCCTCACAACATTTAGACCTTTTTCATTCCCACTATCTTTTTCTGTATCATCATCCGACTTCTCTTGAATGGAAAATGATCTTTCCAATTGCATTGCTGAATCCTCCTCTGGACTTCTGTTGACTGAGGCCATAATACAAGTCATAAAATATCTGAAACACAAAAATGAACCTGTAATATTATATCGGTACTAGAAAGACAATGTCCCATCAGCTGTACGGATAAATGATTTTAACACAACTTAAAAGTACCAAACAGTCTACGAGATTACATCACGGTACTGAAATTAACAATACAGAATTGATTAAAGATAAAGTTAAAGATAAAACATTAGCAGAGATAAATTTGACTGCAAAAGTGAACTCTTCCCTAGATCTGAATCCCTAAATCGTTAAGCCATCGGGGTCTCGCGCAGTTTAAATAGTGCAATGTTTTGAACTGCATAGACAAGACTGTGACTAGAGTGATTAGTTTAAGATATATTGTGAAAGTTTTAGTCTAATTCGCCTGTATTTGTTAGTTACAGTCTCTGTATTTGCACTATCACTGATGATTACTTACCGACGCTTTTATCATAAAACTGTTGACATTCCCCTTTTGGTTTCACTTTTTGGCGAAAGTGCCCGGAAGTTTTCAATGCCTCTGGGAATTCCCCGTGTTCACGGTATAGATGGCAGTTTCTTCCAAGATAAGCCACTATCTAGCATATGCCCAGCTAAAAGCGAGCGCTGGTGAGCTAAACTTATTTTATGAAACTGGTGCTGAGTTACTTACTATTTTAGTGGAACATTTTTCTTTCTTTCTTTCTGTCTTTCTTTCTTTGTTTTTGAATGGCCATCCCTTCTGACGTGTTTCTGTTGAAGACATTTTTAAATAAATTGTTAATTCTTAATGTTCGTTAGCTTTTTCTCTTTGGATGGAAATGGAAACGTGCATAGGGCCTATGGTATTTGACTCTAAACTCAAAAACGGATTTATATACATGAATCGTTATTTTCACAACGGTATTTGAAACAGTTTGTATTTTCAGGTTTTTTAAAGTTCATCCTTATTTAGTCACTTACGTTATTCAGGGGCGGATCCAAGATGATTTGAAGGGGGGGGGGTCCGAGGATGCGAAGCCGACCCCCCCTTTGGCGTGGGGTTCGGGGGGCGCTTAAGGATCCCGAAAAAAAATGGTATTTAAGAGGGCGAATGGTGCCACTTGGTACAATGTAGAACTATGATTCAGCTAGTCAAAATCATAATTTCAAGTGGAGACCATTAGTGTGTTTTTATTCAGTTTCAGAAATCGAAGGGGGGTCAGGAACCCCCTCCCCCTTTTAAATCCGCCACTGGCTATTGGAACAATTATTTACAATTTAATCATTAAAATAATAATATCTTCGGTCCCATTTATACATCACATCTCATCCATTCATTTATTCATCATCAGTCATTTATTATTAATATGATGTGAGGGAGTATCGGTGTGGGGGAGTAACGTTGCGTCCACATCGGCAATTTTACAGGGGATGTAGGCCTATCGATGCGGTGATCTATCGGCGTAGTGTCGTATCGATGCGCATAATAGCCTACAAAAAATTACTAAGGGGGGTTATTGGTGCGGGGGAGTAACGATGCGGGGGAGTATCGACATGATCCCACACCGCATACGTGACCGGAGTGTCGATTGCAGTCTACATACTGTACAAGTCGCCTTTGTGGTTTTATTGTCAACACACACCAGTCATCTTATCATTAAGAAATATGACGATCATCCATCCGTTTAATGTATAATCGATTGTAGCAAAACTGAATTTTGAATAACAGAATATTTATTATTTTTATTTTATTATTTTTTACTTAACCTTTAAGCCTGGTTGTGCTCGTCTATAAGTTCTTCGGCTTCTTTTCTAATAAAATTACTCATCATGTTCATTTATTTGTGTTTTCAAATGGTGTTTTTCAAAAAGAATGACGATCTTGATTTGAAAATATTTTTTTTATACTGGAGCCTAGTTTACATTAGTCAACGCTATGTTTGTAGAGTAAAGCAATAATCATGAATCATTTTACTTTCATTTTGCTTTTATAATTGTTATCTTATTAATTTGCTAACTGGATAATCAATTATTAGATGGACTTGAGAATTTTGACACCAGTGTCAGTACAATCACAGAGGTTTTTTGAAATACGATATATAATATAGTAGGCCTATAGACGTCCCGGGTACAATGGACTATGATCAATAAGTAAAGTAGGACAACCTTTAACCTGACAAGCAACGATTAGATATGATTAGAATGTCGTCATAGTTAAGGTGGAAATACCGTGGTTTCGGTTATTCTGCATAAAAATAGCGGTCGATCCAGAGAGTTTCGCTCAAGGACACTGAAGAACAGAAGACAAAGAGCTAAGGTACGTAGTCAATGAGTGAACAATAAGTGATCAGTGAAACTACACTGACGACTGACTGGTTCTTACCATTTTGGGGCTGGCTCTTGTAAATTGCAGTGTTGATGAAATGTCGGCCCACTTCCGCGTTTTGTCATCCTCTGCCTTCTGAGTTTCCATGCACATTTTAATAGAGTAAATCAGCAGCTTGAAGCAATCTTTGATGTTCAGTCAGCGTTAATTACCTCCGCCAAGGAGGTTATGTTTATGGGTTAGTTTCGTTTCGCATCCCGTTGAATTTTCAGTGGTAGCGTAGGTCTACTAGTTAGTACATCGCGTGATCGGCTGTTCCAGCTGAGCAAGGCCGTTTATTTTCATTTCCAGCCAAACGCCGTGGTAGGACATAGGACTACTGCCATGGATATTTGGTAAGTGTATTAATTATGTTCAGGAACGATATAAGGGTTCGAAAGCCTCTCATGTAAAACACCCGCTGCCAAATTTTTATCTTCGCCAAGGAGGTTGTTTTCACCCCTGTGTGTTTGTTTGTCCGTCTGTCTATCATCAACATAACTTAAAAAGTTATGGACTGATTTTGATTAAATTTTCAGGAACTGTCAGAAGTGGGCCAAGGAACAGATGATTAGTTTTTGGTGGTGATCCGGATCAATAATCAATCAATAATAAAAAATATAGAAAATTTAGGGGTGAAACGGCATTAGATGGAGACTTTTCTGCCTTGGCGGAGGTCTGCGCTCTCTGAGTGCTTTTCTAGTCATGTTATTTAGTATAGAATTACAAATTAACTCTACAATCCTTTACTTTCTCATGAACTTTGAACTTTATTCGATTTGATGTGCCTCTCTACTGCAGATTTAATTCTTTATCTTGTGTGTACGTAAGTCTCCCTGACGTTCACAGATAAATAGTGGTACCCTCTACCAGGGTGACAGATTATATAGGGAAAATGGGAAAATCCAGAGATAGTCAAATGACCGTCTATTTATCTAAAGGCATATCTGTGAATATCCTGTGAAAAGTCAATCTGTGGCCTTGGTAGAGGGTAGGACAGTGGTAACTCGCCTCTCTACTGTCGGTGTACTACATGTATCAACACATCCATGCCGTGCTGGAATCGACCGAGGCATATAACTGATAGTAAAGAGGTTTGTTTTCAGTGCCCTTAAAACACAAGGTGACGTCAGCAAGATTACGATTAAAACGTACCAAAGTCCACAACTTATTTTTACAGGCAAATCTCGGGATATGCAGATTTTTTAAACCATTTTTCGTCATTTATCCCGGACATCTCCAGAAGTGGAACATCGACAGAAACCAAAGAAACCAAAGAATCTTGCGACCTCATCCGAAATAAGCTTCAGGAATGTGACGACAAACTGCAGTATATGCATATGCAATTATGGTGGTGCTATTCGCTCATTGCATTTTTAGTCATAGTGATATTTATTGCAATGGTCTTAGCATACTTGCTAAAAATCCAACCCTGCAATGCCAAGAAAACCTGGCGACCGCAAGTGACCGAGAGACCAACGTTCGCTGTCGTTCCACGGACTTTACATGTAAATGTTATACTATTATTGAAGCTGGAATGATTGACGGACGCTTAAGGCGTCTCTTTCAGGAGTTTATTGTTGTTTATTGCTATCTTTCAAGAGTTTATTGCTGTACAAGTAAAAAAAAAAAAAACAGAATGAGTTATGCCAATTCACAGCGGTGTACCGTTTTCCATATTGATAGCGAGACATAACACAGGTTTATTGTACTTTCAATTATTTCAATATTTTGACCGTATGATATAAATCCTCTGTTTTCAGTATGAGGTCCCAGACCGCCCAATAGACACCTGCGACCTTGCTTGCATATGCCAGTCCCGCGAAACCAAGGATCGTGTAAAAACTACACTTCTTCCCCAAATTATAGAGAGGTTGCCCTTTTTGACATCCAAGACCATCATAACTACCAAAGTAATGGTAGAAGAAGCCCACCTCATTCCAAGAGCAATGGTCTACCTCGTGTTTATTGACTGGAATACACGTGGTATTATAATAGAGAGCCCAAATGATCCACTACAAGGAAGTCTAGGAAGACGGATAGTGGAGGCTGTGAAAACTAGAGGAGGTATATCTATCACTTCTGGTTTACCGAGTTTTCTTTTTATACTATATAGAATCCTATTAAGATTCGACACAGGGTTTTTTTTATAATCAGGTTATTTGAGTTACATTAGTAATGAAATGGCAAATGTTTATTTTAAGTACAATTTTCACCCAGTTACACGGCGTTTTTAACCATAACAATATACAGATAAAGACTTTTTTCAAAATTAGATATTTAAGAACTAACTAAAAATCAAATTGTGTTTCAGTCATTTAAAAACAACCGTACATTTGTTTCAGGGCACCTTTTTGTAATTTACATCGGCCATCGTGAATCTCGCACTCTGGACACCCTTTATGACGAACGAATCCAAACAACGAGGACTAATGATCATTTGCGGCCTCTCGCGTCCAGCGACAGGTTCATCAGCATGCACAGACAATTTAATGAACTTCAGCTAGAAACGCTCTGCCAAGTGTTCAAAGATACATTCATTCTGTAAAAGAGAATGTTATTGAACTTGTAGGCATTGTTATAATATATTGAATTAATTGTATGCAGAAAAGAATCTGTATGCTTTATAGACACACCCAAATAATAATAATAATAATAAACTTTATTTAAAGAAGGTAAAACATGTTAAGTGCATACACTTTTCTTAAACATGGCCCTCTGGGGAGTTAAAATATTGTGTTAATGAATAAAAGATGAATAAATTTATCAAATTAAAATAATAATGGAGTAAAAATGGATCGAGTTAAAAGTAATAATAATAGACACTCAATATACATGTACTTTAATGCCTAATATTAAGGTTAAAGGATAAAACAATTAAATACGTTATTTTACATTTCATTTCAAAAATAACTT
Organism: Lingula anatina; assembly: GCF_051362555.1. Classification (NCBI taxonomy): domain Eukaryota; kingdom Metazoa; phylum Brachiopoda; class Lingulata; order Lingulida; family Lingulidae; genus Lingula; species Lingula anatina. Next base: position 42,980,507 of record NC_141767.1, read on the forward strand.
TTTGTTTTACTTTACCCATAACTGTCACTTTGCTTCTTTCAAAAACTTAAATATTAAATGAAGTGGTGGTTCTGACACTTGAGCGGCTCTCCTTGTGCTTAGTTATATGTATTCTATCCGGGATTTTCCGCCAAACTGAATTATCCTCGAAAAAAAAAGCAATTTCTCCTACTCAAAAGTCATTGCTCGACCAGTCCCTGCACTTGGATTCCATTTTTTATACCATATCTAATTAAATGACTTAGTTCTGAATGGCTGGCCAATTATTGACACCGATGTGTCCTCCTGTGCATTTCAGAAGGTAACATCGATAGTAGGTACTTTTACTTGAGGGGGTTTTAAGGCCTGGCTTTTGAAAAATAACTAGTTTTGTAAAATAAGTAGGCAATAAATGTGACTTTGGGGCATTTTAAATTCGTAGTGACCATTCCCACAGATATTTGGATCGATCTATCTCCCTGGAGAGTCTCACTAAATTGCTATCAACGTAACCGGCTTAAATGTCTGTCTATAAGCGTCTATGGAGGATCCATGAAAAGGCACAGCAGGCTCGTGCCACCCCATCCCCCAAGCTTTGAGGGTGCCTTCTCCCTCCCCAAACGGTATAAGCAAACAAAACCAAGCAATTTCCACCCCCGGACCCTTTATATTATAGCAAATTGTCTACCGGTCTGCTGTTAACTAGAGTCCCCCCCCCCAAGCAGAATCCTGAATCCGCCAGTGACCTCAGTGACATTTAACTGATTCATCAAATCTGATTTATCAGGCTATTTATGATGTCATTTCTCTACGTTTTTCCCCAATAATGTAACCTTTTACCTTGAAACAAAAGTGCTTTCTCACCCGATGTCGCGCCATGATGCGCTTGAGATTCTTTTTGTAAACGGAATGTTTTTTTTTATTTGTTGTTGTTATTCATTTAATTATGATATGGTGTATGATATACCAGTCGCAATTCTTTCCAGGTAAAGGGGATAAAAGTAACGCAGCAAATGTAAAAAAAATACCACCATGAGCAGCAAATTTGAGACATCCCAAGCAGCACAGGTGGGCTTTTTACACATCATTATTAACACGCATCTTAGAAAAAGTATACTTACGGCATAATTAGTTACTGGAAGTGAATGTTTTATTTCGGGGAAAAATTATTTTCGAAATTATCACATTATAGGCTGACAGTGAAGAAAATACAGAAAATGAAATAGAGGAGAAGTGTGAAATAATTCGCCAGCGCATAATAGAGAAATGTGAAAAGCAGTTAGATCTCAGGCAACGACGCATCATATTAATTGGTCCCCCGGGAGCAGGGAAAAGTTCCTTTGTGAATAGCATCGCTGCAGCAATGAGTAAATCATTCAGTATGGTCGCAGAAGCCGGATCCTTTGGAGACAGCAGAGGGGACGCTGAGTCTGGCATTACCCTCTACCTTAGTGACTTTCTCAACCTTGGCCTTGAGGAGTCCAAATTCGACGACTTGCCCACTTTGATTGACCTGACCGGGCTGCCAAACAACGAAAGATTAGACCTGCTCCAAGAGGTGTTGAGCATCGTCATATATGGACGTCTCCCTGAAAACGAGCGCGTCCAAGCTTTGTTCGACTTCGTTTACAGAGAGGGCAACGGTGTCAAGGATTTGCGCCTCAAGTATCCGGAGACACGCGAGTCCCGAGACCTGGAAGCCACGTGCATTGTGTTTGTCCTGAACGCTGATTCTGACAATGTGCCCGAGAGTTTAATGAAAGCAGTGACAACAGTCGTCATGAATGGTCCCAGGCGTGAGTGATACTTTTTTCAGATATAAACTTTAAGTACTTGTAATAATATCATTTCTGAGAAAATTGTAATGTTTGCATATTATTGGTTGTCATTTGTCACATTCATCACTTTCCTATCCTTTTTATGCGCATGTTTTGTTTTGTGTTTTGCAGAAATACGAATTTTCGGGCTCATCACTAAGAAAGACTTGGCGGAGAATGAGGAGGGATACCCAAGACTAAGAGAAGCGCTAGTCTCTAATTTGGGCTTGGTTGGGGTGACAAATCAACGCCTTGGAGAAGTAAAATGCTACTGCGATGCTAATTGTCAACCACCACGGCAACCTTGGCACTATCCGGCGCTCGACTTACCAATCTTAGAGTTCCTGGAACTCCTCCTTGACCCGGCCAACAGAGCAATAGACCGCCAAAAACCCTCCGGCCGCCGCTTGAGAAAGCCTCCAATGTCTTGGAATGGAAAAATGTGCCTGCTCTCCATCTTTATAGCTTTAGTTGCTGTCATATTATTTGCGGTATTTTCTAATCCCTCGAAACACCCTACAGGCAATAAAGGCAACAACTGGGGCTTTTAACCCGTTTTGATCATTCGCAAATAGACTTGCAGTTTTGGTAATACAAAGAGACCTACGTGATGTACACGAAAGGAATGGATCCTATATACTCATTACTCTTGAAGAAATCTGATTCATTATGATACCTTATGAAATAACACATGACTCTAAGTAATAGGTCAGTGTCAACTGCTTTTGTCTTTAGAAGCGATTGGATGAGCACACACCAGAGATGACTGCCTGTTTGTCTGATTATTTTTATTTTTATTATTTATTTATTTATTTATTTATTTATTTTATTATTATTTATTTTTTTATTTATTTTTTTTTTTTTGAAGCAACGATATTTGAAAGTTTTGACTTGTAAAATAACTATAACTGTTTAACCATTATTGAAACTAGAGAAGCACTCCGAGAGCGCAGACCTCCGCCATGGCAGCAAAGTCTCCCCCCAATGCCGTTTCACCCCTAAATTTTCATTCTATAATGATTTAGTTTTTTATTTTTTATTATTGATTATTGACTGATTATTGATCTAGATCACCACCAAAAACTAATCACTTCTAAGTTAACCCATTTCTGACCTACCCTGAAAATTCCATCGAAATTCATCCATAACTTTTTGAGTTATGTTGATGACAAACAGACAGACAGACAGACAAACAGGGGTGAAAACATAACCTCCTTGGCGGAGGTAATTAATTTAATGCTAGTGTTCACTTGTCGACATCAATAAGAAGACAGGTTGTTTTAAACACCCACATGAGCAATATTATCAATATAATTCGACTAATAGACGTATTATAGAAGACCGCTGTCATCTTACACTAGATAATTTTCTGGCTACAGTTTAGACCCAGACGTGCATCCAAATGAAGATTAAAATTCGCATATCTGCTTACATTATGATACACACAAAATTGTTTGTAGTAGTAACCGGTAAAAAAGCATGTTGTTAGAACACTTTTTGCCATAAAAATTAAACGAATCATACGTAGGTGCTGTGAATTTACATGTACATATTTTCAGTGTTACATGTAGGTTGGGAACCGATAAAACTAATAACAAATTTCATATACTTTTTCTGTGTTTAGTTTCTATGACTTATTGTCCGTTGGAGGCTTTTTCATCAGTTCGATACTATATAAATCACTCAGTTTTTGAACAATAAAGCTACAAAAAAAAAAAAAAAAAAAAAAAAAAAACAGGGATTGATTATCTTTTTACGCGTATACATGTAGTAACTCATCAAATGAAAAAAAAAACGCTTCACCAGTTTTACTCTCATACATTATGACCTATGGGGCCTACTTTAATCTTATGCCGCTTGTTTTTCGTGAATATCAAAGAGCACGCCATATAATACAGTGGCGGTAGAAGCATATCCGGCTCTCTGCATCTTCGGTCTGCAGTTGGAGCACGTAAACTGAAAGAAGTGAAGTCTTGCAGTATGAAACCGCCGGCTTTTGGCTTAGCTACTGTGTTCCTGCTCATTCTGCAGTTCTCTACAAGAGGTAGGCAAAATGTTCACCAAATGTTGAGATGTTTTATTATCCCGGAGTTAAAGAATCAGTTACTGATAGGAAATGGTGAGACTGAGTTCGGAAACTGTTAAACTGTTCTCTTGTTGGTGCTTATTTTCTTTTCTATTCTTTAAATGTGGGTTGAAGTGGTAAGCATTTTGGTAGGTATTTATCTTAAATACATTTGTTAAAACTGCAATAGAAAAGCGCTAAGAACCTATATTTATAGTGATCCATAGATGTACGGTCTCTTTTGTCTCAGTTTTTTTTATTGTTTTTCTCAAAAAGCATTTATAAAGCAGAAGTAGAAATGTACACATTTTAATATTTTAGAAATAAACGCTCACGCGAGCTCAAAAAGGCTTCATGCTTCCCGTCATAGCAAGCCTAAGATCTCAGAAGGTAGGACTTAAGTGATTATCTGCACCTTGTGTTATATATAACTTTGACATCACGCTTGTACCTTTCCCTGCTAGGTAGACAAAGGATATCATTTGAATGGCAGTGTTACAGCACTATAGATAAGGTTTATACACACACTGTCAACTGCATTGTCCAGGTAACCTCATTCAGTGATCGTTTTCAAACGATCATAACATGCATGATCTGAGTGAAAAAATGTATTGCTTTTGCCAGTCACCTCTTTAACCTCTCAGATCCCTTTTTTGACCTTAATTTATTTCATTTCGGGAGTGCATCGGTGTTGTAAGTAGTTTTGAGAAAGCAAAAGCTGTGTTATTCGCCGGAGCGAACTCGAACTACAACTGTTTAATTTACTTTGTCCCACTCAAGTGCTATCTGCTTTCTTTTAGTATCTGACACACTTAGTGTGGAATGCGTGTGTATGTCACATTTTTCAACTCATTTGCTATGCCTTCAGACAAGTAAAGGACATTTGTCATTTCGGTGCGATATGTATGTAACTCGTGATAAGCTATTTGTTACATTACAATACCGTAACTGATGCCCCTGTTACACGGGGCTTTCGACCAATTTTGGCCCACTCTCACAATAATGCAACAAAGGAAAAGACCGCAATATTTAAAATACATTGACACTGATTTGTGAATTTGATGTTAACTCACAAATATTTGCAAAGCCTCAACAGTGGGTAAAAATTCGTTTTCGAACCAGTCGCAAGCCAAGTGGTAAGCCTGTATGCCCTTGACCATGTATGGTGAAAGTTGCCAGCGCATTCTCCCATATTCTGCATGTTATTTAGAACCTACTCCCATTGTTTACTGGTGTTATTCATTTTTAATAAGACAAAAGATGATAGATCTACTCACTTTGAGGATTGTCATGCTGGCAACTCTGTGGGCAACGTTTGGTTTTATATTTTGAATCTGCCAGAATTGAATGCCATTATTTTAACTTGTCCAACAGCACCTCGTCTACCAGTAGCACTAGATTGTGTTTATTACTCGGATTTTGGTTCTTGCTCATCTTTTTGCACAAATGAAGGGGTGAATTGAGAGAGGGACAGAGAGAGTGACAAAGTGCATTGTCTCAGAATTTCTAACCTTTTCTAGTGAAAAGCTCTATGGTATGCTTTGCGTGTGGACAGCAAGCCAATATCATTATCAATAGCCGATGTGGGGATCCATTCATAAGCGACACCAACGGCACGAACGCACGCAGCATTCAGATCTTACACTGCGACAATGGATGTTCAAAGTTTAAGGCAGAGATAGACGGTATGTAGGGTTACTTCCCAGGCATCCAAAGGATCCATTATATTCAGTATAATAAACTGAATCGTTTGGAATCTACAAGATGCATTTTATTTAGTATGTCAGATATCAAAATACCCTGGAGCTGGTTTTCAAAAGTAATAGGAGAAACTTCTTTCTTATCAATGGATAAAGTGCGTGTCTTTTATGTAAGTCGGATGTATTTCCAGACACATTTTCTTGGGTATTATTCATATTACACGATCCGTTAAAAAAAAAGAAAAAAGTTATATACTCCTTTATTTCAGGCCGTCAGCTAGTAATGAGAGGTTGTGCTTTAACTGGTGTACAAAAGGAACACTGTCGAGAACTGAGACACCATGGTGTGCTAGGCGAGATGTGTCAGTGCAGCTCAGACAGATGCAACACAGCAACCAGTGGATTTTTCTCTGTCGTTTTTGTTTTTTATCTGCAGTGCGCCATAGTTAGTTTAATAGGCGTCAGTGGGATGTTCCCTATATTAGGGCAGTGACAGTCTCACCTTGTGACAATCTTATGCCACTTGTTTTTCGTGAATATCAATGAGCACGCTGTGTAATGCAGAGGGGGTGCAAGCACATCCCACTCTCTACATCTCTGGTATGAACAGTACTCAAACTGTACAGAATTCTTAAGGGCGGTCACATTGTGGAACGTTGCATGTACATGTGTGCCTTTCCTTTGCGCTTATTCTTGGGGTGACTTTGCCTGAGATATACTCACTCATGCCAGCGGTGTTGTCTCTCAAGCTACCGTGGATGCACTACCGTGGGTGCACAAGAAAAAAGTCACCATTTTGTCCCTGGTCCGTGCTTATGGACACACAGTCTAACTGATGATGCAGTGCCAAGGGAAAGGATTGCGATTTTTGGCTGATACGCCAATCTAGGTTCATGCTTTACTACATAAATCGTCAGTCCTCACGCAAGTACATGTAACACCTTTGCCTTTACAACGCTTTTGATTATACAAAGGCTTAATTACAAATCATCTATTTTTTCTTCAGTCGATGCCTTAGGTATAAATTTAAACTTAAATTAAGGTACTCCGTGTTGGGTTTTATGCCACGTGGAAAATTACCTTAAATGGGTTAGCTTCTTATTTCTTTGCTTCCTGTGTGGAATAAACATATTAGTGTCTCAGTCTCGCGTGTCAAATTTTATGAAGATTTACAAAACATCATATTGCTTTATGTCACTCTGAGATTTAAACGATAAACCCAAACGATCTTTTACTTCATAAATATACCGCAATTTAAAATGTTCCCTTCATAAACCTCTAGTTCTCGTGACATGCAGTATTGTTTGAAAAAGATGTACATAGCACTCATACCCCCCTTGTTTGTATGTATTGAATAAGATTACGTATCTTCTATACTTTTAGATAGAAGCTAAACTACATTTTGAGCATGTTAGTTTGCACACGCCTCTCTCATGGCATATGTTTCCGTGATTTTATTTTCAATACTTCTCGACCAGATATAACGTGGAAATGTTACAGAGTAAAAAAAGTAAATGGTCAAGTCTTTGGTACGTAAATTTCTTATCGAATAAACATGTTTGCCTTTCATTTAACGTTCTTGTATAAACGCCAAATGCAGTATCATCCACGTTGACATTTTATATGTTTACTATGGAACTACAAAAATGCTTCAAAACTAACTACAACTTACCTTTGCAATCTGATTATTGTTATTACAAACGTTTGGTTTAATTATAAATATTATACATCTACTTAGACCAAAATGTGCATGCACATCCCTGGAAAGTGGAGTCCGGTCATAGAATTTGTTTGGGCATTCAAGGGAATGGAATAATAAGCCCAGTTGTTTCTTTTTTTTTTTCTTTTTTTAATTGGATCCCTTGGCAAAAGAAACAGTAGTGATGTATTTGTTTCAGTGAACCCTAGCTTTCCTACATTAAGATTAACAGTGTACACATATTTCAACAGAGACTTAAATAAATCACCGGTATACCCTCAACTAGAAAAAAATCACAGTAAGTGAGAACAAACAATTATAAAAAGTTTTTATTTTACATAAACTGTTGACAGGTGGTGGACAGCGACTTCCAGATAGATAAACTGCACGCACTGAGGTATGATCATGTACAGACTCAGGGCAGACTTACACCGGTTGTTGTGAAGATTTGTTCAAACTTGTTCTAAAACGGCTGTTGCCCTAAATCCAAGTACTCGGCACTTGGACTGCGGCTTCTGTAAACCTGTAAATCCGCGTGTAAACCTTGAATGGCTGGATGTTGGGAAACAATACAGTTATCCATAATCACTAATACATGTAAGGGACCCGTTTATATGAATATACACACTACAGGGGCGGATCCAGGATTATTTGAAGGCGGGGGGAGGGGGATCCGCAGATGTGAAGCCTCGACCCTCCTCCTCCCCCCCCCCCTCTTGGCGTGGGCTTGGACATAATAAGAGAAGGCCTTTCCTTTTTACGTCCAAGGCGTGGGGTTCGAAAATTTTTGGTATTTTAGAGGGCGAACGAAGCCATTTGGGACGGTTTGGAACTTTGATTCATCTAGTCAAAATTCTAATTTCAAGAGGGGACCAGAGCTCGAAGGGGGGTGTCAGGACCCCCATGACCCCCCCCTCTAAATCCGCCACTGCACTATCGGTTTCTAACGGTAAGCAGAACCTTTGGCAATATTTCTGACTCTGGTATAGACAACATAGTGATAGTTTTTGTTGTTTACTCCGGCCAAGTGTCAAGGGGAATAATGCATGTACACTTATTGGAGTCGGTTTTTCTCAGTGTCGAAGGTTGAAATGAGAGTTTCTCAATGTATTATCACAATTATGATTATCGACATGCGAAACGCACAGGCTTTCACATGTTCTGCTCATCGCGCACAAACGATGGTCATGCGTATAGCATTTTATCATAAGTCTTGCCTAACTAAGAATCTAATTATTTGGTAAGTATGGAGATGACCATTGTATCATATTGTACACAGATTTCTTATTTTGATATATTTTATCGATGTAGCCATTACATCACTACTAACTAATTGGTATTTCATGTACCTGTAATTCACGTGGTGACCCATAGGTAACAAGGTTTTCTATTCATTTTGGGACCCCCCCCCCCAAAAAAAAAAAAAAAAAAAAAAAAAAAAAAAAAAAAAAAAAAAGGGCTCTATTTGATTATGCTTCAGGTAAGTAAAAAAGCACACACAATTACAAAACAAAACAGAATGAAATTACAAAACAGATGAATTAAATAGCCATATACATATATCAGTAGATAAATTAATTTCAAAAATAAAATCATTATAATATACCAGTTTTATACCAGTTAAGTCATATGAGTCTCAATAAAAGATAAGCCTACTATGAATTAAAGAAATATGAGCTGAAATCAGAAGAACCTGTGTTTAGACTGAAATACATAGCATAGGTGTGTAGATGATATGATTGGAGTGGGTTCCGCTGTCAACGCTACACGCATCATGTCAAACGAAGACGATGTGTTCTGTTTGTTGATCGTGGGTAGCACGAGACAGAGAAAAAATGGCTTCAATTACAACTGTTATTTTGACAGATAACTAAACAGGCCAAGTCACGTAACACCTCTTCTAAAATATCCGCCGTTTAATTGCCAATATTATACAACATAAAATTTCTACGGTTTTAATCTCGCTTTCACCTGTTTCTCAAAGAAAAAGAGAAAAAAGCGGACTTCATTTGCGTGTTATCACATTAAGACATGTATGATCTAATTTAGAGAAATAACAGACAAGAGATGAGAAAAATAATACACCCGTAGCCGACCATTTATACGACGCGTGTTAAACAACTATACCACACTTTAATAAGAATTCTCTGCCATGTTCCATTGAAAATGCAGTATGTGTTCGTTGCTGTTCTTTCTGGTAGCGTTATAACATGTTCTTAAAGATTTCTTTCGGAGTTAAAAGAAAATGTGAGAGAGTCAGCCTAATGAAAGTATTGATATACGCGCTGATGTTAACGAGGCACAAAGAGACCAAATGCAGGCCTTCATCTACAGGACACTGAACCCAGTGAAACGCAATAGAAAAGTGGTAACACTCACATACCAAATGTTCATATTGCGGCTGCGAAGACCGAAGGCGAAAGTGAGTCTCCAACTGCAATACAATACTTGGAGCGCCATAAGCTTCTTTCTTCCAACAATTTAGCAATTAGTGGCGAACTGAATCATATACCAAATATTATAGATTTGTGTGTCAAGGACACAGTGGTACCGGTATATTCATCTGTCTGTTTATAATCCAATACCTTCAATTCCATTACATTCTAAGCATATTTTCTTTGAAAAAAGCACCGAATAACACACATATCAGAATGGAATGATGAGTTTGTGAGTCTACACGTGCATTATTACAAAAGTCTGTTGAACAGTAGCAGAAATCGCCCTGCAAACCGTGTCTCACTTCTGACTGGCAATAATCCCCCGCTTCGTGTTGGTTTGCACACTTCCGTTCGACTCTCTGCTGGTCAACTGAAATATGAAACACAGATCTGTTCTTTTATTTTGACAAATTGCATTTTGGCAGCATATATTGCTTCGGTAAAGGATCACTACACTGCACCAGACTGAACTCTTGGAATCAAAGTTACTGCAATTGTTGAGATAAAAAATCTAGTTCAAATACAGATGCATGTACTTCAACACAAATTAAGAAACAAAGACGCATTTTAATTAAAATTAGCAAAGGTTGGGCATAACATGCAATAGTATTCCCTTCATCAGTCGTGTTATAATCATACAGTTTCGCACATAATGCTTTCTGTAAAACATCGATTTCAATCGAACTCTAATTTGAAAACGTCTTTACCGTGGATATCAGCTCTCCACTTTTGGCATCCTTCGAGGCAGTCGATAACATCAAAGTGGGAGTTATTGTTTGGAACAAAACTGTCCCAGCACGTCCTGTCTTTTATATCAATACAATGATAACACTTAACCGCTTTTCCAGGCGCTGAAAGAAAAAAAATACGTTTGCTCTAATTAAGTTGAGTTTAAGACGTTGTATTACCTTGTTTTCATGCACGGTCTTAAAAATAATCAAGGGTATCAGATTCACTGCGATTTAAATCAAGCACCTAACCTTTGCAGGCGATGTCAGGATTTCAAGATCCAATAAGACCCAATCTTAAGGGAACAGGCAACAGGGGCTTTTCAAGTCAATCCATTTCTACTGCTGCATTAAGATACAGTATTTTACACATAAAACGGTATGTAAGGGAGGTACACGGCGCATGAAAATAAATGCAGCCTGATGTAATGTATATTTCAGACTGAATGTTCAGATATATTTGCCGTCGATAAAGGAAATACCCTTAAACATTGGTATTTTTTCTGGGATTAAATATCTGTGATATAGATAAAAACCTGAAGTTTGGCAATGCATGGAGACCCACTTTCCATTATCTTTATGCCAAGTGCTTCTTAAATGCCATAGAAATAGTGGGTGGTTCAGTGCTCCTGCTGTTTAAATTAACGCAAGGATTCTGGACGAAATTCAAAGGTAATAGCCTTGATTCCGCCTTCAGTCATGCTCAGTACACACCTGACCAATGCTTCCATCAGAAACAGGTGAAACCTGTAATGTCTTGCCTCTAAGATACGTAATTGCATTTTGTCTGTATTTAAAACCCGACGGATGCACTATCAAATTTCACGCATGGAAGGCACAAGTTCAAAAGTTGAATAATATGCACATTGGCAGGAATATATTATCAAGAATGGTGAGACATTGTTGATATTGGTTAAAAGGGGTCGAGTAGCGAAATATTAAACTAAATACAGTGCGCGTCTTCTCTCGTTTCCATTGCTGTATTAGATACTGTATTTTTAAACGGAGTATAGAAGGGAGGTACACGACACGTGCAAATAAATGTAGCCTGGCGTTATATAAATCTCAGACTGAATTGCCTAAGCTATAGATGGTGGGTACACCTTTGGGTTTTACCATTTAAGATAAGATAAGATAAGATAAGATAAGAGTTTATTCAGCCATTAATATATAAATATAAAATTCATATAAAACGGAAATTGGACTGCTATTCGGGTTACAAATTATAAATAAATAAATTATAAATTTCCATTTTTGTTGTTAAAATAAGACACAGCAGATGGGTAAAAACTCTTTAAAAACCTTTTAGATCCCTTAAAAGTTAAAAGCCTGCAGTTGCTCGGTAAAAATTTAAAAAGCCCATGTGCGGGGTGGGTATAGTCAGACATGATTTTCTCTGTTTTTGTTACTGATCTATTAGTATAGATGGCACCTAGAGAGGGGAGTTCCAGACCGATGATTTTGCCGCACGTTGATGTGACCATATCTAGACGCTTGCGTTCTTCTACAGTGGCCCGCCCATACCATACTATGATTGCAAATGTTAATATACTTTCTATAACGCATTTGTAAAAGTTTGCTAAAATCATTTCATTTGAAGTAAAATCCTTCAACTTTCTTAAAAAATATACCCTTTGCCTCGCTTTTTTTAACTGTTTGTCTATGTGGTCCTTCCATGTAAGTGAGCTATTGAATTCTACCCCCAGCAGTCTAAAATTGGCTACTTGCTTTACTGCAGTGCCACTGATATGAATGGGTTCTTTCACATTTCTGTTCTTTCTGAAGTCAACAATCATTTCCTTAGTCTTCTCTACATTCAGTAACAAATCGTTGTCTTTACACCATTGTACAACTGAGTTGACATCGTTTCTATACCAGGTCTCATCATTATCACTTATTAAGCCAATTAAAGTGGTGTCGTCTGCAAACTTCACGATGCAATTACTCTCATGAGATGAAACACAATCATACGTGAACAAGCTGTACAGACATGGTGACAGAACACAACCCTGAGGCGCACCTGTATTTAAAACCACAATATCAGAAGTACTTGTACCCACTTTCACAGCTTGTCTCCTGTCTAATAAAAAACTTCAATAAAAAACTAATAAAAAATTTTCACCCTTTTTATGATTTTAGCGCAGTCATCTTATATATCAAAGGAGATATATTTAACGCACCTTATCTATTACTCCTACAGGACACGCTGGCAAATTTTAAACCCGTTGGATTTTAACTCTGATGCCAAATATCAGGGGTTTGAGAAACGCGTTGCACGGCCAAAAATGAAAACCAGCGTTTGCCTCGTTTTGTCAATGTGTTAATTGAAATTTGAGTGAATCTACATTTACCAAACCATGAATCATGCCATGTACCACTCATATTACCCTCTGATATTTGGGACTACTAAAATAGAATACAGAATTAAAGTATGAGCCATACAAATATTTGGTAACAAACTACTGGCGCACCCTCGGACCAGAGAGTACATTTATTTCGATGCAAGAAATCAGACGAGAGTTAAATTAAAAAAAAAAAACTTTCTAAACGCCCTCAGGTCGGCAGAAAAAAAGGTGTACTCTCCGGAGAAGACTCCTTGATAATGACCTCAGAGCAAACCGAATGGTAAAAGAACCTTTTTTTCTGGCACAGACTTGTAGCCACATAGAATACCATATGGAATGAGTTAGGGCGTACCGTGCAAAGGAGGGATCATCATTAAAAATATTCGTTATGACGATTTTGTTGTAATTCCAAACAGGTTTTATTTGATGTGTATACGATTGCACGTTTATACATCTAAATGTTTTTTTTTTTTTTTTTTTTTTTGGAGTGTTCATTCTCAGGGACCATGACAACAATCTTTCAAAATGTTTTGCAAATTTTCTGTTGTTGGTGTTTCTTCTACATCGTTCAAGTCTTACAATGTACATATTTTGTCGATAAGAATTACACAGTTAAAAAAATATTAACAAATACATACTTCTGTTTCATATTGATGCTCGACTTTCATTTATCCAAACATTTTCGCGTAAATTGTGTCCCCGGCAGTTCCTTTTAAAATAATCTTAAATCATTTCGACACACACGCACTTACCTGTCAATAACAGCAGACCAAAAAGCACAAATATCTTAATATCCATTACAATTGATATATCAGGGCAATAGCAGTTGGAATCTACATGCAGATCAAGTGCTTTGCACTGGCTTCCAATCTTTGCTTGGGATCTTTCCTCTTTGCGCTAGTAATATCTGAGCTACGCTCGACGTATAGAACCTTGCTGGTAACTGCTTTCTCGAACAGTTGGGTGTTTCAGGTGGCATTAGAAAACATAGGCACCATCTTTCCGTATTACTTTGGCGTAATCTAATACCAGTCCCTGGCTATCTGCACATGGAGGAAATTAGAAATGCTGCTCCAAGCATCGAAGCATTCTTGGTAATAGTTGTGCGTATGACTAAATGCATTAGTCTTATATAACCTGACTGTTTATATAGTCCCTAAAGAAACTGTAAAGGACATTGGGTGGACATGCATTGCAATACTGATAAAAATGAATAAGTAAATAAAACGTAAGCTTGCCAATTGGGGGATATCACTAATATAAGGTACCAGGGAGGTTGTTGTTGTTATTCTTATTATTATTATTATTATTATTATTATTATTATTTACATTGACAAAAATGTCGATACAAATCTTATCGGTGGCTTTAGTGGTATAGTCATGATTGCAATCCCTGAAATCAAAGTATGAGGCATCCCCATTTCTCTTGTTAACAACCCTCAGCATAGTTTGTTTTGTCTACGTTATAATCGAGAAAATACTCAAACAGCTTAATACTCAAACCAAATAGGCATTTTACAGATTAGATATCTGTTCTGAAGAATCTTCAAGGTGGCCTGCGCTGTAGTTTTGACTATGAAACTCAAACACGATGCATGGAAAACTTAATTAAAGACCGTTATTAAACGAATCGCTTTCACGTGCACATACAAGCGATTCCATAAAAATTAATTTGCATGACTGTGGATTATGTTTGTGATGTGTACAGTTTGTATAACATAACGATACGTTCTTGACAGCCAAATTCACCACTGCATTCCCCAAATAGCTCATTGCTTCCTTTCCATGAACGGAAACGGCGGGTAACACAACGTATGAATATGGAAAGCATATGTTTGCACGCAAAAATCCTAGAATACTCGCAGGTACGAAAAAAGTTCATTTATACCGAACGACTGTCACAGAAGACTCTTTATCTATTTTTATAGTGACCCAACGTAGGAGATATAAAGTTTGCAGGAATCATTATCTGTGGTAACATCCACATGACAAAACCATGTCTTAATTGGTTATGATACTGCTATTCTCGTAAAAATGTCAAGAAAATAAGCTTATCGAATTACTCATTGGTCTCATGAGGAAAGGGAAGCCGAAATTTCTCTTCATAAGTCAGATTAAGATAAAGCATAGTTCATTAAAGAAAGATAATGATTTAAAGCAATGTATTTGGGTGTTGTATTCATGATAATTTTCATATAGATGTCAATAATATAGGTTTTACATGGTAGCGCGTAACGCATTGGTCTTATTAACCAAGAGAAACACCAAACGTACCCATTAATCCTCATTTTATGTAAGATTTGGATAGAAAGTTTCACAGCTAAAATAAGGAAAAAAAGAGCAAATATTGATTGTGTTAGAGTGACTTACTAAATCAGTAGCTCTACAACATCAGGCAAGTTGAAATTTTTTTAAAATGTGTTGATTACTTTACAATATACTCTATATGCACAAACTGAAACATTTGGCACATGTGAAAATGATTCTTTGGATGGTTGCAATAAATCCACCTCGTGGTCATGCTATTTTGACATATGAGAGATCCAGAGGATCCAAACAAACAGTGTTGCATGGACAAAATCAACCTCCTGAAGAACTTTGAACTTTAAGGGCTAACAACTGTTAATTTTGACCAAAATAGATTTTCCTGGGGTAAACGACAATTTTACCATACTTACCAATAGTTAATGAATCCGTTGTGACATTCAAAGTTCGTCCCGTTTTTTTTTTTTTTCAATACTCTCTTTAAAGATTAGAACAGAGGACAGCCATCTATGGACGTCACGTACAAATTCCAGAATAATTGCCACGACTGTCATGGTGGTAAAATAGAATTTATTATATTTCTATGAGTTGTTTACAATATACTTATTAGGAAATGCGTTATCATTTTAAGTTCTCACTTATGAAGCTTTTCAAATAGCCTATTAATAAATAAATAAATGATTGAAAAAAATTGTTGAAATATGTCAAACGGCTACGATTATGTTCAGTGAACGTAAATGATCGTTTTTAAAGTGACTGCTTTAACTTTGCTCTGTACCCTATTTTGTCAAGAAGTTTGAACACCCCTTTACATATCTTGCACCTAAACCCCCTTCATCTAAGGGTCAAGTACAGCGACGTTTTATTCTATGCAACTTTATATTATCTTATGTATACATTATTTGGCCTCGTGTGCTGTAGGAATAATAGATAAAGTATCAGTTGCGATGGATATCACAAAAGGTGTGTGATTAGTTTTCTCTCAATACAGATAAATTTAAATTGAAAAGATAAAACAAGTCGGATTTTAAAAATAATTTACAGGGTGACCCCACTCACCCCCCCCCCCAAAAAAAAAAAAATTATAATAATTTGGTACCTAAATAGCAGAGCGTTGCCCATTCTTTCTTCATGGAGAGGGATATCACGATATAAAAACGTGAAGACACCGTGGGATAGTTGGAACCATTAGCAGTGCAGCACTGTCCCAATCTCCCCCACATAATGTTTGTGCTAATATTGCATTTAAATTTTTTGTGATTTTTATTTTCTATTTCTTATGTTTATGTTTTTACGTTTTCTTTTTAAGGAATAAATCAAGAGAATGAAGATGAAAAACAAATAAGCACTGCTCAACATTTTAAAGAAAGATGTTTCTGGGAAGCTACGCGGGGCCATTTCCATGGTGGGGCTACCTGAATAAATCCGATGCCTCTTAATATTCTATTCCAAATGTGTATTGGTTTGGTATTAAAAAGTAACAGTAAATCACGGCTTGACAAACGTACATGGCGGACATAGGGGAAGCAAAATGTTTTGTGAAATAAAAGGAAAAGGTTGGCTACAGTCATCGTAGCCTTTACATATATTGGCATAGCAGCATGCGGCCACGAATGAAATTAAGACCCCCGCGGGGATCTGCAGGAGAGGACTGGTTTACTACTCTATACCGGAGGCTAGCTCATTGATGAAATTAAACAGTGTGGCTGTTTTTGTTGCTGTTTTTCTTTTTAATAAAGGAAATTTGGTGCTTAATCTTTTGTAGTTTGGTTATTGTTATGTCTATTTGAAATAACGCCAACGTGTAGATATAAAAATAAGGGGCGAACAGCCATAACCCATAGTGAATCGAAGGCAATGTCAATTGAGAAATAATCAATATATTATATATGTGTTGGATAATCAATTCTGACACTCTAATTGTCTTATAATATTAAATAACCCAAAAGTTCCAACTTACTTCGCAGTTGGGGCAAGTTGGAATATTTGGATAGGCATGTTTACTCATATGTTTATGATAACCGAAATAAGCCATCGGATGTTTTGTATCAAGACATGTGTGGCAAATATCTGACTATTGTCAAGTGCTGTAGCTCTTCCTTCCGACCTTCGACAGCCGAGTTATAGTCCAAAATGTAAAAAGTATTCCAACCCACCCCGCTCTCCCAGTATGAATTTCACGCCACATTAGATAACGCGCGAAAGCATGCGCAGAAGTGTGATGGGGGAGGAGATCTCCGAGTCAAAAGGTACTTGAGGTCATTGCCTGCAAACGAGGAGGCAAAGCTGACTGAGGACAAGGTTGAACTCCGGACTGGCTGAAACACAACACACTGAGAAAAGCAGAGATTGAGCGACCACTTCGGTTTTAATACGTCGTGATAAACGGAACGTAGGCCTACCTATAACCACAATAGTGACGCTTCCAATTTTAAAGATGTCTGGGAAATTCGAAGAGGTTTTAGAAAAAGTCGGTAAGTAAAGCATGTCCATAACTTCCCTGGCCAGTGAAAAAAGAGAAAAACAAACAAATATAGATTGGCGGTTTACAATCATAAGCACAAAAAAGGCTTTTTAACAAAATGAAGAAAAACAAAGGAAGTTAGAAACATGCAATTAGATAATTTAAAGCTGAGATCGTTTTGTCCTGAGACTGTTAGATGACCACACGCAATAGTACAATTTACTCTCGTTTGTTTACTCCAATTCAATCAGCGTTAAACACTGCGTCGGTGACTTGTTGTATTACCAGTGAGTTCTTGTCGAACGAATGGAATAACAACACTTGGTTCATTGTGCGTGATGCTGATCTTGTTCTCCATGAGACATACAATTGTACATCAATCGCCACACCTTTGACCAGGGTGAAATTGCTTGATTTCTAGTTATTAAAGATAAACAAATACACCGTTTTCCAATTAATGTGGGTCGGGCGAAAGGATTTCTCAGGCTTGAACAGAACGAAATTAATACTGACTGAATGAACTCTGCTCGATCAGCATATATATAGTGCAGCACGTGGCGCATGAGGGGCGGGGTTGTTATATATTGTCTCTCAATAAAATCCTCGGTGCTTTATGCAAATCTTATCATACATTGGGTGGAGGTGGGGTCTTATTGTACTTATCAATAAAACGACGAAATATTGATATCAGCAACGCATTTCCATTAAAAAAAAACACACGTTATGTCAAGGTCAACAGGTGTATGCTCGCCTTGTACACTGATAAGCAAGAGCATAAGTCCAGTTAACGGTACACTAAATATTTTCATTGGCCTTTTTTCCCTCTAATACATGCATTTTATTCAAATAGTGGTAAGTCCTCACTATAACCGTCCCATTTAAAGCTCATTCCCAATCAAACTATCGTTTTATGTAGATCCAAATCCGCGTGGACTCTCGCTGAATGCAATCAGATTAACTCACCTCCTCTTGACTTTGAGTGGAATACAGAAAAGCTGGTGGCTTTACGAGCACTAAGTACGCTGGATACAAGAGGAGGCGCGATAATCTATTAATCTGATTGCGTCAATGCAAGACACCCTTCAACAAGCGAGAACCGTAAGCAGGTGTGTGGCATGATGAAGCCTGCAATTTCCCTCCAAGGCAACTCTTGCAAATACTGTGAGATACATGTATATTTTGAGAATCTAATGGTAAATGGTCCCATCCAACACAACAGAGGGCTCAGAGCTGGTCATGCATCATTGAAATGGTAGGAGGTTGGGGAATTGTCCGATAAAGGGGGAGTGCCCTAGAATCTCCATATACTTACTCCATTACTCCAAGTAACAACCCTGCGGTTCTACTATCCTGTCACACCGGTTTTGGCGGCAGACAAGGAGTGCTCTGTTTTGATGAGTGCGTAACGACCTTGTGGCCTGTTGACAGCACAAACGCTCAACACAAAAGAACCACCCATATATAATTTGTTAAATGATCAAGAATTTTGTATAAATGTATATTTTATTCATACTTTTTGCACCAGACTGACCTGGCGAAAAAGTAGCAGAGTAAATACTGACACACCCTAGACTATCAGTTACACATCCACTGGATCTACTTATCCAACTTTTTACTGTATAGATATACCGGGGGTAGACCTTTGTCGTGAGAGTAGTTGTTTTTAAACGCTAGGGCTTACTAGAAGAGTGGCCGAGGTATATTTAGCCAAAAATATTTTCAGTCTTAGTTGAGTTTTTCATTATGAATGAAATTTGTCGTTGTTTAGATGCATGGTTTTACTGTATTAACGCACTCTGGGTAATGTCTTAGGGTAAAATGCGGCGACAACAATATCGATGGTTCAATTATCAGGACTGACCATTACACCCCATTTCCATAGATTTTTAGATCGATCTATCCCTGTGGGGAGTCTCACTAGATTACTGTCAGCTTGGCCGGGTTAAGCGTCTGTCCCGCCTACTAAAGGCTGTAAGGGGGTAATTAACTATGGTGCCCGCTCGACTGACTGCAATTTAGCGTGAACCCCCAGGGAGTTAGGTCGATCTAAAACTTAATCTCTGGGAAAGCACCCTTAGGTATAGAGTGGGCTGGTTCGACTCGGGCTCAGGAGTACAGTGAGCAACTTGTGAAAGCCCGCTTGGTAGTTTGACCAAGTGTCTCAAGCAACAGCGACAGAATGAAGAATATGATTTTTGTGATCAAAGCGCACGGGTTTTTTTATACTGGTTTGACCATCACCCATGTGATGACCAATACCCGTGTCTAATTTTCTAGTCTAATTTGGTTGTCATTATTCTTGGACTCATTTTTATAGATTGTTTTTTTCTATGTTGTTGAACCATACTTTCCTGAAATATCTTATATGTACGTCGACCGTAGCTTCACCTTACAACTCAACAATTTTTCTATTATTATTTACACGCCTGTAGCATCCAGGCTACAGTTTACGGGTGTTCTTGGAGATTACATCATTAAATAAACAATTAGCGTTGCAAAACAAATTCTTCCCGTGTACTGAATGCGTAGAGATCTTCATAGCAGATGTACCGTAGGTATGATGTTTTCACATTATTTTCAATTGTTTCATTATCTTCCCTTTTCCTTAAGAGTTTAATTATGGGTTCTTTTGATTAGGTATTGGTGAAATAGGCATAAATAAAATCATAACAACATGTCGATTACCAGGATTACATCAAATGTGTTAAGATATGTACGTTGCCAAATAAGTCCGTCTTATATGTTTGTTCTTCTGAATAACTGCTCCATTTAACTCCGTTTTTACTACAAGTACGACCTATGCACTGACGTACAGAATAGAATAGGCTTATTATTTTAGTATTGTGATAAGGGTAGGTCTATGCCTCCGGCCCCGTGGACCTATTTATCGCCATACGTCATATTTTTGAAGGTGAACAGTTTATAGTAAAATAAAAATAACAATGAAAATAGATATGACAGGTCGACTGTGAATTAAGTAAATAATTACGGTCAGTATATTACTGACTTCAAACAAGCGTTTGTGACACGAGTTTGCT
Organism: Lingula anatina; assembly: GCF_051362555.1. Taxonomy (NCBI): domain Eukaryota; kingdom Metazoa; phylum Brachiopoda; class Lingulata; order Lingulida; family Lingulidae; genus Lingula; species Lingula anatina. The sequence continues at coordinate 43,001,045 of NC_141767.1, forward strand.
CACGTTAAATGCCATTTCATTTTGAAGAACAGGTCTCTTTTCTTCTTTATTTCGAAGGCTGATCTTGAGAATAACTGGCCTAGTGATTCGTGACGGTTTACCCTCTGCCAGGGTCACAGATTGATTTTTTTTGCTAGATGTTACAGATATGTCTCTTGCTAATTCATGCCACTTTTCACCACTGTGAAAGATAAGTGCACTTAATAAATGTGCGGTGCTGGCGGTACGTGTTGGTTATAAGCAGATTATGAACAATCTCTTTACCAAGGGTGCTTATGAGATTGGCTGCTACTTCTGCTACTCACTTGCCCACCTTCGGGTAGGATTAATGAGCACATTCATATACTGGTATATACTGGCATGTATAGGTTTACATGAGTATCTGTTGATGATTTGTTGAAACTGTTCTAAACGATATTTTAAGCTGAAATAAAGGCCATTGAATACTGGTTTATTAATGTTTGTCACATTTTACTTTAAAGTCTCATTTAAGACTGACCGATGTTTTTATACGAAATAGAATTTAAAATTAAAAATCCGTAGCTGTTATAAAAATTATTGACACCTCGTTGTCGTCAACATGATTATTGGTCGCGTTTTTCTCACCATAACTGGTTCAGGCCCGTAGCCAAGGGGGTTCGGGAGGGTTCAAAAGACCCCCCCTTCCTTTTGCTGGGAAAAGGTCCCTTCTGGGTAAAATTTTATCTAGGTACATGAAGGTTTTATGGTAAAAGGGCCACTTTTTCAGAAAAAGAACCCCCCTTTTGAAATTGCTGGCTACGGGCCTGTGGTTGTGGGTTGCGTAACTTCTATCTTGTCAATTCTCTCTTGCATCTCTTTCATTGATGCTAGCATAGAATATATCTTGGATCCTAGATTCTAGAAACAGCAGGATTATCTGACCCACATCTCCGACATTTTTATTTTGATTTTGAATTAAGCTAATCGGAAAGTAGCTTAGTTCAGTTAGTAACTGGGTTAGATTTGGATCTGGCCTGTGACATTTACTAGTACAGTTGTTTATCATTCAGTGATGTTAAGAGACCAGCAATGCGGGCTGATTTTCTATTTATGTCAAGGGTTTTATGTCAAGCGCCTTTGTTTTGATATCATGTTAATTAGAACTTCCTCTTTAAATCGATCTAACTTGGAGTCACACATTTTCTTATATGTTTATTTAATAAGATAAAATTTCATTATACTACCTTTGCAATATATATTGAATATATTGAATGCACACATAGAAATGATTAGAACACATACATAAATTATGAATCTCGCACATTACCAGTTTGCGATATACATGCATGCCTGGTTTTCATTATTATGGATCTTGTCAATCCTAATTCGCCCTCATTTGCTAGAAATGAAGCAATACAGAGTTATCATTCTCAATGACCAGCACTTCCATCGTCTTTTCACCTACTTCAGCTTTTTTTTATGCCGGGTGCATAGCAAGGAGACGACAGGTACCACAGGTACCATTTTTAAAATAGTTTTTACGACCCGGTCATGGTGGTCGAACCTATGACCTCCTCCATTAGAGCCATCCGGTCCAGTTCTTCGTGATGTCTTGTTTTTCATTAAGTTCTGTCACTACCGTGATAACTTTGTCTAGTTAAACCGATAACACAGTAACTGTGTTTATTGCTTCATTCATTTTTTTTGCGATTGCTTTGTTTCCGAAGGGGAAAACGCAAACGCTCGCAACACTGGATACGAAATTGGCTCCTCCTCTTCCTTTGTATGCTTCATGGTTGAGGACTCTATTTGTTTCATTCAGGCATTCACTCGTCGTTTTATTTTCGGGCGGGCTCTCTTTCTGAACCCCCCTTTCGATTGATTCGATGTACGCTCCCTATCCCTTCCTCCACTCCCCTTACTTTTTCATTTGACCTTTTTATATGTAGTGTTTTCAGTAAAACCTTCGAAGATAATTGAGCGTATTGCTGTACATGAGCTAGTATAGTATACAGGTACATGTGAGTAGGAACCGCACGCCACATTAGACAACGGCCGAGATACATGCGCAGAAGTGATTTGTGGGAGTTTCTCACCAGCATAACGTATTGTGGGGGCTGTTTTCGTAACGAGGAGGTAACTGTATGTGTGTAAGTTAGGACGGACCCCTCAGGACAGGGCAAAACACACCGAACGTCTGGATAGGCAGAGGTTGAGCGAGATTTGCTTCGGTTTCCACACGTCGTGATATACGGAGCGTAACTAATCAAGAGATCTGCCCAATAATTATATAACAAAGCGTCCAAGTTAAAAGATGTCTGGGAAATTCCAAGAGGTTTTAGAAAAAGTTGGTAAGTGAAGCACGTCCATTACTTCTGTGGTCAGTGAGATCATAGAATAAGAAATCTAGACAGACTGCACAACGACTGCACGGCGGTGTACAATATGTACAATAACAAGTTTTTCGAATAGATGGTATAAATATAACGAAATGCTGAAACAAAAAAGTTAATCCTATGCTGTTAGGTGGTATAATTAAACGCCGATATAATTTTGTCTGTTACATGAACACACGCAATACAATACGGTTCATTCAGTTTAAACCTTTGCCGGTGACCTGGTTGTATAAGCTGTGAGGCCATATTAACGCGCCATCTGTCGAAAGAAATGTGAATAACAACAAAAAATCCCTTAGCGTTGTGCCAATCATGTCTCATTCAGTCATCAATTGTCACACCTACCAGTGTGAAAATGGTTGAAAGAAAAGTCAAAAGATTTATAGCTTGTAAAGCTTAACGAATACATGCACTGCCTTCCTATTCGTGTGGTTCGGCAAAAGAAATTTTTAAGATAGAACAGTAGTATTACAAAAAAATGACCAAATAGGCAGGAGCAGCATAAATATATTCATTGAGCAGCACGTGGTGCAACAGGGGCGGGGTTATGTTATATTGTCTGTCAATCAAATCCCCGATGCTCTAGCAAATCTTAACATATACATGCATTTGGAGGGGGGGGGGGGCAAATACTTTGTTATACATAGCACTAAAATACTGAAATATTGGTGTCAATACAAGTGTAATTACACTAAAAACACGCACATATACATGTACGTTATACCTTGGCACTGTATATGTGCAGGTCAATAGGCGTACGCTTACCTTAGGCTAAGTTCGTCAAGGAATTCGGTAGAACTAACTCAACTAACTACACTAAATATTTCATTTGACTTTTGCCCTCTAAAATATTCAAATAGTGGCGAGTCTTCATAATCGTGACACTTAGGCTAACTGTCCTTATAAACCACTCGCAAGCACAGACTCTGGTACACTTTACAGTCGTGAAGCGCCATGCCGATAGGCGTCGGCGACCATGAGCCTCCGTTTTCTCTCTCTCTGGAGTAATTTCTAGGGTTTCGTCGAAGGTCCGACCCAGGTTGTTACGCCGCCTAGTATCTTTTCTCTTTGTCTACTTCTGCTCCTTTGCCTAAAATCTTTCCTGTGGTTATGATGGCTTCCAGGTTGTCTTTTTTATGCAGTGTCCGATAAAAGTGTTTTGTCTATGTTATTGTACTTACAAGTCATCCGGTGGTTTCTGAAAGATGGAGTAGGCCTACATGTAACATGAAAATACTTTCAAACAAATACAATGTATGTAAGCCTGCTAGTAAGACGTTAAATAGTTTTTGGGTAACTATGCCTTTGTCTCTCAACTGTAAAACTATATCTGCACTTCACTAACACTTTATTAAATCTTTGATGAACATTGATTGATTCATGGGATAAATGTTAAAATAGTTATTGTTAATTATGTCTATACAATACTATACTAATTTAAGATAATTGGATTTGAATGACGCACTAGTAGTTGTTTCTATCTTAATTCTTGTCATGGCAAAGGGCTGATGCGCAACACTGAACCAAGGAACTCTGTCCGGATTGCAAATTATTTTTAAAATAAAACCTTGATCCACTTAGAATTATGCGTATTACACCATAAAACTACGTTATCTAATATATCCACAAATTGTCAACAGACAGTCAACACTCCCGATCTCGTGGGGAGTCTCCCGATTTGGGGAGATATCTCCCGAACTCCCGCTTCAGACTTGAAATTTCCCGATCTATCACGAAATAATAGTGCCGTCACGTAATTCCTTTCTCAGTATACTGATTGAAGTTAGTAATATGCAGTTAACGATGAGAAGAAAATGCCGAAATAAAAACCACGTCGGGTCTTGGTGTGAGTAAGCCCAACCATCATTTAAAGCGCCGCTGCCTAGAAAGCATTTTTGTAATAACAACTTTTACAAGTAAACCTCTTCAGTTAACATTTAAATGAAGATCTTACCCCCCCCCCTCCGTCTTTGTTCGCCTTACTTGAAAAATGTCACAGTACCTACATGTAGATCAAATTTTGATTCAGAGCGGACCTTCTTCCAAACCCCTGGCTACGTGCCTGGTTATCATAATACTTTCGATACATATCTTTTGATAAAACTCAATACAACTGTTGCATTGTGGGTTCTTAACCCGAAATGACCTCACAAAGCGGGAGGCCCCTTGAATAAAATGTGAAAGAAGTTCTAAAACGTCGAAAGGTAAATTCATGGATAAAAATTAGTAATTTTGTCCATAGTAAAATTTACATTTTCCAGTTCAAGAAGAGTTTGAAGAGTGGCTCGAGCACAATAGTTTTATTTAAAAGACTGGTAAATTTGTAGGTATTGTAGACGCTCAGAGGGTGGGAAATGAGGCTCACATCATAATTGTAACCACTACTTGAGGTGTGCAAGCAGCTGCGCTACATGTATCCCCGATGACAGCGCCACGATGGAGACTAAAATATCGAAGTGCGAAATTAACTTGTTTCAACTGTCGATTAAAACGGGCTGTTACTATGACTAGGTTATAAAACAGCTGATAAAATTCTTAACAAGATATATTATCAATATTGTACATTAATGTCAAATACTGAAAGACTAATAATTAGAAATGTAAAGACGTATTTCGAGTCAATTAAAAAAAAACGACCAAGTATAACCATATAAACTGACAGTCAATGAAAATGCATCAGGAAACTTTCTTGTACTTTTTAACCGAGAATCGATTCCAACCATATAAACGAATACAAGTGCACTTGTTTGGGCTGACCACTCGGATATTTAAAATTTCTGCTTCAGTGATTTTGTGGTCAGCTGTTACAAAATCATGTGTTTTTCCTGTCTCGTGATTGGTGTGAATTAATCAGGTTCAATATATGGTGATAAATTAAGCCTATTTAAGGTAGTCACCAAATCCAGTGTGACACATGACAAAAAGGTTCAGTGATGACACGTCTGACACTGGAAGAGCGACTGCGGGCCCTGGGGATGCTGGAGGCTGGGCGGAACCAAAGAGATTTGATCACGTGACCTTGCATTTTAATGATATTTTCTGACCTTTATTTCACCTTGTGTGACTGAATAAGGGGTCATATTTCACACGAAAGCTGTTATTTTCTTAAGGAACTTAAAGTATAATTTGATAAATAAATGATGCGTTTTCATTGACTGTCAGTATAGTTTCAAATAGTATTACTGAGAGAAATACTAAAAAACATCGTTTCATATTTCACAAAAAAAAAAAAAAAATATTTGAACGGACATTTTTTGTTTTCTTTATGTGGTGTATATATATCCTTCAGCGCTCTCATTTGTATATAACAAGTATGCGAGCGGCTTTATCCAAACATGGGAGTGAGGGTGATGATTTTGCAATGCGAGCGCAGTTCTACATCATTTAGCGGAAAATTTGGGGGGTTTTGGGGTAAGCGAGGGATTAATTTTGTTAATGAATTGGCATGTCAACTTTATTTTAGTCATACATGTATAAAAAACTAGCATAAGTGGTTTATAATTGTAGCTAGGAATCCTCGCTCGATTTATATGTAACTTCAATGAATTACTTGGCCGATTTGATTAACTTTCATAATTTTACGTAGTATTTTATGTAGTACTTGAATATAGCAAACTACTAATTCATTTCTTAAAGAAATGAGGAATTTCTTTCCAGTACGTTGAAAAAATGGCTTTATTGTATAACTTCACCATCCTAATCATTTTAACAATTTAACAATGTAACAAATTGTTCCCTGTATATGAAATGTTATGGCCTTAGGGATATAAACACCTCTCTATCAAATATTCAATAAGACTCATCATCCTAAAAATTATGATGTGACGAGTCAGCAAAGGTTATTATTTACAAACAATTTTGCACAAATTTCATTTGTTGGGTTGCAAAGGGCGAAAACATATAATCATTAGGCAGGGAAAGTAAAGCGCCTCCGAGAAAAGGGCTTTTTATTAGGAGTGGAGAAATGATGAGTTAGACAGGTGTTTTGAAGTGATAGTAGTTGAGGGGAGGGAGGAGGCGACAGATTTAATGGATAAGATTTCTTACCTTTCCTCTGACTCTTTTACTTTTTACTTCTCTTTCTTTGCGTTTGCTCACGTGCTGACACCTCGAAAAATGGAAATATTCTGCTCACTGGCCCTCTCCCGTGTTTATATCACGTGATATGAGCCAATGGTCTCATTGGCCGATAGGTCGAATTGATTGACACTAGCTGGTGTTGCATAAGTAGTACTCGCCACACATTGTAAAATCTCCCTGCTCGTTGGTGCCGGTGTAACAGGAATGGACGTCCGTTAGGAACCGTAGTACGCTTCCCAGAGCTTTGTACAGGTGACATTCGTCCCATATGCTAACCGCAATACACCAACTAACCCTAACCTGTACTAATCATATGGAAGCCCGGACTTTCATTCCTAGCTTCCATTCCAGTTAGCGTTACACCTGTCAATCTTTTGAGCGCCAGTTAAGGGAGACCCCGCATACGTTGGATTATAAACTAATTTATCCCATGCAAACGATAATTTTGTTTTTTATAATCTGCACATATCGACTAAAGAATAATTTGCTAGTTTGTGATTATATGATTTTGGTATGGCGTAAGCGGGAGTCGTCTTATTCTAGTTGCAGTTTAGATGATGCGAAAACATAATCATTTAAGGTGGGGGAAGTGAACTGTACATGTACATATGCACTCTATTTATCCAACGAAGTGATTTACCTGATGGACAAATTGTTTGAATAATTTGTCCATGTTTACCCGATTATAGGATTGCATCATATGAGTGAAAATGTACACGCTGACAAAATAGTTACGTTTCAGATGTTTGTTCTACTGTCAACTGGTACATAAAACAGTTTTTGCAATGTGCACGGCTTATAATAATTACGCAATGGCGTACGTGTCGGACTTACCTGTATGAATGAATTTCACGCCAAGTTAAACATCACCCGAGAGCATAAGCAGAAGTGCGTTAGCGGAGGATATCTCCAGCATTAGGTTGTTGTGTAACGAGGGGGTGTGTCTTACACAAGGCAGACGGGGCAAAGAAAAACATTTAACACTGGGGTTAGCAGAGGTTGAGTGTCATTTGATTCAGTTCATACGCCGTGATACACGGTTCGTAACTAATCAAGAGATCGGACCAATAACCGCACTCAAACGCTTGCAAGTAAAAAAATAGATGGCTGGGAAATTCGAAGAGGTTTTAGAAAAAGCTGGTAAGCGAAGCACGTCTTATAGTTCTCTGGTGAAAAAAAGAAAATAAGATATCTTGATAGCCTACTTAGATACTTAGGTACACGACGGATAACAATAATTAGAATAACACGTTTTTCGAAAATGGGGTCACGGAAACCACAGAAAGTAATTTTATGCTACTATATAGGTGTTGTAATTCAACGCTGATATAGTTTTGTCAGGTTACTCTAAAATGGCCACGTGTAATATAATACAGTGCTAAATCAATTAATTCACCCTAGTTTCTTTTTCTCTCGTTGCTGTTGTTTCTCTCCTTTTTTTTTTTTTTTTTTTTTTTTTTTTTTTGTATAGATGACCTGTTGTATAACCAGTAATGTGAACGCGCCACCTGTCGAAAGAAATGAGAAAAACAACACTAAGAGTTATGCCGATTTTGTTCTCCTTCGGTGATCATTTGTCACATATTTGACCACTGTGAAAATGCTTGAAAAGGAAGTCAAAAGTTTATAGGTAATAAAGTTTAACTAATACATACACCGTCTTCCAATGAATGTGGTTCGGGTGAAAGAATTTTTCAAATCTGAACAGTACGAACATAGAATGATTCCTCTGAAGGAGGAGCACAAATATATTCAATGAGCAGCACGTGTCGCAATTAAGATGGGCGGGGTTATGATATATTGTCTGTCAATCAAATCCCCGATGCTTAATGCGAATCGTTACATATCATTGGGGTGGGGGGGGGGGGCAAAGATTTTGTTGTGATATTGTATTAAATGATGCAATGTTGGTATTAAGACATGAAATTATGTCAATCACACACACACGCACACGCGCAACACACACACGCACGCACGCACGCACTTTAAACCGTGGTATAAGTGAAGGTCAACAGGTATATGCTCACCACAGCCACTGGAGAGAGATAGAATAAGTTTAGTAGAGCTACATGAAATTAAATAGAAGTAGCCCAATGTCTAAATATTTTCAACTAACTTCAGTACGGCCATAGCACAAATAGAACGACTGAACAACACATGCAAAACTCAAAACACGAAAAGAACGTCACAACAACATACTGTACACAAAACTCACAACAGGAACAGGGGCGCTTTATAAACCAAGGGCATATCCAGGATTATTTGAAGAGGGGGTCTGCGGATACGAACCACCCCCACCCTGCGCGGGGTTCGGGGCCCAATAAAGGGCCCCGAAAACTTTTGGTATTTAAGAGGGCGAAAAGTGCCATTTGGAACTATGATTCAGCTCGTCAAAATTCTAAATTCAAGAGGGGACCAGAAATCGAAGGGGAGGGGGGGGGGGTCAGGACCCCCCTGACCCCCCTCTAAATCGGCCCCTGCTTTAAACACAGAGTAGCAAACCTACATGTGTTCACCAGGTAGCCACTCAAACTTGGTCCACTTCAGTGGTCCTTAAAAATTCATCAATCGACATTCCAGGTTACAAATTAACAAGGCATCAAAGCTGTCAAATGTACGGACAAAAAGGAGAAAATTAGATGCACAAAATCGGTTATTTTGTCAATTTTGATGCAATAATATATTACAGTTAACCGCAGAGTCAACACCAAATTATACTTATGCACAGTCAACAGGTAACACGGGTGTTAGAACAATATGTAACTAGCATTAGGCTTCAAGCCCATGAGAATTCAAATTCACACATTGAAATGGGCCAGAATGAGGAAAAAGAAAAATTCACAATGAACAGCATGAATTTTAGAAAGAAATCTAATGAAGCTGGTTTTTCAATTTGAGCTGTATGTCAACCCTAAGAATCATTCTTGTAAGTAACAAACTAATAAGAAACACAATTTTCCTTTCGTGGCATTTATGGTGGCGGTGCACAAAATAGATTTTTTTTTGTCAATTTTGATCACATTTTATCACATAATGATTAACAGCATAATCACCAACAATTTCAATTATATTATTTTTAAATAGATATGTCTTGCGTTCCTCTTTAAAAGTAGCTGGAAAGTCCTAAGCAGACAGAGAAGTGTCCATTTATACACCAAGATTGTTTTGCGTGAGAAGAAGTTCTGACCACATTTTCACCAATCTTGATATTGATGTTTTCTGCAATGTGTTTGTTGTGAGGCTGTGTGACGACCAAGGATTCCGTTTTGTTGTCATTTATCATTAGTTTGTTCTTTACCATCTAAGCCCTAGCATCGGAAATGCAGGTTTTCATTTTCAACAAGGAAATTTTAAGATTCTTGATGTTACAGGGAGTATACAGCTGAGTATCATCAGCGTATATGTGAAAGTCAATTCTGTCAAAGCGTGCGATTTCACCAAGGGGTAGTGTGTAGATACAGATCTGGAGAGAACCCTGTACACTTTCTTGTGGGAAAGTAGAATCAAGATCGATTCGATTTTTTCAAGATACCCGGTAGGTCTATTTATTGCAGTCCTGGTTGACGAATCAAGATTTTGTTGTACCTCATCCAATGTGGCTCCAAGGGGCATATCCAGGCTCCAAGAGGATATGTTTCACAGTCACAACTAATACTGACCAGCATTGGTCCTACCATAGATATATTTATGACTCTCTAAAGGGTATGGGGACCAGCGATACTTCTCTTTTGCCAGGACATGTGATGACAATCCGAACCGAGTTGCTACAATTTTTCAAACTTTTTAACATTCATGTCTGCATTAATGCCTGAGACACATAGGTTCGGAGAAATATCTCTATACAACACAGCCGTACAATTCCGTTACACTCACACCCTTCCTCTACGGTTTAACAAATCTACTTCCCCATAATTATTGTGCTGCAAAACAGCACTTAGGTATCTGAATGCTTTTTATTAACCTGTTTACAGACAGGCCATGTAAATAATTAAGGGTCGTCATGATCCTCTTTTCGTTGTTCAAATGCATTGACCATGGATTGATGCTGCACGGCTTTTACGCGTGCTTTTACATTACATGAGCCAGTTTGACTACACCTTGGACATAATTACGAAATTTTGTCCATGCCTACACCTAAGTCGTTCGGTGTGGTGACTCACTCTTAACAAAGACATTACTAATGACCATGAAGTGAACTTTACCAGTAAATCGTTATTGTTTACCCAAGCTTCACATCCTTAAAAATCCAGTCTTCAATATTTATTATTTTAGGCTTTATTAAATAAAATCTATCAATGTAACTGACACTCGCAATTATGGTTTGAAACGATATCGAGGTACACACAGACTACAAAGGCCTTTTCACGCCAATCGTTACACCCTTCCACCTATAGCAGCATGTGTTGACATATAAACCTCTTTACTTCAATTCGTTTCTGTACTGGTGCATAGACTGTCATGACCTTGTACAATATAATGTAATAACAACAATACAACTGGTGCATTACCATTCTGTAATTGGTATTTGTGTTCCCAATATGTGACTGAACAAATACCGGGTATATACTGGGGTATCGTTATGTAATGAACTGATGTACTAGTTAAATTACTAATAAAACATTCAAGCTAAGCGGTGAGATATAACTTCATAGTGTTTACAGATTTTTCATAAACACAAATCAAGAAGCATACGGTTACAGTCATATGTAACATAATATGGAGTGTTTCAAATTTACAAGGAAAGGAGGAAGAACTACAATTCCATAGGTAAATAAATAACACATTTACACAGATATAAATACTGTGACATGGTTTAGTCCCACTGCCGAGTCACTGCTCAAAACAGTGTGACCATACACTGACAGTTTTTTTCAAGGAATAGGTTTAGAGTTACCAAATAGAGCAATTACTTCATTTCTTTTCTTTGATGATTTTTAAATAAAATTGGAAAGGGAAACTAAATTATCTTTGCTGGCTCTTAAATACTTTGCATAATTTACTTTGTGATGACCTTTTATCACCCTTTAGTATTGAGGTTTTACTTTAGAAGGTCTCTCGGTCTGTTATGTCAACAGAGCCCGGCTATTATGTTATTGGATCCCCTACACTTAACATGGGCATTTAGGGTGGTGACTGGTATCATTATTTTCTCTTATTTTCTACTAGTATTGTACCCTCTAATACGACAAGAAGCCAACAGTTATTGAAAGTGATATAAAACAATAATACAAACGATGGTAATCGCTTATAAATTTGGTGACATTTGGTAGAGTGCTTTCAATTTTATTGACATTTTAAAATCATTGCAGAACAGTACATATGCACCTTGTTTTGCGTATTTTTGTGTTGCTTTCTAAGACGACATTACTGGCGCATAGAAGTTCGCCTTAATAACTGAAAAGTGTGTTCATTTCCTCTTCGACGTTCAGGCACTAGAGGACCCCTACTGACCACTGAGGAATTTTTGTCGTAGGCTATGGCTACATAACAGACATAACAACAAAAAATGTTTGTGTACAAAAATATTTTGATGATTGGAATATAACATCCGATGCTTGGCAGTAATACTTCATTATATTGATTTAAGAAACGGACTATAACTAACACCTCAAAGAATGTAACCTACACTGGTCCTAGCAATTTTGCTGTGAATTCATCCTCAATAATAGCTGTTAAACTATTTCAGGCGGCATTGGGCGGCGACAACTAGCTATCTTCGCTGCAATTAATCTCACTGATTTCGTGACGGCGTGGACTATAATGCTGCCTGTATTCACTGGAATGATTCCTCACTGGACATGTCCTGTAACAGGACATAATCTTAACCTCACATACTCAACTAATAGAATAAACGGCACGTCAACTGTTGGAATCTACAACATAACAATGGCCGATGGAAATTCTTCCCTGGTTCAGCGAGACGTTTGCCAAAAGAATGCCACGTTTGGGATATGCGATGGCATACAGTATGTCTCAGATTTCACGTCTGTGGTAACAGAGGTAGTGATGACTTGATTATTTTTCTTAGTTAAATTATGATGTATTTTCTGCCTTCTCTACAGTGCTATTCAAACAACAATAGAATAATATTTTAAACGCCCATATTAGGCCTCATTATGTCTTTGGATTTTATACATATAGTTAAAAAACAAATAAAATTTTTTAGAGTTAATATAATTTTATTGATGTCAAATGGTCTGACCGTGAAAATATATTTGAAAAATATATCAAATTGAGAAAATTGCACGGCAAAAATAATAATGCAAAGAATAAACATCTTTGAATGGATTTCTTTTGAACTAAGTTGTTTCTATTTTGACATATACATGCTTTGTTTTCAGTGGAACTTGATCTGTGACTTAGATGAAATAAGCGACCTCATCACAACGATCCAAATGATTGGCATTGTTTTTGGGGCTTTTTTGATCAGCCATCTTGCCGATATGTTTGGTCGAAAGAAGGTCTGGATTTCGGTGGTGACCCTCAACTCAATGGTAGGGTTCGCAAATGCGTTCTCTCCATACTGGGAAATGTTTGCTGCCATGCGCTTCTTTAACGGAATGGCTAGCGGGGGTAAGTGTGAAAGGTTGGGGTACATACATGATCAGCTGTTAGTGTTTATTTGAATAACTATTTACAAAACGATTTATACTTTAAATGCATTTTTAAAAGAACATCTACAACATCTATTTTTGAAATCGACGAAATGTGACGACAGCATCGTTTTAGTTGTTTTCGTGTGTATCGATTTCAGCCTTTTCATACGTTGGGCAAGTGAGACAAGAGAAATATATTCCCAGCAATGTAGGTTAGGTTTTAGTCGGAGTATTGGTGTTAGTACATAGGACGATTGTCACCTGTACAAAGTAATAGAGAACGGACGACAGTTCATATAGGGCCTATCCTTCCTGTCGCACCGGTTTCAAAAACGAACTTGAGGTCGAACATTTTTCTGCACTTTTAGACCAACATTTTAATATTGGCCTGAAGCTTTAGACACACCTTAGTTTTTAGAAAATATATCTAGACTACTGCTGATCTATCATTGATCAAAACAGTCTATAGATAGATTTTTTATGAAACTGCACCCTAAATTGGCAACAGGAAACTATTAATCACTTTTCTCCATTTTTCAGGTTTGCTTATATTGAGCTTTATCTGGCCGCTGGAATTCATTGGGACGAAATACCGCAGTATATGCGGCGCGGTGAGCTTCTGGCAAATAGGGACCATGTGTCTTGCGCTACTGGCATATTTTGTTCGAGACTGGAGGACACTAGTAATGGTGACATCATTATTCCCAGGGGTACTGTTCTGGATATTGTACAGGTAAACTAACTGACCATGCGAGCTCTGAAAAACCACTAGGGATTATTATGAGTGATGACCTATCATGGAATATCCATATACAGAAAATTAGAAAGGCAGTGGATGGTGATCTTTTTAAGAAAATTAAAAACCCAACTCCTAGTAGCAACAAGAAAGCTTTTTATAATGCACATGTAACCTCTCACCTGCACTACTGCTCCACCGTATGGAGCAGTAGTCAAAAATCTATGAATTACATAAGTATAAAAATGTGCCGCTACATTACTTTTAAATTCACCAGATACAGAGGCACAAAACCATTACTCTTTTTATTTAAACTACAATATTTAAAGATGGCTCAGCATTTTATGAAAGAATAGATTTTAGAAAACTTACTAATATATTAATTTCGAAATGATTTGACACCTAGGTACCCGAGTAAGTTATTTAAAAAATGAAATAGCTAATATTACAAAGAGACCAACCAAATCTTCAACTAAAGAGCAGTTATATTTGCCAGGCGGCAAGCACAAAGACGTTTTAATCAATGGGCCCGTTTGTAGTTCTATACTTTTAGGAATATAATGTTGATTGTGTCATTAGAAATTTGAAAACATAATTTTTTTAAAAACGGCCTGATTAAATTTTATCAAAATGAGGACTGTTATTGTTGCAATTGTTTTAATTTGTATATATGCTTTTGTTGTTATTTTGAGTCTGAACACAATCCTTTATATTTTTTACCTATTTTAAAGATGTTTTATTTGTTTACTTTTTATCACCTCAAGAGAGCCACGGGGAAGATAAATTATATATTTATCATTTTTTTACCACCAATAAGTAAAGTTTAATAAATAAATAAATAAATAAATAAATAAATAAATAAATAAATAAATACCGATGGGAACTTACCTTCCCTCAGCAGTAGTTCTGTTTTGAATTTAAGTCTTAATAAAAATAATAATAATAACATAAAACATAAATTTACTAGAGCATTTTGACATTCAAACACCAATATTATTGAAGTTAACTTAAAAATACTATTTAATGATTGAAACCTCTTGCCTCTTTTCGTATGCCTAGATTTTTGCCTGAGAGCCCAAGGTGGCTTGCGATGAATAACCGTCTAGAGGAAGCTATGGCTATTTTGGAGGCTATAGCTAAGACTAACAAGAAGCCGCTTCCAGATAAGGACGTTCTGCAGAAGGCAGTAGAGGTACATACTTTAAAACAAAAATAAATTTATAATATTTGATTTATTTATATATAGCACATCAGTGTTAAATCATGTCTGAATACAATAGCCCGAGAGTTATTCTTACCAGTGCCATATTCTCATTATAGAGGCAGTTTTTAAAGTATTACTATGGGCAGAATATGATACAGGTGAAATATATTAGAATGGTTATTCTGATAACTTTAAAATAGATCATTTTCATTTCATTTAAAGGAAGATAAGAATATCGAAGAAAAACTAAAAAAATACAATTTTAGTGATCTGTTCAGGACTCCTACGTCGACCCTTCACACTTTAGTGCTTATGTTTGTATGGTGAGTAATATTTTAGCGCATGCTCACGCGCAGGCACGCACACACATAGGAAACTAAACCATTCACAACCAAACCCCTACACGCATGGCACTTAATTATAGATGTAGCTCGAGTCAACGTACAACTACATGTATCCAGGAAGTTAAGTTACTACAGATATAAGTACAAATACATGCATCAAGGAAGTTTAGTAACTACAGATATAAGCATAAATACAAAATAAACCCATGGTTTTAAATTGATCGACAACGCTTACTTAATTATTCTTCTTGTTTATAAAATCGAGTATTAATATATTGTTTTAGGTTTGTCTGCACGTCTTCGTACTATGGTCTATCGTTAAACGTGAAGCACATGCCTGGGGACATCTACGTCACCACTGTTCTTCTGGGACTGGTTGAGTGGCCTGCGGTTCTCTCGACTACCTGTCTTAATAACGTGTAAGTAATACAGTGCTTGTTCTGGGGGTTTCAGTTCCTAAGCAAAATATCAGGCCTGCTGCTAAATTGCAGTAAATTTGCTGCAAACTGCAATTCCTTCTAGCAAATTTGCATCAAATTTGCTGAAATATTGTTGCAAATTGCTGCAAACTTATTCATTTTGCTAAGGGATCTTATTCATTAATAAAGTAGTTGTGATGTGACCAGCAAATGTTGCGTCCCCCCCTTTCTGCTTTACAATAATGTTCAATGAAAGAGACATATCGTCTGAAGTACCGGTAGAGAAGTTTTCCCCCAGCATAATTCGTCAAGATAAATGTTATTTTGCAGCAAAATGCCCTTCTTCATTTCATTTTATTTGCTCAATAAAGTTCACGTGGCTAGATGACTGTGAATAGATGTGCATTTCAGCATTGGTCGTCGACCCACGATGTTTGGTTATAACCTGATTGGAAGCCTTGCTATGCTGTCTGTCATAATCGTGCATCTTTCAGGTAATAGTCATTATGCTTTTAAAATGTAATATTTTTCGTTTACATGTAATTTTCGTTTTCATTTAAATGTATTATTTTTCGTTTACAGCACGTAATCTTAGAAGTAATTTTGTTCACCCTTTCGATACTTTTACGAAATTCACGCAGTGTCCTATTGCATCCTCACTTTACCCGTTCAGTTTTTAACAATTTAAAGGCAATACCATAATATGCCCCCGCACCTGCTTTCAAATTCCAGTGTTTTTCGACAAATAATTAAGTTAAAATGTTTTGGTATGTATAAGCCATATAATTGCTTTATTGCAGTTTATATTAATAAAGTTATCCTACACATTATACCACCATTCGAATTTTTCCTTGACATGCGTCCCCTTTTCTATCCTCTAAATTTTATTTACGTTAGGAAGCGCCAAACGTAGGGCCTAATAGTTATATTATTTTATATTTTAGGGCAAATGGAAAGCCAAGAGATCTTAATTACAGTTCTTGCGCTAGTTGGTAAAATGGGAATTTCTTCAGCATGGGCTGTTGCTTATCTTTACACAGCAGAACTATTTCCTACGGTTGTAAGGTACGTTGCTCTGCTCTGACCCTCTCTATCTCTCTCTCTCACACTCACACACGCCCAGACACAAACATGTTTTCTCTTTCTCTCTCTCTCGTTCACACACACACACACACACACACACACTTATTGGATTAACCGAACAACTAAAGTAAAAGTACTGCAACCGAAGGTTAAATGTAAGACTGCAAAAGGCCAGCTTGAAAGAAATAATTGCATATTTTCATGGATGTCATATATAACTTCAGGAGCATTGGTTGTGGTGCAGCTTCGATAGCCGGAAGAATAGGTGGCGTTGTAGCGCCCCAGTTTGTATATTTGGTAAGCACTATAGCAAGTAACGTTGTTATCCCTTTACACACGCTATCTAGAGCGATGCCACGGTATATTTGCCAGGTTTAGGCCTATATTACCCGGTTCCAACTACAAAATGATGCCAGACTTTAACGAATAGGACTGAAGGTTCCAAGGCGAAAAAGATTGTTTATCGACGGATTGCTTTGAAAATCCAGACTCTGTAGGGAAACCATGTACTGGTCAACGCGCGTTTTGGTAAAAACTTATGTATTCAGCGACTTGACTTACACTTTAATCATCCTGGGGCTTGTTTTATTCATACCTATGCTACAACTCTCCTGTGGTCCTCAGATCAAATTCGGTCCCCAAATTCTTACATACGCACACTACAAAGGAGCTACAGGTACCGTGGTTAATTAACCCAGATCGATTTGTTTTACTGTAGGCCTACCTAGTTTTAAGTTTTTTTTTGTACAGACACAGATGTGTCTGTACATAGAGCCATCATCCGTGTCTGTCGTCACCGTTGTCGTCGCCGTGCACTTTATAACGTGTTATAGTGTTATAACGATTATTTTGCATTATGTAATAAATTGTTAAAATTGGAAAAAACTCATTCGGTACAGTTATTTCTTTCCGTACATAATGGCATTGTCAAGGTGTGAGTTTGAAATTTCATGGGCCTGAAGAAATTTGCTAGTCTTTGATGCCTGCAGTACATAAATTTGCGATGATTATGCTGTTAAACATTACATGTATGTAATATTGCATCAGAATTGAAGAAAACCCTATTTTGGGCACTGTAGTGACGATTTTCAAACTTACAGATTAGTATTATAGGGCTTAAACACAACTTAATGTGGAAAACAGCCTGATTGGATTCTTTTTTTATACATTTTTAATGAAATGTTAATTCGTCACATATTGGCATTTTCTAGGTATGACTTTGAACTTCTGTGGACTTGAAGACCTTTGCTAGTCATATCTTCTGAATATCCATGATATCTGAAGTATATTATAAAAATTGCTGATGATTATTATATAATATTGCATATTGATAAAAGAACTATTTTGTGTACTGTCACTACAAATACTTTAAAAGGAAAACTGTGTTACTTATTATCATTATGTAACTTGCCAGAATCATTGAGCAAACCAGCTTGATTGGATTGTTTTTCTTTCTTGATGTCTGTAAATTCGACAGCTTTGCTGTCTTGTTATTTTTTTGTCAAAAAGAGAGAAAATTGATTCATTATACTTACAACTTTGATCTCATGTGTTCCAGGCAAAGGTGACCCCAGTGCTTCCTTTCATCTTATTCAGCAGTTTAGGATTAGCGGCGGCTTTCACCGGCCTTCTTTTGCCAGAAACGCGCTCGAAGGGATTGTCGGACGCGCTGCCTGAATGGTCATGGTGCGGTCGTAATCGGACTACTGGCGACGATGACCGCGATGACATAACACGGCACCAAGGCTGAATTGCCGGGATTATGTTGAATGAAGGAAAGATTGCAGAGCTGGGAAAAGCTTACAAGCCTTAATCATTATCCAAAACATTGGTCATTATTTTCGTTTTTGAAACGAAACTATAACGGATGCTGAATATACTAGTTTCCTGTATTACGAAAAGTTGTTCTGATATCAAACTGGTGTTCTTAAAAAGAGATAATGATTTGCATCTGACGTCAAAACGCACAAGAAATAAAGGGGAAATTAAAACTTTTTGAGTGAAAATTAATTTGTCCGATTCTGCACTGAACCAACTGGAAATCATAAAAGTATGCGCGTTGCATGTTGGGTTCAAGTTGTTTTAAAAGGCAAAATCGCCTCTACCGTCCAGATAAAACTGTACTCTGTTAACCAAATGGTCAAAACTGGCAGTGAGACAAAACGATTTACCCAGTAAACTATAGTAGTGTAGTTAGAAACCGTGGTTGGTTACTGATTTCTGAGGTGATTGGTAATAAAAGACGAAATACAGAAGCCAGCGTTTATGATACTTAATTTTTTATTTCTCACATACGTGACAAGTCTGTCACCTAAGCAAGAACAGTCTTTGACGATCTACCCGGGGTATTTCTCTGAAGACATCTGCGTTACCAGCTTAGGGCTTCGGTCTCTCTACCATCGAAATATACCGATTCCTGCTTGCAGCAAACCCCACCAGGCGTGTCCTCTAATGAAGTAAATTGGTCAATTGTCATGATTATATTTTTATACGCTGACACGGGCTAAATGCTATTTTTACTCTACGTAAAACTTGAATATATATATTTGTGTCCGATTTGAAAACAAGATTAATAAAACTTAATACTGGGACTACATTACTTCTTATAACATTAAAATATTTTACGGGTGGAAAAGTTACATAACGCTCGGGCTGGCTGGAAAAGATTCATCTTTATTCACTGGGTGTTTATGTGAAACGTGTGTGTGTGTGTGTGTGTAAGGGGTAGGGTGGGGGGTAAATAAATCATAAGTTCCACTATTGTACTCATATGCAGTATAGTTGAAAAATGAGAGACAAATTAAATAAAAAACCAAATAATCCATCAGGAAATGAATTGCCCTTTTACAGGTGAGATAAATATTTATGTACAAAGACAAAAAGGTGACTGGTACAATATGTCTTGTTACCACCGAGCAGAGTATTTTGTGAAGAGCGACTTGATTTACTCTGATAGATCTACATTGTTGTAAAATAAATACTGAAGATATTTCAGTTTTTTTTTTAAATCAAATTGTGGGAGTGAAAGAATGGCGTAATCAGTCGTTTTATCTCTGCGTTTACTTGTTCAGATGAATATATATTCTTACAGCGTTTATTTGACAGCATACGTTTTGTTAAGTCTAAGATATCTCCTTGTCCACCTCTTTTTATACAATATGTCTGTCTGGCACAAACTAATTGAACAAACGTAGATAACGAGTAACCGTTTTTTTATTTTTTGCACAGAAAGATAAGGCTGTTTTTCTTTTTTTTTAGCATAAAAGTTTCTTATGCCTTTGAAATATATCTTTCAACTGTGACTTGTAAAGTTCATCACTGGGACGGCACGTAAATTCTGAGAGTCACGTTTCACCTGTGTCAGGCTTAATTTTCATCACCGTATATTTAAGCAGCAAAGGTGAATTATGAGGAGCTACACCCCATTGTAGACCACCGTTGATCACGGCAGTACCACAAACTGTCACTCGTAAAGTTCAACGCTGGGACCGAACATGTTAGTTCTGATAGTCATGTTTCAATTGTGTCGGGCTTAATTTGCATCACCGTATAGTTAAGCCTCAAAGGTGTATTAGAAGGAGCACCCCAACGTAGATATTTTAGAGGTGTGTTCTGCGCGGCGCTACCTCACCAATCCATCCACCAACCACAACTATAATCAACAGTTACCATCAGGATTCTCATTGTTGTCACGATCGAACATGGTGAATGCCATCCTCTTCGCTGTCCACTCGGATGGATTTTCGGAGCTGTAAGTCAGTAAATCAATGACGTTTCCTGAAAAATCTCCATCAATTTGTAATCTGAAGTTACGAGTTTCGTCGACAATTCTGAAGGAACTGTACTGAGCCCAGTAATACGAGTTATTTTCACTGAAAAAATAGTTTGAATAAAGTTCATTACCTTTTTTTAACATACATTTCGAAAAACAACACAAATGTACTAACATAAATCTTCACTAATACACACACAAAAGAAAGATGAAGGTGATGTCCCAATCAATATTGCAGTTCTTAAAAATGAAAATGTCTTTAAAATGTACTTCAAAATGTATTTTAGAAAATGTTTTATTTGTCTGATGTTTTTCTTAGAATTGACATTTTTTTTAAATATTTATATGTACCATCCAACTTTTAGTTGAAAATAAATAGTATTATTACATTTATGTCTCAGTCCAAATTATTTTCATAACTGAATGTTTATACGGGTAACTGAAGGAAACTGTACGCTAACAATCGATGTTTTTGTATGCCTTTTCTAAGGTGATGTACAGTATATTCAGATAAATGTTCTCTTACCCGTTGTCCATGCATTTCTATACGCTAACGATAAGTGGACTGTTTAGCAAGCGATAGATTGCGTCATTGTCCATCCAGAAACCTTTTGTAAGACATCCAAATCCCTCTTTATATCCTTTCCAATCTGAAATATACGTAATACATGAAAGATCCGTTAATATCAGTGTTTTATGGAGGCATGTTGCCTACGGTTCTTGCTGCAATATAGAATATCATTACTACAGTATAATTCATATACATATTCTTTGATATTCATATTACACACAGGGTCACCTCTTTTGAAATCTTCATCTCCTAAATTTCTCTGAATGACTGTCCAGCCGTCCTTACAATAAGCAGGGAAGGTTGTAGTGGCGCCATCTGTTTGGATGTTATACACTCCTGGAGATGTCAGCCCAGATGTATAGATCTCTGTGCAATCTATTTGGAACGGAGGGGAAACAAATTTTTATACAAAACAGGAAAATTGAAACGATGCACCTTTTTCAAAAAATAAAAAATTAAAGAAATAAAAAAGAAATATGAATATAAATAATAAGTATTCCCACATCTGTTCAGAGGAACAAGAGGGACAAGAAACTCTAATTTTATGCATGCATACAATTGTATATTATATAATGGTACCAGTATGAAAGAACCATTACAAATGAAAATTGTGTCATTGTTTCAGCACTTACAGTGTCTGGATGCATTTGCCACTAAAATACAAAAGGCGTTGATAGTAACGCAAGGCAATCAAACAGCACAGTAGTTCACGGAACTACACTTGTATTTTATTGAACTCTTTTAATGCTTGAGAATGATTAAAGTTCTTCACTTACCGCGAAACGCTCTTTTCCCCCGATATATACATGTACGTTCACTTTGAAAGCTTCTTAGAAAGTGTACCAAGTATAAGTGAACAATAATGAATTGAATTGAATATACATCAAATTAGACTAAACGTAAGTAATAGCAAACGACCTGAAGTAATCAAGCGTTGATCTAAAGAAAATATTCTTTTTTACCTGTAAAAAACTCTCTCTTTTTAAAGGCATATTTATATAGATACAGGTACATTTACGATATAATTATAAATTACCTTTTCGTCTGTATCATAGAAATTTTGGCTTTCTTTGTGTAGTTTTCTGTCTCACTTTACTGTAACTCTGACACCCAGGCGTCATAATAGTGGTGCTCCCATATCTCTCTGGGTCTTCGCTCGGAATTTCTCCACACCAACTTGTATCAAGTTAAAGGACTGACATCTTGGATTGGACAAATAAGCATAGGAATATTCAAGTACGCTTCCAACATTATAAATCTCCTCCGTACTTCCAATAATACAGAGATTCTGTTTGAATAACATTTTAAATTTACCTATTCGTACCTTTTTAGAGGACGCAAAGCCATTTATCAAAATGCTAATATACAAGATTGGCGAAATAACTGTCCACATTTTCATTTGTGTCTGACATTTTAGTTTTAGAAAACGTTCAGTATTCTAAAATGAACTTCATTCCCGATCTACAAGTATTTCTTAGGCAGAAACAGAGAGCTCTGTGCTTTTACCGGTATGCTGACGGTCGATTTCGAACAGTGACCTCATACACTAATAACGAGAAAGAGTTCTACATCATTTTTCATGGGCACGCAGGGGATTAGGAACTTCAATTACTGTAGTTCATAGTGCATGTATAGTCAAGAGGAAAGGCCTACTCAATTATGCTTTTCTAAATACGGTCTGTAGCAAAATTAAATACAGCTATGGGGATTCGGGTCACCAGTCCTTAGGAATCCCTTTGTTCAAACCAAAACTCATTGGCCTAATCTTATTTTGCAAAAAACTTGTTATTTAAAAATGAATTGGCTTCACTTTACGTTTCAAAAATATTTTGATGAATAATTATTTTTAAATCTTTTAGAGTATTTATGAAGAACCGTCTTAGTTTATAAGAACTTATAGTTGATTTAATTTCTTTTAACATTGTGCAACCAGAATCTTCGGGTTGCAATTTTACTGAACTAACTATTTTATAAAGATTAAGTACTGGTGGACCCAGGGTTTCACTATATATATATATATATATATATATATATATATATATATATATATATATATATATATATATATATATATATATATATATATATGTGTGTGTGTGTGTGTGTGTGTTTGGGGGGGGGGGAGGCGGGCACAAGGATAACAAAATACAAAATAGCCTTGTCGTTAACGTTAAGAAAATATTAAAAATAGCAAGTGCAAGTGAAATTTAAGTAGTTTATTTTATATAATACACGCAGGTGAATATATGTCAACGATATTTTGTATTTACTGCAAGTATTGAGCATTTGGTTGATAGACTGCTGTTTTTGTGTCTGGAAACTAGCGTCTAAAAGTCTGCAAGGTCAAGGAAGCATTGGATAAAAAGACGATCCTCCCTTTTAAAACAATTTGAACCCAACGTGCAACGTGTATTTTAAAGAAAGATGCAACAATATCGGAAACTAGCATATTGAGCATTCGTAATATTTTGGTGTCAGGGATGAATTTTTGAGTAATTATTTAAGATTGTAAGCTTTTCTTAATTTAACAGTATCTCGGCGATTTAGCCTTGGTGCGTATTATGTCGTCCAGTTCATTGCCTTCACTTATCATATTACCAATGCACTATGGCCATTCAGGCAGCGTTTCTGGCAAAAACATGTTCTGTTTTTCCTGGATTTTATAAAAACAGCAAGTGTAAACAGTACATAAACTTGTGAAAAATCGAAAGATTTTGTTTCTTATTTGGAACAGTTATGCCACATTTAACTAACAAGCATTTACATTATGTCATTGAAGTAATTTGATCAGATCACAATTGCATGTGTCTGGCCTTTTGCCAATCATGAAACAACATTTATAAGACACTTATAAATGGTTCTAGGGCATTATTAGTATTGTTAAATGGGTGGGCATTTATTATTTAAATTCATTACTTTGAAGAGACTTTGGTTTCTAATTTTGGCGTCTCAGCCTGAATTAAAAAATTGAATTTAAGAGTGAGGATTAATTGTACATCACTTCCATGATGTAGAGTATACAAATCACCCGTCCCCCGGGGCTATACGTCACCGTACTTTGTATATTTATCAAAACCTTATAATTAAATTAATTTATTGGTTGAACCAAGAGCAAACACAATAAGATACATGAAAACACAGTAGTAACAGCAGTAAAGTAGTGATGTATGGTACGTTTTGTACATGTTTATGTCTATAGGGGCCTGGATAATACTGATTCTCTGAGCTAAACCTATTTTATTTAATAGAGTGCCATATCCTGAGGTTTATTTAGAATAAAATCTACCAATGTTTTAGATAACTCCTCACAAGTAGGGCATACACCAAAGCGAAACTACCAAAGGAGATGGGTAAATTTATTTCGGTTTAATTCATCCCAGTTATGATTTTTTCGCCCAAAATTACATAGTAAAAATTACAGTGTGTAACCACATATAGGGCAAAGAAAGCCTGAAACTAGGATTTAAGGGCTAGAGTGTAAGAAGCTTGAGTGGCTTAAAGCACACGGATTTCTTATTGGCGACTGGAAATGTGCACCACACTCCAATCGTCTTTATTCACTGTGTGTGTGTGTGTGTGTGTGTGTGTGTGTGTGTGTGTAAGGGGTAGGGTGGGGGGTAAATAAGTCATAAGTTCCACTATTGTACTCATATGCAGTAAAGTTGAAAAATGAGAGACAAATTAAATAAAAAACCAAAAAATCCATCAGGAAATGAATTGCCCTTTTACAGGTGAGATAAATATTTATGTACAATGACAAAAAGGTGACTGGTACAATATGTCTTGTTACCACCGAGCGGAGTATTTTGTAAAGAGCGACTTGATTTACTCTGTTAGATCTACATTGTTGTAAAATAAATACTGAAGATATTTCAGTTTTTTTAAAATCAAATTGTGGGAGTGAAAGAATGGCGTAATCAGTCGTTTTATCTCTGCCTTTACTTGTTCAGATGAATATATATTCTTACAGCGTTTATATGACAGCATACATTTTGTTAAGTCTAAGATATCTCCTTGTCCACCTCTTTTTATACAATATGTCTGTCTGGCACGAACTAATTTAACAAATGTAGATAACGAGTAACCGTTTTTTTTTTTTTTTTTTTGCACAGAAAGATAAGGCTGTTTTTTTTTAACATAAAAGTTTCTGATGCCTTTGAAATATATCTTTCAACTGTGACTCGTAAAGTTCATCACTGGGACGGCACGTAAATTCTGAGAGTCACGTTTCACCTGTGTCAGGCTTAATTTTCATCACCGTATATTTAAGCAGCAAAGGTGAATTATGAGGAGCTACACCCCATTGTAGACCACCGTTGATCGCGGCACTACCACACCAATTCATCCACCAACCACAACTAAAATCAACTGCACAGTTACCACCAGGATTCTCATCGTTGTCACGATCGAACGTGGTGAATGCCATCCTGTTCGCTGTCCACTCGAGTGGATTTTTGGAGCTGTAAGTCAGTAAATCAATGACGTTTCCTGAAAAATCTCCATCAATTTGTAATCTGTAGTTACGAGCTTCGTCGTCAATTCTGAAGGAACTGTACTGAGCCCAGAAATACGAGTTATTTTCACTGAAAAAAAGTAGTTTGTATAAAGATCATTACTTTTTTCTACAGACATTTCGAAAAAAAACACAAATGTACTAACATAAACCTTCATTAATACACACAAAAGAAATATGAAGGTGATGTCACAATAAATTACATTAACAGTTCTTAAAGATGAAAATGTCTTCAAAATGTATTTTAAAATGTACTTTAGAAAATGTTTTAATGTCTATGTTTTTTTTTTTTTTTTTTTTTTGGAATTACCATTTTTATAATTAACGTGTACCATGTAGTTGAAAATAAATATTATTATTACATTTATGTCTCAGTCCAAGCTATTTTCATAACTTTATGTTTGTACGGGTAACTGAATAAATCTGTACGCTAACAATCGATGTTTTTGTGGATTTTCTAAGGTGATATACGGTATATTCAGATAAATGTTCTCTTACCCGGTGCCCATCATTTCTATACGCAAGCTATAAGTAGACTGTTTAGTAAGGCGATAGATTGCGTCATTTCCCAACCAGAAACTTTTTGTAAGACATCCAAATCCCTCTTTGTATCCTTTCCAATCTGAAATATGCGAAATACATAAAAAAATCCGTTAATATCAGTGTTTTATGGAGGCATATTGCCTACGGTTCTGGCTGTGGTATAGAATATCATTACTATTATTCATATACATATGATGCATATTCATATAACATACATGTACCTACCCAGAACGGTAATAACATGTGTTAAACAAGCACACAGGCACAAGCATGTTTTAAGTACAAAGAATTAAAAAGCAAGCTAAGCAAATTCAAACGTTCTAATTTGACAGCGTCACCTCTTTTGAAATCTTCATCTCCTAAATTTCTCTGAATGACTGTCCAGCCGTCCTTACAGTAAGCAGGGAAGGTTGTAGTGGCGCCATCTGTTTGGATGTTATACACTCCTGGAGATGTCAGCCCAGATGTATAGATCTCTGAGCAATCTATTTGGAACGGAGGGGAAACAAAATTTTTACAAAACAGTTAAGTTGAAACGGTGGACCTTTTTCAAAAATTAAAGCAATAAAAAAGAAATATTAATATTAATAAAAAGTATTCCTACATCTGTTCAGAGGAACAACAGGGACAAGAAACCAATTTAATGTATACATACAATTGTATGTATATAATGGTACCAGTATGAAAGAACCATTGCAAATGAAAATTGTGCCATTGCCACTAAAATACAAAATGCGTAGATAGTAACACAAGGCAATCAAACAGCACAGACTTATTTCACGGGACTGCACTTGTATTTTATTAAACTGTTTTAACGCTGGAGTATGATTAAAGTTCTTCACTTACCGCGAAACGCCCCTTTTCCCGATACGTTCACTTTGAAAGCTACCTAGAACGTGTACCAAGTATAAGTGAACAATATTGAATTGAACTGAACATCTATCAAATTAAACGAAGCGTAAGTAGTAGCAAACGACCTGAGGTAATAAAGCGTTGATCTAAAGTAAATATTCCCTTTTTGAAATGTTAAATACTCTTTCCGCATTTCCTTTTAAAGGCATATTTATATATAGAGAGGGAGAGATACATTTACGATATAATTGAAAATTACCTTTTTTCCGTATCATAGAAACTTTGGCTTTTTTTCTGGAGTTTTCTGTCTTACTTACTTTTCTGTAACTCTGGCACCCAGGCGTCATCATAGTGGTGCTCCCACATCTCTCTGGGTCTTCGCTGATCAGTTCACAAAGGAATTTCTCCACACCAACTTGTATCCAGTTAAAGGTCTGGCATCTCGGATTGGACAAACAGGCATTGGAACATTCACCTACGCTTCCAACATAATAAACCTCCTCCGTATTTCCAATAATGCAGAGATTCTGTTCGAATAACTTTTTAAATTTACCTATTCGTATTTTTTTAGAGGACGCAAAGCCATTTAATAAAATGCTAATATACAAGAATGGCGAAATAAATGTCCACATTTTCATTTGTGTCTGACGTTTTAGTTTTAGTTTTAGTTCAGTATTCTAAAACGAACTTCAATTCCTATCCACTAGTATTTCTTAGGCAGAAACAGAGAGCTCTGGGTTTTTATGCGGAACGTCGATATTCGAACAGTGACGTCATACATGAACGAGAAAGAGAGAGTATTACATCATTTTTCATGGGCACACAGGGAATTAGGAAATTCAACTATATTGGCATATTAAGCATCCGTAATAGTTTCTATTCAAAAATGAAAATAATAACAATTTTTTGGGATATTGATTTAAGCTTGTAAGCTTTCCTTAATTCAACAGTATCTCGGCGATTCAGCCTTGATGCGTGTTGTCTTCCAGTGCATTGCCTTCAATAGTCTTATTATCACCGCACCATAGCCATTCACGCAGCGCGTCCGACAATTTTTTTTGAATGCATTTCTAGCAAAAAAAAAAAAAAAAAAAAAAAAAAAAACATTCTGTTCTTCATGGATTTAATAAAATCAGCTGTGCATAAGTGTTTATAGTTCATAAAAAAAGTCCAAACATTTGTTCTTATTTGGTTAAGCCATATTAAACTAACAACGATTTATATTATGTGATTGAAGGCATTTGATCAGATCACTAATTAATGTAGATGATCTATAAAACATCTGTCCCTCGATCAAAGAACTGCGGCAAAGCATGATTATGGATGAATCAGTTAAAGACGCACGTGCCTGGTCTTTTGTCAATCATGCAAAAATATTTACATGACATTTACTATGGGTCTAGGGTCATATTTATAAAATTATTATTAAATAGTTGGATATTTGTTATTTAAACTCATTACTTTGAAGAAACTTTGGTTTCTTAATTTAGCTGGGTGTTTGTGTGGTTGTGTGTGTGTGTGTGTGGGGGGGGGGATCAAATAAACCATTTGTTCCACTATTGTACTCATATGAAATATAGCTGAAAAATGAAAGCAAAATGAAATAATCCACCAGAAAATCAATTGCCCGTTTACAGGTGAGACAAATATTTATGTATAATGACAAAAGGTGACTGGTACAATATGTCTTGTTACCACCGAGAGGAGCATTTTGTGAAGAGCGACTTGATTTACTCTGTTAGATCTATATTGTTGGAAAATAAACACTAAAGATTACCTTAGATTTTCAGTTTTTTTTAATCAAATTGTTGGGATGAAATAATGAAGTAATCAGTCGTTTTCTCCCTCTCTTTACTTGTTCAGATGAATACATATTCTTACAGCGTTGTTATGACAGCATACATTTAGTCAGGTCTAAGTTATCTTGTTCCTTGTCTACCTCTATGTGTGTTTGGCGCGAACTAATTCATAAAATGTAGATAATGAGTAACCGATTTTTGCACAGAAAGGTATGGCTGTTTTTTTAACTTAAAAGTCTTTTACGTCTTTGAAATATATCTTTCAACTGTGACTCGTAAAGTTCATCGCTGGGACCGAACATGTTAGTCAGGCTTAATTTTCATTACCGTATAGCAGCAAAAGTGAATTAAAAGGAACTACACTCTATTGTAGACCACCGTTAATCACGACACTACTACACTGATTCATCCAACAACCGTCCATTAAAACCAATTGCGCAGCTGCCATCAGGGTTCTCATCATTGCCCTACCGAACGTGGTGAATGCCGTTCTGTTCACTGTCCACACGGGTGGATTTTTGGAGCTGTAAGTCAGTACCATGAATTTACTCATTACCCATCATTTCTATACGCAAACGTTAAGTGGACTGTTGAGTAAAGCGATAGCCTCATTGTTAACATTAAAAAAATGTACAAAAGAGTAAAAATATAAAATTTTAAATTAATTTGTTCATCTTAAATACCACACGCAGGTGAACATATGCTAACGATATTCTGTATTTACTGCAAATATTGACCATTTAGTTGACATACTGCAGGTTTAATGTCTGGACGCCAGTCTACAAGGTCAAGCAACAACTGGATATAAAGATGACCTTGCCTTTTAAAATAGCTTGAACCCAACGTGCAACGTGTATTTTAAGTTAGACGCTAACATCATCCCCTCTTTTACAACACCAATCTGATTACAGAACAAATTTTCGTAATACAGGAGACTAGTGTATTTAGCATCCGTTATAATTTCGTTTCAGAAATGAAAATAATGACCAATGATTTGGATAACGATTTACGCTTGTAAGCTTTACCAAACTCTGCAATCTTTTTCTAATTCGACGCATTTCAGCCTTGGTGAGTGTTATGTCATCCAGGTCGTTGTCTTCGATTGTCTCATTACCACCGCTTCATGATCTATTCAGACAGCGCGTTCGATAATCACTTGAGCGCATTTTTGGCAAAAAAGGTTTGTTTTGTTTTTCCTGGACTCATAAAAGCTCTTATGCATAAGTGTTACAGTACATATACTTGTGAAAAAATCCAACCATTTGGAACAGTTAATCCATATTACACTAACAACCATTTATTATGTCATTGAAGGCATTTGATCAGATCACAAATTGACCGCAGGTGTATCTTTAAAACATCTGTCCCTCTATCAAAGAACTACGACAAAGCATGATTAATGTCAATACGATCTTCGCCACACCGGACAAAATAGTTTACCCATTTTAAACGTAGTTGCCGTATTTAACTGGCCTCTTGTCAATCATGAAAAATATTAACAAGACACTTACAAATTGCTCTAGGACCTTGATATTATTATAAAATGGGTGGACAAAATACACCAAAGCGAAACCACCAAAGGAAATGGGTAAATTTACAATTTACTTAAGGTTCATTCATTTCAGGTATGGTTTACGTTCGGTATAAAAAAAGCCGTATTCAGAACAGTTGAAAAATGAAAGCGAAATGAAATACACGAATAATGCAATGGGAGATGAACTGCATGTTTACAGGTGAGAGAAATATTTACTGTATGTATGGGTGACAAAAAGGTGACTGGTACAAAAAGTCTTGTAACACCCGACTTGATTTACTATGTTAGATCGACATTGTAAAGAAATAAAATATCATTTTTTTAATCAAATTCGTGGGGGTAAAAGGGTATACAGTAACAAGTCGTTTAATCACTGTGTTTATTTGTTCAAATGAAAATATTCACTCACAGCATTGGTTTGACAACATAGTACGGCAACTCGAGATAACTCTTTCGACTGTCTCTTGTCCACCTCTTTTTATACAAAACTGAAAATCAATTGAATTGCGCTAAATGAACAAAAACAGATTACGAGTAATTTTAACCATGTAGAAAAGAAAAGTATGGTTGTTTTTTTTAGCTTAAAAACCTTTTACGACTAATATATTTTTCAACTGTGACTCGTATATTAAATGGATGGGACAAAACATGTTAGCAGTAGAGTCAAGGTTCGGCTGTGTCGGGCTTAATTTGCATCACCGTATAGTTAAGCCACAAAGGTGTATTATAAGGAGCCACACCCCATTGTAGAAATTGTTTAGGTCTGTTGAGCGCGGCGCTACCACACCAATTCATCCACCAACCAGCATTGAAGCCAGTTGCGCAGTTACCGTCAGGCCACTTATCGTTGTCACGATCAAATGTGCTGAATGCCATCCTGTTCGCTGTCCACTCAGGTTTATTTTGGTAGATGTTAGTCAGTAAATCAATAACGTTTCCAGAAAAATCCCCATCGAGTTGTAAGCTGTAGTTACGAGCTTCGTCGTCAATTCTGAAGGAACTGTGCTGAGCCCAAAAATACGAGTTCGATTCACTAAAAAAAGTAATTTCAGTAAGGTTAATTTTTTACTACACAGATTTCGAGAAAAAAATAAATCTACCAAAATGAAACCCAATTAATACACACACTAAAGAAATATTAAATGTTACTCAGTCCAAACTATTCTTATAACTGTGTTTAAACGGGTAACTGTAGGTAAACTGTGCGCTTACAACCATTGCTTTTGTATGCATTTTCTAATGTGATATATATATATATGTGTGTGTGTGTTCTCTTACCCGGTGCCCATCATTTCTATACGCAAGCTATAAGTGGACTGTTTAGTAAGGCGATAGATTGCGTCATTTCCCAGCCAGAAACTTTTTGTAAGACATCCAAATCCCTCTTTATATCCTTTCCAATCTAAAATGTATATATAATACATAAAAAATCCGAAAACATCAGCGTTTTCTAAAGCCTTACGGTTCAGGCTGCGGTATAGAATATCATTATTATTTTTCATGTACATTTGACACCTTTTAAATATAACATACGCGTAAGGCAGTTATATGTTTTAAACAAGCAAACGGACACACACGTCTTAAACACACGTCTTAAACAATAAAAAAAAGAAAGTGGATTCAAACATTCAGCGTCACCTCTATTGAAATCGCCATCTCCTAAATTTCTCTGAATGACTGTCCAGCCGTCCTTACAGTAAGCAGGGAAGGTTGTAGTGGCGCCATCTGTTTGGATGTTATACACTCCTGGAGATGTCAACCCAGATGTATAGATCTCTGTGCAATCTATTTGGAACGGCGGAGAAACAATTTTATACAAAACAGTATAATGGAAACGATAATATTTTTTTCTAAAATGAAAATAAATCAAATAAATATACAAAATATTAATATAAATAAATAAATGAATTACTATTTCTACATCTGTTCAGAGGAACAAGAGGAACAAGAAATGTTATGTACAGACTTGACATTAAATATGGAGTATATTTATAATGCAAATCAAATCAAATCATTTTTCATCGATTTTTCCTATTTTGCTAACTTATAAATAAAAAATAAGGATTAAAATCGTGTTTTGATAACTTTTTATTATCTCTTTGATTACATTGTGGCATCAGTTCATTAACTGAAGCAAACAAAAATACATTGCCTATTCTAAGTCATGCAACAACCATTAAAAGCAATATTTTGGATCTCCATATTTTCCAAATAATATGTTAAGGAGTTACACGCCCTATAAAGGACCCTTATGTCTAGTCACAGCAACGGTCCCTTTATCGCCTGGCCTTATCTGGCTGCTACCACGGCCCTCAAGCCGCAAGGCATTCCTTGGGATAATTTTTTAGAGTTTAATCTAGAACAACATACTAGGCATCGGTTAAAACTTGTCTAATTTAGTTCCGATTGTTGTAGGACGTGTAGGCCGTTGATTCGGCGTGTACTCACCTATCCATATATTGTCTATGCGGTTCAAATATGGCGATTTTGATGACTAAGGGAGCTGCTCATTCCCTTGGGACTGTAAGTTATCTGCTATTTAAAGTAATCTATGTAAATCGGCAATCTCCTCGTGCAACCTTAAATTGTTCCTAAGGTGCTCCCTATCAAATCATAGTCAAGTGGTTCCCAGATTATTCCTTTATTTGCTGTGGTTCAGGTTTTCATCGATGACTACCATTGGTGTTTTGGTACCAGTGTGGTACCCACTCCAAATGTGGACGCCGTCAATGACCCTAGTCACTTTAGACGTGACACACGCGTCGTCGTAGGCCTCTTAAGGTTGTCTTTAAACTCTGTTTTGACTAGTCGAGCGGAACAGTTAAAATCCGACCTCAATAAAAAAAGCCGTGCGGTTTCAGTGTTCTACCCAGAAACGGCCATGGTCAGCAATTCATTAGAGAAACAGGCGACGATGTTTTGCTGTTTACAGTGGCTTCCTCAGAGGTCGTCTGGTATTCTAACCTGCTAAAACTAGTTTTGTCACTAAGGGTCTTGAAAAAAATGCGTTCTGGTGGCATTTTGTCTCTCATTCTGAACGGACTGGGTGGTGTTGTTTAACTGCAGCAGCATATTCGGAGGGGCAGTGATTCCTGTACAGTGGCGGTAAGATTTCAATACACTGGGTGTGGCCTCTGTGTAGGTACAACCGTTTGGGCACAACTCTATTAAATTGCGAACCGTCCCGTGTGACACGATAATCTGTCGGGCATTGCCAGTCTTTTTCGCGCCATTCTGGCACAGATTAACAATTTTGTAAAACACTGCTTAACTCATTTAACTCACTGGAACCGACTGCTTGGATGCAAAATTTCAAATTCTCCTGTGAAGTAGTTGCCAACATTTGCATAATTTTGACAGACCCATGCTTCGTTAAAGCAAAGCTTTGACCAACCCAAAAAGGAGAACTACCCATTTAAATCACTACATAGTACACAATGCAACAGATACGGTATTCACTTTATTGGTAGCAGAACACCCGAGTACACACTTCCCCATTCACATATCTTATATGAGATCTGAGTTTTTTTTTTAAGACCGCATTTTACCTAGGCATAACTTTAAAACTGAATATTCCATATTAAATGCCAAGTTTGTATATATATGAATTCAATTGTATGTATATAATGGTACTTGTATGAAAGAATTATTGCAAATAAAAACGGTGTCATTGTTTCAGCACTCATACTGTCTACTAGATTTATTTGCCTCTAAAAGACAAAAATCCCTTGATACAGGTAGTTACACGGGGCAAACAAACAGCACATACTACACAGGACTACAGTTGTATTTTATTGAACTCAAGTACGCTTCAGTACTTTAAAAATGTTCACTTACCACGAAACGCCCCTTTCCCCGATACGTTCACTTTGAAAGCTACCTAGAACGCATACCAAGTATAAGTGAACAATATTGAATTGAACTGAATATACATCAAATTAGACAAAGCGTAAGAAGTGGCAAACGACCTGAAATACTAAAGCATTGATCTAAAGAAAACATTCCCTTTTTGACCTGTACAAAACTCTTTCCGCATTTCCTTTCAATGGCATATTTGTATATGTAAGTACATTGACGACAAAATGATAAATAAACTTTTTTCTATAACATAGAAACTTTGTCTTTCTTTCTTTAGTTTCCTGTCTCACTTACTTTTCTGTAACTCTGGCACCCAGGCGTCATCATAGTGGTGCTCCCACATCTCTCTGGGTCTTCGCTGATCAGTTCACAATGGAATTTCTCCACACCAACTTGTATCAAGTTAAAGGACTGACATCTTGAATTGGACAAACAGACATTGGAACATTCACCTACGCTTCCAACATTATAAATCTTCTCGGTATTTCCAATAATACAGAGATTCTGTTCGAATAACCTTTCAAATTTACCCATTCGTAAATTTTTTGAGGATGCAAAGCCATTTATCAAAATGTTAATATATAAGATTGGCGAAATAATCCACATTTTCATTTTGTGTCTGACGTTTCAGTAGGCCCCTATAAGAAATTCTGCATTATTTTGAAACGAACTTTAATCCCGATTTACAAGTATTTTTAGGCAGAAACAGAGAGCTCCGTGTTTTATGCTGACGGTCGATATTAGAGCAGTGACGTCCTACATTAATAACGAGAAAGAGTATAACATCATTTTTCATGGAATTAGGAAATTCAACTACTGTAGAGTATAGTGCATTTAGTCAGAGGAAAGGTCTACTTTATCATGCTTTTTTTTTAATACAGTGGCAAAATTAAGTGCTTACGGGTATGGGGATTCGGGTCACTAGGCCCTAGGAATCCCTGTGCACAAACTAGAACTCATTGGTCTAATCTTATTTTGCAGAAATACTTAAAAACTTGTTATGTAAAAATGAATTGATTTCTCTTTACGTTTCAAAACATTTTTAGGAATTATTATTTTGAAACTAAAGTGTCTTTTAGAGTATTAATGAAGAACAATCTTAGTTTATAAGACTTTCTCCAAGTTGATTTGCTTTCTTTTAACATTGCACAACTAAAATCTTTGAGTTGCAATTCTACTGAACAAACTATATACAACATTGGTCAAAAAGGTTGTCCCACCCCCAGCTTTTCTTTATTAATAATCACCTCACCGGTGAAATTTGTAATAAATAGTGATTTTCATTCCAGTTACCATTACTAACATGATTAATGGAACAAAATACAAACTAGCGGTGAATATATCAATATTTAATACCATTTATTCACATTAAACACATGTACCCCCTTAAATCGGGCGTTTCACTGTGATTTTCACAGAGGCAAAGAAATGTCCATTATATTGAAAAGACACCACCAAATGTCACCAAATTTACACACATTTAACTTTAGGGTGTGTTCGTTAAAGGTCACGTGTCTAATAGCGTGTGTGTCTACCGCGTACTGTAATTATCTCCTGTGGCCTGCCTTCAACAATGCTCTGCAAACGTGGACTGACCTGACACCTCAGGCGGTATTATTTTGCACACACCTTTCAAAAGCATTCTGCAACATGTCTACGGGCTCTAATTTGACCATCGAAGACACACGAGAAATACCTTGAGTTTTCAGCAAAACCCAACTTGTTCCTAATGATGGTTAACCAAGTTCTGGTAGTTCTGTGGTCACTGAACCTAACATTACCAACTGATATCATTCTGTCTGCAAGAGGGGACTTGTGATCCAGGCTTCATCATGACAGCACACTTGCACACTGATCTCTTAGTGATTTGTTGCAGAAACCCAATGTTCTGAGGCTGGAGAAACCATCTTTGAGCCCTGATAATAAACCTACTGAAGACCCGTGGCATGATTTGCAGTGTGCAATCCAGAGGAGAACCAAACTCCACACCCCGAACCAATTCCACCAAAATTTTAAGGAAAAATGGAACAATGTCTTACAAAACATAATTGTCACCCTTATCAAAGGCAGTGGCGTCGTCTACAGGAGATAATTACAGTACGCGGTAGCCACACACGCTAATAGACACGTGACCTTTAACGAGCACACCCTAATGCTAAATGTGTGTAAATTTGGTGACATTTGATGGTGTCAATTCAACTTAATGGGCATTTCTTTGCCTCCGTGGAAATGACAGTGGAACATCGGGTTTGAGGGGGTACATGTAATAAATGTGAATAAATGGTATTAATTATGGATAAATTCACCGCTAGTTTGTGTTTTCTGTAGCACTAATCATGTTAGTTGTGGTATCTGGAATGAAAATCACCATTCATAGCAATTAACTCCTGTGATGTGATCATTTATAAATAAAAGCACATGAAACTGGGGGTGGGACAACCTTTTTGACCAATGTTGTATTATGTGCATTTTAACGTCAGATGCAAAAAGACAGGGAACTAGCGTATTAAGCAGCCGTAATAGTTTCTATTCAGAAATGAAAATAATTACCATTTTTGGATAATGATTTAAGCTTGTAAGCTTTTCTTAAATCAACAGTATCTCGGCAATTCAGCTTTGATGCGTGTTATGTCATCCAGTACATTGCTTTTAAAAATCATATTACCACCGCACCATGCCCATCCGGGCAGCGCGTCCAACAATCTGTTTGAGTGCATTTGTGGCAAAAAAATGTTC
Organism: Lingula anatina; assembly: GCF_051362555.1. Lineage (NCBI taxonomy): Eukaryota > Metazoa > Brachiopoda > Lingulata > Lingulida > Lingulidae > Lingula > Lingula anatina. The sequence continues at coordinate 43,038,042 of NC_141767.1, forward strand.
TGTTTTTCCTAGATTTCATAAAAACAACTGTGTTTATAGTACATAAACTTGTGAAAAATCCAAACATTTTTTTCTTATTTGAAACAGTTATGCCATATTAAACTAACAGGCATTTACATTATGTCATTGAAGGCATTTGATCAGATCACAAATGAACTGTATATAATCTATATAACATCTCTCCCTCGATCACAGAACTGCGACAAAGCATGATTATGGATGAATCAGTTCAAAACCGACCTTTTGTCAATCATGAAAAAAATATTTGTAAGACAATTATAAATGGTTCTAGGGCATCATTAGTATTGTTAAATGGGTGGACATTTATCATTAAAATTCATTACTTTGAAGAGACTTTGGTTTCTAATTTTGGCGTCTCAGCCTTAATTAAAAATTTGAATTTAAGACTGAGGATTAATTGTATATCACTTCCATGATGTAGTTATATTTTTTTATTATGTGACATGTGAAGAATACGAGTATACAAATCAACCGTCCATCCGGGGCTATAAGTCATCGTACTTTGTATATTTATCAAAACCTTATAATTAAGTAAAGTTATTGGTTAAACAAAGAGCAAACACAATAAGATATATGAAAACACAGTAGTAACAGCAGTAAAGTAGTGATTTATGGTACGTTTTGTACATATTTATGTCTAGGGGCCTGGATAATACTGATTCACTGAACTAAACCTATTCTTTAAACAGAGTGCCATATCTTGCGGTTTATTTAGAATAGAATCTTTATAATAGTTTTAGATAACTCCTCACAAGTAGGGCATACACCAAAGCGAAACCACCAAAGGAGATGGGTAAATTTATTTCGGTTTAATTCATCCCAGGAATGATTATTCGCCCAAAATTTCATTATAAAAATTACAGTGTGTAACCATATATAGCGTGAAGAAAGCCTGAAACTAGAATTTAAGGGCTAGAGTGTAAGCAGCTTGAACGGCTTAAAGCACACGGATTTCTTATTGGCGACTTGATAATGTGCACACTCCAATCGTCTTTATTCACTGGGTGTGTGTGTGTGTGTGTGTGTGTGTGTGTGTGTGTGTTTGTTTGTGTGAGGGGTGCAAATAAATTATAAGTTCCACTATTGTATTCATATGCAGTATTGTTGAAAAATGAGAGACAAATGTAATAAAAAACCAAATAATCCATCAGGAAATGAATTGCCCTTTTACAGGTGAAGCAAATATTTATGCATGCTGACAAAAAGGTGACTGGTACAATATGTCTTGTTACCACCGAGCGGAGTACGTGAATTTTGTGAAGAGCGACTTGATTTACTCTGTTAGATCTATTTTTGGAAAATAAGGACTGAAGATGTACATTAGTTTTTCAGTTTTTTTAAATCAAATTGTGTGGGTGAAATAATGAAGTAATCAGTCGTTTTATCCCTGTGTTTACTTGTTGAGATGAATATATATATATTCTTACAGCGTTTATTTGACAGAATAAATTTTGTGAATTGTAAGATATCTCCTTGTCCACCTCTTTTTAAACGATATATCTGTCTGGTACAAAGTAATTGAATTGAACAAATGTAGATAACAAGTTACCGTTTTTTTTTCACTGAAAGGTAAGGCTGTTTTTTAACATAAAAGTCTTTTATGTCTTTGAAATATATCTTTCAACTGTGACTCGTAAAGTTCATCACTGGGACCGAACATGTTAGTTCTGAGAGTCAGTTTTCACTTGGGTTGGGCTTAATTTGCATCACCGTATAGTTAAGCCTCAAAGGTGTATTAGAAGGAGTACTCCAACGTAGATAGTGTAGAGGTGTGTTCAGCACGGCACTACCACACCAATTCATCCACCAACCACTACTATAAATAACTGCGCAGTTACCACTAGGATTCTCATCATTGTCACGATCGAACGTGGTGAATGCCATCCTGTTCGCTGTCCACTTGGATGGATTTTTGGAGCCGTTAGTCAGTAAATAAGTGACGTTTCCAGAAAAATCTCCATCAATTTGTAATCTGTAGTTACGAGCTTCGACGTCAATTCTGAAGGAACTGTACTGAGCCCAGAAATACGAGTTATTTTCACTGAAAAAATAGTTTGAGTAAAGTTCAGTACTTTTTTCTACATACATTTCGAAAAACAACACAAATGTACTAACATAAATCTTCATAAATACAAACACAAAAGAAAGATGAAGGTGATGTCACAATAAATATTACAGTTCTTAAAAATGAAAATGTCTTTAAAATGTATTTTAGAAAATGTTTTAATGCCTGATGTATTTCTTGTTCACAATGGAATTTCTCCACACCAACTTGTATCAAGTTAAAGCACTGGCATCTCGGATTGGACAAACAGGCATTTGAACATTCGAGTACGCTTCCAACATTATAAATCTCCTCGGTATTTCCAATAATACAGATATTCTGGTCGAATAACATTTTGAATCTACCTATTCGTACTATTATAGAAGACTCAGTGCTATTTATCAAAATGCTAATAAATAAGTTGGCGAAACTACCGTCCACATTTTCATTTGCGTCTTTAGTATAAAAAAAGTTTGCAGTATTTTGAAACGAAATTCAATCCCGTTCTACTTTCTAAGCAAAAAAAGAGGGCTCTGTGCTTTTATGCTAACGGTCGATATTCGCACAGTGACGTCATACATTATTAGCGCAAAAGGCTCCTACATCATTTTTCATTGGCTCGCAAGGGATAACGGATTTCAACTAGTACAACGTGAATTTAGCCAGGAGAAATTCCTTCTCACTCATGCTTTTTTGAATACAGTCTGCGGCAAATTTAAATACTATAGCCATGGGGCATTCGGCTCACCAGGAACCCCTTAGCACATCCCAGAACTCATTGGCCTTGTTTAATGTTATTTTTCAAAATTACTTAAAATCTTGTTAATTAGAAATGAATTTGCCTTATTCCAAATAAGAACAAATTATTGATTTTATGTACTCTAAACACTGTGCAGCAGTTTTTGTGAAATCCAGGAAAAACAGAACAGGCTGTTATGTTAGAACAACAAGCCATGGGACCCCCCCCTCAGTTAATCAAATATTTCAAAAACATAAAGATAATAAGAGAATACTACCAGACTTTTTGTCGTGATCCTGTGACCGTGATCAAAAATTTCATTAGCTTGTTAGTTAGATTTTATATGATACACATGTAATTATCAAACACAAGCTGAAATACTTTCGGACTGGCCATCCATTTCCCATCCCACGCAAGACAAGAGAGGCTATCAATATCAGCCGTTACCAGCCACCCATGAATAGGGACCGGGGGGGGGGGTCGATCTACTTAAGATTTAGAAGAGGGTCATGATCGCTATACCACCTAGCGGTGAGTGTCTAGTAACATCTACTCACAACAGTGTGATGAAGGCCTACGTTCAGGTTGGCCTTAAGGTAACGGTATGAAATATTTCGGCTTGTATTTGATAATTATCATATATTATAATAATTCAAGGGTTTTTCGGAATTAGTCTTTTGCAAAACAGTGCATGCCAGTAAAGTTTTGTGTGTTACCTTTGAATTCCGTTAAAGACATCATTATAGAGGTTCACCTTTACGGCTAAAAGGTAAGATCACCTGACACCACCAATAGATAAAAAGTGTATCCATTTTCTAAATAACTGTAAATAATTGAGATGTTTGAGTGAAAATCACTTTGTCCAATTCTGCAATGAACCAACCAGAAATCATAAGTACCCCGTTGCAAGTTGGGTTCAAGTTGTTTTGAAAGGCAAAATCAGCTACTTATCCAATTCTTGCTAGACCAACGGCCTTTTTAGACGCTGGTGTCCAGACACAAAACCAGCAGTCTGTCAACCAAATGGTCAATACTGGCAGTAAATACAAAATATCGTTGGCATATATTCATCTACCTTAGTTATTTAAAAAGGAACTGAAATATTGAAAATGTATATTTCATGATATATTTTATATTTACCAAAGGAAATTATTCTTTATCCATGTGCCCCCCCCCCCCCCCTTCACACACAAACAAACACATTTAGCAAAAACCTGGATCCACCAGTGCTTCTGCTTTGTCGACCTGGAATTCGTCATGTAGGCCCTACTGGTAAGTAGGTTTTAATGGATAAATTCGAATTACAGCTGATTTCCTTTTTTATACGGGCTTACATGTACTTGTGCTAACGTACTCTTCACTTAAAGTCAATGCGATTAATAATATGCTACAGTTAGTATATATTTAACTAACAGATATTTACCGATATATTGTGTCATTGATGTCCTTTGATTAGATAATATGTTGATGCATCAAAGAGCTGCGACAAAGCAGGATTATGGATACAGATTGAGAATTAAGGCGAGTGTCAGCATTCATTTCATTGCATTGCGTCACAACAGCCACAATGATTTACCAACTGCAACTGCAATACGCAAATCATGACCAGGTGCTCAATACATGCAGCTTTTTTGCTTTCGAAATTAAAAACTTATAAAGAGGAGGAAGACCTGCATTACGAAAGGATTGATTCAAAAAGATCAACAAGTACAAGAGGACTAAAAAAGGTGGTTATGGAGAGCTCTCCCTAACTACATGTTGATGTTGACTTATTATTTTGAAATTGTTGTCAATGAGGAATTGGAGAAAAAAAGGAAAGAAGTTAATTGCAATATTTGTCGTGCATATTAAATTAATTTAAGTTTTTCTTTTGGTAAAATATTTTGCTCTCAGTCGGTCTAAGTTGCTTTATTGATGAACGTGATGGCACAGCGTTAAATTTAGCTCATGGCTGTTTAAGATATTTTCGCAATACATGTTAAATGGATTCTGATTAGCATTTTCAAGTGTTTGTAATGTTCATGTAAGTGACCCATTGCCAACAATGACAATGAAATTATTATCAAGGCAATCACAATTCGCTCCAGTGGATTAATAATAATGATAATACAACGAGATAAGCCACCGGCCTTTTTTCTTTGTAAGAGGCAACTCTGTTGTCTAAAACCGATTGCAATTTTGCAGAGGGTGATTTTCAACGTTAATTACTTTAGACATATATGTGCCTCGTCTTCCTATGAGAAACGACTGTCAACTCAAATAATATGTTGCCAAAGCAAGGAAACACAACGACAACGACAGTATCTCAGAGTCGAGCCATATGTGCCAATATGCAAATTATGTAGGAATATCGCATGCTTTTCGTGGAGAGCGCAGAACTTTAATTTGGAGATTGAGTCAATTCCTGCAAAAAAACTACGGAAACTAATTCACGGCTATTGTATTGACAATTTAATTTGCACGCCACTGCAACAAATATGTATGCGCAGTTGTGTGCGCGTGTGTATGTGTGTTTGCGTGGGGGTGCAAGTAAATCCATTGCACACACACAGTCGAAAAATGAATGCAAAATGAAAAAGATACACGAGTAATCCATTAGGAAATGGATTACGCGTTAACAGGTACTGTCAAAAGAGACAAATAATCAATTACGTATGAACGCCAAACAGGTGACTGGTACATGATATCTTGTTATCGCCGAGCGGTGTATTTTGTGAAGAACGACTTGATTTTTGCTGGTAGCCCTACATTGTTGGAGGTTTTTAATACTGAAATGCAGAGTGCAGACAATAAAATGCACACTCGAGAGATTCCGGGTACCTCAGCAACATACAGGGTTACCACTTAATATGGAATATTATTTTTTGGCGAGTAAATTTTCTACAAAATATTTAATTTCTCTCTAACTACTTTAAATCCAAAGCTGAGGTGTCACTCCATGTGTAGCCATGTGTGCTACCTAATAACCACACAGCTTTCGAAACAATTGATGCATGCAGTTGCATGTTCTGTGGTCAGAAATTTGAGGGGTGGTCTTTCGGCAATTTATGCCCTTGTATAAAAATGCATGGGTTTGGTCAATCTGTGGAGTGTGTTTAGAGAAGCAAGAAAGGGTTTTTTTCTGAAACTTGACAGGTACCTTAGTGAAGATATGGTTCGACAGGTAAGCAACGCAGCGTACTATGGGATTCTTGCTCTTAGAGAAAATGGCCAGAAACGGACAGCCATTGCAAGGTAATTCAACATTCATCAGGAACCGTTTGTAAAGTCCCCCAAAGAAATGTTGCAACAGGGGCAAAACCTTGATCAGGGTGTCCGCGTATCACACCAAGAAGACAGGATAGCCTTCTCCTTAGAGGACGCCGTGCTGGTCGTACAAAGACAACCAGTGTTCTGAGAAAAGAGAGGCAGAATGTCATTCAAACGTACGCCTGTTCAAGGTCCCTCGTGAACAAGAGATTACTGCAAGCCGGTTATTTTGCACAAACGCCAGTAGGGAAACCACTGTTAACAGCAGGTCATATACAGCGACGTCAGCAATGGGCTGGGGGCCACGTGCGTTTGCAGCCAAAACACTGGAATCAAGTCGTTTTCAGTGATGAGGCCAGATATGGATCTTTTAGGGTTGATGGTCGAATTCGTGTCCACTGACGTGTACGAGGGGCATAAAACAATGATTGTGTACTGCCTAGGGTGCAATTAGGGGGTGGTAACGTCTCTGTTTGGGGAGCATTTCATGTCGGTGCCCAGAACCAGTTGGTTTTTCGAGGAGGCAACCTCATCCAGGATTCCTACAGAGATATTCTACAGCAAGCAATGCTTCGATTGGTAAGAGTCATCTTCAGGAACAACTTTGTGTACCAAGACGACTGCGCAACCCCACATCGAGGCCGCAGAATCACTGTTTTTCTTCAAAACCAATGGGTTCAGCAACTGTCCTGGCCTGCAAACTCTCCAGATATGAACCCAATTGAAAAACTATGGGCAAAAGTAACTCACAGAATTAATAGCTATGGTCATCGGCCGGTAAATAGTGATAAACTGCGAAAGGCAAATATCACTGCGTGGAATGATATCCCCACCCAAACTCTAAAAAACGTGTCACAGGGTATGCCATGTAGGATGAGGGCGCTGCAAGCGGCTGCTGGAGGTCATCCCCTTAATTGCTGACTTTTCATGCTTTACTGTAGTGAGTTCTTTGTCTGTGTAACATATCACTGTCCGGAAGCTACCATTTTCTTTAATATCTTAGCTAAAATTAATACTGACATCAAACTGTTGATATGGTTTTCTGGGGGTGTTACTTTCTTTTGAATGGCATCTTATGTCAGATTTGATATCATTGACCAAAATATCTCACAACAGAAGACTGAATGTTTTTATCACTTAGTGACATACTTTTTTTAATGACTCAAGCCAAAAAAAATTTAATCAGCACTCAAAAATAACAATGATAAAAATATTCCATATTAAGTAGCAACCCTGTACATGTATTTAATGTCTGAACTAATGAGAAATAGTTTTATGAGATAGCCTTTTTTCAGATGCATGTAGGCCCTATACACTCACAGCATGCATTCAGTCATATCTATAATTAAGATATATATATATATATATCAGGGGCGGATTTAGGCCGTCTTCTGGGTCTTCCGGAAGAAGGTCAAATTTTCATGTTAACATTGACGGGTATCTAATTTTTTTGTCGGAAGACGGTCAAAAACGAAGAATGGATCACCAAAGATAATTTGGAAGACTGTCAGAAAATATATCTGAATCCGCCCCTGTATATCACCCACTGCTTGAGTATTATTAAATCCTTCACATACCGCGAAACGTCCTCTTTCCTGCAGCGTGCACTTCGAAAGCTACCTGAAACATATACTAACCATTACAGAACAATATTGGACTGAAATGGACATCGGCAATTTAGTTGAAATTAAAGTAGCAAATGTAACATTTGTGACATAACGATAGATAAACTTCATGGCTTTGCTTTCTTTGTGCAGTTTTCTCTCTCACTCACTTACTTTTCTGTAACTCTGGCACCCAGGCGTCATCATAGTGGTGTTCCTACATCTTTCTGGGTCTTCGCTGATCAGTTCACAACGGAATTTCTTCACACCAACTTGTATCAAGTTAAAGGACTGACATCTTGGATTGGACAAACAAGCATTGGAACATTCGAGTACGCTTCCAACATTACGAATCTCCTCGGTATTTCCAAAAATACGAACATTTTGTTCGAATAACCTTTCAAACTTACCGATTCTCACTTTTTTAGAGGTCGCAAGGCCATTTTTCAATACAAAAATAAAATATAAGATTGGCGAAATTACTATCTGTATTTTCATGGTGAGTCACGTTTTAGCTTTACAAAATTTGCAGTACGAACTACAACCCCGTTGTATTCCCAAAGCAGAAACAGAGAACGTTGTACTTGATGCTGACGGTCAATATTTGAACATTATCAGTATTGCTTTCTATTGTAATACGATAACGTTATGTCACACATTTTTAACGAAAAAGTATTTTCCATCATTTTTCATGGTAGTACGCTAGGGAATACGGGCATCTACATGCACCTGTTTATATTGCAGATATAATATTACATTGAATAATACGATGAGTTCGACAAGCAGGTCTATCAATCATTACTCACACATGATATGAATGCAGCACGTGGTACATGTATATTTAAGTAGTTATAGCTATCGGCCATTTAGGCCACCAAGGTCTAGGACTTCACGGGGGCGTCTCGATAGTCCGAAGGTTCATTGGTCCGAAAAGTGGTAACATTTTCATCGATTTTTAAATCAAGGGTTCATTGGTCCGGAGGTTCTATAGTGAACATTCGGACCAATGAACCTTCGGACTATTGAACCTTCGGACTATCGCTACGGCCCCGAGTCCACTGGCAAAAACCGAAATTCACTGGCCCAAATCTAATTTTGAAAGAAAGAATATTAAATTTTGGTATTTAAGATTGCATGGGAATTTTGCTCCCAATAAGAGCAAATGTTTGGTTTTTTCAATTGTTTTGTTCTCTGCTTTTGAAGTTGGGTCTGCAAGACATTGAAGAAGTGCTGCACCGCAGTAGACACCGATGGTTTGGGCATATAGAGAGAAGCGACGGTTTAACCGCGTGAGAGAAGTTGAAGTAGTGGAAGATAGAAAGAGGCCTGGCAGACCAAGGTTAGCTAGGAAGGACGTGGTGAGAAGAGACAGGGAAGCGCTTGGTCTAGTCGGCGAGGACCCTCAGGATAGATCAAGTTGGAGAGGAAGACTGCGTATCAGACTGGCCCCACCCTCTGTTGAGGATTAATCCCGGCCAGTATAAAATAAATTCGGATTATTATTATTATTATTATTATTATTATTATTATTATTATTATTATTATTATTATTATTATTATATTTCGGCCATTTCAAAGTCGAAAGAGAAACAAGTTATAAACAAATAACTGCCTTAATGCTCTATTATGTGTGACAGGGCCTTAAAAGAATAGGGGCTAAAGCTTTGCATTTATTTCATTTTGCGTCAGTGCAAATAAAGATGTTTATTCCTATTTATTTATTTATTTATTTATTTTTCTTAAGGGGCAATTTTTATTGGCTATAATTAGGTGTGTATGGACAGGGAATTAGATCGTATACGATATAATCGTCTGAACTAAGTTTGGTTGTTATAAACAGGCGATATATCACCTCGCCTTACTGCCCTACTAAACATCCGACTTGGGATGTGGGCTATCTTGGGCGGCCCTCCACCTATGCTAAATGAATCTAAACAAGCATGGAAGAGGAACACGCATCGAAAACCTTGTTCATTCGGAATTTGCCGTATTCCACGACTAATCAAGACCTAGAAAAAATATTCAGTGACGTAGGACCATTGAAACAGTGTTTTGTAGTAAAAGATAATGGTAAATATATAGTCATATGGACATTTGTCATATTTTAAGTAGGTAGACCAACAAAAAAAAATTAGGATGTGCCAGATAAACACGAGTTATATCTTCTGAAAGGTCTTTTTTATCCAGACTGTTGTGTATTTGAAATTTGGATAGTTCTAAAATTAAAGAAAAAATCACAGTTTTTTTAATAGGAATATTAGGGCGAATGTGTCCCCCCATTTTAGCCAGAAAGTTGTGACCACTGAGCACTATTGTACCAACTCAAAAACATACTTTGCCTTGATGAATTCTCATGGGGTTTGTTGCATAAAATGACAAATGTTCTATACTTTCACAAGTATTAGAATTTAAGCGTAGAAGATTTCTGTATAGGTTGTTAAACGAGGTGCCTCAGTGGTCACTGGTCACAGGCTGGCCAGTGCTGCTGCAAGACAGGATTGACTGTGGCGCTTCTAGAGCATTCTGATATATACCTTGAGTGGAGGGGTAGTCTTGACTTTATGAACATTTTGCCCCTGTAATATGTATTTTATGTTTTATATATATATTGTGCAGTCTAATGATACCAGTGCCTAGTAATAAGGTTGAAGATCATTAAAAAATGTACGTTAGAATCTCTGCGGTAATGATATTTATACCAGTATTAATACATATTATTTTCATGTATTTTGGACCCTTTGATTGTTTTCCAATATTTTGCAGTATGTTTGTCATCTACTAATTTTTGTTTATGTGTTTGTATGAACATCAAGTTCATACTTCCATATATATTTAAGAAATAACTGCACATGTATTGCTTTTTCTCCTAGATAATCCAAACAGATGTAGGGGATTTGGTTATGTGACTTTTTCACTCAGGTAAGAAAGATATATATAAACCATTGAACTTTCGTTTGGGCAAAGGCTTAGTCATTAATCTCTGGTTACCTGCATATATTCAAGACTTCAATGTTAAAGTAAATTTACACGAGACTGGGAGCAGTCCATTAAGCACTAGAATTAAAGCTTACCATAAAAGAAGTACCAAGGCCTAGCTGGATGTGGTAATAAAAATTAGTAATGTGTATTTTAATGAACAGATTTTTCTAAAAGAAGTGCATAGTATTGGTATAGAAACATTAAGAACAGCTTTTGAATGAATTGGACTCTTCAGTGCATTTTTTTTTGTGGGCTCTTCAACATTGTGCTTACACTAAAGAATTATTCTGAGAAACAAAATTAAATGTGTAGCAGATTTTTAAATTTTGTAAATTGTAGGTTGACATGATACCGTGATAACTCTATTTTTTCTTCTTTACCCAGAATGTTCAAAATCTGCATATTTTTAGATGAGTTAAGCTACCGGTATGAATGATATTAATGTTGTATGTTAACTTTGCTTTGTTTGAGGCACACCAAAGCTGGTTTTTCTAACTTTTCTATCTCAAACCATAGCTTTTTTTTCATTGAATAGTCTTCTCAACACAAAGTGAGAAAGCCCTATGCTTCGTTCAAATTTTTATTTGTTTTAGTTTAACCAAAAGCTTTGTAGTCTAGATGGCACTAAAGTTGCTTTGCCATTGCTTAGTTTTATTTTTGTTTTTCAGAGAAGATGCTGTGAAGGCCAAGGATGAAGTTAAGGCAGTAAATGCAAGGAAACTGCACATAACCTTTGCTGACAAAAAGTTCAAGAAACTAGCTGGAAGAAACAAAAATGTCACAGGTTGTGATTTTTATTTATGTTTTTGGTTTACATTTATTGATATTCAAGCTCCGTGTGTACGTTGAAATATTTAACATGTAGTATGCATTTATAAACACATAGCAATAAGTTTGTACAGTTTGAGGTAGCTGTCAGCATTTTTTCATTTAAGGACACTATTCAAAACAACTGTGTAATAATGTTAGTTGTTATCTTGTACACATTAACTTACATTTATCATTCAGTCAAAAATTACCTAGGTTAAGATTTAATATATTTATCAAGTTCGTTCAAAATGTGGTATTTGGTTTTAGTGAACTTCAGCTGGCAAAACTCAGAGTTTGATCAGCAATGCTTTAGATACAGGTGAAATGTGTTTGTTTACAATCAATTTCATTACAGACAGGGAAAAAACTGAAGGATTTAACAAAGCAAAAGAGAAAGACAAAAAAGAAAAAGTTAAACAAAAGAAGAAAAAGAAGACAAAGAAACCCCGACTGATCATAAGGAACCTGCCTTGGAAGGTAAACACTTTGCAAATAATTTTATGCACAGAGAATGAAAACACCCACAGATATAAATTATAGTTAAATATGCTGATTTTCACCATTTTGCCTATATATTTTCACTATATTGCATGAGGTAAAGGGTTTTTATATGCATTTGATGCCTACCATCTCACAGGAGAACTTCAAATAAACCTCAGTTGAAAATGTCTTTGTAACCATACCCAGAATTGAGATTCAAATGGGTTACTTAATATGATTTCAATTTTTTTCTATAGTGCACTGAAGAAGATTTGAAGACATTTTTTTCAAAACATGGTAGTATTGTGGAAGTCCGTGTGCCAAAGAAATCACGTAAGTGTTATACTGATTCAGACTTTTTCAGAGCCACTGTCATGGTGCATGCAAAAATATGTAAAATATATTTCTAAATACAGGAAGACTTAGTTGTGGTTATTTATATAATTAGACAATGTCGAGGTAAAAAAGGTTTTCATTATTAGAGCCAGGAATGCAAGATTTTATCCAGAGGTATCAGTGGCAATACAAGGTCAGTCTCTACTTACTATTTTCACTGTCTAAAATTTGACAGATTACGGTGATTGCAAGAATAGTGCAACATTATTTTCTAAAAAAACGTTTATCCTCTTTGTGAACCTGAGTGGCAAAAGCAACTTTGGTTGTGAATACAGCTTTGTCTCTGCAGATGGCAAGTCAGCTGGGTTTGGATTTGTGGAGTTTACAGACATGGCTTCTGCCAATAAAGCTATTACCAAGACCAACGCAACACAGCTTCTGGGTAAGTATATGTCAGAAGGAAGGGGCGCTGGTTGAGTTATGATAAAACACCGTGAAAAGAAGAAGGCAAGAAAACTGTAAAGATTGTTTTTAGAAAAAAGCAGTCAGTGTAAACGTTTTACATTTCTTTTGTCATGGTTGATGGACATAATTTGTTTAGATTACTCTAGCAATGGCTTATATTCACTGAGTAAAGAGAACAGCATGTAGTGTACTTTTCCTTTGATTTGGTATGACACAGATCTTATCTTTGTTTAACTTGTAATTGCTGTAACCCTGGAATGTCATCCAGTTTAAACCAGGCATTTTGGTATATCCTATATCTTATCCATGTTTTATCCAGGCATTCAACCTAGATGGGGACATACTACCCTCTACCAGGACCACAGATTATCTATGTGCACTTTACAGTGGAGAAATGTGCCATGAATTGGCCATAAACTTATCTGTGAAAATCTAGTGAAAAATCAATCTGTGGACCTGGTACAGGGTACCTTTAACTAATTTTACAGGCCTGACTGCATCTTGGATCTCAATTTCAATTTCCATAAAAATCCAATTCTTAACAAAATTATAATGATTATTATTTTATGCATTTAATTTTTAATTTAAGCAATAAACTTGTGACTAAAATCAGAGACATGAAAAGAACCTGTGCTCCAGTGTCAAACATTTAAATTGATATTGTGGCAGTTGAAGTCATATGCTTTGCTTACATGTCTGTCTAAAAATTTACGTGATGTTGTCTGCACTTTCAGGTCGCCCTGTAGCTGTAGACTGGGCTATGCCCAAGGGAGTTTATGATAGAGAGCAGAAGAAAAAACAAGAACATCAGGGTGTGTTGTTAATAAAGATTTTAACTAAAATTAAGACTTTATTTATAATGGTAGCAGTTGGCAAATATACCCAGATTATTTGTCATCTCATTGTAATTTACTATCATTATATCATTATCTGATGAAAAATATTTGTTTTAGATTTCTTTAATTCATATTTTGCGATATGTGTTAATTTTTTGGGAGAGGGGGGGAGGCATGTTTCAATACACCACATGTATAGATGATCAGTGTGTGTCTGCCTGTGTGTGTGGGTGTGTGTGTGTGTGCATGTGTGTGTTTGTGCATGAGTATGTGTGTGTGTATTTACACATGTAAGTTTGCATTGTGATGTTTCAGGTTCTGAGGATGACTCTGGCTCCTTCAGTGGTAATGGATCAGATGATAGTGAGGAGGAGGGCAGTGATGAGCAAGGTAACATTGTTTTTATCAGATATGCACTGACACCTGTTGAATTTTAATTGTACCGTTACCGCTTCTCCTCCTAGACGGTAAGGGCCCCCGTACCCATCTCTTGGATTTAGGTCACCTATAATCTCAACTCGTTCCACATAAAATTTGGGCTTTGTCGGTATTGGGGTCTAGGTGTGGCACTCATTGCAATGCACCCTTGTCTAAAAATGGCAAAATTAAAAGCTAATTATCTACCCTACGGAAGGAATTATGGGAAAATTTTCTACAGACGTCTTTCCAAAAGTCATATGTGTAGATTTCAAATATGCCCTTGGATTTGACCTTTGACCTTTTTTTCAAGGTCAAATGGGCCAAAATTTTCAAAAAAATGAATTTTTTTACGAAAAAAAAATTATTTGCCCTGTTATTCAGACACCACACAGACTTAACCAATAATATTATTGGAAAGTGTTACCCTTCAGGTCATCTTTCATCTCTGTGAATTTGGGGTCAATCGGTGCATTTTCACAGGAGTAGCGGCCATAAGATACCGAAACTGAAAACTCTCTCTAATTCGGGAACCGTTAATGTTAGAGACCCATTCTTTTTTGCGTTTTGTAGAGCATGTAAAGCCTAACACTGGAGGTGGTCTCCGTTTTTTTGTATTCCATACAGTTTTTGAGTTTCGCTGTATCAAAAAGTACATATTGGTGGTGAAGGCAAAATGTACAGTACGGTAATGGATAATAAATTTTGAACTCCGAAATAAAAAATAAGGCTTGGCAAAGCAGACAACTTGTGGTAAAAAATGACATTATTTCATCAAATTTGAACTTCTGGAACTTCAGAGCACCTCCCATTTCAAGAATTTTGACCAAAATGACCTTTTCTTAATTTTAATTAATTTTTTCTGTAGGAAATTTATGGCACATTATGGTAACTCCAAAATTATAACATTTAGTCCCTTATATCTCCAAAACTGGCAGAGATAGGTCCATAGTTACTATTGAAGTTGAATAGGAAGTCATATACTGGCAATCTTACTGTGACCTTGAAATTGACCTTTGACCTACTTTTCACCATGAACTGAACTTTGCAAATTTTGCTTCCCTTTTATCTCCAAAACTGGCAGAGATAGGTCCATAGTTACTATTGAACTTGAATAGGAAGTCATATACTGGCAATCTAAATGAGACCTTGAAATTGACCTTTGACCTACTTTTCACCATGAACTGAACTTTGCAAATTTTGCTTCCCTTTTATCTCCAAAACTGGCAGAGATAGGTCCATAGTTACTATTGAAGTTGAATAGGAAGTCATATACTGGCAATCTTACTATGACCTTGAAATTGACCTTTGACCTACTTTTCACCATGAACTGAACTTTGCAAATTTTGCTTCCCTTTTATCTCCAAAACTGGCAGAGATAGGTCCATAGTTACTATTGAACTTGAATAGGAAGTCATATCTTGGCTTGACCTTTGACCTACTTATTATCATGAACTGAACTCTGCTTATGTCTTTCTCTTTTAACTCCAAACCTGGCAGAGATAGGTCCATAGTTACTATTGAAGTTGAATAGGAAGTCATATACTGGCAATTTACTGTGACATTGAATTTGACCTTTGACCTACCTTACGATGAACTAAACTTTGATTGTACCATTTTTAGTTATATATATTTTTTGCATATTTTGAAAATTCTTGTTGATTGCATTTTTACAGCTTGTCAAGCACAGGACTGGTGGCTGTGTCCCTTATTTTGTGTATGTGGGGGTCTGTACGAATGCTCCAGCTGGTGGTACAATATTTGGAGGTGGTATCGCCTCTCTGATCCTCTAGTTCTAATTGCAAATATCTCAACAAAACTAGCCACAAATGAGTCTATCATAAATGGCTTTGACAGGATTAATTATCTGATGAGAAAGTATCTTTCGTTGCTGAGAGCACTTGGCTAGTCTGTATGTGGTCAGCTTTGTAATAGATTGCAGCAGTAGCTAGTGTTGTATTAGACTAAAGACCAGCCGCTGCTTTGTATAAGATTTTTATCAAAAGTGATACTTTGTCATTCCTCAAAATTAAATATAGTGCATTGTCTTGTTTGCTCTTTTACAATAAACTTAGTTAACACGTTTTTGGTCAAAGAAGTACTGACTGATTTTGGGGTGTAGATTTTCATTTTTTTCCTGGACTGTTGTTCACCTTTTAAAGTGTGTTTATTCAAGTAGATTGGGTATATGTTGCTGTATGTTCATCAGTCATAATGGGTTTGTTCATAAGAATAGATCTTTTTCAGCAGTCAGCAGTGATGTAGATAAGGGAGAGATCTCCGATGAAGAGGTAGATAGTGATCTGGATAATAGAGAGGATGAGGGAGAAAGGAGCATCAGTGAAGATGAAGATGGAGAAGAGGAATCAGATGAGGGTTTTACTGATGATGACGATGATGATAATGATGATGATGATGCTGGTGGTGGTGATAAAGCAGAAGAAAAATGGAAAAGTATGTAAAGTCTAATGGTGCAAGTGCATCATACTCAAGTTAACCAGTTGTATTATGATGGAAATGTATTATGATGAATATGGAAAATATAACTACTTTGTCAGTTTGTCTGAATATTTTTTCCTCTCAATTCTTTGTTTGAAAGAACAGGATGATATGGGTTTTGATGTTTGTTTTATTTAGGCAAACTCAGACAAAACCTGAAGAGTGATGTAGAAGAAGGAAGAACAGTTTTCATAAGGTGATCCATCACTGTTATTGGTTTTGGTTACTTGTTTATTGAATAGGCATTTCATTTGTCACTCTGTTTCATGTAAAAAAAATAATGACTTAGATTTATTAAAATGTTTTAAAATTAAACTAACAATCGTATTTTTCCTCAATCATGTATGTTTGTATGTTATCAGATTTATGTTTATATGAAGTCTTTTTTGTTTTAGAAACCTTTCATACGACTCCTTAGAAGAAGATGTGGAGGAAGCATTTTCAGAGTTTGGTGAAATTAATTATGTCAAAATTGTTCTTAACCCAGACACAGAACATTCTAAAGGTAAATAAGAAAAACTTAATTAAATTGTAAGATAAAGCTAAAGAGTTTTATATGCATGCACAGCTGTTAACTGACCTAGGAAGCTTTATCCCTTCAAATATCTTCATCAGACTGATTGAAAAGTAAGATTTTCTTTCCCTGGTAGTATATCTATGTCATAAGTTTAAGACTGAAGCTTTAATAGTCTGACATAAATCATGGCATTAGTAATTTTATAAACATACATGTATGTTGAAAATAGGTAATTATATTGGAGATTGTTTATTGAAAATGTAAGAGAGATCTTGTACAGAATAGTAGATTAAGTTAGGATGAAATGACCAGTGACACTAGCATTTGATTGATTTCTTTTGTAGGTTTGGCATTTGTGCAGTTCAAGGACCAGGAAGCAGCAGAGACATGTTTACAGAAGGCTAATGATGAAAAAGAAGTGAGAATTTGATTTTTTTGTGACACATGAATGTGTCAGACATCAGCACAAGCTAAAATAAATTTTTAACTTGAGTAAATGTTACTGCTTATTTTGTGAAAGGTATTTAGTATTTTTGAAGTAGAATCTGAGATAAAAAACACTATTTGGTGAAATAGTATTGAAAGTATGGCGTCTAGGCAGACTACATCTAGGAACATTTGTCACTTGAGGCAATTAGCAAAGAATTGTGTAATAGAAACATTTGTGTCAGGTGATATATAACTGTTGTTCATGCGTTCTTTATTGGATTGTTTCTAATGTTTTCTTTTCAGGGTGGGGGCATTGTTTTAGATGGAAGAAAACTATTGCTGTCTTTAGCAGTGGATAGAAACAAGGCTGCCGAATTGAAGAAAAAGGACACAGAAAAACAGAGCAAAGACAACCGCAATCTTCATCTGGCGAGAGAAGGAAGTGAGTGCAACAAGTCAGCTCATTGGAAGTTCTGGTTACATAGGATTGAGGGGAAATAATGTGATGATGCATAAAAACACTGTTTTTCTGCAATGCTCACAATATTAGACATTGTTTTTGCAGTTTTATTTTCTAAAGAAATATATGACAGCTTTCTATCACTTTATTATGAAATATTTAAAGTGCATTTTGTATGTTTTCCTCAGTGATAAGAGCAGGCACACAGGCAGCAGAAGGCTTGAGCCAAAGTGACCTATCTAAAAGGATGAAGGTAAATAGACTGGGGGATTCACATTTGGCTTTTGCATGGATTATAGTACAAGGGCTTTAGTCACATGCTTTTGAGATGAAATAATGTTAAGATCATTGGATGGAAAAATGAAATATTAAATATCCTTGGTATGGATTGGATGTTCTTTTTTAGAGTTCCATAATGAGGTTTACTTGTGATTGAAAAGTAACATTTGTAGAGAATTTGTATTGTACCAATTTCAAAAGTGACAGCAGTGATAGGTGATAGATGTATGAATTGCAATTTCAGGTAGAAATGTTGAAGAGACAGAAACTGAAGAACCCAAATGTGTTCATTTCTCCAGTACGTCTCTGCATCAGAAACCTCCCAGTTCGAATAGATGACAAGGAGTTGAAGAAGATGTTCCTCAAAGCAGCACAGGATAGGAAAGCTAAAATAGTGGAGGTATGGTTACCACTGGTAATATGTTGGTGTTCACTTATTTTGTGGCCATTTGGAAATAAATTCAGATTAGGATGTGATGAAGAGAAAAGATTTTTAAATGAATTTCCAAAATTAAAAATGTTATTGAAAAACTGTTACAGTATGGTTATCTAGTAAAGAAATTTTGCCAATGTTCTGAATGTAGCTGGGCAAAAAGATTAAACACCCAGATTTTGAATAAAATGGCAGTTGTTAGGTATGTTTTGGACAATTTCGAGCTCTTTTTTCAGAGTCGTATAATGAGAGATTTCACCCAAGTGAATTCTCAGGGGGAAGCCAAGTCAAAGGGGTATGGTTTTGTTACGTTCACAGACCATGAACATGCACTCAAGGCCCTGAATGCCACCAATAACTCACCAGACCTGTTTGGTGAAAAGAAGGTAAAGTTTTGATTTGTGCTCTTTATGTAATGCATACTTTATGCCTCATTTCATTTTTAACCACAGCCTGTGCTAAATACTTTTCAACTTAGTGATTATCTAAGCCACCAGGGACTGAGAATTTACTGTCCCAAACCAAAAATCACTGGCCCCAAGTCCAATTTTTGAAAAAAATAATTACTTTAAGTGGGACAGGCTTTCTATAAAAAATAAGAATAAAAACATAGGATTTTCAAAAGGTTATTTAAAGAAGACTTCATCATTTAGTCTGAAGATTTATGAAACAGATTAGAGTGCATGTAATTATGTTACAGCTACAAAATCCACAGGCCTAATAAGGCCAGTAACTGACTATTTTTTAAGAAATTTTACTGGCCCTGTCCAATTTTTAATGGCATTGGCAGTTAGGCCAATGGTTAATGTCGCTGACAGGAACCAAATTTGGTAACTGTTGTATTGATATTTTTGTTTGATGCTAAAATATTGAAATATTGGCTAATTCAGTGTGTAAATGTTTAGTTTTCCTAGTTGGACTATCAAAATGCTGAGATATAATATTGAATATCATTTCTTGATTTTCAGAGACTAATTGTTGAGTTTTCACTGGAAAACAAACTTGCTCTGCAAGCCAAACAGAAGAGGCTTTCAAGAAACCAGGTGGGTGCTGTGCAAGTTGCTGGGTCTCTTTTTGTAAATGGAAACATTTTCACCCTAAATTAATTAACTTCTTCTGAGAAATAAGCTTACCTTTTTCACCCTTTTCCATTTTTTGCGAATGCATGTACCTGCACTTAAAGTGTGAAGTGTTATTATATATATATATATATATATATATATATATATATATATATATATATATATATATATATATATGTCTGACAATATTTTCTTTAATTGTGTATTTATTTATTTATTTATTTATTTATTTATTTTTCTTTAACAAATATATAAATATAAACCAATATAGAACAAATATCATACAATTATTTTCATTCTCTACTTCAGGCAAAAGAAGGAACATTGAAGAGAAAGCACAGTGACTCAGCAAACAGCACATCACAACAGCCCTCAAATAAAAAGAAAAGAAAAAAACAGTCAAATGACAATGTAGTAGAGACACTTCTTTCAAAAGATAAAGTCAAAAACAAAGGTGATTCTAGTCAAAAACTTCCCAAGGGGCTTCCAAAGCATTGGGGCCCTAAGATAAGACATAAACCTAGGGGAGGTGGTAAGATCACAGGGAAAGGAAAGAAGAAGGAACTGAAGAATGCAAGACCACCAAGAAGTAGAGAGCATCCTGAGGCAAAGGTAAGTGAAGAATGCACAGATTCACACCTAACACAATGATTCTTTGTCTGCTTGCAAGATGTCACTCAGTGAATAGTTTTATAGGTCACATCTAACACACTGCTGTATATAAAAATAAATCCCTGTTTGACTTGCTTTACACTTCCCAAATACAGGGTTGAGCTAATGAAAGGGTATAAAAGTACCTCAAGAGTGACTTGGGCTTTTATAGCAATTTATGCATGTTGCATGCCACAGTTTTCTTATTTTCATCTTTGAATCAGCCATGTATCAAGTGTAGTTTATCTTCTTTGATTGTGGGATTATCATAGCATTATCATGAATACCTAACATTGGATTTAGAATGTACAAATACTTTCTTCTTGCTGTTCTCCTGTTTTCATCCTCAGAAACTTAGGGTCCAGTATGTGAGTGCTATCAATGGAAAATGGATTTTTCGTGTAATGAGATACATTAATTGTTTTGGAATGAAGTGGAGGAAAGAGTGCTGTTACTCTAAAATTGCAGTGGAATGAAATTATCATTAATATCAGACCATGAAAGGCAATGGTTCAGCAATGTTCTATGGCCCATACATGCAAGAAAATTTTTTTTGATGTCTGAATTTAGTGTACTTTGGCTAGAAAATGGAAATAAATTCATTTTGCCCTTCAGTTTCACTGGATTATGTTTATATAATATTGAGTTTTTCTCAACCTTTACTGCTATTTCCATTGGCTAGGTGAAAAAGTCTTCCACAAAAAATTCAGCATGGCAGTATATTTAGGTAACATTTTTCCCCCAAGAAATGAGGAACATGATTCCTGTTCTTAAAGGATTCATCGCAGAGATCCCCATATTGTACCCTCGCAACTGTCTAGTCATGTAGTTAACCTTATAACATCAGCCAAAAAGATTTTCTTACATTTTGAGAATGGTGACTAATGTCTTACCCAAGATCTCTGGGATTTTATAAATGTCTGTAATCTTAGATAAATGATTCACTTGATAAACAGTTGATGCCAGCTATAAAAGCAAGCAAATGAAGCTTAGATCATATTTAGAAAATTATATTAACTAATAAATAATACAGTGGCCATAGATTTTGTTCTTTAAGATTTTTTTAATGTTATGATCTCGTAGAAAGTAAAAGCCAATACAACCTCACTTAAATCAAGATTCAATGATTCATTGCACTTCAGGGTAACCCAAGCACACCAAAATATGCAACTGATAACTAATGTGCTTCTGATTGATTAAGATGAATGTTTGTTGTGTAAGATCATAGCATACAGCATCAGTAATCTCAGTTCTTGCTGACATGCCACATTTTTGTCCAGTGAATAGAAATGACTAACTGATGTTAAAACATAGGAAAGTGTCAAAAAAAATTAATCAGTGGGTCATTAAATTTAGTCAAAAATGTGAATAATATTAATTAATTTTGGGTATTGGCTAAACAGATATTGTACTAGGGTTGCCTCTTGGAAATCCTCAAAGTATCTGATGTTGCATGCATCCTCATAGTAGTCATGCAGAAAGGAACAGGTAAGCAGGGAGAAGCATGAGGAAACTCAGCACAGTGACAAGTAGGCAGGTAGAGAATGTAAGGCTTAATCTTTGTGGGCATAAGATAACTGCCGAGTTATTTCATCCTATGTAACATGATGTCAGCAGATGGAAGGTGGATGGAGTTTCACTGAAAATTAACTCTGGAATTCACCATATGTCTGCTGTGCGTGTGCATTTTCCTGGCACAGCCTTGTGTTCGTAAATGATACAAAGTTTTGTAGTGTGAAGATAATGTCTTACATTTGAAGAAACAGGGATGTCATGCTCTCCCAGTGTTTCTAATAAGAGTTCCTCTGATGACTTGAACATTATAAATTTTAGAAAAACCCAATGAATTTTCTAACTTTGCTAAAGCAGGTGTAAGATTTTATCTCATTTTTCCAAATTTAATCCCTTATTTGATTTGGTGCCAGATATCTGGCAGCTTGGATGGGGTGTGCTCAGGTTTTCTAATGCCATTTATAGATGACATTCAAATACCATCTTCTATATAAAACATTTTAACATGCCAAACTAAAACATGAAGAGTATTGATTTTGGTTTGATTAAGGTTATTACAGTGAATTTCAGTGTTTGCAGCCGAACACAATCATGAATATTTGTATATAATTAGCAGATCTGTACTGGATAGCTTTCTGAACTCCATAACTCTGATATAAACATCAATTTATTGATTTTCCCTGAGAAATTTCAGATTAAGTTATATTCACTAAAAGATACCTTCTCATACCATTCACTGATTGGTATTCTGCAGGGTTTTTAGAAACATTACTGTGCAGAATATTTTAATATTAAAATGCATCCTGGTGGAATGCTGGAAAATAGATCAAATACCAGAAAAATTGACATATAAAGTGCTCTAATTTGGATTTGTTATGATAGTTGGATTAAGATTTTCTAAAAGGATTACATAAATAACTAAAGGTTTGTGAAGGGCATTTAGTAAAGAAAAAACTACTAGATGTGACAAGATATTTTCAATTATGCTCAGTGCATCACACAGTATGTGAAAAGATTTGGTTCATTGACTTTTTTATAGGCATTGAATACAGGAATAACATTGATGTCACCATGCATACTGTTGCAGAATCAATAGCAGTGTCAGTGTAATAAGATCATCACCATTTGAATGTCCTTCTCGCTTTGGTCATATAGGCTAGAAGTGAATTTCTTGTTAGATTCCCCCAAAAGTCATATCTGCATAAACCAGTTTTATAATGGATTTAACAGTTGGACACCCTAGCTACTGTCAGCACTTGTGTGAGCTATATAATTAGCCACTTTAGAATGCAAAGATCTAGATAGACAGGTAAAATGAAAGAAATTGCCAGAATGTTCTAGATATTACCGAAAGAAAAATGGCAAATTGTTTTTAAAAATATGCCCTGATGGAATACTCTCTGGGATTATCAGTACCTCTTCTAGTGCATTTTATGTTTGGGTGCCCCAGAATTTGGCAGCGATCTGGCCTTGCCTGTAGATATACAGGTATCCCACATTAGTATAGCTGGTTGGTTAATAAACATATCAGCTGATAAGTCCTTATGAGGATGTGAGGATTGTAGTGGTACTGGGCAGTGGCAGAAGTGGCAGATAGGTCAAGCAGATACAGTGGTGGAATGGCCAGACAGATAAAAGGAAAACTCCTTGACTAATGGATATATATATATGTTGCTAGGGATGAGATTCTAACAAACTTTGAAAGATTTTTTGCATTTAGAAATTTTCAGCTAACACATTTTAGTTATCATCACTTCATTTCTAAGTCAGCTCATACAATTGTGCAGTCATGTTAACATGAAAAGTGCCACATTTCACCATTAAAATCAGAGGCATCATTAGTGCTGGAAATTTGTTTAACAATAATAGGAATAAGGAAATATTACCATGCAGTTACCATAGGACAAGTTGTGTTACTGAAACATTTTAGTTATAGAGACAGAATTGCAAAACAGGAATCCATTTGCAAATGTGAGCCTCACACTGCTGTTATCCATGGAGAAATGTGCTGTCTGGCTTATTCTTGGTAATGGCTCCTTGGAGGCTAGAAATAGTTCCTGTCATATTGAAGCTTGTAATACAATGGACATGCAGTAGATTTATCAATCTCAAATGGGTTTTGTAGATAAATGATTGTTGGTTTAGTAAGATCCAAACTGACTTGGTTTGATTTCCTAGCCACAGTAAGGACAGATGCTGATATGTGTTAGATTGAGGGGAATGAGAATTTCACATCACGTCATGTGCCCATGGTCACGAATACTGCTCAGCCATCATCATTTGTCAAAAATCTTGTGTACTTTAGATGATCTTATTGCTTTTTTTTTCTTTATAGACCTTGGATTCTTTCTGGTCCAAATCCACTCTCTTGTCTCCTCTCTATCACTGTCCCATTTTTTTGTCTCTTAATAATTTTCCCCTTCCAAACAGTCAACTGTCACTGTAACATGTATTGATGGTAGTCATGTTCATTAACTCCCTCTGCTTTACTTCCTGATACATGATGCAATTCATTGACAGCATGTTAAGCCAATCCAGAATTTGTGTAGGAAATTGCGTTTTGAGATTTAAGTGTGTGAAGGAAGATTTAAAGTACGGTCTTGCAGTTGAAAAAAAAAATAGGTCATTTGTGCATATATGTATTATGTGTTAAATCTATTTGAATGCTCAAAAATGTGTTTTTTTAAAGTAGAAAGATATTATTTACCCAAGCTATTGACTAGCATGCGCCACGAAAGAAAAGTGTGTATTTAGATTAAAGATACGCAAGTCTTCTTAAAAACAGTATTTGTTAGTCCATCACCCTCAGCTTAAAACTGTTATTATAGGCACATGTATTACGTAGAAAATGGACTATCCAGAGAGATAAACTGGGGTAGTAATGGGTTACCTCTCCACAGAGAGTAAATATTTCTGATGATAAGTAAGCAATACCTGCTGACTTCCACTAATGTCCAGGTAGTGGAAAGTAGAGGCAGTCCATACTATCAGATCTTGATCAGATGGAAGCTATGAAGTGGGGCAGTATAGCACACTTTGGCTTTTAAAACATTCATACTTGCTGGCATTTAGAGCATTTCATTATTCCAGTGTTTATGTCCATATATACATGCATGCACAAAGA
This sequence comes from Lingula anatina, assembly GCF_051362555.1. Lineage (NCBI taxonomy): Eukaryota > Metazoa > Brachiopoda > Lingulata > Lingulida > Lingulidae > Lingula > Lingula anatina. The sequence continues at coordinate 43,063,008 of NC_141767.1, forward strand.
CACTCAAAAACACAAATATACAGACACAACACTTTCAGCCTTATGTAGGATAAGTAGCCGTGGACCTTTTCAGGGCTTATATGCATGTGTTTAGGATCTAAAATATCCAAACATGCACAGGCTACATAACACAAAAATTCATGTGCAGCATCAAGTCTGTACCTTTTTACAGAAGAAAATATATTTATTTTTCTTACTGGTGGTGTTTAGTTCTGGTATTGCATTTCATATACATGTATGGGGATCATTTGCCTTTTTATGTGGTTTCTAGACTGATCTTGAACAGGCAGGTATGCTTGCAGTCACAGTAAGGAAAATCATTTTGTGATAAACTAATTCTAGGATCCCTTCACCTCTTGGAATGTCATGCTGTGTGAACAGTTGCGACATGGCTTCAACATATTTCTATTTACATGCATCAGGGAATTCATTATTTTAAGCTTCCCAAGGTAGCCCCTTGCTTGCTGCTTGCATTTATTGATTTAATTGAATAAAAGCATTCTCGGAAAGGGAGAATCCTATAGAGTGTTAGACATATAGTGTAAATGTAGTTCTGTTTTGTGGGCAATCTGGAACAAGAGATATTTAAAAGATCCTGGAACTATTATTTTAAATACAGTATACCAGTCATAACCAAAAATTTACATATCAAGTGATCTTTAATGTATTGGTTCTCTTAATGGATAAAAATATGTAATTCAATTTGGACAGACATCACTGAAAAATTTAATTAGACAAAAGAACATAAATTGAAATAAAATCAAATAGATTTAATTGATGAAAAGAAATATATAGAAAATATAACTGGTCAAGAAAAGCTGAAATTCCATACACCATTTTGCCTTGGAGTTAAAATTAAACCAGTTTCTGGGGCACCTTCTTTTTGGTGTTATTTTGAATATTTCTTTATTAATTGTTTTAGGACCCTTCTAAAAAGAAGAAGAATAGGAAGAAATCCAAGTATCAGACTGATGATTTTGATAATTTGGTAAACAAATACAGACAGAAACTGATGCCATCACACAAGAACACTGCTGCAAGGAGTGGGAAATGGTTTGCATAGGAACTAGGAAACAAGTGGTGCAATGTAACTTCTACCATGATACATTGTCAAACCAACCACAATATATTGTTACACCTACCACAATATTTTGTCACTCCAGCCACACTCACTCCTTACTCCTAATATCTATCATCACAAAATGGTGCCATCATAGTATCTTAAAAATACATGTATAGACATTTCCTTTCTTAGGTGTAGTCACACAGCAAAATGTGATATCAGCCACCCATACCATACACATAAACACAGCTATCACACTGACCAATCTACCACACTTTCATTTGTACAACAAGTGTGCTGTGGTCACATCCAGCCGCAGTGTAGATGTGAGAATGTACATGTAGCATTAGTCTGTATTGCTGGGCATTTCATCATTGTTATGACCTTCATTGTGAACTTCCAAATCCACAAGGTCTAGGATGGGATTCAACAGCATGACCTTTTTACCAGCACTGCTGCTCAAGATTAAGAGAGATGCATCTCAGTGCTGGCTGTCAGGATATTCAAACATTACTATCTTCCACAGTGAATGTGATATCTTAATTGAAACACGGTGATGTTTCAGAGTTGTTGAAGAAAAAGATGGGTCAATTAGATGTAAATGAAGGCAGTGTCCATGAGGAGTTTTGTAAAAAAGGACTGTATGTAATTTGTGACTATGTGAAAGCACTAAGCGAAATGATATTTTATGTTGCATGTCATTTGAGAATTTTCTGCAGAGGTCCAGAAAAAATGTATTCTTTAAACAGCAAAATAGCTTATATTTCTGTCCAAACTATTTTATTAAAAGTATTGAACTGATTGATTTATGAACATTTCTTTGTTTCTCTGTAAAAAAAATTTAAATAATGAATTGGGATTAAATTATGATGATAATTTATGGTGTAAATGACAGCTTTTTGCTGTGAAAATTCTTGAAGTTAAAAAAGTAGATGCATGTATTTATTTATTTTTCTCAGTCTAGAAATAAAAAAATATTTCACGAAATTAGTACGTTTGCTGTGTAATTACAGCACAATACTATAAGTAGTTAACGGATTGCTGATTTTATTTCCGTGGGTTCTTCTAGAAAATGCCTATGCTCTCTAATTAGTGTAAATAGTTGCAGTAGTATAGAAAAATGTGGAATCATCAACCAAATGGTTTTATAGAAATCAACTTTTGTCAGTGATATTTATTTGCTCAGTTCTGTTACGTTTTTTATGGAAATGTAAAAAATGGGTAACTTAAGAGGGATAGGAACGGCGAAGCCACGTATCATTACGCTGAATAATTGACACTACACGTGCGTCATTGATAATTATAGTCCTCTATTTCTGGTATTCTGTTGTATGAGATACTTTAAGTTAAAATCTTAAGCTATATTGTAACATTCAAACATGGTATAATTATACCTTTTTTTATTTATTTTTAAAAACTATTTGAATTAAACATCCAAATATGCAGCCATGTTTTGGGCAAGATTTCCACTGCTTCCTCGCTGTGAATTGATTCTAATTGATATTTATTACTAACAAAAACATAGTCTTATAAATAATTCAACGGCATTTTATGGTCTATCTTAAAGTGGTATCGTAAGTATACTTGCTTAATATCAATTTTTTTACAATACGTACATGCGAAAGCTTAACCGGAGTCCATTGAATGGCAATACCGATTAATATGAAATAATACAAGGGTGCAGTTAACTTCTGAGGAATCGGAAATTCGTGTTGTGTTTGTTAAAAAAATGTACACTGGCTGGCATTACTCCAGAATATATATACTTTCCTTTACCAAAGTGTCAATTATACCACCAAACGTTTTATAACGCTACCTCAGGATTGGCATGAACAATAACACTGCTCTTATAACTAAAACGTCATAAAAAGGCAGTAAACATTCTTCAAACCAGGATGCTTAATGTCCACAATCTCACATATTCCTAGAAGCTTTCTTGCAAGTAGAAATGTAACAAAGTTTTCCGAACTGATAATGCGATCATGTTTGTAATTGTATGAAAATAAGCAAAATCTGTTTGTACGTTTGGCCATATTTTTTTACGTGTCACATTCTTTTGAATTTTTCCCAGCGGCTTTGGTTCGTAATCGCCTCGTATCTCGTGTCAAGGGCAAACTGTCTATTTTCGTTGGCGACAGGTCTGGATTAGAATACGACTGCTCTGGTTTGGCGCCAATTGGCGACGCAGGCGCAGCTGGTACTCCGGAAGCGTCGGGAGATTTTGGAAACGCGCCTTTATCCTGTATGGTTTTAGAAAATGTTGAAAAGGAATTCTTCAGGCTCTCAATTGTTTTCTGAGCAGAATCGTTTTCCTTTTCTTCTAGTTCATCCTCGTCCACCTCTTTAATTTCATCGAATGTTATAGGTTGTGTGCGGTAACGGGCTGCATTTCGTTCACGTCGCCCTTTTTTACCTTGCCTTGTCTTGAAGGACCTACTCTGGCCAGGATGGTGAAGGTCGGTATGAAGATGCAGACGAGACAGACGCTCGGGGAAATGAGATTCAAAATTGTACATGGGGTCCAGCACATCCATTTTGAAACGATATTTGTCAACACTTGGTTACTCCTCTCTCTCTCTCTCTCTCTCGCTGATAGCTCTCCGTTCTTTATATTGTCGACAGATTCCAGCACACTCTCATTACTTGTAAATAGCTGCGTTTCTTCTACGCAGTACTTCTCCGCTATCTATGAACGCCTGCTGTGGGATGCACTAGTATAAACTCTTTTCCTCAGACAGGTGTGCCTTCGTTTTATTCAGAGCGTTTTTATCTGTAAACAAATCAAATAAAACTAGTTAGCTCTAGAAATTATGTTTAAAAAATACATTTCTCTGATACTGGAACGCCGTTTTTCATAAACTTGAAGGAATGTACACACGCTTCAAAACCTGTGTTATTCCTTTTGGACTTCGATGTTTAAAGGCCAACAGGCGCCCAGCTTACAACACCGGGAAATGTTATGTTGCGTTAGACTTGTCTAACGGTATGGTCTACTTGACATTAGATGGTAAATAGCACCATGCCCCTTTGGGTCTCTTTTACGCAACCATTCCGCGTGCTGCCTATAGATTAACACTAAGAAAAGGTTGCAACTCACCCTCGTGATTACAAGGAGATTATGTTTCCTTGTTTTTACACAAGATGTTGATACAAATATTCGCCTTGGGATCTCGAACAACGAGTGAAAATGTTATCCCCAGGTCATGTACATTATTGGATGTTAAGAGAACAGTTTTGGTCATTCAGTGAAGTTGGAACCAATCTATGTCATTATTTAGGAAAACCAGTAGCCATAACTTAGAAACTTCGAAAGGCCAATGGTTCGTACTCGGTAGGGTACCTGGACAATCAGATTCACAGCAGCGAAATGTTTAGGTAAACAAATATATCTCTGAGATAACTGGATACTTCTTTAGATATTTTGGTATATATCAGTAATTGGAAAACAGGCCGTCAATACCTAACACATTGGCAAGCATTTCTCTATTTAGGACAGTTGGCCCCATACTGCTCTCATTCGCAACATTGTTTAATTTCTAACGTAATATGTTATATTTTGGTATGTCATTAATTAACTTAATAAGTTACAGTTAAACAATGTTGCCAATGGGATCAATATCATCTTGCTTGATGGACTCAATAGATGTGGAGACAAAATTAGCTTATAACTTGCCGTCTTTATAAGCACATTAGAATGTCAATCACCAATTCAGAGGTATTTGCTTTGGTGTCTTTTATTTGAAATTATCCAACAATCAAATTCCTATAAGATGTAAACAGTCTGTTTTGCAAAAAGCAACATGTTTTATAGCCATTATGTTAACCTTTGTATAAGTCGTCTAAGTCGGCACCGTGTGGCGCCAGCAAAATCTGATCCATATGCAATGCAAAGTACACTTACAGACAGTATATGCGAAAGGATGTGATTGGAGTCGTAATGAGGTATGGCAGACTTTAAATATTCCAACGGATTGTGCTATCATATGATCCGAATCTGAAATCAGGATAACATGTGTTGAAATTGATTTGTTTAAGCAATGAACTTAGATCTTGTGGCAATAAAGCCAACAGAGAGATTGCAATTATTCTGTCTCGCTCACGAGATACAGAACCATTTTTTTTTACCGAAAACTATTGTGTAGGCTCGTGTACGTGGACGATATTGTAAATGATCTCCTTATGCCAATTTTACTGAAACAGTTTACATCTCACATAATTTTTTATGAGTCATCGTAGTCGTCTTCATGTGTGCAGTTAACTTCTCTTTTCATGCCTGGGTACACATTTTCAAACCCATTCAAATTATTCCAGAAAATAATGTTAATAATTTGGCAGTTCACAAATGCAATGTGTATGAATACGTATAATATAGTCGGTACAGTCAATTTGGCTTTAAACCCATATATATCTCCATATTGCCAGATGATGTGGTACTGAATGAAATTTACCATATATATATATATATATATATATATATATATATATATATATATATATATGTTGAATTTTGGTTGGTTTCTTCTATTTGATACTAGTCACAACAAAAGACGAGACCCCCAACTCACCCTATAAGTGTTTACCAGGCAAAGCAGATTTGACTAACGAACTATTTCTTAGCATTCACTAAATGCACACGGGGTCTTTAGTCTATCCGGCTTCGTTCTATAATAATGGATAACTTTTAAGCCTTAATAATAAGCTTTCATAGTAATGGTTGCCCTCTGCGGGATTCCTATTTCTTTAGATAAAAATGTTACCGGGGCAGTGGTTACACTTGTGACCTTTTCCTTATTCAAATAATTACTCTTTAAAATGTCATACACAAAAATAGTCATGGAGAACCTATACCAAACAAAATAAGGTTCTTTTCTGCTGGTTCGTTTCAGGAACAAGCTAAGGTCGTTAGGAGTTTGAATTTGAAAAAAAAAAAGATTTAACCACGTTCGTTTCTGTGTACGTGGAACGGGACTTTGAAAACGAGCGAATTAGGCAAGTCTTACAGGAGGAATGACTCTTATCGCTCAACAAAGTTATGCCATTAGTATGTGTCCACGAGAAACAACTAGAAATATATTTATCTTTGCACAACCAACTGACGCAACAAATTAATGTATGTACCCTAAAACCTAACTCAATTAAATTAAAATTGAGGCATTTCTTCTTAATACTATGAACCCTGAGGAATCATTTGTTATACCATCTTTTTTACTTTTTCCCTGAAGCCATGAAAATCAAACAGAAAGCGTTTTGCCTTACCTTCGAACAGCCCCAATATAATCACATGCAGACTTCTGCCTTTGTTCCAATACAGACGGCTCTTGGCAGGATAGACAAAGTTTTACCTTCTGGTTTATATGATTCAGGTTATATTGCTCAGCACCTGAGATCAGTATGAGATCAGTGGATATGCCATGTTCAGTGATGGATTGGCGCACACCTGGCAGGAGAGGCACGCTCTCCAACCAAAATATTAGCTGATCTGAGGTGATCAAGGGTAAAATATGCCCTGCCGAAAAAGTGCCTGATCTGAGGTCTTAAAGAGTAAAACCACCCTCAGCAAAAACCAGCTGCTTTGAGACTACCGACGATATAGGCAAATGTTTTCGGTCTATTAGAAGTAGATTGTCAAGTCTGATAACAAGAAGCCAATCAAATAGTTAACAGGTTTGAGAATATACAAGATACACCCACCAGTAAGCATCTTCCTAGCCATAGCA